>NC_139561.1:4210383-5410383 GCF_965112155.1 Podarcis liolepis | reverse complement strand
CATGGTAAGAGCTGCTTGACAGTGGAACAGACTCCCTCGGAAGATGGTGGGCTCTCCTTCATTGGTTTTGAAACGGTGATTGGATGGCCATCTGTCAGAGATTCTTTAACTGTGATTTCTGCATTGCAGGGGATTGAACTAGATGACCCTTGGGATTCTAGGAACTACCATCACTTTCCCCAATGCCTGCTTGGGGACTCTGCTCTTCTCTCCCGAGCCACTAGGCAAGTCCCCCCACTCTTCAATGAAAGGAGCTTGGTGGCCTCCCGTGAAAACCTCACCCCCTTCGACTCTGCTCAGAGAACAAGTCTCAGAACCTACCGTCGCTTCCAGGTCCTCCGTCTTGTTGCGCAGGTGGTCCAGGTTCTCTCCCCTTGCCAGCATACGCTCCACGTTCTGCGTCATGATGTTCTTGACACCCTCCACCTCACTCTGGAGGTTCTTCACCTTGTCGCTTGCCATCCCGGGGGCGCTTCCACCCTCCTGGAGGGAAGAGAAGGAAGGAAGGGGGCTTAGTATGGGAGACCTGGGTCAGCCATGGATGTTGACAACCAGAAGAAGAAAATCCAAATGGAGCTCCCAGTGTCCCACACACCAACAAATATGGGACGGGAAAGGTCTTCTGCACAACCCTCACAAAACATAAACAAGAATGCACTTGAGAAACCCACAAGCAGGAGCCAAGCACAAGAGCAACTCTCCCCTCCTGTGGCTTCCAGCAACTGGTCTTCAGAAGCATTGGTGCCTCCAACTGTGGATGCAGAGCAGTCCTCCTGGCTAGTACCCATCGATAGCCCTCTCCTCCATGAATTTGTCCAATCCTATTTTTAAGCCATCTAGGTTGGTAACTGCCTCCATTGACAGACTGTGCAAGGTTGATCCAGGGGGTTGTGAATGAAGGAGCTGCTGACTGCCTAGGCCCCTGTTCAGAAAACATCTCTGTTCCACAACTGCCAATATCATAATGCCTTTACACATATCTATGGTTTGACTGCCCTCAGAATACTGTAAACAGCTCGGGTTGCCACACCTCAAAAGGGACATTGTAGAACTGGGTAAGGTGAAGAAAGGGGCAACCAGAGAATCAGGGGGCTGGAGAAAATTTAACTTCCCAAGGAGGAAAGGGAACATTTTAGGAGGTTTAGTTTAGGACTTTAAAAAGTGGGTAAGGGGCAGGGGGACAGGACAGAGGCATATAAGATCATGCATAGTGTGTGGAGAAAGTAGACTCTGTTAGAACCCAAAGAAATCATCTAATGAAATGGAATACTGGAAGATCCAGGACAGGAAAAAAAAAGAAGTAGAACTTATCACAGAATCCGCAGTATGCAGGGATGACCGCCACCTCATATGGCTTTAAAAGGGGTCCAGACAAATAAATATAGGAGAAGGGTATCAACAGCTACTAGCCACAATAGCAACGTGCTTCCTCCACTGTCCAAGGCAGAATGACAGTTCCTGGGAGTCTGCAGTGGCGAGAGTACGACTGTAGCACTCAGGTTTTGGTCGCAGTCTTCACATTGGGCCATCTGGTTGGCCAATGCAAGAACAGGATGCTGGACTGCTCCATCAGCCAGGCTCTCCTCCTATTCTTAACAGGGCACGCAATTTGCCACTACAGTAGCTGCTCATGCAAATGCCACTTGTGCAAGGGCAAAACAAGAACCAACAGACCAAAGAGGAAGAGAGCTCAAATTAATCCATTGGCCTTGCACCAAGACACACTCTGAAAATAGGAACCAAGTCTGATCAGAAAGAGCAGGCTTTGGTCGTACAAGAGTGGCCACTTTCACCCTGCCTGCCTGGGAGCGACGCGGTGGCTTGGGCGCCTGCAGACTCCGCGCTGCCCCAAACAGCCTGCCCACCACCTCCCCATCAGCTGTAAGACGGCTGAGTGGGAAGAGGCAGGCAGGCTCCTTGGAGGCCCTGCGAAGCGCCCCGCTTGCGCCCCCCATGGGCACAGGGCATGCCCGCCACCCCAGGTGCCCGATCGGCTTGCTCCGCCGCTGTCTTCAGCCCAAGCATCGCATTTCCTCGAGGGCAACTTTTTGCACCATACAGGTGCTGTGACATTAAGATTGTTAAAACCATAATGTATTTCTACATTATGAGAACATAACAAAGAGCTGGGCTGCTGGATGAGGCCAAAGGCCCATCTAATCCAGGATCCTGATTTCAGTTGGTCAACCAGATGCCCCAGTGGAAAGCTTGCAGGCAGGACCTGGTTGCCACAGCGCTCTCGCCACAGCGCTCTAACCCAGCGGCCAGTATTCAGAGGAACATTACCTCTGAAAGTGGGGAGAACATAGGAATTGTGACCGGAAGCCATCGCTCGCCTAATCCTCTTTGAAAGCCATCCAAGTTGCTGGCCATTACTGCACCTTGTGGGAGCAAATCCCATAGTTTAACTATGGACTATGGGAAGAAGTACTTTATTATATATTAATTATGCTATATTATGTACAATTCATATTAATTAAAGCACAGGAGGAACTCAGCATTATTAAAAACCCCACGAAAATGCCAGGAGTGTTAGACAAGGCCAAACAGATAAACAATACTTGTCTCAAGGAAGAGAAACCATTCGTCATCCTTATTCACATAGATGTTGCAATCCCGGTATCACCGGATTCACTCAAGAGTTCCACAGAGTTGTTTCCTCAGAAATTACCAGAGTCAGATGACTAAACTTGGGGATAAGAAAGCAAAGACAACTAACCTCCAGAAGTGGAGATTGCAGTCACCCAGGGGTGCCATCTCACCCTCAGGATTGTGGGTGCTCACCACCTAACGAGGACGTGCGACATCACACACACACACACACTGGCACGCAAGCACAATGCACAAAGTTGCATTGCGTTTTTGGTGGGGGGGCTCCTCCTCCTCCTCGCAGCCAGCAAAGCACCCTTTTCCCTGGGGAGGGGCTCATACAGAGATTCTCCCTGGAAAAGGGGGCCTCACTTGCTGGCTGCAGAGGGTGGGGCTGAACTGCTTCTTTCTCAGAGGCAGAGCCCCAGAGGCTGGTTGTCTGCCTCCCTCTGGTTTTGCTCACTGACTTTGCGGGTGCCCAGCCCCCACAATTAGATTATTGTGGGTGCCCAAGCGCCCAGAGCCCTGTGCAGTCACTGTAGCCACAATTTCTGGACACCACAACACACGTCTTCTGAACTAATGCAGAGATACAGTGGGCAGCCTCCACTGAACAGAAGCCTGGTATTTACTGATTCTATTTTACAGTGGTGCCTCGCAAGACGAAAAGAATCTGTTCTGTGATTCTCTTCGTCTAGCGGTTTTTTCGTCTTGCGAAGCAAGCCCATTGAAGGATTAGCGGATTAGCGCTATTAGTGCTATTAGCAGCTTTTAGCGGCTTATTGGCTTATCGGATCAGCTGATAAGCGGCTTAGCGGCTTAGAAAAAGGGGGGGAGGGGAAAAACCCCGCAGGAACTCGCAAAACATTTTCGTCTTGCAAAGCAAGCCCATAGGAGATTCGTTTTGCGAAGCACCTCCAAAACAGAAAACTCTTTCGTCTAGTGAGTTTTCCGTCTTGCGAGGCATTCGTCTTGCAGGGCACCCCTGTATTTCATTACTATTGTATGAAAGAAAAACCAGTTATCAGTTACGACAGACCCTGTAATGATCAGTGTGGAAATTGCAGCTGTAGTCAGGATGCCACCTTTCCTATTAACCACTGTGTCACTTTTATATAAAAAATAATAACCATTTTAGGGAATAGAAGTGTATTACATTATTCAAGGCTCAGTTTTTCTAACTGTAATTGCTGCCTTCAATATACTTGCTGTGGGACTGAATCCTCAGTGTCCTGCTTTGGGGCTCTATCCCACCAAGTTATAGCAGACCCACAGAACTTAGTGGAGCTTAGTCATGTGCATTTCTTTCAATAGGCCTACTCTGAGTACAGCTAACATTGGCTGCAACCATTTAGTACCAAGTCAGATAAAACAAATGTGGACAGATTTTATTTCAGATGTCATAGAGTCACTGGAATTTGATTTCCACATCTCACTGGCCTGAAGTCTTTTAAAAACAGGTTGTACCACCTGGTGGTAGGTAGGCAAGAAGGCTTGGGGTCAGCCAGGTTTGGTGGTGAATTCTATATCAAAGAGCAGAAATGCCATGGAATAAGGACAGCAAACCCCTGCTTCAACCAGCCATCTTCAACACATGAAACCATTCTGTATCTTCTGAAACCAATCCTTAAAACTTGAGACCAAAGAACTCCACCTCACGGTCCAGACACATCTAAGGATGTTGGCAGGGAGACACTCAAACAGTGCTCCATCCTACCTGCCCCTGGCACCTGAGCCTGCTGCCAAGTCAGTGCTTCTGGAGAAGCTGCAGCGAAGAACCAGGAATGCTGCGCAGGAAGGCACCAGAGGTCTTGAGCAAGTCCCCAGCAGAAGTGACACATACTTTCCACCAGGAATGCAGAATATGCCAAGCATCCCCCAGAACCAGCAGAGCCACTCTGCGGTCAACAGCCTGGCATCACAAGCACAGCTTAGACCAGAAGGTCTGAGAAGGGTCTCAACCCCTCCCCTCTCTCTCTCTCTCTCTCTCTCTCTCTCTCTCTCTCACACACACACACACACACACACAGAGAGAGAGAGAGAGGCAGGCTTCTCCAACCTGGGCCCTCTAGATGTTTTGGACTGTTGTTTCCTTCATCCCCAGCCCAGAGTTGCTTTAGTGGGAAGTAACAGAATCACAGAGTTGGAAGGGACCCAAAAGTCATCGTCCAACCCCCTGCAATGCTGGCATCTCAGCTACAGCACCCATGACAGATGGCCACCCAACCTCTGCTTAAAAACCTCCAAGGAAGGGGAGTCCACAACCTCCCGAGGGAGACCATTCCACTGCCAAACAGCTCTTACGGGTCAGAAAGTTTTTTCGAATGTTTAGTTGGAATCTCCTTTCTTGTAACTTGAAGCTATTGGTTTGAGTCCTGCCCTCCATAGCAGGAGAAAGCAAGCATGCTACCACTCTCCGTGTGACAATCCTTAAGATATTTGAAGGTGGCCATCATATCTCCTCTCGGTCTCCTCTTTTCCAGGCTAAACATACCCAGCTACTTCAAGAGGTCCTCGTAAGGCTTATTGATCATCTTGCTTGCCCTTCTCTGCACGCCTTCCAGCTAGTCAACATCCTTCTTAAATTGTGCCTGACTTGGTTAAAAAAATTCTTGATGATGTTTTTGTTGTTATTCTTGGAAAATTAATAAAATGCTATTTTTAAAAAACCCTTCTTAAATTGTGGTGCCCAGAATTTGACACAGTATTCCAGGTGTGGCCTGGCCCAGGCAGAATACAGTGGTACTATTATTTCCCTTGATCTGGACACTAGACTTCTGTTGATGCAGCCTAGAATGTTAGCTTTTTTTTGCTGCTGCATCACACTGTGGACTCGTGTTAAGCTTGTGATCCACCAAGACCCCTAGATCCTTTTCACATGAACTGCTATTAAGCCAGGTGACCCCCATCCTATATTTGCGAACCTAGTTCTTCCTGCCAAAGTGCAGTACCTTACATTTGTCCCTACGGAAATTCATTTTGTTAGCTTGTTCTCCAATATGTTAAGGTTGTTTTGAATTCTGATTCTGTCTTCTGCGACATTAGCTACCCCTCCCAGTTTGGTGTCATCTGCAAATTTGCTGAGCATCCCCTCAATTCCTCAATTCCTTCATCCAAGTCATTTATAAATACGATGAACATCAACGGGCCCAGGACAGAACTCTGCGGCGCCCCACTTGTCACTTCTTTCCAGGATGACAAGAAACCATTAATGAGTACTCTTTGGGTTCGGTCAGTCAACCAGCTACAAATCCACCTAACAGTTGCCTTGCTCAACACACATTTTACCAGCTCCTCATGAGAATATCATGGGGGACTTTGTCAAAAGCCTTACTGAAATCAAGATACACCATGTCCACAGCATTTCCCTGATCCACCAAGTTTGTAATTACATCAAAAAAAGGAATCAGATTGGTCTGGCATGAACTATTTCTGAGAAACCCATGATGGATCTTAGTAATCACAGCATCCTTTTCTAAATGCTTGCAGACCAACTGAATTATCTCTTCCAGGACCTTCCTTGGTATCAATATCAAGCTCACAGGTTGGTAGTTACCTGGGTCTTTCCCCCCTTTTTGAAGATGGGGACAACCTTTGCCTGCCTCCAGTCTGTAGGTACCTCACCTGTTCTCCAAGAGTTCTCAAATACTCTGAAATTACATCTGCAAGCTCCTTTAGTACCCTTTGACGCAGTTCATCAGGCCCTGGAGATCTGAATTAATTGAAAGTAGCTAGGTGTTTCCCTACTACCTCTTTTCCTATCTTGGGCTGCAGCTTCCTCCTTACATCATTTATTCTGTTATCATCAGTTTGGGCATCGCTTTCCTTTTGGGTGAAAACAGGCAAAGTAGGTGTTGAAATTTCTGTCTGTTCTCTGTCCCCAGTAGCTTTTCTCTGTGTTCCCCAGTGAGAGTACCTACCACTTGCTTGTTCCTCCTCTTACGTTGGACAGAGCCAAAGAAACCTTTATTATTATTTTTAACCTCTCTTGCAAGCCTGAGCTATTCTGAACTTTAGCCAGCCTTATTTCCCCCCTGCAACTGTTGGCTACTCGTGTATACTCCTCCTTTGTGAGTTCCCCTTTCTTCCATTTCTTATACATGCCCTTCTTAACTCCCAGCTCATCTGTAATTTCCTTAGATGCCTCCCACTTTTCTTTCTTGTTGGTATTGCCTACATTTGGGTCTTCAATATTTCCCCTTTTAGAAACTCCCCTCCTTCTTGGACTCCCTTCTCTTTGAGTATTTCCGACCATGGGATCATACCCAGTAGCTCCTTCAGCCTTTTGAAATTGGCCTTTTTAAAGTCCAGAGTGTGTCTCCGACTACACTCAGTTCCCCCTTTTTTCCTGAAACCCAGGAGAATATTATCACTTCCTCTCAAGTTTCCCAGTACTTCCACTTCATTTATCAGTTCTTCCCTACTGGTGAGGACCAGGTCCAAAACAGATGAGCCCCATGTTGGTTCTTCCACCTTCTGGGAAATGAAATTATCAGCGATGCAATGGAGGAATTTTTCAGACCTTACACTCTTGGCAGAGTTTGAGTCCCAACAGATATCAGGGAAGTTGAAGTTCCCCATGATTACTATATCTCTCCCTTTTGAATGTTTGGTAATCTGCTCTAGTAAGGCATCATCCAAGTCTTCAGTGTGGCTTGGTGGTCTATAGCAGACACACACAGTAAGGTCACTGTTGTTTCTCTCTCCTACCATTTTTACCCATAAAAATCTCAATCTGCTTTTCATGCTCCAGGTCATGGATTTCTTCAGAAGTGTACACATCCGTTATATACAATGCTACTCCTCCTCCTTTCTTGTTTGGCTTATTCCTTCTGAATAGGTTATACCCCTCAATTCCTACATTCCAGTCATGAGTCTCATCCCACCAGGTTTTAGCAAGGCCTACCAGGTTGTATTTACCATCCTGTATTAAAAGCTCCAATTCATCTTGTTTGTTTCCCATCCTGTTTGTTTCCCGTACCCTGTGCATTTGTGTGGTGCAAGAGGCTTCAACCCCTGAAGCCCAGCAATGCTGGTGCAGCCAAGAGTGTTGTCCCTGGGCTCTAACAGCAGAACAGGGAGAGCCGTCTTTTTCCCTGCCACCCAGCTGATTGCTGGGCATCTTTCCTGTTATAAGCCTCAAGCTGACCAGTCGGCAGTTGCCTGGTCCTCTTCTTTTATCGCTTTAGAAGATGGGGACAACATCTGCCTATCTCCAGTCCACAGGGACCTCACTTGCTCTCCACAAATTCTCATTGATTATAGACAGAGGCTCTGAGATTACACCTGCAGTTACTTTAGAACCCTTGGCTGCAGCCCATTAGAGATTTGATTTGAATTACTTTAAAGTAGCTAGGTGTTCCTTTACCACCTCTTCCTATCTTGAGCTGCAGCTACCATTCTGCACCATTTATTATATCACCACCAAGTTGGGCGCAGCTTTCTTTTTGAGTGAAGACAGAGGCAAAGCAGGTGATGAGCAGTTTCGGCGTCTGCCACCCATAGAATCATAGAATCATAGAATTGGAAGAGACCCCAAGGGCCATCGAATCCAACCCCCTGCCAAGCAGGAAACACCATCAGAGCACTCCTGACATATGGTTGTCAAGCCTCTGCTTAAAGACCTCCAAAGTAGGAGACTCCACCACACTCCTTGGCAGCAAATTCCACTGTCGAACAGCTCTTACTGTCAGGAAGTTCTTCCTAATGTTTAGGTGGAATCTTCTTCCAGTAGCACTTCTGTTTTGTTTACACTCAGAGGGCCTACTACTTGCTTGTTCTTCCTCTTGTTTCAAACATAGATGGTGGGAAAACATTTTTATTATTTTTGACTTCACTTGCAAGCCTATGTTCATGCTGAGCTTTAGCCTATCTGACCTTCTCCATGAAAGTGTTGGCTAACCTAAAAACATCTTTACTGGCAGGCAATGTATAACTCCTCAAAAAATTAGTAAGGGAATAAAGGGACTTTTCCTGTCTCTGGTGGAAATGACCACAGGCTGCTGTATTCTCAAATGAAATCTTTCAGGAGATATAAAAAAATATTAATAAACATATTAAAATGTATCCTCTGTTATCCTTACTAAATATGTGGAAATATACCATGAAGACATTTTGCCAAAAGGAAATTTTGACATGGATGCTGTCAGCTGTCAGGATTTGTACAGCACAACAGCGGAAATGACTTAAAAAAATATGTCTATATCCTTATGGCATAAAAATATATGGAAGTTGGTTATTGCAGGAAAAAATAGAACGTACGTTACAGGTCTCTAAAGGGTTGGAAGATTCCAGTGATTTCTACTCAGTATGGTGGGATTTTATTTTACATAGTTTAGCTTCAGATTCACAGAGAAATATGGACGCCATGGTCTTAGATTAGATGTTGGGGTACTTAACTTCCTCCCTGCGCATGACAGACCTCTTCTGTGACACACTTCCAGCTCCAGAGGTTGGAAGGGTGATCTCACTAGGGGGGTCTTTCACCTCCAAGTTGCCATTATGGCAGTTTGTGGGTCTGGGGGGCCAGGTCTTCTCTTCCCATGCCCTAAGGTATGTGCCTAGATGCACATACCGCTTATGTGCCTAGAAATGTTTTTCCTCACTCACTGTCCCAAAGAGGCTCCAAGCACCAAACCCTTTGACTCGGGGCTCCTTTTCGCCACACAGATGTCCAAACCCACAACTGTGATTTCTAGAAAATTGTATACTCCCACATGCATCTGCAAAAGGATTGATTCCATTTGTCTTAGGGATTTGTAATCAGAACTCCATAAGCAAGCTCTAATACTTTAATTTGGCTGCCAAGGAACAAAGGACTATTGGGTTCAATTCTTTCAGTCATATTCTTAAGCTTGTAAACTATACCCAGGTTTTCTCGTTCCCACAATTTTTACTCTCCTGCAGGGCTGGTTCAAAGGCTTGGCTTCAGCCATTATAGTCTCTGGGCAGCTCCAGATGCACTATTCCATTTGCATTCATAATTCTTTGCGTTTGCGATGGTATTGGGGCAGTTATAAGCAGTCCCACTTTCAATACGGTTTGAGCCTACCAACAGTTTCAGGGTGGACACACTGCTTCATTTCTGGTCAACGCATGTCCTGTAACTTCCTACTGAAATCCTTTAACTCCTCATTCCACAAACGTTCTGGTTTACTTTTTTTGGTCTCACCTTTGTTGCAAGAGGAGACCTCCCAACAGCAATAAGACAACAACACTGGGGAAGTGGAACGATGTGTGTATGGTCCAGGATAAATACACCACTAATGCACAATGATTGTGTCAATGGCATGTTATGGTACACCCCCCAAACAAACAAAGCAATCTGGAGGGGCCCTCTGTGCTCCAGCATTCTACTCATAGCTGCTAGAGTCTGAACGAGGTCAATTTTTACAGAACCACAAATACAAGCAAGCAGTAACAGAAATTCAGTAATATATTCAGCTAAAGGTAGGGCATAGGGAATCTAATTTTGAATAAATGTGCAATTAATTGTTTTGAATTTTATTATGTTATTATGGGTTCATGGATTGTGCAAGCCTCTATTCTGAATAATAATTATTTTTTGTTATGTGTAGCGGGCAAATTTGTAAGTAAGACGGTTGGATGGCACCTGGTATGCCTCCTTCCAGAAACTCCTGCAGTCAAGCTGGTGCCAAATGTCTTGCTCTGCTTTCCTTTGGACCACGTCAGTGAGGCCAAGACAGGGGTCTTGTAGTCTGGACAGCCTAGGACCTCCATATACATTGCCCAGGCTTGCACCCCAGAAAAGTCACCTCGGTGCTGCTAATACAGCAGGAACAACATGGGAGGCAGCAGTTATGGGTTACCAGTCACTGCAGCCACAGCAGGCGCTGCCATTCTCTAACGGTTTGCCTCAAGAGACAGACGGATGCCAACAACAGGGGTAAGGGGCACTGGGGGTGAGTACATGGAACCAAGGGGGCTGTGGCCGAAAAAGCTTCAGATCCACTGATCTAAACTGTGTACAAGGATGACCCTAGAGGAGTGAGAAGTGGCTTTCCTGGACAGCCAGCATTTCAAAATCGAACATTCCACAGAACAAAGAAGCTGGGCTTTTCCTTGAACATTCTTTTGGCAGCTCTGACATCAAAACTGGAGCAAAAACATGCCACACACTGCCAGGGCTGGAATTAATAGCTGCCTTATCTTCAGACCTATTCCTGGAAGCTGTTTGCTAGGAAATGCAAAGCGGGAGTCCAAAAGTCTGGACCAGGGCAGGTCTGCTATACCCTGTGCTTGCTTCCCTAAACAATGAAAACACCACCACCATTTACAGTCACCCTGAGGCAGCTAAGTGCACCCTCCGTGCAAGACCCAGCACAGTTCAGGGGATACAGGGCTGAGGCTACACCAGGAGGGGTCAAAACCCAGTGCGGTCCTGGGCTCACACCCAAGTCATGGGATAGGCACTCACTCTCTGCTATCACTCACTTTTGCACAAGGAACCCACTGACCTCACACAGCTGTTGTGATAACAGTCAATAACAGACCATAAAAGCTATTTCCATGTAGAAAAACCACTACACAGCTAATGAGCAAGCAGTGCAGGTCAAGAGTAACGAGAAGCTGGAATTGAAAATGGCAGCCTCTCCCAACAAAATGATCTGCAGATGTTTTGGACTACAACTCCCATCGGTCCCATCATCAAACTTGGGTGGAGGTGACAGGAAATGTAGTCTAGAAACAGATTCTGGGCTCATCCACACTGACCTTTTGCCGCACTCTTTCCAGGCACAGATCCGTACTTAAATGCTCCGTGTCAGAATGTTTTTTTGTTTTTGTTTGCCCCAGTGAAATCTTGCTCTTTAGCACTCAGTCAGAGCAAACGTCAATTCAGGTTTTCTACAGATTGCCATTTGCTCCAAGCGAGCTTTAAAGAGTGGGTTTTTGTGGTGAAAGCTCTGGGGCAAAAAAAAAAAGGGGGTGTTTGTACTCAGACACAGAGCTTTAAAGTGCAGACGTTGCCTGGAGCAAAGGCAAGTGTGGATAAACCCTCACACTATCTATTTAAAGCGCATGACTTCCCCCAGATAATTCTGGGAGCTGTGGTTTGTAAAGGGTGCTGGAAATGGCAGCTCCGTGAGGAGGAAACTACCATTCCCAGGATTCTCTGGGAGGAAGTCATGTGCTTTAAATGTGCATTGAATATGCTGTAATTGTACAGCGTGGATTTGACAGCTGGACGGCTTATGGCTCAAGAATGCTGGACTGGCGCATGAAGAATCCAGAGGATGAAAGAGCAACATAATAAAGTTTCAGTGATGAGATTAACAGAAGAAATATCCTAGCAGTGGAACGGACTCTGGACTCTCTTAAGAGGTTTCTGAGCACGGATCCAGCAGCGATGGGCTTCTGGCATTGGCGGGGATAGGGCTGGATGACATTTGGGGCACCTTGGGGGCAAGATCTCAGTGCCCCCCCCCCAGAGTGCTAAGCTGCAGCCAGGGGTGACAACCTGAATAAAAAACGGGGCGGGGCAGAATTGATCATATGACACGGTGCATTATTTGAAGGCAAGGCTCGTCAACTTCGGGGGGCGCTGGACCCTCAAATATTTTATTGGGATGCTGAAGACCCCCACCACCCCTAGGAGCTGGCTCCTCTATGGCTGCGGCGGTTCAAGTGTCGGCTTGGGGTGTTCGGATCCCCGCTCAGCCACGGCCAGTTCCACCTCTCCCAGCCTAACCAGCCTTGCAGGGTTGTTGGGAAGACACCGAGCGGGCGGGGACGCGGGGAAAGCCTGGAACTGTCGCCCGAGCTTGCAAAAGGGCCACTTGTTGGTTTCTAGAGGGCGTCTGCAAAGGCCGGAAAGGTTTCGAGGAGAAGCCCGGGAGGAGGAGGAGCCCAACTCGCCCCGGCAGCCCGGACCAGGAAGAGCGCCAAGCCCCGCCAAAGAGGTTTCCCGCGGGGGCCGGAGCCTCGTCCCGGGGCCTCCGAAACACACACACCCCGCGCCGCCACCACTCCTGCCCAGCGCCCCTGCGCGCCGCCTCGACGCCGGCGGAAGGGAGGCGCGCCCGAGCCGGGGGAACCCCGAGCCCGCAACCTGGTCCAGGGACGCGGCCTCGAGAGGCAGCCCCCGCCCTCCCCTGGCCCAGCGCCCGCTCCGCGTCCCCCGCCCGGCCCCGTCGAGGCGCGGCGGCGAGAAGGCAGCCAACTCGGCGCGGCCGGAAAGCTCACCATGAGCCCGTCGAGTGGGTTCCCCCAGCAGCCGCTTCCCGGTCCTCGGCCAGCTCCCCAAAACTTCCTGCTTCTCTCTCGCTCCCCGCCGGCGGCCGCCCCTTCCTGTCCGCCTACCTTCTGGGCTCAGGTGGCCCGGGGCGGGTCCTCTCCTCCTCCGACGCCGCGCCTCCTTCCGAGAGAGCGGCCCCAGGACGAGCCCCACCCCCGCGGCTGCGGCTGCTTTGTGTTTCCTTGACGTGGCTCGAGGCCCCGCGGAGGCCAGTCTCTTCAAGGAATAGGGTTTATTAACAGGGATGGGCATGGGCGTTGCCGGGGGGGGGCAGCTGCCTCTCCCTGCCCCCCTAAATCAATAAAATCAGTAAAAATACATAGCAGACTCAGGTTCTGCCATCCCCAACAAAAGGCCTGCCCCCCAAGAAAAATCTTGGCTACACCCATGTACCTAGGGGTTGTAGTTACAGGTAGGTAGCCGTGTTGGTCTGCTGTAGTCGAAACAAAATAAAAAAAATTCCTTCCAGTAGCACCTTAGACCAGGGGTCTGCAACCTTTAAGACAAAAAGAGCCACTTGGACCCATTTCCGAAGGAAAAAAAAAAACTGGGAGCCGCAAAACTCGTCATTATAAAAATAACTTTTTTGTCACTTTTTAAAATCATTTCTTTGTTTGACCCCTCAGAATTACTCCTCCTCATAGAAATAAACGTTAAATTAACAAGTTACCTTTTTGTGTGTGTGTATTCTTCACTCCCCTTCAAAACAGTGACCAGCGTACATGCCCCCTTTCAATGCAGTGACCAGCATACATGCCACTTACAATGTAGCGGGCGGGCGGGAAGGTGACGTCGGGACGGTGCGTGACTAACGCACGCACCGCCCCCATGCAACATCACAGCCAGTACAGCGCCCGCCACAGTGGGGAGTGTTGGGGCGCACAATGCACCTCCTCCCCTCGCTAGTATCCACCCCGGAGCCGCGGCAAAGGTGTAAAAGAGCCACATGCGGCTCCGGAGCCGCGGGTTGCAGACCCCTGCCTTAGACCAACTAAGTTTGTTATTGGTATGAGCTTTTGTTTGCATGCACACAAAAGCTCATACCAAGAACTAACTTAGTTGGTCTTTAAGGTGCTACTGGAAGGAATTTTTTTTTAGTTTGTTTTGACCTAGGGGTTGGTTACGTTCGCCCCCGCCAAGGGCGTAGGCCCAGTGGGCGCAGAAATCTCTCCACACTGGCTTGGAGTGGCTAGGAGCCTTTCTGCCCCGTCCGCACTCTCCCTGCCAAGGGCACAAGAAAGCCTAGGTACGCTTCTTTTAACACATCTTTACATTTGGAAGTCTGCAATGGAGGAAGTGCAGAATATTATATCTCAATAAAAGACCTGCACAGAGCTTGTCTGAGGCCCAGGAGTGGGACTGTTTTGTTGTTTCTCAAACCGGACTGGAGTTCTTTAGCCCCTGTTGGCCAAGGTGTGAACATCTCTGTTATGTACTAAAGTTCTCACCCTGGGCCAGCAGGGGGGATACTGTACAGTGGTACCTCGCAAGACGAATGCCTCGCAAGACGGAAAACTCGCAAAACGAAAGGGTTTTTGGTTTTTTGAATTGCTTCGCAAGACGATTTTCCCAATGGGCTTGCTTCGCAAGACGGAAACGTCTTGCAAGTTTGTTTCCTTTTTCTTAAAACCGTTAATACAGTTGCGACTTGACTTCGAGGAGCAACTCATAGCACGCGGTGTGGTAGCCTTTTTTGAGGTTTTTGAAGACTTTGGTGATTTTTGAAGCTTTTCCAAAACTTTTCCGAAACCGTGCTTCGCAAGACGAAAAAAACCGCAAGACGAAAAAACTCGCGGAACGAATTAATTTCGTCTTGCGAGGCACCACTGTAGATAGTTTTCACTCAGGTCCACATATGCAAATAAGGGATTGAAAGTGATGTTCAGTGATTGGATAGTTACAGAAAGTTGTTACAGTTGCGTTGTACTGGAGCTCTAGATAAGCAGGCTGACTGAACCCTTCAGTTCAGTTCTGTTCTGGCCTGTGAATAAACAAGAGCTGTTTGAAGAATCACTGTGTTGTCTGATATGTTCACCCACAACTTAACAATCTGCGTCAAGGGTAAAGACACCCCACCCTCCTCCTCAGTGCCTCCCCGTTGTGAACTCCAGCAGAAGGGAATCTGGCTGACATGGAGCTGTGCTGGGGTGGGGGGGGAGAGATGTAAAACTTAGCAGGAAGGGACGGGTCACCTTCATTGTGCTCTAAGGCAATACAGTGGTACCTCGGGTTAAGTACTTAATTCGTTCGGGAGGTCCGCTCTTAACCTGAAACTGTTCTTAACCTGAAGCACCACTTTAGCTAATGGGGCCTCCCGCTGCCGCCGCACGATTTCTGTTCTCATCTTGGAGCAAAGTTCTTAACCCGAGGTACTATTTCTGGGTTAGCAGAGTCTGTAACCTGAAGCGTATGTAACCTGAAGTATATGTAATCTGAGGTACCACTGTAATGTGAACCCAGCTGCCCTCAACTCCCTACAGCCTCCACCCTATCCCATAGCAATCCAGAAGCCAAGGACTGGAGTGGGACCCTAGTTCAAATCCCCACTGAATCCTAAAGCTCACTTAGTGGCCTGGAGCCAGCTGGTACCTTTCAGCCTAACTTGCTGTTGTTGTGAGGGTAAAATTAGTGGAAGGGAGAACTGTCAACACAACCTGAGCTCTTTGGTGTAAGGTCTTGGGTCAAAAATGTGGCAGGCCTCCAGGGATAGCGAAGACTCCACTTTTCCTGCATACTGCTGCCTGAAAGTCAGAAATGGCTGGATGAGGAAGAGCAGGCTTTGAAGACTGACATTTTTGGTAAAGCGCTTCACCAAAGCCCCCTTAGATAAGAATACAGATCCTCTTATGGATCATAACTGGTTGAAGAAGATGTGTAGAGTAGAAATAAATGGACAAATTAAGAAATGGGGTTCCCCAAGGATCAATATTGGGCCCTGTGCTTCTGAACTTGTTTGTAAGTGTCCTGGAGTGTCCAAGATGGTTAAAACCTTGGTTCTGGCTGCCTCAGTGGGAGAGAAGGGAGGCAGAAGGCTCACTGCATCCGCTTTGCTGAAAGCCCAGCTCCATTGGAAACCTCCTACCCCTGCACTGCGCCTGTGTATGAGGTTTATTTCCCTCCTCTTCCTTCCTGTCCCCCTTTCCTTGTGTATTGCTAGATTGTAAGTCTGCAGGCAAGGACGCGGGTGGCGCTGTGGCCTAACCCAAAGAGCCTAGGGCTTGCCGATCAGAAGGTCAGCGGTTCCAAACCACACGACGGGGTGAGTGAGCTCCCGTTGCTCAGTCCCTGCTCCTGCCAACCTAGCAGTTTGAAAGCACGCCAAAAAGTGCAGGTAGATAAATAGATACTGCTCCGACAGGAAAGTAAACAGCATTTCCGTGTGCTGCTCTGGTTTGCCAGAAGCGGCTTAGTCATGCTGGCCACATGACCCAGAAGCTCCCTCGACCAATAAAGCAAGATGAGCGCCACAACCCCAGAGTCGGCCACGACTGGACCTAACGGTCAGGGGTCCCTTTACCTTTAAGTCTGCAAGCAGGGACTGCCTTCCTCTAATAGTATGTACTCCACTCTCCGGGAGCCCTTTTGGCTGAAGGGTAGGGTACAGCTGCTCTAAATAAATACCAAATAAATAATAAAATGCTGCTTGCCTACCAAATAAATATCAACATGCTGCCACTTTAATGTGCCTTTGCTGCACTGTGGCCATCTATGCGCCTCACTGCACTGTCACACACATGGGTGGCAGCAGCCACAAGACTGCCCAGTCTCTCTGTGTGTCTGTGAGCCAAAAGGCCTGCCTTGTGGGCTCAGTCATTCCTCGAGTTGTTTGCAAGAACCTCTGCTCCTAGAAACTGACCCTTGACCATATATATGTAATTTCTATACTGCCCTTCTTCCGAGGATCACAGGGATTACAATATAAGAACACAAAAATACATAACATAGTTATTCTTTGAACCACCCTGAGATGAATGGTGGTGTACAAATGTAATACCGTATTTTTCGCTCTATAACACGCACGTAGTTTTTAGAGGAGGAAAATCCGTAGGCATGCCACCCATAGGCATTCCCTCCATAACACACACAGACATTTCCCCTTACTTTCTAGGAGGAAAAAAGTGAGTGTTATGGTGCAAAAAATACGGTAAATTAAAACCAATCAAGCCTCCCCCCCCCCCAGTTTAAAAGGCCATAGGTTGTTTAATTAGCCAAAGGCCTTAAATACACAACTGATCCCCTCCCCCTTGGCTGGTGCTGCGTGTGTGACTGTGCCCAGTGAAGTGAACTTATCACCATTCCCCCCACCCCACATTGCACTAATAAACTTCCTACAGGGAAGAGAGTGAGCTGATTTTCCTTGCCCCTGCCCAAGTGCTGTTCTTCCAGAAAAAAAGGCAATGGTGCCCACCTGAGGGGTGCCAGAGCTGAGTTCCTGCAAGTTCTGGCTGAAGAAAAGCCCTGCCCCTGCCTGAGACCCTTCTAAGGAGAAGCTCCTCCTAAGGGTTGTCTCCTGCTCTCTCTGACATTTTTGTGGGGGCTGGACGCCAGTGTGGTGTAGTGGTTAAGAGCGATGGACTCGTATTCTGGTGAACCGGGTTCACTTCCGCGCTCCTCCCTATGCAGCTGCTGGGTGCCCTTGGGCCAGTCACACTTCTCTGGAGTCTCTCAGCCCCACTCACCTCACAGAGTGTTTGTTGTGGGGGAGGAAGGGAAAGGAGAATGTGAGCCGCTTTGAGTAGGGTAGTGATAAAGCGGGATATCAAATCCAAACTCCTCTTCCTCTTCCTCTTCCTCTTCACCTTTGATCAGGAACATGGAAAGAACTGACTGGTAGTCTTTTAAAAAGCATTTGGCGCTTGTCACCTTTAATTTTTGTAAATTGGTTTGTTCGTTTTTTTACAGATTGTGTCAGATCCTGGCCAAAGCACTAACACTCAGTGGATCCTTCCATCCAGATGGGATCAAATTTGCTCAGCTACAACCCAGTGGAACAGGAAGTAAAGTGTAAACAGTTAAAACCACAAGAAACTGAAAGAAATTGCTCAGTTTATTAGCGTAAAAAGCTTAATGGTGTTATGAAATGATAACATGAAAACGTATGGAATTTACAGGAAATAAAATTGCATAAGATAAAATGTTTGAAAATAAAGCAACTTAAATATGATGAAATTTGAAGCAAAGCAATTATATATAATTTGCATATACTAAATGGTGTAAACTAATAATTAACATCAACAAAGCAATTAATATGAGTAAATAACATAATCTCCCCAAATTTGGCCATACATGTCATGCTTTCACTTTTGTTTTGGCTTCATATTGGTTTTCTGGGACTTCATATCTGTTTTCTGAAGCCAAAGTCTCAACCAGTAGCACTGAAAGCAGAAGAGTTACACAAGGTTCAAGCAGCTTACAGAAAAACAATACAGACATGTCATAGTGTTATCCATCTTAATCCATTAGGGCTTCTCTGCTGTGTGCAATAAACTTTAGCGCAGGGTATGCGGGCACAATAGAGCCAGATTAAAAAATGGGATTTGAGTTCAAAATGCTTAAGAGAACATGATTTAGATAAATGGTGTGAATTGCCTATTATGAAACACATGAATCATAGACAATTTCTTTTTATATTTGTATTGTTTATAGCACCTTGGGTGTCAACTGAAAATAAATAGCAAATGCATGTACTTGTTGGCTGATGGAAAAGTACCCTTTTCAGAATTTTGCAGAGCAAAGTCGAAAATGCAACCTGTGAGCCATCTTCTCGCACACTGGGGAAAACAAAACCATTGAACGCATGACTGTGCCATGTGGATGGGTAAGCTGAGATTGTTGTGGGTCCAGCTGGTACACCTGCCTGCCTGCCTGCCTGCCTGCTTCCCAGCAGGCCAAGAGTAAAAGCAAAGTTGGAGCTCCAACAAAAGGTTGCATTGCAATGTACTGGTAAGTTCCTCCAGACGGAAGTGGCTTCTCTTCAGCGTTCCAGCCAGCCAGCCCCTGCAAGCAGGGAATTACACTGCTTCTTGTTTTCCTTTTCCAGTTGATAGGGCCAATCTGCACTATACAGTACATTTAATGCACCATCATACTGTTTTTAAAAAACAGTGTTTCTTCCAAAGAATTCTGGGAGCTTTAGTTCATTAAGGGTGCTGAAAGCAGTTAGGAGACCCCCGGTCAGAGCTACAATTACTTCTCTGAGTTCCTTGGGATGAAAGGTTGATTGTTAAACTACTCTGAAAATTGTTGCTTGTTGGTACATGACCCCAGTCAAGCTTGCAAAAATCTACCATTTGCCCGATAATAAATGTTGGAAATGTAAGGAAACTGAAGGTACATTCTTTCACCTATGGTGGACGTGCCCAAGGATTAAGGCTTTCTGGGAGATGATTTATAATGAATTAAAAAAGGTATTTAAATATACCTTCTTGAAGAAACCAGAGGCCTTTCTTCTGGGCATAGTCGGCCAATCGGTGTTAAAGAAGGACAGAACTTTCTTTATGTATGCTACAACAGCAGCAAGAATACTTATTGCAAAGTATTGGAAGACACAAGATCTACCCACTCTGGAAGAATGGCAGATGAAACTGATTGACTGTATGGGACTGGCAGAAATGACTGGCAGAATCCGGGACCAGGGAGAAGAGTCGATGGAAGAAGATTGGAAGAAATTTAAAGACTATTTACAGAAATATTGTAAAATTAATGAATGTTAGAATGATGTTGGATTGAAGTTAAGGGGTTTCTAGCTGTAATGGTATAAAAGAATATGAAAAAAATTGGATTCTTAACAGGTAAATTTAGGTTACAATATATCAAGATTAAAGATCAGGATAAAATAAGGAGGGAAAGGAATTGCTGAACTAATAAATTGAACTGGAATACAAAAAGGGGAGGTAGGAGGAGGTCCGGGAAACAAGTAAATGAAAGATAAGTGATAAAAGGATTGAATTGTTTTTAACTATTTTTATTTTGTATTTTTTCTTTTCTCTTTTTCATTTTGTAACATTGTAAAAACCTTAATAAATATTTATATATAAAAAAAGAAAATTGTTGTTTGTTACACAGAATCTGATTCTCTATGTTGCAAAAAAAGATATGCAGCATTTTTAGAAGAAGGCTTTCTTCAATCAAACCAATCAAATATATAGCTATATTCCAGAGCGAGTGGTACCAGGCGTCCTGTGTCAGATTGGCTGTTTTCCATTGAGTTGCAATTACCATTTGTGGTGCCAAGATCATCTGTAAAACTAAGGGTTTTTATTTCCAGCCAGAACTCAGGTGGGTGCCATTGACACCTGAGGGAGGCATCCATGGTGAGTTCCAACACCTCTTTTTCTAGAAAAACAGCACTGTATAAGACTTATTCTTTTGACAATGTATCTACATTGGTATCACCCAAATATTCAGGAAATTAATTTGGACAACAACATTTTATTGATAATAATCAGCTAAATAGTTTGAGGATATATATAATTTGGACAACAAACAATAACTTATTTGGTAACACCTGTCATTTCTGTCAAAATGACAAATCTTGAATCAACTGACATTCCCCTCATAAATGGTAAAATGCACACATTTATTGCAATAATCAGGTGATACAAAAGAAGACATTTTTGACATTTGCAAGGGACTGCGATACTACTTGTGTAGTAATTTGAAGGGTTCCCCCCCCAAAGGAAATTGGAAAAAGTGAGATTCTGATTCCTAAAAGCTCCTCCCCTTTGGAGCCGGAGCGTCCGGATCGGTGCCAGGAGTAGAGGGAAGATCGCGGCCACGCTCCACGTCCACCCTCCCTATCCAAAGGACTGGAGCAAAAAATGGCCCCCTTAAAAGCAAAGGCCACCACATTCCGGGCTTTTAGGATTAGAAACGCGTGACAAACGCGCATAATGTGCTGGAACCCAAAGGGATCACCGGGAAGCAGAATGCTGGGATGTTGGAGGAGACCAGAGAATTCATTAGTCATTAGAACCATTCGTGTCGGTTTTTTAATGCCAATTTATTTAAAGACCAACCACCTCCCCGTCCTCCTCCCACGAGCTCAGTGTGATAATAACTGTCAACTTTCCCAATAAAAAAATTCCTTCCAGTAGCACCTTAAAGACCAACTAAGTTAAGGTTAGTTGTTTAAGGTGCTACTGGAAGGAATTTTTTTATTTTGACTATGGCAGACCAACACGGCTACCTATCTGTAACTGTCAACTTTCCCCTTTTCTTGCGAGGAATCCTATTCGGAATAAGGGAACTTCCCTTAAAAAGGGGGAAAGTTGGCAGCTCTGCACTTGATTCTCCAGCTCAACTTTCCCCTTTTCTTGCGAGGAATCCTATTCGGAATAAGGGAACTTCCCTTAAAAAAGGGGAAAGTTGGCAGCTCTGCACTTGATTCTCCAGCTCAACTTTCCCCTTTTCTTGCGAGGAATCCTATTCGCAATAAGGGAACTTCCCTTAAAAAAGGGAAAAGTTGGCAGCTCTGCACTTGATTCTCCAGCTCTCCGTTTTAGTCTCGCCACAGCCCCGCAATGGAGATGAGGCTGAGAGGCAGCGACTGGTCCAAGGTCCACCCTTCGTGTGGGCGGGTGGAGAATACAGTTGACGGGCCAAGGCGGCCCCCGCCCTGGAAGCTGCTTTGCTGGGCGGCCCGCCCCGCTCCTCCGCCCGGCCCGCGCAGGGAGGCGCCTCCGCGGAGCCGGAAGTCAGGGCTGCGCGGCGCTGCCTGGCTTGCCCTCCTCTCTTGGGGGGCGCCGGGACTCCGCCGAGCGGAAGGGCGCGCTCTCGCTCTCCCACCGCCACGTCGAGATGGGGCCGGGGCGCGTGCACGCGGCGGGTATGAGCGGGCAGGGGGCAGGCGGGGGGGGCGCGAGGTTCAGGTTCAGGCCTCCCGGGGGGGGGGCTGGGGAAGGGCCCCCTTCTTCTTCCTGCAAGCCCAGCTGGGGCGCAGCGCCCGCCCCCGGGACTGGCACCGCGTCTCCCCGTGGCAAACGCGCCGCGGTGGGGCGAGGAGGGCAGGCTCTGCAATCCCCTCTTTTAATTCCTCCCTGCCCAGGACTGCTCGCCTTTGAGAGTGAGAGACAACCCGGGATAGCCTTCAGCTTTTTTTCTGGGGGGACGCATACCCCTAAACATTTTGTGAATCTAAGTTTGGCCTCATTGAGGGACAGTGTTTCAATATGAGCAGGAAAATGAGAGTACCTCTAAACATTTTTTTTAAGAAAAAAAGCACTGGCCTTAAGAGAGTTGTGTCTCACTGGTCGCCAGTCTGCCCTTTTAGCCATAGCTGTCAACTTTCAGATTTGAAAATAAGGGATCAGCAGCCTCACCTGTCCCGGGACAGTCTACAGGATATCTAACAATCCGGGATAGCAGTGGGAAACGGCACTGGAATAAGGGAATTTCCCACAAAAAAAGGGAAGGTTGACAGCTATGCTTTTAGCTAGCAACCAGGATAAAGGTAAAGGGACCCCTGACCATTAGGTCCAGTCGTGACCGACTCTGGGGTTGCGGACCTCATCTCGCTTTATTGGCCGAGGGAGTCGGCGTACAGCTTCTGGGTCATGTGGCCAGTGTGACTAAGCTGCTTCTGGCAAACAAGAGCAGCGCACGGAAATGCTGTTTACCTTCCCGCCGGAGCAGTACCTATTTATCTACTTGCACTTTGACGTGCTTTTGAACTGCTAGGTAGGCAGGAGCAGGAACTGAGCAATAGGAGCTCACCCTGTCGTGGGGATTCGAACCGCTGACCTTCTGATCAGCAAGTCCTAGGCTCAGTGGTTTAACCACTGCATCCCATATATCTTTTAAAAGCTTAGAATAATAGAATAGAATAATAGAAGTGACACTAGGGGTCATCTAGTCCAACCCCCTGCAATGCAGGAATCACATCTCAAGAATCCCTGACAGATGACTATCCAAGCTCTGCTTAAAAACCTCCAAGGAAGAAGAGTCCACAACTTCCCAAGGGAATCCATTCCACTTCATTCACTTTTATGGGGGGGGGAGTAAAGGGTGCAATAGAATACAGTCTGGGGGGCCTTCAACATTCTATACTCCCCCCACCCCAGCTCAGCCTGCCCCTCCTGCCTGGGCTCTGTCCCTTGGTCACACCAGAGTGTAAGGACAAGACTTGGCCAATATGTGCAACAAGGTGAAGTAGACAGCAGGATTTTTTTTGGGGGGGGGGGGATTTTATCAGCAGCCAGTTTGAACTTGCTGTGTGTGCCCAGCAGTGTGCTGGTTTTCAAAATGCAGATTCTCCTATTCCTTTGCCGTTGGCAACCTCTGGTCTCTTTAATTTGAGAGGCACCAGAATTATACCAGCAGAGGCTACTTTTCCTGTTAGAAGGCAGTAGCTTCCTCTGTCCCCAAGTCACAGGAAAAGTAGCCTCTGCTGGCATAATTCTGGTGCCTCTCAAATTAAAGAGACCTGAGTCAAGCTGTCTAGGGCACCATCTGCATGAGAACATAGAGAGAGCCTGCTGCTGGGTCAGGGGGTTGCCTAAGGCCTCTCGGCACCCTTCACAAACTACAGCTCCTGGGAGCCTTGACTGCTTAAAGTAGTTTGATACGGCTTTGGTCAATATTGTTCAGATTTGGGACCATCTCAGTCGTACTCAGGGACGCGGGTGGCGCTGTGGGTAAAACCTCAGCGCCTAGGACTTGCCGATCGCATGGTCGGCGGTTCGAATCCCCGCAGCGGGGTGAGCTCCCGTCGTTCGGTCCCAGCTCCTGCCCACCTAGCAGTTCGAAAGCACCCTTAAGTGCAAGTAGATAAATAGGTACTGCTTTATAGCGGGAAGGTAAACGGCGTTTCCGTGTGCCTCTCTGGTGCCGGTTCGCCAGAGCAGCTTTGTCACGCTGGCCACGTGACCCGGAAGTGTCTGCGGACAGCGCTGGCTCCCGGCCTCTAGAGTGAGATGAGCGCACAACCCTAGAGTCTGTCAAGACTGGCCCGTACGGGCAGGGGTACCTTTACCTTTACCTTTACAGTCGTACTCAGCAATTCTGGGATTGAACTCAGGGCTTTGGCACGCAAAGCTGATGCTCTGCCGCTGATCCACGACTCCTTTTCTCCCTCTGGGGTGCAGCTGCCATCCTTTTCATCTTATTTTTGCAGGCACTCAGCTGTCAGAGTCTCCTGCCAGCCGGAAGAGGCACAGCAACAAAAAGGAGGAGCCTGGGCCCTCGACCCTCCACAGCTGGACCAAGTGCCTCCTGGGCTTTGAATGGACTGATCTTTCCAGTTGGCACCATTTTGTCTGCTTACTTAACAGGCCGACTGACCCTGCGGCGCTGGGCATCTTCCGCTTTCTCTTTGGTGAGTCTCTTGCCTTAAGAGTGCTGGCCCTGGGAGGTCGGTGTGGACTGGAGAGTGCTTGTAGGCCCCTCAGCGTATTGAGATGCTGGATATCTGTAAGGATTTATCCTTTTGGCATAGGTGTAGTTTAGGAAAGATTCCAGGATGTCAACTGCTTTCGGAAAGATGCTGATCTGTGCCCACAGCAGCAGATTTCCACAACCTGGTGCTTCTGGGATATTTTTGGATTACAACTCCCCTTAGCCAATGGAGCACAGACTGCATATTTGCTATCAGGATGGGTTTAAGGTGCTCAGTTTGGTGTATCAAGCCCTTGGTAGCCAGCCTGCTACTTGAAGGAGCACTTTGCCCCATTGCTTGCCTTAAGGTGGAGAGGCAGTGCTGATAGTGCCATATCTGTCATATAGCAGGGCCTCCTTGGTAACAGCTCCCAGGATATGGAATGCCCTCTCCTTGGAGATTTCCTTTCTGATGCATTCAACACTAGCCTAAAATAATAATAGTAGTAAGAACAGCGACAGCAGCAACATCTGGAGGCCACTAGGCTGCAGAAAGCTGATTTACAGTGTTCCAACAATTTCATACTGTATCCGCAAAGCTCCATCCCTCCATGTGTGTCTAGGCTTGAGTCCCAGTTGACACCTGAGGTTCTGCTGCACGTTACCTTCAGCAGTAAAGCTCAAGAAACAGGGTCTTTGGGGTCATGGTGCCACACATGTGGCTTTCCTGTCCCAGTTGCTGCCTGTCTCTAGGAGCAAGGGAACCATCTCATCTGGATCTTCAGAAAAGCTGCTGGAAGCCCCTGTTATTGGCAATCATCATTTTCTTTAACAGAAGTAGGAAAGCAATTATAACACTAACAGTACAACATGATAAAATAATAATAATAATAGTAATGATAATAATGATAATGATAGTATGTCAGGTTGAGAGGAGTTCCCTACCAGGACAGACTTTGCTCGTGTGCTCAAGACATCAATTCTATAAAACATATTTTGCTGCACTGTTTGAAATATGAGCAAGCCAGGGCTGAACTGATACTACCCTTGCTGGTACCTTTCCCGTGAAAATCAGAGGCTCACTATGTCAGGTTCCTATTGGAAGACCGGACAAATGCTAGAACATTAGCGGTGGTGAAGTTTTTATCGGTGGTTACAAGAACCAATGATCCCTATCTTTAACTCTGAACAAAATGCTTGTTTAACCTGGAGGTAGGTTGTCTGAATTGTGCATTGCTTTGTAACGATTTGTTGGGTCTCTAGAACGTAATAAAGATTGATTGATTGATTGATTGATTGATAATAATAATAATAAACATTACAGTGAAAGTACAGTTGCTTGAGAGAGCACTGCAGAACTAGGAGGAGAACATGATACAGAGGACACTTGGCATCTTACACAATCTTATTTGTGAACTAAGGGCCTACAAAGGTTGAGGTGTGAGTCAGGAGAGTGGACTTGACTATCGGCCTGACTAGCAAACACCAGAAGAGGCCACCAGATACTGTCAAACCCCAATCCCACCGGAGCTGGGATTGTTTATTTGTGGGCCTTTCCTTTCCTTTTTGCTGTCATCGAAATTTAAAATGGTATGTTGTTTCATTCTCTGGTACCCTCTTGTCACAAGCCATGCTGTTGGTCCTTTGAGGCTGAACATGGAGAATGAAATACAGGTACCAAGCCTGGGGTGGGGAGGACAGGTGAGCAGGACAGGTGCAGAGTGTGCATTGGTCACTTGCTGTTGTCAGGAATTGATGCTGAATTGACCCAGGCTGAAGACTCCATATATTCAGCCTCTGCAACAGCTGCAGGAAATCTTGGAAGAAAGGGCACTTTCCTTTCCAAGGGATGCTTCTGAGCACCTTGCTGTGAGTGCAGGAAACTCATCTGAGCTTGCCCTTGGGCTGGCAGGCATAAGATAGTGCTCCCTGCTAGTCCACTCTGTGTTGCTTGGTCTTCCTGATGCATCTGGAGTTTGCCACAGTTGAAGCCAGGAAACTTGGCTAGATTTATTTGGCCCACCAATGCTGATGTTGTGCTATTTGCTCATCCTCAATGCATCATTTGATGTCCACTGCTTTCTTTGGAGCCTTTAAACTTGTGAGGATCTTCAATGCACCCTGTATTAAGATGTAAATGCATTAAGGCCTAGAAAGGGTGGTGGGTAGAGGTTAAGAGAGAGCATGGCCATGTTGAGACCAGGAATGGGTGTCAAGAGCCCAAATTAGGTGGCTTTCCTCCTCTCCTCCCTCATCCTGTGTTTGTGACCTTTTGGGAGATGCTGGGTGCAGGATTCATGACTGTTTTTTCTCTGCATGTGATGGCTGCTGCTGCCCTCCTTTCACACACTCTCTGCCATATCTCTTGCAGGAGGAATGTCTGTTCCTACATGCCTCCTTCTTTACAAAGCTGCCCACAGGGCCTCTTTGCCAAACAAAATAGATGGGCTGGTTTTCCTGAGAGCTGTAGGGGAAATAATTTCATGGCGGTTGCAATCCAGTTCAGTGCACAGGATGTGGAGGAATGTGCTGCTTTTTTAAGCTGTGGTGTTTCCCTCCTGTACTGGAGCCAGCTGGTTTTGGTGGCAGCTGCAGAGATGCCACATCCATAGCTGGCAGCAGCTTTGGGCTTCTCATTTTGGGCCAGTGCTGCTGGCCTCTCTCTTATCAGCAGTGATAGGAGACTTTGGACCTGGCTAGGAGAGATCAGGGTGTGATCCCATCATGGGCTGCACTGGATGGTTTGTCCTAAAAACCAACAAGGGGTGTGTGTGTGTGTGTGTGTGTGTGTGTGTGTGTGTGTGTGTGTATGTACAGAATGACTGACCTTTCCTTTGAATCACTGCTGCTTTCAATGGAAAAAAATTCTACTCTGTGTTTTGAAACTCTCTCTGAGCCCCCTTCACTCTTCATTTGTGACGCACACCTGACAGTTCCACCTGACCCTCAGCATTTTCTGGAGTGGACTGCAGTAGCACATAATGTACCAATGTGGTGTGCTGGTTAGAGTGTTGGACTAGGGCAGGGGTCTGTAACCTTTAAGACAAAAAGAGCCACTTGGACCCGTTTCCGAAGGGGGGAAAAAGGGAGCCGCAAAACTAACGCATGCACCGCCCCCATGCGACGTCACAGCCTGTACAGCGCCCGCCACAGTGGGGAGTGTCAGGGCACACAATGCGCCTCCTCCCCTCGCTAGTATCCGCCCCGGAGCCGTGGCAAAGGTGTAAAAGAGCCACATGCGGCTCCGGAGACGCAGGTTGCAGACCCCTGGACTAGGGTAAGATAAATGTATAAGACCCCTGGATGGTTAAGTCCAGTCAAAGGCAACTATGGGGTGCGGCACCCATCTTGCATTTCAGGCTGAGGGAGCCAGAGTTTGTCCACAGACAGCTTTCCGGGTCATGTGGCCAGCATGACTAAACCACTACTGGCGCACGGAGGACCGTGACAGAGGCCAGAGTGCACGGAAACGCTGTAAGAGTCAAGGGTTCAGATCCTCACTGCAGGCCTGTTTCCTTCCAGTGTTTGACCCTATTCCACCCCACATCATTCTTCTCTCTGGCCCTTGCCTAGGTTTGTTGATGGCCTTGGACATTCCCCAGGAGCGAGGCTTGAGCCAGCTGGACCACAAATACCTGGATGGACTGAAGGTGTGTCGCTTCCCCCTCTTCAACTTCCTGGAGCCCCTTCCGCTGGACTGGATGTACCTTGTCTACACAGTGATGCTGCTGGGTAAGGACATTGGGAGAAGGCCAGGGAGGTGGGGTGGACCAGTCCTGCAGTGTTGGCTCCACCTTGTTTCCTGGGCTTTTGGGCCTTATTGGGTTGAGTCCGGCTGCAGAAGACGCTTTGGGGACCTGACCTTGCCTCCCTCGCTGCAACAGGTGCTTTGGGGATCATGATGGGCTGTTTCTACCGCCTGAGCTGCCTGCTCTTCGTGGTGCCTTACTGGTATGTCTTCCTCCTGGACAAAACAACATGGAACAACCACTCCTACCTCTACGGCCTCCTGGGCTTCCAGCTCTTGTTCATGAACGCAAACCGCTACTGGTAAGGGGTACCCCTTTGCTTTGCTTTCACCCAACAACCCTAATGTCAGGTTTTGCAGTGCCTCCTCTTTGCTCACAACATGCTTAGGCCGAGTAAACACCTTTCTCGGCATTTCAGTTACACAATTTCAGCTTGGCATTTGAACAGCTTGTGTCAGGAGTCAGGAGCAGGTCAGCAATGAAAAAGCACCAGTGTCAGTGAAGTTAGCTCTTTATTCCAGGAAACCAAAACAGTGCAGTGATCACAGCAACTCTTCCCAGTAGGTCTTGCTACATTTGTGGCCGTTGTGAGACTGTGGGGCCTTCCCAGTGCCTCTCTAAGGCCCCTCTTCCCCCAGTTCCTTCCGCAGCAGCCTAAGGCTCCTTTGTCTTGTCTCTCTTTGCTCCACCCTCTTCATTTCTCTGTGTGTTCTGGGAGACCAGCAGGGAGGAGAGCTGGTCGCAGCAGGAGGGAGAGCTTCCCTGGCTTCTTCAGCAGCCTGCCTCCACTTCTGCCTATTGACCTCTGCTTCTGCCTCTTCCTGCTCACTAAACCCTGTTATGTCTTCAGCTTCCAACACATCCTCCTCCCAGTCTGCTCCCTCTTCTCCCTTCTGACCACTTGTCATCATTCCACCACCAGTCCTTGGGCTCTGAGCCTTGTTCCCCTGGGGGTTCCCCAGCTAGTGCCTTCCACCCCCCCCACCCCTGCCTCCATTCAGTCCAAGACACTTGCAGGCTCTGGCATGAGGCCCCTAGGAAGTCTCCAGCAGCTGGAGGAGGAACATGAGCACGCATCTTACTTCCTTTATCTCATAAAATTTATATGCCACTTGTTTGGAGAAAGAAACCTCAAAGCGGTTTACAAAAAAGAATAAAACAGTGAAATAATTGGTAAAAATAGTTAAAAACAGCTATTCAAAACATTTTAAAAAATAATTAAAATAAATGATAAGCTGAAAACCAGATTAAAACACCCGTCAGCGTTCTACATACAGTATCTGAGCAGGCTTGCCAAACAAAAATTGTGAAAAGTGTACAATGAATGATGTCAACAGGCAGGGAGTTCCAAAGTGTGGGGGCTGCCACACTTACAAACTACAGTGGTACCTCGGGTTACAGACGCTTCAGGTTACAGACCCTGAAATAGTACCTCGGGTTAAGGACTTTGCTTCAGGATTAGAACAGAAATCGTGCTCCAACGGCAGCAGGAGGCCCCATTAGCTAAAGTGGTGCTTCAGGTTAAGAACAGTTTCAGGTTAAGAACGGACCTCCAGAACAAATTAAGTTCTTAACCCGAGGTACCACTGTAAATGCAAGTCATTGATATTTAACTCATAAATCTTGTGCACGTTGACACCAGCAGAAGTTCATGTTGCATTGCAAGGCATTGGCCACATTTCACATTAAACCACAGTTGAAAATTAACTACGGTTTAATGTGAACAAGTAACCTGCTGGCACACACTGTTCAAGGGCGTCTGCTTTGCTGCTTCCCAGCTCCTGCCTTTGCCTTAGGAGAAGCAAAGCCTGTGCCTTGGCTTAGTGTTGGTGAAAACCTGACCTTATTTCTCTCTGTGCAAGCCATACGTAGTAATCTAGTAGCAACCCTTGGCTACCACTCAGGGCTTGCTTGGAGGGCAACAAACTACAAATCTGGATTCATAGGTCATTGCCTGGAATGTGCACCTTCACTGCGCTTAGTTTGCCCATGACCAGCTCCAAACTGTGGCAAAGACAGATTCCAGGTGCCGGCTTTCTGAATGAGTCAGAAAGCCACTGGAGAAGTGACTGTGGCTTCTGGGTTTCAGAAAGATTTTGTGGACCTCTTGCAAGATCTTGCCAGAAACTGAGTGCTGCAGCTGTGTGACCCTAGCAAGCAAGGCTTCAGTGGAGGTGTGGGAGGCAGTGGTGGGAGAGGCGGCAGCAGGTGACGAAATTAGATGGGCCACCCCTGACAGCACCACCTTTTTAAAATGTCTTGTGTTGCGGTGGGCTGAAAATAATATTTCAGAATTCTTAAGTGCCATCACTCAGGAGGAGGCCTTAGGCATCCAGAACGCCTCTGGTACTGGCTAAGCTGATTTGGACCCCCCCACCTTTGTCTCGATTTAAAATGGTCCGTGGGTAGCTTCTCAGTTCCACCGGAGGCTTCTTGGTAATGTATCTCTTCGCTTTAGGTCTATTGATGGCCTCTGGAATCCACAGAAGAGAAACGCGCATGTTCCGTTGTGGAACTACACGCTGCTGCGCACACAGGTAAAGCGCTGCTGTTATTTCCCCCTAGCCCCCACCCCAGTATGCAGACTCCTCTCAGTGTCTGCACTGATGTGTCCTCTGGAAACTGTTGTAAACAAAAATCTGCCCTTTTTCCCTTATGGGGTATCCAAGAGCCCATACGGAGTCCTTACGTAGGTTCCCTATTGGTAGGAGAAAATAACAGAGGCCAATCAGAGAATATTGAGAAGCAAAGCAGCTAGTAAGCCTGATCTTTATTGATCTGCTGCAACAGGGTGCTCCCCTCACACGCAGGAGGGAGGAGGAACCCAGAACCAAGGTGCGCCTGCCCTTATATAGACATTTTAAATTCCCTGCCCTGGAGCTCAAGACCACCCCTCCATACATCATACGTCATCACAGAAGGGGTGTAACCTAAGACCACCCCCCAGATACATCATACCTACATCACAGAAAAGGCGGTCTACAGCAGAAATCTGAGTGCGTTGTTTATCTCATCTGACAGGTTACCTGTTTAATGGTCACTTGATTGGATTGCCCGGGGAGCCTGGCCAGTCTTTTGTAATGATAAATACTTAGTTCCTGAGCCAGGTCACAGGCTCACACCCTATTCATATCTTAAATGTGCCCTTCAGACAGGATTTGTGAGGAAAGAGACAATGGGGAGGTTTCCCACTTTGACCTTGCAGAGAAAACATTTGGTCAGTTTGGGAATCAAAAATGGTTCCAGGTCGGTCTTCCTGTGCTGATCTATGTACGTGCTTGGTTGGTACACTTATGAACATTTAACATATATCTAAGACCTCAAAATTCCTATCACAAAACAAAGCAGCCTCTGTGTAGATGGATGAGCCAGGACCCCCCCCCCACACCCACAGAAGCAGCATGGGCTCAGCATTGACACTGGCGGGCTGTGACTTTCCAGGTTTGCAGGCCAGAGTCTTTCCCAGCCCTGCCTGGGGATGCCAGGAATTGAACCTGGGATCTTTTGCGTGCAAAGTGTGTGCTCTGCTGCTGAGCAAAGCTCACCCCCTTCATTGGGGGATATGTAGCCGGCTCCTTTCCTCACCCCGAAGGTAGTTTGGAGATGGGCAACCCCTTTGCTCCTGCCTGATGTCTTGTGCCCCTTGCCTGACTAGTTTGCTTCAGAATCTAACTCACAGATTCTTGGCCTTGTTCCCGAGCAGATCTTCATTGTGTACTTCATTGCGGGCATCAAGAAACTGGATGCGGATTGGGTCGAAGGCTACTCCATGAGCTCCCTTGCTCACCACTGGCTTTTCAGCCCCTTCAGGTGAGGAGGAAAGGGAGGGAGGGAGGCGGAAGCAGTGAAGGAGGAGAAAGGTCAAGGAATCACACAGGTGGAAGGTTCCAGCCGCTCCCTTCTGCATCCTAGATTTGGGAGGGTGGAATTCCCATGAAGGGTCTGGCTTTAGCTAGGGATAATACTTGCTAGTTTTCAATTACAATCAAATAATAACTGCATTATAACAATACCAATTTATAATACAATTATTAATACCAATTGTTCAAATATCAAATTATATAATTTAGATAAAGCGGCCCCCTGTGTGCTAGATTTGATGAATTGATTATTTGCTTTATTTCTGCGTTCCAGAATCGTATTAATTTCCAGTCATAATGATAATCCCTTATACAACAACTGCAATATTAAAAACTTCTATTCGTGTTGACATATTAAATGATTTATAAAGCTACAAGTGAGGAACTCAAATTATATTCTTGTTCTTCCTGTGTGTGGCAGTTATTCTGTCTGTGGTGTTTTTTCCTGTCCTTGTAAGATGTTATATCTTTGTTTACCCCCGTTGTTGCTGTTATCCATCATGCCTTGGGAGGAACTGATATCCCATTGTTCCAGAAATTTCTCCATCGCTCTGTCTTGTGCTTCGCTGTTTTGCAACTTTTGCAACAGCTGCAAAAGTCACTCTGTCCCAATAAATAACCTGTTTTCACCATTTCCCCTCTCAGTCTGGGAAGAAGAGCGGTCTGTCGAATTGCAGATGACTCAGTAAAGAACCTTATCAGTTCCTTGGCAGTTCACAGACGCCTTTCATCCTTCCTTCCAACTGAAGATATATGATATATACTTCCAATTAAATTAAATTCCAAATCCTCTTAGCATTATTCAGTTCACTCTGCAAATAATAAAGGATAGGGAAGAGTCAGCTCTAAGTTTCTATCATTAAGCCTTTTGCAAAATAGAGCTTCCCTCCCTTTCTCCTTTTTTTACACACACAGTTCCATTTGATATTATATTCCATATTTATAATCCAATTCTTTCATTCTCACTTGTACAAAATATAATTTGAACTAAAATTCAGAGGAGAGTTGCCGAATCATAAATGTAGAGAATAAAACTTTAAACAAACCATAGGCTCCACTCCCTGTCCACTGTCTTTTTCACCAAATGAAGTCTTATCTTCAGTTTTGTTCTGCATTTTGGGATCTCACCTCTTCTAGCATACGCCTGTACTTTAGTCCAATTAAGCTCCAACTAACAGGAGAACCTCTGCTTCTTAATGGCGGTATTGGAGGGTTTCTGGTGGGCAAAATGTTTTTGCACTCAGCTCCTCCCTGCCCCCCCCCCCGCATTCCATGCCAGAGCAAGGAGATGAACTGCGAGTGAAGCCCCTTCCCCCTGTCCCTGGGGGGGGGGATTTGCAAGGATAATTACCCTCAATCATCCTTGTTTTTCCTTCTCTCTCTGTCATGGAGTCTGGCTCCATTAAGGCAGAGCAGAACCAGAAGCCACCGTTCGGTCCACATTTTTAAGTGAGCTGACCTCCCACCACTTCGATGAATACATGGATTGGAATATGATTATCCTTTGGACATGACCAAATTTTGTGATACAGTTCCTGGCGCAAAAAAGTGTGTGTTTGTGTGTGTTGTGTGTGTGTGTGTGTGTGTGTGTGTATTTGCAGATTTAAAACTAAAATAAATTTAGAAATGCATTTGTGATAAAATGCATATCTAAGTTTACAGTATGATTTTGTCTTACATGGGGGTTCAGTTCCAAAGGTTAAATGGGCCAGACTAATGGGACAAAAAGGACTGAGAACCCCGGGACCGGGGGGAGGGGACGCTGGAAGAAGATTGGATTGTTTTTATTCTCTTTTTTCTATCGTCAGAAATGTTTTTATGAAAGTTGCAAAAATATTGAAATGAAATTATTAGGCTCTTGTAAGAATGTTTAAAGAATTAGGTAAAAAGGTAATGGTTATGAGAAGTTGGTAAAAATAAGATTTAAATTGTAAGTTTTAAGGTTTTATATAAGATAAGATGAAAATAGAGCAAGGTAATGTATTGACAGAATATTATGAATTATGGAAAGGATTTGCTGTGACAATTATCAATTAAGATACAAGAGATGGGAGGAGGAGGAGGTCATGGAAAGAAGGTAAAGAAAGTGGAGAATTTGAAAATGATGGTTTTATTTTTTATCTGTTTTTGTCTTTTTTTGTAATTTTCTTTTTTTTTTCTTTTTGTGATTTAAAAATTCTTTTTTCAATAAATATCATTAAAAAAAAAGGTTCTGCATTTACATGAAAACTGCATATACCCAAACCCTTGGAACTGCCCTGCGGCTAGTGAGTGAGGGTGCGAATCTGCATGGGCTTTTTTTTTTTTAAAAAAAGAAGAGACTTGTGAATTATCACATAGAAATTGACATTGCTGTGCCTCCCTAGTCCTGAGCATCGGCTGTTCACCTCCACCCACCACTTCTCAGTGATGCTGTGTCTTCTATCTCAGGTTGGTGCTTTCAGAGGAGATGACCAGCCTGCTGGTAGTGCATGGTGGGGGTCTCATGCTGGACTTGACCGCTGGCTACCTGTTGTTTTTTGACGCCACCCGACCCGTTGCTCTTGTCTTTGTCTCCTACTTTCACTGCATGAACTCCCAGCTCTTCAGCATTGGTAAGTTCTCCAGATGTCCAAACAACTCTCTTCTTCGCAAGAGGGTCAGAAGCCCTTAACCCCTGCCTTGTTTGGCTTTGGCCGCTAACCACACTCCCGCTTGCCTGCGGTGAGTAAGAATCCCTTTTAGGTAACCAGGAAAACAAGTTTTTTTGGCTGTTTGGGAAAAAATGTGGGTGGTTCCTCACAGTGGCGTAATGTGGGTTGTCAGCACCCGGGGCAAGGCAAGTAATTTGCGCCCCCTAACCCCTAACCTGCCGCCGCTGCCAGCTTCTTCTTGCTGCTGCCTGGTCTGGTCTGGTGTGGTTCTCTCCCGCGCTCAGCACTGCGCTGGGCGGCCGCTGCACTGTCCCTCCCCCAGATAGTCCCTCGCTCTCTCTTTTTTTTATATAAAATTTTTATTGGTTTTTCACAGTTTTTATAAACACAAATAATACACAACACAAACAAACAAACACACCAACAAACATGTATAGTTTCATATCCTTTTTTCTTAAACCTTACTTCACCGACTTCCCCATACCTCCCCTTTCTACGTCCCAATTTCCAAATTTATTTCAGCAAATCCTAACCCTTGGTTTTATCAAATTTCCCCCTTATTCTTTTCTTTTACTTAATCTTTTACAGCTGTAATCCCCCTTTTTTTCTAAAACCTCAACATTTTAGCATTCATTAATTTTACAATATTTCTTAAGATAAATTTTAAATTTCTTCCAATCTTCATCCGCCGTCTCTTTCCCCTGATCACGGATTCTGCCGGTCATTTCAGCCAGTCCCACATAGTCTATCACCTTCATCTGCCATTCTTCCAGAGTGGGTAGATCTTGAGTCTTCCAATACTTTGTGATGAGTATTCTTGCTGCTGTTGTGGCGTACATAAAGAATGTTCTGTCTTTCTTTGGCACCAATTGGCCAACAATGCCCAAGAGAAAGGCCTCTGGTTTCTTAGGGAAAGTACATTTAAGTACCTTTTTCATTTCATTATATATCATTTCCCAGAAAACCTTAATCTTCGGGCACGTCCACCAAAGGTGATAGAAAGTACCTTCAATTTCTTTACATTTCCAACACTTATTGTCAGGCAAATGGTAGATTTTTGCTAGCTTGACTGGGGTCATGTACCACCTATAGATCATTTTCATAATATTTTCTTTTAAGGCATTACATGCCGTAAATTTTAAACCGGTGGTCCACAACTGTTCCCAGTCAGCAAACATGATATTATGGCCAATGTCCTGTGCCCACTTAATCATAGCTGATTTAACTGTTTCATCTTGTGTATTCCATTTCAGCAACAAGTTATACATTCTTGACAAATTCTTAGCATTGGGTTCTAACAGTTCTGTTTCTAATTTTGATTTCTCCACCTGGAAGCCAATTTTCCTGTCTTGTTTGTAAACCTCCATTATTTGATAATAGTGGAGCCAGTCTCATACTTTAGCCTTCAAATTCTCATAACTCTGTAATTTCAATTTATCACCCTCTTGTTCCAAAATTTCCCAATATCTTGGCCATTTTGCATCCATATTGAGTTTTTTCACAGCTTTAGCCTCCATTGGCGACAACCACCTTGGGGTTTTGTTTTCCAACAAATCTTTGTATTTAATACAAACATTATATAATGCTTTCCTGACAATATGATTTTTAAAAGCTTTATGCACTTTAACCTTATCATACCATAGATATGCATGCCATCCAAATACATTATTAAAATCTTCCAAGTCCAAGATATCTGTGTTCTCGAGGAGCAACCACTCTTTCATCCAGCAAAAGGCTGCTGATTCATAGTACAGTTTTAAGTCCGGCAGGGCAAATCCCCCTCTTTCCTTTGCATCCGTTAAAATCTTAAATTTTATCCTGGGTTTTTTGCCCTGCCACACAAATTTCGAAATGTTCTTCTGCCACTGTGGAGGGGGGGGGGATAGTCCCTCGCTCTCTCTCTGCACCGCACGCCTGGCACCCACCCCCTCCACAGTGGGCGGCGACCCAGCGGCTCGGATCAGATTCGCACAGCCAGCACTGCAGTGTGAGAGAGTGAGTGAACCAGGTAGGGGCAGAGATCTGCGAGTGCGAGCGCCCCCCCGATGTTGCACCCGGTGTGGCCGGCACCCCCTGCACCCCCCACACTATGCCACTGGTTCCTCACACCACCCCCTTCATAGTATTAACAGGCTGCAAATTGCTAACATAGGTTCATGCAGGGAGGAAAAAAATCCCCAATTTTTTGGGGGTGGGGGAGAGAGATTGGGGGGGGAGGGGCTTTTGCAGACACTTGCAAGCCTATGTTAATGCCATTTGGGGTAGTTTGTGTGGCAAGCTTGGTAATAAAACTTCCTCCTCGTCTTTGTTCTTGCAAGGTGGTGGGTGGGAGATGGCAATTGTACATAACCTTAGCATTGGGCTGGTATTGCAAACATCTCCTTCTCTGGCCTCCCTGTCCCAATCCACAGAAGTCCAATTTCCTGGCATTTTTTTCTTGCCCACAGGTATGTTCTCCTACACCATGTTGGCCACCAGCCCCCTTTTCTGCTACCCAGACTGGCCACGCCACCTGATTGCCAAGTTCCCGGCCTGCTTCCAAAGGCTCCTGCCCCTTTCAGAGGCTCCACAGCCCAGCCAGGAGTGTGTGTATGGAGGAGCAGGGCAGCAGAGGTTAGGCAGAGGAGCCCAGAAGCTGGGGTTGCGGCAGAAACTGGGGGCCATCTTCACAGTGCTGTATGTGCTGGAGCAGCTATTCCTGCCCTACTCCCACTTCATCACCCAGGTGAGACAGGCGTGCTTGGCAGAAGCAGCCAACATGGTGGTGCCATGGATAGCCTTGCGTTAATTGTGTTAATTCACAAAGCCCTAAACAACATTAGTCAGACCCCACCTGGAGTCCTGGAAAAATTTCTGGGCAACCCAGTTTAAGATGGATATTGACAAGCTGAAATGTGATCAAACTGGGTGAATGAGGAGGTAAAGGGTCGGGCAACCAAGCCTTATGAGGAAGAACGGGGATGTTTAGCTGACGAGACTAAGAGGTGATGAGATATCCATCTTGAAATATATAAAGGGCTGTCACGAGGAAGATGGAGCAAGTTTACTATTGCTCTGGAGGGTATTGTGGGGTGTTTCTTAACTCTTGCAGACGTGCATATATACCGTATTTTTCACCCCATAGGATGCACTTTTTCCCCTCCAAAAATGAAGGGGAAATGTGTGTGCATCCTATGGGGCGAATGCAGGCTATCCTTCAGGAAGCTATCCGTAAGCCTTGCGATCCCACAGGAGTTCCCGCCGGGCTCGCAAGGCTTGTGGGCAGCATCCTGCAGCCCGAAGCACGGGGTGCGCTCCAGAGCGCACCCCGGGCTTCGGGCAGATGTCTGCAAGCCTTGCGAGCCTGCGGGAGTTCCCATCAGGCTCCCTAGGCTTGCGGATAGCAGCCAGTTCTGGGGGCTGGGGTCGGGGGAATCCCCCCCCCCAAAAAAACTAGGTGCGTCCTATAGGGCAAAAAATACGGTATATGGGTCTTGGAGCAAAAGGTGCTGGATGTTGTCATTGGACAGACAAGATTTTCTTTGACGTGGGTCCTCTGGGAAGCAGAAGATGACGGATCTGGGCTAACAAAGTGGGAGGGACCGAGGAGGCCCCCCCTGAGCCAGTGCAATTCTTCCCATGATGCATTTCTTTCCCAGCATTCCTGCAAGCTTGAGAGGTTCCCTGGTCCAGAGCTACACTGAAATATATTTCTGCGGGATAGTAATGGCCGAATCTTAATCAGGATTGTGAGGTGAAATATCTGGTTGCTGGTAGCTTTTAGTCAGAAAATAATAGTCCAGAGTGGCAGCTCAGTGCATTGTCCATGACTGTCAGGCTGGGAGGGTGAAGGAAGAGGGAAAACAAGGTCCTTTCTGGGGAAAGTCACCAGATTTCCCCTCAACTCCTTGTGCAGGGCTATAACAACTGGACAAATGGACTCTATGGCTACTCGTGGGACATGATGGTCCACGCACGCTCCCACCAGCATGTGAAGATCACGTACCGTGATGGTCTCACTGGGGAGGTTGGCTACCTCAACCCTGGGGTCAGTGTCTCTTCCTTTTCATTTGCAAGGGGGCAGGGGCAGCTTTGGGCTACTTTACTTGGGCTGCTTCTCACATGGCAAACGGCAAATCAAATAATAGAATTGTAGAGTTGGAAGGGACCCTGAGGATCATTTAGTCTTGCAAAGCAGGAATACACATCTGTCCCGTACAGGGATTGGACATAGGGATACATTGCATGTCGGAACAGAGGCGCCAGCTTGCAAGGGCGATAGGGGGCGGGCGGGCAACATTGCATGTGTGACATCCCAATGTTGGGAGGAGCTGGGGGCTGAGCCAAACGCACGACTTCAATGGCTGGCATCTCCTCCTCTACCTCCTCTTGGCGCCACCACCAGCAGGTGGCTGCTTTGACCCTCCTGCCCCTCTCTGGAGGAGAAGGAGGAGGAGGAGGAGTCGACCACTGGAGCTGTGCTGTGCTCGACTCCACACTTCACCTCCATGCATTTAGAACATTGGGGGGCCCAGCCCCCAAATATGGGGAGGGGCAAAAGAATTGAGCCCACAAGAGCTGGTGCCCCTGGTCGGTTACATGGTTGTATTCAGACCACTGTACCTGTGTCAGTTTTAACTGCAGGAGTGTGATGTTTGTCAAGGCTGCCTGCTATGTATCTCATAAGATAAGTCCATGCCATGTGTGACAGATATGTAGGGAAGTGTTCATATGCTGTGTATTGCAAGTTGCTTTGAGTTAACTTTATGCAAAACAAGAAAAGGGGGAAACGTGCAGGGCATATCCTGTGCCGTGGTGCAAAGCTCCCTCCGCCGCCGCCCCCCCATTTCCCAGAGTTGTTGACCTTTTTTAAGGGAGGACAGTGCTGCCGGCAGGGCTGGAGGAGGCAGGCAGCTGGAGGCTGGGGAAGAGGCGGAGGCTGGACGTGGCAGCTCCTGGCTCAGCTGGCCGCTTTGTGCCGCGGTGGCCACGGCAGATGGAAGCTCCAGGCATGGTGTGGCATGGCGGAGGCAGCCAAGGGCGGCAAGCTGATGCCGGGAGGCGCCATGTCCAGCTTCCACCTCTTCCCTGGCACCCTCCAGAACTTGGCACCCTGGCGTCCCACACCACTAGCCTCTATGGGAACATGACTAATTAGTGCAAGTAATAATCATAATTGGGAGGATCACTGCACAGCCCACCCACTTCAAAGTGGTTTCCTGAGGATCTCAGGAGATGGGAAACCTCCAAATGATACTTACAAATAATTACTTGTTGATGCTTGTGGGTTTTCTGCCATATTTATATATACACACAAAAATACAAGCTGTTTCGTAGACCGATGCATCAATCTGGGATGCCTAACTTTCTTTTGGAATTAAAATCCAGCTTTTAGAGAAAATAATAATAATAATAATAATAATAATAATAATAATAATAATAATAATAATATTGCCGCCCATCTGACTGAGCTGCCGCAGCCACTCTGGGTGTTTCATCAACCTCAGCTCTGGGAAAACTACGGAGTCATCTGAGCTTCATGCAATTGGAGCGGGCGCTTTGGAGCCAGACAGTCGATAGCCCTAGTTAACCCCACATTCCAGCGTGCCACCAGGGAATCGGCTGAGAGGCCACCAGAAAGGGATAATGCATCTCCTTTGGAAGCCATTTGGATCCATTAAGTGTCAGGGGCAGACCATTTGAATCAGGTTGCGGAGACGTCTAGTTGCACCAGGAAGTGATCTGACCATGGCACTTCTTTTGTTCCACTGAAACTTAATGTCAGATCACCCACATCCACAGAGGTAAACACCAGATCTAAGGTGTGTTCATGGCTATGAATAGGGCCATATTTATTCAGAGACAGCTCAGTGGAGGCCATGCTTTCCATGAAGTCCCAAGCAGCCCCTTGTCAGGCCATGTCAGCATGGATGTTAAAATCAACCAGGACCACCAAGCCAGGTGTCTCCAGGAGAACATCCAACATGACCTGAAGCAGTTTGGGCAGGGAATTCTTGGTGCAGCAGGGAGGTCAATACACCAAAAGCAATCCTCTACTGCCCCTATTGCCCAACTTCCAGAACATGCCCTCAGAAAACTGTGTCTCCCTAATAGGACGCCCGGTGAAAACTAAAGACTTCCTAAAAATCATTGCACCCGCCTCCTTCCCCACCCACATGATATGGGTTGCTGTGTGTAAGAGAAACCTGGTGGATAAGCAGTAGCAAGAACAGGCTCACCTACCTTGTCCAAGCAAATCTCTGTTATAACATGCTAGGTCAATTCCTCCATCAAATCATGGATGGCAGCGGTCTTCTGAATCATTGACCTGGCATTGCACAGTGTCTTGTGGGACACCTGTAGCCTTCTTGTCAGGGCCAGACCTGGAGGCAGGGATAGTCTTCAAACAACCACTAAACCTTTCTCGATAATGATGTGGTCTGGTCCAAATTCAGCAGCTGGAACAAATAATACATCTAAAGTGCAGAGAGGTGAATTTGCAGGAGCTGCATAATCTTTGGAATCTTCACTTTCTAGCTGTAGAACTGTTGGGATTTTGGGTACTGACTGCTAGACCTTGCTGCTCTTAAGGCCTCTCACGGCAGCAAGTCTGCCCTCCTGCCCTCCCATTCTCCTCTTCCCTGCACCCCCCCACCAGCCTGCCACCCTTCCTGTGCCCCAGCTGAGACTTGCATGTGTTAGGGCAGGTCTTCACCCAGAGTCGACGCTGGAGGGACCACGCAGACATGGTGAAGCAGTATGCCACCTGTCTCAGTCAGCTGCTGCACAGCTATAACATTTCGGAGCCGGAGATCTACTTTGATATTTGGGTCTCGATCAACGATCGCTTCCAGCAGAGGTGAGTGAGCTGTTCCAGCAGCTGAAATGCCCTTGAGACTGCTGCTTGCAATGACAGTAAAGCAAAATTGGGGAGCTTCCAGCCCACAGGCCCAATCAGGTTCCTCTGTCTTCCCCAACTGGCCAGCAGGCTGCTTTGGCCTGGCCATGCCAGCTGTGTGGCTGGTAAAGACGTGGCTGTGCCAAAACCGGGGCTGCCAGGCACTTCCTGTCATTAATCAAAGGCACCTGCAACTGTACATCAGCTGATCACTGGGGCTTTCAAAGCACAGCGCCTTTGCCTGGATGGTTTGATTTCAAACCAGGTAAGGAGAAGCAGGTCACTTGATGTCATTGTGACATTGGGTGATTGGCAGGCGGACTGTCTCTTCACCTGTCATACTTGGCCCACGGGAGGTGGGGAGGGGGAATTATACAAGCTGCACTAACAATTCCAGTAAATTTGGAGTGCTATACAAGTGTTGAGGGATGGGGCAGCTGTTGGGGAGGGTGGGGGTGGAAGTTAGGATGTTGCTTCCCATCATGCAGTTCCTTCGTAATGTCACTGACTTTGAGGAGACACTGGATAGAACACTGAAGAACCGCCTGTCCTTAAATGGGTAAACCCCTCATAAACTCAAGCTGAGCCCATCCTGCAAAACTTGGTGATGAGCCAAATCATTGTGGTCTGTGACTCAAAAGATATTCTGGAATTGAGTGCATGGAAGGAATGACAGCCGTATTGGATCGGAGGAACACAGCCATGCAGGCAGAGCCTTCTTCCTTGCTAGTTATATTGACTTGACAATGGCCGGGGTCCTTCTGATTTGGGTATCTTCACTTTGCCCATGTCACTCCCCTCCTTAGACTCTTTGATCCACATGTGGACATTGTAAAAGCTGAGTGGTCCCCTTTCCAAAAGACGACATGGGTGAAGCCTCTGCTGGTTGACCTGTCACCCTGGCGGACAAAGCTACAGGAGATTGAGGACGCCCTGGACAACCAAACCGAGGTGGTCTTCATTGCAGACTTCCCAGGTACGTCTGTGCTGTTTGCCTTCTCCTGGAAATGGTATCCCTGTTTAAGCCAAGTCTACACAGTACTCTTTGGCATGTTGCCTTTTGCCTGTGTGAGCAAGTTGCCTTTTAACTTTCTGTGTAGGGAAGCCATTGCAAGAGACTGGTGAATCCTCACCTGGGGGTCACCTTGGGGTGTCAGAGCAGCAGTGGTCTTGGGGCTGCTCCTAGGCGCTCTGTTGCATTCCAGCTGCTCATCTCCCAGTTGTCCCCCATGGCAGGCCTGCATCTGGAAAACTTTGTCAGTGAGGACCTTGGCAACACTAGCCTTCACTTGCTGAAAGGGGAAGTTGCAGTGGAGATTGTCAGCACGCAGAAGAACCACACGCTGCAGGAAGGAGACAGGATACAGGTGAGGAGGAAGAGAAGGCTGAGAGGCGATATGATAGCCACTTTCAAATATCTGAAGGGCTGTCCCATGGAAGATGGAGCAGGCTTGTTTTCTGCTGCTCCAGAAGGGCTTCAGGTTACCAGAAAGGATATTCCGACTAAACATTAGGAATGGCTTTCTGACTTTTTAACTGTGGAACAGAGTACCTGAGAAGGTGGTGGACTCCTTGGAGGTTTTTAAGCAGAGCTTGGAGGACCATCTGTCAGGGATTCTTTAGCTGTGATTCCTGCCTTGCAGGGGGTTGAACTAGATTGTCCCTGGAGTACCTTCCAACTTTACAATTCTATGGTTCTATGAGGACCGAGTTGAGCCTTCGCAATTGGAGAGCAGGGGAAGGGAAGCCTTTTCCAGCCGCGTCCAGGACCACCAGTGATCCTGATGCTCTGCCCCAAAGCACAAAGGAAAGGCAATGGGCATCTAACCACCCCTCGACCACCTCACGTCCCCCCAGCCCAATGAAGTATTGGAACCTTCACCCCATGCGCAATACTTGCATGCACTGCTGAAAGGCCGAGGCTTCATGGTCAGGCACGTGCTGTGCATGCAGCAGGTCAAAGGTCCAGTTGCCCAGTATCATCTCAAACAGCAGCAGGGCTGGGAAAGACCTCTGCGCTCCTGTGACCCAGGAGAGCCACGGCCAATCGGGGGAGCAGCACTGGCTCAGATGGACCACTGCTCTGCCATTTATACCACATTAAGGGCTTGTCCACACTTCCACTTGTCCTGTGCCTAGAAAGGACGGGTCTGAGTGGTCTTCTGCTTAACTGAATGCTTTCTAGGTATAGGCCTGAACACTTTCCATGGGAAAAGCCTCTCTTGAGTGTTAAATCAGTCAATGACCACACTAAACTGCTGCTATATCATAAAAAGCTGACTATCTCAACTTCAATATAGCCCATTTTCTCTTTTGAACTGAATATGGCCCCTCTTGTGCCTTGTGAGAACTCAGAATCACAAATACAAACAAACTATGACCAAAGAAAATAGTTTTGAAAGTAGTAGGAGCAGAAAAACTTTACAAAGCAAGAAAGGTGTTTTGCTCTAGGCTCTCGCCTGGTCAGTCATAAATAGGCAGTCAACATGCTTGGAGGAACCTGCTCCAGCTCTCCTCTGCCTCATAGCACCCCCACTCCAGTAATGGGGAGTCCTGCCCATTTTGGGAACCCCTGCTGATGATAGTGGGGCCCAAGCAAAATGAGATCAGGGCCCCGTGTTGATATTCCAACTTTGCTCTCTTCCTCTTGGACACAGCTGCCGCCGGGGAAATACCACAAAGTCTTCACAGTGTCCCAGGAACCGTCCTGTTACATGTACATGTACGTCAACACCACAGAGGCGGCTCTTGAGCAGAACTTCACTCGGCTGCAGGAGTTGCGGGAGAAGGTGCAGAATGGGACAGGTAAGGCTGAGCAGCGGTTGGGGGGGGGGCAAATGAACTGGGGGCCTCAGAAGGTCTCCCGGCTGCACCGCCGGCTCCAGGGCACCAGCCTCTGCTGACACACAGTCCTCCTCTATTTCACGCCTGCTGCTGGGACAGGCCAAGGACTGGCCTTGGGCTCTTCAGTCCCAAGCGGAAAGTTCAAGGTGCCTTCAGGTGCTTTCAGAAGAAATCATGAAAACACCTGCCGGTTTCTTCCATCCAGTCCAGCATCCTGTTCTCACAGGGCACAGCCAGATGTCTGAAGCAGAATCCCACAAGCAGGGCGGGAGTGTAGTAGCCGCTCTCACCTGCTCCCAAACTCCCACAAACTGCCTCTGAGGTGAAACATAGACATTGTGGCTAATAGCCATTGCAAGCCATAAAGGTAAAGGGACCCCTGACCATTGGGTCCAGTCGTGGCCGACTCTGGGGTTGCAGCGCTCATCTCGCTTTATTGGCCGAGGGAGCTGGCGTACAGCTTCCGGGTCATGTGGCCAGCAGGACTAAGCCGCTTCTGGCGAACCAGAGCAGCGCACGGAAACGCCATTTACCTTCCCGCCGGAGCGATACCTATTTATCTACTTGCACTGGCATGCTTTTGAACTGCTAGGTTGGCAGGAGCAGGGGCCGAGCAACGGAAGCTCACCCTGTCGCGGGGATTCGAACCGCCGACCTTCTGATCAGCAAGTCCTAGGCTCTGTGGTTTAACCCACAGAGCCACCCACATCCTCCATCAATTTCTCTAACCCTCTTTTAAAGTTTGTGGACATCACTGCCACTAGTGGGAGTGAGTTCCATTGTTTGACTCTGTGCTGGGTGAAGAACTCCTTTAATCTTTCCTGAGTCTTCCCACATCCAGCTTCACTGAATAACCCTGAGTTTTAGTATGATAGGAGAAGGCTCCCTGTCCACTTTCTCCACACCAGAGATAATTTTATACAATCTGCCATGTCTGTCCCTCTCTCATCTCCCCTCCCTGCCAAGTCCCATTTTTTTCTAAACAAAAAAGTCCCAAACACTGCAGTTTTTCTTTGCAGAGGAATTACTCCATGCCCGTGATCATTTTGCTTTCCTTTTTCTGAAACAATGTCCTTTTTTGAGGTCCAGCACCTGAAACCACATAGAGAGTATCCCAAGTGCAATCGCACCAGAGGTTTACACGATAGCTTTATTTCATTTTCAAGCGACTCTCAGTCTTCTGATACTAAATCCTGATATTGCCCCCACCCCCAGAAACGGAGCCCCTCCCTCCAGAGCTACAGCCCATCTTGGACAGCTCCATGGAAAACGTGACGCAGGTGGACCCTGTTGTGGAAGCCTTTCTCCGCCGCCAGTGGCGCATGGAGGAGCTGCAGAAGCGCCGCAATGCCACGCTGGCCGAGCGCTTCCACCGTTTCATCGCCAAGAAGTACTTCGTCTTCCGCAGGAGGTGAGAAAAGCCTTCTCTTTCTGCACAACGTCTGCCCTCCCTGCCATTCCTTGCTGGCTTAACCTGGTCCACTTTCTGGCTTTGGCAGCTGGATGTTGCTGAGGGCACCCTGTAGTCTGGCTGCCAGGGTGACTGAGTCCATTTATTAATTCATGTTTTTGATAGCCTGCCTTTCTTCCAAGGTGGGATTCAAGGTAGTCTCCAGCCTTTAAAAATGTTGTTATAAAATACAAAGTAATAAAAGAAAACTAGTTAAAACCAAAAGTTAAAAGGCATCAGAACACATTTAGAGCCAGCAGGTAAAATATACAATGGCTGCTCGGGTTGCAAATGTGATCCGTGCGGGATGCACATTCACAACCCGCAGTGGTGCATCTGCGCACATGTGGGTTGTGATTTAGCGTTTCTGCGCATGCACGACTGCTGAAACCTGGAAGTAAGCCATTCCGGTACTTCCGGGTTTCGGCGGTCCGCAAGCCAAAAAAATGCAACCTGATGCATCTGTAACCCAAGGTATGACTGTAGTCTGCCCTGACAGCAGCCAGTGATCAGCTTTGTCTGCACCTTGGTTTTTAAAAAAGGCCTCTCTAAACAGAAAGGTCTTAACCTGCTGGTGGAAGGATAACAAAGAGGGAGCTAGCCTCTCTTGGGAGGGAATTCCACGGTCTGGGAGCAGCCACAGAAAAGGCTCTCTCTCTTGTCACCTCCCAGCTGTGACTCTCCTGTTGATGGGACTAAGAGAAGGTGAGTTCACCCAGGCAGGTTCATATTGAGAGATAGGATATTTTGAGTAATCTGGTCCCAAGTCATACAGAGCATAACCAGCACTTTGAATTGTGATTGGAAATGGACTGGTAGCTGGCAAAATTGTTTTAACAAAGGAGCAACGTACAAAGTGCCCTTTGTTTTTCTGGCAGTTCCTCTTCACAGTGCTGGTTTGTCTTACATTTTAGAAAAGGCCCTTCCCTGGGCACACAGTCTATGGTGGTGAAAATGCACAGCTGGGGAACTAAATCCTGACCTCCCCTGCAGGCCAACTTCAGTCTGTGGGTGGGGCTGCCCACCTGTCCGTCACCAAATATGATGGCAGCAGGAGAACAACCTCAAGGGGGCTCTGCTCTCTTGGCGCGCGTCACCTGGCCTGCACTGAGAGCAGTCTCACTGGCCGAACCAAATGGGGAATGCTCTAGGGCAGAGCTTTCCAAACTTTTCAGGATGGTGACACACTTTTTAGACATGCATCACTATGCGACACAGTACTTCAGTTTTAGTAGGAAACCGGAGGTTAAACTAAGGGCATTCGCTCGACACACCTGCACATTGCAGCTAACGTGTCATGGCACACAGTTTGGAAAACTCTGCTCCGGGGCCACAATGTCATACGCTGATAATCATAAAACAAAACAGCAACAACAAAACCCTCAAATCAGTTTACAAAATGGATAAAACAATAATTATAATTACCAGCAAAAATTAGTAAAAATTAAAGACTTCCAAAACGTTAAAATAATAATATATTAAAAGTATATTAAAACAACACATCACCTTTCTAAACTTCAGCATAGGCTTGTCTAAACAAAAATGTTTTTAGCAGGTGCTGAAAAGATGACAGTGAAGATGCCTGCCTGGTATCAATAGGGAGGGAGTTCCAGAGTGCAAGTGTTAGAATATTGAGTTCTAACCAGTGTGGAAAGTGTCTTATGTGGCACCTTTAACAGGGTCAGTTCCATTGATCTAAGCGGTTGACTGGGCATATACGGGGTGAGACAATCTCACAGGTAAACTTGTCCCTTGTTCTAAAGGGCTTTATATACCAATAGTAACACCTGAACTTTGGCAACTAATGTAGATATTTGAGCAGAGGTCTTATATGCTGACAGGGTTTTATCCCTATCAGCAACCACGCTGCAGCATTCTGCACTAACAACAACTTCTGGGTTAAGCGCAAGGGAAGCCCCACATAGAGAGCATTGCAGTAGCCTGCTCTTGAAGAAGCCATATGTGGTGCATGCGGACATTAAACTGATGAGGTGAGTTCCTTCTGTTTCTCTGCCTTCTCAGCCTCCTGATGACCTGGATTTCTCTGCGGAACTTGTTGTTGGGCCGCCCACCCCTGGAGCAGCTGGCGCAGGAGGTGGCCTATGCCAACATGCAACACGAGGAGGTCCGGACACCCAGCAGTCCAGACACGGTGCCAAAACAGCCAGGGCGTTCTGAACTCTGAGCAGCAGCCGTCACTACCTCAGCTGCCAGCAGCAGCAGCAGCAGGGAGGCTCTCACAATGGGGTCAAAGGATGGGACGTTGGGGGAACACTCTGAGCGTGCAAAAGAGCCACTTACTTGCTTACCCTCTCTCCCTTTTCTGGACTTCTGCTCTTCAGCCAAGGCTCTTGTACTGGCTTGCTGAGACCCATTGTCTTCTGCCCACCTCAACTGGCCTCTGCCATCTGGAGACTGGTGTATTAAGGGGCAGTGGCCCACCAGTGCCCTCCTCCTCAGTCTCACTGTTGCCTTGGAGGAAGATGATGGGGACAAAACCAGCATTAGTGACAGAGATTTTCACCATCCTTTTAAAAACACCCAGAGGTAGCTGCTCTCTTGGTCCAGAAGAGAAAAAACTCCCATATCCACAAACTGGGCAATGTATTTGCAGGACCAATGAAAATGCTGCAAAAGAGTGAGCAGGTTTTTGAGGTTTCTAGAGCTGTTCATGAACCTGAATGTTAAGCCAAACTGTGAATGTTGGGAGTTTTCCCAGCATTACTACCTGAGATTATTTTCCAACTAATGTTGGTTGAAGTTGAAGGGGGGGGGTTGCCAGGCAGTGGGTTGGCTGGGCCTGATGGGAGATGTAGTCCAAAATATCTGGAAGGGTATTAGGTTGGGGATGGCTGCTCTACCACTTGAGCTCTGGACACACAGAGTTCCAGTTTCACACAATTGGAAAGGAACTGGAAACCTTCACTGCCGTCTGGGTATCTATTACAGACGGGCTTACAGTAGGAGTCCTCAGGTCTGTCTACGAGCCTTATAATTAAGTCTAGAAAAGAGAAGGTTGTGGCGAGCTCCAGTGTGACCGAGACAAAAAGTGTTCAATTTCTATTAAAAATTAAATTTTATGAACACGTGTGTGTCATTGATTGTCTTCACTGCGAGAGTTCTTCACTCACCCTCTTGAGGGGTGGCTTGACAGGGCTGTAGGCAAAATTGCCACTCTGGGTCTTTGTGGCCTCAGGACGGGTGGCTTGACTCGTGGCTGCCATCCCTGCGTATACTCTGACTCCATGTGTGGTTCCTACTAGTGGCTTATACCTCTCCTGTTGTTCGTGGTGGGTGCCTGTGCTGTGTGCATGCCATGGCAACAGTTGCTTCATAGTACTTGAATTCAGGACCACCCAGTGAAATTGGACTTGGAACAGAAGGGAGGAAGGACTTCTTCAAACATTGTCTTAACTGAAGTCCTAACCATGTCCATTCAGAAGTAAGTCTGTTGAATTTAAGGAGCTTCCACTCAGGTAAGGGGTTAGGATTCCCACTATGGGAACTGAGGGTCACGTTATGAGATGACTGTTGGCTTAGATGGCCTTCAAGGGGGATTGGACAAATTTATACCACCTGTAACTCTCCACCATTTGTGTGCTGGGTTGGATGTTGAAATGAAGCTAAATGGTAACCTATGTGAGAATGGAATGCTGATTTTAAGAAACAGGTGCATATTTCTGGAAGCAAAGACTGTCAAAGGGGAGGATAATAAAACCCAAGATGGTGAAAACACTGCTGAACACTGCTGAGCGAAAATTACTAGACAAACAGCTAAAAGGTTTAAGAGCTGTGTGAAATGTTAAAGGAGATTAGATCAGAGAAATATCAGACAAAAGAAATATAAGACAAAAGAATGTGGGAAAGGTGTTGATCCAGAACTGACTGAAAATGAAAAGGTAAAGGCAAAATGGACCACAGCAGACGTTGGAATGGAATGGACATCCACACAGCTGCCTGGAGGACTGGATCAGACAAAGGATGCTGTTGTGCCTCTGAGAGAAGTAAATGGAATTACAGTGGTGCCTCGCAAGACGAAAATAATCCGTTCCGCGAGTCTCTTCGTCTAGCGGTTTTTTCGTCTTGCGAAGCAACCCTATTAGCGGCTTAGCGGATTAGCGCTATTAGCGGTTTAGCGGCTATTAAAGGCTTAGCGGCTAAAAGGCTATTAGCAGCTTAGTGGCTTAGAAAAAGGGGGGGAGCGAGAAAAATCTCAAGACTCGCAAGACGTTTTTGTCTTGCGAAGCAAGCCCATAGGGAAATTCGTCTTGCGAAGCGCATCGGAAAACGGAAAACCCTTTCGTCTAGCGGGTTTTTCGTCTTGCGAGGCATTCATCTTACGGAGCACCACTGTATGAACAAAAGCAACTGGAGATGACAGAGGCTGAGAGAGAAAGAAAAAGCTCCCAAGATTTTGGTGCCTGCCTTGGCAAAAGAATCTGAAAAGGGGGAGGGGGAGGACTTTTCCTTTTTCCTTTAAACCAGGATACGGAATATGGCCAACAGGAAATGGGACTGAAATATATAATTGTTACATACATAATTGGCAGACACAGAATTAGAAGCCCTTCAGTTCTTTTTCTATCTTTTCTATGATTTTCCTTTTTCATTAACTCCAGATTTACATTTTGTTTTGTAATTTGAAGGTCTCTGTCTTGGCCAAAGGAAGATACAGGAAGGTGATGGACCGAGAGTGAAGGGCAGAGGAGAGAGGGTCTCCCAGGTTGGGAGGCCGGGGGAAGAGGGGGAAGCTCCCAGGAGAGAACTGAGAGGCTCACTCTTCTGGGTGCGAAATAAGGGTCAAGATTTAATTTTGATAAAAGGATTTGTAATTTCCTTTTGTTCATCTCTTCTTTCTCTTCTTTATTTCTTTCCTTTATTCCTTTTTCTATTTTTCTTTTGTAGATTAGTGTGATTTTTTATTGTATTTTATGTTGAAAACTTTGAATAAAAAATGATTTAAAAAAATCAATGGCTCTTCCCCGAGAATTATAGCTTTGTGAGATTTGAACTTGGAGTTTTGAACTGGGACTGCCCATCACTTTATAGTTACAGGTAGGTAGCCGTGTTGGTCTGCCATAGTAAAAAAAAATTTAAAAAAAATCCTTCCAGTAGCACCTTAAAGGTAAAGGTACCCCTGCCCGTACGGGCCAGTCGTGTCTGACTCTAGGGTTGTGCACCCATCTCACTTAAGAGGCCGGGGGCCAGCGCTGTCCGTAGACACTTCTGGGTCACGTGGCCAGCGTGACGAAGCTGCTCTGGCGAGCCAGCACCAGCGCAGCACACAGAAACGCCGTTTACCTTCCCGCTATAAAGCGGTACCTATTTATCTACTTGCACTTGGGGGTGCTTTCGAACTGCTAGATGGGCAGGAGCTGGGACTGAAAGACGGGAGCTCACCCCGCCGCGGGGATTCAAACCGCCGACCATGCGATCGGCAAGTCCTAGGCACTGAGGTTTTACCCACAGCGCCACCCACGTCCCTTTTCCAGTAGCACCTTAGAGACCAACTAAGTTTGTTATTGGTATGAGCTTTCGTGTGCCAGTATTGGGGGGGGGGTGTTCATTTGCAAACCAGAAATTTAGGTTTACAAAAAGAAGATTAACACGTTCTGACACAACAAATCCACTTTCTTTTTAAAATCCTTCTTCAGTTGGGAAAACGGCAGAGAAATTGAACAAAAGGTATAAGATAAGCAACTGATGAGTGGAAAGATGTATAACCTTCATGCAAGCAAATCAAGATGAATGTCCATTGGGCTAAAATTTCCCTGCCAAAAAATCAGAATGCTTGCTCATTAAAGATGGGGTATCATCCAAGCTGCGTGAAAGTAAATCTAGGAGCACAGGGAACTGTTTTATACTGTGGGTCCATTTAGCTCAGTATTGTAAACACTGATTGACAGCAGATCTGCAAGATTTCAGGCAGGAGATTCTCCTGGTCCTGCTTAGGGTTGAACCTGGGACCTTCTGCATGCAAAGCAGCCCTTCCCTAGGTAAAGGTAAAGGGACCCCTGACCATTAGGTCCAGTCGTGACCGACTCTGGGGTTGTGCGCTCATCTCACTCTATAGGCCGAGGGAGCTGGCGTTTGTCCGCAGACAGCTTCCGGGTCATGTGGCCAGCATGACAAAGCTGCTTCTGGTGAACCAGAACAGCGCACGGAAACACGCTTTACCTTCCCGCCGGAGGGGTACCTATTTATCTACTTGCACTTTTGACGTGCTTTCAAACTGCTAGGTTGGCAGGAACATGGACCGAGCAACGGGAGCTCACTCCATCGCGGGGATTTGAACCGCCGACCTGATCGGCAAGCCCAAGAAGCTCTGTGGTTTAACCCACACAGCGCCACCCGCGTCCCTCAGCCCTTCCCTAATCTTGCTCAATAAACAGGCTGCCTGGAAGAGCCTCTCATTTTTCACTTCTTTGGCTTGCCCCTGTCTACAGGTTTGTTTCCAAATGTGTGACTCGCGGCCAACAATTCTCACTTGCTTCTGACTCTGAGGAATCGCCCTGGACCAGTTTGCCAGGATATGGCTGATATTAAGGTCAGGGGGATGTAGGACATGGCATTTAAATTCTTGTTTAGGACAACAGTTGCGTTAGATGTAATAGGAAGGAGAGCTTCCTTCAAAGTCAGGCTGTTGCAGCTCCAGCAGGTGCTGCCTGGACAGCTGCTTCAAGCTACCACAAAGTGCGCAGCATTTTCTTATATCCTCACCATAACAGAGCTAATTATGTGGTGTATGGCAGCCTGGCCAAATGAATCATCTGTCAGCTGTGAAAGCAGATCCCAGAACGAAACCACTTTCACAAGGGGATTACAAAGCACAGGAAATACAGGTGATTACTAGCAGGTGCCTTTGATACCTACATCCGTCTCTTCCTCTGGCCCTTTGAAATGACTCTGATATGCTGCAATTAGGGATTGCTGGGAAGAGATGGAGGGTGGCTGCTGCCTTCCTCCTCTCCTCCTACTTTGTTTTGAAGTTGGGATCAAAGGGATTTGGAGTGTCTGGGGGGTCTGGAGAGGAAGGAAAAGTGAGGAAACGCTGCTATAAATAAGGCTGAACTCTCCAAGGTGCATGCTTAACTCCTTTAGGTGCGAAAGGCAATCAGTGCCTTACTCTGACAAGCAGCAACCCACAGGTTCAAAATACCGGGGTGAAGGATGTGTGTTGCTCCGTGACTTTCACCCTAGGAAGGAGAGCGGAAGGTGCTTTGCTGTCTTCCAGGGAATATAGACAATACTCTGAGTTGGGAATGGAGGTGAAGTTTCTGCTTGGGATCACGTGCCTCTGCTCCCCATTGACTGCTATGGTTCTTGACTTCAACACCATCAGGGGCTCAGCTGAAGTATCCAGCTCCAAAAAGGTGAGCGCTTTGGTGGGGGCTGTTTTTCAAGTAACATTTGCCAGTTAAGAGCTCCAGGATAATAAGGAACAGGTTACTCGTGATCTCTGGACCCAAAAACTCTGCAGGCTATATAAAATGCTACAGACAGCTGCAAAATCTGCTTATCCAGCAATTGGAAGAAATACTAATACTAATACTAATACTAATACTAATACTAATACTAATACTAATACTAATGCTAAATAATATACTCTGCCTATTTGGCTGGGCTGCCCCAGCCACTCTGGGAGACTTCCAACACACTGTTCTGTAATCCTCTGACAATAGAAGACTGGTTTTGGGACAGAAGGTCCTCTATAGAAATTATTAAAATGATATAATTTAGAAGTGCATTGAATGAGCAATCAAGCATGCTTTTTTGGAATGATTGTTGCTATTTGTTATGTTCTGAAATGATTAATTCGATTTGTTATCTTTCTATGCTGCTTTTCAGTCGAAGTGGCTTACAAACAATAAATAATAATAACAAGTTAGAACATCACAAATACAGCATAAATCATATACCGTATTTTTTGCTCTATAAGACTCACTTTTTCTCTCCTAAAAAGTAAGGGGAAATTTGTGTGGCTCTTATGGAGCGAATGCAGGCTGCGCAGCTATCCCAGAAGCCAGAACAGCAAGAGGGATTGCTGCTTTCACTGTGCAGCGATCCCTCTTGCTGTTCTGGCTTCTGAGATTCACAATATTTTTTTTCTTGTTTTCCTCCTCCAAAAACTAGGTGCGTCTTGTGGTCTGGTGCATCTTATAGAGCGAAAAATACGGTAATTAACAAATGATCACTGAAACAATTACAATTTCTAACACAGTTAACAAAGCAGCAACTACAAAATAAGCTCAACAACTAAAAAGCAAGCCAAACATCACAATTAAAAGTAATATAATAAACAAAAATCAAGACACCATACATCCCTATAATCCCTGCAAACTTGTAAATATACTTTTTTATTAAGTTAGTAAGCTAAACAATTGTGCAGTTGAACATCAATTCTACTAGTTAATATTTTTCAATTTTAAAAAAATTAAAAATATATATGGATGAGGTTAAGTTTGGCAGGAAATACAATTGCAGCCAGAACTTCCATATGCTGATCTGGAAGTTTAGTAGAGCATATTTCTGACTCGGAAGAATCTAGACTGGGCTGGTACTGAGGGTGTTAGAAACTGATGTGGATTTATTGAATGCAGTGGTAGACTGAGAGCAGCCCCAAACTCTGGTGGCTCTGGCAAATTGCCTGTTATGATGCAACTGCTGTCTCCTGCCCCTTCCTTTGGTAGAAGGGACCTTTCAGTGGCATAACTTGGGCTCCTGCTGGCTGTTAGATGAGTGCAGGTGTGAGGAACCTCTTACCCAGACTGTCCTCAACTGTGACTCTCATCAGCCCAAGCAAGCACAGGTAGCGCTCAGGGATGATGGATTCAGCAACATTTGGAGGGTCAAAGGTTCATACCTGAATTAGTGCTTGCTAACACAAAAAAGTGCCTGGGCATAGGGTGGGGAAGCAGGGAGTAGAGTAAGCTTGTGGCTGATCAAGTTCCCCACCCTGGAAAATCTGAGAAAATTAGTGGCATCAGTTTTCCAACAGGTAAAACTTTCATTCTCCACATCTTGTCTGGGCTGAAAACTATTCTAGTGGTACTTGAGCAGCTGAAACTTAACTTCCCTTTCAAAGAGCTGGAAGCCCCTCCATCGCTTTTAAACTACAGCCCTGAGGCAGAACTCCTTGTGCCCAACGCTCCCCCGGCAGGGTTGCCCAGCCTTTCCTTGGACAGGATTCCATCACCTCTCCATGCTGCTAGAGCTGTTTCCCTTCAATCCAGCTTGCAGTTTAAACTCATGACATCTTGCTCTAGATCCTCTTTGGATGGAAGGATCTAAGGAGCAATGAGCATTGCAGTTCTTTCCAAAGGCAAGCCTTCCGCTGTGCACACAGAAAGAAGCACCTGAGTTGAAAATGAGGGCCAGCACAACACATTATGCTGCCTGTGATGGACACCAGAATAGCCTGGCTGGATCAAGCCAAAGACTCATCTAGTCCAACATCCTGCTTTCACTGTGACCAACCAGATGCCCTGAAAGCAGGACACAAGAGCATCAGCACTTGCCAGTGTGGTGTAGTGGTTAAGAGCGGTAGATTCATAATCTGGTGAACCAGGTTCGATTCCCCGCTCCTCCACATGCAGCTGCTGGGTGACCTTGGGCCAGTCATACTTCTTTGAAGTCTCTCAGCCCCACTCACCTCACAGAGTGTTTGTTGTGGGGGAGGAAGGGAAAGAAGAATGTTAGCTGCTTTGAGACTCCTTCGGGTAGTGATAAAGCGGGATTCAAATCCAAACTACTACTAGTACTCTTCTTCTTCTTCTTCTTCTTCTTCTTCTTCTTCTTCTTCTTCTTCTTCTTCTTCTTCTTCTTCTTCTTCTTCCCCCACGTGATGCTCAGCAACTGTTACTCAGAGGCCTTTGCTGCCTCCAGCAGGGGAGGCAGAACTGAGCCATGGTGACCACGTGGCACCCCTCCCCAATTCCACACGCGGAAGCAGACTGGACATGCAGTTGCAGACTGGGGTGGGGTGTAGGAGAAAACAAGCTATGTAGCAGACCTCTCTCTTTCCACCAACAGAGGAGGCCTAGCCAGCAGGTTTCGAAGGAACTGCCTGGCCCCAGCATTTGCTGCCCAAGGTGGTTCTCATTTGCAGGCCTGGTTGAGACTGTATTGTAGCTCCATTTCTCTCTCTCTCTCTCTCTCTCTCTCTCTCTCTCTCTCTCTCTCTCTCTCTCGACCCTAACAGGACTGTGTCCTTTTCTCCACAGAGTGCCCAGTGCTTCACAGACAAAGACTGCCCAGCTGGGAAGTTCTGCAACAAGGCCTGGGAAGAGCTGCCCTTCTGCGCTGCTTGCCACGGGCTACGGAGGAGGTGCCAGCGCAACACCATGTGCTGCCCAGGGATGCTCTGCATAAATGGTAAGCAGTGGCTGCAACAGCAAGGCTAGGGGAGGAGTATGTTAGATGTTCCTTGCCTGCATTGTTTCCTAGCTAAAAACCACATTTAGATATGCTTTTATTTAATTCATAATTGTGCTTGTTTTGCTACATTGTTGGGCTCCTTTGGGAGGAAGGGACAGAAATCTGAATAATGCTACTATTTATTGCATTCATTTATTTTCTCCAAGGAGCTCAAGGTGGTGTCCATGGTTCTACCTTTAGTCATTTAATCCCCACAACAACAGTGTGAGGCAGGGTAGGCTAAGGGGCAGTGAATAATAGCCCAAGGGTCTTCCAGGTCCTAATCTAACCAATGCACCACACTGGCTTTATTTTTGAATGGAACCTGAAAAATATGGGAGAAATATCTGCAGAGCAACCTGTAATGTAAGAAGTCCGTCTACTAATTACTGCTAAAGTCTGGTGATGGAAGGAGTGTACATGACGGCATGTGGTGGTTCAAGCAGGAGAATCACTTGCGGGGGGCAATGAGTGAGGCAATTGTCTAAGGTTAGAATTCCCCATCAAGAGCGGAGATCCTCCACACGGCCACATTATATAGCAGTAATGTGGGTCTCCAGAGGTTGTTGGGCTCCAGGACCATCAGTCCCAACCAAGCATGAGTAAAGGTTGGGAATGATGGACATTGTCTCCCAACAGTGTTTGAAGGGCCACAGCCAAGCTTAGCTGCACCAGTGATAAAGAATTGGTAAGCTGTGCTTGATATGGTTGGGAAATGGGTACAGTGTCCTAATAAAGAGGGGGAAACCTACAATTCCAACTTAAGCTAGTCCAGGAGTTGCCAAACTTTTTGGACCAATGGGCACATTTTGGATTTTAAGAGATCTGGGCTACCAGTTACAAAATGGCTGTTGAGGGTGCATGACTTAACACAAAATCAGATGGACAACTTGACATCTTGTGGTTGGCATAAGGTTCTTAGAGGTGGCTCTGTCCTGCTCGTGGAAACCAAAAAATACTGTGGTTTTTTAATGTGTACCCACAGCTGATTAGATCCTGTTGCTGCCTAATGGCAAGAGGGAGCATTCCTCAGTACCAGGAAAAATATACCACACTCATGCTTACTTCACAGAAATTACTCAGAAGGTGCCACACATTTTGCTTCACCACACATCATGGTTGGGCTGGCACCCATTGGTTAACACAAATTCCATTTATACATCACTCATAAACATATCACACACACATTGACATGAGCAGATGTGCAGGCAACCACACAGAACAGAAGGCACTGGAATCCATTTGCATTTCTGGTCCCATCTGTCTCAGATGACTCAAGATTGCAGGCCCAGTCTCTAGCAGAACTTGGTGCCCTCCAGATTTTTTGGACCACAACTCCCATCAGCCCCAGCTAGCATGACCATATATGATGTTGTGCTTGATGGGGCTGTGCTGGCCAGGGTTGATGAGAATTGTAGTCCAATACCCCCGCAGAGCACCAGATTTAGTCCCAGAACCAGGAATGGCTTTTGTCTAAGACCTTTTGTCCGAGAGCCAATGTGGTATAGCAGAGTGTCAGACTAGGACCAGGAGAGGCCCGGATTCAAATGCTCACTTGGGCATGAAGCTCACTGGTTGATGTTGGGCCAGTGACTCACTCTCAGTCTGAGCCACCTGACAGGTGTGGGGATGAAATGAGGGAGGGGGGGAGAATCGTGTAAGCCACCTTGAGCTCCATAGATGAAAAGGTGGGGTATAAATGGCAGGGGAGACCTTAAAAGAGCAGCTGCCAGTTGCAGGTAGAATAATGCCAGGCTAGATGGACCAGGGATCTGACATGGTATGACAGCTTAAAAAATATATCACTATTCTCTTTCCACTCAGAAGTGTGCAGTCAGACTGAAAAGACGACTCTCGTTGAAGAAAAGAAGTGTGAGAAACAGGCTGGGTTGAGTTCAAAAGCCGCAGTCCAGTGCCTGGTTCCAGCAAGCAACGTCTTGAAGAAAGGAAATACTCAAACACCAAACAACAAAGGTAAGAGAAGAAGTGGCAACGGCTGTGCAGCTAGGAATAGGGATGGGTTGGCCTTGGGTACAGTGCTTGCCTCCTCCTGCCTGCAGCCAAAGGAAATTAGGTGACCCTTCAGATGAGTGTATGGGATGCTAGATATGGTTTACCCTCTTAAAGTTTGTTTGATAATCCTAATTTCTGGCCTTCCCTAGCATCTCTATTTAACTATATACCAGGCACGTCAAACTCCCAAGAGACTGCGATCTACTCAAAGTATAAAAAGACTGGCTGTGATCTACCCATTGCCATTGCCAGTAGTTGTTGTTGAGCTTTTTTTTTGGGGGGGGGGGGAGTTGTTGAGTTTTTTTAGGATTTGCAAGGTTGGTTTTAAGAGGAGTGCATTAAATCAATCGCTCAACTCACCTCCTAACTTACCAAACTCTGCTACCGATGCACGAAAATAAACCTATCGAAGCAGCAGCAGCAGCAGCAGCGAGGGAACATAGCGCCGAGGGCAGGGCGTGTCACAATCACTTTAGAGAGTAACAGGGAGATCATATACTAAACTACTGTGATCGACCTGGGACACCCCCACGGTTGACAGGTAGATCGCAGTCGACCTGTTGGACATGTCGGCTATATACAATCTGAAAGATGAGCCTATTTATTGCAGTCAGCGAAGACATTGGGTCAGAATTTCTGCATTCTCCATAGCTGGCCAGGGCAGCAAAATGTCTGTATAGTAAAAATGGTAGGCAGAGACTGGCAAAGGGTCACCCAAAGAGTGGAGACTTGACGCCAGGTCTCCTCAGTCTTATATCCAGTGCAGGGAGCCTTGTACCACACTGGCTTGCAATGAAAGCTACTGAGCACTAGCAGAGAATCATGTAACTTGTAGAGTTAGAAGGGATCTCTGGGGGTCAACTATTCCAATCCCAGCAACGCAGGAATGCTCGAGCCAGAACTAGGCGGGGGCCAAAGAGCAAAATGAAGAGTATTATTATTACAATTTATTACCTGCCTTTCTCTCCAAGAGCCCAGGGCAGGTTACAACAATTAAAATACAATATTAAGAACAGCTTAAAGAACTTGCGATCACAGAAACAAGATGGTTCCTAAAAATATACATGTTGTGGGAAAAGTAAGTAAGTGCTTAAGAGACATTTTCTGAAAGCTGTCTAGTGAAGGTGCCTGATACAGCTCTGTGGGGAATCCCACAACCTGGGGCTGCCACAGTGGAGGCCCTCTCAGGACCATGCCACAAACTTCAGAGGCCTGTGGAACAACCCAGAGGACCCTCCGTGCTTATCTTGGCACCCGAGACGGTCTGTGGGGAAGGAGGTCTCTTTCCAGTTAAGCTAGGCTGGAGGGTTAAGGGAAACAGAACATGAGAGCATAGCTTAGCAGGGCCAGCAGAATCAGAAGTTCCTTTAGTCTCTCACCCTTGCCAGTTTTCTCCTCTGGGCAGAGGGAGAAGGGCAGGTAAGCAAGGTGGAGGCAGTACCTGCTGCTGCTGCTCCTTGCTCCTATTTGCCCACCCATCCACCTAGGGAAGATCTCACCACTCCCAGGGCCTTGGAAACTGCCCTCCCTTGCCGACCCCTGCCTGGCAATGGTCCTCTTGGGCTATGCATGCTGCACAGGTTAAGAGCTCTCAGTTGGATTTCAATTGTGCACCATTTCCCTGCAGTTGAAGAGGGCGAGAGTTGCCTCCGCACCTCCGACTGTGCTGCGGGGCTCTGCTGCGCTCGCCACTTCTGGGCCAAGATCTGCAAGCCTGTTCTCAAGGAGGGCCAGGTGTGCTCCAGACGAGGACAGAAGGATGGCTCTCAGGGACCCGAAATCTTCCAGCGGTGTGACTGTGGCCCAGGCCTGTCTTGCCAACTGCCACTCAGTGGAGAGTCCCAGCGATCCCGCTTACGAGTCTGCTGGAGAAACTGACGTCACGTTTATCAGTCAGCTAATATCGGAGTCCTCATAAGCCAAAGATGAACTCCACCCAGTAGGAAATCTAAACCCCCTAACCACATATATTTGCCCTCCATACACTGCTGCTGCTACTTTGTAGGGTAGATAAATGGCTCCCTTCAGATGGGTTGTTGCTCTCCCTGGTGTGCGCCTTATTTTAGCTTTTGATACTTGAACTGGGCCTGTTTTAATGAAGAGGAGTCTTCAGTGTTGACACTCAAGGTGCTAGCCTTGGCCTTTTGTCTGGGATAGAGTAGCTCAAGAATCTCCTCTTCTATAAGCTTGACTTTCGGTGGTCCCACCATTGATGGGAGGTTGGGTTGGTGGGACAAGAGGCAGGGGAGCCCTTTTGATTGTGTCACCCGCATGACAGAATGATCTTCCCAGACATGTGCTTTTTAAGCAGGAGTTCTGTTTCAGCAGTCATATTTTTAAGTGAAGACCTTTTGCGATTTATCGTTTCATTTTTTAAATCACTCCTGTGTACAAACATTGCAGTGGTAGAAACTTGGTTATGAATATGTTGATAAAGACACTTGGCAGTAGAAAATTGTTGAGGGGTTGTGGCACATGGGCAAGAAGCTGTTGTATACTGCTGTAAACTGCTTTTTTATTTTTACAAAAGTGTTGTACAGTACAAATTTTATGAAATAAATTATCTGTGCATGGCAAGACAGGTGCAGCAGACTTTTAGATTACCGTATTTTTCGCTCTATTGGACGCAGTTTTTCCTCTCCAAAAATTGAGGGGAAATGTGTGTGCATCCTATAGAGCGAATGCAGGCTTGTGCCATAGCCGCGCGCAACCCCTCCGGCAAGGAGAGGCTGCACGGGGCTAAAGGGGAAGCCAAAACAGCGAGCGGGATAGATCCCGCTCGCTGCCTTGCCTTCTTCCATAGCTGCGCGCAACCCCTCCGCAAGGAGAGGCTGCACGGGGCTATGGCTTCTTTAGCCCTGCACAGTGTCTCCCGGCAAGGAGAGGCTGCACGGGGCTAAAGGGGAAGCCAAAACAGCGAGCGGGATCCATCCCGCTCGCTGCCTTGCCTTCTTCCATAGCTGCGCACAACCCCTCTGGCAGGGAGAGGTTGTGTGCAGCCTGTACGCTGCTCTTTGGGGCTGCGGGGGGGGGAATATTTTTTTCCTTGATTTCCCCCCCTAAAAACTGGGTGCGCCCTATGGTCCGGTGCGCCCTATGGTGCGAAAAATACGGTACATGGAATGCATTTATCACTTGTGTGAAGCAATGATGTGCTTCTGTAAGCATGCTGGCTGCATTTCCTTTGGATTCAGCATGAACTCTAATTTCTCAAACTGACAAAGAGATGGGGTTAATAAAGGAGAAAACAAAATGAACACAAGACCTCTTGTATGTTGATGGAAGTGACTAGACTTCACCTACCTGTGAAAAACAAAAGGGTAGTTCTAAGCCATGCAGAAAGGTTGTTGGTACCATAATACTCTGGTTTTTGGTTTCCATAATACTCTGGTTTCTCTTCACATCGAATAAATCTTTTGCCTTTTACCATAATGTGCTATGCAACATCCAATCCTTTTTGTCTGTTTACATCTGTTGATTTGTTATTTGTCATGAGAGAAAAATAATTAAAAAAGAAAAAAGAAGTATATATCTCTGTCAAGTCAAAGGGACAGTTCTGACGCAGGCATTTAGTTGGCAGAACTTCCACATGTGGACACCAACTGAAACTTCCTTCAGCCCTGGCAATGGGCTGGCTTGGGTGGCACAGAGCAAGCCGTGTGTGGCACTGGAAAGCAGCATTCGGATGCTCAGGGTGGACACCAGAGCAAGGAAGCAGTTAAGAGCTGCCAAGGAGATCCATCAAGTAGGACAAGGTTGGGAAACATGTTGCTGGACTACACCTCCCATCAGCCGCAGTCAGCACAGCCAAAGAGCAGAGGGTGCAAACTGTGGTCCAGCAACAGCAGGAGGGTCCTGTGGTCCCCACCCAGGAGCAGCTGCTGCCAGGCATTGGAAGGGTCATCTCAAGGGTCATCTAGTCCAAACCCCTGCAATGCAGGAACTACAGCTGAAGAATCCCTGGCAGATGGCCACCCAACCTCTGTTTAAAAACCTCCAAAGAAGGGGAGTCCACCACCTTCCAAGGTAGTCCGTTCCACTGTCAAACGGCTCTTACTGTTGGAAAGTTCCTCCTAGTGTTTAGCCGCCAGTGTGGTGTAGTGGTTAAGAGCGGTAGTCTCGTAATCTGGTGAACCGGGTTCGATTCCCCGCTTCTCCACATGCAGCTGCTGGGTGACCTTGGGCCAGTCACACTTCTGTGAAGTCTCTCAGCCCCACTCACCTCACAGGGTGTTTGTTGTGGGGGAGGAAGGGAAAGGAGAATGTGAGCCGCTTTGAGACTCCTTTGGGTAGTGATAAAGCAGGATATCAAATCCAAACTCTGGTTGGAATCTCCTTCCTTGTCATTTGAATTCACTGATTTGGGGCATTTTGAAAATGAAGTATGGGCAAAACATGGTCTCAATTAGATTGTTCCAGTGAATTGAATGAAAGAGAGTTGTCTTTGTGGACAATGCTTTTTCACACCCCACTTGAAAGAGAGGTAGAGGCCATAAGACAGTATGTATCCTGGACCACTTGCAAGGTGAATGTCGTGAGAAGGGTAAAGTTCATTCAAGGATTCTGATTCTCTGTGTATGCACAACTGAAACTGAGTACTTAGGGCGAGGGAAAGCAATATCGCCTTTATTTTAGATGCAAGTCTTTATCTCTGAACTACCACCTGCCCTCCAGTCAGTCAACAAGCCTCTGTGTTTGTACTTGAATGCTGAGTCACAGCGCTGGGCTTCAGCTCCCAAGCCCCTACTTGCTCCTCTAATTACATTTTTTGAAGTTGAACTGCTAATTAGTGCTGCAGCTCTGTGTTGTGTAGCAGAACTGCTATGTCTGAGCCTTACCTTTTCACTTGGGTCAAAATACATCTCTTAAGCCAGATCTGGGGAATCTGTAGCTTTGCAGAAAGAAGGTAAGTCACAGCCAATATACACCAGCTAGCGTTTTAATTCAGCACACACTACTGTAAAGTTCCAAAGACATTTAAAAACGAACCACACACTCACTTCCCCAACAGGATTAAGCAATAAATTACAGTCTCAGGCTAGATTGCCACCACCTCAACCTAAGAAATTAGCTTCTCAAAGCGCCTGGGATTGGGAGAGCAGCTATTCACTCCGCTCCTTTGGCTCGCGATACTTCCACTGGATGTAGTCAAAGATGTCCTTCTCACTGTTGACAAGGAGGGGCTCCCCAGCAACTCCTGAAAACACACACAGTGCAAATGGGGATGGGTGAGTTAAGTCCACTGGTAGGAAGGCAGGTTTATGGCAAAGCACTCCACTCCACACCCTCCAGAGTTATAATATCAGTATTATGTGAACAGTATAGAAAATGAATTGCATTTCTTGTGGACACAAATGCTATTTAGCAAAAGCTGAATCAGAAACAGATCAGCAGGTCGTGGAACCAGCTCTGTTAGAGGGTAACACTCCCGAATGCAAAAAGTGAGGACCAGGGTGTGGGTGGGTGTCATGGAGGGGGAGACAGGATACAAACAACAAAGGGAGAGGTCACAGCTCGGAGGGAGAGCATGGGCTTTGGATGCAGAATTCCAGACGAAAAATCCCTGGCCGCATCCGCAGGCAGAACTGGAAAAGGCTTAGGCATGAAAACCTGGAAAGCTACTGCCACTCAGTCCAGGCCAGCCTTCCCCAAGCCGCTGCCTGCTAGATTTTTGGACTACAATTCCCAGCAGCCCCAGACAGCATGGTCAATGGTATGATGGGTATTGTTGCCCAACACGCATTAGAGGGCACACATGTTGGCAAGGCTGGCGTAGACCAGTGGTTCCCCAACTCCACCCCCACCAATGGACCACCTGAAAATTGTTCTCATCTTGCTGCCCCACTTGGGGATTTTTCTGCCTGTTGCAGCAACTGGAGGGGGCCGTGCTAGATGATGTATCATTTTTACCTGTTACTTTATGGATTCTTTTATTTCTTATATATTGTATTCCATAGAATTCAAATTGTAATATAATCATATGCAGTATGTAAGAAAAGAAGCAACAGAAACACAATTAAAAATCATTTTGGATATTTAATGCAACGAATGTGCCACCTCCTGCCTTCAATCACAAAACCATAGACACCTTCAGACCACCAGGATAAAGCTGGTGGGCCACTGGTGAGCCACAGACCAGTTTGGAAACCCGGCAGCTAACAATCTTCACCCAGAAGGACCAGCAGTCCAGGGAAGTGAACAAGCCCCTTCTTCTGGACACTAGAAACATTCCCTTGCCCCTACCCCCATTTTTCTTCACTATCTCTTTGCAGCCACGAGAGCTAGATGTTTATTTCCAGGAAGCAGACAACGGAACCAGAAGCCAAGATTTACGGCACGGTTGCAGTCGAGACAAAGAAACACAGACAGCCTCAAATCCATCCCCTAAAAGAGCAGATGTGAGCACTCACCGGTGATCCCCAAGGGCCGGATTGTGTATTCATTGAGGGTGAAGCCCATTTCCAGAGCATGGGTTCTCATGTTCTTATTGAATATGTCGCTTCCAGTGAAGTACAGAACTCCACAGTAATACTGATCCCTGGGAATCAACCTGCAGAGCAGAACCAAGAGGGGAACCTAAGAGAGCCTGCTGGGTCAGATCAAAGGGTGTCCATCCCGTTCTCACAGTGGCCACCCAAATGCCCCAATGGGAAGCCTGCAAGCAGGACCTGAGCACAAGAGACTCTCCTCACTTGAGATTCCCAGGGGAGGAAGGTCACAGCCATCCTGGCTAGTAGCTACTGATAGACTTGTTCTTCATGAACTTGTCCAATCCTCTTTTCAAGCTATCTAGAGTGGTGGCCATCACTGCCTCTTGTGGTAGCCAGTTTCATAGTTTATGTGCTGTGTGAACAACTCTCTTATTTGTCCTGAATCTTCCAACATTCACTGGCAATGAATGGCTCTCTGTCATGTGCAAGAGCTTCCTGCAGCCAATCAAAGCCCCACTTTGATTTCTGAACGTTTTGGAAGTCAAACAGACTTCAGGAACGGATTCCATTTGACTTCCAAGGCATGACTCTCTCTCTCTCTCTCTCTCTCTCTCTCTCTCTCTCTGTGTGTGTGTGTGTGTGTGTGTATTACTATTTATTCCAACTAGCATACCAGTGCAGTTACCAGCCCCCTGTCCTCCTTGAGATTTACCTGATATCAATCCTCCTGTAAGGGTAAGCAGTTTCCTCATCTTTGCTTGGGAGCTGACACACTCCCTATAAGTTAAAGAAAGAAAACGTACGTACGTACGTACATACATCCATCCATCCATCCATCCATCCATCCATACATACATACATACATACATATAGATATACAAAGCAAGGAAAACACCAAAAATCTTTAGGCACCCTTAGAGCCCGACACCTTTGATCAAGCATGCTGGCCCCAGTGTACCCCATACCTGGTGTCATATGACAGAGACTCAGTGTAAACGCTAAACAGCTTGTGGAGCAGCTTCCTCCAGAGCAGAATTTCCTACCAAACAAAACCCTTCCAATATGGCTGGGATTGTAGTTTTATTTTGCAGGTAAACCTACACTCTTCAGTTCAGCAATTCTTTGGCTTCAAAAGAACCAAATAGTGATTTTCTGAAACTGTTCATGAATGCTAGGATCTGGACTGGCCTCAGGAGCACTGAGGATCTCTGGGGTGGTTGGGAGAAACTGCTTACAAAAGCAGGCTGCAGGGCCGCTTGTTCCAGAGATCCATTTGGACAGGTACAGGCAGCAACCGCAGGATCGTGATTTTTGTGCCCTGGAGGGCCAGCTAGGTTTCTCCCACACATGTACCCATAAAAGTAATAGGTATGGAACAGCATGTCAGTTGAAACAAGAGTTCGCAAAGATAAGTTAATAAAGGGGGGGGGGGGGCACGTTTCCACACCCATCACAGAACATGCATTTTCTTGGTCAAGATTTAGGACAGAGGGCTCAGTCTAAATGCAGCCATTTTAGCGCCACTCACAATTAAGACGTTGAGAACAAGATATCCGAGGCCTGCAGAGACACACCTAAACTGGATGTGAAACTTGATAGCACACATCCGGAGCAGGAGAACACTTGATGGTCTCTCTCCAAATAAATGATGCTTTCACCTTGTTCTTTGTGGCAAAACCCACATCAAAGGGGGATTAAGTATCTGCATCCTGACAAAGAATCTGTTGCTGAAACAAAAAACCTGAGATTCTCTGCAGCCAAAAAGTCTTTCCCTACAACTCCACACAGCTGAATTTCATAGCAACGTTTTAAGGAAATGCACTTCCGCCCGAGGTCAAACATGAAAGGGGGTTTCCTTGACTTCAATACCGACACGGAATTTTAAAACTTGCTAGCATTTCAAAGAAGAGGCAAGTCTGGGCTCTCTTAATTTCTCATGGCTCATAAATTGGCATTCCAATTGTCAAGGACTAAAGAAAGGAGGCGAGAACTCAATTACTTGGGGTTCTCTGTCTTCTCCTGCAGGTTTGAGCATCTTTCAAGACACGCGGAGTAAAAACACTCACCATGAACTTGGTATCTCCCTTCGAAAGCGTATCTGTAATGAAGTGGATGTTTTCCAGTTGCTCGACCACTTGATGCAAAAGCTTTGGCTTCGGAAGGAATAATATTTGTCATCATTGAGTAGATAACAAAACACACTTGTCATGTTTATTCAGATGCCTCACAAACTTGCCGTCAGGAGGAGTCTAGAAACTGTTTCTCCTCCTGCACAGAATATTTGAGGGCTGCTGGGGGGCTATTCTCTTGGGAAGAGCAGCAACAACTTAGAGCCTCTGCCCTGTTGAACGCTCTTTTGCCTTGAAATAAGGCCTAGTGCCATCGTGTTTCTGGCGCTTACTACAACTTTTCACTCAAACCTTCCTAGATCAGTTGTTAGTTATGCACTATGTTGCATCTCACTGGTCACTGTGAAGTCTGAAATGCATTTTATGCTTTTTTATCTTGACCGTTGGCAGGCTATGCCTTTTTTCCCTTTAAGGCTGATAGGTGCTAAGCGGTCTAAAAATATTTTCAAATAACTAACTAGAGAACAGGGACAAGGCAAAGTCATTTTACTGCCTGAGGTGGAAAGACTAAGGACAGCCTCCTCTGAATCACAACCACTAGAAAGTTCTTCGGCACAAAATGAGAAACTTGTTTCATAGACTTTTATGTAGCAGATCTTCCCAGTGGAAGGTGTCCACAATGGAGCAGATCTGTCTGTTGCCTGCTCCAGTGACTCTACTTGTTCTTGGAGGCAGCTGCAGCAGCTTGCTTTCCCTCTCTGTATAGGGCAAGAGTCGAGGCACAGAAGAAAATTTTTCTTGCTAAAACTGGGGATTCTGGTTGCCTTATGACTGTGTTAGGCAGCAGTAACCAACATGGTGCCCTCCACGGTTGTGAACAACTCCCATCACCCATGACCACCGACTGTGCTTGGGGGTTGGAGTCCAACAAAATCTGGATGGCACATCTGTTGGTTACCCCTTGTATTAGGGATTGGGAATAAATATTACTGCAGGGCAGACTTAGGATCTGTCCTGCCTCACCATTCTCAGGCTGGGGCTGTCCTGCCTGTGCAGATGCAAGCCATGAAGTATTATGTTTGCACACCAGTATTCGCTGCTTTTTTATGAAGTCTGTAATCCAAATTCATAAATATATCTTCCGAGTGGTTTTTTTAAAATGTAATAGACTGCAGAAAGCACCTGTTTGGAGGATTCTGAAGTGAAGTTTGGATGGGTCAAAAGAATATCCATATCCCCACTTGATTCTGCACCTGTCAAAACCAGAGTATAAGAGAATAAGAATCCTGCTTTCCAGCCAAACCTAGAAACTTTGTTTTTATTTCCTCACTTCTACCCTTCAGCTCTGCTGTGGTCTGCAAGGTTTAGTTAGATCTGCAATTGAGGTAGGTAGCCGTGTTGGTCTGATGCAGTCGAAATAAAAATAAAAAGTAAAAAATTGTCTAGTAGCACCTTACAGACCAACCAAGTTTGTTCTGGTATAAACTTTCGTGTGCATCTGAAGAAGTGTGCATGCACACAAAAGCTGATACCAGAACAAACTTAGTTGGTCTATAAGGTGTTACTAGCACCTTATATATTTTTTTATTAGATCTGCAAGTTTTACAAGTCCCACTTCTGCCTCAGTTAAGTGACATAACTAATGTTGGGATCTCAAGCATGTTAGATTTTTTTTTTCCAGACTAATAAATACTAAGCAGTGTAGAAGTCACCAAGAAAACACAAATAAAATCAACAAAGTTTTTAAAGACAAATACAGTGGTGCCCCGCAAGACGAATGCCTCGCAAGACGAAAAACTCGCTAGACGAAAGAGTTTTCCGTTTTTCGAGTCGTTCCGCAAGACGAATTTCCCTATGGGCTTGCTTCGCAAGACGAAACGTCTTGCGAGTTCTTGCGAGTTTGTTTCCTTTTTCTTAAAGCCGCTAAGCCGTTAATAGCCGCTAAGCCGCTAATAGCCGTGCTTCAGAAGACGAAAAAACCGCAAGACGAAGAGACTCGTGGAACGGATTAATTTCGTCTTGCGAGGCACCACTGTATACAGAACAAGGTTCCATGTTTTTGCCCCAGTCAGGCATTACAGAAACCTCAGAATTGTGCCATAGAGGACACAATTCCCCACAACAACTAACAGAGACTCACCTCGACGGAAACTGCCACACACTGTAGCAATATACGTGGGGTCCACTTTCTTTACCTCGCTCAAAACGATTTCCTGTTTTGGACAAAAAGAGATCAAGTGATTTGATCTTTCTTCCACAGACCCCTCCTTGCCTTTCCCCTCAATGAGGAAGATGGTCTTTTGCTCACCTGCATCTCTAACATCTCTTTCCGAGGAATTCTTTTCTCAAAGTCTTCAAAGTACCTGCACATGCAAAATAAATGAGGATAAGGAAGCAGCAGTGACTGTGTTCCTGGGCGCACCAATTTTCAAGTTCTTTTGAAATTTAAATGCACTGACTCTTATAAATCCCTCCCAGTTACACAGTGCAAATTCAGGATTAATTCAAGTACTAATTCGCATATGTTCTGCTTTGCTGCCCAAGTTTTTTTACTGCTGTTTTAGAGGGTGTGTTATATGGATTTTTGTATGGTTCCTACTGGTAATGCATTGTTCTCTGAGATTGTTGTGCTTAGACTCTTCATGCAGCAAGGAACTAATACCAATATTGTGTCAGCTTTAGAATAAGTATTGAACAAAACCTTCTATCATCTGATAGATATAATATGCTAAAGCTACTGTTTAAAACAGAATACTTCTGACACAGGCCAAGCAATATGCCGCTGCAAAAAATATCAGTGATACATGAATGCTGCTTCTCAACATGACTTTGTTATAAACCTTCCTTTTTCAACAAGCCTTTTATGGAGAGGTTTTTATCTCTGTCCATTGAATTTTGAAATTGTTTTTATGTGTTTCTATTGTTGCTTTTTTATTATTAATCACTTTGGGATATTTCATTTAATTTATGGTTCACTTCCCACAAAACAAATAAAATAAACACATCTTTGAACTGGTCAGCAGCACTACTGCCCATACAATGAATGTTTCACTACTAATGGCCCATTTTGCAAGTAATTCAGTATCACAGAATTTCAATCAAGAAACCACGGAGGGCAAGTCAGACCCTGACCAACACCACAAACTGCTGAACAAAGGTAGCTAAAACTTGCATAGAGATTAACATTTGGCAACAAATGAAAAATCTGCCATGGTGTTGCTTCTGAATCTATTATATTAAAAAAGCTCTATGCAAGTGTGCCATCAAATAACTATAAATGTCCATAACTGAACCTTTAGAGGAAGAAAATATGCAGGTCTTACTTCAATCCAATTCGCTGATGATGGTTCAGTTTGTGCTCATTTTTTCTTAGATCTAGAAGGAGCAGAGTAATGAAATCAGTTAAGCATTTTATTAAATGACTATCTCTTCCAGATGAAGCATTTACCAAGTGACTGTCCTGATTTGCTCTCAGAAAACTTGCACAGAGGCTGTATCCCATCATAGTCAAATGGCTGCTCTCCTGAACAAATTACTGTATTTACCCATCACTTTTCTGACTACAGAAGTCCAATCTTTTTCAAAAGTGGATTTGTTGTGTTGCTCTTGCTATTTATATTGTACTGTGTTGTTGTTTTATTCCTTAAAGTTGGCTATGAAAAAGTACTCTTATGACGCAAAGGGCACACGGAGGAGGCCTGTGCAGTCTAGAAGCAGCCCCCAAGAGAGGAGGAAATGTTTGGCACAACTTTCTTGGCACTGGATATATCAACAATCTGGGATCTCTGGATTGTGATCCCAAGGAGACAGACAAAAGGGAGAAGTGGGTCACAAGCCTGATTACTGCAGAACCAATTTGGTTTCTCCCTCAAAATGTAATAGCCCCTGAAATACAAATAGTTACTTGCATTAGCTTTAGAAAGAATATTCTCCAAAATTAAGTAAATAAAATAAACCAATCATCAGTTATAGAAACAAAGAAAAACCATCCAGTTGATCTAAATCAATTTAGCCAGGGGCAAAAAAATCCAACTTGTCAGCCCAAAGCGGTCCTGAACAGTAAAGTTTTATGCATTTCTGGAAGGCAAAAGAGAAGGACCTTTGTCTGAGCAGCTTCTGGTTGTACTTCAGATGGCAAAGACCAGCCTAAGCATGAGGAAGCCATTGGTGGGGGCAGGGAGGGGGCACACAGTGGAATGGGAGGAGGAAACTCACTTCATTTTCCTCAGGCCAGATATGAAATGGCAGGTTAGAACATAGAAAAACCCAGCAACACCCCACCCATCACCCCAAAACAGTAATTCACATACCAAACACCAAAGGACCCCAAAAGAAATCCTTCAGTTTTCAACAGATAGGGATAAAGAGGGGCATCTTCAGCAACTGATAGAAGCTGTCAAGTGATGGTGCCAGATGCTCCTGAGGGTGGCAGAACAGAAAGGAGGGCCTCCTCCACTGATCTTCATCCCTGGGTTGGTCTATTGGAGAGGGTGATGGTATTGGGAGGGAGTATTGGATGAGGGGGGAGATGGATAGGGCAGCAGAGCTATAGTTGAAGAGTCCCCCTAGCCCTGTCTAGGCATTTCCAAAGGTGGAGGCATGTTGGCCTAAGCAGATAAGCAGAGAGACAGCCACAGTGGACTCACCTTCCAGAGTTTTAATTCCTTCGTCCACAAACTTCCTGGCAGCTGCAGGCCTACAAAGCAACAAGGCTGCTCATCACCAGTTTGAAGAGAATCTCCAGCATAACATCTCATGCAAAATTTCACTCCATGAGGCTGTGTCTGCCATGGGACAGATTGCTGACCCAGGGCAAACAGTGGAAGAGTTTTAGAATTAAAATGACAAAACAGCAGAATCTTGGACGGCAGAGGCAGAGAATGTCAGAGCCTTCCAATGGGGAGGAAATAACAGCTGGTGGGAGTGGAGAATCCAAAAATATCTGGGGGGCACCAAACTGGGGGAAGCTGGATTATGAAACTGGGACACTGTCAATAGCAGCAGCAGAATGTGAATTTCAATCTCCTCAAATTTGAGATCAAATGCATTCAGGAGACCCGGTTTCAAAGCTCATTTCTACCCTTGGTTTTAAAAATGCACACACATTTACCCTATACCGCTGACTCTGGTCAGGAAATTGATAGAAGAGCTCGTATCATCCTGTCGGATCTAGAAGGAGAAAAAGAACGGGCTGTTTCCAACTGCACAAATGAAACAGATAGTCGGATTATGGCAGGGAAACGGTTCCTGTGAAGCCTGAGTGAGACATTGCTTGGTTCACTCAGCCAAAGCAATGCCTGCCTTTGTCTCCTCCCTGCTACGTGATGGGATGTGGGAGCACAGGAGGCAGCGGAGACAGAAGCACCAGGGGAAGATTTCCCCATGAACTGTGCAGAGTCAGCTTTCACAAAGAGCCTGCTGGATCAGACCAATGACCTGTTTTCACAGTGGCCAACCAAATGCCCGTGGGAACCTGCAAGCAGGATTTGAGCACAAGAGGAGCACTCTTCCACCCTGTGGTTTACAGCAACTGGTATTCAGAAACATTGCTGCCTCCAACTGTGGTGGCGGAGCTTAGCTACTGTAGCTAGCAGCCACGGATAGCCTTCTCCTCCATGAATATGTGTAATCCTCTTTTAAAGCCATCCAAGTTGGTGGCTGTCACGGGAATTGGGGTTGCTTGCGTGTAAACCTCTAGCTGTTCCAAACTGCTTAGGGGCGGTTGTGTCTTTCCCTGACTGAGCAGCTTGGGTGCTGCTGCTCAGTCGCTAGAAGAATCCGTGAGTGGGCGTCTCCTAAATTTCCTCCAGCATAAGAATTCCTTAACGGACAACCTTCGCCTCGCCTCTCTGCGCGGAAGCCTTCTGCGCAGAGTGGGTGTGCCGAGTGGTGTGCCTCCACCCTCCTCACTGACTTCACTGGAAGAGTCTCGGAGCCTCACCTCCGAGATGCTCTCTCCCTCTCCCTTCTTCCTGGTGTCACCTGGACTTTCTTCCCCAGATGACGTTCTCTCTCTACCCTTACTCGTTCCCTCTCCTGCAGAGTCTGGAAGCCTCGCCTCCCCCCTCGGCTCTGATGTCAGTTCCCTGACAGTGGCCATCACTGCCCCCTGTAGGAACAAGTTCCACAATGTAACTATGTGATGCGTGAAGAAGGACTTTCTTTGATCTGTCCTGAATCTTTCAGCATTCAGCTTCACATGAGATAATAATAATAATAATAATAATAATAATAATAATAATTATTATTATTATTATTATTATTTATACCCCGCCCTCCCTGGCCAGAGCTGAGGTCAGGGCGGCTAACACCAGTAAGATTACAATAAAAACATAATAGAAAGAAGAAGAAAAACCAATTTAAAATGCAACCTCATTTTAAAAGGAGCCCAAAACTGTAAGGGGAGGGAAACCTAAGGGTCAGAGTGAGTCCAAACCAAAGGCCAGGCGGAACAGCTCTGTCTTGCAGGCCCTGCGGAAAGATGTCAAGTCCTGCAGGGCCCTGCTCTCTTGTGACAGAGCGTTCCACCAAGTCAGGGCCAGTACTGAAAAGGCCCTGGCCCTAGTTGAGACCAATCTAACCACCTTGTGATTTGGGACCTCCAAAGTGTTGTCATTTGTGGACCTTGAGGTCCTCTGCGGGGCATACCAGGAGAGGTAGCTGTTCTTGACAGAGTTTGGGACTCATTAAGGTGCAGAATGGGAAGAGATCTGACCAAGTAGTTTCAGTAGTACAGCAGATGCTCTGTGTGCAGAATGAATCAGGTTCTGTCCTGGGTATCTTCAGGTAGGGCAGGGAGTGTCTGCCAGCCAGCCTCACTTGGTATGCAAGGCAGCTTCATATGCTGGCATGGTTTATTTTTATTCATTAAATAAATGTTTCTTAACTGCCTTACTTCAAGAGATTTCAAGGTGGTGTACGCAAGTATTAGGCAAACTATTCACCCCATTAAAAAAACCAAAATGACACTCCACACTCTTTTAGTAAACCTCTTGTGGTTTTATTACAATCAAGTAGTGTATAAATGTTGTGGGTAGGAAATTTAGAAACAATATAGAAGGACAACTAAGTTCAATATGTATGCTTGTACTTTGCATATACGTACTTTCGGAGTGAAATATTATACCACTTGTACAAAACAGAGTTATAACAATCCAATTAGTTACCTTTTCCAGCTTTCGTAGTTTTCCAGTAGATAAAAACTCATCAATCTTTTCTGCAATTTTAGCTCCAACTCCATCCTTTAAAAAAGAAAAGAAAAATGAAAAAATGGGAGAGCTACACAGGAACTTAACTTACAACAGCGAGCAAGAGAGTGAAGCACATAAAACAATGTTGTAAAGAATAAAGCATTTGCCATAACAACATGGAGGATGAGTCCTCCACCTGCTTGTGACTTGCATTCCCATTGTCCCCCAGTCAGCAAAGCCAAACAAAGTGCAGAATCCACCAGGAGGTTCTTCTGTGCTAGCCCCATTGAGATGATCAGAAGCAGGGCAAGAACATTGGCTTTGTTTTTAAGTTGCACAGCTCCTTTAAAACGTGCTACTTTCACACATGAACATGCCCAAAGCAGCTCACAACACAAGAGCAGCAATACAGGAACAGTAATGTACATCAAAACAGCATTACTACTATGGTCTGCTCCCGATAAGCTTCAAAACACAATACAGCAATCCAATAAATGACAATTCTACAACAGTTTCTCCTGCCAACCTAGCAGTTCGAAAGCACGTCAAAGTGCAAGTAGATAAACAGGTACTGCTCTGGCAGGAAGGTAAACAGCGTTTCCGTACGCTGCTCTGGTTCGCCAGAAGCAGCTTAGTCATGCTGGCCACATGAGCCAGAAGCTGTACGCCGGCTCCCTCAGCCAATAAAGTGGGATGAGCGCTGCAACCCCAGAGTTGGCCATGACTGGACCCAATGGTCAGGGGTCCCTTTACCTTTACCCATGTACTGGGGATGTGGGTAGCACTGTGGTTTAAACCATTGAGCCTTGGGCTTGCTGATCAGAAGGTCCTGTTGCTTGGTCCCTGCTCCTGCCAACCTAGCAGTTCGAAAGCACGTCAAAGTGCAAGTAGATAAATAGGTACCGCTCCGGTGGGAAGGTAAACAGCGTTTCCATGCGCTGCTCTGGTTCGCCAGAAGCGGCTTAGTCATGCTGGCCACATGACCCGGAAGCTGTACGCCGGCTCCCTTGGCCAATAAAGCGAGATGAGTGCCGCAACCCCAGAGTCGGTCACGACTGGACCTAATGGTCAGGAGTCCCTTTACCTTTACAACAGTTTATTTCAATCAAGCAAATGTTTAAACAATGTTCCAAGTAAATTGGAAGTTAGCATCAACACCTAAACCACAACCAATTTTGCATATTAATTGTTATAATAAAATAATAAGCTAAGACACAGCACAAATCCCCATTCTTTTTTCTCATTGTGTTTTTATTTTTACTTTGGCAGATTACAAGCCATAAATTTGAATATATTTGTGGTAAAATTTGTAAACATATACAGAATCTGAAGATGAATTTTATCGATTCTGAATTATTCACAAAAGCAATGGGTACCCGCCTGTTCTTAAGGGACTTACCAGCTTCTTTGCTTCAGCTCCACTTTTGATCTTGCTTGGATATTTCGATATCACAGAGGCTGCCTTCCTGTATGCAGCAATGAAAAATCTACAGTCATATTTTGGGCCCCCCAAAATTGGCACACAGCATGAGATCCCCATTGCAGTTCCACTGAAAAGCAACACCCTTCCAGAAATTACAGTCAATCATAGAGAAAAAGCAGAAGACAGAAGTTCAAATATAGGATCTCTCTCCTCAAAGAGCTGGCAGACAGTAACTGTATACATCCAGGCCACTCACTTTGCAGATCTCCCTACTCAGCTCCAGTGCAATTCTGTAAAGATTTCTATTGGGCCAAGTGTCATGGTCTGCTGGCAAACAGATTATTTTTTTCTTTATAGGCCACTTCATATTCCAGCAGAAGTCTCTAAGCAGTTTACAAATCCTAACAAAAAGGACTGGGTATAAAAATATGATATAAATTAGACATGCAAACCCAACAACTATTACTGCTGCTACTACTACTGATTCCACATTGTTAGTAACAGAATTAAATATCTCTTAAAATGTAGATAAATAAATCATATACAAAACATCAAAATATACCATAATGCAAATAACATTTTAATTACAGTAGATCATTATTGTTATAAAAACCCCACATAAATACCAAAACCATTCATACTACATAAAACTAAACCCACAACCCACCAAAGACAATCATTCAACAGACTCCTAACACCCACTGTCACTCCATCCACTCAATTCTCACTTTAAAAAGCACACCTAATACTGAAATAAAGAACATTATATTTCCACTTCTGCACAGGATTTGTATTTTGCAAAAGTAAAGATGTTCCTTTACTTTATCTCAAGAGGTGAGACAAAGTTCTCCTAAGATGCTGTCTCTGTTTTGCACTTATTCCTGGAGACTCAGCCATATTTTGAAGTGGGGGGGGGGTGTCTGATGGAGATTTGCTGTGAAACAGAGTCAAAATCTGGGATGGGGTGTCAAAGTACCACTATTGCAAGAAACCAAGCCCACATGCTATGAAATGTCCTTATTTCGAAGCCCTCTGTAAAACTGCTTTGCCAAAGAATCGGTGGGTTTCCAAGCCAAGGCAGATCAGATGATAGAAGATCTTACCTGTAAGCATTGTACTTGTGGATGGCCCTGTTCACATTCCTCTCATAGTTGGCCAGTTCTGAAAAAAATATTCTAGTTAATTGTGAACAAAATCGCATAAATTGGGAGATTCGTCAACCTTTGAATGCCTGTTGAAAACTTTTCTAAGCTGCCAGGCTTATGCATGAAATTTAGAAAATATATATTTTCATAATAGTCGTACCTTTGATCCCAAACGCCCTGGAACTCGGATGTTTTGGCTCCTGAATGCTGCAAACCCAGAAGTGATTGTTCCAGTTTCCGAACATTCTTTTGGAACCTGAACATCTGACTGGGCTTCCGGGGCTTCTGATTGGCTGCAGGAGTTTCCTGCAGCCAATCAGAGGCCGCAGTTTGGTTTTCGAAGATTTTGGAAATCGAATGGACTTCCGGAATGGATTCCGTTCGACTTCCAAGGTACAACTGTAGTTTGTTAATGGTCTCAGATTCTAAATTTTTACATGCATTTATTACATACAGATATCACTGTAAACCCAGCTGGCCAGGGCTGATGGGAGTGGCAGTCCAAAACATCTGGAAGGCATCAGGTTAGTGAAAGTGGTCTCCAGGGTACAGGTCTCAAAATGAAGGCAGCTGTGAACCTGTTCCCCATGTGGGCATGTGTTAATGGTTTGTTTTTATTCTTGTTTTCATTTTATTATGTATTCTAATTTTATATCTTTATGTTGTGAATTACCCTGTGATCTTCAGATTAAGAACAATGTACAATTTAATAAATAGTAACAGTGCTAATAGTAAAATAAGTGAAATAATTCAGCACCTTGAACCCACTTCCTACACGAAGGCCCCCCATGCAGCCTGTTCTGTCCTTGCTTCTGCCATTTCTTCCGCCTTTTCTGCTGCTTTCTCTTGATGACTTGCCTTTAATAACTACTTAGCCAGGAGTGGAAGTGGGGCTTGCCAGGCACAAGCAGCCCTGCCCTACAACCTTCCAAAGACAAGAGCAGTGGTTCTGAAACTTTCAGAATAAAAATTTGCTTGCAGCACACCAATTTTTTTTCTTATGAAATGCAGTAGAAAGTGCAGCAAGGATTGCGCTCGGCATCACGTGATGCTCCTGCTCTCATTTTGAAAAGATACCTATCAATATTCTGCAAATAATAATAATGATAATAATAATAACATTTCTATACTACACTAAAGTACTTATAACCATATATGTATTTTAGATACCGTATTTTTCGCTCCATAAGAAACACTCTTTTCGTCTTAAAAACTAAGGGGAAATGTCTGTGCGTCTTATGGAGCGAACGTGTGGTCCCTGGGGCTGGGGGGACCTGGGCTTCCCCTGCCCCAGCCCCGCGGCTAAAAAGGAAGGCAAGACAGCGAGCAGGATCCATCCTGCTTGCTGTCTTGGCTTCTTTGCTCTTTGGGGCTGGGGACCCGGGCTTCCCCTGACAGCCCCAGAAGCTCTGGGAGAAGTCCGCTGCTCTTTGGGCCTGGGGGGGGGAATAAATTTTTTTTTGATTCCCCCCCCTCCAAAAAAAAAACTAGGTGTGCCTTATGGTCCGGTGCACCTTATGGAGCGAAAAATACGGTAATATGTAACACAGATACCTATATACTAGTATATGAAATTGTAGTTTTGCATACATGGCGATATATCATACTTTTCATGTACTTTTCACTTCATTTTGTTCCACTGAAGTACTTTCAATGCACAACTGAAAGAGCAGGATCGGGACGCCGCCCCCCGCCCTGGCCCCCCTCCACTTATGGGACGCCCCCCCGCCCTGGCCCCCCTCCACTTATGGGACGCCCCCCGCCCTGGCCCCCCTCCACTTATGGGACGCCCCCCCGCCCTGGCCCCCCTCCACTTATGGGACGCCCCCCCGCCCTGGCCCCCCTCCACTTATGGGACGCCCCCCGCCCTGGCCCCCCTCCACTTATGGGACGCCCCCCCGCCCTGGCCCCCCTCCACTTATGGGACGCCCCCCCCGCCCTGGCCCCCCTCCACTTATGGGACGCCCCCCCCGCGCTGGCCCCCCTCCACTTATGGGACGCCCCCCCGCGCTGGCCCCCCTCCACTTATGGGACGCCCCCCCCGCCCTGGCCCCCCTCCACTTATGGGACGCCCCCCCCGCCCTGGCCCCCCTCCACTTATGGGATGCCCCCCCCGCCCTGGCCCCCCTCCACTTATGGGACGCCCCCCCCGCCCTGGCCCCCTCCACTTATGGGACGCCCCCCCCCCGCCCTGGCCCCCCTCCACTTATGGGACGCCCCCCCGCCCTGGCCCCCCTCCACTTATGGGACGCCCCCCCCGCCCTGGCCCCCCTCCACTTATGGGATGCCCCCCCCACCCTGGCCCCCCTCCACTTATGGGACGCCCCCCCCCACCCTGGCCCCCCTCCACTTATGGGACGCCCCCCCCCACCCTGGCCCCCCTCCACTTATGGGACGCCCCCCCCGCCCTGGCCCCCCTCCACTTATGGGACGCCCCCCCGGCAGGGAGGCGAGAGAGGCTCCCCCCCCCCGCCGCCGCCCGGCCACGCACCGCTCAGGAAGTCGGTGATGCCCTCGTTGGGGTTCTCCTGCGGCGCCTTCCTCTTGCTCATGGCGGGGACCAGGCCGCTCCCGCCCCGGGAGGACTCGCAGGCCCGGCTCCCTCCCGGCGGGGCAGCTAGGCGGATTCAGAGCAAACGGGGGCCTCCCAGGCGCTTTGGCCTCCGAGTCCCAGGAGCCCCGACGTCATTCGGTTGCGCCAAATAGAGAAGTCGGAAGCGGCCTCTTCGCTCCAATGAGGTTCGCGTCTCTCCTTTCTTATCTCTATGGGAGGTGAAAGAGAGGCGCGTCCGGAAGTGACGCAGGCACGGTTCAGGAAGCAGGAGCGTCAGGAGCTGCCTGAGAGGAGAAGATGTGAGTCCGCGGGTCGCCTTCTTGCGCCGTCTCGGTCTGGGCTGTCCGCCCGCCACTAACCGCGCTCTGTCTCCTTTTCCCCTTCGCAGGGCCAAGGTCACCTTTAAGGTCACGCTCACCTCAGACCCGCGGCTGCCTTACAAAGTGTGAGTCCCCTCGCTTTCCTGGGTGCGCATGCGCGGGCTGCTGAGCCACATCATTCTCTAGCGGGCGGAGGGGCGGGGCTTTTCTCTGCGACGCTACAGTTTAAGTCAGCCTCTGCCGGGAACCGCCAGAGGGCGCTCCAAGACGGCTCATAATAATATAGGGGTAACCGTAGGGACGCGGGTGGCGCTGTGGGTTAAACCACTGAGCCTTGGACTTGCCAATCAGAAGGTCGGCTGTTCGAATCCCTGCGACGGGGTTTGCTCCCGTTGCTCGGTCCCTGCTCCTGCCCACCTAGCAGTTCAAAAGCTCGTCAAAGTGCAAGTAGATAAATAGGTACCACTCTGGCGGGAAGGTAAACGGCGTTTCCGTCCGCTGCTCTGGTTCGCCAGAAGCGGCTTGGTCATGCTGGCCACATGACCCGGAAGCTGTACGCCGGCTCCCTCGGCCAATAAAGCGAGATGAGCGCACAACCCCAGAGTCGTCTGCGACTGGACCTAACGGTCAGGGGTCCCTTTACCTTTAACTGTATATTATGCCATACTTGACTCTGTAGGCAATCTCAGTATTCCGTGCAACAGTCCTGTAAGATAAGTCAACATTATTCCACATGCCATATTTTATTTTGTTGTGGCCTGTCTTCTCCAAGCAATTTAGGGAATTAGGTTTTGAGTGGAACTGGCTTGGTCTGCCCTTTACCTTAAATATAGTGAAAAAGGGGGATATGCGGGAAGAGCAAGTAGCAGCCTTTCTTCCTCCCGGCTTTTAGACCTGTGGCCGACTTAGGGAATGTATTGCGAAAATCAGCTGCTAACTAGAGATTTGTAGCTGCTGGAATGCTTCTTTCTTATTAGTTGGGGAACTAATTAGGAAATCTTATTTATGGTTTTTTGTAGACTGAGTGTGCCTGAAAGTACACCATTTACTGCTGTCTTGAAGTTTGCTGCAGAAGAAGTAAGTAAGGTTCTGGCAACATCCAAATTGCACCTGCTGTTGCATTTCTTTACGTGTTTGTTTTTAAAAAATGTATTATATTTCCTTTTCAACTAGTTCAAAGTGCCTGCAGCAACAAGTGCCATCATAACAAATGGTGAGTGTTTTCCCCCTGTAATTTAGGAAACTTTGAGGTGGACCTGGTGCCAGTGGCCAAGATGTTCAGGCATCTCTTCAGGTGTCCAAAACCAATGCTAGTCCAGGTTCCATCTATTTTAATAGGACTAATGCGGGAGAAATTCCAGTTGATTCTGCCTAGGAAGTTCATGCTTACCAATGTTTGTAGGCTTCTGTGAATCAACAGCAAGCTTCCTTTTGGTTATTGAGAGGAGTTGCTGGTTAATACTTCCATGTGTTGACTGACTTATTTACTTTCCCCCCACAGATGGAATAGGGATAAACCCTGCACAGACAGCTGGTAAGTAGTTATTTGCAGTTAGATTTTAAAAAATGGAATATTTTTCTATGTAAGTTTTTTTAATACTGTCATTTTCTCAAAAGGATGTACAGTCATAGGAAAAGGAAAGTACACCCTCTCTGAATTCTTTGGTTTTACATATGAGGACATAACAACAACTACCTGTTCCTTAACAGGTCTTAGGTTGTATTTATTTACCTAAATACAACCTCAGATGAACAACAGCACATGACATATTGCACTGTGTCATAATTCATTTAAAGAAATAAAGCCAAAATTGAGAACCCGTGTGTGAAAAACTAAGTATACCTTATGATTCAATAGCTTGTAGAACCACCTTTAGCAGTAATTACTTGAAGTATTTTTTTTCTGTATGACTATCAATTACTCAAATCGTTGTGGAGGAATCTGGGCTCCATTCTTCTTTATAACATTGCTTCAGTTCATTGAAGTTTGCTGGCATTTGTTTATGGATAGCTCTCTTAAGGTCCCTCCACAGCATTTCAGTTGGGTTGAGGGCTGAACTTTGACTGGGTCATTGCAACACCTTGATTATTTTCTTTTTCTGATGATAATTGCTTATGATCAATTAAACAAGGGTGTTTGATTAGCAGGCAGCTATCTGCTACTTAGCTTCTTAATTCCTCTGGAAGCAGTAAGGGTGTGCTTAGTTTTTCACACATGGCTTTTCCATTTTGGCTTTATTTTTGTAAAATACATCATGACATGGTGCAATATTTAATTAATTTTAAGTAAATAATATTATTAAGTAACTATTACTGGTAAGATTTTTGTTATTATGTCCTCATATGTAAAACCACAGAATTCAAAGAGGGTATACTTTCTCTTTCTTTTTCCCATGACTGTAAGCTGCAGATGAGCTATGCAAGTGACATTTTAAAAAATCTCAGCCAGACCTCTTTAGCTTTCCTGTAACCAGCCTGGTCAGAATCTTTAATTTTGTCATCTCTGCTTAGACGCTAAGCAAGAGAATGCAGCAAAGGTGTCTTAACACATTACAGAGAACTGTTCACATGCATCTGCTGTGACCTGTCAGACTAGAACAAGTTGCCTTCATGGCTTACTTCCAATAACAGCAAGTCATTTACCCAAAGCCTTACCTTGGCTTACAGTGATTTATGCTTACCTTTTTATGTACTCTCATGTAACCAATTTCTTGCCCTCCTTCCTCACTAGGAAACGTCTTCCTTAAGCATGGCTCAGAATTACGGCTTATTCCCAGAGATCGTGTTGGGAAATGTTAACATGTGTACTTACTAGATAAGGTGAATAGCAGGCAAAAAGGATCTGTAAGCATATTCACTTAGGAATTAACCTACTATATTATAATGCAAAATACATTGTATTTCCCTGTGAAATCATCGTGCATCAGCTGTCAACTCCTGCCAAGAAAAGTGGCCTCAGAGGTTGGATGGACTGCTTAGAATTGAAGGACCCACTGAAATTTTACTGAAAGACTCCTATAGAGAATCGTCTTACGGAGTGGCTGGATTTTCTTCTGAGGAAACAACTTCTTCTAACAAGTCTTTGACTTGATCCAATAGTTCCTTGCAAGTGTGGAAGGACCAGTTTGCATCAAAAGCTACCCCATTCACTAGGATTGAGCAGACACTGTCATGTGCAGTGGAAATGTGTGCTGAGCTTCTTTCTCCATTGAAGTAAACTGGGATGTCTACTCCTGGGATCTTCCCGTATGCACTCCAAGGAGGTTGGAGCCTGGCAGCTGCCATTCACAGCCATAGCAGATTGTTTGGATATGTTGATGTGATCATGTGTGTTAAGACCTAGTAACATTAAATACCTGGTCATAAGGAGCCCAACTGAGTAATACTACTATTAATCAAATAACAAAATGGGAGATGCTCCAGGGTTTGTTTCAGTTACGGAAACTTGTTTGCACTTGTATCAGGAATTCCAGCTCTCATTTTTCATTCCATTAAAAGAAATCATTTAAAGGCTTTGGTTGCTGTTTGGGGGCAGAAATGTTCGTAGCGTTTGTATGATTTAATTGTGCCAGCCTCCATCTGCTTGTTTTATTCAGAATGGCACTGTCTAGCTTCAAGATGGCTCATTTTACCCCCGATGGATAATAAATTATACTTTATATGATTAACTTGCCAGGCCTTTGCATATCAACACAAGAGCCTTGAACCTGGCTCACTAGCATATTGCCTTGTTGAGTCAGAAACCAGGGATACCTCTACTTATGTTTTCAGAAGTGGGGTTGGGGTTGCAAATCCCTGAGCTCATTTGCCAAGTTAGTCCCACATCCAAGCCTTTCTGCTGCTGTTCTCCATCCTCGGACAAATGAGGTGTCAGTGAACAGACTGGCAAAAGATATTTTCCTGCAGTGGGGAGGGTAACTTATTTTGCATAAGCCTGGCTAGTGGAACAAGTCGTAGGGGGCAACACATCCAAGGACTCGCTCCCCTGCAGAAAAGGAACCTCCACAGAAGGTTTAATGTCACATTTCTAATTGTGGAAGATGAATAAAAAGCACCTATTTGTAGTAGAGGCGCTGTTCACACATTGTTTTACTGTTGTGGGCCTGTCTTGTTCTTTAGTGTAGGTCTTTCTTTGACACAACTAGGTAGTTCTGCAGCAAAAAAGGGATTGAGTGCGCAAATCTGTTTAATTCAGATGCTGCTTTTTGTACTTGAGCATTATGGAGGTGGGAATCATCAGCAAGGCGTGACAATACTGCTGCTTTTAGGTATCCCACTCTGCCATGCATAATCACTAAAGCCATTCTGTTTGGAGAGTCCTGGCAGCATAGCCTCATGAAGATGCCCCCCCCCCCACTTTAGAACTTATTAGCTTGGGGCAGGAATCAAGAACTGATATTCTTAATACAATTCCTGCCTGTAAGGGATCTCCAGTTAGGCAAAATGTTTCGCTCCCCATACAAGGGAGGTAAAAAACATTTCACTATCTGTAAAATGTTTTGGTAAGCAATGCTCTAAGAAACCTACCTAGAAACACCCAGCAATCTACATTCAATGCTTGTGAAGATTTAAACATTTCTCCCTTCGTAGAAGGCAATGAAGTCAATGATTAAAGAAAACTATGTACACAAAAAGATACGTTTATTAAAAGTGACAAAGGAAGAAAACAGATGAAGGGTCCTCTTCTCATGGAGGACAGGAATGAGAGAACAATACTCCTGCTTCCCTTGCAAAGGCCAAACAGTCCCATGGTAAACTGGCGTGATGCCTCCTTGCTATGGCTTCTGGCTGAGAGCAGGCCCAGCTGTGGCTATGATGGAAGAGCTGGTCAAGTTATTGCCCAATGTGATAAGTGTGGTGCCGGCTCCAGCGGACAACATGCCTTGTGGAAGCAAGTGTCTGTTTGCAAGGCTCTCCCTGGTGTGGATGATGGTACTGCTGTCGTCCATGACAGAAGGCACCCTGCCCAGGGTCTCCACAGTCCCAAGCGCATGACCTTTGGTCAGATTAACCTTCTCCACCCTCTGTCCTAGGGCTCGGTCACCCTTCATGGCTGTTAGTGTAGAAGTCAGTATCACCGTCTTGGATGTCGTCTGCAACACAGGTCCCACTTTGGAATGCACCAGGCTGCAGGGTGTGCTAGCTGGGGTGGAGGTGGCGAAGGTCACAGCTCCCACGGGGGCTGAGGAGGAGCTGGAGGAAGCAACGGCAGTTTGGACTGCTGTGGGCTTCACAGAGACGGAAGCGGCCTCTGCCATGACAGATTTTGTGAGTGCAGACAGTTTGGCATCTGACATCACATACAGCGTCTTCATGGGGCTTGTGGTGGTTACTATGCAGGAAGAGGAACAAGAAAGGAGTCTCAGTTGGTGCCCAGGTAATTAAACATCTCTACAATCAAGCACCAGGGTGTCATTTACCAGGCACCACCTGCACAGACACAATTTCAGGAGAGATCCATTATCACTCTATCTTTTTGCACTCAACCTCAGACTGACCACAGCCAGTGACATTCAAATCAGTGAGACAGCCAAGGCCACTATGCTCTCTAGCAACATACAGACGCTTGCTTCTGATAGCTTTCAGAAGACAGTATTCTCAATAACATTCAGGGGAACCCCCAAATGGTGCAATGGGCTGGGTAAACATGAAAGTGGTAGCATTCTCCCATATAATTTCCCACCTTTCCTAATACAGTACCTTGGGCAAAGATTAGATTGTAAATACTAGGGATTCACATAAAAATCTACTTTGCTTTTGCAGACTCTAGAAGGTTATTTTCTACGTACTGAGAGGGTACCTAGAAATGTAAGTGGTGGGGGAAAAACTGCCAGGAAAGCTGCTGATGTTTCAGACAATGCAGGCAAGATAAATTTGAGAAGCACTTTAAAATGGGAGGAAACCAGCTCCCTGGCTCCTAAGCAGCCCCATGTGTTGATGCAGACACTTCCTTTATGGTTTATGGCCGTGGTTCCCAGATCTGGCTATACTATCCCCTGGAAGGGATTACCGGGGGGCGGGGGGTGCTGGAAGTGTAAATGGCTATCACTTTGAAAAGTCTGTATCACTGGATCAAGGTCATTGAGTTTGAATTGGATTTTGAGTAAATGTGCAATAGTTGCTGTTTTGCATTCTAGGTCATGCAAACCATTATTCTGCATAATGCTTTTTATAAGGTATAGGGCACTAGGGATGAGTTTGTGGAACCAAAGGGGCACTGTCTCAAAAGGTTTTGGACCCTCTGTCCCATGCAGTAGATGGGCGTTCCTTCTGCCTAGCCTAATGACAGTCATTCTGTTTTAAATGAATGAAAGAAACTAGACTGAGCACCTGAGCAACCTAGCTATTTGGATTGTTTCATATTCAGTTGAAATGAACATCAGCGGCTATCTGCCTAAAAAGAGGACAGCTGTTCACCAATGACTACTAAAAGCAGTGACCCGCTACATGATGTGCCCCTGCGGCTGGATTTCTAGACGTTGCTCAGATGCCACCATTTCTCACCTACAGATAGTGCTGGTGGCGGCGCTGAGGTTGGTTGAGATGCTGGTTCAGCAGGAGGCATCTCTACGCCAGCCTTGGCTTTGCCAAGTTCCCCCTGAGGCAACAACTTGCTGGAAGGAGTGGAGATGGAAGCTGCACTGGTGAAGTTTCCAACTGCACTGTCTGCGATCTGAAAAATGTAAACACAGAAAAAGAAGAGAAATGGAGGGCAACGAAATGACATTTCTGGCCATAAGCAACTCAGAAGTGTGAGTAAGAAAATGGAAAGGACCAAATACCAAAAGTTATGAGAAAGAACCACCTATACTGCTATAAAAATGTTGTGTGACATGTACATAGAATTATGCCAAAAATTTAATTATTAGGAGGGGAAACCCTGCTTGAATGCTGTAGAAGTGCATAGCAAACAAAAGTTTCCCAAGCATACTGTTCTTAAGTCTATTTGTAAGCCTTAGTAGTGCTACTTAGGGTGTAGGGATGCCCTTTTAACATTGTGCTGCAGTTCCAACTTGTGTATTTCCCGGAGATGTAGGTATGGGATGCACACCGGACCTTTTGACCAGGCTGACTCAATAGATCTTTAAATATGCACCAGTAAGTCCCCAGACACTTCTTCAGCATTTAAGCAAAAGCAGGCTTTGGATTCATACCACAAGTCCATCCCAAATTATTATCTGACATGACACTTTCCACAAGCTCAGAATCAGACGATTCCTTTATGGGGGTGGGACTGAGAAAACAGTAGAAAGTGCATGAAGTGGGTTCCATTACAAACTAAATATATACTATCTGATTTCTTTTAATATATGTTATCTTATTTCTTTTAATAGATGGGACGTGGGTGGAGCTGTGGTCTGAACCACTGAGCCTTGGGCTTGCCGATCAAAAGGTCGGCGGTTCATATCCCCGTAACGGGGTGAGCTCCAGTTGCTGAGTCCCAGCTCCTGCCAACCTAGCAGTTCAAAAGCACCTCAAAGTGCAAGTAGATTAATAGTTACTGCTCTGGTAGGAAGGTAAACAGCGTTTCTGTGTGTTGCTCTGGTGTCGGTGTTTCACTGCACCAGAAGTGGCTTAGTCATGGCCACCTGACCTGGAAAAACTGCCTGTGGAGCAGATAGATGCCAACTCCCTCAGCATGTTAAGCGAGATGAGCGCCGCAACCCCAGAGTCATTCGCAACTGGACTTAACTATCAGGGGTCCTTTACCTTTATGTCACTTACAATCTGGTTTAGCCAAACTTTGCCAACCTGGTGCCCTCCAGATCTTTTGGGCTACAACTCTCCTCAACCCAGCCAGCACACAGATTCATGGAGGATGAGGTTCTCAATGACTACTCATCACAGGAAGTATCACAGGAAGTGTGTGCCTCTGAACACCATATGTTGGGAGAGGGCTATTGTGATCATGTCCTGCTCTTAGGCTTCTCTTCGACCAGATGGACCTCCCTTTAGGTTTAACCAAATTCCCAAGATAACTCACAAAAATTAATAATGGCAAAGAGGACGAAACGCCATGTCCTCCATAATGATAGAAGGGCTAAGGGGGATTTGCCAGAGGAGGCAAAACCATCCAGGTGGGTCCTGTGGTAAACAAAGGTGACAAATCTTAGCTTGGAGGCAGCTGCTGCTACTAAGCCCGTAAGACAGCCAAAGGCTGGCTGGAAAACCCTTAGAGCAAGAGAGAAGAGGAGAAGGCCGAGTGCCCAGGTCAAGGCTTGAAGACAGTTCTGTGACTCTCCTGTCCCTAATGTACCCCACCTGAATGCTAGCGCTCCAGCAGGCAGAATTACCTGGGGTGGAGGTGGTGGGGACCGTAGCAGCAGCTGCTGCTGCTCTTCCAGCTGGGGCTGGATGCTTCCCATGGCTGCCTGGCTGAGGGTCGTGACTCGGCTGGCCTGTCCTCGCAGAGTCACTGTGATGGTGGTTGGAGCTTTTAAGCCTGGTGGAAATGGAGAGGGAAAGGTCACTGATGCAAGTTGCCCCGGGAACACACATATGCCAGAGTTGGCAGCCACAAAACATAAATTAGGAGTTAGGTTTACAACTGCCCTTCTATGGGCAGAGACTTTAGAGACTGACATCATCATTGAGGGATAACCAGCCTCATATAACCAAAATGCTTAAGTCTAATTAATGCATGAATAGGTCAATGCCATAGAGTAAGATGTCCAGCCACACTTAGCTTGGTCACACCCCATCACCTTGGGAGGAAGAAAGTAAAATCTATTGTTTCCTTCAGTCTACCATGTGAACTCCGGTGTGTAGAGGTCTGAGCTCCAAGCTCAGATCACATGGCTTTTCTACAAACCATCATTGTGTTCCTGTACCAAATAAATCAGGAACTTTAACCACTTTGGAACTAACTTAAGTTTTGCTGCCTGTGTTTTCTGAATGCTGTATGGAAAACACATGAATCTGACCTTTGAAAGTTTGTAAGTAAACCATTTTTAACTTACCAAACATGGTCTTTTTCTATACTAGAGGAAATGGGGAACTTTGGAAGGAATTTAGAAGGGCATATTTTAAAGGTATAATTACTTCGCTGCACATTTCGTGATTTTAAATCTCTGCGGGGGTTATCTCACCAAAGATTACTTGCCCCAAACCTGTATCTTGGGGCATCCAGGGAATTCTCCTTTTTTATACCTATTTTTTCCTTGCCAATCAACAGTTATGAGGCTAGTGAAGGGCAAAGCCTCAGGTGGGTTTTTTGTTTGTTTTTGTTTTGTAGGCTCAGTGCTGGAAAATCACAATTGTACAGTGGTGCCTCGCAAGACGAAATTAATTTGTTCCGCGAGCCTTTTCGTCTTGCGATGTTTTTCGTCTTGCGAAGCACGGTCCGTCGCAACTGCGCCTCTTCAAGCGGCTTTAAGAAAAAAGCGAACAAACTCGCAAGCCCATAGGGAAATTCGTCTTGCGAAGCCCCTCCAAAACGGAAAACTCTTTCGTCTAGCGAGTTTTCCGTCTTGCGAGGCATTCGTCTTGCGGGGCACCACTGTATCTCCCCCTTTCTTCAAGGAGCTCAGGGTGGTGCAACTAGGATTAGGCCTCTTAATCTTTAACCTGTGATAGCAAGCCCAATTTACCCCAAACTACCCAGTGAGCTTCCAAGCTGAGTGGATATTTTAACTTGGGTCTCTGCAGTCAAACACTCCATGATGGCTCTGTTCATCAGGGTCTGCAGAATCATGAAAGCTTGCACCAACCTCATCAGCTAATAACTGCAACACTTGCAGTTGCTGTTGACCCTATTTATACATTTATTGTTTTTGCTACTGAATTCTGATTCACACCAATGCAAGTTTCTGAATGAAGGAATACTATAGCATCCTGGCTCCATGCCTGTTGTAGTTGGTATTTTGGCCCCAATCAACTCGCTCCCTCATCAGTATTGCCACAGTGACCTCAGCATACCCACTGGTGAAGCCACAATCCAAGGAAAAATGACACTTGTCACCACAGAACATAATTATTCCCTGTTCTGCCATTACAGCTGGACTCTTACCTGTCCCCTGACCAGAGATGTGAGCCAAGCCAGGAAGGCTGCTTGCAAGTTTTGCCAGCCCCCCATTAGTAAGCAGCTGGTGAATAGTGGTGGGCTTCCCACTTGCTGAACCTCCAAGAGATGCCAAGGTTGTGGCAACTGGGATGGTGCGGACGATGGCGCCTGTACTGGTGGTGATGGTGCTCAGGTTCTGGAGTGGGGCTGAGGTCTTCAGCGCTGAGGTCTGCAAGGTGGAAAGAGGAACAGATTATAAGAATGAAACATCGCTGGGCAGGAGGCCTCTCCCTTTTCCCTACTTCATGCTAAGATATCTAAGGGGTTAACCAGGTTTTCTCAAACTTGGGTCCCCAGCTGTTGTTGGACTACAACTCCCACCATCCCTGACCACTGGTCCTGCTAGCTAGGTAAGGTAAAGGTAAAGGACCCCTGGATGGTTAAGTCCAGTCAAATCTGACTATGGGGTGGGGTGCTCATCTCCACTTTCACGTGAGGGAGCAGGCATTTGTCTGTAGACAGCTTTTCTGGGTCATATGGCCAGCATGACTACACTGGTTCTGGTGCATGGAATACCGGGAAAAGTGCCAGAGTGCATGGAAACGCAGTTTACCTTCCCATCACAGTGGTACCTATTTATCTACTCATGCTGGTATGCTTTCAAACTGCTAGGTTGGCAGGAGCTGGGACAAAGCAACAGGAGCTCACTCTGTTGCAGGGATTCATAGAATCATAGAGTTGGAATAGACCACAAGGGCCATCGAGTCCAACCCCCTGCCAAGCAGGAAACACCATCAGAGCACTCCTGACATATGGTTGTCAAGCCTCTGCTTAAAGACCTCCAAAGAAGGAGACTCCACCACACTCCTTGGCAGCAAATTCCACTGTCGATTCGAACCGCCGACCTTACGATTGGCAAGCCCAAGAGGTTTGGTGGTTTAGGCCACAGCGCTGCCCACATCCATACCTAGGTATGATGGGAGTTGTAGCCCAACAACAGCTGGGGATGCATGTTTGAAACCTTTGGCCCACTGGTTGACCAGGGACCCCACAGGTTGCTCACACGGACCTACCTGAGCCAAAGGCCCTGCAGCAGCAGCAGCAGCAACACTTGTTGGGAGAGCGGCTGGCTTTGTGCCAATGTCCTGCAGGCTGAAGCTCAAGCCTTGCAAGAGGCTGCTGGCAGAAGCTGCCCCTGGAGATAAACCAAAGAGAAGCAAGAGGGTTATTCATTCTGTGCGTCAAGAAACAAATTTGCTGTCTGAACCAACAATCTGATCCCGTCAGACAACTCAAGAACAGCTTTAGAGCTAACAACCCAGGATAGCCAGCCAGATGCATACTTCTCTCCCCATTCAGCTGCTAGGCCTGGAATGCACATCTGAAGCCACCCCAAGCCTCTGTGAAATGCAAGCGGAGGCTTCCTACTCATGTCACCCAGCAGCTCTGTGCCAGAGAGGCTTGCCTTATGGAAGGAGAATAAAAAGAAGCAGCGTTGAGCAGGTGAAGGCTGGAATGTGAAGGTTGTGTTCTCAAGAGAACCATGAGAGAAGGACGGAACAACATTCACAAAGGAGCTACTGCTATAATTGCTGAGGACAAAGTAAGGAGAGAAAGATAAGGAAGTCAGTATGCCTTGTGATTAAAACATTAGAAAAACGGAGAAACTATTGTCATATATGGAAATAGCTGCCCCTTTGCTTGTAAGAGCATAAATGCTAGTGCTTTTTTTTCATATCTGGGGTGTCACCCCTCAACTACTTGCCAGCTGAGGTTGTGTCTCACTGGCCTTACAATGCCGAAATAAATGTCCTGTTGGACTGATAACTGGTGTCTGGATTTTATTGGCCATTGCAGGCTGAACCCACAGGGTACTGGGTTTGAATCAATATTTCCCCAACAGCCTGGCGTCAACACCACTGTCTTTTTGGAGTGGTGCTATGTGGAAAAAGCTTTTAAATAAGCACTGTGAAGTTTTTTTGTATTAACTCATCCTTACTTATTCCATTATTGATCATGTCTTACCTGCTATCCTGGTTTTGATTTTCAATTGATGGCTTACATTGTTTGTTTAATTGTTTGCTTTTACACCTTTCATTGTTAGCCACCCTGGAAGCACTGTTTGCTGAAGGTCTTCAGAGTGGCAAATTTAATAAAAATAAAAATATTCAAAAACGGAGGTCTTCTCAATCTACCTTGATGCCAGAGTGCACACGTGCTAAAGGCATTCTCAGATGTAGGCCAGAGGCAACGGTTGCTTTCAGAGGCCTGGTGGGGGTAATCTTGCCTTTTCAAAGAAAGAAAGAGTCAGAAGTTACCTTGGACAGCGTTGCTCGGCTGGGCCTGCATACAATGTGTGCCACTTGCCACCAGCCTGTTCTGCAGAGCATGGAAAGCACTTGGGGCTGTGCTGCTAGGGATCGTGGCCAAGGGGGTGGGACTGATAGAGGGGCTGTCTGCAGCAGAACTTGGCCTGGCCGGGGGAGGAAAAAAAGGAAAAGCAGTTAAATTATTAAGCACCCACACACTGCACACAGATCTTGGCATGGGGTAAGTGGAATTGCTCAGTCACAAATGAGATTTGCTTTTCCTCCAAAGCCATTGTTTGGCTCCCCTGCACGCCGCACCTGGAGCCACTTGCCCTGCAGGTGCCCTTTCTGGGGTGCCTCTGCGCCAGTGCTTGCAGCACATGGTAGCTTGGCTTCCATAGTTTCTTCTGTGCCATGCTGACTGCAGGCCACTTCACACTTACATGCACTTTAAGAATGAAGTGAATAAACTTTAAGAAGTTTTTCTCCCTCTCGTATAACACTAGCAGAATTGGATTCTTATCTCATTATACATGACTAAGCCATTTCTCACCTTCTCACCCCTTGCTTTTTCCTGTAAGACCTATTACAGTCGTTAAGAGTCGTCAACAGGCTCATCTCAGCTATCTGCCAATCTCCCATTCCCACCACCCTTCTGAGTAATACCCCTCCCCACCTTCTCACTATATAGAAGGATCTGGCAACTTCTGTTTCAGTGTATCTGAAAAAGTGTGCATGCACACGAAAGCTCATACCAAGAACTAACTTAGTTGGTCTTTAAGGTGCTACTGGAAGGAAAATTTTTTTTGACTAGCAGTAGCGTGCACCCAATGAAGCTGAACAGTGGAGGATTCAGGACAGATAAAGTCCTTTTCCACACAGTGCAGAGTTATCGACTATGGAACTCTCTCCCACAGGAGGCAGTGATGGCCACCAACCCAGATGGCATTAAAAGAGGATTAGACAAATTCATGGAGGAGAAGGCTGTCCCTGGCTACCAGCCACGATGGCTCTGCCTTGCCTCCAGTCAGAAGCAGCAGTGCTTCTGAATACCAGTTTCTGGAAGGAGGGGAGACGGCTCTTGCGCTTGGATCCTGCTTGCGGGATTCCCTTGGGGGCATCTGGTTGGCCACTGTGAGAACAGGATGCTGGACCAGCTGGGCCATTGGTCTGATCCAGCAGATGCTCTTCTTGTGTATTTGGGTAGTCCTGCTGGACCACACCAATGACCGGTCTTGTCCAATTTGCTTGCTCCATTTCCCATATTAGCCAGCCAGGTGCATATGAGAAGCCCATTATAAGGGCATTAAGGGGCTCTTCCTGCTGCTGCTTCACAGCACACAGTGTTTAGATCCTGGAGGGAACAGAGAAGTCATCATGAGCCCCCCCCAGGATGGTGTTGGTAGGCCCATCCTCCATAGATGTGTAAAATCTCCTCCTAAGGGTGGGATAGATTATTGTAACCATTTATTAAATTTCTATACCACCCTTCATCCAAAGATGACAGGGTGGTTTACAATATAAAAATACATACCATAATACAATACCCCTGCTGAGCAACTGACCATCATTATTACACACACTGTTTTGAAAGGAAGGGAAGATTAATTTTTAAAATGAATGAATGAATGCACTGTGCATCAATGTATTCCATAAATGAAGCATTTCTCAGAGTTGGATGTGTGAACTGATTTCCATGGGGAAAACACTGGTGATTTGAGATTAGCAAGGCAACGCTTTGTGGCAACCCGTTCACAAATGCAGCCTACCCCTAAAAGATGCATGAATTGGTCCTAAATGCATTGAAAGCCAGCAGATACTCACTTGGAGGTGGCAAGCAATCCAGGCGCCTCCTTTACAGCCAAGGTGGATGGTCCCAAGGTTGCAGCCATAGGCTTCCCTGCAGCTACTGCAAAAGGGAAAAAAAGAGTAAGAGGAGTCAGTTTCTGTTGCAGTGTGTCTGAAGGACTGAAAAAGACCAAGCATCAACCTCCAATAACCCATAGCCTGACACTGCCGTGAAAGATGCAAGAAATACCACATCACTATGTGACTCACTCAGCACATACAGCAGAGTAGCAACTGAACTGGATTCTAGACTCCAAACAGCCTCACTGCCTCCAAAGCACCAGGCTGTCTAGTTTGGAAGCAGCAATCAGCACTCCTGCCTGCTGATTTAATTTATACTTATTTCCCTTGTTCTGTTATGCCAAACACCCTTCTTTCTTTACTACCTCTTAGCACTGGCCAATCATTCATAGCAGGGCTTGTCTTAAAGCATCTCTCATATAAAATACACAGGAACAGAAGCAAGTTAAAATCACGCGTTTATTGCAGTGTTTTGGATACAAATGAAAATCTGTCTTGCACATTCCACCTGTCCACGTATGGTAAGAGGGAATTCTTGTTTGGTTCAAGTTTACTTCTGCATTTCATTATTGTCTGTGAAAAGAAATAAAGTTTGGATAATTAAAAAATTAAAAAGAGACAGAGACTTTCAAAGCTGATAAATTTATGCCCCAGTGATTAAACAGGGATTAGTTAATTTGTACAGTAAAAATAAATAAATCTACTGTTGAATTAACTAAAGGGAAGATTTACAAAAGTATAACATTTTACAGCTTTGGAAGTCTCCATGTCCAGATGTGCTCAAACTATGTGAAGCCCTCTTCGTAGAAGGGTTGGCTTGACAGCCTACTCTTGCTTCCATTTTAAAAGCCTTAGCTGATTTATCCCCAATAAATGTTTCAAGTGTGGCTATTCTATCTCCTGGTTCACATTGAGCTTAGGCGCCCATGCAAATCACTAGACCACTCTAGAAGGAGTTCCCGTTTAGCAATGTGATGCCGCTGTTACATCATGGGCTCATCAGCAAATACAGTCATTCCCATTCAGGGTCCTTCCCTCATATGTGAGGGCAGCGAACCGAGATGTGCAATAGAGTGTGCCCTCCTTCAGGGAGCTGTGGCCACTCCCAGCCCCTTACCAGCATACTTGTATAAGCCATGCACACATCCGCACAGTTGCTGCATCCAAACATGCTACAGGTTAGGAAATCATTTGCAATCAACTACATATTTCAGGCTATGAGAATGTTACAAAACAATAATCACATCTAGAAGCTGGCTTTGCCAGGAAATCTGAAATCACAAAGGATCTTCCAATGGAAGTCAGCATCAGTCCTAGAAAGAGCTTTTCCTATGGGCGATCTTGAGCTCCCAGGTGGAAGATTTTGTGGGAAACACTTCAACCTGTTAGTTTTGGAAAAGCTAATTATATTGGCTCAGAAACCAAATGCCATAGACATCAGAAAGAAGAATATTTTAAAAAATTGAACAGACCACTGGCCAGGCCTTTAAAAATCAACATGCCCTAGACATATTCCACAAAGCTGTTTTCTGCCTCCCATCAACCAGAATCACATTTTCTGGGGAACAGCTGTAAACTTAGTAGCCATGGCCCCCTGGTTACCATGCACTATGACGAGGGGAAGAGGCAGCCTTGTAAGCACCTTCCAGTGTTAGCGGAGGGCTTTCTTGGAGCTGCTGTTTGTGCCTTTCTTGCTCTCACTTTGCAGTGCAATCTGCAGAAATCCATACAAGGGGCCTCAGTTTTGTGATGGCCGTGTCTTTCACGGCAATGCTTTATTAGTTTAGCTCACAGAGCAACTCTAACATAACTAGATCCCAACAAATTCTCCAGCTCTAGCTTCAAAACACACCTGCATCCAAGAAACGTTAGAAAACAGTGCAGTTCCTCTTTTGTTTATAATGCTACTGCAACTCAGAGCTGCTCATGAAAAATATTAGCTAATTATTCCCTGGAACTAATACAATGGCCTAAACCTTGCATGTCAGATGATAACATGTTTTAGGCACTTGCTCTGCACTGTCCCATACACTAGACCAAACCATTAACCCACCAGCCTAGCCTAGCACTCTCCCAACCAAAACGCCACGTAAGGCAATTGACACACATCTCCTGTGACCTTTAGACCCTCCCTCCTCACCACTGGTCACCTGTAAGTGAGCTATAGTTCCCAGGACTCACTTTCTGGCGGTGCCTCCAAGGGGGCTCCATTCCCTGTGTCAGCAGATTCTCCATGGGAGACGATGGTCACCTTGATTTTGGCTCGCTTGGAAGATTTGCTGCCGTGAGTTGGACTGGGGGCCTGGTGCCTCTTCAGCTGCAGTCGCACATCTTCCTTCTCCCTGGCCTCTGACTGCTGCTCTGAAGAGACTGAAACCAGAGAAGACAAGACAGCTTGTTGAAACTTAGTGTACAGGGGAAGCCTCACAACACAAACCTGTGCATGTGCCCAGACACATCCCTGCAGTTTCCTCCAGGCTACCCTGTGCAAAGTGTCATTTTGCTTCGCAGGCGACAAGAACCCTTCTTCTCTTTCTTTGAAGCTGTCACCTCACCTGCCAATCATCAGCATTAAATAGAAATTAATCAGGGGTGCCATTCAAGCTGCAGACTAGGAGAAGGGAAGGAGGACTTGTAGGATATGGGTGGAGGGGCCAACAGGTAAAGGAAGAAGAGATCAGTTACTGGAGAGGCACTGTGAGCTGCACTCAGGAAATAGATGGACTTCATTTCAAAACACACGAGCTCTTTCCTAATGGATGTACCAGATTCCACAGCAGGGCTGCAATCCTAAGCAAACTTACTTGGAACTAACTCATTCTGAAATCACCAAGACTTCAGCCTAACAATTTTTTAACTTGGTATTAATCTTATTGCATTCAGCATGATTTATGTGCAAGTAAACATGGTTTACTTGTCAGATTCTCTCTGCTAATGCCTTCAACACACAACTTATGCTAGCTAGGTACTTTTTCCTTCTTACTGCATCACTCAGGCTTAGAGATAGAAGAGTGGTGTGTTTCAAGTCCCTAAAACCACACCCCTTTAGCAAAATTCAGAACTCTCTTCCTGGTTCAGACCAAACAGCAAACTAGACAGATGGCTTCATTACTGGATCTTTCTGGGAACCAAATGAGGTATTCACAAGAACCAACAATGTTGAACACCTTCTTCTCTGAACATCTCACAAACAGGGATTTTTTTTCAAGTTTAAAGCCTACTCGCCCCCAATATGTTATCATTCCACAATGTGCAGATGCTAGAAAAGCCACAGCATTGAATAAGCGATGTTTTTGCTCTATAGTGTTGGGCATTGATAGCTAATGGTACCAAGAACAGCTGAGAGTAAAGTTCAGTATTTGTTTGTCCTGGATGAGGAAACAACCCATGAACCTGATTCATGCCAAGCAGCCGCTTTCACCAGGGCCATCAGCATGGAGTCAGTTTTCTGCTTACTAAGACAAAGAGTTAACACATTGCTTTGAAACCTGGTGCATGCTCTGCTCCGAAGTCACCCGAGACGTTTTGCTGAGAATGTGGAGAATCACTTAGAACAAAGCTGCCAAGGGGTGTGTGTGTGTGTGTGTGTGTGTGTGTACACTCACAGTAGTCCAAAACAACCAAGTACTCCACACACGACTCCAGAGGTGACTAAGCTACAGCTCTCCAGATGCTGATGGACTCCAGCCCCAAACATCAGTGATGCCGGCTGGGGCTGATGGGAATAGGAGTCCAAACACACCTAGAGGTTAGCCACTCCTGCTCTCTTCTGTTCACTAGCAGCTCAGAGCCACCAAATTAATGGAGCAGACAGTGAATGCTGAGCCTGTTTCCAGGCTGAGGCACCCCAAGAATTCTACGGGAACTCCGTTGACTCTGCTGCTGCTCCGAGGTGAATGAGGATACCATTTTCAGACTAAACTTCTGTGCAGGCTGGGAAGGAAACTGACAACCTGCATTTGTTACGGTAGTCCAGCAAGTTCCAATTAACTGGCACTGTTTCTATGTATCCAGACTGCTGCAGAAAGCCAAGTCATTGATGTAGCTGTACACATATCTTGTTTCTTTAATGAATAAGCTGGCACCAAGCACTGTGTTTTACAAAATTAGTGAGAGCTGGCTACTTAGCTAATGTTATTTTCATAGTGTATATGGTACTTTTCACACAATTCTACTCTGACATTTGTTTCGATTTCATTACTGTTGCTTTTGTTTAATAGTGTTGTATGCACTTGCTCTAGGTGGGAATCAGGTCCTCCTGCCATGACAGGGATGCTGCTGCATCCCCCATCACTGAAAATCCACTGTGGAATTCAGTTCATACCATCAGATTACAGGGACAGGACATCAGAGCCACCAAAGCCATCTGGGGTTGGGGAGCAAGCAGCCTCCTCCAGGTCAACCAGACAGCGAAGGGGCAGTAAACCTCAGGCAGGCCATGTCCCAAATGTGGCTCTCCAAACCTCTCCACCTGGCCTTTGGAATTCTCCCTAGGCCATGCCCCAAACTGGTCCTGCTTCACACCTCAAGTGTTTTTGCCTGGCTGGAATATGCCTTTGTACGTAATAATGCCTCATTTGTCTTGATGGATCAAAGAAAGAGAAGGTAAAATTTACATTTATTGCTCCACCCACTTTTGCATCTGGCCCTGCCGACCAGCCCCTGGAAGGCTGCCCAGAAGAAATCACCCTCACCTCAAAAAACCACCCTTATTAACACAAGGCCTACCAGAAATGCATTGCCATGCATTTAACAGGCCACACTTCCATCACAATGAAGCTTGGGCAAGGAAAAATTCCTAGCGGATTGTAGCCCATGATGGGTCACGATCTGTCTACCAGATCTGTCCCACTTTGCCATCTTTAATTTCTAGAGTTCAAAACCCACCAAGACCAGGTGGCAGGCAGCCTGCTGCCTCCTGAAGAACAGGTGGTAAAGCTAGCCTCACTGCAACATCCCAGACTTCCCCTGCCAACTGTTCATCTCCCTCTTGTGGTAGCAGTTTGCAACTTCCAGGAGCACCATGGAAAAAGCAGGGCTGGAACAGCTGGGCTGGTCCAGGCAGAAAATAGTTTTGTTTAGGCCCACTGCAAAAACTGCCTCCAGCAGTGATGAAATTTTCAAAGCTATGTAAAAAAGTGGGGTGGGTGGGTAGGAAGAGAAGCTGTCCTCTATAGCTACTTTACTTCAGCTCCTGCCAAAGCAACAGGAGGAGTGGGAGAAGGCAGAAGAGGCCCCCAAAGACTGCCAAAGCAGCACAAGGAGGGAGAGAGGAGGAGGGTGAGGGAAGAAGAGAGAGGCAGCAGAGGCAGAAAGTGAGGAGATACTCACCAAAGAGGCATGAAGAGGTGCCAGGAGGAAGAGATTTCCTCACCAGCATGTTTTGTTTCAGAAAGGCAGCAAACTGAGCTGAAATGAATCAGAGAAAATTACAGTCCTGCAGCTCATGTTTGGGGGGGGGGGGCATCCCTCTGACCCACCATGAGAAGAGAAACTCTGCAGCTGGCTGGCAAGTAGATTCAAGAAGCATCTCTAACTGGCATGGCTGTAGCCCAGCCTCCCCCAACCCTTCAAAGCGGTGCTAGCCAGGGCTGATGGGACTGTCAACAGTTCAAAAACATCTGAAGGGCAGCAGTTTGGTGCAGAATCCTATAGCATATAGCCTGTCACTGGGGCTTTGAGATCACCCACTCCACCCTGACCAGCAGAACCGGGCAGCAACTTCTGTCAGAGACAGCAAAAGCAGGTTTCTGAGTCGTTCTCTCTCTTCCTCACTGACTGCACTTCCAGCTATTGCCTGAGCAGGGTCACTTACTAATACAAATCACACGAAGTCATTTCAGACATATTTAATTGTAACTGCAAAACACTTGGCACAAACAACACACAACACATTAGGAAGCAAAATGTGACTGCTGATTGTCATTGTTTGGGGCTCAACACAGCAGCACTCCAAGCACCCACTCTTGAATGGAGGTATGTGGCATAACGCCTGCTAGCACTGGCCAGCTGCTGCAGTAAATTTACAGCTACCTTGAGAGTTTGAATTCTAACAAAGCAAAGGAGTGACCATGCTGCCACACCTGCACTTATTTTGATCTGCTGCTAGGATGTGCCTAAATCTGTAATTTAGAACAATCAAAGCATAAAGATTTATTTAGAGGGTGTTTAGCACTTACTGCTGCTTTTCTGAAGGAGTGATGCCTTCATACACATTTCAGTGTAGGTTTCACAATGAGACCTAGAATTTGAGTTGGCTGGCAGCCACAAAGGCCAGAGTGACAAGGGCCATAGGGGATCAAACAACAGGGCAATCTGTTTCAACCCTTGAAAAATGATGTCTCCCCCCCCCCATGACTTCATGTATTAGAGAAGGAGAACAGAGGCCAGGCGGAGAAGGAGAAGGGGGACTATGAGAAAAGTAAGTTGCTCAGCCAATCTGGCACCAGCAATTTCCAGCTGCATCGGCTTTCACCAGCCTGGTGTTTTCCAGGAGTTGTAGGAGTTTTGGATGACAGCTCCAACCAGCCCAAGTGAGATCAGGCAAAGGGCTGCTGGAGCTGACAGGAGTTGTAGTCCAATATATCTGGAGGGCAGCAAGTTGGCAAAGGCTGAGCTGCAATGTGCAACACAATCTCATCACAGGACAGTTGTGGGTCAAGTGGCAGCCAAGGTAGCCCAGCTAAGAACACAGGAAGCTCCTTAGCTCAAGTCAGGCTACCAGTCTATTTAGCTCAGTATATATTGTCTACTCTGACTGGCAGCAGCTCCCCGGGGTCTCAAGTTTTCCCAGAGCCCCCACCACAGCTCCACTTTATCTGGAGGGAGGGTGGAACTGGGACCTTCTGCATGCATAGCTCATTGAGCTGTGACTCTCCACCCTTCTCTGATCAAGTTTCCTGCCCAGTTCTAATTTAGGGGATGACTGTAATGAGGATGGTATTGCTCCATTATCCTGCCCATTTGCTATACAGAGTGAATGGCAGCTCATCCTCCCTCCACAGCAGGCATGAAGCAAAGAAAGGGTTAAGCTTGGCAGCGCTGAAACAGAGTCTGGGCTGAAAATCATCTGCTGCCAAAGACAAGAGTCCTAGCAGCAGAGATCTGCAATTAAAAGCTCAAGGGAAAGGATCTGTATTTTCAAGGACAGAGGAGGAGTGGTCGCTACTGGGAGCTGGCAGGTCTGCTGAGCTGCACTGGGCACGCAGAAAACCAGATTGAAGATGAGAAAAACTTCCTGCTCCGCCCTCCGCCAATCTATCATCGGTGCTGTTCTCTTCCCTTGGAGTCACCTGCATTCACCTCACAGACCAAGCCACAAAGCACAGCCTTCACAAGCTTATCACCGTGCAGGATGAAAGGCACCTGTTGAATATCTCTATCCCTCAACATACAAGACCATCACATATGCTTCTGATACTCCATTACACAGTCAACTGATGTAAGGGGCACATTATAAGCCTACAAAAGCCACAATCAGCAGCCGGAGAGCAGGAAGGAAACAAAAGCTACTAAACAGAAGACCCCAAAGGCCCATTAAAGCGGCTGTTTCTGTTCTGGAGGAAGTGACCCCTTTCTGAAAGTGGTGTTGCTTGGAGTCAAAACCTGGAATGTTGCCCGTTGCGCAGGCCCCAGTCTAAGCATTCCCAGGATGCGGAAAGCTGCCTCACAAAGACAAACAGGCAGACTTACCTTGAGCCTGCTTGTGGGTCAGCGCTGCTGCAGCAGCTTCTGTCCGCTGCACGGACCTCTTCAGCAACTGGGTAGCCCCAATCTGACTGGATTTCTGAACTGATGGCACAGTGGCCATTTTAGCCTTAGGACTGGAGGTGGGGCTGCTGGATACGCTGGAGAGGTCCTGCCCAAGGGAAAAAGCCCCCCCACCCCAAATACCATTATGGGTGCACTATAATGAACATGTTTAGTAATGCTTAGGATCGTGGACTTGGAAAACTAATGACATGGCAAGCAGTGGACCCCAACACCTCCCTGCTCTCATGACTGAGTCCCATCCCTGCTACTGGCTCCTTTAATCCTCCAAAGAATTCTGAATCTTTGCTTCTCTACCCATGGGTCTCACTATCAGCCCCCCTCCACCACCCTTCATATACAGGGCTCGTTGCATCCCTCAGTTCCATGCTCACATCTCACAAGTATGACAAATGCCCTCAGAACCTAAGTGACCCTTATTATAAAAGCTGGAAATTTGTTTTTTAGAAAGCTAAATGCGAGAAAGAAGAGCAGACTAAGGTGAGCCCATTTAATCTATGTTTCCAAATGTGGCTGGCCATGCTCCTGTGGTATAGGGTTCCAAAGGTGGACCTGAGAATTGTGTGGGCAATGCCTGGGAAAATCTAAAGCAGCAGTGTGCAGGTGCCAGAATTTTGCATTCATCCAACACTATCTTTCACTTAGCTGTAATTCCTGCCTTGGATCGGATTACCCTTCCAACTCTACAATTCCATGATTCAAGTTTTGTACCCTGTGCCTTTTCTTTCTCTTTTTTTGGCACATTCTGCTGTTGTCACTGCAACTCTTTGCAAGCACACATGCTTTCCCCATCACTGTCATTACCTCTGATCCAGAAGGTGAAGCCGGGACCTTGGCTGCAGGGGAGGCTGGTCGGCTGCTTCTTTCTGGCATGTCAAAGGACAGATCTCGCCTGGCCAAATCACGTGTCGTTTTCTTCTTCTTCTCAGCGTCTAGGTCCCGCGGGTCAGAGCCCGAATGGCTGTCTGCCCGGGTGAGCACTCCAGTTAGGAAGTCAGCGATCTCATCCTGCAGAGGCAAGACGACGGGGTTAGGTTCTTAAGAGCATCCACAAAGTAAACGTGCAAATGGTCTAAATGAAACTTATTGTAGTTCAAATTATTTGCCAACTCTCTCTCTCTCTATATATGTATATATATGCGAGGCCACAACTCCCAGTCCTTCCCTTTATACTTACTTTTACTATTCTTATGCCAACAGAAAATTTAATGCGCTGAAATGTGCTAAGGGGGCCTTCAGAGCAATAGAAGGGATTATGTGCTGGTCCCTGCAGAAGGACCTCTGCCAAAGAGGGCAATGTAGAGATTTGCTTTCCACTGTGTGGCAGCACAGCGATGAAAACGCAATGCAGCAGGAAGCCATATGGAAGATTAGGGAATTACGGCAGGAGCGACCAGCCTCTCGGCAGGCTTCCACACATGACTGAGCGATGGCACTTTTGCACCCTGCTAAAACAGGAGACAGTCAGTCTTATGCTGGAGGCCTGAAAACATTTCCTGCCCAGGCACAGCTTTGTTGCCAGCGTGTGACCCTCTTGGCTCCCTCCCAGCAGTGGTGACTCTTGTCTCAAGTGAGCACAATTGCTTTTGGATAGGTTCAAGTGTTTCTCTTGCAACTGACAAGGGACGAAGAGACAAGGGTTTGAGAACCTTTGGATTCTGCCCATCAAGACCCAAGAGTAGACTGGGCAGGACTTGAAATGCGGAAGCGTGGCTAGATGCGTCAGGTGAGGGCTTACACCGTACTTACACCACTATGAGTAGTCCCATTGAACTTAATGAACTAACAGGTTGAACTAACAGGTGAATAAATTCCAATGAGTCTACTCTGAATAGGACTGAGTTGAATAAAATCATAGAATTGTCGAGCTGGAAGGTACCCTCAAGGGTCATCCAGTCCAGGAATCCCTGGCAGAGGGCCATCGAATCTGTTTTAAAATGGAGGAGTCCACCACCTTCCAAGGTAGCCCATTCCACTGTTGAAACTACCTTCCATGTTTTGGACCACAGCTCCCATCAGTCCCAGTACCACATGGCAGTACTGGCTGCAGCTGATGGGAGCCGTAGTCCAAAACATCTGGATGACCTCAGGTTAGGGTTGGCTTTTTGCCAAAATTATTTAGCACAGAGAAGTGATTAGGACCTCATAATTTATGTCATGCACTTGAGTAGGGAGATCTGTTTACCTGTATACACCTGTCCACCATGCTCTGGGTCAGGCCTTCTGATTTCTTTTTGGCTTTGCTAATCCTATTATTAAGAAAAACAGAAAACCTGTCAAAGCACACACTTCCTTTTATTTCCTTCTCCTTCCCAATTCACAGTCAGAAAGCTGATAGTAGCAGATGACCCCTGAAGGTCAATGTGGTATTGCCGATGTTTTTGTCAACTTTGGACAAAGTTACCTGCTCTGGATTTCTATGGAATCAAGGCTGACTTGACTTAACTGACTAGAAGCGACACTTGCTTTTCACCAAATACAAACACCAAGAAGGCCGATTAAATCTACTGGCAAATGCCAGGGGACTAAGCTAGCCTGTCCACTATGAACTGCACGTCCCATTGTTCAAACTGTTCACATTCTGTGCCCCCATTTTCTTGTGTACCTTAGCTTCCTAACTTATGGCAGTGAATTATGGGCAGATGCTTTTTGTACAGAAAGTTCCAGGTCCAGTCTCTGGCATCTCCAGCTAAGGGGTGCTTGGGTGAACGACACTGGCAGATGGATGGAGGGACTTATCAGTCTGACTCAGTGTTGAGGTAGCTTCATGTGTGCGTCGGTGTCGTTTCAAAGTTTAAATCAAGACATGCATGCCAACTCCTAGGTGCTGAGATCCCTTTGACCTCCCACAGAATATCTGAGGGGGGTGGGCTACCCAATGTTGCTGGGCATTGCCACTCAAATGGTGTGCATGCACCACATCATGTGACTGATTGTGTGCAACGGGGCTCACCTCCCCCCCCCCAGCATTTTATTCAAGTAGACACTCCTGAATCAAGATTTGTTTGAGTTTCTCTGCAGCAGGGATGGAGAAACCTCCGGCTTTGCGGAAGGGGAAATGGGGCACTCAAAGCTTTTCACCACACTCTTTCCCCAGCCCACAGCCCTTGCTGGTCCTACTTTGCACCTTTCTTGAGAGTTTGCACCTCTGGACTCTGATAATGCCTTCTGCTGGCCTAGATGAAGGATAGCGAGGAGTACGTGCATATAGGCTACTGTGCAAAGGTAAGATTTAGATTCCTTGCTCTACCCATTTTTGCCTCTGGCTCTGTCCACCAACTGGCATACAGCCCCCAAAGATTGCCCAGAAAAGTGTGTGGTCCACGGGCTGAAAAAGTTTCCCCAGACCCACTCTAAGAACATTAGGAACCTGGTGGATCAGAGCACTGGCCCACCTAGTCCAGCCTCCTGTTCTCACAGGGGCCACCCAGATCCCCGAGGGAAACCCGCAAGCAGCACTGGAGCACAAGCGCATTCTCCCCATTTTGGGTTTCCAGGAACGGGTATTCAGAAGCATTGCTGCCTCCAACTATGGAGGCAGAACATAGCCATCGTAGCTAGTAGCAACCAACAGCCCACTCCTCCATTAATTTGTCTAATCCACTTTGAAGGCCATCCAGGTAGGTGGCCGTCACTGACTCCTTGGAGGGGGGAGCAAGTTCCAGAGGTGTTATTCATTATTTATTTATTTAACAAAATTTATACACTGCTTGATTGTAAAAAAAACAAACTTCAAAGTGGTTTAAAACCTCTAAGCAGGAAGCAGTTTTAACTTTGCAGGTCAACATACAGTATCCCTACCAAGGTTCTTTTTTTAACAAAGAACCTCATGGCCTGGATCTAACAATAAACCCACCCTGGCTGAACACACCTCAGGTTATCATCAGCTCCTCCAACCACGACTAGGCTGTTCTCAGCTCGAAGCTTCTCCCGGAAATCTTCCATGGCTTCACTATTGCACTGAAGGGAGTTCTGACCAATCACAAAAAGAACCGGAGTCTTCATGTCCAGAAGTGGGTCATCAACATCCTGTTGCGCAAAACAACACATCTCTTAGTTTTAGAAGTGATAAGGAGGGTACACTTTGCTGCTGCTGCTGCTGGACAGAATGCAAGAGCAGCCTTCATATCTGCTACATATTTTTAAAGCAGAGAACCAACATGCAAAGCATTCCTGGTATGCTGTTGGTAACGGAGCCAAAAAGCAATCCACTCCTCACGCCATGCTGTAAAACCAGTTTATTAGCTGACAATTTCAAATTTAGCAATTTCATGCTTACCCCTCTGGGCCCATCCACAGTTAAGAGAGGGAACCCGAGACACACAACAGCACTGACATCCTCCATCACTGAAACCTAGACATGGAAACAAAGGGGTCACATTTCTATAACTACTATGGGATATGTTTAGCCTGGTAAATAAAAAACTGAGAGGAGATATGATAGCCATCTTCAAATATCTCAAGGGTTGCCACATGAGCTTGTTTTCTCCTGCTCTGGAGGGTATTACCCAAACCAATGGTTTCAAGAACTTTCTGAGGGCAAGAGCTGTTCAACAGTGGAAGAGCCTCCCTCGGAAGTCGGTGGACTCTCCTTCCCTGGAAGTGTTTAAGCAGAGGTTGGATGGCCACCTGCCATGTATGAACTAGTTGAGATTCCTGCATTACAGGGGGTTGAACTAGATGACCCTCGGGGTCCAAACCAAGTCTACAATTCTATTACTCTAGGACTATGTAGCTCAACTGGCAATCCATGTCCAATAGTCAGGAAAGATGATTCTGTGGCTAATCTGTTACAGTTGTATTTGCTTTTCAAGTACAACAAAGAGTAAAACCAGACTTTTCCTTCCTAATGCATGTGCTCACTCTTTCCAAAATGCAGAGTCAGTACAGTACACTTAGAATCTTTAAGGCCCCTATACAGTGGTGCCTTGCAAGACGAAAATAATCCGTTCTGTGATTCTCTTCGTCTAGCGGTTTTTTCGTCTTGCGAAGCAAGCCCATTGACAGATTAGCGGATTAGCGCTATTAGCGGCTTTTAGCGTCTTATCGGCTGATCAGATCAGCTGATAAGCGGCTTAGAAAAAGGGGGGGAGGGGGGAAAAACCCACAGGAACTCGCAAGACATTGTCGTCTTGCGAAGCAAGCCCATAGGAGATTCGTTTTGCGAAGCACCTCCAAAACGGAAAACTCTTTCGTCTAGCGAGTTTTTCATCTTGCGAGGCATTCTTCTTGCGGGGCACCACTGTATCTTCACTATTCATTTAAAGCACTGTCATGCCCCCAAAGAACCCTGTGAACGGTGGTTTGTTAAGGATGCTGAGAGTTGTTAGGAGACCCCTACTCTCCTCACAGAGCTGCAATTCTCAGAGTGGTTTAACAGTTAGTTCCTCTTCCAAGAAACCCTGGAAGTGCAGCTTGCATCGTTAGAGGAGCTTGCTTAGACTAACACAGCTTTCCCAAATCTGATGCTCTCCAGATGTTTTGAGCTGCATCCAAGGGTGCTAAAGGAGCTTGTGTAATCTCAAGAGCCTTTGTCTATGATCTTTGAGAATTCATGGAGAACAGGTGACGTCCTTCCAGACTGGAAGCAGGTAATTATTGTCCCCATCTTCAAAAAGGGGAAGGGGAAGGAGACACAGGTAATTACTGACCAGTGAGCTTGACACTGATGTTAGAATCCCTGCTCTGTGATTGCAGTCATGGGATTTTTGTCTATCACATGACGGTGTATGTTTTGACTCCACAAAGTGGGAAGTGATGGAGACAGGATGTTTGTGTTACTGTGTTCCGTGAAGTGGGACTCTTGTCCTTTTTCCCCCTCTTTGCTGTCTGATGCTAGAGAGAGGGAGCCATGTTGCAGTGCTCCATGTGTGTTTATTTTTTTAATGTATTTTTATTAAAGATTTTTTTAATTTACAAGGGTATGTGCAATGTCTCTCTCTCTCTTATTTTTCCCCCATGTAACTTTTTTTTTTTTTTACAAATCAGTTTCATTTGTTGAGACATTAGGAAGAATAGGGGGAAAGGGGGGGGGAAGATGAGCGGGGTTGGGGTCAGGTGGTGATGTTTCTATTTTACTTAATATATGTGGGGTTTTGTGTCAGCTCCATGTGTGTTTATATGTAAATAAAGTAATTAGCCAAAATGCTGAGTTGCTGAGGTGTGTTACGCAAACTGCGAACACTCTGCGGATCCCTAAGCATGCTGGTGTCTGTTGGCATCGGTTGCTGTGATGTTTGGGCTGAAGAAAGCTTTTGAAGCTCCCGAACGAACAACCAGGAGGGAGAGAACATGCCAGTCGGGCTTGTGTCTCTGCCAGGGTCTTACTCGAATGTAGGACAATCTCCTGACAATCAATACCCTTCCAACTCTACAGTTCTGATCCTACGAGGATTCTCATCAGGCCCCGCTAGGAAAACCAAGCTGTGCTGCCTGGGGCTGATGTGTGCTGTTCTCCTAAGCAGCTGGAGGATATCAGATTGGGGAAAGTTGGGGAGCAGAATACTTTCAGGTCCTATGCTTTGTATTTTATTCTGCACGTACCACACTGATGCGATTTCCTGCAGTAAACTAGTACAGTAATACTGGAGGTAAAGACAAGAGAGCGACATACATGACAGGCCACCAGAGCTCCTGTGTTCCAGCCAATGAGGATTACTGGTTTGTGAGAGAAATGGTTGTGGATCTGGAAAAGAAAGGGAAGACGGGAAATTCAAAAGTTAAGTAATTTCCAAACTGGAAGCCACACATACCCAAGTGAAAAGTTTTGGATTTATAGAAGCTCGAGGGAAGTCCAACACTACTACTTGGATTTAGCTACTCCTGTACCCACCTCCATAACTTTGCCTCTCACAGCACCGATCATGTGCTCCAGGCATTGCAACACTCCAACACCACTGCCGTTATTCATTAAATGGGTAGCAACAGGGATCACCTGCAAGACAAGCAAAGACAAGCAGATTAAACAGCAATTCCATCACAGTCCAAGTTATATTGCAACCAAAAGTTACATCTGTGAATTTTATTGGAGGGGAAAAACACAAAGATCTGGGACTCTGCAAACTGTTGAGTTTGTAAATATCTGGAGTGTCTTACTCCACCTCAATATGGTTCTAGCTTTTTATATGGTGTTGGGCTGAATCCCCCCAACCATACCAGACATTTCTTGCCTGATGTGGGATTATAAATACCTTACAGAACTGTGGGATTGGAAGAGACTCTAAAAGTAATCGAGTTCAACCCCCTGCAATGCAGGAACCACAGCTAAAGTATCCATGACAGATTGGCCAGCCAACCTCTGTTTAAAAACCTCCACCACCTTCTTAGGAAACCCAGTCCACTGTCAAAAGAGTTCTTACCATCAGAAAGTTATTCCCAATGTTAAGTCAGAATTTTCTTTCTTATTATTTGAAGCCATTGCTTTGGATGCTACCCTCTGGAGCAGCAGAAAACAAGCTTGCTCCATCTTCCATGTGACAGTGGCAGCCCTTGAGATATTTGAAGATGACTATCTCCTCTCAGTCTCCTCTTTTGCAGGCTAAACATGCCAACCCCCTCAACTGCTTCTCATCAGGCTTGGTTTCCAGGCTCTTTATCATCTTGGCCACCACCTTCTGCACATTCCAGCTTTACAATATCCTTCTCAGACTGTGGTGCCCAGAACTGGGCATAGTATTCAAGGCAGGGTCTTACTAAGGCAGACTAGAGTGGTACTATTACTTCCCTTGTTCTGAATACTATACTTCTGTTGACGCAGCCTAGAATTGCATTAGCATTTTTTGCTGCTGCATCACACTGTTGACATGAAGCCCAGAAGTGTCCCCCATTCACCTGTTACCTGCCCAGGGTATTTCCCGGTACTTCCACTTTCATGTGTGCCTGATCTCCCTCTCCCGCAAATGGTTATTCTACACTTGTTTTCCATCTAAATCCAATCCAAGAAGGGAATGCGAGTCTACAGGAGTCTGTGTGGTCCCTGCAACTGCACTGAAGGCGGGGAGGGAGGGGACATAGCTTGCTGTAGGAGAATGAGAACAGGGTGGTGAAGAGACACAAACCTTTCCCAAGCAAGAGAGTTGTGACTGCCAGAATCGATGCCGCCGAGAAGCGGGAAACATGGAATTGGAGGGTCCAGAAGATGCCAACAGGATGAGGGGAGAACCAGGCAACTTGCTCTTGGGAAAACAAACAAATCCAAGAGGTTAAAAAAAAGCTGCTTCTCAAAGAGGCTCCAGCCCCTTCAACAACCACGTCTCCAAACATGGTTGCTCTGCTGAGATACAGTTTAAGTCTTGACAACCAAAGCTGTCTTCAGTCAAGGGAAGACATTCTGTACTGCCTTTGGGATTTTAAAACCACCAGCCTTTTCCCAATTTAGCAGCTAAATATATCTGCTGCCCTCCCCCAACTGACTGATTCAGAGGGGAACAAGCAATGGCCTTTTTAAACCTCAATTTTTATCTTTGTTATCTGCTAGATCTCAGCCACCTCCATTTCCACGTGTCTGCTTTCTTCCTCCTCCTGGCAAAAGCCCACTGCAACAGAGTGCCCTCTCAGCTCATCTCATTATCTAAGCCAAGGTTTGGCTTAATGTGTTGTCTGAACTTTGTATTGTGGCTAAAGCTCTCTCCTCGCTAACCACAAGCTATAGCCAAGAATAAGGACCAGGGAGGAACAAAGTGGCTGATAGCTCCTTTCCAGAAGCTGGCAGGTTCGCATGTGAACCTGCTCTTAAAATAAAAATGAAAAACAGCAGCAGCACAGAACTAAAACCCAGGACCCCCTCCTTTTCCTGATGGCCCACAATACACTTACTGGTTTGTTATGTGAAAGGACACCTATGGCTGGATCCCATGGTCGCTTCAGCAAGAGGGAGAGGGCCTCAGCTCCTGCCGCTCCTGTCTTTGCAGTCGAGGACAACAGCATCCGATCGATGAGGATGGGAATCTGAAACACATTGATAAGCATGTGATGGAACTCCAGAACACAGACATTCACTCTGCATAGTGACAGGAAGACATTGGGACTCTATAGCTGGTTCACTATTATTAGTACAGTGGTACCTCGGGTTACATATGCTTCAGGTTACAGACTCCGCTAACCCAGAAATATTACCTCAGGTTAAGAACTTTGCTTCAGGATGAGAACAGAAATTGTGCAGCGGCGGCGCAGCGGCAGCAGGAGGCCCCATTAGCTAAAGTGGTGCTTCAGGTTAAGAACAGTTTCAGGTTAAGAACAGACCTCCAGAACGAATTAAGTTCTTAACCCGAGGCACCACTGTACATCAATGGTTAAGGGCTGCCAAATAGGGACAGGGGATGACGATGACTAGAGACCTCCTGAAGCAAAAAGGCTCTCTAGCTTCCACTTCCCTTATAAGGGATAACAGCTGAGAGATTTATACATGAGTAGCTTATACATCTGGACGCGGGTGGCGCTGTGGATTAAACCACAGAGCCTAGGACTTGCCGATCAGAAGGTCGGCGGTTCGAATCCCCACAACGGGGTGAGCTCCTGTTACTCGGTCCCTGCTCCTGCCAACCTAGCCAGTTCAAAAGCATGTCCAAGTGCAAGTAGATAAATAGGTACCGCTCCGGCGGGAAGGTAAACGGCATTTCTGTGCGCTGCTCTGGTTCGCCAGAAGCGGCTTAGTCATGCTGGCCACATGACTCGGAAGCTGTATGCCGGCTCCCTCGGCCAGTAAAGCGAGATGAGCGCTGCAACCCCAGAGTTGGTCACGACTGGACCTAATGGTCAGAGGTCCCTTTACCTTTTTAGCTTATACATGAGTATTACTCCCAAACAAACACACACAGAAATTCAAACCTACAGTATCTTAAAGGAGAGATTTGTGTTTGCTCTTTTCCTAGGACTTAAGTAGCATTAACCTGAAAGGTCAGCATTGATTTATAAATAGAATTATATGGAATTCAATTTGTGGTATAGTATGATCATGACTTGCATGGGGGTTACGTTTCACAGATGAGATGTACATGCAAAAATGTGCATACTCAAACCACACTCTTGGAACTTCCCCCATGGAACCATGCTTGCCTTCCAAGCTCTCTACTTTGCTTACCAGGCTCTGGAATGCTTAAGTGGGAACTCGGACAGTCCCAAGACATCTTATGAAAGCATCCTAGAGTCCAGTAAGCAAGGCTTCTTTTTGTGCCAGGTTTTCTGTGCAATTAATTTGTGGGATTTCAACCTACTGCCTTTCAACCACACAAGGCTGAAATTATGCAGATTAATTGCATACACAATGCAGTCGTACTGTACAATAAAATACAATATGTAAGAAATAAAAGCAATAAAAGCAGTGTTTCAAAACCAGGCAACACCTAGCACAGCACATTACAATAGTCCCAACAAGCAGAAAAAGGATAAAGTGGCCCACTATGACCTTCAGAAAATTTCAAGTGGTTGGGAGGGGGAGTATGGGAACCGCTGGTTTATAAGGAAAAGAGGTGGCACCTTCTTTTAAGTAGAATGCTTTGCCTAAAGAAGAAACACGGAAAGAAGGATTAAAAAGTGTTGGGGGGGGGGAACCCCCTCCCCAACACATCATGTTCACTCACCTTTCCTTTAAGAGTCTGCAGGGCATCTAGGTAAGCAGCCAGCATAGGCAAACTAAGGGTTTCCACCAGCGTCGAGTGAAGCCACTGGATCAGCTTGGTATCCCAGCTGATGCTTGCCAAAGCCTGACGTACACGCCGGGCACATTTGTCCACTGCTATCCTCCTGAGCACCGGTTCGTTGCAAGCCTGTTGGAAAACAGAGGAGAAGGACCCAAAGGGAGGTTGCATAACAAAGTGTGCTGACCGCAGAACAAAGCAGCAGTGACAAAGCCTGGAGTTACAATGCCTATGTCTCAGATGTCAAAGTAGAGATGAGACCTTCCCGACTTCATGGGACAAAACACAGAGATACAAAGGGCACCACACATTTAATAAAAACGGGCAACCTGTCAGAAGGATTAGAAGCTCAGAAGAGGGGGGAGCAAGAGCAATGCTATTCTTACCCCTTCATTGGCTAACCGGGCCAGCCTGTCAGACTGTAAAGCTTTGAGGATTTTATTGAACAGCTTATTCTGGGCTATTGTCCAGCCAGATCTGCAAAGGAAAAAATCAAGTTAGCACTTCACCTTCCCGGTCAGCCCAAGGGCAGAATTCTCACATGCAAATCATGGGCGGCACCACAACCAAAAGTAGGTGGAGCAGTTCACATAAATGTGACTTTTGTAGAAAAGGAAAGTTTCTAGATACATTTGAACACACCTTTCTATTCTCAATCCAGGCAGTCAAAACGCATTATGAGAGTTCAAAAAGACATTTCAGCCTGGCAAAAGCCAACAAGGAGGTTATGCAGTAGGGCAGTGAGGGTGTGGCCTGGGGGAGTCCCAAGGGCCAGCTAGAGAGGCTTGGAGGGCCACCTTCAGCCCCCAAAGCCTGAAGTTCCTCACCCCTGCTCCTGTTAAACAAAACTGCAGCTGGAGGCACCCAAAGAGTACTGATTGTGGCCTAGATCAGATGGAAGAGGAAACCATGGTTTGATGCTACAAGAATGGGCAATTGTGAGCCCTGGACTCACCCACTCCCCTGCATCCTCTGCTCTTTTACCTGCCAAAAATGGAGATCAGAAGCCTGTGTTCTTAAACTAACCAGAGTTTCCTGTGGCATGTCTATAACTACAGTTGGCAAGAATAAGCCAGGACTGAACCACTATCTAAATAAGTCACAGTTTTCATTCATTGATGTGATATCCAGGCAGGAAATCATCCTGTATGAAGCAGTTGCAAGTTAACCACAAAAACGTTTGACAAACACACATGCACTCTCCCAAGGCCCACTGCTAACCCAAAATGTCTACACACACCTTGCAACAATGATCTGCATTCACTACCCAAGGATTTTGGAATTAAAGCCAACTTGCAGAACCCTGAACACTGCCTGGTCCCAAATTATCTCCAGGCTCAAAAAAAAAAAAAAAAAAAAAGGAAATGGCACCACCAAAGGACAGGCACCACCAGTGCATAAAACAATCTTCTGTCCACTCCCCAATTTATTACCTGTTCATATGCTCCTCCCAGTCATCAGGTGGAGGTGGCGTATCAGTGTCTGTGCGGGCAAATATCACATGGCGCTCACACTCATTCATCACAGTGCGGGCTTTCTGGTTGTCGTAGAGTGGGACAGGTGTGGGCGTCACTGTTTCCACATCGATGGGAACATCTGCCTCACTGAAAGCAGACAAGGACATGTCATGAAACAGAGCAATCAGCCTCCGTTTCCCACCCCATAAAAGCTATACGTACCTGCAATACAAAGGACCACATTGAGCAAAAAGGGAGCTCTGGATAAATGGGTAAGCTGGGGTAAATGGGAAGCTGCATCAGAACAATAAGTCCTGGCTAGCTCAGCTTTGTCTACATTGGTTGACAGTGGACCTCCAGGATTTCAGATGGGGAGTCTTCCCCAGTACTCCCTGGAGATGATGCCTGAGGGGGTTATTTCTTGCCAGGGGTGGCCCTTCTCATTTCACCTGAGGCAAAATAGTTAGGTGCTGTCCTGTGCATGCTATGCACCCCCTTTACCATCTCTACCAAAGCCTTGCTTAGCAATGTTATGCAGCTGTGGCTTCCAGCGAAATCTCACTAGAACTCAGAAGCTGCCGCAGCTGCTTCTCCTCACTTCTTCAGTGGCAAGGCAGGTCTGCCCATGGAGGAGCCCCTTGGATTCTGCTACCTAAGGCAGCTGCTTCAGTCTACCTCATGGATGGGCCAGCCCTGTGACTGGGCCCTTCAGCAGGCAAAAGCCGGCATTCTACTACAGTTGTACCTTGGAAGTCAAACTGAATCTGTTCCGGAAGTCCGTTCGACTTCCAAAACATTCGAAAACCAAATCATGGCTTCTGATTGGCTGCAGGAAGTTCCTGAGTTCCTGCAGGAAGTTCCCATCTCCTGGTCCAGCATAATGTTGGTGCCACTGCTCAACCTTTCAGCTTAGTTTGAAAGAAGCACATGCAAATCCGCAGAAGGGGAGCCAATAATGCAATTACAGATACCTACACATAAAATATCCCTAATGTAACTCTCTTGAGTAAAACAAGTGAAACTCACATGGCGTTGCTATCTTGGTGTCTCTTAGGAGTGACGAACAGCAGGCGAGTGGGACGGGCATTGCTGGCATCGGGGTGGGCGCTCCATGGCTTGGCATAGCTGTGGTCCAGGAAGACCAGGTCTAGTTCTCTCTCATGGACCGACAGCTGAAAAAGCAGAGAGGTCCCCATCCTCCGGGCCGAGGTTTGGAAGTCTCGCTCAGTGCCTCGGTAAGACATGTCTAGGTCGTATGTCTCTGCCACTAGCACTGGCACAATAAACTCTTACGGCTCCACATTCTTGCTGCTAGAGAAGGATAAAGAAAGAGTAAACAGTGTGAAATAATCTGCTTCTTACCCGTGTTAAGCACATGTTCAGCCATCAAATGGAAACAACAATGTACATACAGAGGCAATGCCCCCATTTTGCTCACTTACTCCAATCGAGTCATTTTCTCCATGACCTATGAATCAGGCACAAAAATCAACACAAAACAATACATCATAAAACTGATGCAATTAAAAAAAAACCAACCACATGCAGAGTTTTGTGTGTATCTGTTTATGTGAATATTTCTAGGGAAGGAGTCCATGGCTTTCACCAGATTCTCCAAGGGGCCTGTGCCCAGACCAGGTTAAGAACCACAGGGTTAAAGTATGACCCAGGTTAAAATCTCTGATTATTCTCGAAGTTCAATGGATGATATGGGACCAGTAATTTGCTTCCAGCCTAACCTACCTCAGAGGGTTGTACCTAAAAATTATAGGGTTACCCCGCCGCTCTCTCCAACCTCTGACCAAGGCCGCTGTAGCCGCTCAGAAACAGCCGAGAAGCGCACCTAAGTTCGAAGAGCAGCAGCATAAAGAGCCCCTGAGCATGTACAAAGCGCCCAGAGAGACTTCTGCCCCCCCCCCATCCGTCAGAAATGAGGCTTGATATCAGAACCTCTTTCTGGACCCAGAGAAGGAGCAGCTACTCCTCACCCACCTCCGGCCAGAGAAAAAAGGCAAGGGGGCTCAACGCCGGACCGAAGCCCCGGAACCCCTCGCCGGAATCCAGCCAGGGCAGGCCTCAGGCCTAGGGCGCACTTGCGCATGCGCGGCGCTCTCCGGAGCCGCCCGTGCCTTTGGAAGGGGAGGGAGAGAAGGAAAACCCGGCCGGCGGATCCCGCGCTGAGTCCGGGGAAGCCTCCCTTTGGTCGGGAGGACGATTCCCGGCACCCGGAACGCCCACAGCTCGGGCGGCCGCTGGTGAAGAAGGGACTGAGATTTGCAGGCGCCAGGGATCTACATGCAACGGTTGCTGCTGGTTTTGTGCAGGAGATCCCTGCAGACAAGCAAAAGGCATGAATCATAGAAGGGTCGAGTCGGAAGAAACCCCGAGGCAGTGGCGTAGCGTGGGGGGTGCAGGGGGGGCCGGCCGCACCGGGCGCAACATCTGGGGGTTAGGGGGCGCAAATCCACGGGTTAGGGGGCGCAAATTACTTGCCTTGCCCCGGGTGCTGACAACCCACGCTACGCCACTGCCCCGAGGGTCCCAACCCCCCGCAATGCAGGAATTAAAGCATGCATGGCGGGTGGCCTCCCAGCCTCTTCTTAAAAACCTCCCAGGAAGGCAAGTCCGCCACATTCCGAGGGAGTCCTTTCTACTGTCCAACAGAAAGTGCTTCCTGGTGTTTAGTCGGAATCGCCTTTCTTGTAACTTGAAGCCATTGGTCCAGGTCGAGCCTCCGGAGCAGGAGCAAGCAAGCAGGTCTCCTCTTCATGTGGCAGTCCTCGAGATATTTGAAGTTCTCCCCTCCGCCTTTTGCAGGCTAAACATGCCACCTCCCTCCATTAGTCTTCCTCATGGTTTCCAAACGCCGCCTGAGAAAGCGGGCTCGCTGCTTTAGTCCTCCTCCCCGTGCTTTCTCTCTCGGCCTGACTCGGGACCCCCTTCCCAGATGAACCGAGTTCGAGAGGAAGGTGATTCTCGAAGCCAGGGAGGGGGAAAGCGACGTTTCGTCTCCGTCCTGCGCAAGAGCACCATTCACACATTCATGCTCCCGGCGGAGAGGGAAAGGCGCAGTTCTCCTAACCAGCCTGCAGGGGCCGCTGCTGCGGGCGGGCGTCGAGCAGGAGACACCCTTCTCGACGGCCCGCGGGGATGACGTCATTCGAGCGCCGGGGCTCGTCGTTGCTTTTCGTGCCGGGCGTGGGAACCGGAAGTGCTGCAGGAGCAATTGCAGCTTCCCGGCCCGGTAGCGGGTGGCTCGGCGTGGAGAGCGAAACCTTTGGGGGCCTCAGAGCCATGGGGAAGAAGAGTAAGAACGGAGTCCCGGACAGGTGAGCGGTACCTGCCTCGCCCGGGGTGGACGGGGAGCCCCGTTGTAGTGAGGCGCTGGAGCTGGTGTGAGAACCTCTCCCTCCGTCTTGGTCAGCCCCTCGCGTAGGAGGCCCGTGGGAGCTTGTATGTATGTATGTATGCCTTTTATATACCGCTCTTCACCCGAGGCATAGCTGTCAACTTACAGATTTGAAAATAAGGGACCAGCAGCCTCGAAAATAAGGGATCAGCAGCCAAGATAAGGGATCAACAATTACTTTTATAAAATACATATTTTGTTGCGTGGAAATGGCTTTAGATACCTATTAGGTCCATAAATTACCATATAGCACATATTCAACACAAAAAAACAGCAACAATTTGTTGTTGACAAAGCACAGCTGGACATAGAAAGGGCCCCATTACCTTCAGTAGCTTATTTAAGGGACATCATCAATAAGGGACAGCAGCGGGACATGGCGCTGGGATAAGGGACTGTCCCGCCAAATAAGGGGCGCTTGACAGCTATGATCCGAGGATGACAGGGTGGTTTAAAACACATAACAAAACAAGGAACATAACACGAAACAAAACCAATAACTCCCCCCCCCCCCATACACAATATAAAAGGCCATAGATTGTTTAATTAGCCAAAGGCCAGGGAGTAGAGGAATGTTTTCCGCATCACGTATGGCCTTTGGACCATATACAGTGGTATCTCGGGTTATATACGCTTCAGGTTACAGACGCTTCTGCTAACCCAGAAATAGTACCTCGGGTTACGAACTTTACTTTAGGATGAGAACAGAAATCGTGCTCCGGCGGCACGACAGCAGCAGGAGGCCCCATTAGCTAAAGTGGTGCTTCAGGTTAAGAACAGTTTCAGGTTAAGAACAGACACCCGGAACGAATTAAGTTCTTAACCCAAGGTACCACTGTATATGGCAGGAGTCAACCATTTCTCCCAACGGTAGCAGGGTGCCCCAATCCTGCCCATAAAGTTCCATTGTCACTTGATCATAAAAGTAAAGGGACCCCTGACCGTTAGGTCCAGTTGCGGACAACTCTGGAGTTGTGTGCTCATCTCGCTCTGTAGAACAAGGGAGTCGGCATTTGTCCACAAACAGCTTCCGGGTCATGTGGCCAGCATGACTAAGCCGCTTCTGGCGAACCAGAGCAGCACACAGAAACACTGTTTATCTGTTTATCTACTTGCACTTTGACGTGCTTTCGAACTGCTAGGTTGGCAGGAGCTGGGAGTGAGCAATGGGAGCTCATCCCGTCGCGGGGATTCGAACCGAGGACCTTCTGATCGCCAAGCCCTAGGCACTGTGGTTTAACCCACAGCGCCACCCGCCACCCATACTGGGCACCTAAAAATAAAAATTAAAAACAAGAACTTGGTGTTTCCAACGGGAATTTTGCAAATGCTGACTGTATGTAGATACAGTGGTACCTCAGTTTACAAACTTAATCCGTTCAGGAAGTCCTTTCTTAAACCAAAACCGTTCTTAAACCGAAGTGTGCTTTCCCTAATGAGGCCTCCCGCTGCTGGTGCCCTTCCACCATTCGGATTCTGTTCTTAGACCGAGGTAAAGTTTGCAAACTGGGACAGTACTTCCGGTTTTGCGTTGTTCGTATACTGAATCGTTTGTAAACAGGACTGTTCTTAAACCGAGGTACCACAGTACTTGAAATCCAATATTTCCAACAGTGCCATAATGCCATTTCATTCAATCACACCCCAAAGCAGCCACATGATGATTCCTTTAAAAAGTTTTTTTTAATGTTAGTAATTAGGAAAAGTATTGCTTTCATAGGGGTATGTTGTTGTTATTTTTATTACTAATTAAATTTATATACTGCCCATCATCTGAAGATCCCAGGGCGGTTGACAGTATAAAAACACAAAAACACATAGCCTACTGTGTTTTGCTCTGGACCACACCAGTGAGCCTTGTCATCTGGGCAGCCCAGGACCTACATACAGGGCAATCCTCATTTTGCACAGGGGTTCCGTTGACCCCAGTTTTTGAGGGTCAAGCCTGCATTATCCCTCCTCCCATCCTAGGCTGTATTTTATGGTTGTCTTACAGCAGAATAGATTGGGATCTAGCTTTTGCATGTATAGCTGTTGTTTAGATGCTGTTAGTGTGAATGGTGTTTTAATGTTACCAAAAAAGGCAAATCCCTGTGCTGAACAGAGATCTTCTCCTGTTCTCCTGTTGAATTGTGTCTGCTTTCTCCGTCGTATTTATGCAGAAGTAGTAAATTTCATTTCACTTCACTTTTAAGTGTAAGGTTTCTTTTCTAGATGGACTCATTACATACCTCTTGGAAAGAGAATACCTGGAACACGCTTTATTGCTTTTAAAGTTCCACTTAAGAAGGTAGGTATGGCATGCAGTTTTTTGGGGGGGTAGCTCTATGTCTTATGTAAATGTAAGGTTGCTCTTGGTCTGTTTGCATTGTGCTTTAGTCCAAATTCCAGAGCTCATGTTTTCATCTGAGCAAAGTTCAGTGTATAGCAGTGGTTCCCAGATATTTTTCGGCCACTATTCCCTTAGTTCCATAAACATCTGCAGTGTTTATAAAAGGCTATAAAAAGGCTAGGGGGCACTGCAGATGTTTCAGGCCAGAGCAGGGGTCTGCAACCTTTAAGACAAAAAGAGCCACTTGGACCCATTTTCGAAGAAAAAAAACCTGGGAGCCGCAAAACCATTGCGACATTTAAAACAAATATATCTCCGGAGCCGCGATCTGACAGCGGGTGGGAAGGTGACGTCGGGACGGTGCATGACTAACGCACGCACTGCCCCCATGCGACGTCACAGCCAGTACAGCGCCCGCCACAGTGAGGAGTGTCGGGGCGCACAATGCGCCTCCTCCCCTCGCTAGTATCCGCCCCGGAGCCGCGGCAAAGGTGTAAAAGAGCCACATGCGGCTCCGGAGCCGCGGGTTGCAGACCCCTGGGCCAGAGGTTTGCACAACCCACCAAGGAAAATAGGAACACAATAAATTTCAAGACTGTGACAATTAATTACACATTTATTCAGAATCAATTAAAACTATTTAGTTTAATAAATTCATCAGAATTGATTAACTTGATCCAGTGATAGTTTGATATAGGCTTGGCATATGTCCAGATTTCCGGGGACATAATCTGGAATAGTGCAGTTGGCAGCAGTGTTTGGGTGGAAATCAATAAAAATGTCCAGGAAAATCCAGACATATGGCAGCCCATGTCAGCAGTGCTGTTTTTTCTATTTATCCATAAAAATAGCTCCAACCACTTTGCTTCCCCCCCCCCCCAAAAAAAAACCTTTGCCAAAAGAACTCAACAACTTTTCTGTCCGGATTTTCACTGTTCGAAATATGGCAAGCTTATTTGGTACCTTGCAAGACGAATGCCTCGCAAGACGAAAAACGCACAAGACGAAAGAGTTTTCCGTTTTTTGAGTCGTTCCGCAAGACGAATTTCCCTATGGGCTTGCTTTGCAAGGCGAAACGTCTTGCGAGTTTGTTTCCTTTTTCTTTAAGCCGCTAATAGCCGTGCTTTGCAAGACGGAAAAACCGCAAGACGAAGAGACTCGCGGAACGGATTAATTTCGTCTTGCGAGGCACCACTGTAATTCACACCTCCTTTGCTCCCTTGATTCCCCCTTGCCTCTTAGCTCCACCTTACGTAATAACTGCAACCCCAGGTGTACAACTGGCTACTTTGGGAACCTCTAGTGTAGGGGTAGGCAACCTAAGGCCCGTGGGCCAGATGCGGCCCAATCGCCTTCTCAATCTGGCCCATGGACAGTCCGGGAATCAGTCTGTTTTTACATGAGTAGAATGTGTCCTTTTATTTAAAATGCATCTCTGGGTTATTTGTGGGGCATAGGAATTCGTGTCGTGCCCCCCCCCCGCCCCCAAATATATAGTCCGGCCCACCACATGGTCTGAGGGACAGTGGACCGGCCCACGGCTGAAAAAGGTTGCTGACCCCTGCGACTAGTATATAGGGTAATTGTATCTAAGGTTCTCTTCATAATAGTCTAATTTAGCTTATCTAGTCTTTCCAGTTCCCAGCTGCAAGGATAAACATCCCAGTTCTTCTTCTTCTTGTTGTTTGGTCATTTATTTGTGTCCGACTCTTCCTGACCCCCTGGACCAGAGCACGCCAGGCACTCCTGTCTTCCACTGCCTCCTGCAGTTTGGTCAAACTCATGCTGGTAGCTTTGAGAACACTGCCCACCCTTCTCGTCCTCTGTCGTGTCCTTCTCCTTGTGCCCTCAATCTATCCCAGTTCTTATGACTGGCCTAAAACTGTAAAAAACAAAAAACACACACATAAAAACACCAGGTCACAAGATATTATGATTACCATTATTTCTGGTAATTTTAGTCCAGTTTAAGATTTTGAGTGTCTTAGACTGCTGAAATAGCTTTAATACTATGTGTGGTAAACTTAAGCAATACAAGACTATCCAAATACAGTTGTACTCTCCTTTGGATGCTTGCCAGGGGGTCTAGATGCAGCACCCAGTGAAGTAGTTCCACTTGTGCAAGGATTTCTGCCTGTGCAATGGAAATTTCATTGTGCAAACTGAAATCCTTGTGCTACTTTGTTAGACACTACCCTTAGAGTTTAACAGCAACCTATAACTGTTGGTTGAATACTCTACTTTCTTTTCAGACTTTTGATTGGAAACTTGCTCCAAATGAACGGTTTTCTCCATTAGACCTTATTAATCAGGTTACAGAACAGAAAGAAGAACTTGGCTTGGTCATTGACTTAACATACACCACCCGCTATTATGAGCCAGAGGTAAGTTCAGTTTCCCAAACTTGTGTGAAAGGGGTAGATACTGTCTTTGGTGGCTTTCTCAATGTGGGATTGAGTGTTCGCACGAGAATCTTGTTTGCTGAAAATTTGTTCTGCTAAGAACTGAAACTTTGAAGAAATGGATTAAAGTTCCTTTTCAGCATGCAGTAGCTATAAGCAGTGCCATGTGGACTTTTTAAAATGTAGTGTGTATTTAGGAGCTCAGATGTCAAGTAGATATGACACTCTGGGGGGTTTCTTGCCAAGATGAGTGGAAATATTCCTCTGATTTTCATTCCTCGGCAAACAACATCACAACAGGCTGAGTTTTCTGCCTGAAAAGAGGGGTGGGTTTTATAATCAATCGTAGCCATAGCTGTTTTCTAGGAAGCTATAAAAAGCAAGTTGGTTTTGGTTATATTTGTATGATACGGTCATGTGAACAGCTGACTTATAGGCTATAGGAGTATCATGTGACTTTACACCATGGTCTCCAGACCTGCAAGAGCACTGCATGATCCAGTAACTGACCTATAGAAGATGGTGGTTGGCTTTAGGGCAGGTGTGGCAAACTTGCAGCCCATGGACTAAATTTGGTTTACTGCACTGTTTGCCTAAAACCACACCTGCCTATCCCACACCTGATGTCATATGCAACATCCTGCAGAAAGGAGAATCAAGTTCAGTTCTGGTTGGTCACAATCTCACCTCACTCCTGTGGGTTAACTTTCACATCTGGGTTAATCACCCACCTGTCAAAGTTGGCCCATGAGGTAGGGAATGATAAAGATATGACCTAGTGGGCCAAAAAGATTCTTTGCCCCTGCTTTAGGGTAGTGGGCAGGGCTACAGAAGGAGTATTAAAAAAAAAAATTCCTTTTGTGACCCAGGGAGAATTTCTAACTGGTTTGCTGACTTGAGTATTCAGTCAGACTAGGTGGGTGATGGGATTCCATTCTGAGCTGCCTGGGAAGAAAGTGATTGCTGAAAGTATGTAGATGTGTGCTGCAATTTTTAAAAATACTCTCTGCATTTAAACCCGGGAATAGTCCTGTGTGGTTGCCTTGTTTGGTGTACATTGCAACTATTTGTGTTTCATATGTTCTTGCAGGAGCTCCAAGGCACGACGCAGTACTGCAAAATTGTAACTGTTGGCCATGAAGTACCAAATAATGAGACAGTGTTTGAATTTAAAAGCGCTGTTAAAAAGTTCCTGATGGAGAATCAACATAATGGTGAGCATGATCTCATGGGTTGAAACTGGATTTATCTAAGACAGCAGAGCAGTTTTGAAGGTAGCCATTAGCGATTGTGTGGCATGTCTTTTTTGTTTTAGTTGGATAGATGCTTTAGCTGTTGGCTGGCTGAACCATGCCATGGTGGAAATGTACATGGTGGAAACAGGCATGTACCTGTCCCCACCGGCTTGCAGTTTAAAGGTGGGTATTGGGGAAGGGAGGAAGGAGGGGAGAAAACTTGCCAATCTACCCTTGGCAGCCAATCTGGAAGCTAAGTTCCTGCTCTTTATGAATGGAAGCACTAGGGTACTCTTTCTAGCTTCTGATGCATGGCAAAACTTTACATGAATTTGCTTTTTCAGAGTTGCTGTGTATAACTGTGTTTGTGCACTGCAGAGATTAGTGTTTTATCTAACACTTGACCATAAATATCATTATCTCCAAACAATTGTGGCGAATGTCAGACAGTACCTGACAAGCAACTTGATGAAGAATAAAGTTGCCTCTGCAACTGAGCCTTTGTTAAACCAGTTTGTGCTTCCAATTTCCCTAGACAAGCTTATTGGAGTTCACTGCACACATGGTTTGAATCGAACTGGTTACCTTGTTTGCAGGTAAGTTGCTCTTGAAACAAATCCAGGTCAGCAGTCTAGTTTGATAGTTGGAACATGTTATAAAAATGAATAATTGAGTATCTGCCACAAGGGTTCTTGCTTCAGTGTAAATTCAATAAATCCTCCTGGATAGAAGGGTTCATTTGTTTACATGTTAATATAAAAGGGCTGTCTTCCATGCATTAGTCAGTTAAGCTGGTGGGTTGTGACGTGAAGCTGGGTCATAGCTTAACCAAAAGATGGGTCATGTCAGCGGTCCGATTATTTCCCTGTAGTTTTAATAGTTTTAAGAAGAGATGAAAGGAGAGGCGGCCATAGGGCCCATATTCTATATTTATCAAATTTGCCTATGTTGCAACTTGGAATTAAAGGTATGTTCTGAGTTTGAAAAGGTTGGAGAAACTGTCCTACATAATCATACTTCTAAGAGTGGGGTGATGTTTTATTTCCTAGTATGGTTTTGTGGATTTAGCCAGGCTGTCACTGTTATCTAACAGGGTTTATCTCAATTTTAGGTTTTTTTAAGCTGGCCAGGAGACCATGCAGATTTCCCAGCTGACCCCAAAACAGAGATTCAGAATACCCTTCATTCAAACCTTTACTACTCCTTCAAAATAATTATGAGATGGGATTAAACTAACTTTTACTTAGAGCAAATAATAATAATAATAATAATAATAATAATAACAACAACAACAACAACAACAACAACAACAACAACAACAACAATAATTTATTTATACCCCGCCCATCTGGCTGGGCCTCCCCAGTCACTCTGGGTGGCTTCCAACCAGATATTAAAAACACAATACAACATTAAAAATTAAAAACAGGGCTGCCTTCAGATGTCTTTTAAAAGTGAGATAGTAGCTTATTGCCTTGACATCTGATGGGAGGGCGTTCCACAGGGCAGGCGCCACCACCAAGAAGGCCCTCTGCCTGGTTCCCTGAAATTAATGGCCATGGCTAACTTGGGCTTATTAATTTCAGTGGGTGTACTCTAGTAAAAGATAATTGACTACAACTCATAGCTTTTACAGCACTTTAAAATAGAACACAGCAGACAGCATGGTGTAGGTTCCTAAGACACTGCTGTCTTTTAATTCTGTTTTGAGAGATGTTTTAACTGTTCCATTATGTGCAGTATTTTGAATGTTGTTGGCTATCCTGAGCTTCCTTTCAAGAGGAACAACAGGTATAAATCTAATGAAATAAGTTTGAATTCTAGAAATCTAGCATCTATAGATAGTTTTAAATCTTAGCATGCTCTAATACCTCGCTGTTTGGGTGATCAAACCAACATAGTTGGTGTAAATCTTACAAAAACCCCAGATATGTAGTCTGAAGTGATGATTAATACAACTTGAGTATGTAGGTAGTGCCTCTTATAGGCAGTTCTGGGCCTTTCCCCCTTCTATTATCTGTTGGTCCAAAGTGCAGGGCAGTAATCTTAGGTACCAGCATGCTAGTATTTCTAGAGAAATACAGGTTTATTGTTTTTAAAGAAACTACATACAGCCTGTTGCCTTCAAACTTTCTATCATTGACTTCTGTTCTTATGAATGCTCATTTGTCTATAGCTAAAAATCTTGCTGTTCTCTTAAGGTACCTAATTGATGTTGAAGGAATGGATCCAAACATGGCAATAGAATGTAAGCATTGCGTCCTTTTTTGTTGAGTTGGGGCATTTGATTGTTTCCCCCACCACACCCCAAAGCTGCCTCATTAACTTCAGGTTGGAAACCGGTTCAGCATAAGTCTGTGTTAAACTAGAGCTTATGTAGTAGATACCCACAGCTCTCCTCTTGACATTGAGACTTTACTAGAAGGACACATGTAGAATTTATATTGCATTGAGTTAAACAGATATGTTGGTAGGGACTGATACACTCTTCCCAGGTTTTCCATAGGTCCCTTCTCATATGACCTGTTTTGTTTTGTTTTTTCCTTGTTTCACTTGAAACGTGAGCATTGTGCCATTAAAAATGGATTGAGAGCTGATGCCATAAGTGAGCTGGAAAGTCAGGTTTCATTTCAGCCACAAACTTTTAAAGTGGCCTTAGGCAGGCCACATTTCTCTCAGTGCATCTGCCCACCTGCATTTCCCAGTCTGTAGTATAGGGATATCTGATTGTTGGATTAATTACGATAATACAGTAGTTCTCAGGCATCCTGCTTTCAGGAAACCATTTCTGAATCCAGTCATCTACCAAGGAACTGGTGTACATTTCTCCCAGAACCTCAACCCTTGGCTGAGGATTCAGGGACATTTTCCTGGGTACATAAGAGTGCTGGCTAGGTCTATTGGGAGTCCCATTGCCCCAGTGGCGTAGCGTGGGTTGTCAGCACCCGGGGCAAGGCAAGTAATTTGTGCCCCCTAACCCGTGGATTTGCGCCCCCTAACCCGTGGATTTGCGCCCCCTAACCCGTGGATTTGCGCCCCGTAACCCGTGGATTTGCGCCCCCTAACCCTAACCCCCAGATGTTGCGCCCGGTGCAACCGGCCCCCCCTGCACCCCCCACGCTACGCCACTGCATTGCCCTGAGCAAATCTAGAATGCACCTAGAACACAGACCCAGCACTCCATTGCAACTAGTATTGATTGTTTCATTGGGGAAATCACTGGACTCCCTGGAATCCGCTTTGAAAGCCACAGCCTTTGTGCATGTGGGAACACTCTTTAAGTATTTGAATATTGGCAAGTAATAGCCTGATGTGGTGCTGCTTATGCTTAAAGTGACTTGATGGGGGGAATGGGGTCTTTTTATAGAAATAACTGTTGCCACCAAATCTTGTGTGTGATTGGGCTTACTTCAAAGTAAATGTGCACAGAATTGCACTGTAAATCTTGTTTTCTCTCTTAGTGTTTAACAGGTGCAGGGGGCACTCAATAGAAAGGAAGAACTACATTGAAGCCCTTAGGGGAGGATCTGGCAGAAGGCAAGTCATTTTTGTGTTCCTCTTGCTTTATTTAAATATTGCTTTTGCTTGGAAGAAGCAGGAATTAGTTGCAGAAAAAGGTTCTGTTGTAGCATCTGCCACTAATTTTCCCATCGGAGTACTTGTTCAGGAAACTACTGGGATTGTAGGACCCTCAGATCAAAAGCCCTACAGGCCCTTGAGTTTGGATCCCTTTGCAAATCAACAATTTCTCTTGTCTTGTGCCACAGACACAGGGCAGGTATTGTAACAGAGGAGTTTAGAAGATAACAGACACAGTGTGCTGCAGAGGAAGTCAAAAAGGACACATTTGTAATGGGCAGAGGAAAGGAGGACACACCCCCTTAAAAACCTTCCCAATCCCAGAAGGCCATACTGAGAATGTCATCTGAAGGCCTTCTAACACAGAGGATTGTTGATGTTTTACTGTCTTTGACATTAGCTATTTTTAGGTACTGTAATCCACCCTGCAGTCTTACAATGAAAGGCAGGATTTTAGTTTTCTAAATAAAGGAAACAGGGTAAAAAGGTAAAGGTAAAGGACCCATGGAGGGTTAAATCCAGTCAGATTCAACTGTGGGGTACAGTGCTCATCTGCACTTTTAGGCCGAGGGAGTTGGCGTTTCTCCACAGACAGCTTTTCCGGGTCATGTGGCCAACATGACTAAACCGCTTCTGGCGAAACAGGACACCATGACATGTGCCAGAGCGCATGGAAACACCATTTACCTTCCCGCAGCAGAGGTACCTATAAATCTACTTGCACAGGCATGCTTTCGAACTGCTGGGTTGGCAGGAGCTGGGACAAAGCTACAGGAGCTCACCCCGTCGTGCAGATTCAAACTGCCAACCTTACAATCGGCAAGCCCAAGAGGCTTGGTGGTTTAGACCACAGTGCCACCTGTGTCCCCTAAAGGGGCAGTTGGAAACCTGTTTGAAAACATTTCTTGTTTCCCCATAACTGTTTTAGAGATCCCTTTTTCATAACTTTACACCACAAATAGCCCTGTGTACTAGTAAAGTCATTTTCTTAAGTGCCAATGCTTAATATAGTCAAATTGACCCTATCCACACAAGCAGTTAAAGTATTCACATGTATGGGAGAACCCTAGGAATTGCAGAAATACAGAAAACATTTAGAAGGCAGAAAGACCTGTATGAGGGGGATGACTCAAAACAGCCCAGTGAAGACTGGGCATCCTCAGTGGAAGAATGCTGAGTGAGGAATAGAAGTGGAATGGAATATCCTGAATGAAAGCATGTTATTGCTGGCTAGAAGAACACAAGTACTCCACACTGCTACACGTGTTGTAGGTCCCACTTGTAGCCTCACAATTTCCAATGGAAATACCTTAATGGTTATTCCAAAAGTTCTTCCCTCCCCATATGAACTGACTTCATTGTAAGAGGAAGCCAAATGAGACATCAGCTTGCCAATATGTTTCTTCACTGTGATTTTATGTATTTTCATTGTAAACCGCTTCAATATATTTTCTGTGAACTAGCAACCTATAAATAAACAGGACCACAATGACTGCCTCTCCCCATATGAACAGACCCAGACCCTGCAATCATCTGAGTCCCTTCTTCATGGGACCCTTTCTGTGGTGGCTCACCTGACGCCTTCGTCACATATATTTAGGCACCAGGCAAAAACATTCCTCTTCTCCCAAGCCTTTGGCTAATTAAACAAACTATGGCCTTTTAAACTGTGTGTTTCGGTGTATTGTTTTTGTTTTATGATACATATTTTTGTGTTTTTATATTTTATATTTGATCCTTGGTATAAAGGGCGGTATAGACGTTTAATAAATAATAAGAATATACCCCTATGAAAACAATACTTTTCCTAACTACTAACATTAAAAAACTCTTTTTAAAGGAATTATTATATGGCTGCTTCAGGACGTGGTTGGATGAAAGGGTACTATGGCCCTGTTGGAAATCCTGCATTTGAAGCAACATACAGTCAGCAACATTTGCAGCAGTTCCCCCTGGAAACACCAAGGTCTCATTTTTTGCTTTCTATTTTTTAAAAAATAATATTTATTACTTTTCCAAAAAAATTAAACACTAAAAAAAAGAAAAAACACAATACAATACATTAAACTAACAAAACAATGCAACAACAATAAGATAAATCTAATTTCATTATCCCATCTTTCATTCACTTATTTCCTCGACCTCCTCACACCTCCCTTTTTGTATTCCACTTCTATTAATTATTTCAGCAATTCCTTTTCATCTACCTCTGTTTTCTGTCCTATAATTATCTTAACTCATTCTAACCTTATTTTTCCCCCTTTAATACTCTATTAATCTATTTATACAGTGGTGCCTCGCAAGACGAAAAGAATCCGTTCTGTAATTCTCTTCGTCTAGCGGTTTTTTCGTCTTCCGAAGCAAGCCCATTGAAGGATTAGCGGATTAGTGCTATTAGCACTATTAGCGGCTTTTAGCGGCTTATCTGCTGATCGGATCAGCTGATAAGCGGCTTAGTGGCTTAGAAAAGGGGGGGGAGGGGAAAAAACAGCAGGAACTCGCAAGACATTGTTGTCTTGCGAAGCAAGCCCATAGGAAATTCGTTTTGCGAAGCACCTCCAAAACGGAAAACTCTTTCGTCTAGCAAGTAACTGTACTTAATTCCTTATAACATTTCTACTAAAGCCATGTAACTTCATTCCAACATTTTTCTAACATTCATTAATTTTACAATATTTATGTAAATAATCTTTACATTTTTTCCAATCTTCTTCCACCGACTCTTCTCCCTGGTCTGATTCTGCCAGTCATTTCCGCCAATTCCATATAGTCCATCAACTTCATCTGCCATTCTTCTTTCTAGACATCCAGTATGGTCAAGTGAAAATGGAACTTTATGTGTAGAATAGGGACACCCTGCTACTGTTGAGGGAAATGATTGAATCCTGCCATTTACATGGTTCAAAGGCTACCCTTGAGCAGCCATCTCTTCACCTCCTAAGTAATATGGGTTAAAGCCAGGGTTGCCTTGCAGGAATGCGAAAAGCAACTTTGCTCTTAGGCTTAGGCACTTGGGTTTGGGCACTTGAACCATACCGTTCTTGCAGTCTTTCTCATTCTTTCTTTTACAGGCACTTCCCACCAAGGAGAGGAAGGGGTGGACAAAACCCACAGAGGTAAGAAAGTGGGGCTTCCAGGGAACCTCTGAACACATCTTGTGTCTAGTCAAGGGCAGTTCATGTTCCGCAGGACAAAAAATTACATTTCTATCATCAGAATAAAATGTGCAAATAAAATTGGAATAGGTCAGCTTAATTTGTATAAGCTGTTTCTAAAAGATGGGTTTCCTGGAATATGTATCTACATGAAATGCTGGATTTTGTCCTTGTGTTGCAGAATTTTGGAATGCCCAGAATACACTTAACCTTGCCTAACTTGCTGTCTTGTCTACCTTTCAATTGTTAATGGCAGTGTATCAACTGAACATGATTTTATATCTGCTATGCTAGTTAAAGAAATGCAAAGTACTGCAAGATATGAAAACTGAGCTGCTGCACTAACAGTAGATGCTTTTGGTCTAAATAAAGTAGGCAGGGAGTAATGAATTGGCTCCTTTCCTACAAGCTACAGTACTTTATTTGCACAGGTATAGTTTTCCCTGAGGCAGTTCATGGACAGTTTGGAGGAATGGTTTTGTTCTGGGGTAAAGACATCTGAAATTGCTCACTGACAATGAGGAGCTCCTCCCAGCAGCTGGTTCCAGTCTTGTGACACCTTTAAGACTAGAAAACTGGCTTTTCTTTCCGCTCAGCATTGTTTGATAAAGCAGCTGCCTGTACCAGACTCAGAATTACAGCTGAAAGCTTGTCTGCTTTAGTGTTGCTCCAATCTCTCTGCCCTGGTGTACTTGCACCCAGCTCAGCTCTCAATACTCTCTCAATAGCCTAAGTTTTAAGAAGCAGACTTAGAAGGCTCCGATTACAGCATGGGTTGGAGTGTTGCGGTGCAGGCTCTTCAATACCACTTGGCTCTGCTCTGAAATTTGGTGCTTTCTCTTTCAGAAAACCCTATCATACCAATCACAGAAACCTCATCGACTGTTATGACAGTGGTCAGTCTGCTTACCATCCTCAGTACCTCCCTACAGCTGACATCACTCACCAAGGATTGGATTACTCTGTTAGGTCCAGCCAGGGGCTACACTATTCATCTTACCAGCAACAGTTGCAAGGACACGCGGGGCCTCATTTTCCAGTCCAGAGTCCTCATTATCCACAGCAACAAGGACAATATAAAATTGTCAGAAGGCACCGTTGAAAACTCTGTTGATGGAAACCTAACAGGCAAGGAGGACACAATCTCATACTAATCAACATACCATAAATGAATTATTGCCAAGCGATTTAGCCAGCAGATGAGACCCAACAGGTTACAGTTATTATTGTTTATTTATTACTCACCTTCACTCTGTGGTTCCAGGGCAGGACCACTTTGTACCACATCACACCAGTGCTGTGTAGTTTTCATTTTGTGATTGCTTACCAGCAAGATGCAGCCATTCCAGCCATTAAATGAATTCATAATTGATAATCGCTTATTGGCTGGTCTCCTGAAATGTCTCTTATTAAAGTCATGTTTGGGAGTTATAAGGCTCCTCAGTGCAGAAGCTGCTTCCACAAATGTTAGCAAACTGACCTCAAAATGTGTGTTAAATAAAGATTACTTTCCCCTGCTCTTGACATGACACTCCCAAGAGGAAAACGGACTTAGTCCTTTCAAAATGGATTTCTGGCTCATAAATCAGTTCAACTCCAGTTTGCAACCAGATTCAATGAACTAGTTGCTGCTTTGTTCGTAACCTGGGAACTCTTCCTATAGTCCTATAGGGATGCTGTCAGTTGCACCAATCATAATGTGTTTTCATATGTAACTGAAGCTGTGTGGGTCTGAACCATGTACAGTGGTGCCTCGCAAGACGGAATTAATTCGTTCCGTGAGTTTTTTTGTCTTGCGATTTTTTTTGTCTTGCGAAGCACGGTGTCGGAAAAGTTTTGGAAAAGCTTCAAAAATCACCAAAGTCTTTAAAAACCTCAAAAAAGGCTACCACACCGCGTGCTATGAGTTGCTCCTCGAAGTCAAGTCGCAACTGTATTAACGGTGTTAAGAAAAAGGAAACAAACTTGCAAGACGTTTCCGTCTTGCGAAGCAAGCCCATAGGGAAAATCGTCTTGCGAAGCAGCTCAAAAAACAAAAAACCCTTTCGTCTAGCGAGTTTTGTCTTGCGAGGTACCACTGTAGAACCAGCGCTACCCTATAATGAAACTTACAGTAATCCCTCGTTTTATACATGGGTTTGGTTCCAAGGATCATGTCCAATCACCAACATCATGTATAGGGCATGATTTTTTAAAAAGCTCTTTGCACACCTAGTAACTCCAAATGGATCTGGCGCAAAAAAAATGCTTTTAAACTTTCTGCCTTGCTTCAGACTTGAGTTGCCCAATTGACTTGTTGCTGTTTCAACAAACTCACCTTCAACCATGTTTGGTTGAAATTGTGCCGGTCAAATGTGTGTGAAGTGAGGGGTTACTGTTCCAGGTTTAGGAATTTTCTAATCTTGGGTTTTTGTTTTCCTTTGCCTTCTATTACATAACAGATGTCTCATTTGCATTGATCTATTGGAGTTGATATTTCACATATACTGTATTATTATGCCGTGGGGGTGGAGTATCTGCACCTGATACTACCCTCGAATTTAATTGTCGTGTGCAAATCTTTTGTAAGCTGCAGTGAGAGCCTCTTGGGGCTATGGAGCAGAACATAAATGCTGTATTCTAAATAAATAATAGCTGTATCCTCCATGAATCTGTCTCCTATCAAAGCTAGGGTGGGAGCTACCGCCATCTCTTCTGAAAGTGAATTCCACAGTATTAGTTATGTACTGGATGAAGACATTTCCGGTGCTCATTGTTCAGTGACATTTTGGTTGGTCCTAATGAGGCTGGCCATGGGCCCTGCTTTACAGAGGATGGGCCTTAGTCTGAAGATCTGTCAGAGGAGGGCAGGCCCTCTGGTCTGGTTTAAAGATAACCACAAGGAAGGAAAGCACTATTTTTTGACAGGGCGGTGCTCAAAATTACCCACCACCCTGGAAACCAGAAAGAGTATTCCTGCATCTTAGACACCTGCTCCCATTCTTGATTTGCATTCTGCTTTTCCAACAACAAATGTTGAGCTCAAAGCAGCTCATCATCATCATCATCATCATCATCATCATCATTATCAATTTATTGTTTTAACTCCGTCCATCTGGCTGGGTTTCCCCAGCCACTCTGGGTGGCTCACAATAGAACATTAAAAACATGATAAGACATCAAACACTAAAAGCTTCCCGAAACAGGGCTGCCTTCAGATGTTTTCTAAAAGTCAGGTAGTTATTTATTTCCTTGACATCTGATGGGAGGGCGTTCCACAGGGCTCCACATATTCACAACAGCATTAGGAGGTAGGAATGTAAACACTATAATATCAAAAACAGTATGAATAAAGTAAACAACAAATACATCAAGACAATGAATACAATTCATTGAAATCATAATTCATAGTAATTAAAAATATTGGAAAGAGCTGCTGTGCACCAGACTTGTGCCAAGTGACATTGTTGCTGTGGAAAGGAAATATTATTCACTCAGTGCAGCAGACAGCCTAGTTTTTCCCACTACATACAAGCAAGACACATTCCTGCTAAAGGGCAGCAATTATTTCTAAATTTGCACCTACACCTGTACATGAGCACATTCGCATTTCATGCAAAACTCTGTTCTTGTGCCCTTTTAAGGTAATGTGCATATACACGTGTGTGTGTGTGTGTGTGTTTGGGGGTGGGGAGGCGATGTGCAACTGGACCCCCTTGTCCTAATAAAAGTGTTGCCCAACTGCTGCTTTCGAATGAAGCTTCCCAGCCAGGGAGCCGGACGTCTCCAGTCTCTGCAAGGGGGGAGCTGCTGCCCAACCGCAGCGACCCTTAAAAACTTGCAATCCCCCGAGCGACAAAACCACCCTCTTTCTATGAGCCACTTTCACCTCCGCCCGGGCTTGGGTGCACGTGGGGAAGGGGAAGAGTCCGAAATCGGGTTTCTCCAACGAGAACCCGGAAGCTGCCTAGCGACACTAAGCAGCGACCCCTCGCCTAAATATATCTCTGTTGAAATATCTCTGTGGCAGGAGGGCCGGGCTAGAGAAGCCGGAAGTGGCCTCCCGGAAGTGGCTCATGTTCCGTATCTGCCTCCGTCCGCCGCTCGCAGGTCTGTGCAGCCCAGCCAGGAGAGGCGGCCCGCGCCCGCCAGCCCAGGTGAGTCCGGGGCCTGGAAGGCGGCCTAGGAGCTTCGCGAGCCGCGGCTCCTGCTTTGCTGCCGCCCTTCGAGCCTGCCGCCCCCCCCGCCCCCAACTGCGGAGCTCTTGGCCGCTTCCCTCGCCGTCCGGGGGGCGGGAGGCATCGGCGCCTCTCGGACCGGCTCACGAATTCGCCGGGCTCAGCTGAAAGGGAGGGAGGGAGGGAGGACTGTTGCTGCTGCTGCTTATTTGCCTACTAAGTTTGCCCTAGCTGTCAACGTTTTCCCTTTTCTAAGGGAAATTCCCTTATTCCGAATAGGGTTCCTCGCAAGAAAAGGGAAAAGTTGACAGCTATGACTTGTGTCCCGCCATTCGCTCGGAGATCCCAAGGCAGTTCACAGCATCAAAATGCAAAATGCATAATAAAACCCTCCAGGAGTGGACGCCCACCCAGCGGTGGCAGCCCGATGGTTAGGGTGACAGGAGCAGTAAGAGGACAAAGCGAGCCTTGCAGACCAAGGAACCGCCTAGTCCAGGACCTTTTTCTCACGGTCCTTCAGTGCTATTCAGACGTTGCTGGACCCAGAGGTGGATTTAGAGGAGCTCAATAGCACTGGGCATGGAGCCTCGAGGGCACCTAAAACAGATGCCACAACAGTGATGTAAAATGAAAGACGGGGGGGGGTGTGCACAGAATTTTGGCACCACACAGGGCACCACTGCTGGACCATCACCCCTGATCGTTGGCCATGCAGGCTGCAGGGAGTTGGGAATCCAGCAGCACCTGGAGGGCATCATGTTGACTAGCCTTGCTCCAAGCTGTTGTCCGGATTGCAGCGCTGTCACTCCAAGGAGCCACATCAGTACATCCTCTGCTCGCTGTTTGAGCAGAAATGATTTTTCTCCAGCTCTGCAGATATCATGACAATAACCATGTGTTGTCTGCTCTCTCTATAAGGATCTTATAAGATCCCAGCCAGAGTGGTGTAGTGATGAGAGAGTTGGACCAGGCCAGGTTCAAATCCACACTTGGCTTTGAAGCTCATTGGCCAGTCACTCTCTCAAAGGCTCACCACGGAGCAGCCTGCTGGATCAGGCCAATGTCCCATCTAGTCCTGCATCCTGTTTTCAAAGTGCCCAACTAGATGCCTGCCAGGAACATGCAAGCAGGACATCGGCGCAACAGGACCTCTTTCCTCCTTCGGTTTCCAACAACTGGTATGTGGCGGAAGAGCATAGCCTCCATCATGGCTAGTAGTCATTGGTCACTACCTTCTCCATGAATTTGTCCGATTCTGTTTAAAATCCATCCAAGTTGGTGGCTTAAGCCTGTGCTGCTGTATGATTCTGGGCCTGATGGAAGCATAGCTTTGCTGGTTGGGACTGATGGGACTTGTAGTCCAAAATATCCCAAGTTGGGAAAGGCTGATCTGGGTGCCTTCAGTTGGAGGATCAGTCTGGACTTCAGTACAAAAAGACTTTAGAAAGATGATTGTGTAATCTCTGTAGCAGAGGCACCAAGAGTCGTGTGTATAGCACGCTCATCTAGTGAATGAGAGGTACAGCACAAGTTGAGTGTCACAGTTTAATATAAAAAGCCCACATGCACACATTACCTGAGGCAAAGCTATTTGGGAAGGTTGCTTATTATCAGCAGCTGAAAAGGGGAGGCTGTTTGGAAGTCACAACTCCTATTCTAGCATTAAAAACATCTGATGAAGGGTGGCATCGTCATCAAGCTGACTACAGTACCAGGTGGAACTATATTTAAAGGCTGCCTTTCTATCTAAGGCAGTGAACAAAAAGTACATTATTATAATAAAACATTAAAAGTACAAAAAATACCCAATATATTAAAATATAATTTAGCCCGTATAAAAGCCATTTCCTGAGCAGCAGCAATATGATGAGAGGGGGGATTTCTGGTAGTGAAAGGGAGATTTCCTACTAAAGTTAATTTAGCAATTCCTTATAATTTGGTCTCTTAAACAACTTGTAGTATCCAGTTCCTGCTTCTGAAGACACAACTGGTAGTGGAAATGCTTGTTTGATATGCTTTTTATAATTAATACCTGAGACACTGTGACCTTAAGGTTTATTGGATTGTAGTCACAAGATGTGTTTTCACCAGCATTCTTCAGTTACACAAATATTAGAGCTTAAGTTTATATGAGAGTCCGTGTCCCCGTGTATCTTCCAGAGATTTCAGTTAAAGGGTTTATCTGGATACAAATGGTTTCAGTGCCGGTCATATCAATTCTCTCTACAGACTGACCCCCTATGCCTGACCACGCAGATGTCAGCCTGCCCCCAGAGGACCGGGTCAGGGGTCTTATCCAAATGGGCAGTAGTGTGGAGGTGAATGAAGATGTCCCACCCCGGAGGTACTATCGTTCTGGAGTTGAGATCATCCGGATGGCAACTATCTATTCTGAAGAAGGCAACATTGAACGTGCCTTTATATTGTACAACAAGTACATCACGTAAGAAATTTGCATTGCTCAGTAATAACAGAGGAACCTCTGTTCTGATAAACCTGTTAAGTACCATTGTATTGTAAACCAGCTGCACCAGATGGAACTTATACGAGATTCTTGGCCAGTTACTTATTGTGACTCAGGTGTGCCAGTACCGGCTTCTTCCCTCACCTAAGTTTTTAATCAGCAAGAAGAAGATGACTTTGTCTCACCCCAAAGCTGAGCCTAAGGGTTTATCTAAGCAACCTGTCAAATCAACCCTCAGCTGCATTTTAATCTTTGTGGGTAGTTCTGTAAATCTTGATTCAAAGATGGGGCAAGTGTCCAGCCTGCATGTAATGGGTGTGCATTCAGTAGAAGGGCTGTAGCTCATAGGTAGAACATCTGCTTTGCATGCAGAAGGTCCCAGGTTCAACTCCTGGTTTCTCCAGGTATTATTATTAATTGAATTTATATACCACCCTATACCCAGAGGTAGTGGTGTGAATGTTGCCTGTCTGAAAGCCTGGATAGATGCCACCAGTCAGTGTTGACAGTACTGAGCTAGCTGGATCAACAGGCTGGCCTATGGGTTGTATCAAATGTTAGTCCTACTTGGAGTAGACCAATTGAAAATGAAATACATGACTAACTTAGGTTCATTTATTTCAGTGGTCTACTCTGGGTAGGCCCAAGTCCCCTCTACCAGCTTTGTCTGGTTCTCCAGCTGCAACCATTCCTGGACAAGAATTGCCTGACCAATGTAGTCCATACATTTGTAACCTCAAGGCTAGATCACTGTAATCCACTCTACTGGAGCTGTCCTTGGATCTGGTTTGAAAGCTCCAGCTGTGGACCAAAAACATGGGGGCAGTGGACCAAAAACATGGGACACCTTTGTTAAACATTCTGCTCTGGTTGCCCATCTGCTGCTGAGCCAGTTCAAGGTCGTTGTATTCACTTACAAAACCCTGGACAATTTAGGTCCTGGGTACCTCAGGGATCGCCTGAACTCTTGTATCCCAGCCCAACCCTTATATTACTGAGATCATGTGCAGAAGCATCACTGGTCATTCCCCAAGTTGCCTTTAGTGTCATCAGCACAGTCCTGTGGAACACTCTGCCAATAGACAAAATAAAAAAATTCCTTCCAGTAGCACCTTAAAGACCAACTAAGTTAGTTCTTGGTATGAGCTTTCGTGTGCATGCACACTTCTTCAGATACCAAGTGTGCATGCACATGAAAGCTCATACCAAGAACTAACTTAGTTGGTCTTTAAGGTGCTACTGGAAGGAATTTTTTTATTTTGACTATGGCAGACCAACACGGCTACCTATCTGTAACTCTGCCAATAGAGATTAAGCAGGCACCTTCTGTGCCAACTTTTAAGTGCCTGCTGAAAACCTTGCTGTTCTGCCTGGCCTATGCAGGCAATTAAGAATACAGCCTTCCACAATCACTAATTGGTGTCTGTTTTTAACTCTTTAATATAGTTTTATTGTACAATTTTATATTTTAGGGATGTCCAACTCCCAATAGACTGCAATCTACTCAAAGTATTAAAAAACTGGCAGTGATCTACCCAAAGTTGTTGAACTTTTTTTAGGAAGCCAAAGTTGTGGAGCTTTTTTAGGAAAGGCAAAGTTGTGGAGCATCTTTTAGTAAGCCAAAGTTTGTTTTTGGCTTTTTTTGCTTCTTTGTAAGGAGATCGCTGAGGGGCCAGATATCTAACAGGAACACCCTGATCTACTGGTAGATTGCGATCTACCTTTTTTGGACATGCCTGTTATATTTTACTGCTGTAAACCACTTTAATGCAATTTCTTTTATGACATAGCAATATAGAAATATTTTTATAAACTAAATAAAATGTGGTACAAGCGCAGTCGGGATGGGGAAGATAAATGAGCATGTCACTGGTGTAATGTCTTGGGCATGAAAAGCACCATGTTTTGCTCATCACTCTCAATAGTCATTAATACAACAGCTGCCGGGGGAGGGGGAGTTGGGGGCTGTGTGAATGCTGTAAAAATTACTTCTGGGGGTGGGCAGAGGGACCTTATTGATTCCATTATATGAGGTTGAGAAGTCAAATGAGTTTCTTTTAACCCAGAAAAGTAGTTTTTGTAATTATCAGCAAGCGGGCTCAAGGGAGGTCTCTGGGCTGTAGCACTGACTGCCAAACTAACAAAAACTGTAACTTGCCTGGATTGTTGAGTGCAAAAGGATCTGCCAGGTTTGTGTATTTAATTTATTAATTTATATTCCTCCTTTCTCCCAAAATGGAATTCAAGCCAGCTTGCAACATTTGAAAACAACATTATAAAATACCAGTGTTATAGAAACAAACAAGTTGAAAACAGTAATTAAAATACTCTCACTGAGAGAACTGAGATTACAGGGAACCAGGCAGAGGGCCTTCTCAGTAAGTTGCTCCCACCCTGTGAAACACCCTCCTGTCAGATGTCAAGGAAATAAACAACCATCTGACTTTTAGAAGACATCTGAAGGCAGCCTTGTTCAGGGAAGTTTTTAAGGTTTGATGTCGTATTGTGTTTTAATTTGTTGGAAGCTGCTCTGAGTGGCTAGGGGTGTATAAATAAGAAACTATCACCACCACCACCATCAGAGCACATTTAGAACCGGCAATTAAAGTGCAATTTGCCCTGACTATAATGGTCTGCACCTTAAGTTTTTAAAGGCCTGTCTGAACAGGAAGGTCTTAGCCTGCTGGTGGAAGGATAGCAAAGAGGGAACCAATCTAATCTCTCCTGGGAGGGAATTCCACAAATTGGAAGCAGCCACAGGAAATGCTGTCTCTTTGGTCACCACCAACCATCCTCCTTAAGTTGATGGGACCGAGAGAAGGTGCTCACCCAAGAATTTTAGGGAGATGCAATATTTCAGATAGCCTGGGCACAAGCCATATAGGGCCTTATAGGCCATAACCAACACTTTGAATTGTGCTCAGAAACAGACTGTTAGCCAATGAAGTTAGCTCTCCGTAACTGGCCTCAAACAGCAGTCTGCCTGGCTGCATATATTGACATGTAGCTTCAGTTACTCGTTCAGTTCAGCTTATTTCTTACTAGGCCAAGAGAATCCTCTTCCATTCCTCCCCTGGGAAAGAGGACCTTTATTTTCACTTGTTGGCATTCACTGATTATTGAGCCGTGAGGTTCACATTTTCCCTTCAGTGTTTGAATGAAAAGCTGATAGCTGGCTCAGAGTTGCAGTTTAAGGTTACCCAATCAAAGGCCTGTTGTGTTTTTTTATTGTTAAGATGCCACATATATCAGTCTTAACAATCTTCTAAGTTTGCTTTGAGGGACGTGGGTGGCGCTGTGGTCTAAACCACTGAGCCTAGGGCTTGCCGATCGGAAGGTCGGCGGTTCAAATCCCCGCGACGGGGTGAGCTCCCGTTGCTCAGTCCCAGCCCTTGCCCACCTCGCAGTTTGAAAGAATGTCAAAATACAAGTAGATAAATAGGTACTGCTCCAGTGGGAAGGTAAATGGCATTTCTGTGCGCTGCTTTGGTTCACCAGAAGCGGCTTAGTCATGCTGGCCACATGACCCGGAAGCTGTACGCCGGCTCCCTAGGCCAGTTAAGCGAGATGAGCGTCGCAACCCCAGAGTCGTCCGCGACTGGACCTAACGGTCAGGGGTACCTTTACCTTTTACCTTTTAAGTTTTCTTTGAGAGATCTGGGAGTCAAAGCTGGGGGCAGGGTGGGGGAGTACTAATCTTCCTACTCCTAGGAGACAATATCAAATTTCTAGTGAGCTGTGCTGTTGGGGTTTTTCCAGTAACATTGAAAGTCGCTTTACTGTTCAGCCAGTTTTTTAGCAGTACCTCAAAATCCTCCCTCAGGATTTGGATTCCACAAGAGCAGCCTTCCTTGTAGCCAAGAAGGGATATTGGCTCTCTTCATAGGCCGTGATGTCATGCATATCACAGGAACCTCCCATGCAGTTACTCGCTTTCACAACCTTTACATTCATTCAGTTCCCAAGCAAAATGCCCTTTCTTTCCTGTCTTGGATATGATTGGCTGCCTTCCTTCAGAGTCCAGTGTATTGCATTGAGCTCCTCCGCCCCCGACCCCCCCCCCCCCGCTTTAGTGCTGTGGGCTGGTTTGTGGCCTCTGTGTGTTTACTCAGAAGTAAGTCCCACCAAGTTTGTTAGGGCTTACTTCTGAGTAAGTGTTCATAGTGTTGCAGCTTTAGGGTTTCAGGTGCTGTTGAAATCCTTTAACATGCTGAAAATCCGCTTCACAGTTCGTTTCAAAACTTCTCCAAGCAAATGTTAAATTCTTGGTAGTTCCAAAAATGGAAGTGGGGGTCTAGTATGGTCAGCCTTCTCTCCTTTCCAATGGCTGTTGCTGCCACCATTACCCAGGCATCTTCTATGCACAATTTTCCTGCTCCAGCCCCATTACATTCAGTACATTTTTTCCTGATTAGCATCACCTTCAGCCTTGCTTAACCTTCCATGCTTCCTCTTTTATGGGCATTTCTGGGAAGAGAAACTGGCCAAGGGACCTGCTAAGTGTAAAACTTGGTGGATCCCTTCCAGCTCTGCTCCCTCTTGGCAGCCACCTAAGCCTCCTTTAACTAAACAAATCCTCCAACTGTGATTCTGCCATTGCAGTAACAAATGCAGCGACAACGAGGAAACTCTGTGTGGATTACAGTATAAATGGTGTTTCTGTTTTGTCAGGCCTTGTGCAGGACCGTCCTTACTGTGAGGGAACTCGTCTTGGAGGACTAAGCAGAGCTTAGCCTAAATTATCCATTTTTGGAGGGTTGCCCAACCTGATGCTCAGACTTTTGAGTGAAGTTGGCACAGCCATTGCGAAGCGCTTCATAGGTGAAGAGCAAATTTGCTCAGATGGTGGGAGGTTGTAATGGGGAGGTACTGAGAAGCAAATGTGCTTCCCAAAGGGTCCTCTCCAGGGAAAGAGTGGTGAGTTCATCCTGCCTTTCCAGAAGGCAAATGCCGTAGCAAGACAATAAAACTGAGGTAGACCTAGAAACATTTTTGTGTACTGTGTTTTCTTTAGAATTTGGAGGGGTTGGATAAAGTTGTTTGGAGACTGAACTCCTGGTTGGCTAATCCTGGCCTAAATCAGCATCTGAATGAAAGTACATTTAAGTTGCTAAAATAGGACCCTTAAGATTGCAGCTGAAAACTAAATTGTCAGTTACGTGCAGGAGGCTGAACCATTTCCATTTATGCAAACCTGTGCCTGAAGTAGGCTTGAGCTTTGCTTTGACGCTACTTGGCAGGCCAGTTTTTCCTTTGAACAAATAATTCCCATGGTCTTTGCTTGTGTGGAGGAACAGAATATCCAGATTTGCAAATTATAGTCTGCTCCAGTACCTGACTGTGGGGACCATTTCCATTAGAAGAAGGAAGTGGCAGAAAGCTCAGCTTTTGCCCAGGGACTGTTTTGTATGCGGAGAGTCAAATTTCTCTTGGGGAGCAAGTTTGCCATTTAAATAGAGCTATAGGAGCAACACAGATGCAATTTTCCACAGAGATTGCGATCCTGTGACCCAAAGCCCTAGATGTGATATTTTGGAGTCTGTTTGAGATGCAGTTTCCTGTGGAGTGCCTATGTTAGAAAAGGGATGTCTTTAGTTTGTGGTGGAGAGGAGCATTGTGTCCTGGAATTTTGCTGTAAAAAATGTAAACTGAAATTCTGATCCCAGAGTCCCCACGTGATCAGGGTATGTAGGCCTGATCTTAGCCACACAGGATTATTGTATTGGACCTGGAAATGCTGTAACAACCCAAGAGTGCTCATGGTTCTCCTTCCTACATCTCAGCTGCCTGTTTTCACTTTCTTTGTCCTCTCTATTCCAAGGCTCTTCATAGAGAAACTTCCGAAGCATCGCGATTACAAAACTGCTATCATTCCTGAGAAGAGAGACACAGTAAAAGTAAGTGGCCACACTGGCTGTAATGGGGAAACTTTGTTTTAAGATTTTCCTCTAGAGCAAAGCTGCTGTAGCTCCCAGATACTGGCAATGAGGAAGAAGCTATTAGTCTGTCACAAGCATATATAGAAACTATTTTGCAATGAATTATGTTGCAAAATGCAGGCGCCCGAGAGAGAGAGCACACGCTAAGAAGTGTGTCACCCTTCCTTGTAAGTTTCTGTCCTGACTCCCTCTCCCTGCTGTGCTGTTGCACAGCTCCAATTTATTTCAGTGGTGCTTGCCTAGACAAACATCCTGGCAGACTGTTCCAGGCCCCTCTAATAATGGTTCTTATTGTCACACTGCTACTGATCACAGCTTCTTTTTGAGTTCTAAAGAACTTGATTTTCATGCTTACTTTCTCTCTATCCAGAAACTAAAAGAAGTTGCATTTCCTAGAGCCGAAGAGCTGAAAAAGGAGCTTTTAGAAAGATACAACAAAGAATATGCAGAGTACAATGTACAGAAAGTGAGTAACAGGAGGAGAAATGCGTGAGCTCCAAATTGTGCCTCTGAACACCACAGCTTGCAGTGAATGATGGCTGTTTGGGGTCTGTTTGTGTTTGGTCCTGGTCAAACACTGAAGCTGACATGTTATCCCAGCACTGTACCCCACCTACCCTTGATCTCTCTCCCTATCCCAGCAACTGGTATTCAGGAAAAAACTCTTCCATCTTCATCCAGAGTGGCTATGGAGGTTCTGCTCTGGTGTCTTGGGGTCAGTAATGGACTGGATGGAGAAGAACAAATTTGAAGTTAACATAAATGAGATAGTCTTGCCTATAGGAGTTTAGCCTGTTGTGAATGGGAGTAACACTCCCCATTAAATCTCAGATTATAGTCTGAGCGTTCTCCTGAATCCAGCCTTGAGCCTGGATGCTCAAGTGATGGCCACAGTGAGGAATGCCTTTGCCCAGTTTAGATTGGTACACCAAATGTGCCTGTGCCCAGAAAATACTGGTTTAGCACATGCCTTAATTACATCTGGATTATAGCGATGTGCTTTCCATGGGGTGGACTTTGAAGAATTGTCCATAAACTTCAATTAGTCCAGAATGCAGCAGCCGGATTTCTTTTTAAACCTGCTTTTGCCTGTGAGACCCAAGGACTTCCATGGGCTGCCTGTGTTGCACCTTTTCTCACCTGGTCCCTTGTCTGATGTTCCTGATGCAGAAGAAGCAGGAGGAAGAGTTTGCCCGCAGCCTGGCTCTGCAGCAACAGCTGGAGGAGGAGAGGCAGAGGGTGGCCAGGATGAAGCAGCAGCAGGCCGAGCAGGAGCAGTTCAATGCATTCGAGGAAATGATCCGGCGCCAGGAGCTGGAGAAGGAGCGCCTGAAAATCGTGCAGCAGTTTGGGAAGCCAACCCCCCACACCTCGGATGGCCCCTTGGTACCTGGCGTGCTCAAGCCCTTGAGCCCCAGTGGAGGAGGAGCGCTGCCAAAACCCCCCACTGTGGACAGGTCTCTGAAACCTGGAGCTTTGGGGACCCCAGAAAACAGTTAGTATGCCTTGACCCACCTTGTTTGGCTACTGGGTGACAGATCTCCTTCCCTTCCACATCAAAACATGAACAAACCCCTCACCTGCAACATGAGAGTATTCTAAAACTAAATAACTCTACTTTTGTAACACTTAAAACCCTGCTTGTGCAGATCCAGATCTCTGTATTGTAGAATGTTGACAAGATAGGATCTTTGGGTTCCTTCCAACTCTACAGTTCTGATTCTAGGATCTCGTATGTTCTCTGCAGAAGAAACAGATCCCTCTGCTACTGTTTTGCCATCTGAAGCTGAGCCGCCTCACAAGCCCGTTTTATTTCCTGCCCTGCCCTCATGCTCTTGAGTGGCCATAGGTGTGCATGTACGCGGGGCCGTGGGGGCCAAGCCCCCCCCATTTTCACTGAGGGGGCCGCCCCCTCTATTCCGCAGCCAGATGGGCTCTGTTGGGCCCTCCCACAGCTGTGACTAGGCCCCATCGGGCCTTTGAGGGGGCGCAACGGCTGCTGTCAGGCCTCTTCCCACTGTTGGGTGGAACTCAGGGCGCCTGAGTGGCCAGTTGCAGGGACAGGATGTGACAAGACAGCCATTCTCCAAGGACCCAACAAGTTTGTGGGCTTCAGTTGATTGGAGAAACCTGGGTTCTTACTTACCATATTTTTCGCTCTATAAGACGCAGCAGACCACAAGACGCACCTAGTTTTTGGAGGAGGAAAACAAGAAAAAAAATATTCTGAATCTCAGAAGCCAGAACAGCAAGAGGGATCGCTGCACAGTGAAAGCAGCAATCCCTCTTGCTGTTCTGGCTTCTGGGATAGCTGCGCAGCCTGCATTCGCTCCATAAGACGCACACACATTCCCCTTACTTTTTAGGAAGGAAAAAGTGAGTCTTATAGAGCAAAAAAATACGGTAATCCTTGAATATTCGCCCACCTTTCATCCTCCCCCCCCCCCAATTTTCCTCCATCTGCTCACTGAAAATATTATCAGTTCTTTCAGAAGGCAGTCTTGAAATACAGTCATACCTCGGGTTGAGTATTTTCGGGTTGCTCTCCGCGGCTACCCGGATGTAACGGAGTGTGTTACTTCCAGGTTTCGCCACATGCGCAGATGCTCAAAATTACGTCACGCGCATGCGCGGAAGTGGCGAAATGCGACATGCGCAGACGCGTCTTACGTTTACTTCAGGATGCGATCGGGGCTCCGTAACGGATCCTGTTCGCATCCAGAGTTACCACTGTACAGAGAATCCTGCAGCATTGAGACATTTTTGCAGTGGAGCGGTGGTCATGAGTTCTGTTAGTAGGTCCCTCCCTGTGGAATGTAAGGGGTGACACACATACAGTGGTACCTCAGGATAAGTACTTAATTTGTTCTGGAGGTCTCTTCTTAACCTGAAACTGTTCTTAACCTAAAGCACCACTTTAGCTAATGGGGCCTCCCGCTGCCGCTGCGCCGCCAGAGCACGATTTCTGTTCTCATCCTGAAGTAAAGTTCTTAACCCGAGGTACTATTTCTGGGTTAGCAGAGTCTGTAACCTGAAGCGTCTGTAACCCGAGGTACCACTGTATTGGAAAGGGCTTTTGGACCTTATGCAGCACACCTGAGCTTTTTCTTTCCAGGTGTGCATCCGCTTACCAGCAACAACTTTGGGCTACCTCTTAATTCTGGTTGAAATAACCACTGGCCCTTTTTTAAAGTGCTGGTCTCAAAACAATCTTCCTGTGACCTATTCTTCCAAACAACAGATCATGTAGTAAATCTGAGTCTGGACCATTCAGTTCAGATTGCAGGCATTGACTCATACGTTTGAATGCTTCCCTTCCTTCCTCCCTCACACACACACACGCATAGTGAACTAGCAATTCGGGGTAAAAGCTTAGGCTAGAACCAGGCCTGATATATGCCTGTCACATTGTACATCAAAATCTTCTCTTCTCTCTGCAGATACTACTATAGAAGGACTTCGCCATGTGACTGTCCCCAGAGAACTCTGTCATAAATTCCTCAAGTTGGCAGATGCAAACACTGCAAGGGGTGTAGAGACATGTGGAATCCTTTGTGGGAAGCTGGTAAGGTGACTTCTGGGATAATTCTGTCAATATTTGGTAGTCCCCGGTTTCAAGACTCTCAAGCTGCTGATTTGAATACTTGGAAATATTTGTGTTTATTAATATTAACTTGCTTTACATCACTTAAAGAATATGGGTGCATATATCAAAGCTGTTGCACACATGTAAAACTGGTTGCACTGATGTGAAGTCATGGAACGTTCATGAACACTCTTTCTTGCAAAAACTCACCCTGGGGAGATACAAGTTGCAGAAAGTCAGCTTTGTTGAGGGGCGACTTTTGGAGGAGACCTTGTATAAGAGTTAGGGACAAGAGAGGGTGTGTACTGTCAGCAGGTGTGGTGGAGAAGCAGGAAGACTGAGTGGGCAGCAGGGCTAAGAGGTAATAGACGGAGCCCCGAGGCCATGGACAGACAGATGGTGGTGATGTCAAAATATTTCAGCAGTGCAGGAGCCTATAATACCACCCTAGGCTGATGCTGCTCTGGATATTGGATAGCACATCTTATAGTTTCACACCTTCAAAGGTTATGGTGGCTTCAATGTGTTTTGGTAAAATGATAAATGAATCATTTATTTTTTTAAAAAATGATATGCTGCAACCTTTGTAATACATTAGGACCACTTCTTTCAGTTTTTAAAGTTCTTAAATATATTTGCAACATCCAACACTTGAGGGGTTTTTCCAGCTTGGCTTTTCTATTTTTACACTGTAGCCAGAAAGCCAATTTTACCCATATTTCTTTGCCTTCAGCCTCCCTTAAACTTCTCTAGGTGAAGATTTATTCATGTAGGCAGCTTTTGCTCTTCGGGTTCTTAAAGTGGGACACAGGTGGGTTTTTTAAAGTAATTCAGTAACATTAAACAACAACAAGGCAGCAGAGGGATCACACCAGAAAGTGAGCAGTAATTGGAGGAAGAGGAGGAGGGAAAGCTGAAATTCACTAAAACATCCAAACTGTCCAGGTCTCTAATGTCTCTGAAGCTGGGAGTGTGGTGTTGGGTCATTCCATTCGTAGGCCATTATGTTTATGTCCCTGGGGCTGTGTGGTGTTTGAATGGCAGCACTGTTGGCTGCTGCTAATTCCTCTTCCTTGCCCCCTTGCCCTTCTTTTTTCCCTTCCAGATGAAGAACGAATTCACAGTAACCCATGTCATCATCCCCAAGCAGCACGGAGGCCCTGACTATTGCAACACTGAGAATGAGGAGGAACTCTTCCTGATCCAGGATCAGTACAGCCTTATCACTCTGGGATGGATCCATGTAAGCCCTTGCTCAAGGCCTTCCAGGTGCAAAAGCCTGTTTGCGGGTGTACTTGTTACGGGCTGAGTCTTTGCCAGGTTCTTGTGCTTTCCCCGCAAAGCAATTGGCTGCTGCCTGCTGTAGAGCAGAAGACAAATTCAGAGATTTGTGGAAGGTCCCAAAGCAACCTGCTGCTGGGGGGTGCAAAACCCTAGTGTGCTCCTCTTGTGCAGTAGAACTTCTCCGTGAATTGTGACTACTTGCATGCCTGTGTATGGTGGGGAGGGGGGTGGAATTACCAAGTGGGTTTTCTTTGGTGCTTATCACACCCAGGGCCAGCTCTAGCATTGGGCACAGTGAGGCAGCTGCCTCAGGCAGCTAATTTTAAGTGTCATGAAAGGGCAGCAAACTGCTGTTGCTGTTGAATTGCTCGGGGGGGGGGGTTGTTTCTTGTGGGATTTTCTGCCTCCGGTTCCAAAACAACTTGGCTCGTAGTGGGGACAATTATTTGCCACCTTAGGCAGCAAAATGTCTTTGGCTGGCCCTGACCACACCCTCTCACCCATCTGCTGAATCTGTCTGATCCCAGGGCTACCACCCTTGGCTGTGCTCTTAGTCATTCATTTCAGTGGGGCTTACATAGGAAAACCTCTTTCCAGATTGAGCTCTGTGTCCTGGTCTTTGTGCAGGACGACATTTGAATTGGCATGAGCCAACAGTGTGACCCGGCAGCTAAAAAAGCCAATGCAATTCTGGGCTGCATCAATAGGAGTATCGCATCTAGATCAAGGGAAGTAATAGTGCCACTGTATTCTGCTCTGGTCAGACCTCACCTGGAGTACTGTGTCCAGTTCTGGGCACCACAGTTCAAGAAGGACACTGACAAACTGGAACGTGTCCAGAGGAGGGCAACCAAAATGGTCAAAGGCCTGGAAACGATGCCTTATGAGGAACGGCTAAGGGAGCTGGCCATCTTTAGCCTGGAGAAGAGGAGGTTAAGGGGTGATATGATAGCCATGTTCAAATATATAAAAGGATGTCACATAGAGGAGGGAGAAAGGTTGTTTTCTGCTGCTCCAGAGAAGCGGACACGGAGCAATGGATCCAAACTACAAGAAAGAAGATTCCACCTAAACCTTAGGAAGAACTTCCTGACAGTAAGAGCTGTTTGACAGTGGAATTTGCTGCCAAGGAGTGTGGTGGAGTCTCCTGCTTTGGAGGTCTTTAAGCAGAGGCTTGACAACCATATGTCAGGAGTGCTCTGGTGGTGTTTCCTGCTTGGCAGGGGGTTGGACTCGATGGCCCTTGTGGTCTCTTCCAACTCTATGATTCTACTTATCAAGCACCCAAATATTTATGGTCAGAAGTGGTCAGCGCTGCACCTGCTTATTCTCTGCTTTCCCAGTCTGGACTTAGATTGCTAGGGCGGGGGTGGGGGGGTGGGGAAGGTGATCACTCTGATAAAGAGCTATGAAAGGTCAGGCTAATGTTTCCTTAGAGAACAGGAGCCTTTCCCCCTTGCTTGGTGGTTGTCAAGAATGAGCCATGCCTTTCTTGGTGCTTGACTTTAATTTCTCCCTCTTTTCCTCCATCCTTATTTAGACACATCCTACCCAAACAGCTTTCCTTTCCAGTGTAGATCTACATACGCACTGCTCCTATCAGATGATGCTGCCGGAGTCTATAGCTATTGTTTGTTCGCCAAAATACCAGGAGTAAGTGTTCAATTTATTTCTATTGCAGACTAAATACATGTGCTATGCTCATTCCATTCTGCACCGCATTCTAACAGAGGTTTGATGCTTAGGCCAAGAAGAGAGGGCAGATGAGGCCTAGGAAGAATGTAGAAGAAGGGGATTAAAAAATAATATTAACCAGGCCTTTTTTTTCAGCCAGAGCTCACAGGAACTCAGCTCCGGCCCCTCAGAGGTGGACGCCATTGCTATTCTAAGAGAACAAGGGAGAAGTTCGTGGGGAGCTCTAGAAAAATAGCTCTGATAATAACCATAAGAAATGTAGATAACCCAGGCTGAACTTCAATAGAGTTTAAAAGATTTTGGAAAATTGGGACAATTTGGGGGGGGGGGGAGAATTAAGGATGCAAGGAGGAACTAGGTTCCACTAAGGGGATTATGTACATTTAGCAGATGAATTTGCATCCTTGTGCTTCCAAAACATACGTCCCTCACCCCACCTTGGAGATTGTGTTAATAATAAGCAGTTCTAGGATTTCTTTCCAAATAATTAAATAAGACTCATGGACTGCTAGTCATAGTAAAATAGCAATCAAAAGAGGCACCAGGTCTTTGAGCACCAGTTACTGGGAATCACAGATGGGGAGAATGCTGCTCTTGGGCTCCTTCTCCTGCCCATGATCACCGAGATCTGGTGTCCTAATGCATCCCACCCCGGTAGGACCTGCCCAGCCATTCCATTGGCTAGGCCCCACTCCCAGGCCAGCCTTGAACCCTTAAAAAGAAGTTTTCTTATACAAACTACAAAATGAAACAATAAACCAATAGAAAATAATAAAAGAGAAACAATTTACAATTACAGTGGTACCTCGGGTTACATACGCTTCAGGTTACAGACTCCGCTAACCCAGAAATAGTACCTCGGGTTAAGAACTTTGCTTCAGGATGAGAACAGAAATCGTGCTCCGGTGACGCGACAGCAGCAGGAGGCCCCATTAGCTAAAGTGGTGCTTCAGGTTAAGAACAGTTTCAGGTTAAGAACGGACCTCCGGAATGAATTAAGTATGTAACCAGAAGTACCACTGTACACTCAAATTAAAATAACCCCAACCCCATTTAAACATTAAAAACCACCCCACTCCATCCCAAAAAAAACCAGAATTTTAAGCCCCATGGATTAAAATTATCTTAAAAGCATTTTAAAACACACTAACATGGAGCAGGAAAAACAATAGCAGACCCCCCCCCAGCACTGCCCCGAGAGTTCATTGCAGTGAATCTGCCCCCACCCCCTAGGCCAGCTGGCAAAGGCCTTGCAGAAGGAGCAGGCCCTGCAGTCCTCACCACAGCAGATCAGTATGCTTATATGTTCAGTACGAGGGTTTGGCTGTTCTTGGATATTCTTTGATTGTCCACATAATTCAAAAGACGTGATAGTGGATCGTTAATCCATCTTGTCTTAAATTCCTTCATTTATGACAATACCATCCTTCAGTATCTTCTCACCTTCCAACATTCTACACCAGACAGAGATGAAATCTCCTTTACTGTCTTTGCCAAACCAGCACCGCCCAACCCTCCTGCCCATTTACCCCTCTGTGACAACCAATGCCATTTCACCACAATTTTCTCTAAAATTCTTAGCTATCCAATAAGAATTTCCAAACTTCTTCTGGGATTTCCATCTGCAGATCTCTCTCCCGTTTTCCTGTATCAATGTGATTTGCCTCCCAGTTTTTATGAATTAGTAGGGCTCTTCTTATGCTATGTTCTTTTCATGACTTTCTGATGACTTTTGTTGTTGTTGTTGTTGTTGTTGTTGTTGTTGTTGTTGTTGTTGTATGCACTTAGTAACTCAATAGTACAAAAATTAAAATCAGAATGGAGATAATCCTAAAATGCATTCATACATATAAAAGGCAAGTCTAGTACATCCAATCCACTGGAAGAGACCACAGGTACCTAAAATATTTTATGTATGCTGCTTATTTTAGTGTACAGTGGTGCCTCACAAGACAAAAAGAATCCGTTCTGTGATTCTCTTTGTCTAGCGGTTTTTTCGTCTTGCGAAGCAAGCCCATTGACGGATTAGCGGATTAGCGCTATTAGCGGCTTTTAGCGTCTTATCTGCTGATCGGATTAGCTGATAAGCGGCTTAGCGGCTTAGAAAAAGGGGGGAGGGGGGAAAACCGCAGGAACTCGCAAGACATTGTCGTCTTGCGAAGCAAGCCCATAGGAAATTCATTTTGCGAAGCACCTCCAGAACGGAAAACTCTTTCGTCTAGCGAGTTTTCCGTCTTGCGAGGCATTTGTCTTGCGGGGCACCACTGTAGTTCAATTCAGTTTAGTTTATTAAATTTATACATCACATGATTCTTTTAAAAAAACAAAAAAACACCTTCAAAGCAGTTTACAAAAAATATGTAGGAAACCCAGAAGTGCTAATGATTGAACTTTAAATAAATATGTTACACAAAACTTGTCCCCCTAAAACCTGCTATCAGTTTTGAGGCATACAAGTGATTTTATTTACAATCTTTCTAGGACTGGATTCTTTAAATTGACAGACCATGGCATGGAAGAGATCTCTTCCTGTAGGCAAAAAGGGTTCCATCCACATAGCAAAGATCCCCCACTCTTTACAGTAAGTATATCCAAAGTGCATTGGCCTGGTTCTTGCTGATTCCCCCCAATCCTGCCTGTACTGCAATGGCATGCTAACAGGAAAACCTTTATCCAGTTTCTGTTCTGATGCCTGCTAGGGTCAGAGAATGCCTCCTCTTTTTCTCCCCACTATTTGAGATTCTTTCTCTGTGTAGTGCCAGAAACTGCCAGTGAAGCAGGATGGTGTGGATTTTTCTCCAGCATAAAAATATCAGAATTTATAGTGGGATCCTAATGCCTGTTTAGGAGTGAGTCCTATTGAATTTAAGGGGGCTTACTCAAAGGTTAGGATTGCAGCCAGGAAAAAGAAATTCCAGTGGGTGCTGGAGCTTTTGACTGCAGAAGATATTCTCAGCACAAACTCTTGCAGCAAATTAGAGCTTCCGAAGTGCTTTGCTGTGACAGGGCTAGACCCCTTGGTCCCTATTCAGGGAATCTGGCATGGAGCCCTGAGGCAGAGGCAGCTAGGACTTGGGTGTGTGATGGCAACCCTGATCAGCTGGGTGGGAAGCACATTGTTCCTAAACCTCTCACTGAAGGGGAAATCTGCTGGTGACGTTGAGGTACTTGGAATACTCTAAGACTGCCATGCACCGTGCACAATTAGTATCTCTTTCAGCCTGTATGTTTTGAATTTAGCCACCCCACCTGCTCTTGACTGCTGTGCCCTTCATTTCCTTTTCCTTTTCCCTTTCAGACCTGCAGTCACGTGACTATCCTGGAGCAGGAAGTGATGGTTCTGGACCTTCGATAAAGCAAATGCCTTCATGCCTTTCGCAGCCATTAACTGTCCTCTACATTAATTTATGATGACTAATAATACTCCCTCTATGCAGCAGTTCCCAAGGCTCTCCCTGTAAACACCTCAAGAGTTTCACATTCTTTCTGATCTCATGCAGTTGTTAAATTAGGGAGGAGAGAGGAACTCTTAGGAGATATCACTAAACTTACTTCAAGTAGTATTTGGCTGCTCACTGATCCTCTTCAGGCTTTACCCTGCTGAACCTTAATCCAAAAATCAAGCAAATTAATAACCTATAAAAATCTGTTTGTGATATGCTGAGCGCATAAATTCATCTGTTTCCTCTCTTTCAAGCTGCAAACATAGAATTGTCTCCTAAGCTCATAAACACCGATGGAAGCCTTTGGTGGATTCCCCAAGTGCTGTGCCAATAGCTCAACTTCTTGTGAGCGACAACAAAATGATGTTTACGTTGGAAGGAAATGAGCATATGCAGGAAGATTGTGTTTTTTGTTGTCAGGAATTCTTCAAAAGATAAATAAATCACAAGTTCTTCCAGGCTTCCGTTTCAGGGAGAGGGAGGAGATAGGAGTTACAGGAAAAGAGAAGCCAAAGGAAGGGATTCCATAAATAGCTTCTTGGTTCCATTCTTGGCACGGTTTGCCAAAGGATAGATCTGCACTTGATTTGTGCTATGAACTTTCAGTTCCAGCAAGTGCCGATATGCACTGAATCATCATCTAACTCGTTGGACAACCCCTTAAGTAATGCTTTAAGGCCTAGACCAGCAACTTAAAGGCCTAGACTGAGGGTTAGTTCGATACAGAGATTTAAAAATAGGTTTACTGTTGGAAAAATGACTCTGGTACCTCTACACCTTGTACCCTGTCCTCGTATCACATTGCAGTGAAGGGCAGGTTTAAAATATTTTAAATAATAAATAAAGACACCTATAAAAAGAACATAAGTGTGATGACACTTCTCTCTTTCTCAAGCAGGTGTAGCCAATGTAAGTTCCAGATGAGCATTTGCCAATGGCCAGGGATGATGGGAGCTGTAGTCCAGCAACACCCGAAAGGCCACAGGTTCCCCATCCCTACCCTGCAGGTTGTGTCTTGCCACCCCGCCTTGGCACTTGATTGCAGGTGCTTCTTCCACCCTGTAAATTGTAAACAGATCAGTGGGTGAGAAGCATCATCTACAACTCTGTGGCATGGAATGCTTACTGGGAGCGGAGGGGAAACTGACCGCTAGCTGGGAGGGGGAATAGAATGGAGAAGATGGAAAGGGAGGAAGAGACACAAAGATAAGAAGCAAGCAGAGAAGACCCATCTCCTTGTCTGCATAGGCCATGCCCTGGTTCACATTGAAAAGCCATCTACTGTACAGTACTCCCAGGTACAGAAGTGAGTGCTACCCTGAAGAAGAAAAAAATCAGGGGAGAATTTCAATATTTTTATGTAGTTGGTTCCAGCACCAGTGTGCCTAACCTCACCCCCAATACCCTAAAAGATAACAGCAAAATGAAAATATATAAAAAATAATATTTATTTATTTATTTATTTATATTTATAATATATATAGAGAGAGAGAGACAGACTGTGTCAGACCAACACGGCTACCTACCTGAATCTAGCAAAATGAAAAGTTCCTCTTTTTCCCATTCAGTGTGAACCGCACTGCAGGGCTGTCATAAGCCACTCTCTCCCACTCTTCCGATCTGCAATATGGAGAATGAACTGGAATTGCTTTGGAATTTGCAGCAGAAGTTGTTTTAAAGCACACTTAAGTAAGAATTGAATAAAAAAGTAAGTCCCATAGTTTAGCCATGCACTATGGGAAGAAGCCGTTTATTTTATCAATATCTGCAAAGCTTACAAACTGTGGCGGTGAAAGCAAGTCACTGGCAAGAGGGGCTGCTAGGCTTGGGAGCCCCAGAAGACAAAGCATATTCCCTTGGCAGCTTCTTAAATCTCTTCCCCTGCAATGTGAGTGTGTGTTGGGTGTTACACTCCACTTAAGTGAGGCCTAGCTGGCCTGGCGAACACCCCACATGAATTCTGTGTGCATCTACATCAGCCTTCCTCAACCTGGCGTCCTCCAGATGTTCTAGACTCGTAATTCCCATCAGCACAGCACTGCCCAAGTAATTTTGCTTCCTGAGACAAAGGGCAAGATGGCGCCCTCCCATTCCCCCAACAGAATCTGATCAGCAGTTGGATCTTACTTTCCCTTTAGTGATAGGTCAGCTTCACAGAACTGTAGAGTTGGACCCAAAGGGTCACCTGGTTCAACTCTCTGTAATGCAGGTACCACAGCTAAGGAATCCCTGACAGAAGCCTTCCAACCGCTGGTTAAAAACCTCCGTTCCATTAACCACATTGGCAGGCGGGGCAGGAGGACCAGCAAAGGACAAATACAGTGTAAAAAAAGTAAGAAGAAGAATTCAGAAATAAGGAATCAAATGCAGCTTTGGTTTTAAAATAGTTGCAAACCTAACATAAATTTGTACATGAAATAACTTTATGGAATCAAATGACAATTAAGAAAGAACAATGTATATCTGCCTGTATCCAAAGCAAAAGAGCACAAACACAGTATACTGACAAAATATAAACAATGGGAACAGATGATGGTGATGATTGCTATTACAGTGGTACCTCGGGTTAAGAACTTAATTCGTTCTGGAGGTCCGTTCTTAACCTGAAACTGTTCTTAACCTGAGGTACCACTTTAGCTAATGGGGCCTCCCGCTGCTGCCGTGCGATTTCTGTTCTCATCCTGAAGCAAAGTTCTTAACCCGAGGTACTATTTCTGGGTTAGCGGGGTCTGTAATCAGAAACGTCTATAACCTGAAGCATCTGTAACCCGAGGTACCACTGTATCACCATTATTTATTACCCAGCCTTCCCCGTAACATTGCAGGGTGGGTTACAACAGTTTAAAAATACAGCATTAAAACAATTTGAAAAACTTAACAATTACAAAAAAACACAATCACAAAAAACAACATAAAATGACAATAGCATCTAACAAAAAGTAACAAAAAATCATACAGTTGCTTGTATTTAGATTTCCAATTTTTCTGCATTAGAAATATTCATGGCTGTTTTTCTAATAAGATATAACTCACAAAGTATCACAGAACCCAAACATGTTCAGACCTCTGTCTTTCTCAGTGGTCTCTGTACTCTGGACACAAAAATTGTTCGGTGTACAAGTACCGTATTTTTCGCCCTATAACACGCACCCAACCATAACACGCACGTAGTTTTTAGAGGAGGAAAATCCGTAGGCATGCCACCCGTAGGCATTTCCTCCATAACACGCACAGACATTTCCCCTTACTTTCTAGGAGGAAAAAAGTGAGTGTTATGGTGCAAAAAATACGGTACATATTGTGTGTGTGTACATACACACACACACACACACACACACACACACACACACGTAAATGGAGGTGCTCCCCCAAACATATGCCACCTGTTCCCCAGAATCCTTTGCACTGCAGTGCGGTTTCACAGCAGAGAACGGTAGTTCTTGGGCCAGCTTGTGGCATGGTAGGGGCTTCCTGGAAAGCACAAACCTCCTGAAAAGTGCTCTCTAGTGTGCGAGGCTTGGGAGGCATTGCCCAGTGGCAGCTGCTTCCCTGGGCCAGTCCCCGGAAGTGTGGTTTTTTTGCTTTTGGAGCTCAGGCTATGAGCCTCCCCCCCCCCCGCCTGCTAGGAGATGCCAAGGATTCCCTGCAGCTTCTCTTCCTCCTTCCCGCTGGCCTGCTTTGTGTCATAGGTTTCTGCTGCTTCTCTTGCTGCTGCGGCTGCATTCCATTCCAGTGGCAGATGCTGGGATACCAAGCGCCCGTGGTGGGGCTGCGAGGGAAGCTGGATTGGCTGCCTGGGTCAAATGCTTCCTTATTAGGCTGTCCACTGCCTGTCAGGGTTTGGGGCTTTCAAGTGCAAGTGTTGTCCTTTCGCCCAAAAGCTCCCAGGGTTTCTATGAAGGACCCCCTTCTTGCTCGGCTCAGTGGGTGTTGGCTTCCTCCTTTGCTTGAGCACAAGGCAGCCTAAAAGCCCTCCAATTTCAGGACTGCAGTGGGCAAGGCATCCTGGAAAGTAGGTAGATCAGGGGTCAGCAACCTTTTTCAGCTGTGGACCAGTCCACTGTCCCTCAGACCATGTGGTGGGCTGGACTATATTTTGGAAAAAATATGAACCAATTCCTGTGCCCCACAAATAACCCAGAGATGCATTTTAAATAAAAGCACACATTCAACTCATGCAGTGGCGTAGCGTGGGTTGTCAGCACCCGGGGCAAGGCAAGTAATTTGCGCCCCCTAACCCGTGGATTTGCGCCCCTAAACCCTAACCCCCAGATGTTGCGCCCGGTGCGGCCGGCCCCCCCTGCACCCCCCACGCTACGCCACTGAACTCATGTAAAAACAAGCTGATTCCCAGATCGTCTGTGGGCTGGATTGAGAAGGCGATTGGGCCGAATTCAGCCCCTGGGCCTTAGGTTGCCTACCCCTGAGGTAGATCTTCCCCCAGAGGAGGGACTGTAGCTCAGTGGTTGGGTATTTGCTTTGTATGTAGAAGTTGAATGTAGAAGCCACATGGAGCAATGGACTGACTTGGTGCAAAGCTGTAGCTGAGAGTTTTTTTTTGCCCTGGGTGAAGCCTCCCAGCCTCTCTCTCTGTGTATGCAAATGGGGGGGGGTACCAAACTGAGTCTTTGACCCAGATGAAATAAAGCCTAGTTTTGCCCCTGCTTGGTAAAAGGCAGCTTCTTGTGTGTTGCTATCACAGTGGTACCTCTGGTTGCGAACGGTGGCACCTTTAGGATATATGGTTTTATTTATACATATGTATAAGGGGTGACCGGAAAGGTCGGTAAATGGTCACAGAAATCGGACAGCGAGAAATATTCGAACATCCAATTGGCATCGGAAACCCACGGAATGCTCACAATTGTGGATGGAGATGAAGCTGTAACTCAAAAGACAGCGTATGAGTGGTTAAGCGTTTCCATGAAGGGCAGCAAACCATTGAAGATGACCCTCTGTCTGGCAAACCATCGATGAGCAGAACGGCGGCAAATGTCGACAGAGTCCACAAGTTATTGATGCATGATTGGCGTTTGTCCGTCCAAATGATGGCGGAAAAATTGCATTTTCCACATGAAATCATTACTGAGGTTACTGAGTTGTCCCACCCTCCATATTTTCCCAATCTGGCCTCACTGGATTTCTTTCTTTTTCCAAAACTGAAATTTGTACTGAAAGGGCACAGATTTCCCAACATTTCACACGTCCATGCTGCTGTGACGAGGGAACTGAAAGCAGTACAAAAAGAGGACTTCTCCAGAAGTTTCCAACAGTTCTACGAACGTTGTCAGCGGTGCATTGTATCAGAGGGGGCCTACTCTCAAGGCCTGTAAGGTATGTATGCTTAAATATTTCTCGCTGTCCGATTTCTGTGACCATTCGTTGAACTTTCCGGTCACACCTTGTACAACCTGAGCATAAGGTGGAGGAGCTCACAGCATTAAGATCCCATTAGAACTTGTTTCTCCATTTGGATCCAGCCCAGAGCAAGCAGGTCTCTGGGCTCATCAAGACTTCTGCTTGCCCCATGCATTCTAGACACTGGTGTGAGCAGTTTTGCATGCCCCTCCCTTAGCCTGGAGGCCCCATCATTATTTTGGGATGCTAATGAAGACACTTAAGCAGCCAGCTAAGGTCAATGTCTTACAAAAAAAATTGTCTGACAAGTCCAGCAACCTCTGTTAGATTCTAACCCTCACTGGGTACCAGACCACCAGAATGAGGAAGAACTCAGGACATTTTCCAGATGGATCCCCCAAACCCACAACACTAATTAGAGAAGTCAGATAATTTCCGAGCTGTATGATAAGCCCATATGGAATTTAGAGGTATTTTATGATACCCATCCCCTCCATCAACTGAATGTGAGCATAACCGACGACTGCTGACCCACTCCTCCCCAACTGGCACGGGTTTTTTAGTTTAGGTTGCTTTTTGATGTTCTGTTTGTTTTATTGGCATTAACAATAGCAGCCACAGCAGCAGCAACAACAAAAACACAATAAAATAATGTTTGTTAAACATGGCTCTGGGGCGGATCCAGTGTAAAGGTAAAGGGACCCCTGACCATTAGGTCCAGTCATGACCGACTCTGGGGTTGTGGCGCTCATCTCGCTTTATTGGCCGAGGGAGCCAGCGTACAGCTTCTGGGTCATGTGGCCAGCATGACAAAGCCGCTTCTGGCAAACCAGAGCAGCGCACGGAAACACCATTTACCTTCTCGCCGGAGCGGTACCTATTTATCTACTTGCACTTTGACGTGCTTTCGAACTGCTAGGTTGGCAGGAGCAGGGACCAAACAACGGGAGCTCACTCCGCCGACCTTCTGATTGGCAAGTCCTAGGCTCTGTGGTTTAACCCACAGCACCACCCGCGTCCCCGTATCCAGTGTAGTGCTGTGCTAAAGTCATTTCAATTTATACTTGCTCCATGGGTGAAATATTTTGTGGAACATTGTTGCACGAGAGAATGCGTAAGCAGGTTGCTGCACTGTTTGCTGCACCATAGATTGCACAATCTGTTGCATACTGTTGATCCCTCTGCCTGTTCCCAGGTCTCAAGGAGGCTTCCCTTCACCACTGTGAGCTATCAGCATCTATCTGCAACTCTTGCCTCCCTCTTTTGCTGCTGCTGCTGCTGCTGCCCACTCCTGGGAGGCTCTGCCTGGCTACTGTGTACATTTATTTTCCTTAAAAAGGCAGCAGGGAGTTTCTCAGCCTCTGGTTGGATCTTTTAAGGCAGACTTCGCCAACCTGGCCTCCTCCATATGTTTGGGGTTAAATTAAAGCAGTAGCTTCACACAGCGCTTAATATAGCTCTTCATCGCCTGGCAATCTCTTTACTCACCTCACACCATGCTTATATTATGTTTACTCAGAAGTAAGTCCTGTTAGCAAAGATCCTCTGCAGCTTTAGTGAGAAGGATTCTCCTTAGTGTTTCTGCATCTAGTAGTAACTTCCTGCTCCATACAGGATTGCTCCTGTCAAACTTACATTGGCAGGGAGTACCACAGGCCCATTATAGGCTCAGGCACAATAAAGGCCAACCAAACCTCAGGGGCATGGGGGACCACCAAAAATTTGGCAAATCTAGTTGCTCCTTAGCTGCCCTGTTATGCTTATGGAGTCATTACATTGATTTGTTAAAGCATTTTAATTGTTTTATATGTAATTGCTGTTTGTTTTTGTTTTTTAAATTTTTTTACATGAGACATGGTTTTAACTGTTTTTAAGGGAAGATTGTGGCATTTCCTCTGAGGAGGCTAAGTTTATCACATGATAAGATTTTCATACAGTCACAGAATTGCGGTGTTGGAAGGTGCACAAGGGTTATCAAGGTCAACCCTTGCAATACACGTATGTAAGTTATTGCTTCATATATGCTTTTGCTGCATTGCAAATTGCACTGAGATGCCTCGTAGGAAGCAATTCATTAATGAAACAAATAATGTGACCAAGTTTGCTGATAATAGCAAATGGTTCAGCACAGCTAAAACAAAGAGAGGTTGTGAAATGCTCCTGGGACCTATTGAGGTGGCCATCAAAGTGGAGAAGCACCCGTGACCCGCCTTCGTGTATATGCTGAGCTGGGTCTCGGGGTTGGGACCGATAGCTTGAGGAAAACAGTGGTGCAATGTGGGGCTGCTCGGAAACAGGCGAAGAGCATGCTAGAGAACAATTTGGGAAAGAAAGCTGCTGATATCGTAATGCCATTATATATACCCGGGGTGTGACTCCACTATTAACATCCACCTGGAAGGCTGAGTTCAGTTCTGGTCCCTGCGTCTCAAATGTGGTATTCTAGAGCTGGGAAAGGTGTAGAAAAGAGTAGCCAAAATGATCAAGGGGCCAGAGCAAATCTTGAGTGCCATCAGAGTGGCACTGCTAGTCAGCTATACAGAATCCTGTACTAGTTGCCCAAGAGGCATTCAGTGCCTTTCCTTGTCACTTCCCTTTCTGCACAAAGCCTGATCTTTGGGGGAAGTTGGTTGCAAGGCCTCCCAGTCAACTTCAGTTACGCAACCTGAATTGCATGGTACGTGACTGAATCCTCCTGGAAAATAGTGATAGTCTGGAAGTGCCCTGCAACTAGGCAAGAGGGGCATCTACCTTGCTGGTGCTGAAACAGCTTCCTGGGCTTTCTCCCTGTCCCCAGGCCCATATAATAATAATAATAATAATAATAATAATAATAATAATAATAATAATATATTTATACCCCACCCATCTGGCTGGGTTTCCCCAGCCATTCTGTGCGGCTCTCAACAAAATATTAAAAACACGATAAAACATCAAACATTAAAAACTTCCCTAAACAGGGCTGCCTTCAGATGTCTTCTAAAAGTCAGGTAGTTGTTTATTTCCTTGACATCTGTTGGGAGAGCGTTCCACAGGGCAGGTGCCACTGCTGAGAAGGCCCTCTGCCTTGAATACTCTGTGTTGCTTGGAGCCAGGGAACCAGGTGGAGGACCACCTTTTCCACCATGAGCTTCTGGGGCGCTTGGGTAACCTTTGCAAGCTCTCCTCCAGGGACCCCCAGCATGTGAGGTAGGGGGCAACTGAGGAGCGAGCCTGCTTAGTGGTAGCACCACAGCTGTGAAACACTCCCCCCCCCCCGCAGGAGCAACATACTGTGTTCTTTTGGTGGCACACAAAATCCTTTTTATTTTTGATGGCAGAGTTTCCCATTGGTGGTCAGCGGACACCAGGAGGTCTGCAAAACCCACCCAGGAGGTCCGTGGCATCACTCACAGAACAAAAACAACCATTGTTGTTGTTGTTTAGTCGTTTAGTCGTGTCCGACTCTTCGTGACCCCATGGATCAGAGCACGCCAGGCACTCCTGTCTTCCACTGCCTCCCGCAGTTTGGTCAAACTCATGCTGGTAGCTTCGAGAACACTGTCCACCCATCTTGTCCTCTGTCGTCCCCTTCTCCTTGTGCCCTCCATCTTTACCAACATCAGGGTCTTTTCCAGGGAGTCTTCTCTTCTCATGAGGTGGCCAAAGTACTGGAGCCTCAGCTTCAGGATCTGTCCTTCCAGTGAGCACTCAGGGCTGATTTCCTTAAGAATGGAGAGGTTTTATCTTCTTGCAGTCCGTTGGCCTCTCAAGAGTCCCCTCCAAAACAACCATGGAGATATCAAAATGTTCAAAAGAACATTCAAAAGTCTGTGCCTTGGCTTTTGAAAAACAGGTGTCTGCAGTACTAAGCTATTTGGGAGCCACTGCTCCAAGACCTTTTACCCTCCGTGGTTTCTGTCTACAGTTCTGGTTGCCTCACCTCAGAAAGGGTATTTTGAAGGGCAACCAAGATGATCAAGGGGAGGGAGCGACTCACATATGATGAGAGGTTGCAGCATTTAGGACTTTTCAGTTTAGAAAAATGGTGAGTAAGAGGCGACATGAAATAAGTTTATAAAATCATGCATGGCATGGAGAAAGTGGATAAAGAAAAGTTTTTATCCTTCAACCAGAACACGAGAACTCCTCAACATCCACTGAAGCTGAATGTTTGAAAAATTAACGGCAGATAAAAGAAAGTCCTTCACACAGTACATGGTTAAACTAGGGGACTCACTGCTACAGGAATCCGTAATGGCCACCAACTTGGATGGCTTTTAGAAAACGATTAGATAATTCCATAGAGCAGCAGGTTATCACAGTTACAGTGGCTCTGTTCTGCCTCCATGGCTGGGGTCAACAATGCTTCTGGATACCAGCTGCTAAGAGCTACAGGAAAGGCCAGGGCTCTCACGCTCAAATCCCGCTTGCAGGTTTCCCACAGGCATCAGTTGGGCCACTGTGAGAGCAGGATGCCATGGGCCTGATCCAGTGGTCAACCAGATGCCTGTGGGAACCCCACAAGTGGAACCGAAGCACAAGAGCACGCTCCTCTCTTGCAGTTTCCAGCAACTAGTATTCAGAAACATAACTGCTTCAGATCACGGAGGCAGAGCAGAGCAATCACAGCCAATCGCCATCAAAGGCCTTCTGCTCTATGAATCTGTCTAATCCAGGGGTAGGCAACCTATGGACCGGGGGCCGGATGAGGCCTAATCGCCTTCTAAATCCGGCCCGCAGGCGGTCCGGGAATCAGCGTGTTTTTACATGAGTAGAATGTGTCCTTTTATTTAAAATGCATCCCTGGTTTATTTGTGGGGCACAGGAATTCATTTATAGTCTGCCCCCCACCTGGTATGAGGGACAGTGGACTGGCCCACGGCTGAAAATGGTTGCTGACCCCTGGTCTAATCCTCTTTTAAAGCCGTCTAGGCTGGTGGCCTGTGGGAGTGAGTTCCATAGTTCAAGTGTGCGCTGTGTGAAGAGTTAGACCTTCCAGTCAGTGCTGGATTTAGGGCAGTGTGGACACACACACACACCCTGGCTCAACAACAACAACAACTTACATTTGCATGGGTACCTATTGAGAAGATCCATAAAAAGCAACTGTGAAAATAGGAAATATTTAGGGGCGTGCCAAATTTTGTCTTTGCTTAGGGTGCCATATCATGACCCTGTCCACTCCTGTCTCAGTGGATTGGGCCCTTGATACTGAAGAGGAAGGGTGTGCCTTTGGATTTCCTGCTTGTGGAACCAGAATGTCTTGGTCTGACTCTGGCCATTCTTGGTAACTTTCTCACCTCTGTCCCTGGACCGGCTGCCACTTCCTCTCCCCGTGCAGCTTATAAGGACTTGCCCCTCACTTGTTTACTGAAGTGTAGCATAAAAGGAGTCAGTTCACAAATGAGGCGTTGCTTCCCAACTTTTTTCCTGCATACATTTTTCTGAAGATAATAATTCACCGGGCTCTGTTCTACCACCAGCCCAAGGTCAATATAATGAAATAAAACACCTTATATGGCTAACATACTATCCATTGGCCTTTTTAGGGTCTTGGCTTGGAGAAGATCCGCCTCTGAGGTTTTATAGTCTCACTGGTATTTATACCAAAGGCATCGTCAGAACAGAGTCCCCGAGGAAAGGAGTTTTCCTGTGCACTTGGTGAGTAGCTGCAGAAAGATTCCGCTTGCATGAACCCTCTTCTTGGAAACTGCCTCCTTCAGGGGCAAGGCAGGAGTCGTGCATGGCAAGGGAGACTTGGGACCCACGTTGCTGGCTGGCCAGGTTTGGAATGCGCCTGAACATTGCTCCCTGTGCGTGCCTCTGGGAGGAGTGAGTGGCCCTAAGCTCTGCCGCTTCATTGAAGGTTTCTGCCGGTTTTTGTGGCTGTCTTTGTGCAAGGGTTGTGCAAGGCTGTCTTTGTGCAAGTGTTAGCGGCTGTGGCTTGCCTCTCTCCACAGCACACTTTGGAGGCAGAGGGAAAGACCGGGACTTCTTGGGTTTATGGTCCAATATGCAATCAGGGTGTCAAGTCGTTGCTGTTTTTTAAAAGCGCAACCTGGTGTTTTGGATACCACTTTTGGAGAAAGCCAGAGGTTTTTGACTACTATTCCTGTGGATGCTAAATAATTTGAGATTATCTGTCACATGTTATTGATTGCCTAGGGCTAACCCCTCCCCCACCCAGTTATTGATTCCATACAGCTGCTTTATTTTCAATACTTGCTGAAATTAGTATTAGCTGTGACTGTTTCATCTTTCTTTACATGATAAAAGCAGGCTGGTGTGCCTGAATCTGAAGGAAATATGTGGGGAGGGGCCTTTTTTCCCTTTGGAAGCCAGGGGTTGGAGAGATTATTTCCATTTTTGGGAAAAGCTTGTGAGAAACCTCGTGTTTCTGTTTACTCTCGCCCAGAGTCCTGGCGTGGGATGCCAGGCTTGCTCTCTGATTCATGCCTGCAGCTTGCGGAAAATTTAGAAAAATTCCAGAGGACACAGAACAAGGCTTGCGTGTTAGAAAAGGAAAATATAAGTATGTGATACAATTGCATCCTCCAGGGAAGGAAATCTGAAGTAAAGTGATCCAAAATCTCTGGTGTGTGAAAACTCTTGTGCAGAAACCCAGCATGAAAGCAACTGTACTCTGCACCTGCTCTGTGCCACCTCCCTCTGGTAAAATCCTGGAATTAGGAAAAGAATCAGAGTCTGAGGGTTGGTGAGCCCAGGTCCAGTTAAGTCATCTTCCTTGGGGGCCCACTTTTATTTAGTATTTGTTATTTTATTTATTCAACTTATATACTGCCTTTCATCAAAAGACCCCAGGGTGGTGTACAACATTAAGAACACACTTCAAGACAGCCACTGTGGTGGAGTAGCTGCAGTGGCCTGGCTTGGACCTGGCAGACCTTGGGCCGGTCACTTACTCTTAGCCTGAACTACCTCACAGGGTCGTTGTGAGGAGAAATGGGGGGTGCGGGAAGAGAACCCCTTGAGCTCCTTAGAGGAAAGGCGGGATATAAATGCAAGAAATACATTAATTAATTAAATAAGATGAGACTCTCACCACCTGCTCTGCAGATGCCCTGAGATATATAGTCACGTCAATCTTTGATTCTTTGGAAATGGTCTCATTTACATAAAAACCTTAAACCTGAGTGGCATTTGAACAAGAATGTGTCAAAGCTGAATTAGTGGAACAAGCCATGGCAACAGCAGGGAAGTCGAGGCAGCTGTCTTCTGGTCACGATGGCACCTTAGGCAAGGGATGAGATGTGAAGGGCAGGGTGTCAGATGTGGAGGAGCTGGCTGGAAGAGGGGAATTCCTTGCTGGATCAGGCCAAGCAAGACTCATCTAGTACAACAATCAGTTCGCAAGAGGGGCCGCCCCACTGGGAAGCAGGGCAGGCAGGCATGCAATTGTTGGCCTGGCTTTCCCCTGTTGATTTCAGCATCCGGCATTCAGTAGTATACTCGGGGGGGTTTTCAGCTGGAACTCATTGGAACTGGGTTCCGGCACCTCTCAGGTGTATGACATTGTCGTTATACGAGAACAAGGGAGGCATTCACGGTGAGTTCTGGCACCTTTTTTCTAGAAAAATAGCATTGGGTATACTGCCTCTGCACAGAGTCTCCACATATGTACTGTGGGTAATGGCCAAGCCCTGGGCTCCATGAACTTATCCATTCCATTTTTATAAGCGAGAGTGGATGCTTCAATCATTTCAGCTGCTTCCTGAAGCTTGCAGTTGTTTCCCCAGCTTTTGTGAATGGAAACAATCAAAGGAGGGTCCTATTTGTTTCAGAGTCACCTGTCCAGAGACCAGCTAAATCATGAGCTCCCCATCAGCTCAGCTTCATGACATATGGGGCTTACTTGCCATGATTCTCCTGCTCACACTAAGTATTGCTAAGTGGTTTTCCGTCTGGCCTTCTGTGTCTCTGCAGTTTGCTCCAATGGATGGGTTGCATCCCTTGATGTTTTCGGTTGGTGCCTTGAAAAGGAATTGGAGGATAGCCCCAAAGTTGCTAAAGCAGTCTTGCCCAGCCTTGGACCCTCCAGATGTTCTGCACTACAACATCAGCCCTTGTATACTATGATGGTCATTGTAGTCCAAAGCATATGGCGGGCACCAGGTTGGGTCAAGGGGACAAATTCTTTCTGATCACAATAGGGCCATCAAAAACCTTTAGCTGTTTTATGCCAGCAAAACTATCATGGCTCCCCTCAAAGAATCCCAAGAATGGCATTTTGGTGAACATCCTGGTGATAGATTCAGGTAGGTAGCTGTGTTGGTCTGATGCAGTATATATACCATATATATGTTGTCCAGTAGCACCTTAGAGACCAACTAAATTTGTTCTTGGTATAACCTTTTGTGTGCATGCACACTTCTTCAGATACGAAGAAGTTCTTATCTGAAGCCGTGTGCATTCACACAAAAGCTTATACAGTACCAAGAACAAACTTAGTTGGTCTCTAAGGTGCTACTGGACAATTTCTTTAATATATATATACTGTATATATCCCGGTGATAATTCTGCTAGCCATCCACCCTCACAGAGGTACAGGCCCCAGAGCAGGTCCCTTGCAGAAACGAAATGACTGTCAAGCTAAATCTGCACTGCAAACATGCTTTATGGGGTATCCTCTCACGGTTGGATTCACTGGCTGCCGCCAAGTCAGTTCTTTGGCCAGTCTCTGTGTTTCATGCTTGCAACATAATTGACTCCCCTTCTGCCTGTCCTTCATTCAGGGCTGCCTGAGCCAAAACACAAGATTCCAACTCTACAACTATAGCATTCTATGATTAGTGCAAATTCATCCTAATAAACATATTTTTGTATGCAGTTGTATGCAACATCCCCCAATAGGATGCGGTTTTGTATGTCATTTTCAATAATATATTAATTTTTATGTGCACTTTCCCTTAGTATATGCATTTTTGTAAGCGCTGGTTGGCAAACTGCATCACAAAATTCAGATGAGCATGAATTCTGAAGGATGATTCTGTTTTTGGGTTCGCATATTGTTTTGAAAAGAGCAGATTTGATAGCTTCAGCTTTAATTGAAATACTTTATTGTCACTTGTACAAATTGTATACAGTGAGATTACAAGTGAATCTTGGATCGAATTCCCCCTCCTCCTCTACCTCAGAAAGAAAATGGGTTTTTCAAGGAATGATCAACCCACTGTGTAAAAAGCATGTGTGTTCTCCCCAGATATGCAGTGACTGCCCACTATAATAGCAACTCCAACTCAACGCTGGTGAGAGGAGATCCGGCTAGCTTGGAGGGCAAAGTGCACACATCTCCGTCTTCAAACCCCTCATTGTCACTCCCTGTAGCATCTTCTGTCTGATGCCTTTGCCTAATGATGCCTCTTGCTTTCACCAACAAAGACCCCTCCTGCACAGTCCCTACATGTCCTTCCTGATCTTCCCTCTTCCAGGTCTCCTGTGTCCCAGCACCACCGTCAGTCGAAGCCATGTGTGAAGAGGAGACAACCGCCCTTGTTTGTGACAACGGCTCTGGGCTGTGCAAGGCTGGGTTCGCCGGTGACGATGCCCCCCGTGCCGTTTTCCCATCCATTGTGGGTCGCCCACGTCACCAGGTTTGTGCACAGAGTTCCCTTTGGGTACTTCTAATCAGGGATTTTTTTTCAGCTGGAACTCAGGGCACATCTCAGGTGGACGCCATTGCTATTACAAGAGAACAGGGGAGGGATTCATGGTGAGTTCCGGCACCTCTTTTTCTAGAAAAATAGCACTGCTCAGAGCTGGGACTCAGTTAGACTGGTAAAGAAAAAGCAATTTATATGCGTTGTATGTGCAATATAACATTGTGCCACCAAATGGCATTGTGGAATCCCGTTTTTCTCTACCTGTTTAAATTTACAACACTTTAAACTGAAACACTTCTTTGATGTGTCTAAGTCCAGCCTTGGACTATGGACTCAGCTATACAGCTGCAAATAAAACATTTTAAGTGTGTTTTAAATGTAATATACAATGTGGCATTAGATGGCAATAGGGAGCCTTATGGAAAATTCAATGTATTTTTAAAAAGCCATTTTCAGAATAGTTTTTATATGTGTGTAGATTCCCCTTATAACTCCCATCAGCCTCAGCCAGCATGTACAAAACATCTGGAGGGCGCCAGCTTGGCAAAGGCTGATGCATGGCATAGACATGGGATAAAATTTATTATTACCAAAAGTATAAGTATACAAATGAATTATCCAAAGAAGCACAAGATGAAGATCTATAAATCTTACATCAAAAAGAAAAGGAGCACTACAGTTTATTAGGAACCATCAATAGAATACGTATTCAAAGGTCATAGTATGAAGTAATTGTACAACTAAATGTGTTTGGATGTAAGAAATTGGTAGTTTCATAGACCAGAAACTCTCATGTAAGTTACTGTAGGACCCCATATTTCATCAGCTAAATGCACCTTGAGATTTGCTGAAAGTCTGGCAGCTTTTTCACTTTTAGAGTATCCCAGAGCTTTGCAAAGTCTCTCTCCTGCCCCCCCCCCTTTAAAGAACTGGTAGAGTAAATTTACCAATACTTGGAAAATACCAGGGTAGCAGAATCACGGGAGTTCAGAGCCAGCCACATCAGAAATTCAGCAGGGAAAAGATTCCAGCAAATTATTTGATTGAATAAGATAGAAGAGGATCTGTTTTGAATGTTTTGGTCACAGGCAACTGTTTGTGGGCAAAGGACTCTGACAGGTTAAGCTTTCCCGTGTGCAGTGCTTTTTTTCTGGGGCTGCTCAAGGGTATGCAGTACTGACACCTCCCCCCCCCCCTTAAAAGTGTAACACTTACTGGAACAACTTCAGGGTGAGTTCCAGCACCTTATAAATAAATAAAAAAGCACTGCCCATGTGAGAATCCTTGGAAATGACTCAGTCTGTGGCTGAACTGGCTGTGGCAAGTTCCCTTGACTCACAGCTTTCCTTGACTTTTCACAGCTATTCATGTGACTGCATTAATGCCATGCAGGAAGTGACCAGGTGCTTGCCAAATGAGAACCTTGCCATGTCTGTAGGGAGGAAGAGTAATTGATCTTCAAGATCTGGTCCTTGTCATTCTATCAGTGAGGCTGAAATAGTCCATATTCTGGGAAATGAGACTTGTGAAGGCCAACATAATGGTTCCCATTTAGCAGGGTGGAATGAAGAGTGCTGTGAGGCAGAATGCCAAAACTTACCTTGAGCATGTGATCAAGCTGAGATTTGAATTGAGGATTCCCTGGTGCACCACACTCCTACCCAATATAAAACTTCACCTTCTTATTATTTATTTGCTTATTCATTGAAAAACATATTTTCCAGTCTGTCCTCATATGGTTCTAAGTGGGTTGGAGCAGGGCGAATTCTAAATGGTCTTCAGAAGGGAGAAGTTATGTTGGTGGCAGATGAGTGGGAGAAGGATGAAGAGGGGAGTTTATGATGTTCCTCTTCTTGGTTCCTAGGGTGTGATGGTGGGGATGGGCCAGAAAGACAGCTACGTCGGGGACGAAGCCCAGAGCAAGAGGGGGATCCTGACCCTCAAGTACCCCATTGAGCACGGCATTATCACCAACTGGGACGATATGGAAAAGGTGACAAACTCTCCTCTTCGTTAACTTTTTAATTCAGATTTTGAATGGGAGGGGTTTTTTTAATTAAAATAGAAAAACACAGACAATAGCCAGGAAATAAAATAACTTCTCAGAGTCTTGTATAATGTGTATTACAGCAGAGCATCTACTAAACCTTCCTTCTCCAGCCTTGATGTTTCTGCGAGTTTGTAATAATATTGTATCATTTGATATGATCAAACAAATAATTGGATAACATATGAATGGCAATTGATAAATTTCTTGCTAGATTCTGTGGCTTTCCAATTGCATTTTCAACCAATTCCAGAGGTATTGTAGGAATTAGAGGAATTTCATACATAACAGTGGCTAGAGAATAATCGGTCATTTAGCTGAGCCAATGTGATGGTCTGAAGACACGACACACCAAACTTAATGACGTGATGATGGCCTGAGTCTGCTAAGTACCTACTTCCATTTTATAAATAAAGTATTTTGCTTCTCTTCCCCACCAAAAAAGCTTTAAAGTATTAGTGCATATAGTCACCATCCTCTGTACTTCTTTGGACCCTAGCGTATCTGATCTTAGCACCTGGGGTGACCAGACTTTATGGCTTGGATCAGGCATAGGCAAACTCGGTCCTCAGGATGTTTTCGGACTACAGTTCCCATCATCCCTGACCTGTTAGCTAGGGATGATGGGAGTTGTAGTCCCAAAACATCTGGAGGGCCGAGTTTGCCTATGCCTGGCTTGGATCTTAAGATCCAATGAGGTCCATGTAAGGAAAGCAATTCTCCAGGCCCTTGCCCCAGGTCCATGTGATACTGCACAATCTGATCTGTATTCAGGTTGCTAGGCTTTATGATAGAATTAGTGCCATTCAGTCATGAAAGATTCACAGTTATGGAACATATGTGTTTGGGCATTATGGAGGAATGACAGTGGCATTGGTCTGAGGAATGACTGCGTTTCCTGAGCAACCCCCCCCCCCCATAGAGGCAAATTGACCAGGTTATTTTGCTTTAAGGGAAAGCGTGCCTGATAGCAGTAGCATACAAATAAAAAATGGCTTATCTGAGTCAGCAGCACCAGCTGGGCATGACAGGCAAGACCCAAAGATGGATGTAACATTATGGAGTCTTTTCACAATCTCTGGCCAACCTGAACGCTTGTGACGTGTTGAGAATGAAGTCAGGCGAGACAAAGCTTGGCACGTTGCAGGCAACTCTTGTTTGTCCACTTTGCCCAGATTTGGCACCATTCTTTCTACAATGAACTGCGAGTGGCTCCTGAAGAGCACCCCACACTTCTGACAGAGGCACCCCTGAACCCTAAGGCAAACCGAGAAAAGATGACCCAGGTAAAACCTCCTCTCCTGCTCAGCTGGACAATGTACGGTGAACATGTACCGCCATGATGCATCTGCTTCAAGTGGTGGATTTGGGAAGCCATTAAGGGAGGTGAGGCAGAGCTGGGGGGGGGGGTCCCCACACAAGCCCCATTGAGATGCCTTCTGCAGCTCCTTTCCATTTCAGTAAGATTTGTGCAGGAGAGCAGAATGTGCTCTCGAGACCGAAGCCTCTTCTATCCAGCCCTGGAAGAGTGGCGTGCCATTCATTCTCTCTTTTCCCCTCCTAGATTATGTTTGAAACCTTTAATGTCCCTGCCATGTATGTCGCGATCCAAGCTGTGTTGTCCCTCTATGCATCTGGCCGCACCACCGGTGAGTGCTTAGTTTCAATTGCCGAGTCTTCAGAAGTCTGAATTCCATGCACGTCCACACAAATCTGAGATGAAAGAGAGCCAGTGTGGTGTAGTGGTTAGAGTGTCGTCCTAGGACCTGCGAGACCAGGGTTCGAATCCTCACTCATTCAGGAAGCCCACTGGTGCAATAGCAGAGGCAGCCTGGAGTTCATCCTGCTCCTGCTGGTGTGCTGATGACCAAGCACTTTACAATACAGTGATATGGATGGTTGGCAGCTCATTGGATTCCCAGAGACAATGGAGTGGGCCTCCAGGGTTGAACTCAAACTGCTAGAGAATCACAGCGCCTGCTGTGGCTGCAGACTGATAACTTGCAACTGCTGCCTCCCATGTTTTTTGCTGTGTTAGCAGTACCAAAGTAACCTCCCATGGGGCGCAGGGCTGAACATTGTGTGTGGAGGTCCTGGGCTGCACAGACAAAGGGCAAAAGTAAACAGCATAATATGTTTGGCACCACCTTGGCTGCTGAAGTTGCCAGAAGGAGGTGTACAAGGTGCCATCCAATCGTCTTAGAGACCCAACTCCAGATTTGTGTAGGGTTTAATCCAGGCACAGGCAGATTCCATCCCTCCAGATGTTTGGGACTACAGTTCTCATCATCCCTGACCTCTGGTCCTGTTAGCTAGGGATGATGGGAATTATAGTCCCAAACATCTGGAGGGCCGGAGTTTGCCTTTGCCTGGTCCTTAGCTATCCATGGGTAGGCAAACTAAGGCCCAATCACCTTCTAAATCCGGCCTGCGGACGGTCAGGGAATCACTGTGTTTTTACATGAGTGGAATGTGTCCTTTTATTTAAAATGCATCTCTGGGTTATTTGTGGGGCATTGGAATTTGTTCATTTTTTTCCTCCAAAATATAGTCTGGCCCCCCACAAGGTCTGAGGGACAGTGGAGCGGCCCCCTGCAGAAAAAGTTTGCTGACCCCTGGTTTAATCCTTAGCCTTTTCTTCTCCCTAAGATGTCCCGCAAGACAGCAGGCAATATTTCCTGAGTAATATGTTGACGTAAGAAGAGTCAATTGTGTCACATTTGTGTCACAGTCTTCCTTCCTCTTCCTCCTTAGGTATTGTTCTGGACTCCGGTGACGGCGTCACTCACAACGTGCCCATTTACGAAGGTTACGCCCTGCCTCACGCAATCATGCGTCTTGACCTGGCTGGCCGCGACCTTACAGACTACCTCATGAAGATCCTGACAGAACGGGGCTACTCTTTTGTCACCACTGGTAAGGAGGGGCTGGATCCTTGGAGCTGACGGCAGGGACCTAGGTGGGGCTGCTCCAGCATTGTTTTTCTTCTTTATTTTACTTTTTTAGAAAAGCTCAGATAAGCACTTTTATATTGTCATGTGGTTCAGACATCTTAGCGCTGTCTCCTCGTTGCATTTTTTGGAGGGGGGAATTTGAAAGTAAATGGGGAGGAAAATAACACATTTTGTTAGATGGGATTGGCTTACCCCATCCATTAGAATCATAGAATTATAGAGTAGGAAGGAACACAAGGTTCATCTAGTCCTAGAAATTATAATAGTACAATAAAATATAAAGACACACGCACACACACTGAGAGGAAATGGGTAGAGAGAGGTGTATTGAAAGAAAACTAACATTACCAACAACAATAACTAAGGTAGGGTATATATAAGACAGAGGACACCAAAGAAGGAACAAAGGGGGAGGAGCAAAAGTAAAAAAAGTAAAATCGTTGTTTATTGCCTTGACATATGCTGGGAGGGCGTTCCACAGGGCAGGTGCCACTACTGAGAAGGCCCTCTGCCTGGTGCCCTGTAACCTCACTTCTCGCAGTGAGGGAACCGCCAGAAGGCCCTTAGAGCTGGACCTCAGTGTCCGGGCTGGATGATGGGGGTGGAGATGCTCCTTCAGGTATACAGGACCGAGGCCGTTTAGGGCTTTAAAGGTCAGCACCAACACTTTGAATTGTGCTCGGAAATGTACTGGGAGCCAATGAAGATCTTTCAGGACCGGTGTTATATGGTCTCGGTGACCGCTCCCAGTCACCAGTCTAGCTGCCGCATTCTGGATTAGTTGCAGATTCCAGGTCACGGCGGGAGATAACCAGAGCAAGCACCACTCTGGCAAGACAGTCTGCGGGCTGGTAGGGTCTCAGCCTGCGTACCAAATGGAGCTGGTAGACAGCTGCCCTGGACAGAGAATAAACCTGTACCTCCATGGACAGCTGTGAGTCCAAAATGACTCCCAGGCTGTGCACCTGCTCCTTCAGTGGCACAGTTACCCCATTCAGGATCATGGAGTCCTCTACACAAGCCCACCCCCTGTCCCCCAAGAACAGTACTTCTGTCTTGTCATCATCAACCTTTTATTCGACCGTCAGTCAGGATTCAACCTCAATCCATTGTTATCTTCAACCCTTTCATTCCAATAGCTTATGAAAAGGACCCATCATTGTAGGAGCTAGTTCTCTTGTTGACTTCTGACTTCTCTTCCTGAGTATTCCATTTGAACAGATGCTAACGTTTGCCATATTTTCTTTAGCCATTCTTTCACTTGGTGGGGTGTGGCAGTCACTTCAGTCTTCCAATATTAAGAGATACAAATTCTGTCTGCATTCTCATTTCTGTTATGAAGATCAGCTTACATATTGCATGGTGCTTGTGTGGGTGTGTGAAAAAATATGATATACCGTACTCCCCCCACATATGAGACGACTGTACAAATGGGTGTGTTTTCTTTTGGGTACGTGCATTGTGTGACTTGCTGTTCAACATCATGCCTAGCTTTGTTAACCTGGGGCAGCCTTCCCCAACCTGGTGCCCTCCAAACGTTTTGGACTACATAGCCCATCAGCCCGCATCAGCACGGCTGCCTCTGGAGAGAACCTGGTTAGGGAAGGCTGACTTAGGGCATACCTTCACTGCAAATAGAAGGGAGTGCTAAGTCGCTTTGAACTATTGTGGCCTTTTTCACTGTGCGGAGAGTTCGCTAGGAGTTGTCCTTGTGGGATTGTGCTGAGAATCTTGACAGAGGGCATTTCCCAAGGCTGTGTCTACTGGGAAAAGTAAATTAAAACAATTCAATTTGGTACATCTTAGTTCATCTACCATCATATCATCATCTTCATTTATTAATTTATATACCATGCCTCTGTCTTTCGCAGCTGAACGAGAAATTGTGCGTGACATCAAGGAGAAGCTGTGCTACGTTGCTCTGGATTTTGAGAATGAGATGGCAACAGCTGCTTCCTCCTCATCCCTGGAAAAGAGCTATGAGCTCCCTGATGGGCAAGTCATCACCATTGGCAATGAGCGATTCCGTTGCCCAGAAACTCTTTTCCAGCCTTCCTTTATAGGTGAGTCTGCATCTCTGGAGTCTGGAGTCAGAGAATCTGAAGTAATGCATGGGAAACAATATTTCCTTCTCTCTTGGGGCTCTTTTCTTTGATTGTGATATTTCAACCTGAAATATCATTTTTTGGTATTAATATTTTATTGAAAAGGTTTCAATTATAAAGGAATAAAGTGAGGCAAATAAAAAAAGGCACAAAAATGTGTAGAAACAATATACGAATATATACAATATACAAATAATACCCTAACCCATACATTCTTGTATAAATTAGATATTATTATGCTAATACATATGTAAATATTAAGAGTCTACTACATTTTGTATAAATTCATTCCAATTTTGTTGTATTTATCCAAGCAGTCTACGTCTGTAAGCAGTCTGTTCATAAGTTGAAAGTGTTATCATATTGTCAATCCATTTATTAAAGGGGATTATATCTTTATTCCAGTTGATCAATATCAGTCTCTTGGCTATCATTAGGGCACATAGAATCTATTTACAACATCCTGTTGTTAACTTCTATACCAGGCATAGACAAACCCAGCCCTCCAGACGTTTTGGGACTACAACTCCCATCATCCCTACCTAACAGGGCCAGTGGTCAGGGATGATGGGAATTGTAGTCTCAAAACATCTGGAGGGCCGAGTTTGCCTGTTCTATACAATAGATACATAGTTCAGAAGAATATAGTTCAGTCAGTCATGAAAAGAAAATGGAGCCTTACTTCTTGCATTCAATTTATTCATCCCTTGCTTCTCCCTCCGAAGGGAATCCCAAAGTAACTAACAACACCATACAAAAAATACAGTCATCTCAAAAGACAAAGGAATATTTTATTTGACAAAATGCTAGAATAAACCTATAGACACATTTTGCATTCAGTACTTAAGAAAACAACAATTCAGTCAACAATGCAAAATCCATAAACAACGGAAGAAAACTGTATATGAGAATGAATTCTTCCCATTCCTATTATATAATTTTACACTACAATAAAATTAAAAACCATGGCAATTTTTAAAAGAAGGTAGTATTTAAAGCCCAGTGAAACACCGACAGCTCTTAAAGGCAAACCAACTGCAGTGGCTTTTGCCAGTTGACTACAAAGGCTCTGATGGGAGAGGATGCAAATCTGCTCCCCAGAAAGGAACTTAATTCCAAAGTTTCATCAAAGCCAACCATAGTTCAGTGGTCGAGGCACTTGCTCTGCATGCAGAAAAGAGAGCCAGCGTGGTGCTGTGGTTAGAGTGTGAGACTAGGACCTGGGAGAGAGCAGGGTTCGAATCCCCACTGGGCCATGAAGCTCACCTTGGGCCAAGCACGGCCTCTCAGTCTAACCTACCTCACAGGGTAAGGTGGGGATAAAATGAGAAGGGAGAGAACCATGGACACCACTTTGAACTCCTTCGGAAAAAATGGTGGGCTATAAATGCAATAAAACAAATGAATAGCTCAGGTTCAGTCTTTGGTTTCTCCGGGTAGGGCTGGAAGTCTCCTCTGTCTGAAATCTTGGAGAACTGCTGGTAGCTCTATTTAGGCAATACAGAGCTAGATGGAGCAATAGTCTGACTCAGTGTGAAGGTTTCTTCCTATGTACCTCTCAGTTGGGTAGTGATCAGTGCTGAACTGCCAGAGGAAGTTCGTCTTACTGAGTTCCCATCTGAACTGGGGACAAGCTACTGATTTTGGACCATTCCTCCTAGGCATGGAATCTGCTGGCATTCATGAGACCACCTACAATTCCATCATGAAGTGCGACATTGACATCCGCAAAGACCTCTATGCCAACAACGTCCTTTCTGGAGGCACCACCATGTACCCTGGAATCGCAGACAGAATGCAAAAGGAGATTACAGCCTTGGCTCCCAGCACAATGAAGATAAAGGCATGTCTGCCCTATTTTCTTTCAGGGTTTGAAATACTGTCCCTTAGCAGCCGCCCGGCCCCATCCCACCTGCAACCTGGCAGGACAGCACATACTGATGGGAACAAAGATCCATGAATGTGCTATGGGAGGGGATTACCCATGACTTTTTGGGACTGCGCCCCTTCCAACTGTCAACCACAGGGAACTCTTTGCTGTTATGCTCTGATGGGTATTGGCCCACTGACATGCCTATGGAAATAATCCAAAATTTAATACTATCTGTAGTAGTTGGCATATATCTGATGATAGCTGTGGGTCTTGACATTTCCTCAGGTCAGAACTGACTTCTTGATTGTGCTCAGTCTCACACCTTACTTACTCGGTAGCCAAATGACCATCAAAAATGTCACTCATTAACCCTCTTCTACAAATGTTTTCACAGATCATTGCTCCTCCTGAGCGTAAATACTCTGTTTGGATTGGTGGTTCCATCCTGGCCTCTCTCTCCACCTTCCAGCAGATGTGGATCAGCAAACCAGAATACGATGAGGCTGGTCCTTCAATTGTCCACCGGAAGTGCTTCTAGAGGCCAGAGCTAGATTCTTCTAGAGCATGGAGACTCCTTCCTCCTCCTCCTCCTTTTGCAATTCTTTCTAACTCTTCAATAAGCATTAAAACGTTTTTCAAACTCTGCCTGTAGCACTTTGTCCCCTGTAGTTGTTGCTGCTGTAATCTACCTTGCACCCTAAGGCTCAGGGCAGGTTACAACAATTTAAAATACCATTTTAAAACACACAACAGTTTTTAAAAAGCAGTGTGGGTTCTGAAAATATACATTTTAGGTGTCAAAGGGGCTAGGATAAAAATATGTGTCTTCAGCATACAATGGAAACTATATAGTGAAGGGCCAGGTTTACCTCTGTGGGGAAGGAATGCCACAGTGAATGCCCTCTCCTGGCCTACCACCACCAAACTTCTGTGGGTTGTGGAACTACCAAGAGGGCCTGCTCTGTTGACACTAGAAAACTGTTTGCAGCAATGAGGTGGTCTCTCTCAGATATTTGGGGCCTGAGTCCTTTTGGGCTTAAAATGTTGATGTGATGACCCTGAACTGGGACCAGAAATGAACTGGCAACCAGTTCAGTTGTTTCGAAACAGCCGCTACATGAGATCTAAACAGAACCCCAGCCAATAATCTGAATGCTGCATTTTGGACCAGTTGAAGTCGCTGAGTCGTTCAAGGTCAAGCTCACGTACAGCACATTGTAATAATCTAGCCTGGAAGTTACCAGAGCATGGAATACAGTGGTTAGGTCTTTTGTATGCCATCAATCTTCACATCTGACTCTTGAGTAAACTTATTTATGTTTTATAAAGGGAAGGTATGCAATTCAGAGGAGTGGGGGGTTGTTCAAATGAAATAAACCTTTACCTGAAAATTCAGTACTTCAGATGCTGGTCTGTTGCATGAAAAACAACAAAACCATGTGGCATCTTAAGAGGGCTGAATCAAGACCATGATGCTCCCTGGGCCAGCAGCTTTTAGTGGGTACCCTACTCTACTCCCAACTCTAGAGTCGCATGTACGACGTATTGGGCATGTGAACACACAAACACTCACACAAAGAAAAAGCATGTTATGTGCAACGATGGGGTGGTAAGCTCTACTCACACTCAGATTAATGGGCCTAAGTTATGTCCATCAATTTCAATAGGTTTACTGTGAGCAGTGCTTAGCTGGATACAAGCCATGTGGGAAACATTTCTACATATCTTAAAGCAGGGGTAGCCAATGTGGTGCTTCCCAGATGATGTTGGACTGCAGTTGTTGCCATTTGCTGAGCATTAATCCGTAAACAGACCCCCATGTTGCAATATAGACAAGCTGAACAAAATAACACAACACGATGGCCAATAACAATGGCACAGAACACTACTGTATTTATAGACTAATCCAAATGATCAGAAATTGCAACCAAAGTCTCTAAATCTTCACCACTCGTGGCAGACTAATTCAAAAGTTTGATATATACATAATCTTGATGAAGAATTGATTAAGATTGGCTGATGAAGCATTGAATGAAACAGATTGGTTATCCGGAAACTTCTGTTCCAGCGATATTTGATGACAGATTATGGGACGCGGATAGCGCTGTGGGTTAAACCACTTGCCGCTCAGAAGGTCGGCAGTTCAAATCCTCGCGATGGGGTGAGCTCCCGTTGCTCAGTCTCTGCTCCTGCCAACCCAGCAGTTTGAAAGCGCAAGTGCAAGTAGATAAATAGGTACTGCTCTGGCAGGAAGGTAAACGGTGTTTCCATGCGCTGCTCTGGTTCACCAGAAGCGGCTTAGTCATGCTGGCCACATGACCTGGAAGCTGGCTCCCTTCAGCCAATAAAGCGAGATGAGCACCGCAACCCCAGTTGGCCACGACTGGACCTAATGGTCAGGGGTCCCTTTACCTTTACCTATGTATATATCAAATTTTTGAATTATTCTGCTGTGACTGGTGAAGGTTTAGAGACTTTAGTTGCAATTTCTGATTAAATAGTGTTAATGCCATTGTTATTGGCCATTGCGTTGTGTTATTTTGTTCAATTTGCTGACCATTGGCCATGCTTCCTGGGACCAATGGCAACAGCAGCCCACAACATCTGGAGGGAACCGAGCTGGCTGCATCTTCTGCACTTCACCGGAAGCAAGACTGGAAAGGCCCCTTCACACATTTGTTCTGCCAAGGGGTCTTCTTCAGTGCAAGCACTGGCTTCACCCCAGGTGCTGTGTGGCTTTCCTGGCCCTCTTCCAACCTGCACATGCTGGATGTTGCCACCTGCCTCAGGGAAGCCTGCCTGATTCCCCTGCTGCCTAGGTCCAGGGTGTGGCCATTACGGCGAAAGGGCAGCGTCTGGAACACGGCCAGCAGCATGGGCCCCTTGCTCTGGTGGAGACCCCTTTGCACAGTTGACACATGAAGGGGGCTTGACACATCACCAAAGGGAGCAGGGCGATGTGCTGCCTCCTGCCCCCACCCGACCCCCTTCCACAGGCGGGGCACAGCCTCCTGCTCTTCTGCTGCCTCAGACGGCTGCTTCATTCCGCCTAATGGGTGGGCCGGCTCCGGTTCTTTGGCAACTTTTCTTCTCTAGAACCCCTGTTTTTAACTCTGTGGCACAGAGCTGTGAAATGCGTTCCAGGAAATGCGCCGAGCTGTTTTATATCCCAGAAAGGCAGAGTTTGCTGAATGGCACCCTTTCTGCTCCTGAGCTGTGAGAGGAGAAGTGGCCTCCCTCGTGCTTTTTGGTTCCAGGCTGCAGGGAGAGGAGGTGGCTACGCTACCGAGCACCGCAGGGGGGCCTTACTCCCGAGGAGACATGCATAGGGTGGCGCTGCAGGCGCCTGATCCTCTCCAAACATGACTCCAACAAGCACACCCTAAAAGGTAAAGGTAAAGGGACCCCTGACCATTAGGTCCAGTCATGGCTGACTCTGGGGTTGTGGCGCTCATCTCGCTTTATTGGCCGAGGGAGCCGGCGTACAGCTTCTGGGTCATGTAGCCAGCAGGACTAAGCCGCTTCTGGCGAACCAGAGCAGCGCACAGAAACGCCGTTTACCTTCCTGTCGGAGTGGTACCTATTTATCTACTTGCACTTGGATGTGCTTTTGAACTGCTAGGTTGGCAGGAGCAGGGACCGAGCAACGGGAGCTCACCCCGTCACTGCGGGGATTCGAACCGCCAACCTTCTGATCGGCAAGCCCTAGGCTCTGTGGTTTAACCCAAAGCGCCACCCGCATCCCCTAAGCACTCCCTCCTGCCCCGCAAATGGCCGCCCGCGGAAGTACTGCTGCCCCGAGCTGGCGGGAGCCCAGCGCCGGAACCAAGTGAACTGGGCCCCTTTGGGCTTGGCGGGCTCCGGAAAGACACGAGCGACTTCGGCAGGGCGGGGGCGCAGGCGCAATAGCTGGGCTGCGCCTCCCGGCAGCTGGGCGCTCGGTGGCGCTGCTCTGCGCGATGGCTGCGGCGCGGGAGGCCGGCAAGAGGCTCGCCATCGAAGGAAACATTGGTAAGGGGGCTGGGGAGGGGGGCAGGAGGAGCTCGGGGGTCTTTTCTTCCATTGTATGTCGGCAGCGCCGTCCTGAGACTTGGAAGCGCCCGTCCGGCCGGGGGGGGGGGAGGGAGGGAGGAGGAACTCTGCACTTGCTCAGAGGCAGCCTTATTATTGCCTCGGTCGCCCCAGGGCTCGGGCCCTTGCACGGTTGCAGGATCTATGCCTTAGGAGCAATGCTCCGCCCCATTCCCCGTCTTGCTCCAGTTGGGGAAGACGCGCAGTCTCGGGCTTTGGCGAACCTCCAGGGAAGATCTTGGTTGGGTGGTGATTGATTGATTTACTATATTTCTATTTTTTTATTTTTTTATTAGTTTTACAACATTTTTTAAACAGTACAAACATATAAAAAGACAAACAAACATATATAATTTCATAACCTTTTTTTCATAACCCTCATTTCTCGGACTCCCCCATACCTCCCCTTTCTGCATCCCAATTTCCAAAGTTATTTCAGCAACTTCCAAATAATTTTATCAAATATGTAACCTCTTAGTCTTTTCTTCAGCTTAATCTTATGTCACTGTGATCCCTTTTTCTTTCTCAACACCTCGACATTTTAGCATTCATCAATTTTATAATAGTTCTTAAGATATATACTTTAAATAAAGAAATTTAAAGAAAGATATTTACTATATTTCTAGGCTGCTTTTCATTCAGATGAATAGCAGGCAGTTACAAACAGTAAATAACATTCCAAACTCAACACAAATCATATAGAACAGATAACAAATCATAAGTAAAACCATTACAATCCATATAGCACCATCAACTAAAAAGGCTAAAGCATGAACTGGTGCCTCCGCAAGTGTTCAGAAGTGAATGGAACTTGGTGGTGGTGGTTGCAAGAGCGCAGTTAGGTTGGGCGGTATTATTACGCCCCATAATATGCAGAAAGGGAGTGGGGCCAGGGTGAGGTGCCAAGTGGGTCACATGCACACCATACGTTTGAAGCATATGGCATCCGAATCCTGGGAACTGTGGTCGCTTAAGAGTGCTGGGTATTGGAGCTCCTTGAGGAGCAAACTACAGGTCCCAGGATTCTTTATCCAATGAAGCTGAGTGTTGGAAGATTCAGGACAGGGGGGGGGAATGTCCTCCTTCATGCAGCACGTAGTTTAACCATGGAACTCTCTTCCACAGGAGGCAGCAGTGGTCACCAACTAGGTAAAGGTAAAGGTTCCCCTGCCCGTACGGGCCAGTCGTGTCCGACTCTAGGGTTGTGCGCTCATCTCACTCTAGAGGCCGGGAGCCAGCTCTGTCCTCAGACACTTCCGGGTCACATGGCCAGCGTGACAAAGCTGCTCTGGCGAGCCAGCACCAGCGCACCACACGGAAACGCCGTTTACCTTCCCGCTATAAAGCGGTACCCTATTTATCTACTTGCACTTAGGGGTGCTTTCGAACTGCTAGGTGGGCAGGACCTGGGACCGAACGACGGGAGCTCACCCCACTGCGGGGATTCGAACCGCCGACCATACGATCGGCAAGTCCTAGGCACTGAGGTTTTACCCACAGTGGTACCTCGCAAGACGAATGCCTCGCAAGACAAAAAACTCGCTAGACGAAAGGTTTTTCCGTTTTCGATTTGCCTCGCAAGACGAATTTCCCTATGGGCTTGCTTCGCAAGACGAAAACGTCTCGCGACTTTTTTTTCTTTGTCTAAAAACAAAGACATGTTTTGTTTATAAAGTTAATTTATTTTCCCTTAAATTTTGGAACTGCTCTTTACAGTATGTGTGACTTTAAAGAGCAGTTAATAAACTGTTGTTGTACCAAATTTGGCTTTGTTTGGCCTTTTTTTGACCATAGGAACGCATTAATTGATTTTCAATGCATTCCTATGGGATTTCGTGATTCGCAAGACGAAAAATTCGCTAGACGACAAAAATTGCGGAACGAATTAATTTCGTCTTGCGGGGCACCACTGTACTGCTTGACTGAAACCCCCACCCACCCTCAGAGCTGTTTGCCAGAATGATTCTTAGGGGGAAGCCATGTGCTCCAAGTATGTGGTGTGAATGTTACATCCCATCTCCACGGCTCATTCTCTGCACAACGTAAGCAAAACGAGGTTGCTTTTCCTTTTGCTGATATTTGGAAATGCAGTATAAGGAGGAATGTTGGCTAATGGGCATACGTGCTTTTTGCTCCGCCAGCGGTGGGGAAGTCAACGTTTGTGAGAGTGCTCAGAAAAGCCTTTCCAGAATGGTCCATGACCTCGGAGCCAGTGTCCAAGTGGCAGAAAGTTCAAGCTGCTGGTCCCCACCAGGTAAGAGTCCAGATGTAAAACTTGTTAGGTCTGTAAGGAACTGAGCTATTTTGGTTCAGAATATTGTATTCAGTCAACTGGGAGTTCTTCTTCAGTACAAGAATTCTGAGCAAAGCGGAAACTTGCCTTCTTACCAAAATGATCATTCAGATAAAATAACCATTCACTCTCGTGCAACTTCCTTTGGCACCAAAGAGTAGTCACCCTCTTTGTGCTAAAGCAGGCTTCCTCAAACTCAGCCCTCCAGATGTTTTGAGACTACAATTCCCATCATCCCTGACCACTGGTCCTGCTAGCTAGGGATCATGGGAGTTGTAAGCCAAAAATATCTGGAGGGCCGAGTTTGAGGAAGCCTGTGCTAAAGGTTATAAGAACACCAGTAGAGCCTGCCGGATCAGGCCAGTGGCCCACTGAGTCCAGCATCCTGTTCCCACTGTGGCTAAGCAGATGCTTGTGGGAAACCTTCCAGCAGGGAACGACTGCAAGAGCAGCCCTCTCTCCTCCTGTGGTTTCCAGGAGCTGGTGTTCAGAAGTGTTGCTGCCTCCGACTGGGCAGGCAGAGCACTGCCATCGTGGCTTATATAGCCACCAATAGCCTCATCTTCCTGAATCTTCCAACGTTTGGCTCCCCTGAATGCATACGAAGTTTTGTGTTCTGAGAGAGGTAGAAAAATATTTCTCTATCCACTTTCTCCATACCATGCATGATTTTATAAAGTTCAAAAAAACTTCTATAAAGATTTTTAAAGACTCCACCCATCCCCTATGCTGTTCCTTATGTGCTTCTATTTATCCCAGCTTGCTGGATGGGACTGATAGGAGTCCAAAACATCTGGAGGGCACCAAGTGGGAGAAGGTTGAGCTGGAGGGAGGCGAAAAGAAGAGGAACCTTGCAATATCTTCACATGGCACAGTTTCACAGGCCCTGCTGTGGCCTCCCCCCAGAGAGCACGCACTTTGTTTTGTGGTTCCTGTTCCGTTCGGTTCTTAAATGTTTGTCTCTTAAATTATTCCCCGTCACAGGCCTCTCCTTCTCAGAGCTTTGCAAACCTGCTTCAAATGATGTATCAGGAGCCCTCGCGATGGTCCTACACGTTCCAGACTTACTCATGCCTGAGTCGGCTGAAGGCGCAGCTGGAGCCTCTGTCTGTCAAGCCCCTGAAGATGTGGGACCACGTGCGGGTTTTTGAGAGATCTATATACAGTGATAGGTATGGGGCCACAGTCCTGTTCCTGAAGTTGGCAGCAGCAGCAGCAGCAACAGTGAGATGGGGCCACAGGCCAAGAGAAGTGGGGAGATGTTTGCCTTTTGAAAGAACTGTACACCCCCTTTTGAAATGTTCTCAAGTATTCAGTGCCCCCTCTCCATGTGCAGAGTGCTCTGCAGTTTCTTCCCACGCTTTCATTGTTGTTGAATGTCCTTGCAGTTCCTTTCAACTTATAATTGGGGAAACTAAGGACGGTGCCCCCTTAGCAAGGAAAGCTTTGCCATTCCTTCCATTGCAGCCTCTTCCCCACAAGGAAGAGGAAAACCTTCCATTTTGTAATGATGAATGGATGCCAATTGCAAATACAATATTTGGGAAGCTTGGCAGTTTCGCATTTATCTCTGACTTGCCTAAATAAAAAATTCCTTCCAGTAGCACCTTAAAGACCAACTAAGTTAGTTCTTGGTATGAGCTTTCGTGTGCATGCACACTTCTTCAGATACACTGAAACAGAAGTTGCCAGATCCTTCTATATAGTGAGAAGGTGGGGAGGGGTATTACTCAGAAGGGTGGTGGGAATGGGAGATTGGCAGATAGCTGAGATGAGCCTGTTGACGACTCTTAACGACTGTAATAGGTCTTACAGGAAAAGGCAAGGGGTGAGAAGGGTCTGGCAACTTCTGTTTCAGTGTATCTGAAGAAGTGTGCATGCACACGAAAGCTCATACCAAGAACTAACTTAGTTGGTCTTTAAGGTGCTACTGGAAGGAATTTTTATTTTGACTATGACAGACCAACACGGCTACCTATCTGTATCTGACTTGCCTGTTCTTCTTCCTGTGTTTGTTGTTGTGCGGCTGGTTTAACTACATGGTCCTCCCCCAGGTACGTCTTTGCCAAAAACCTGTTTGAGATTGGCCACCTGGCAGAGATTGAGTGGGCAATTTACCAGGACTGGCACACTTTTCTCCAACAAGCATTCGGGGACCAGCTTGACATCCATGGCTTCCTTTATCTACGGGCACCTCCAGAGGTAACTGGAAACCTCTGTTATATTCATTAGACACTTCACCACCTCCCACCCTCAAAAATGAAAGTCAAAGTGATTTACAAAAATGAAGCTTGAAAGCAAGTGTTAAGGCAAGATGGTTCACTCCTGTAGGAAACTGCCTGCTACATCTCTGTCTGAGTCATTGCTCTGGCTGCCTCACCTTCTACTCTGCTGAAGGCAGGTAAATCGGCAGGCTTGTTGCATTGGATGTGAATGGATCCTTCAAAGTTGGTGCCCTGGGTGCACCTTCTCCCAGTCAGGAAGCATGTCCGTGAAGGTTTGGGTGGGCTTCTTTAATCATAGAATTTTAGAGGTGAAAGGGATACCAGGGGTCATCTAGTCCAACCCCCTGCAATTCAGGAATCAAGGCAAGTTTTGACTTGTATACATCAACAGTGGCTCTGCTTTGTTAGCCCAGGGGCCACATTTTGTACCAGCAAGTTCTCCAGGGGCCGCAGTACGTGTTAGGCATTGTCTGAAAAGTCGGTGTGATGACCAGCACACCTGCGCATATGTGTGCGCACACATCAGAACACCATGCATGCAACACATCACACCACTGAGCACTCATGCAGAGCAGAGATTGTGAAGGAGGGGGTGGTACTTGGTTGTTCCAGCTAGAAACACAGCAGTTTTCTCCATTGCAACCCAGAACGCGTTTCCCATTCAAGAGGGAGAACGGAGAAGACAATGGAAAGGGAAAGCCACGAGAGAGTTAGTGTGGCCAGCCAGGTGCCTGTGGGAAATCCGCAAGCAGGATTAATAATGATAACAACAACAACAACAATAATATATACCCCGCCCTCCCCAGCCAATGCCAGGCTCAGGTCAGCTAACATCAATAAAATCACAGTAAAAACATAATAGGGGGAAAAGAGGGGGGGGGGAGGAAAAAACCCCCCAATTAACATGCAGGTTAAAATTCATTTTAAAATGCAGCCTCATTTTAAAGTAGCTGATAAATCAAGACCATAAGGGGAGGGAAACATAAGGGTCAGACTGAGTCCAAACCAAAGGCCAGGTGGAACAGCTCTGTCTTGCAGGCTCTGCGGAAAGATGTCAAGTCCCACAGGGCCCTAGTCTCTTGTGACAGAGCGTTCCACCACGTCGGGGCCAGTACTGAAAAGGCCCTGGCCCTAGTTGAGACCAATCTAACCTCCTTGAGGCTCAGGACCTCCAAAGTGTTGTTATTTGTGGACCTTAAGGTCCTCCGCGGGGCCTACCAGGAGAGGCGGTCCCATAGGTACGAGGGTCAAGCACAAGACACTCTCCCCTCCTGTAGTTTCCAGCAACTGATATTCAGAACCCTTTAGCCTTGTAGCCATCACTGCCTTCTGTGGGAGCAAGTTCCATAGTTTAACTCTGGGCTGCATGAAGAAGGACTCCCTTCTGTCTGTCTAGAAACTTCCAACATTCATATTCATGGGATGTTCAAGAGTTTTATTGTTACGAGAGAGAGGGAGGGAAAACGCGTTATCTATCCACTCTCTCCACACCATGCATAATTTTATAAACTTCTATCCTGTTGCCAGTTACTCACTATTTCTCTGAACTAAAAAGTCCCAAGTGCAGCAACCTTTCCTTGCAAGGGAATCGCTGCATCCCCTTGGCTGCTGTTTTCTGAAGCTTTCCCAACTCTACAATATCCTTCTTGAGGTGAGGACTGTACACAGGACTGTAATCCAAATGTGGCCTCATCATAAGATTTGCATAACGGCATTACGATCCTGGCAGGTCTATTGTCAATGCCTTTCCTAATGATCCCTAGAATGGAATTTGCTTTTTTCACAGCTGCTGCATTCTGGGCCTATAGAAAGTCACTTGGGGCACCACAATTCAAGAAGGACACTGACAAACTGGAACGTGTCCAGAGGAGGGCAACCAAAATGGTCCAAGGCCTGGAAACGATGCCTTATGAGGAACGGCTAAGGGAGCTGGGCATGTTTAGCCTGGAGAAGAGGAGGTTAAGGGGTGATATGATAGCCATGTTCAAATATATAAAAGGATGTCACATAGAGGAGGGGGAAAGGTTGTTTTCTGCTGCTCCAGAGAAGCGGACACGGAGCAATGGATCCAAACTACAAGAAAGAAGATTCCACCTAAACATTAGGAAGAACTTCCTGACAGTAAGAGCTGTTTGACAGTGGAATTTGCTGCCAAGGAGTGTGGTGGAGTCTCCTGCTTTGGAGGTCTTTAAGCAGAGGCTTGACAACTATATGTCAGGAGTGCTCTGATGGTGTTTCCTGCTTGGCAGGGGGTTGGACTCGATGGCCCTTGTGGTCTCTTCCAACTCTATGATTCTATGACCCTCCTTCCTCCAGGAAGGAACACATGAAGTAAGGCTTGCATTGTTTGCTCCATTGGTAAACCTCCTTGGGTGTGAGAATGAAGTGTGCCTCTCTGGCAGAACAGGAGTTGCTGGTTTTCAGGCAGTGTGGGGCTCTGGCGCTCATGCCGCTGGCCAATGAATTTCCCTTTCCCTCCTTTCAGATCTGCATGGAAAGATTGCGCCAAAGAGGGAGGCCTGAAGAGAAGGGGGTCCAGCTGCGCTACCTGGAGCAGCTTCACACTCAGCACGAACATTGGCTCATGGAGAAGAGCACAGAGTGAGTCACAGGCGGAGCAGCAGAGAGCTGGCTTCAGTGGCAAGGCAGTTGTGGCTCTGCAGGCAGCGCCTGCGCCTGAGCCTCTTCATTTTGGTTGCACACGGTTGTGTCATGTGGGAGGTGTATGTTGGTGCCAGAGCACCTGCTGCATCCCACACGGAAGAGAGAAGCATGCAGCCAAGCCACAGTTCCCGTCACCTGGAGATGAGGATGATTGTTTGCATCCCACCTTTCCTTCAAGGATCTCAAGGCGATGTATGTGGTCCTCTCGCTCCCTGTTTTATTCTCACAACAACTCTGTGAAGTGGGTTCGGCTCCAAGACACTGACTGTCCCAAGGCTTCTGAGTGAGAATTTGCGTCCAGGTCTCCCAGGTCCTTGTCCAACACTTTAACTGCTAAACATTACTGCAGCTGGGCTATGATGCTGAACAGCAGAAAGGGCCAAAAGGAACCAGGAAGTCTTGGTAGCACAGAAATGGGTGGGCTAAAGACCATGAGGTGCAGGAGGGCAGCTGTGTACAGACGGGTGCTGTGTCCTGGGCTGCGCACAACTCAGGCCCCAAAATAAGATATGTGGCAGGCAACATTTGGAAGTGGGCCATGGGGTGTATTTGCCATTCGCTTCCCAACCAGAATCCTTTACAGTCTCTTGCTCACCAGACACAATTAGTGGGCTCTGGATCACTCTAGAGCAGCTTTCCTAACAGTAAGTCAGGCCTGATCCAGATTACTCTTTTATGATTAATTTGGGATTACTTATTGGCAGAAACAGATAGGTAGCCGTGTTGGTCTGCCATAGTCAAAATAAAAGAATTCCTTCCAGTAGCACCTTAAAGACCAACTAAGTTAGTTCTTGGTATGAGCTTTCGTGTGCATGAACACTTCTTCAGATACACTGAAACAGAAGTTGCCAGATCCTTCTATATAGTGAGAAGGTGGGGAGGGGTATTACTCAGAAGGGTGGTGGGAATGGGTGATTGGCAGATAGCTGAGATGAGCCTGTTGACGACTCTTAACGACTGCAATAGGTCTTGCAGGAAAAGGCAAGGGGTGAGAAGGTGAAAAATGGCTTAGTCATGTATAATGAGATAAGAATCCAATGTCTTTGTTCAGACCAGGTCTCTCCATGGTTTTAAGTTTGGTAATGAGTTCATACCAAGAACTAACTTAGTTGGTCTTTAAGGTGCTACTGGAAGGAATTCTTTTATTTTTATTGGCAGAATTTATCCTTTCCCATTGTCACAGTTTACAGGCCACTACTGTGTTAGTTGCAGTGTTGTTGCAAACCAGAGAGAGGCTGGAAGTTTGCGTTCTGCAGTGGGAGCGATGTGTGAAATCACAAGCTGGCTCAGCCTCCTCCAACTTTGTGCCCTCCCCCTGTTTTAAGCTGCAACTCCTATCAGCTCCAGCTGACATGGCTGTGCTCCCATCAACTCTGGGGCACTGGCTGGGGCCGATGGGAGTTGAAGACCCAAATCTCTGGAGGGCATCAAGTTGGGAAAGGCTGCTCTAGGGTTTAAGTCGTCATCCTCCTTTATTTTTTATTCATTCTGTTCCATTTATGAATGCTTCCTGTAGTGACTAAGAATAAAAACAACTTTGTATATTTTAAGCAAGTTCAAAGCCAAGACTGGGATAAAAATCTCTACTGCACTTCTTTTAAACCTGCAAGATGTATGTTCTCATTCTGCATGCTCTGTTCTGAACACATTAGTAGGGTTTTCCAACTGTTATTTAGCAGGAAGAGAGGCAGGAAGGAATTGTTGTTGCTTTACGCCAGCAGTTAAGGCGACTACAACTTCACCCCTCCACCAAAAAGCAGAAGAGACTGTAAATTACGGGTGCCCAATGTTATCTTCCTTGCTGTTTAATCAGTAAACACATCTGACAGCCTTGCATATTGTGCTCACTTACAACTGAGCTTCCAGAATCCAGTGAGTCTTTGTGTGGTGATGACTTCGCTCAGCTGAGCTCTCTTGCCACACTGAGCCTGTCCATCAACTTCTGAACCTTAATCAGTGGAAGCAAAGCAGATGAACTTCTATGTTTTGCCTTGGTCTTTCACCCCCAGTCCTCTTGTTCTCAGCCTGTAGTTAGTCATGTCCATCTTAAAGAAGAAGTGTGTTTTCCAGTTCTACATTATTAGTTTTCAGAACCAAGCTTTTTTAAAGCTTACATAGTTGTATAGTACGAGCAAAAGCAGAAGAATAATTGTCAAGCATGATCAGAACATGGGACTATCTGACCTCCCCTTTCCACTGCTTGTGAATTCTAATGATTTAATTCATTTTAAATGAAGCCCAATTCTATATCCCTACTTACAGTGGTACCTTGGGTTACAGAGGCTTCAGGTTACACACACTTCAGGTTACAGACACTTCAGGTTACAGACTCCGCTAACCCAGAAATAGTACCTTGGGTTAAGAACTTTGCTTCAGGATGAGAACAGAAATCGTGCGGCGGCAGCAGTGGGAGGCCCCATTAGCTAAAGTGGTACCTCAGGTTAAGAACAGTTTCAGGTTAAGAACGGACCTCCAGAATGAATTAAGTTCTTAACCCAAGGTACCACTGTACTCATAAATGTGGGGCACTCCTCCTTTCTTACCCTGACATGTTTCTTCTTGTGATGATGCAGACATTTGCCCAAAACTTTGTCTCCCTCACTTGTGTTCCTCTTGATGTTGCATGTAATACTAAACTATAGTCAGAAACAAACTATGGCTTACTGTGAATTTGTGTGTTCACACAGTTCAAATTGCACCCACCCTTTGCCAAGCTGGGAGTAAACAAAGCCGCAGTGCTGGCTTAGCATTTTGTGTGAACCAGCATTGATAGTTTGCATCTCTCCAAAGGAACTAGTAAGTCGAGAACAAACCTTGACTTCTGCCCATGGTTTGTTTAGGTTAGTGTTTGCACACAACTCTAATCCACCACTGTTGTTTGTTTCTTCCCAGTTGGCAAATGGATGAGCAGAGTGGGTGTGATTTGAGCAGCACGTATCAGCTTGCTGGCACATTCATAGTAAACTATAGTTTGTTTCTGACCATGACTTACTGTTTGGTGCAAGCCAGGCCATTAACTAGCTTGTCCCATCCTTCCTCACTAGCCTGTCACTACAAACACACACCATTCTCTGTATCCTAAGTGAAGGCAAATAGAGAAAGCAGAGGTTTGGCTTGCAGTGAGGTGGCCAGTGACCTGTGGTGTTGTGAGCCTCAGTGTTACCTTAGACGAAGAAGTTTGGGGCTGAAAGATGGAGGCAGAGTGTGGGTGCATGGAGACTAGATTGTTAATGGAGCACATTGCAGAAAATGCTTGCTGCTTGCATGATGCAGAAATTAAGGTTGGCACCTTAAGCTACAATTTCTACATTTTGGGATGTGCGTAATGGAATTAGTAAGTGCCTTAAAAAACGTGGGTTTTTTTATCTGAAGGTAGAATGTATTTGGCTTTGTTTCAAGGAAATCCATTGAATTATATGAGTCATGGTGATGGTGCAAAGCAGCAAAATTTAGCTTCACTGTGGGTGTATAATAGTCAACATATGCACTATGCTTTAAGATGTTGAAAGCTCTATCTCTGTGTAATAATCTGCAATCCTTGCATGAAGCTGCAAGAGAGGCTGTTTTATAAAATTATTGCTGGTTTTATTAACTTCACAGTGTGATCAACAGTTCAAGGAGTAGATTTGGTATACTGTATAGTATAAGCCAGGGACGTGGGTGGCGCTGTGGGTTAAACCACAGAGCCAAGGCCGTTCGAATCCCCGTGACGGGGTGAGCTCCCATTGCTCGGTCCCTGCTCCTGCCAACCTAGCAGTTTGAAAGCACATCCAAGTGCAAGTAGATAAATAGGTACCGCTCCAGTGGGAAGGTAAATGGCGTTTCCGTGTGCTGCTCTTGTTCGCCAGAAGCGGCTTAGTCCTGCTGGCCACATGACCCGGAAGCTGTACGCCAGCTCCCTCGGCCAATAAAGCGAGATGAGCGCTGCAACCCCAGAGTCAGCCACAACTGGACCTAATGGCCAGGGGTCCCTTTACCTTTACCTATAGTATAAGCCACTTTTATCTCCAAATTGCTCTGGGATGGCAATGTGGTAAAGCTGAGGATTACAACAGGGGCAGGAATCTTTGGGTCCGTAGAGAGAATGTGCCCCCAGACCTCTTTGTCTGGCCCTTGGAACATTCCCCAGGCCACGCCCCTCACTGACCCTGCTTCACACCCTTTTTGGCCTGGCTGGAATGTAAGCTTGAACTCTTGATTGTCTGGATGGATGATGGAGGGGTGTGTGTGTGTGTGTGTAGAAACTACCCTACTACACAAAGGTAAAATTTCCATTCATTCTTCTGTCACCAGTATGTGACCCCGAGAAGATTGTCTAAAGGGAATGTGGCCCCTGGTCTGCAAAAGGTTCCCCTTGATCTGCTTTCAACAACCTTGGCATGTCGTGCACTGAAGGGAATGAGGTGAATTAATGAGACAACTCAAAGTCAATGCAGATGAGATCATTCAAGGAAGTGAGCTGAACTACCCACTGTAACTGAAGCCACAATATTGATTGTATAGTGAAAAGAATGAAGGAAATAACATTCTTATTGCCCCCACAGGATTCATTCTGAAAACATAAGAAATGCTCCAGTCTTGCTGCTTGATGTCACAAAGGATTTTGAGGATGACACAAATGAACAAGGGAGGCTTATGTCCCAGGTAAGATTTCACTTCTGTGAAATGTGAAAGCTTTGGTATGATGCACAAAACTTGCGTTTTCTTCCATCAGATTAAAGTTGGCACCGTAAGCTACCAATTTGCCTTAATTGTGTGCCTCTTATTCACTGGAACTAACATGGCAACAACTGAACAAACAATTGTTTGGATTTTATTTGGAGATCTGTTTCCTCTTTTTGCAGGTGAAGACTTTCATAAAGACTCTCTCAGGGGAGGCTTTCCCTTCTGCGTCTACCGCTGCCTCCTAGCCCAGGAGCTCAAAGCAGGCTCCTCTGAGTGGATGGCCACCAAGAAGAGGCCAGGAGAAAGCAGTCCTTAATGGTCAACTCCATTGGGAGTTAAGAGCTCGGCCAGGTCAGAGGTGCTTGCAAAAATTAAAGGTCTCTCTGCTCAGTACTTGCAGGGAAAGAAGCCCTCTGGGCAGCAAAATCCCAACCTAGTCTACAGATAGAAAGAAGAATTGCAACAGGTGAAAGAGAGGGGTGTTGGGGGCAATTTCACTTGGGCTAGGTGAGCTCAGAAGCCACACAGAGGCCTCTGTTCGGTCAAGTGAGAGATCAGTCCTCTGATCTCTTGCCTGGAAAGGGCCTGGCAGGGTGCTCTGCCACGTGAGAGAGTGGTGGCTCATTTAATACATTTGGGCAGTGGTGCATCTACTTAATTTTGTTGGTACTGGCTACCAGTGGCCCCTTGCCACGATTCTGGTCCTGCTCCCTCCCCAACTTCTGCTGCTGCATTTTCTCAAGGTGGGGAGTCTCAAGTTCTTGAGTCTATATGTGCCCTCAATTCCTGTGACCATGGCGTGATAGCGGTAGACACCTTGGGCTCACTTCTGTAATATATTATTTTTAAGCACCCTGCACTTAGACACCCACCTGAGTTTCCTAGGCACTGCGGGACCATCTGCACACCTTTCCATTGTCTGTGCATCAATAGCCTCCCCCTTGGAGAAGAGAGATTGGAAATTGATTGACACCGAATTCAGGGACCAACCGAGGAATCTCGAAGGTTCAGAGTGTGAAGAATAGACTGAATTCTGTACAGTTGTGTTAGTGTCTGTATGTGGCAGGTGTAAAAAAACCAGACATGTACTTGAGTTTTTCAAGGGGCTGTTGTCTCTTCTGCTGCTTCCCACCCCCAGTGCAACTCTTACTTATGTGATGGAGGCCTCCTGGGCTATAGCATCTCTGTGCATGAAGGCCACTGCATGGTTGATGTCACATACAAATATAGCAACTGTATGTTGTTTTTGAGAATACTTTTCACCTTTATCTGCCTTTATCACATTTCCATGAAATTTATCAAGTTTATCCTACAACTATAGCCCTCTTCATTCATTGCTTGTGCAAAGGGGCAACATGGATACAAAGGTTTTAATTTTTTTGTAGATTTTCCTTCAGCACAAACATCTGCAAAGTTCCTTTTAAAAGCAATGGAATAAATGGGATGTCTATCTATGAGCAGTCCAGTTTAAAGTTTAAGATAGCCCTGTGGTATAGTATCTTAAGACGCTAGAGGCACACACATCACCATGAATTTTGCAGAGAGGATATGAAAAGTATGCACAGTGCCTCTGTGGATAGTAAAGTTCACGAAGTTGGCTTTGGGAAACTGGAATATGGATGTCCAAGTATTTTTGTCCATGCATGTTTCATTCTTTTCTCCTCAAGAAATAGTCCTGTTGCATTTGATGTTGCCTTTCCAAGCCTCAGTAAACCTATATATGCAAGTTCATCAGCAGTAGATGGAATGACGTGTCACCCCCTTACTTTTTGTACATAGCATTAAAATTCATGCACCAATTAGAAATAAGCAACAGTACAAAACACTCCCTTTTTAATGCAGTGCTTTTAATGATGGGTGTTGTCAACATTTAATTTATCTCTCTTCTAATGTATAAAATTACTGTAATTTTTTTAAGGCTGCTGTGTGTGATTATGGCCTGTGTCCAGTGGTCTGTTGAAGTTCAGAGATTCTGTTTCCAAAGCTGCTTGCAGTATCCTTAGAAAGTTTTGGAGAAACCATTTCTGCCACTGGGCTATTGTCCTTATATACTCAGTTGCACTGGGGGCATCAACATTTACTGCAGCTGAAGAAATGTGTATGGGGGAGGGCAGCTGCTGGAGATCCCTTCCTCACAGTGTTCTTGAATGTTGGGTCCCTGGGTGTGGTTGGGTTCTCAATTCCCATCATCCCCAGACAGCTTAGCCCAGTGGTCAGGGAGGAGGAGTCCGGAACACTTTTCTCCTTTATGTTTTTTACTACATCTAGTTGATAGTTTCTGTCCCTGCACAAGGATATCGTTAGCATGTTACAAAATCCTCTGGTTGCAGCCCTCTTTGTGTTGCCTCTGTGTAAACATGCAGTTGACCCTGAAGATGTACATGCTTCTTGGAGTTGAATGGGAGCAACCACAGAAGTGGTGTCAGCCATGTAGACTCAAGCTCATCTTAAGCCAATTCTAAAAAGAATTGACTTCTGTGTTCCAGTCTTCTACTCATCTCACCCTCCCCCATTAAGAGGAAGGCTGCTTCTGTACCACTATAATGTGCTTTTAAAAAGATTCAGTACGCTGTTAAACCTTTCGTTTGTAGATAACTGCATTCTTCTCGAATTTGTAAAATGCTACAGTTAAATCAAGGTCCGTATAGTTAAAGCTATGGTTTTCCCAGTAGTGATGTATGGAAGTGAGAGCTGGACCATAAAGAAGGCTGATCGCCAAAGAATTGATGCTTTTGAATTCTGGTGCTGGAGGAGACTCTTGAGAGTCCCATGGACTGCAAGAAGATCAAACCTATCCATTCTTAGGGAAATCAGCCCTGAGTGCTCACTGGAAGGACAGATCCTGAAGCTGAGGCTCCAATACTTTGGCCACCTCATGAGAAGAGAAGACTCCCTGGAAAAGACCCTGATGTTGGGAAAGATGGAGGGCGCAAGGAGAAAGGGACGACAGAGGACGAGATGGTTGGACAGTGTTCTCGAAGCTACCAGCATGAGTTTGACCAAACTGCGGGAGGCAGTGGAAGACAGGAGTGCCTGGCGTGCTCTGGTCCAGGGGGTCACGAAGAGTCGGCCACGACTAAACAACAACAGTTAAATCAGTAAAACGAGTAACTTTAAACACGGAGAAAGGGAGTAAATAAAAGTTTGCTTTCCTCTCATAACACTAGAACTTGTAGACATCCAGTGAAGTTGGAAGATTTTAAAAAGTCATTCTTCACACACTAGGGAACCTGCTCCCACAGGAGACAGTGATGGCTCCCACACATCCTGGCTCTGCTCTGCCTCCATCGTTGGAGTCAGCAGTGCTTCTCAATACCAGTTGCTCAGTCTAAGCCACAGGAGGGGAGAGGGCTGTATGCACTCATGTGCTCCTCATGGGTTCACCACAGGCATCTGGTTGGCCCCTCTGAGAACAGGATGCTAGGTTAGATGATCCAGCAAGCTCTTCTGATGGTCTCAGTTCTTGTTCTGCTGGTGACGGTGGTGGGGGAGGGCAGGACTTGAAAAGCACCCTTTCATTTCATATTATATCTCATGCTGTATAATATTTTTGTAAAGGAAAATTGTCCTGCTGCAGTTCACGTGGCCACCAGTTTCTTGCTCCTGCAAAATACAGTGTGAGGACAGACTGGCTGGGCAGAGAGTGAAAGAGCAGTGGGGGGTTGGGGCAGCAGAGCCTGGGCGGAAGAGGGCAGGAGACCCCCCAAGACACTGCTCTCTGAAGGGAAGGGGAGAGAAAAGCCTTCAGCAGCCCCCTTTTCCTTCAAACTTCTGGGGTTTGTGTACAGAGGGGCACTTGAAGGCCTGCTCCCTCCCTCCAGCTGATAGGCAGCAGGGAATGTGCTGAGAAATTCCCCACACCCCCGGCTGCATCTCTCCTTCTGACCTCTGAGGTTAATTATATTCATATACACAGACAGGTATCTTTTCCTGGGTTGCATCCGGTGTGGTGTTAAGTAACTTGCTCTATTAGCGCTCGTGTGATGGAACTCCTCCACTTTGCACCCCCCTGATCTGTTCTGGGGTTCACTCCAATCCTCTGGAGCCGATTTAGGGAGGGTTTGGGACACACACAGGGGCAGGAGAGAGGGAGACTTTTTGTTGCACAAGCACAAATCTTTGTGCTAATGGAACAAGTACATTGGGTGCAGTCCCATGCGTCAGATCCTTAGTCCAGCCAGCTCAGTGTTGTCTACACAGACTGGCAGTGACTCTCCAGAGTTTCAGACATGGGGTCTTTCCCAGTTCTGTCTGTGGATGATTGGATTAGAACCTTCTGCATGCAGAGCAAGTATTATTGAACTAAGGCCCTCCCTAGTTGTAATGGTGTTTCTGTAGTTACTATGAGGCATAGGAAAGTGATAGCAACAAACGCTCTTTGCATTGGAAAAAGGCAGTGGTTTCTGTCTTGAGTAAGAGTGGATTTTGCTCATAGCCCCCCCCCCCCATACGCACCTGGATGTGGGCTTGCAAAATCTAAGTTTGGACAGCAACATAGAAAGCTGCCTTACACAGAATCGGACCACTGGTCCGTCTAGCTCATTATTGTTTACCCTGACTGGCAGCCTGTTGTCTTTGTCCATGGAGTTTTCTTGGAAGGGATACTGGAGTGGCTTGCCGGTTCCTCCTCCAGGTGGATCACGATTAGTCAAAACTCTCCACTATGACCTGTTCATCTAGGGTGCCCTGCTCGGCATAGTTCATAGCTTCTCTGAGTTATTCAAGCCCCTTTGCCACAGCAAGGCAGTGATCCATGTGTTTGACCAAACTGCGGGAGGCAGTGGAAGACAGGAGTGCCTGGCGTGCTCTGGTCCATGGGGTCACGAAGAGTCGGACATGACTAAACGACAACAACAGACTGGCAGCAGCTCTTGCGGTTTCAGACAGGGAGTCTCTCTTTCCCAGCTGTGATTGGGAGCTTAAAAGAGGAGAGGAAGGCGGCTTGCAAAAGCCTTGGGGGGCAAAAGCCTTGGGGAGCCCCCCACCTCAATTCCCTTGTCAGTCCCTGATCTTACTCTAATGTTAAACGGATTGTGGGGTTGCAAGATCTGAGAGAATTGACCCTGAAATCTCTTGCCACTTTGAGATTGGGGTTCATGCAACAATATGCTCCCTCCAAGTTCAGAGGTGGATGCCTCTGAAAACCTGTTCCTGAGGACCATGTGCAAGGAGGGTGACCAGGCACACCGATCTCGTTCATGCACTTGCCAAAGGCACCTAAAGGTTGGTGGCTGTGGAAACAAAACTGGGCTTGATGGGCCTTTGGTCTGATCCAAAGGAGTCCTCCTCTGCCATTTCCCCACTGCTGTCTCCGAAGGGCTGATAACCAGCCAGGTATTTCCTTTTGTTTCTCCTCTAGCTGCTCATGTCATGTGCATCCAGCAGTTCTGATTTATAAATAACACTTTTGACTGACGCTGAAACAGTTCCCTTCTTTCTGGCCCAATGGCTTTGAGTGTGCAGCCTGTTCTCTAAAGCAGCGGTGAGAACCTGGATCCTGCCAACAGGAGTAGAACCTTCTTGCTCTTCCTTTCCCCCTCTGTTCCTCTCTCTTTCTTCCAGCCCCCCCCCAAACAAATACACCAAGCCAAGTTTGACAGGTGGGTGGGACTCCCCACATGCCAATCCCCTGATGTCACAGTGATGGCTGCTGGCCAGTTTTTGTCCACGCAGTTGGAAAGCAAATGGTGCGGGCTAAGGCACAAGCATGTGAGTGTGGTGCAGCGGCGTAGCGTGGGTTGTCAGCACCCGGGGCAAGGCAAGTAATTTGCGCCCCCTAACCCAGGGCAAGGCAAGTAATTTGCGCCCCCTAACCCCTAACCTGCCGCCGCTGCCAGCTTCTTCTTGCTGCTGCCTGGGCTGGGGTATTTACGGTAAGGTAGCCATGGCGGCGGCGGCGGGTCCGTGTCAGGTGATCTGAGGCGAGTTGCTGCTGGCACTGCCGCCCAAACGACACCGCTTGCCCGGAGGAGGAGGGCAGAGAGGCGAGGAAAATGCAACATGGCCCAGCAGCAGCAGCGGCCCGGGGCTGTGAGGAGGGGCTGCCTGGCACGCCCTCCGTGGCCGTGACGCGTGGGGACCGCGGCGAGCGCTGAGAGCCACTACCAGCTCGTTGGTTCCGCGAGACATGGGGCTCTGCTACAGCCTGCGCCCGAGGCTCTTCGGCGACTCCGGAGGTGGCGAGCGCCCCCCCCCCCCGATGTTGCACCCGGTGCGGCCGGCCCCCCCTGCACCCCCCACACTACGCCACTGGTGTGGTGTAGTGGTTGGTGTGTTGGACTAGGACTGGGGAGACCAGGGTTCAAACCCCCCACTCAGCCATGAAGCTCACTGGGTGACCTTGGGCTAGTAACGCGCTCTCAGCCTAGCCTACCTCACAGGGTTGTGGTGAGGATGAAATAGGGAGGAGGAGAGCTACGTTTGCCACCTTGAACGCTTCAGGGGAAAGGTGGGATAGAAATGTAACAAATAAACAGCAAATAAGTGTTGATGGCCAGCTGAGTCTAAAGTATTCATTGTTGTTTGGAAGAGTGGCAGACGCAATTGATGGACTATATGGAACTGGCTGAAATGACTTGCAGAATCCAAGATTTGGGAGAAGAAACGATGGAAGAGGACTGGAAGAAATTTAAGGACTATTTACAAAAATACCACAAGTTGTATGAATGTTAAAAAACTGCACGATTTGGAAATTTTAGCTTCAGCAATTAGATTTGGTGAAACAGGAAATTAAGTTATATGTGAGAAAAAGTTGAAATTTAAAGTAATAATATGGTGGATTTAAGGTACAAGTAATTGAAAGAAAAAACATTTTAAATTTAAAAATATAACATTGGAAAGGTACAAAATAAGATATGAAACAAGGTAATAATTTGCTGATATTTTTATTGTAAAGAACGCATGATGGGGGAGATGTGAGGAAGTCCGGTTGGTTATATTGAAAAGTTTTTGGAAATTGGATTTTCTCTTTTTCTTTTCTTTTTCTTTTTTGTCTTTCTATTACTGTCTTTATATCTCTGATTGTATATTTGAAAATGTAATATTTTTAAAAAATAATAATAATAATAAAGTATTCATTGTTGTTGTTGGCACTTATGTGCCTTGGGAGACAATGAAGTACCTTCCTAATTTAGTCAAAAAGATAGCACAGAACCCTGCAGAACATGAAAAGTTACATCACTCTGGAATAAGATTCCAGTGAAGGGAAAATGCCTTTTAAAAATCTGCCTCTTGGTTTTGGCGATGAAGTATGTGCATAGACTGACTCTAAAATCGCTTTGCTGGGGAAATAACTATTTGAATTTGGTGGTCTGGTAAATGCATTTTAAAAGTTCAAAGCTGTGGCTGCACACTAGGTGGTGCTTTATTTCAAACTCGCTTTCCTGACACTAGAGTTTAATCAAGTGTTTCAGCTCCAGAGCCTGACAGACTCTGGAAGAACACGGCTCTGTCCCAGGATGGGAGTGAAGCGCTGCTGGGCTGGGAGATGTCTTGGAGTCAAATGTTTTTTCCTACCCAGATTGGTGTGATAAGTTAAATATTTTTTGGTTGACTGCTGTCCACATGGTTAATCTGAAGTAAGGAGGCTCATGCTCAGAGGAGTTGGTCTTCAGGCCAGGAGAAGCTGGCTGCTTTTTTAACATTGAGGACTTTAAAAAAAATATTTTTACAGTCTGGAGGCTGCTATGCATGCTATTTGTTTAATGAATTAAGAATCACTTCCCACAAAACATCCCAAAGTGAATAATAAAAAATAAAATAAAAATGCCAATAAAAACATCAACACTAAAAAAATGTGTAACTGATGCATAAAGAACTGAAGTGTTTTATTGTTGGCAGCCTGTCAACTGTCAAGTTATAGCATACGAATTAAGGGGGAATCAGCAAATATTACATTAGAGGTGCAAGCTCCAAAGGTGTGTCCGACCTAATGCCTTGATGGGAAAGCTGACCAAAGAGCTGAAAGCACTGAAAGGGCATCCAGGTGGCATTGGTTTTGTTGCTGGTGACTTTTGCTTTATAAAGGTAAAGGTAAAGGACCCCTGACAGTTAAGTCCAGTCGCAAATGACTCTGGGGTTGCGGCGCACATCTTGCTTTCAGGCCGAGGGAGCCAGCGTTAGTCTGCAGACAGTTTTTCCACGTCATGTGGCCAGCACGACACTGGTGAAACCAGAGTAGCGCACGGAAACGCCGTTTACCTTCCCGCTGGAGTGGTACCTATTTATCTACTTGCACTTTGATGTGCTTTTGAACTGCTAGGTTGGCAGGAGCAGGGACTGAGCAACGGGAGCTCACCCTGTCACGGAGATTTGAATCGCCGACCTTCTGATTGGCAAGCCCAAGAAGCTCTGTGGTTTAGACCACAGCACCACCTGTGTCCCTTTATACATGCTTTATACAGTATGTTAAAAGGGAAGGAAGAGACTCATGGACAGCTCTGGAGGGACCTGTTTGGGTAAGACTAGGACTACATCCACACCAGACATTGAAAACACTATCAAAACACTTTTAACAGACATGGCTTCCCCCCAAGAATCATAGAATTGCAGAATTGGATGCAGTAGCGTCGTGTGGGGAGGCCAGAGGGGCGGTTGCCCCAGGCACATTTTTCGGGGGGTGGGCGAATTTTATTCCTTGCCACCCTGCCAGCCGCATGCTGCAGTGCCGCTGTCCACTCGCAGCCCTTGGCAAGCGCAACAGGCATGCTCCCAAGTAGCGCACTCATGCTGCTCTGCCAGCCGTGCCCTGCTTTGCGATGCTGCAGGCTGTCTGAGGAGGTACAGCACAGCCTCGCCTGGCAGGGGGTTGACGGCGGTGTGGGCTGGGCATGGGCTTCATTCACCCTTCATTCTCTGCCCCCTGCCCCCTGGGTGCACAGCCACCCTCCTGCCCCAGGCACCACCACACACGCTATGCCACTAGTAGGAAAGGACTCTGAGGGTCCAACCCCCTGCATGCAAGAATCATAGCTAAAGCACCCCTGACATATGGCCATCTAAGCTCTGCTTAAAAACCTCCAGTAGGGAGTCCACCACATCCCAGTACAGTGGTACCTCGGGTTACAGGTGCTTCAAGTTACAGACGCTTCAGGTTACAGACTCCGCTAACCCAGAAATAGTACCTCGGGTTAAGAACTTTGCTTCAGGATGAGAACAGAAATTGCACAGTGGTGGTGTGGTGGCAGCGGGAGGCCCCATTAGCTGAAGTGGTGCTTTATGTTAAGAACAGTTTCAGGTTAAGAACGGACCTCCGGAACGAATTAAGTACTTACCCCGAGGTACCACTGGGTCAGAACAGGCTTCCTCAACCTCGGCCCTCCAGATGTTTTGAGACTACAATTCCCATCATCCCTGACCACTGGTCCTGCTAGCTAGGGATCATGGGAGTTGTAGGCCAAAAACATCTGGAGGGCCGAGGCTGAGGAAGCCTGGGTCAGAATCTATTTTCCTATGATTTAAATCCATTGGTTTGGGTCCTCTCCCCTCTGGAGCAGGCAAAAACATGCTTACTCCATCTTCTGTGAGACAGCCCTTTATATATTTGAAGGCAGCTATCCTATCACCTCAGTCTCCCCTTTTCAAGGCTAACATTCCCAACTCCCTCAACCATTCCTCATGAGGCTTGATTTCTCTGGGAGTTGTAGTTAAGGGTGCTGAGAGTTGTTAAGAGACCTGTGCTTCCCTCGCTGAGCTACAATTCCCACAGTGGTTTAACTGTCCCGAGGGAACTCTGGGAATTGCAGCTTTGTAAGGAGAACAAGGTGGTCAACTAGTAGCTCTCAGGATGTGGGCAAAGATGGAGCCAGCCATTCTGATATGGGTATGGGGGACATGGGTATAAAAATGCTTTAAGAGGAAACAATGAAATGCCAGGGTTTATAGAATCATAGTTGGAAGGGACCCTGGAGACCATATGCTCCAACCCTCTGCAGTGCAGGAATAGGCACCTGTCCCATATGGGGAGTTTAGTGAGCAAGGCAAAAAGGGAGTAAGGTATTACCGTATTTTTTGCTCTGTAATTGATTGATGGGGTCTGTGTGGAGAGGGTAACAACGTTCAGATTTCTGGGCATTGAATTACAAGAGGATCTGTCCTGGAGTGTCAACACAAGGAGGCTTGTGAAGAAGGCGCAGCAGAGACTGTACTTTTTGAGAATACTAAGGAAAAACCATCTTCCGCAGAAACTGCTGCTTGCCTTCTGTCACGGTGCCATTGAGAGCGTGCTCACTTATGGCTTATGTGTGTGGTACGGAAGCTGTACTGCCCAGGACAGGATGGGGTTGTGCAGGGTTGTTAAGGCAGCAGAGAGCATTACTGGCTGCCCACTCTCCACCTTAGAGCAGATTTATGCCACAAGGTGCCATAGGAAGGCACTGGATCCATCGCATCCTGGTCACTGTCTCTTCGAGCTCTTGCCGTCGGGACGGAGATACAGGACGATGAAGACAAGAACGAGCCGTCTTAAGAACAGCTTCTTCTCCAGAGCGATCTCGGCCCTGAATGGGAAGCCCGGACTTTGAAAGTCATCTAATCTCCCTTGATGTATTATACTGTATTGTTTAATTAGTGTTTTTATGGAGCAGTCAAGTAATTTCGTTGCCCCCGAAGGGGGCAATGACAATAAAGATATTATTATTATTATTACTCATTTTTTCCCTCCTAAAAAGTAAGGGGAAATGTGTGTGCGTCTTGTGGAGCGAATGCAGACTGCGCAGCTATCCCAGAAGCCAGAACAGCAAGAGGGATTGCTGCTTTCGCTGCGCAGCGATCCCTCTTGCTGTTCTAGCTTCTGAGATTCAGAATATTTTTTTTCTTGGTTTCCTCCTCCAAAAACTAGGTGCGTCTTGTGGTCTGGTGCGTCTTATAGAGCGAAAAATACGTTAGTAGAAGTTCTGCCTCTCCTATCTTTCCCTCTGCTGCTTTCCCCATCTCTTCTATAAGTGCTCGGTGGGGTGTGGGGTGGGAGAACTGGTGAGTGTAGCACTTCTCCAAGAATACAAAAACAAAAATCATTTTCGTTGATAAAATTGACCGTGTTGAGTGTGCACTCCATAGATCTGAGGGGCAAGGTCATATTCTTTGCAGTGTTGCCAGATGACAAGAACCTTCCTCACGCTCCTACTCACTGGCAAGCCCCACAGAGCAGCACAAATCAAGATGCAACTGATTTAACTGCAGAGTGTGTGACGAACTCCTGTACTGTTTGTTGTTGTTTAGTCGTTGAGTCGTGACCCCATGGACCAGAGCACGCCAGGCACTTATTTTATGAGATAATACTGAACTACGGTGGACCTATGACACTGTGCGTGGGCGTAGCTGGGGGTAAATCCTCGCTATGCGCATGGCGATGTGCAGATCATGTAACACAATCTTCTCTTCCGAGCAAAACGTCTGAATTTTTCTTCATTTTTCACTTACACTGTATGTATTTTTGGAAACAGCCACGCTCCCCCCCCATTGGGAACGGGCGCATATGCCTGGTTAGAAACACTGCCCTAACCTAGTATAAAAACCCAAGAAGAGTCTGCTGGATCGACCCAAAGGCCCATCCAGTCCACTTGACACTGAGATGGTCAAGGTGTGATTGGACGGTACCACTTTAATCTGCAGGTGGGGGGGAGAGAGACTGTAATTGAATGGATGCTCTTCCAACCCTCAAAAATTTCAGACACAACAAAGTAATATTATAGTGGCCAGGTTACATCTTTCCCCCCCATATGATGCTACTATTCTGTCGTGCATGAAGTTTAATCACTTGAGCCCCTCCTGGACGGCTGGAGTGGCCCAGCACGACCACCCTTTCACTCCTCCCCCCTTAAAAAAGCCCCTGAAAGCTGCGGCCCTTTGCCCCTTTCCAAGGTTGGGCAGGAGCAGAATCCCTTCGCGCTCATGCCCAATAAGGGCCCTGGTGGGTGCACGTGTGAATGGCTCATGCGGGAACAGGCTCGGCTCTTCCAGAAGCTGAAGCGTTTCTAGAGCGCTGCCACCTTCCGGAGCGCGATCGTGGCCCGAACAAGTTTTTTAAATGCCCGTCGAGGGTCCTCCGGCTCCCTTTCCTCCTCTGCCGCGAGAGAGGCTGGCAAGCGCGGCCGAGGCGTCTCGTGTGAAGGCGCCGCGGGGCCGGGGAGGGGCGCGCGCCGAGGGCGATAGCCGGGCTGGGGCCGCGCGGCTGCACCCGGGGGACCCTGGCCCTCCCGCTGCCTCGCCCGGAGCTCCTTCCCACAAGCGCGCGTCCGCGGCCGGGCCCCTTCTTCCGCGCCGCGGAGACCCCCGGGGGCAGGAGCGCGGCCGGAGGAGCTGCAACTTGGCGAGCCCGAGGTCCGGAGCAGCGCTCGCCCCGCCGCCAGTCCGTGCCGCGCGCCCCGAGTCTGGCTGGCAGGGCGCGGGCGGGCGGGCGGGCGGGCGGCGCTGAGTCAGCCCCGCGCCGGCAGCAGGCCGCTCGCTGCTCCCCCCGGCCCGGCCCAGCCCCCGCCCAGCAACCGCGGGGGGAGAGAGAGGCACCTCCAGAACAAAGAGGCAGCAGCAGCAGCAGCAGCAACGTGCGCTCCCTCCTGCTCCGCCGCCTGCAAGACGCTTCCCTCCGCCGCCCCGCCGAGCAAGCTGCAGGCGGGGGCTCCCGGCCTCCCCCCCCCCGCCCCAACGGGCCCGATCCTAGCGGTTCCCCTTCCCAGGAGGAGGCGGCGGCTGGTGCTGGTGGTAATAAAGGGCTCCTTTGTGTCTTGGGCGGGGGCGGCGTTTGGAAGCTCCTTCTGGGGGCTTGACCAGCCGAGAGACTAGTTGGCCCCAAACACAACCCGCTCTTCTCTCTGGCGGAATGAGAGTCTTTTAGAAAGCCAAAGGAGGAGGGAGAAAAGTTCTCTCAAGCTTTGCCTGCGGGGCTTCAGGAGGAAGGTCCTTCCACCGGGGAGTGGATTCCCGCCGGGATCTGGCGTGGGGGTGGGGTAGGGTCGCGTTTCTAAAGTTTTTAAAGGGCGTTGCCAGGGAAGAGCTTCCTTCTCCTCAAAACAAATCAAAAACGACACTTTTTGAAATTTTTGCTGTCTTGGAAACCCAGGAGCGCTGTGTTGCCACCAGTTCGATGTGGAATGAGTTTGGGCTGACGTGTGTCTCCAACCTTGATGTGCAAATGGAGGGGGTGCTGTGAGTAATGGCCCCCACCCCCGTCCCATTCCTCTTTAGAATACTTTGCTGAGGAAGTGTGACTTTGGACCACCAGGTGTGGAGGCTCAACGGAACTCTCTCTGGATCCTCACCCTGTCCAAAGTGCTTTTCTCTCCAGGATGGTCCATGTTCAGAGCACCTCTGACCTCTGTTGTCCTAAAGATCGCAGCATTTGGGGGTGTAGCACCCTGAGAAGAGAGAGAATATCGGGAAAGAAATGTAGATGAAGTACAGCAAGGAGAATAGTATATCTTTTTTGTTGTTGGAGCGAGTTGGACTCATTAGGTAACCCAAATTATTCACCAAGGTGTTTTTGAGATCTTTGTTCTGAAGAGGTACAAAGTCCTGCACAGCTTCATGCCAGGGCATCACCCTAAACTGGCTCCATTGCCGTTCTCTGCCACTGCAAAGTCATGAAAAAGACCTGTTTCGCGCCGCCACTTAGCAGCACCCTGGAGGGGGCCTGTCACTACCCTGACTACAGTGAGATGCTGAGCACAGCCAGCGGTGGCTTCCCAACAACAGTGCAGAATGAGGGTTGCGTTGGTGTGGACTCTGCCTCCCAGTCCCGGAAGAAACGAAAGCGCTGTGGGCTCTGCACACCTTGCTTAAGGCAGGAAAACTGTGGGACTTGCACCCATTGTGTGAATCGAAGAACCAGCCACCAGGTCTGCAAGATGAGGAAATGTGAAGCTCTGAAGAAAAAGAAACTGGGCTGCATGAGAGAGGTAAGTGTTCCTTTTCTTAGATGTTTGTTTGAAGGTATTCCTTCTGTTGCCAGGCTTCTGTGGCACTGCTGAGTCTGGAAGTGACGGGAGCCCCGGGACCCTTTGCAATATTGAAGAGGATGTGCACTCTTGGATTGTGCCCAGTTGCACATGATCTGTGAGATGTGGCTCAGCTCCCACTGTGGCACTGGCAGAAGTGTGGATCTGGGGCCACTGTGGGTTCCTTGCTCTGTGAAACTACAGTGAGGGATAGCGTAGGGCAGTGGCTGAAGAGCGAGAGGTTTCTTAGGAGTAACCTGAGAGACAGCCCACTTTTCAGTGTAAGCTTTTAATGTTTAAAAAGAAGTGGCTGCTGCCCTCTTCTGCAAGTGACTGTGTTCAAAGAATGGAAGGGGGGGTGAACAAAACTGAATGGACCAGAATTTGATTCCTGGGTGGGATGCATTTGGACCAAGGCACTTGTTGAGGTGGTGGTCTGCAAAAGGGTGAGCAAACTAGAATTGTGGTTGACTATAGAACATAGTTGGAAGAGCCACAGCTGTGTGCCATTTTGAGGGTTCATCGTGGGGTGCACTCCTCTTACTGTGTTCTGCCTTGTCAGTCTCCCTAAAAACATGTGTCTTGAAATGGTTGCTTGTACTGTATAGTTGGGCCAAAACGCTCTTGGGAAAGCCTCTAAGTCTTAGAATGATAGAATGGTAGGGTTGGAAGAGACCACAAGGGTCATATAGCCTAGCTCCCTGCAATGTAGGAATCTTTTGGCTGATGTGGGAGTTGAACTCACGACACTGAGCGTAAGAGTCTCATGCTCTACCAACGGAGCTATGCTTGCTTTCTTACTGCCCAAGTGAGTGGTGGGAGCTTCTAGAGAGCAGCTGCCTGCACTTCAGTCTGGATACTGTAGCTCATAGCTGGGTACTGTGGTACCTCGGGTTACATACGCTTCAGGTTACAGACTCCGCTAACCCAGAAATAGTACCTCGGGTTAAGAACTTTGCTACAGGATGAGAACAGAAATTGCGCAACGACGGCGCGGCAGTAGTGGGAGGCCCCATTAGCTAAAGTGGTACCTCAGGTTAAGAACAGTTTCAGGTTAAGAATGGACCTCCAGAATGAATTAAGTTCTTCACCCGAGGTAGCACTGTACCTTGAAAGCATCTGCTGCCCTTCCTGCAAGTGAATGTTTAATAAGGGATCCTGTCCGTATAAAGGTAGTTGTTACATCATGGTTAGCAATTAGACACATGATGTTCAGCCAGATGGGAGGTGTGTCATGAATTGCTAGTACCATGACATAATAGCAACTCATGTGGGTGGAAGACTTTAAGCTGCTTCCTCTTATCAGAGTATGGGAAACTGTAGAAGCAGCAAAAGCAAACTACGCTGCTGCACAACGCCACTTCTAAATGAAGGCAATGCACTTTCAAAGTTGATTTTACTGGATAGTATGGTAGCACATGCTGGAGTTCATTGCTCTGTGGCTGCTTTGCATGTGATTCAGTGTTGAGATGCGGCCATGGGAAGTTGTAATTTGCACAAGACTCTTTTCTGTTCACTTTTTTCCATGTGAAGGAGCCCGCGGTTCCAGTGTTAGAAATTAGTCAGGTGCAATTTTGTGACCACATAGAGCTTTCTGGATGCCAGGTTGCAGACTGACATCTCCATCTGGCAGGTCCTTCCAGCTTCCTTAAGCCAGTAAGCAGAATAACTTATTTATTGCATTTATATCTCACCTTTTTCTCCAAGGAGTACGTAGTTTACTCCCCTCCTCAGTTAATCCCTACAACAACCCATTGAGGTAGGTTTGGACCAAGGCACTTGTTGAGGTGGTGGTGACTGGCCCAGGGTCACCCAGTGAGTTTCATGGCTGAGTGGGGATTTGAACCCTGATCTCCCAGGTCCTAGCCTGGCACTCTAACCACTACTCCACACTGACTTCCTGGAGTACCTCTTCTATGGGGCAGCTATATGAATTAAGTAAATAAATAAATATGGGGAAAGCAAAATGTAACTCAGAGAAGGATCTGAAATATTTTCCTTGAAGCTTGAATTTGTTTTATTCTGGATTATTTTATTTTATATTATATTTCAATGTGTTGTAAATGGCTTTGAGATTTTTGCTTTAAAATATAAAGCAGGATATAAATGAAATGAAGAATAAGAAGAAACTTCATTGGTGAAAAAATGGCACCTAGATATTCTGTTGCGGCGACCGTAACCTAGGTTTAAGGTGTCATTTGGTGATTAGTTTATACTTCTGAGTTTCTAATATTGCTCCTTGCCCAACAGAGCAGGTTGTTAGTGATTGTTAATTTCTCTTCATGGAAGGTTAAGAGGTAACACCTCGTCCACCTTCAGCATCTGGCTCTTCTTGTAATTATTATTATTATTATTACATTTGTTACATTTGTTATCTCAGGTGTCAAGGTAAAGAGATGTGTCTTCAGCACTCACCAAAAGTCATATAATGAAGGTAACAGAGGCATCTCTGTGCAGAATGAATTCCACAGCAGAGGCTGCCATAGAAAATACGACCCCCCAAACTTTGAAGGAGGTAGAACTACTATGTGGGCCTCCTCTGCTGTGCTCAACACCCTAGAGCAGGGGTGTCAAACTCAAATTCATCGGGGGCCGCATCAGCAGTTTGGTCACCCTCAAAGGGCCGGTTGTATCTGTAGGACTTACAGTACAGGAGAGAAGGGTTCAGGCAGCCGTTGGATCTGTCACATCACAGGATGGCATGCGCTCAATATAAAAACAAGTGGAGGTTTCCTGAATGCATGTAAAGTGGAGGTTTCCTGTGTAGAACGGCCGGCGCCGCTAGAGGGCAGACGTTCTCTGGCTTGTGGGCTGCCGCGCATGCACTGAAGAGGCGGCTTTCTTGTGTCAAAAAAAACCAAAACGAGAATAAAAGGTGAAGGCTGGCGGCCAGCGGCGGCTACACGGGCCACATGACGAGGTCTGGCAGGCCGGATTCGGCCTACGGGCCTTGTGTTTGACACCTGTGTCCTAGAGAATCTGCAGGGAAGGAGGCAGCTTTCCAGCTATTTGGAGCCAAAGTCTTTAGACTTGAGCATAAGCACTTTGAATGGGTCCTGAAATCAACTGGCAGCCAATGCAGCTGTTTTAGAACGAGGCTATGGGAGGCAACCCCAGCCACTTAACTGACCACTTCATTTTCAACCAGTTGAAGTTTCCAAGCCATCTTCGAGGGCAACCTCCCATAAAGCACATTGCAATAATCTAGTCTGGAAGTCATCAAAGCATGGAGTACCATGGCCAAGACATCTCAGTCCCAAAGGGGCTGTAGCTGACGAAACAGCTGCCACTGCAAATACACATTTGTAGGCTCCAGTGACAGTGTTGGAACAGGAGTACCCCCAAGCTATGAACCTGTTCCTTCTGGGGGAGTACAACCCCATCCAGAACAGGCCATCTTCCCATCTCCTGGATTTGAGAACTTGGAGCACATAACATCTGTGTCTCTTCAGGATTCAGCCTGAAAGTTTTTGCCCACATCCAGCCCATTGTTGCCTCCAAACACCTGTCTAGCATCTCAGGCACCTCTCCTGACTCAGATGGAATAGAGTTGGGTGTCATTTACATATCTGTGATACCAGACTCCATATCTCCTGATGACAGCTCCCAGAGGTTTAATATGGATGTTAATGATAGGCAAGATAGAACCCTGTGGGACACCACAGGACAACTCCCATTGATCGCATTGGACAGTGCCCCCATCACTATTTTCTGAAGTATAGTGCCCCCAACCCCCTTCTCCTTGGGCTGCTCCATTATACTGTGCTCAGTGGTATCAAAAGCTGGGGAGAAGGCATGAAGAACGAGCCAGGTCCCACTGCACTCAGATTGAAATGTATCCCATTATTCAGCCTCCTCCAAGTGTGCTGGAATCTGGACAGCCACCATCCTCTTGAGTTGTTGTTGTTTAGTCGTGTCCGCCTCTTCGTGACCCCATGGACCAGAGCACGCCAGGCACTCCTGTCTTCCACTGCCTCCCGCAGTTTGGTCAGACTCACGCTTGTAGCCTCGAGAACACTGTCCCACCATCTTGTCCTCTGTCGTCCCCTTCTTCTTGTGCCCTCCATCTTTCCCAACATCAGGGTCTTCTCCAGGGAGTCTTCTCTTCTCATGAGGTGGCCAAAGTATTGGAGCTTCAGCTTCACAATCTGTCCTTCCAGTGAGCACTCAGGGCTCCAGTGAATTCCAGTGAGCACTCAGGGCTGGTTTCCTTAAGAGTACTCAGGGCTGATTTCCTCTTGAGTACCTTGCCCCAAAAGGGGAATATTTGCCACTGTGTGATAGTGGCTTAACCCTTCCTGGTCCAGGCACATTCCTATAGACTTCTGTTTTCGCATGCGGACAAGAATCTAGGCAAGTGAATCCTCAGTTCTTTTAGGCAAGAGTAGATGTGTTCGAGACACAACAAGGCGTGGTGGAGAGAGAGAATGAGAGAGAGTGAATGAATGGAGCCCCTTAACTTGTTCATTTGCATATTCTAAAAGACAACTCCTTTGATCTTTTAAGAGAGGGAGAGAAAGAAAGTTTTGTGGTTGCCATGCACAGAAGAATGGTGCATGTTGAAGGATGGTTGTGTCTGCATGAGGCTGCACTGTTTGGGGCTGCTGTTAAAGACTGTTCTTTAGTTGGCTCAAAGTATGGGTCCAGAATGCTATTGGGAACCTAACAAATGGATATATAGTGGTACCTTGGTTCTTGAACTTAATATGTTCCAGAAGTCCGTTCAACTCCAGAAACCGTTTGAAAAACAAGGCGCAGCTTCTGATTGGCTGCAGGAGCTTCCTGCACTCAAGTGGAAACTACTTTGGATGTTCAGCTTCCGAAAAACGTTCAAAAACCAGAACACTTACTTCCGGGTTTTCAGTGTTCGGGAGCCAATTTGTTCAACAACTAAGCCATTCGAGAACCGAGGTACCACTGTAATGCCAATCTTATTTTATCAACTACATTAATTCTGGGCTCATTTTTAAAGTGCTGATGGTTTTAATGGCCTGGGGTCAAGTCAATTTTAAGCGCCTCCCTTGCCTAAGCCGTGAGATTGGCATTGGGAGTCCTGCACCAGCTATGAGGTGCAGGACTTTTTTTCTTTTTCTTTTTTTTAAAAAAAATATTTATTAATAATTTCAAAATTACAGAAAAGAAAGAAAAAAATTAAATACAACACTACAATACATAGGAAAAAAACAAGAAAAAAACAAGACATAAAAACCAATGCAACATACAGCAAAAAGAAAAAAAAGAAAGAAAAAAGACACAAATCCCATATTACATATCTTTAACTTCCATTTGCTTGTTTCATTGACCTCCTCACACCTCCCTTTTTGTATTCTAGTTTAATTGATTATTTCAGCAAATTCTTTCCATCTTTCTCAATTTTTACTAAATAATTTATCTTAACAATTTAACCTATTAATTAACACAACAAATCCTTTCCATCGTTTCCCCATATTCTGTTATTCAAATTACCTTAAGTTATTTAACCTTATCTTACCAAAAAAATACTTTAGAGCTTAACGCTTAATACTCGATTATACATAACTCTTGATATCTTTTCTACTAGAGTCATATAGTTTCATTCCAACATTTCCCCTAATGTTCATTAATTTTAGGCTAATTCCCTAGGGGGAAAAAAAATTCTTTATAAATTTTCTTCCAATCTTCATCCAACATCTCTTCTTCCTGGTCTCAGGTCGTGTCAGTCCTTACTGTCCATTCCATCTAGTCCATCAACCTGGTAATCTAATGTCCGAGGCCCTTAAGTCTCTTCCATGTCCCTTCTGCAGATCTTCTTCTTCTTGTTTATACTTGCACTTTTCCTTGTCTTTTGTTGGTCTCTTTCTTAGTTTCTTTCCTTTCTCGTTGGGGAGTAGGTCTCTGGGGGATTCCAACCCAAAATTATCTTCGTCTCCCTTCATCCAACCAGCCCATTCCCCAGAGTCCCACTCCCCACAGTCATCAATATAGTCCAAAAAATATTTAAAAACATATTTCGAGGTCTCTCTAAAGTTAAGAACCTCCTCAGCTCCAGACTCCCCCTGTCCGACTCCAACTTCAATCTTCAAAGACAGCGGCTTATGCTCCTGTAGGGCCTCGGGTCTCTCCATTTGTATTATTTGAGGTGCAACCGCAACCTCCTCCATTATCTTCTGCACTTGCCCAATCAGTACAGGTTCCTGAGTTGGTCCCTGAATAGTTTCTGTATCAATATTCCCTGTTTGTCCACAGTTATTAACCACAACAGTCATCAAATCCATTTTCTCATTCATCAAATCCATCTTCTCATGCATCTGTTCCAGCAAGGCACTTGTCTTGCATAAAGCAAGCACCAAAACTTCCTCCCAGCTCATATTTAGTCAAGGTCGAAAAGGACTGGTCCCACGATCTTAATCTGACAGCTGTAGAGTCCTCAAGTAGACTGCAGCAACAATTTAGCAAGCTCCCTCTAGAGGAGACAATTTCTATTTGTATCAATTTTTTTAAGGCAAGTCCAACAAAGGAAAATTACTTTCATTTTTCAGATATTTTGTTTCTTTAGAATGCAGAAGGCAACATTGGAATCATTTTATTTCTCTTCTTTAGCTATCTGTCAAACTATTCCATTCACAGTCAGTGAATCTCTCCAAGAATTTCTGTCTCTGACACCCCGTTCCCAGGTTAGAGACGGTGGAAACTTATCTTTCTTCACTCCCTCTCCTGCAGGCGTTAAACAAAGTCCCCCCCCCCTTTTCTCCTGCTTCCAAGGGGGTTCAGTAATTATAAATGAAGGAAATTTAAACTTTTTTAACGACTTTCCAGGCTTTAGCTTACAAGGTTTTTGCTTCAGTCTATGTACAAAAAGCGGAAGGCGGACTTCCTGTTTTGAACCTTCCCACTTCGGTGCCAAATTAAGATATTTCTTGATCCAATTTTCCGTTTCTACTCACGGGTACTTATTTTAAATCCAATTGTCCACAGGAAAAAGTCAGCGCTCTCCGGCAATGGCTGTGCGGCTTCACTCCGTGAAAGTAGCAATCAGTTCGCAGCACCGCGCCGCTCACCCCACTTCACTCCGGAGCCCCAAAATGGGGTTCCCAGGGCTCCTGGTGCCCTGCCCAACCCCATGTTCCCAGGCTTCCTCCGCCTGGGATTTCTAGTGGGTCCCCACCTTCGCCGCGGCGGGAAGACCCAGTTTCCACGGAGCCAGTTTCTCCGGTTGGAGGAACTCCGCCATTCACCGATGGCGCTAACCCGGAAGTCCTCGGAGGTGCAGGACCTTTTATGAGTGTCAATGCCAAAACTTAGTAGGGGTCCCGCTGGAGAGTTCAGTTGGGCCCCCTCTTTTCCTCCTTTTAGGTGGACTTGAAAGCCTGCCTCCCCTTCTGTTGTTAGTTGCAATTGTATTCTGTTTGTAATACAGTGGTACCTTGGTTTACAAACTTAATCTGTTCTGGAAGTCTGTGCTTAAATCAAAATAGTTCTTAAATCGAGGCACGCTTTCCCTACTGAGGCCTCCTGCCGCCGGTGCTCTTCCACCATTCGGATTCCGTTCTTAGACCAAGGTAAAGTTCTCAAACCAAGACACTATTTCCGGTTTTGTGGAGTTTGTAAACCAAATCATTCTTAAACTGGACTGTTCTTAAACCGAGGTACCACTGTAGTAGGATTGCTTGTTATATATTTTTAAACATTATCTTGTTTTAATTACGTATGAGATTGCCACTGTTTACTTTGATGCACACCACTTTGGCTGCAAATATATGTGAAAAAGTGAGGTTTAAATTGATGTAATCTGCAGTCAAGGGACTTGGCTGATTGGTTTGGGTCATCCTGCAACCATGTGCCAGGGTGACTCCTTCCTTACTGTGGTTGTGTGCTTTCATTCTACAAAGTAGAAAGTTCCATCTAGTTGTCATGATGCCAGAAACTGTCAACTGGTGGTTGGCGCTGCCCATTTTGGAGATGAGCACGAGGGAGATGGTTTTGTTTGTGTAGGGCAGGGCAGGGCTTGGCAGATAACATTAAGATACATAAGGATTTACTGACAGATCTCTGGGTGAGTTGCAGCAGATAGGCCAAGATTTCTGACTTTTCTGACGTCCAGTTATTTAATAATGCCAACAACAAAATGACTCCGAACTCCAAAATTATATTGTTGTGATGAAGAAAGCTGGGGAATAATCTGTCATCTGGCTGGCCGCTCTGAAAACAAGATGCTAGAGAGATGGGCTGCTGGCTCTTACTAAGTTCTGAATCAGGACTGAATTTGTATTTAGTTCTGCTTCTCAGAGCAAATCGCTAGGTTCAAAATTCTTTTCATTCCAAATGTATGTCTCTTGCATTTGGATCTTGAGGTTCTAGTAAAAAATGAAGTACATCCCATAAATCTGAAAGTTACTCCCCCCTGGGTTGGCAGAGAGTTGGTGGGCGTGTCTGCAGTTGCTGGTGCACTGGCAGGCATATACCAATTGTCTGGTCAGTAAAACCACAGCAGGGATTTGGGCCTAATGTTTCTGAAGCAGTGAGAGTTTTGTTTAAGTGTGTGTGTGTGTGTGCAGGTTGTGGTTAAGGGTTCCTTGCCCACGCACTGGCCTTGCAGCCAAGAATTGCCTCCCTTGTAGCCTTCTGAGGTTGGAGGAGTATCTGCCATACTTACCACGTGCGTATGTTCTGTGGGGGTTTCCCCCTTATTCCCTGACCTATGAAAACTGAGACAGCGCTGTTGTTGTTCTGCTAGAAGTAGGAGGCATGTGGAGAGAGAATTTCTGTGAAAGGGAGACTTGAAACTAAATTTAAAACCCCTTGTCACACTTCTGCATTATGTAGTTCTGCTTCTCAGAGAAAGGAAACTCCTCTGTTGGTGCTTTTTTGTCTTGTAAGCCACTGGTGCTGGCCTTCCTGTCAGTTAGTGACTAATTTTCCAATTTTTGCATGTTGCATTTGTGCAGCCAGAGCAAAGAAGCACAGGCAGGAACTTCTGGCTCACAACGTTTACCTACTTGGGAGGAGAGAGGGAGGAAGGAGCTGCAACGCCTAGGGCCACCTTTACATGTTATGCCACGTGCTGCCCACCTAAGGACACTAGAAGAACCTAGCTGATGGATCAGTCCATAAGGACCCATCTAGTTCAACACCCTGTTTCCACAGCGGCCGGCCAGAAGCCTTTTTAGCACAGCAGACACTGTGCCAGTCCTGTAATCTGAAGGTCCTGAGTTCAAGCCTCAGAGAAGGCAACTCGCAGCTCTCCCATTTGGACAGCCAGTGTGGTGTAATGGTTAGAGTTGACCATGACCTGGAAGACCAGGGGTCAGATCCCCATTTGGCCATGAAGCTCACTGGGTGACCTTGGGCCAGTCACCACCTTTCAGTCTAACCTACCTCACAGGATTGTTGTGGGTACAAGATGGGGGGGACGGGACACACCATGTAAATCATCTTGAGCTTCTTGGAGGAAAAGGTGGTATAGGCATACATACATATGCCAGCCAGCCATCCACCAAGCCCATTATGTGAAACCTGCAAGCAAGACCTGGATGCAACTCCAGTGCCCTGTCCACCTGTGTTTCCCAGTCCCTGGTAATTAGAAGCATGCTGCCTCTGACACTGGAGAAAGAACATGCTCATTGCTAGTCGCCATTGATGGTCTTGCCCTCCATGCATATGTCTGGTCCTCTTTTAAAGCCATCCACGTTGGTGGCCATCACCCACATTGGTACTTTAGTTGACGTTTGACTTGCATGTGCCCACAAGTCAAGTCCCTCAAAAGAGAATGCCACTCTAGTGTTCGCCACAGCACCTGTGCAGATCTTTGGGAGGCTTTGTCCCAGTGCTTGTAATCCAGGGAAGAAGCAGCAGCCCAACACTGTAGTAGCACAACCGAGCCTGTGGGAGCCCTTACCCACATTTGTGTGCTCCATCCATGGAAGGTTCAGAGGATGGCAACAGAAGAGCAAGCCTTTATGGTGGTAGCCCCATTTGTGAAATGCTCTCTCCAGGGAGGGAATGACGCCTGTTGCCATCTCCATATAGTTTTAGGTGCCAGGCAAATACTTTTCTTTTCCCTTGGACTTTTGTCCCTTAATCTGAGGGACATTGTGGCTGCTTTTGGTGAGGTGGGACATGTAGTCTTGTATTTTTCATAGATTTATAGAATTGGAGATGGAAGGGACACAAAGGTTTATCTAGTCACATAGAGGAGGGAGAAAGGTTGTTTTCTGCTGCTCCAGAGAAGCGGACACAGAGCAATGGATCCAAACTACAAGAAAGAAGATTCCACCTAAACATTAGGAAGAACTTCCTGACAGTAAGAGCCATTCGACAGTGGAATTTGCTGCCAAGGAGTGTGGTGGAGTCTCCTACTTTGGAGGTCTTTAAGCAGAGGCTTGACAACCATATGTCAGGAGTGCTGGAAGAGACCACAAGGAGTGCCCTTGTGGTCTCTTCCAACTCTATGATTCTATGATTCTATGATTCTAGTCCAGCCTCCTGCAGTGGCGGAACCTCCGCAGTTTGGCTGCGTTTCCCCATCATTTTTATACTGGTGGTGTCTATAGGTTTTTATTGTTTTAAATTGCTTTTATAGTAAGTTGCTTTGAGTTACCTCTGTAAGAAAAGTGACAAGCAAATACAATTCCTCCTCCTCCTCCTCCTCCTCCAGATTTGCCATGCCTGGTCTTCCTGCTAATGCTGCCATTCTTCCATAGAATCACAGAACTGTAGAGTTGGAAGGGATCCCATTGATCATTTAGTCTAGCCTCCTGCAAGGCAAGAATCACAGTTAAAGAATCCAAATAAAAAAGTTCCTTCCAGTAGCACCTTAAAGACCAACTAAGTTAGTTCTAAGTTAGGCTCATCTCAGCTAACTGCCAATCCCCCATTCCCACCACCCTTCTGAGTAATACCCCTCCCCACCTTCTCACTATAAAGAAGGATCTGGCAACTTCTGTTTCAGTGTATCTGAAGAAGTGTGCATGCACACGAAAGCTCATACCAAGAACTAACTTAGTTGGTCTTTAAGGTGCTACTGGAAGGAATTTTTTTATTTTGACTATGGCAGACTAACACAGCTACCTATCTGTTAAAGAATCTCTGACAGTTTGCAATCCAACATCTGTTTGGAAACCTCCAGTCACCTTCCAAGGGGATTCCATTCCACTGCTAAACAGCTCTTATCACCAGAAACCCCTTCCTAAAGTTTGGTCGGGAACTCCTCTCTTGTCCTTTGAATTCTTTGGTTTGGATTGTGCCCTCTGGAGCAACAGAAACTGTGCTTTGAGCATGTTCCCCCCCCCCCCAAATGCTGCTTCCTGAAGCATGTGCTTTCCCTATGTCAAAGTTGGGGACACACTTTTACACCAGAGAAGGGTTGTGGTTTTTTTTTTTTGGGGGGGGGGGGTTTAGAAACGACCCACCATCCCAGCACCTCTCAGCATGACTCAGAATTGCTCTGATGTCCAGGAGTGCACATTTCCCCACCGTACCGCTTGCCCTTCAACACGGTGGCTACCGACTGTAGGTGGGGGTTGGGGGGGGGGAGCCAGCGTGGTTGGGTTTAACAGGGTATGTGAAATGATGCACATGATTTCACAGCACTGCCAACACATCATCCCATACTTACTAAGCACACCGGCTCACTCTTCAGAAATATGCTACATTGTCAATTACCAAATCCACCCACACAGCAGATCTGTGAGCAGGTCAACACTTGCCTTTAAAAGCTCGCTTGTGACGACAACAAGCACAAGAAGCTTCTGTGTCTGTTTCCCCCCTTTTCTCTCTCCCCCTCCTTCCTTTCCCCTTTCCCTTTGCCTTCTCTTTTCCTTCCCAGCCAGAGGCAGCCAAAGGCATTTGGCTCCTGAGGCACAAAATCTATGTGACATCATCCCTGCCACCCCTCCCCAAAAAAGTTAAAATAATGAACTCCATTATTTGGTGGGGAGGGACCCTCAGCTCAGTGGCAGAAAACATGCTGTGAGCGCAGAATATTCCGGTTCATGCCTTGGTATCTCTGGGTCAGGCTGCGAAAGATTGAAGCCAGAGACTGTGGAGAGCAGAGGCTGCTGCTGATCAGTGTGGGTGAAGGGTGGAAATGCCCCCACCCTGCTAAGGGCCACATTCTGTTGGGGGCAATGTGTGTGTGGGGGGGTCCAGTGGGGGGACGACGCTTTCAGGATCATCAGCTTTCAGTGTTGTTATGTTTTGAAGTTCTCACCCTGGGCCAGCAGGGGGATACTGTAGATAGTTTCACTCAGGTCCGCATATGCAAATAAGGAATTCAAAGTGACGTTCAGTGATTGGATAGTTACAGAAAGTTGTTACTGTTGCTTTGTAGTTGAACTCTATATAAGCAGGTTGGCTGAACCCTTCAGTTCAGTCCTGTTCTGGCCTGTGAATAAACAAGAGCTGTTTGAAGAATCGCTGTGTCGTCTGATATGTTCACCCACAACTTAACAAGTGTTACACACACACACACACACACACACACACACACACACAGCGTGCTTCCATCCATCCATTCACCTTCCTTCTCTCTCTCTCTCTCTCTCTCTCTCTCTCTCCCCCCCCCCTCTCTCCTTCCCCTGCTGGAGTGGCAATTAGGGTTTTGTTTTCAGTTTTAAATTTAAAAAGCTCCCATTGGTGTCTGTGGAAGCCCTCCCCCCCCCGTCCCCAAACCTGATTGCCACACTTGGGAGTTAGGTGGGTTTTTTTATCGTGTTGGCAGTGTGTGGCAGGGTGGGGAGCAGAGGGTTAACATTGTAGATCGAGTGGAGCTGGAAGCATCTGTGGGCTAACTCATGACAAGACAGCTGCCTACATTTTGAGCACAATTGCTGACAACTGGCTCTTCCCCTGCCACCCCCAGAGGCAGGCCGCCGCAGCTTGCCTTAATTTTGCGCTCAGTCCTGTCCCCAGATTTGCCTTATGCTCTGTCTCTGGCTCCCCCTGCCCTGCCCCAAATCAGCCAGCGATAGTGTTTGGAGCCAGACAAAGTTTAGTCTGCCCCAAGTCTCACTCCAGTGGCTCGCAGGCAGAGGGAGCTAGAGACCTTCTCTGAGACTTGGCTGTGCCACAGTTTTGTGGGCCTCACACAAGCGTCCAGGATGTGATTGTTCAGTGGGTTTTGTGCCGGCGACTTGGGGGCTGGCAGGCAGGGATTCAGACCTGGTTCACCACCAATTGTATGATGACTTGAGTCTTGATAGTTGCAAAAGGCTCACCAAGTCATGAACTGAGGTCCTCCCAAGTCCTCCATCACTTCTGTTATGGAGACACAACCTCTTTTAAAGCTTGGGGACAGAGAGGTGTTCATTAAAGATTTAAGCCAGTTGGAAAGCTGTTTTAAATAGCATCCTTTTCCTTTCAAAAAAAAAAAAACCTCTGGAATTTGTTGCTGTGTGTTGAAACTTGGGTAAGCTGGCAGGTGCCCAGTTTTCTTAGATGGAAGCCATGATAGTTGATAAGTCCTTTTTGAAATGGATTTCAGTGTGTGGTGTAGGTATGTCATAAGACCTTTATTCCATGGGAGGTCCAGACGGTGACCAAACACGAGAAAGGGCCTTTTCTGCCGTGGCTCCCCACTTGTGGAATGCTGCCCCAAGGGAGGCTTGCCTGGCGCCTTCATTGCATATCTTTGGGCACCAGGCAAAAATGCCTCTCTTTAACCAGGCCTTTGGCTGATTAACATTCTATACCATTTTAAATGTGTTTGCGGGGGGGGGGGGGTTATTGGCTTGTTTTTGTTCTTCTTGTTCTTATTATGTATTTTGTGGTCTTGTTTTGTATTTTTATGTTGTGAATTCCCTATCATCTTTGGGTGAAGGGCAGTATATAAATTTGATGAAAAGTGAATAATAAAAGATATGGTTGTTGTTGTTGTTGTTGTTGTTGTTGTTACAGCAATTATACACTGAGCTGTGCTCCTTCCTGTGGAGCAGGAGGAAGAAGGATGCAGAATGAAACCTCTATTTCTATTTGGCACTGTTCAGACATAGTGGCCAAGCCATAGCTTATTGTGTTGTGAACAGACTTCAGACTTACCTCCTCCAATCTCTTTCCAAACCTTGCCACCACTCCCCCATCCAGTTTAAATAAGCTGAGGGTCTTGGTGAACCACTGAATTTTCTTCTTCTTCCTGTTGTAGCAATTGCAACACACTGTGCTAGTTGCAGTATGACTGTTAATTGTATTTTTAATTGCCTCTTTTTATTTTTTACATATTGTGTTACAACTTGAATTCCAGGGAACCTTTTCCAAGTGTCTCATGTTCACCCTGGCCTTTTCTAGTCTATCCTGTTCACCTTGTGGGCAGACTGGGCTGCTGAGTACTCACTGATGCTCTGCAGAGCACCTCCATAAAGCTCATGGACCACTGCCGATCTGCAGGTTTGGGAGCCCCTGGTGTAAACCATAGTTTGTAATATCCAGATTGGGGAAAGCACGGGTTGCTTAAAACAGGAAGGGAATTGTAGTTCATGGTGTTGGGAGAGGGAGTGTTTTAATGACAGCCAAACCATGTTGTTTGAACCAGGCCTTAACTTTTCTCTTTAACCTTTGTGAAAGTTTTTTTTTCTGGTGGAAGTAAGGTATTGTTGGACAGTTTCTGTAAATCAAAATTTTTGTTGGGACTGCTTGCGCTGAACTGTATATGTTTCAGAATTCACATGTGACTTGGAAAGCTGTCACAGATTCATTTTTATGGGTGCCATCAATATTTTAATAATATATTGCAGGGAAGAACTATTTAAATAAGAGCCACCAGAGAAGGATTGGAACAACTGTTACAGCACTTTTGGTTTTTGAATACACACTCCAAATCTAGCTGTCTGTTTCTGTCATTAATAGGTATTTGGCTTAACCCTTGGCCTTACATGTATATAGTGTTAAAATCAAGGGGGCTTACTCCCAAGTGCCTGGTTTTTTTTATTATTTAAAGAAAATAATGATGTGTTTAGCACGCTCCAATCGTAGGCCTTCACCTCCACCTCGCTTATGACTTTCTTCCTGATTCTCTTGCCAGCCAACTTTTAAATTGCTGTTTTCCCTTCCTTGAGACAGGGATCAAAGCTAATGGAAGCTCAATCATCTTTGGTCCAGTACCAAAGGAAATGTTTAAGAGGTGTTGATAGTGTCTATTCCTCCAATCTAGCTGCTTTGTCTGAGGTGAACCATGAAGTTAAATGGTTTAACACAGCAGCTTTATAATACCTTTCAAAGCCTGGGAATACAATACCCTCATTCTCAGCTCACAAAAGGCCAGGAGCCAATTCTTGCCATCTGATCCTTATTAAATATCAATATTGCCATCTGACTCACCTTTCTGAAAATGCTTTATGTTTAAAAAGTAACAATGCACCCATGGGTCCCTGGGCATCAAGCCCCTTGTACTCCTGTTTGAAGGATAAGCTGGAACCCCCAAAAGCATTCCTTCTAGAATAATAGAATCATAGAACTGTAGAGTGGGAAGGGACCATGAGGGTCATCTAGTCTAACCCCCTGCAATTTGGGCACCACAGTTCAAGAAGGACACTGACAAACTGGAACGTGTCCAGAGGAGGGCAACCAAAATGGTCAAAGGCCTGGAAACGATGCCTTATGAGGAACGGCTAAGGGAGCTGGGCATGTTTAGCCTGGAGAAGAGGAGGTTAAGGGGTGATATGATAGCCATGTTCAAATATATAAAAGGATGTCACATAGAGGAGGGAGAAAGGTTGTTTTCTGCTGCTCCAGAGAAGCGGACACGGAGCAATGGATCCAAACTACAAGAAAGAAGATTCCACCTAAACATGAGGAAGAACTTCCTGACAGTAAGAGCTGTTCGACAGTGGAATTTGCTGCCAAGGAGTGTGGTGGAGTCTCCTGCTTTGGAGGTCTTTAAGCAGAGGCTTGACAACCATATGTCAGGAGTGCTCTGATGGTGTTTCCTGCTTGGCAGGGGGTTGGACTCGATGGCCCTTGTGGCCTCTTCCAACTCTATGATTCTATGATTCTATGAATGCAGAAATATTTTTGCCCAATGTGAGGCTTGAACCCATGACTCTGAGATTAAGAGTACAGTCATACCTCAGGTTGAATGTGCTTCAGGTTGAGCGCTTTCGGGTTGCGCTCTGCGGCAACCCGGAAGTAACGGAGCACGTTACTTCCAGGTTTCGCCACTCGCGCATGTGCAGACACTCAAAATGACGTCACACGCATGCGCGGAATCTGCAAAACGTGACCTGCACACGCGCAGACACGCCGTCGCATCTTACATTCTGTTCAGGATGCGAACAGGGCTCCGGAACGGATCTCGTTCGCATCCCGAGGTACCACTGTACCATTCTCTACTGACTGAGATGTCCGATTCCCGTCAGGCTGCCCATTCCCTTCATGTCCTCCTTGTGAACTTCCCATGATGAATCTGGCTGGCCAGTGTTGGAAACAGAATGCTAGATTATTTATTTAGTCAGTTAAAAGCATTTTTATCCTGCTCTTCAGCAAATAATAAAATACAAATGTGACCTTAGTGTGGCTTTATAAATAGACAACAGCAGTTTACTACAAAGCCCAGCTTTCAGTTGCCTTTTGTGCTGCTCATTCAAGGGCTTGAGCATCCTTGTCAAAGTTCTGCTGTTTTCACCTGTACTTTGCTCTTCAAACAGTGCACAGAAAACGCTCACTTTCAAAAAGCAGTTCTCTGCAACTGCCCAGGAGTAGCAGTATTATCCCTACAGATCCTTGCGAGGCTTTCTGTTACTTCCACATCTCTCTCTGAAGCCAAGTGATTTCTGCAGAGATTCACCACCCACCTCTCCCCTTCTTGCTGCATCACTGACGTCCCTGGCTGTTTTGAGAGTGATGCTGTAGTTGGGAAAGTGCGAGCTGTGTTACCATGCCGACAGTGATGATGTTTTCAAATTGTCTAAAATTGCTTTTTATCTGGCAAACTCATATTAGTGTGGTGGCTGGGTGGTTTCATGCCAGTCAGTTTACAGGGTTTACGTGTGTGTTTGCCAGCTGCATAAGGAATGTGAAAATAAGTTGGGTCCATCTTTGCAAAAGTTTGATAGGTAGTGATTGTGGCTTGTATAAATTTGCTTTCATTCCTGTGTCTAATTGCCTTGTTGTACACTGCCATTATATTATCAAATGAAGAATAACTTGCATCTGAACTTCTCTCTCTCTCTCTCTCTGTGTGTGTGTGTGTGAGAGAGAGAGAGAGAGAGAAAGAGAGAGAGAGAGAGAGAGAGAGAGAGAGAGAGGTGTTTCATAAATCTGGAATAGATCTGACAGATCATCTGGTCCCCCAAATCTTGATGTGATGCATCATGAGCATAGTGAAAGTACAATTTTTGGAGTGGATTGTTTTTAGTTGTTGTAGTTGTTGTTTTTTTTAAAAGACGTGAACTGCCAATCCTGCTCTCAGACATTTCCTAAGCCAGGATTAGCCAAATGCCTCCTAGATGTTGGACTGTATCTCCCATCATCACTGACCATTGAGCATGCTGGCTGCAGGTCCAACAGCATCTGGAGGGCACCATGTTGACTAACCTTGCTCCAAGGAGCTGCACCAGCACACCCTCTGATTGCTGTGTAGCTTATACAGTATCGACCAGAAATGATGTATCTCCAGCTCTGCAAATATCATGACAAGAATCATGTGTCTTCTGCTCTCTCTATAAGTGTTTTATTAGATCCCACAATGAGAGACCCAGAATGTTGGACCACAGAAGAGCCTGATGGGTCTGACTAATGGCTCATATAGTCCAGCATCCTGTTCTTAAAGTGCCCAATCAGATGCCTGTGGGAAGCCTGCAAACAGAACCTGAGCACAACAGGACCTCTCCCCTCCTGGGAATCCCAGCAAATGCATACCCTCCAACATTTCTCCAATGAAAACAGGGATGTCCTATTTAATAATAATAATAATAATAATAATAATAATAATGCCCTGCCCATCTGATTGGGTTGCCCTAGCTCCTTTGGGTAGCTTCCAATGTATATAAAGGTAAAGGGACCCCTGACCATTAGGTCCATTCGTGGCCGACTCTGGGGTTGCGGCGCTCATCTCGCTTTATTGGCCGAGGGAGCCGGCATACAGCTTCCAGGTCATGTGGCCAGCATGACTAAGCCACTTCTGCGAACCAGAGCAGTTCACGGAAACGGCATTTACCATCCCGCCGGAGCAGTACCTATTTATCTACTTGCACTTTGACGTGCTTTCGAACTGCTAGGTGGGCAGGAGCAGGGACCGAGCAATGGGAGCTCACCCCGTCGTGGGGATTCGAACCACCATCCTTCCGATTGGCAAGCCCTAGGCTCTGTGGTTTAACCCACAGCGCCACCCGCGTCCCTCCATTGTATATAAAAACAGAATAAAACATCAAACATTAAAAAAAGCTTCCCTATATATGGGGCTGCCTTCAGATGTCTCCTAAAGGTTGTATATATAGTTACTTATCTCCTTGGCTCAGGGGGTCAGATAATGCCATACCCTCCAACATTTCTCCAATGAAAATAGGGACATCCTAAGGAAAAGTGGGACATTCTGGGATACAATCAGACACCAGGTTGGCTTCTGCAAATCTGGGTCTGTCCCTGGAAAACAGGGACTTTGGGAGGGTCTGCAATGGGTATTCAGAAGCATTGCTGCTTCTGACTGGGGGGCAGAGCAGAGCCTCCCCCCTGCTTGTGGAGTTCCTATTAGGGCACCCGGTTGGCCACTGTGAGAAATGGCAGATGCTAGACAGGATGGAGCATGGTTTTGATCCATCAGGGCTCTTACGGTAGCCATATGCATCACCATGAGTTGGGTGAAATTGTAACAGAAAGCCAACTTTGTTCCAAAATTGTTGCTCTCTCTTTTGGAGTGACTGTGTAACCTTCTGGTTATATATGCTCCTTAGTCTTAAAACTGTTGGGTTAAATGCCAGCCTTGACACACTGGTAACAGCTGTGATTTATGTATTTGTTGTGCTTTAGTCCATGCCTGCAGAAGAGTTCTGTGTAACTCAAAAAGTCACTTCTATCATTTTATCATCACAGTGCTTGCTCTGTGTTTTTTCTTCTGCTGGACTTTGGGGCTATAGAGGGTGGGTTTTAGCAGAGCTCTTTCAGTGGGGCTGTCACGGGTGTTGTTTAAATGCAAGGGGAGGAGACATACAGTGTTTCTGTAGCGAATAGGGGTGATTTTCAGCTGCTTGTGTGTTAGAGGCAGGCAGGGGCCATGGACCTCTGTAAAGGAAAAGAGGAATGGGTCTTCCCCCCCTCCCTGCCTGTTTTGTTCTAGAGGTCACTATTGATTAGAGGGGAAAAGGTGAATGGCCATGGCTTTTATTTATTACAAAAGATCACAGTGGGGGATCTTCACTGCAAGAAGCAAGTACTCACTGACCCATGAAAACCTGTCCTCTCTCCCCACACCCTTTCCCTTTTTACTGCAGCGAGACTTTCTCATTTAAACATCAGCTGCTGTCCACATTGAGGTGCTGGTTAATGACTAAGCAGCCACTCAGCCCCCAAGTGACTTCATTGCTTTTCAGGTGATAGCAGTTGGGTCAGTGGTAAAGCCCATGTCTGGAACAGGATGTATGAGCCATTAGTGTTGAGTTCTTTGCTTTCGGTGGGTCCAGTTGCTCTAAAATTTGGTTGTTTGTGTGGTTTTGATACCTACCCAGTTCATTGCAGAGACAGCAACTGATTGAGATCATAGAATTGCAGAGTCCGGAGAGACTCAAAGGGTCTTTTGGTCCAAACCCCTGCAATGCAAAGATTCTGGTTGCAGTTGAAAACTCTCTCCAGTGAAAAATTGTTCTTAAGCTAGTTTTGAATCATTTCCCCAATATTCCACCCCAGATAGCAGAGCTATAATTGCACTGGGAACTTTCCACCAGTGGTTAAGTTCACTTTTAGAGTAATAGTAATATTCACACTTTCTCTTACCAATTGAGTGTTAAGTGCTTCACATTATCTCTGTCAGTGGAAGGCAACTTTAATCAAGTTAAGGCAGCCTTTCCTAGCTTGGTGCCTTCCAGATGTTTCTGACTACAAGAGCTGTGCTCACCGAGACTGATGAAAGTTATGTGGTCATATCCATACCATATATTTAAAACACCATAATAGTCATGGCTTCCTCTAATTTATTTATTTGTTGCATTTATATGCCATCCTTTTCTCCATGCAGATCAAGGTGGCTTACATGGTTCTCTTCTTCCCCCACAACAACCCTGTGAGGTGGGTTGGCTGAGAGTGAGTGGCATCACTCAGTGAGCTTCATCGCCGAGTGGGGCTTTGAACCCTGGTCTCCCAGGTCTTAGTCCAACCCTCTAACCATTATGCCATGCTGTTGGTTAAAGGTGCTGACCTCACAGAGCTCTGACATCCCCAACAAACTACATTTCCAAAGAATCTCCATGGCTGGTAAGAGTGCTTTAAATGGGTGGTGTTGCTGTGACTATACTCCAAAACATTTGCAGGACACCAGGCTGGAAAAGGAGAGGCTAAGGATGGCAGAGGAGTGTGAAAGCTATAGGGTTCCTCATTGACCAGCTTAATACCTGCTGGCTTTCCTGCTGGTGAAAATTGCTCTTGAACAGGCTTGGAAATGTGTCCTTTGCCTGGAGGAAGTTTTTGCTCCTTCCACACAAGTAGATAGAGGTGCTTCCTGATTTCTCTTCTCTTGCTTTTTGGCCTTAGAGGCTTAGATGGCTAACAAAGAACCACTATGTTCTGTGGTTAAGAGTTTTGGATCAGGCCTGGGGAGACCCTGATTGAAATCCTGATGGCACTTGGCTGCATGATCCCTCTCATCCTAACCTTCCTCACAAGGTTGTTGTGAAGATAAAATGGTGGCAACCACATATGCCGCCCAGTCTTCCACAATCCCTCTGGAAGGGATGTCATGATGGAAGATCTATAGCCAGGGTGATGAGCAGAGCCTCCATCTCGTCTCCTGCTTAGAGGCAGGGTGGGGGCAGAGGCAGCTGCATTGAGTTTATGGATGTCCCAAAGTTGGACACAGCTGTAGGGAGGAAGCCCTACCCACCTCTTGCAGGGTGGAAGGGGGCGTGGGCAGGTCCCCAGAGTGCGCAGGACTTTGAAGACCCTGTGATGTCTGGGTCTGCTTGGAATATGGAAGCATAAGTGGGCCAGTTAACTTTTTATGTGAGCTCGACTGCCCTAAGTGGCACTCTGCAATTGTTTTGGACCCAGGTTCAATGGCACCCAATTATGTTGTGTGTGGCTTTTTTTACCCCGTGTGTCAATCTTTCTCCTTCCTTTATAAGACTCCAGTACCTTGCAATAGTAACTTATTGTTGTTCATGTTGACAGGGCTGTGCTTCATTTAATCACAAAGGAAAAAGGAAGATCTGAACTATGCAACCTGTATGCATTATGCAAATCAAGCGGCTTTACCCATATTATCTTAGCTGGCATAAGGCGTTCTCCTTCTGCTGGGCATGCAGAGAGCAGTGGACAGGGGTGCAGGGCATCAGGCAGGCTTATGACCTCCTGGTTGCTGGAGCTCCTCCTCAGCCTTCTTTGGCTCTGGACATTTCATTTGGCAGCGTTTCGAGCGCACTCTGATCTCTGGTGTTTTCAGCATCACTGATGTCTCTTCCCTCAGAGGCTCACAGTGGCTTCCCTCTTCTTCCCTGGAGGCAGCTTTATCAACTGGGATTGGGAGTGTGTAGTGCTTGCTTGCTTGCATGCGGGCTCAGGTACTGTGTGAATATGGGCTGGCCATGCCCACTTTTGCTTTGGCCACACCCACTGCTGGCATGCAAGCCTTGGAGGGTTGGCTGACGGGAAATGCAGGCCTCCAGCTGAAAAGGCTCGCCACCCCCTTGCACGGCACCTGTAGTCATGAGGTGCATTCAGCCTCTGGCAGGCACAAACAGGTCTGGCAACCAGTTTACTTGCATCTGCTGATTCCAGAAATGTGCTGGATTGCGGTAGAGTGAATTCTTTTCATGTAGGCAGCTGATTTCAATCTGGGATGGATTTCTACAGATGATGGGACAAGTCTGTGCAGATCTTGTAGAGCAGAATGTGACTGGGCACGCAGCTTTCCTCTTTAAGAGCATATTTCCATGTATTTTGCATGTCTGCATGAATGTGCTTGGCTGTCTGAGATGTTCCTGTGCATGAGGAATAAGCTATGAAGGTTGATTGTGCAAATGTGTTTGGGAGCTGGGTGTCACCCTTCTGTGTCTGCTGTGTTCCTGTAGGGCCCTCTGTTGCAATAAGGACACACCTTTTTTCTTGTTTGAATGAGACAACAAAGACCATTCTGAGAGGAATGATGTTAGTCCTGCAAACATTGCCTGCAAACTGTGATCCATCAGCCTAAGTATGACATGTCTAAGGAAACATAGCCTTTATCCTGGGATTGCTTAATCAGTAGAGCATGGACTCTTAATCTCAGGGTTGTGGGTTCAAAAGATTCATGCATTGCAGGGGGTTGGACTAGATGACCCTTGGGATTCCTTCCAACTCTACAATTCTGTGATTCTATGATACTATGAAGACTCACATTCCACACACCCTGCTACCTAGATCAAGTTTATAACCTTATACTTTCAGCAGACTCTTGAGCAGCAAAAGCTTTGTTGGGTTGCTCAGTTTCGAGTTGGATGTGAGGAATTGCCTATTAGAAAGCCTACCTGTCAGGGAAAAATATCTGTTCTGAACTAGAAGAGCCCTGCTGAATTGGACCAAACCTCCACCTAGTTCGACATTTGGATTACAGCTATGGCTGGTCAGTGACATACCTCTTGGGACTCACGTGGGCCAAAAAAGGTCTTCCCCTGTTGTTTGTTTTCATCCAACATCTGGCATTCCCAGATGTACCGTCTCTGTCTCAGGCAGCCATCCCCAGTCAGCGGCCCTCCAGATGTTGTCAGCCTCAAACAATGGAGCTGTAGGATGTTGGAACTAATAGGAGTTGTAGTACAGAACATCAGGAAGGCACCAGGTTGGAGACTGTGGATGTAAAGGCTGTCATGGCTGATAATCCTGGATAGCCCTCTCCATGAAGTTTTCTACCCCCGCCCCTTTTAAAAGCCACCTAAACTGGCTATGTCTTCTCTTCATTAGACAGATTGCATCTTGCATTTTTACCAGGGTTTAAATCCCTACTCCGCTTGTTGGGTGACCTTGGACCAATCTCTGGCTCTCAGCCTAACCTGCCTCAGGGCTGTTGTTAGAATAAAATGGGAAGGACCATGCACAAAAACCTTGAGCCCTTTGGAGGAAAGGTGAGATATAAATGTAAAAATAATAAAAAAGAAAAGCATCTGAAAGCATAGTTGTGAAAGAACCTAGCAACCATCATTTTATGGCAGCAGAGTGCTTCCTTTTATCTGAACCTGCTGATAAGAAATTGATTGCGTTAGAGTGAGGGGTTCCTTGGCAGGCTTCTTTGGAGCAAGGACGGTTTCGACGCAAAAGTGCGGAGGAGAATTGATACATGAAATACAGACCTGCAGTGGGGGGAATATAAAGGGTGACCTGCCTGACCAGGAAGCTGAATCGCTCTGAACACTAAAAAATGCAGAGCATTGCTAGAAAAGGTTTGGGATCTTCGCTGTGATGGCAAAATCTATGACATGTTATTTGTGAGCAAAAGAAAAACCAGCAATAAAATTGGAAACCATTTGTTGAACACTGTGGCCGGGGGAGGGGGAAAATACATTGCTTCCCCAGTCAAAGGGTGGATTTGTAATGTTTCGGGTGTGGATTTGAATCCTGATCTCCCAGGTCCCAGTCCAGCACTCTAACCACTACACCACACTGCTTCTCATGATTACATGCATTGCATGGTTCCTAAAGAGTTCTAATAGGAACAATTATTGCTAACTAAGTCTTTGAACTTTATATCTTTTGAACTTTTTTCTTTGTATGTGGTTTGTTTGTGGGTGCATTTTTCAATCTGCTATTAAAATTTTCGTACTGTTGTAATATTAAAAACTGTGGTGGTGGTGGTGGGGAATGCACAGCATTATTTGTTTCGTGCAGAGCCACACGTGGCCGCGGTGCCCTTGCCAGGCGTTCATGGCATTCTTGGAGATGCCTGCCTTACTCCTTGCCAAACTGGCCCTGGCAGGCTTAGTTCCTCCTCCGCGAGAATCGGCCCACGTGAGTGAATGGCCTCATCCTTGCTGTGGACTTCCTCCTCCGAGAGCTGCTTCCCTCAGTAATGTGTCCATGCAGGGGAAGTAGCAGAGTCCCAGCTCCATCCCTGGTGGACAGATCTTGGCCGGAGTGGCAGTGGGTCAGTAGAGCAGCGGGGACAGCTCTGGGTGACCCTCCTCGTCCTTCTCTTTGCTTTGGTCTGCTGCCTCTGTGAGGCAGGTGAGAGCTCTGGGGAGGCAGCTGCAAAGCCCTGCCCACCCTCACCGCCCTCCTGCTCTGGCTGCTGCTGCTGGGAGGGTTGGGTTTCTCCCACCCCTCCCCTCCCCTCGCCCTGCCCCTCCTCCTGTGAGGCAGGCAGGCAGGCGGAAGCCTGGGCATGCATGTCACGTCCACCCTGCTTGTTTGGTGGGGAGGGGGGGAAGAGGGCTGGGAGCTCGGCAGTATGATAATGACTCTAGCGTCTGGCAGGAGAAAAGCCCCTGACTGCACCAGGGTGTCTGTACCGCCGCTTCAAGGAGAATGAGGCAAGATGGCTGCTTGGTAGCGATGGAGGAGGCTCGCTGGGGCTGAAGGCAGGCTGGCTTTGGGGGGGAGGCGAGCTGGCTGGGAGGCAGCAAAGGGAAGCGGGCCAGCCGAGTGGGAAGCTGCAGAAGGAAGGTTTGGGGCGAGGTAACAAATGGATTCCTTTCTTATGTTTATGTTCAAAGACCTTTAAAAAAATAATTGCAAGCCTCCCGCACCATCCCTTCCTCCTCCTCCTCCTCCGCCTGAGAGGATTATTGTAAATGGAGGATGAACATTTAAATAGCCCACCACAGGCCTGGCAAATTAAAGCTCTCTTGCATCTTGCTGGATACCTCGTTGTTGTTGTTTTGCTTCGGCTGCTTTCTAAAATTTAGTTTTGATAGTTGTTGTTTTCTTTCTTTCTTTTTCTTTTTAAAAAATTCCTCTGCAGGTGGAAATAAAGGACAATAAAGACACCAGCACACGGGATCGAAAGCCAGCGGTGGAGGTACTGTTTCTTTGTATACTTTTAAAAAGACAAAAGCACTGAAGGGGGATTTGGAAGTGGAAGTACGGCCAACTGTGAAAGCTGATTGTGTGTGTGTGTGTGTGTGTGTGTGTGTGTAATATCGCAGTAAATCTCTCTCTCTCTCTCACACACACACACACCTCCTGGTTGTCAGTTTCTGAGGCTTGCTTCTCATCCACAGTTGGTGTGTATGTGTTATTTTTCTTGGAGTTCCTTTGGAGTTCCCTTGCATCCTAAGAGCATCCGAAAGGTGCCCCAGGTTTATGACAGGCAAGCCATGATTTCTCTCTCTCCCTGTTCCCCAGATCTCTGCATGAGCTCGTAAAATTATCAAAGGAGACGAGACTCTTTGAAACAGGTGTGACATCATCCTGATGTAACCATGGTGACTGTCTTAACCTTTCTGTGATGTGGCTTGAAGTGACCGCTTGGTAGCGATGGTGCAAAACAGGAACTTTCCCTCTCCTAATTTTGGGGAGGTATCAAAAAGGGGGAAAGCAGGTGAGCAGTTTGATCATGTGCTTGTTCAGGACAAGGCCAGTTTCTGCCTCCTGGTATGCTGATCTTTGCGAAGAGCAACTTGACAACTGAAGAGCTCATTTTCCATGTGCCCCCAACAGAATCTGGTCTCATGGGCTGCCCCAGATCTGAGAGCTGCTTGTGGGAAAATCCCTAAGAGGAGGCAGTTATGGTGATGATGAAACACCAAGCTCAGCATTGCAGCTTGTGGCGGTTGGGTGTTCTTGGTAGATATGAGAGGGAGGGGAAAGTGAGTTGGAGAGGCTGACTTTTCTGACTGGTCTGATAGAAGGTCGCACAACCATCCTAAGATTTGGCAATAGTTGCCATCCTACCAACCGCAGGTGATATGTGGGTTGCATTTCTCTATTTTCTGTTATCCAAGGTTTTGTTCTTTCCCAGGCTGTCCTTACACTACACACTCAGGTTTGGTTCATTAAATTTGGTTTAGTTTATTAAATTTCCTAGACACTTTATTCTAGAGAAAGGCTCAAGGTGTCTTACAATTTAAATATGCAAAGGTTCGAAACAAAACCGTATGGCTAAATTTCCAGGACTTACTTAATATTTTCTTATGAAACAATATGAATCTGCCTTTCATTGGCCACATTGCCAGTGGCTAGGCTGGTATTTTGAAGATACTGGAAATTTCTGGAGGGAACAGCAATAACCACATGGTATAAGGAAGTCTGCCAGTTAGCACTTGTGAAAAATATCTGACTAAAAAGTTATAATTAGTGAGGGGTTTGAAACAAAAGGACATATTTTCAATGGATCGGTGCGCCTTTACTAAAGAATCATAGAATCATAGAATCCTAGAGTTGGAAGAGACCACAAGGGCCATCGAGTCCAACCCCCTGCCAAGCAGGAAACACCATCAGAGCACTCCTGACATATGGTTGTCAAGCCTCTGCTTAAAGACCTCCAAAGGAGGAGACTCCACCACACTCCTTGGCAGCAAATGCCACTGTCGAACAGCTCTTACTGTCAGGAAGTTCTTCCTAATGTTTAGGTGGAATCTTCTTTCTTGTAGTTTGGATCCATTGCTCCGTGTCCGCTTCTCTGGAGCAGCAGAAAACAACCTTTCTCCCTCCTCTATGTGACATCCTTTTATATATTTGAACATGGCTATCATATCACCCCTTAACCTCCTCTTCTCCAGGCTAAACATGCCCAGCTCCCTTAGCCGTTCCTCATAAGGCATCGTTTCCAGGCCTTTGACCATTTTGGTTGAAGACATGCTGGAGTCTCCTTCACACTGCAAAAGTGTTGGTTGGTATAACTTTAAGCTATAATCTGTTCTGATATGTAATGGGCACTGACATCAGAGTACTCTGGGGCACTTTGGGGAGGTGGTGATGGTTCTGTTCTTATATTGCTCTTTGTTGACCTGTAACGTAAGAAAAATGTAATCATCTCATTTGCTCAGGATGAAAAGGTAAAATAGAGCTGTGTGTTGTCTGTGCACTGATGACAGAACATTTCAAGCCTCTTGATGACCCCACTCAATGGTTTCATGCAGATGTTAAATAACATGGGGAATATCATACTTGGGAATCGGTGGGGCCGAGCAATATCCCCTCAGCACTACCAGCTGGAGCTACCCATTCAAGTAGGAGTGGGACCAGTGCAAAGCAGTGTCCACCCTCCCAAATTTTATAGTCCCTGCTGAAGGATATAATGGTTGATGGTATGGAAAGCTGCTGACAGATCAAGGAGAACCAACAGGGTCAGATTCCCCTGCCCCTCTCCTGGTACAAGGTGGCCAAAGCAGTCTCTATGCCAAAACAAGGCCTCTTCCCCAATTGAAATGGCTCCAGAAAATTGGCTGGTTCAAGGAAGGGGGAACTTGCCTATGTCCTAAAGTTATTAAAGTCTTCCAGGGAGGGTGTCACTGCCTCTTTTAGGTAGCCTAGGACCTCTCCCTCCCACAAGGAGACATTGAGCCATCACCTCCTGGCTGGATTTTAATGAGCCACAAGACACAAGGATGCAATACACAAGAATTGCACTTTGTCCTTGGGCTTCACCAGCAGAAATTCATTCAAGTAAAACCAGAGAGGAGATACTTCTCTAGATCTCACGCTTGCTGCAATAGTGGGATCCAATCCCTAGTACATGCAAGCAGCTTTATCCGCAAAATATCTTACAGATATGGTACAGTGGGCACTATTCAGCCTCCTTTGAGCTCCAAACTATCTGGAAAAGTTCAAGCTGGATGGCATAAAGAGGATGCAGTAGAGGTGGAAAAGAGGGTTTTTCCATCACCTCCATTGCTACTGAATGGGCATGAAACATGAACACATACCAGTGTTTGGTTGCCTTCACTGGGAATTCCCCCCCCCCCCCACCTGAGCTCAATCTGTCTCCCAGCCTGGTTTATCACTCTCAGATCTGGGGGAGACCAAAGAGCTTTCTGAGCTTTGCCAGACAAGGAAGCCTTCTCAGGAGCAATTGTGTCAGCTGCTGCTCAGCTCTCTTCTGCATCCCACGTTTCAACCAGGACTTCAACTGGAGAGCCAGCATTGTCTGGCGGAATAGCTCGCAGGGCCCTCTGGAAATACATATCCTCTCTTGGAGGCACATAACTGGGCTCCTGCCAAATGAGACCACCAGCTTCTCAGACAGCAGATTTTCCTTGGAACTGCAACATCCGAAAAAGGGAGGGAGGAGGGAACCTTTCAAGAAAGATGTCAGTGGGGTAGTCCTTGTGACATCCCCCCCGGGGGTGAACTCCCCTTTGCCACCCCTTTTGAGATTGCCAGAAACACTGCCTCCCACAAGGAAAAGGACATTGCCCCTCTGCTGGCAATGTTCCTCTAGTGTCCTCCTCACCTTCAAGAGCAGGGCCAGATGGAGAACAAGCACACCTGCTTTGCAGATTGTCCTGCTGCTGCTACTCCAGCTTGCTCCTGAACTCCTCTTCAGTGGCGGAGCTTCATGCTCTGGTACCGGGGGCGGAGAGCAGGCGATGGTGGGGCTGGTGCACGTCCTGGGGACATGGCACGCTGCCCACAGGTGTGCTGTGCATCCTGGGGGCGTGGTGCCCAGCGTGGGCAGGGGGGCAGCCACGATGGCACCCCACTGGGATCGCGCTGCCGGGGGCGGTGTGCTCCCCTCGCACTCCTCTTCCTCTGCTAGTGCTCCTCTTACCAGCCTGTTGAGGTCGCTCCATAGGTATTTTCATTAGGAGAGTCTCATGAATCTGTTCCAGGCCTGCTGCAGCAAATCATAAGACTCTCAACTACTCAAAAGAACTTTTGGCTGGACCTATTACCTAGACTCTCCTTCTTGATTACCGTATTTTTCACCCTATATGACGCACCTTTTCCCCTCCAAAAATGAAGGGGAAATCTGGGTGCGTCCTATGGGGCGAATGCAGGCTTTTGCTGAAGCTTGGAGAGCGAGAGGGGTCGGTGCGCACCGACCCCTCTCGCTCTCCAGGCTTCAGGAAGACATCCGCAGCCTAGGCAGCCCTGCGGGAGGTCCCGCAGGGATGTCTAGGCTGCAGATAGCAGCCTGCCGCCCAGCGCAAGGGGCGCCCTGAAGCAGAGCGCCCCCCGCACCAGGCAGACACCCGCAGCGTGGGGAGCCTTGCAGGAGTTCCCCGCAAGGCTCCCCATGCTGCGGATAGCAGCCTGTTGCCCAGCGCGAGGGGCGCCCTGAAGCAGAGCGCCCCCCGTGCCAGGCAGACATCCGCAGCGTGGGGAGCCTTGCAGGAGTTCCCAGCAGGGCTCCCCACGCTGCGGATAGCAGCCCGCCACCCGGCGGGCAGGGCGCCCTGGTGCAGAGCGCCCCTCGCGCCGGGCGGACATGGGCCAGCCCCACAAGCTGGGGGACAGCAGGGAGGCGCAGCGCCGCCATCCCGCTGTTCCTCGACCTGGTTCGGTTTCCCCGACCTGGTTTTTGGGGGGAAATAAAGGAAATTTTTTTTTCCTTTATTTCCCCCCAAAAAAACTAGGTGCGTCCTATGGGACGGAGCGTCCTATGGGACGAAAAATACGGTAAATTGTTCCTACAAACTGGTCTTTGTATCTGCATGTGACCCTTCGGTCGTGACCCCCTTCTTTGAGCAATTGATGCACACTGTTATGTTATGAATCTGTTGCTTTTGTTACTGTATCCTATATTTTGTACTGTGCAACAATTTGTTTTAAAATAGTAATTTTATAAGAAAAAAGTAGTCTGATCATATAACACCTTGACTGCTGTACATTTCCTGGCACAGTTCAAGTGCTGTTCTAACCTATAAAGCCTTCAAGCTTGGTACCCCGATACTTGACAGAACCACACTTCTAACAGGTCCAGAATCTAGAGTAAAGCACTGCCCTTTAGAACCAATTTAAACCTCGCAGAATAGCAAGCGAATATTCAGCTTACTCAGAACTCTTCATCCGTTAGGATGTTAAACAAAACAGGAAGCCAACATGCGGAGGGGCCTTCTCTGCAGTGGCTCCCCGTCTGTGGAATGCTCTCCTCATGGAAGTTCGCCTGGTGCCTTCATTATACACCTTTAGGCGCCAGGCAAAAAGGTTCCTTTTTAACCAGGTCTTTGGTTGATTTGATTGACAGCCCTTTTAAAATATAGTTCTTTTTTGGGGGGGCATTCTATTGGGTGGTTTTTATTTTGATTATATATTTTGTGGTTTTATATTTTGATTTTGTTCTGTGAATCACCTCCAGGTATAGGGTGCTATATAAATTTAATAATGATGGTGATGATTTGGGGGGGGGGGAGAAGCTGCGAGTGGTGTTGAACTTAGAATGCCAGGGGAATTTTGCAGATGTTACTGAATCAGGTGCTCAAGATGTGAGGCAGATTGAGAGCATATAAATTACAGTTTTTACTCAGGTCTAGTTCAGGCCCTAATCACCCTAACTGGGTTCCCTTGGAAGGCAGAGTGAAAAAAGGGAAAGGGCAGTGTAGTTGTCTTCATATTAGCAAATCTGGATATTAGTTTTTAGCTGCTATGCTATGGAGAAAATCAGATAGGAATTACGTTCAGGAACATTGCCTAATGGGTGGAGCACATCCAAAGTTAACTCCCATCTTCAGGTGGTAGACTACCATTTCCTTGTGGTTTCAGGATCCCTCTCGTGCATGTCATATAACACTCTCAGCTTTTCTCTTTCCTTTCTCCGTTTTATAGCATCTTGCCTGTTGAGAAGTGCTGAATAACTCAAGGGTTTGCTCACAATTCTGTGATATTTTAATTGGTCCTTATTAAACTCAACATCCCTATTGTGGATTTTGAGTGTTTCTTTGCCGCTGTAAAATTTCATTATCTGATTGTTATTCTGTGTTTTCAGATTACATCCATATATGTGGGGGTTTGGGAGGGAGGATAATGGAAAGAATTCTGGAAACACAAAGATCTTTGTATGGTAGGAAAAGCTAAGAAATGGAGAATTGTGATTCCTGTTAGCTTGTGGCAGCTTGGAACACAGTAGAATTGAAGGCATTCCCCTTTCCTCCTCCTATCTCCTGCCCATCACTCAGAAGCAGCACCTCTTAAGTATAGTAGCGGTGCCAGTGCTTCTTTCAGCCGGAACTCACAGGAGCTCAGTTCTGGCACCTCTCAGGTGGGCTCCTTTGCTATTAGAAGAGAATAAAGGCCGTGTTCATGGTGAGTTCCGGCCCCTCTTTTTCTAGAAAAATATCACTGAGTAGTACTGAGAAATTCCATCCATGTGTAGCAGGACCTTAGAATGCTCACTTTGTGCATTCTGAGCTTGGCTTTGTATAATTAATGTACGTGGGGTGGGATTCAAAGTTTGTCTATTCCTCTGAACTTTTTTTTTTAAATGAAGTATCCTATATCTTACTCCAGCATGTTTGACTTTGGCATTTCAAAGTTAGCTGAAACTTATTGACAGTAATACCACTTAGCATTTTTAGAGTGCGTTTCAAAAGGACAACGAAATTACTTTACCCCCCCATCATAGGCTGGTGGGTAGTAGAGTTAGTTGATGAATATGTGGGTGAGGTGAAATTTGGAATGGGAGAATTTTCCGTTCTTCCTGGTGGCTCATTTGCTTCTGCTTCTCTTACATTGTCCTGTGGAAGCAACAAGTGCCCCTCCCTTTTTGCAGCAGGAGTAAGTCCAAAACATTGAAAGATATTCATGAACTGTTGCAGTTAAAACCTGCAAAATTTACTGTACTTTGATACATAGCTGCCTTATGCTTGGAGATCTATACGCTGTAAGGCACCCTTCTTCAGGAAGCTCATTGCAAGCATAGCAGTGCAATTTGTGTAAAATATTGCTATATTAGTCTCAAACATGATAATGACCATCTGCAACTGTTCAGTAAAGCATGCAGTTATAACCTGAAAAATATAGCTCTCCTATGCAGTCTTATGCTCAGTTCTGGGCATCACAGTTCCAGAAGGATATTGACAAACTGGAACATGTGCAAACAAGGGAGACCAATATAATCAAGGGTCTGGAAACTTAGGAGGAACAGTTGAGAGAGTTGGGTATGTTTAGACTGGTAAAGAGGAGACCGAGAGGATATATAGCAGCTATCTTCATGTATCTAAAGGTCTGTATTATGGAACGTGCAGCAATCTTGTTTTCTTCTGCTCGAGAGGGTAGGACCTGATCAACGGAGTCAAATGGTAAGAAAGGAGATTTCAAGTAAACCAGGGTTCCTCAAACTCGGCCCTCCACATGTTTTGAGACAACAATTCCCATCATCCCAGTACAATTCCCATCATCCCAGTATGTTTCCGAGCACAATTCAAAGTGTTGGTGCTGACCTTTAAAGCTCTAAACGGCCTCGGTCCATTATACCTGAAGGAGTGTCTCCACCTCCATCGTTCTGCCCAGACACTGAGGTCCAGCACCGAGGGCCTTCTGGCAGTTCCCTCCCTGCGAGAAGCCAAGTTACAGGAAACCAGGCAGAGGGCCTTCTTGGTAGTGGCACCCACCCTGTGGAACGCCCTCCCACCAGATGTCAAAGAAAAAAACAACTACCAGACTTTTAGAAGACACCTGAAGGCAGCCCTGTTTAGGGAAGCTTTTAATCTTTAATATACTATTGTATTTTAATCTTTTGTTGGAAGCCGCCCAGTGGCTGGGGAAACCCAGCCAGATAGGCAGGGAATAAATAATAAATTATTATTATTATTATTATTATTATTATTATTATTATTATTATTATTATCCCTGACCACTGGTCCTGCTAGCTAGGGATCATGGGAGTTGCAGGCCAAAAACATCTGAAGGGCCGAGTTTGAGGAAGCCTGAACTAAACATTAGAAGGAACTTTCTGACGGCAAGGGCTGTTCTACACTTCTATTGTTCTAAGATCCTATGATTCATAGTAAGTGCATGAAATAGTCCTGATCAATAGAGTACTGGTAATTGATGTTTAAATACAATGCTTTGAGTTTCCATGTATGTTGATTTCTAATTGCTTGGGTAGGGCTGGGCAATATCTTGTCTCCAACACAGCGATATATCACTATTGCAGTTTGGTGATATATAATGATGTCTGAAACATTGAACTACGTGGGGTGGGGTGGGAAGATCAACTGCCCTGAGACCTCTGGGTATAGGGCAGTATATAAATTCAATAAATAATTGTCATCATCATCAGGCGAAGGAGCAGCCATGGGGGGTTAGGTGGGGTGAAAGAGCAGTGCGGGTGGGGAGTGTGTGAAGGAGCAGCCTTTGGAGACTGCACAGGTGTGTATGTTGGGGGGGGGAGAGAGATCAGGTGTGCTGGTGGGCAAAGGAACATGGAGATTGGGCAGTTGCAGGGCTTGAAGATCAGGCATTTGGGTAAGTCAAGGACACACAGACAGAAGGGAGCAAGGGAGGAAAGAGGCTGGAATGACACAGGGCTACTTACTTTGTGGCATCTCAGCAACCCAGCATTGGCAGTGGCTTCACAAAACCCTGCTTTCTGCCAGCTGCTTCCAGGCAAACACGCATTGCATGCACGCACACACTGATGTATCACCACATCAGTTATTTTCAAACTGTTATTATGATGTGGTCTAGAAACCAGTATTGGATGATCAATATCAATATATTGGCCAGCCCTATGCTTGGGTTAAACTTTTTCAGTTGGGTTCCAATTTCTTCTGTGCCTGCCATCACGTGTGGTGATCCAGATGTGTTTCCTTCTTCTGAAACTTCCACCACCAAGAACAAGAATCTATCTTCCTTCTGAGTCAGAACGTTGAACACTGACTGGCAGCGATTGTCCTGGGTTTCCCTACCTAGAGATGCTGGGGATTGAATCTGGACCTTTTGCATGCACAGCAGATGCTCTACCACTGAGTTACGGCCCTTCTCTGAAAGAATATTATTCATCTGTTGGGTCTGGATTAAAAGACCCCTTTCTGAGACCTGTTCCCTTGCTGTAGCTCAGTGCATATTTATAGCCCCATACTGCTAACATTGCATGTTATACTCTCGTGAAAGGGGACCGTAATATTCGGTGCAGTGTCTTGCGCTAAGCCAAGATTATGCTGCTCATGATCCAAGAGTTGGGTGCCTCTTATGAGCCAAACATTTTCTGGGATGTAGCAAGAGGTTCTGGAACTTTCAGAGGTTTTGCTTGTGCTCTTAAAATATATAATTGCCCCAAGCAACTGTTTAGGTTGCTTGTGTAATTGGGTCAGTCCAGGAGAAAATTTTCTAAATTTATGTATGTTTGACAAATTATTTTCAGTTGTTTATTTGCAGTTGTCAGGAAGCAAAACACAAAGTGGGGCAGTGTAAGGGTGTTGCTGAAAATTGCTGGTTCCACAGGACTGAACACCTTGAGCCTCCTATGTCTGTTTTGTAATGCTGTAAGGGATTTTCAGATGTTGATGAAGGCTGTGGTCTCTGGCTGAGCTGCGTGGGTGTCAGAGGGGCAAGAAAGGCAAAGGAATGTCTCTTTGCCGCTGGCAGTCTTCCTTGCATCCCACTTTGTGGATACTTGACTCCCATGCAATTTAGCTTAATGAGTGAGATAGGAGGCGAAGGTGACTCCTCCACTTTGCTGTCAGGAGAGGGTCTTAATTGTGATTGCTTTGCTGATGTGTGGAGGCAGCAATAATTTAGACTCAGACGGTGTCCTCCTGCTCATTCATCTTTTGACTCCTAAAAATACTTGTTGCGTTGCAAGGTCACAAACTGAGCTGGTGGCATGGTTATAGATCAAGCTGCCTTACCTAGTTGGACCATTGGTCAGTACAGCCCAGGTTTCCCTCTCTGATAATGGCTCTGAAGGTCCAGGTTGGGTCCTTTTGCAGCCATTGCCTCCTGAGACCCATTTAACAGGATTAGATGCTGGAAATTGAATCCTGTGACCTGGTGCCTACAGAGCCTGTGCTTCTGCACTGAGCTATAGATCCTCTCTGAGACTACAACTCCTAGGATCCCTGATCATTGACCATGCTGACTGGGGATGATGGAAGTTGGACTCCAACAACATGAGCTGGGACACTAGGCTGGGGAAAGTTGCTCTGGTGTGAAGTGCCACACAAAGACAAGGAGCTGGTGCAGGATGAAGCAGAGATGCTGGAAGCCAAAAAGACATAAAATGCTCTTATAAGTCCAGGTGCTGCTGTTAGGAGGAGAGGCAGTGGGCGTGTGCTCAAAAGATCAAAGGCTTGTTTTAAGTTGCAAAAGACCTTTAATTCTTCAGGAACCATCCCATCGTGCAATCCAGCTCAGAGCAAGCTATGTACACTGCAGCAAACAAGTAATAATCTCTGAAGGGCTAACTATCAGAGTTTCTCATCAAGAACAAATATAAGTGAAACAAGTTGGGGGTGGGGAGGAGAGAGAGAGAAAGAAAGAAAGAAAGAAAGAAAGAAAGAAAGAAAGAAAGAAAGAGAAAGATGAGAGATGCACCCTCTTGTCTCCTGGAGCTAGACCGCAAGGCCTGTTTAATATGTGTACGTACAGTATGTACTTTTATAATCAGGGCTTTGTGGGTGCTGCAGCTGTAGTCCAGAAGGGAGTATGATAATAATACTGAGCACAGAAAATGGCTTCTTGAAAACCTCAGTCCCACACCCTTCTTAAAAAAAACACAAATTACAAAGCACGTCTTCTGAACCAAGTTTGTGGACCATACGTGGTGGGATGTCGGAAACTACCTAGGGGTGTGTGTGTGGTGTGGTGTGGTGTGTGCAGTAGCAATGGGGGTGGGGAGGTGTACTCTTAGTGCAGACTCTCCAGGCTTTTCTCATTGCGAGTAGATCAGGATAAACTATGCAGAACAAGACATATATATCAACTTTAATTTACAAAGCTGATCCGGGTCTCAGAATCCTGCATTTCATATAATTGTGGTGTTGGAAGGAATCCAAAGGGTCATCTAGTCTAACACCTTGCAATGAAGGAATCTCAGCTAATTTCCTGGTACAGTCATACCTCTTGTTACATTTGCTTCAGGTTGTCTTTTCAGGTTGCGTCCTGCGGCGACCCGGAAGTACCGGAAAGGGTTACTTCTCGGTTTCGCCGCTCGCGCATGCGCAGACACGCAAAATGACATCACACGCATGCGCAGAAGTGGCGAATCGCGACCCGCGCATGCGCAGATGCAGGTTGCGTTCCTTTCAGGTTGCGAACAGATCCCGTTCGCAACCAGAGGTACCACTGTATAGGATTTTTGTTTTCATATTTTTAAGTACACATAATTCATTGTCCTGTGCAACTCCTTTGGACAGCAGTATTTCCTTATCTCATATGTATCCCCTCAGCAACCTTATGTGGTAGGTCACTAGCATAATTCTTGTTTTATTTCCGTGGAGAAACAGGCTAATTTGCTCAAAACGAAGAAGTCCAGAGCAAACCTGGAGTTTTTCTTTTTTAAATAAAGATTGGAATGCCAAGTTATAGCAGAGATAAGAAAAGTTTTATGAAACCTATGAATTACCCCGAGTATCTTCTTCAGTCATCTGTGATAGTCTGCTTCTGGTTACTGTCTCTGATTCCTGGGTTTGGACTGTTCCTGTCCCACAGATGAATTGGACGCTGATGTTTGGATGGATCTCTAATTCTTCAAGAGCCCATATTGAAATGTGATGCCCAGGTGGGAAATCTGTGACCCTCTGGATATTGTTGACTACAATCACCATTAGTCCCAGCTAGTTATGGCCAATGGTTGGGTGGGGGATCCTTGGCAGAGGATCATTAGTAGTGCTGTAGGCTCATGAGGTTTTGCCTTATGTCCACAAAGACCAGGGCTTTTAGCGTGGTAGCACCTGCCCTTTGGAATGTGCTCCCAATGAACATCAGGTGGGCATTGGCATTTCAACACCCACTGAAGACTCCTTTGTTCACCCAGACTTTCCCTGAGGGTGATTCAGTTGTGTTGATGTACGAGGGGCGTTCATTAAAGATTTCCCCTGACCCACTTCCAGTGATCGTAGGAGGATGAAATTGCGCATACATCTCTCCATAGGTAACGTAGTAATTTGTAGCTCTGAATTCCTAACAGTTTCTCTGTTACGAGTAATGTCTGCACATCATGCAGCGGTCATCAGGTTCTTGTACGTGAAAGGGCGGACACCATGGGAGATGTTGGATGAGATGAAAAGGACTTATGGGGAGGATGCGCCATCATATGATGTAGTCAAGCACTCGCATCGTCAGTTCAAGTGTGGTCGGACTTCGGTAGAATGGCTCCCATTCCTGGGTGACCACAGTCCTCCACTGATGAAGACACCATCCGGCAAGTGGAGGCTGCCATTTTGGAGGATTGTCGCATAACCTTTCGCCAACTAGCTGCAGATGTCAACACCAGTGTGGGCTCTGTATAAAAAATAATCCATGACCATTTGCACATGGGAAAGGTGTCCGCACAGTGGGTTCCTTGGCTGTTGACGCCTTTCAAGAAGCAGGAATGAGTCAGATGCTCACGGGCTCTTTGGGCCATGTGTCACAAAAACCATGATGACTTCTTCACCAGATTAATTACTCAGGATGAAACATGGGTCCATCATTATGACCCAGAGACTAAATCCCGGTCCAAACAATGGAAGAACTCTGCCTCACCACCTCCAAAGTAGGCATATATCTAACTGTCAGCGGGCAAGGTCATGCTCCCGGTCTTTTGGGACCAGCATGGAGTAGTGATGATGGATTTCCTGGCAAAGGGTACCCAACTGCTGTGACATATTATGCTTCACTGCTGCAGAGATTGCGGAAGGCCATCAAAATTGAGAGGTGTGGTATGCTGACCAAAGGTGTCCGCCGCCTGCAGGATAACACCCCGATTCACAACTCACATGTTGCTCAGACTGAAGCATGGTCCTGTGGCTATGAAATCCTTCCTCACCCCCTTATTCTCCTGACCTCGCACCATCGGACTTCCACCTCTTTCCCACCATGAAGTTATTTTTCAAGGGCAAGCTTTTTCCAGATGAAATGCTGATTTCTGAGGTCATGTTGTGGCTTCTGACGCAACCTGCTGACTTCTACAGACACGAGGTCTCCACAGACTCTTGTTGGTAGCTATGTAGAGAAGGACTAATAACTGTGTCCAGTTTCATTTGTCTCAATCCATGGGAAATATGTCAGGGGAAATCTTTAATGAACACCCCTCGCATTAAGCTGATCTAGCGATTTGTGGTGCCATTATGAATGTAATTTTTATTGCTGATATTGTGCTGCTCACCACAATAATATCTTCCATACCATTGGTATGGCATGGAAAGTTTATAAATACGTAAAATACAGTGGTACCTCGGGTTACAGATGCTTCAGGTTACAGATGCTTCAGGTTACAGACTCTGCTAACCCAGAAATAGTACTTCGGGTTAATAACATTGCTTCAGGATGAGAACAGAAATCGTGCTCCGGCGGCGTGGCAGCAGTGGGAGGCCCCATTAGCTAAAGTGGTGCTTCAGGTTAAGAACAGTTTCAGGTTAAGAACGGACCTCCAGAACGAATTAAGTTCTTAACCAGAGGTACCACTGTAATTATGGAAGTTGTCACTCAACAACACCTGCAGGGTTCTGCATCCCTGTGATAGACTGAACAAGTAGAATTCTGTGTTGAGCCATGTTAGAAAGCAGGCTGGGGGGGGGGCAGTCACATTAAAATATATCTTTGTTGGCATCTGTCTGTCTCAGAAGACAATGGAAGAGTGCACCTTCAGGGGTGAAGTCACAGTGCCTGCTGTGGCTTTCGAGACCAATATGGGAGAGACATGTTTTGTTGCAGCTAGGGCAGATGCAAGTGTCTGATACACCAAGGCGTTTCTTCTCTCTGCGCTCCTTCCAGTGGTCATTCCTTCTCTGGTCACTGCTGTGGATGCACGACCCCTGACCGCTGTCTCCAGGCACTGCAATTGTCTGCAAGGGATTCCCACACAGCAGTTAGTTATTTGAGTATGCACTAAAATAATAATTGCAGAAGTTAAGTAAGCGTAAGCTATATTACGTGATTGCACCACCCATTTGTTTGCTTTTGAAAAACTACTATTCTAAAACTTTCTCTCAGATATTGCTAGGAACTTTTTATTGATGTGGGAAGCATTACGAAAAACACGATTCCCTCACCCACCCACCCACTACTGCAGTCTGAAGTGGAACTGTCCCAGATTCTGCTGGCTTCTTCTACTATTGTTCTTTGGAATGTGGAGAATTGATCCATTCATTGCTCTCCCTACCCCTGCACACATGTTCCAAAATTCTCTATGCCTGTAAACCTAACCTACTTATCCTTTGTTGTATTTGTGACTCTACTGGAAGACAAATGATGATGATATTTAGCATTTATAGAACTAATTTCTAGTGGTTAAAGCACATTACACAACATTATTGGCTTCTCCTTCTATGTATGCACCTGGGTAAAGTATTACAATATTACCATACAGTATTACAAACATCAATAATTTATTGCTCTGTGGAGCCACAGCTTGAGTTTGCCTTTCTTTATCCATGGTATAACTATTTCATTAAAGGCAAAATCAAGAGAGGAAGGAAGGTGCCTTTTTAAAATGGGAGAAGCTTTCAGCTTCTGCCTTGGCATTGTCTCCCACATTGGTTTCCTAAGGCCACAAATCTGGTCAAAACTGCAGAAGCACTTTGGATAATGGGCGTGCCTCATTCTAGAGTGTTTGGGACATTTGAAAGAGTATCCCTTCTCCTCCTCCTCCTCCTCCCACCTGCCTGGAGATGAGGCCTTACGCAGCGGTGGTTGGCAGTCAAAACTACCAATTGGTTCTTGCTGCAGTCTGCTTGCTTGCCCGCCTGCCAGCACGTGGCTTTTAGGTTTACAAACATTGCAGGCTGTGTGTACACCTCCCTGTGAGTCAGCAAACCTCAGCATGGTCCTAGGGCTTGCAGATTGTGGATGAGAAGCTGGAAGACGAGGGAGAGCAGCATTTTCTTGCTTCTTGGACCCAATCCCTGAAATGATGGTGGCACCAAAACCTATCTTGCTCAAAGCAGGTTCCTTCCCTTTTCCTTTTCCTTTTCCTTTTCCTTTTCCTTTTCCTTTTCCTTTTCCTTTTCTTTCCTGTTGATTCATTTGGCTACTTGGGAGACGCAGCAGGAAATCTGTGCAAGTCGTGGTGCTGCCAGAAAGTGTGTGGGATTCTCCTCTGCGTAAGTGATTTGTAGAAGCAGACCTCTCACCCCCCCACCTCTGCTTGCCTGCATGCAGAAGACTGTTTAAGTGCCTGCTTTTTGCAAATTTAATCTTAGGTTTTGGAGCGGCACACTGGGAATAGAAAATACGAGGACTTAACGCTGGACCAACTGTTATTGCTACATAATGGGCGAAATACACTTTCATGTTCAGCCTGCTGTTTGTGTTTAGTAAAAAACAAATTTTCATGAAGACATTTTGGAAGATGGAAGCGTGTGCTTTTTTGGGCATTGGCTGGAATTTAATTACTGTGGCTATTTTTACATTTATTTTGTTGCTTTTAGAGTGACTGGAAAAGGGAGCTGAGAGATTGGGGGACAAAGAAGCGGAAGGAGGAAAATGAAAATAATGATGCACGGCCAATTCTGGCAAGCAAGGCTACCTAGTAAATCGTGTCCTCTAGAGTCAGCTAATTGAGAAGAGGGGGTGGGCAGGAGGTACCACCACAATCAGAACACATTGGTTATTTGAAGGGGAGATGTGGGGCGGGTGAGTGCTGTATTGGTTCAGCTTTAGTATGTCAGCAGCAAGCAGAGCTCTCTCCTCCCCCTTCCTTGCCGCTGCATTTGAAGAGGGCCTTTTCCACAAGGGCTATTTTTAGCCACCCGTCTCCAGGCATTAATGGCAAAAAGAGTGACGCCATAGCTCTTGTGCGAGCAAGATTTCCCCTGCAGCTCACTCACGTTTGATCCTCTGGCACTGGGGAGGGGAAGATGAGAGGAGGGTTGTGAAAACTAGATTTGGGGTTTAGCCAGAGATCCTTTTTTGTCTCAATAATGCACCAATATATTATCTCTCTCTCTCTCTCTCTCTCTCTCTCTCTCTGTTGCCTGATCTGCTGGAAGAGAAGAATATATTCCTTCCTTAATGGAAACAACATGACTATTGAGAGAGACGCAGAGGAATTTCTCTGGCATTCATTTCTTGGAGGCCTCTTAGCCGCATTAATTCTTGAAGCACACTGAACGCATGTTGCTTGATTTACAGTTGTGTTCAGATTTTGGGAGGTTTTCTGTAGTGGGGGCAGCTTTATTGTGAGGCAAGGGGAGGCAGCTATCGGAGGTGCTGGATTTTGGAAGCCATGGACATTGATATGGCTGTGCAAGAACACAGAAGTGCTCCTTTCCGTGGGGCTTACAGAGGGGGTCTTTTTCCTAACTGATTTGTGCCTTGTGTTCATTAGTTGAGGGGAGGTGTCACTTGAATTGGCTAGCTTGGGTACCAAAACCAGGCTGAACCTGTCCTTACATCAGGAACACAGTGTGTTTCTGAACACATGCAAATTAAAACTTGGGTGAGTTTTTGGCAAAGGTCTAGAGACCTTTTTGTGAAATATGTGGTCTTTCTTAGAAGCCTGGCATTTGAGGTGCTCTTTAGATTAATTCAATAGACCCATTTTGCTTAGGTCAGCCTTCATGGGTGTAGCCAAGGGGGGCAGGAGGGGACAGCTGCCCCCCAAAATCAATACAAATCTGATGTTTTGCCCCCTAACAAAAGCCTGCCCCCCTAACAGAAGCTTGCTCCCCCTAACAAATATCCTGACTATTCCCATGTCAGCCTTGTGGCTTCCAGATGTTTTGCATTACACCTTCCATCAGCCCCTGCCAGCAATGCCTAGATCATGTTGAAAAAGCACTTTAAAAAAGCAGGGGGTGGACTTTTTAGCAGCTGTGCGTGTAGCAGAGGCCCACCAATAGCGCTGAAACAACCACCATTGCATGGTGTCAGCCCATTAAAAGTTTCCTTTCCCTTCCAGTCTGATATCAAGCAATGACTTGAGATCAAGTTCTTGTGATCTAGTAAATACATCCCATTCATGTGACCTTAAATATGATTCACATTATAGGACATGCTTGGAAAGTGGAGTGGAGAAAGTAAACAGGTCTCACTTGATACAACTTGCCCTAAGACAACCTTTGCTGACCTGGTGCCCTCTAGATGTTTTGGACTACAATTCCCATCAGGCCCAGCCACCCTGGGCATGCTCCCACACAATACCACATGGCTGTGCTCACTGGGGCTGGTGAGTATTGCTGTCCAAACATATGGATGGCACCAGGTTGGGGGAGGCTGGCTTAGATAGTTGCATAGCTTTTGCATAGTGCTTGTCCATATTGCATTCCATTTACTCAGTGCCAGAAGTAGGTTCCAGGCCAGTATTTTGGGTAGGATTAACCAGAAGCATGTTTGTTGCTTCTGGCTAGGATATGAAGTGGCAACCTTTTTGTGCCAATGGGCTCTTGCAGATCTGTTGTCCCTCATAAACTTCTGCATTGTCCCAGTCATATGATTTTCATGTGCACATATCTGATTGCTGTTCACCAAGGTGAAGTGTATGTGTGAACCAGTTGACGGTGAGTAAGTAGCAAAATATGTCAAGGTTCCTTTTGCCTTCTCTGTAGCCATGAGATGGTAAATGGAAGTTCAGCGAGCACTGTTCCTATGATGTGACGTGTGCTTCTCCAAATTATTGAAAGAAGCTAATCTATGCAGGCGGGCCAATTATACTAGCTGAGAGAATGCCTCAACTTCTGTACTTCTGATGTGCTTGATTCAGGAGCAAATCTTGTAGTTGTACATGGGCGGGGGATGTCTCATTGGGAAGTGGATTCTGTCATTCAATCCTGGTAGGAACACCCACGAGCAAATTGTGTCAGGAGCCCATTTAAGTGAGATGTTTTCAGGTGTGCGCTGCCATGCAAGTCAGACTCAAAGACAACCTGAGCATTGCAAATTTTTGCATTGGTACTGGCCCCAGAGTACTACCCTGTCTAGGAGAGCCCTTCAACTTTAAATTATGGGGTTTGTACATGGTTTTGGAAGTCAATTGGATCTCTTTTTAAAAGTTTCTTATTTGTTGAAGATTGGAAAGCATTTTGGGACTCTGCTCCCGAAGGCCCAGGTAGAATTTTATAACTTAGGAGTGTAGGCACACAGACATACATGGCTTGAATGGCAAGTCTGTTGTGAATCACTTTCTAGCTACAACTTTCTCAGAGAAGACAACTTTCAGGCAAACTGCTCTTCCTGTTTCCAATAGAAGCCGGCTGTGAAGAGTGCTAATTGGCTGTCTCTTGTGACAGTCATACAGTCCCTTCCCCCTTCCTTTCCTGGAGCTGTGTTTCAAGTAGCAGGGAAACTGCCTTTAGAAAAAAGGTTGGGTGTGAAAGAGCCACACAAATACTTAACTGATTGGGGGGGGGGGGCAGGGAGGGGAGAGGGACTCCAAAAACCTCTCTGGATCAGCTGGATTTGGAACTGGGGTTGTGCCCTTGTGTGTGTCTGGGGTGATGGGGGAGCAAAGCTGAAAAACATTTCAGGATGCATTTCTGTACATTGGTCGGTACGTCAACTTCAGCCACTTCTAAAGAAGGCTAACAGGACCATTGTGATACAGTAGCCTAGCCTATCAGTTACCACATGATCTAACAGACTCTATGTGGGGCCATCGTTGAAGATTGTTTGGACACCAACATTGGTTCAAATGGTGTCCCCTTGCCGCTGATGTGAATGACCCAGAGGTATTGCAACATTTGTTTGAAATAGCTTATCATTCAGAATTTTTGGTACTGGCCTTAAAAAGCAGGCCAGGGTTCGTGATAGATTAAGGACTGTTCCCGCCTTGTCTGTGAGCTCTGCAATGCATTGATGTCGTCAGGTGAAGAGGTTCTAATCCAGGTACTGACCTTGTTTGAGTCCAGACTGAAGGACAAGGGCCTTTTCAGTGGTGGCACCCTATGGTCTATTCTTTATGGCGGATCACACAGAAGGTTTCTGTGCTCCGGCTGTATTGGAGGGGGTGGTGGAATACAGTAGAATTTGGGACTACAATAATATTTTCCTTGAGGGTGGATCTGTTACCGACTGCTTTGCTACTGGTTGTTTTTGGTTGCCCTTCTGCCTTATTTATATTGTTGTTGTGCTTGGATTTTGGGATTTCTGTGTGCTTTAATGGCAGAAGCAGTTTTGAGAACTGAGTGAAGGTGACAGGATATACCGTATTTTTCGCCCTATAGGATGCACTTTCCCCCCTCCAAAAATGAAGGGGAAATGTGTGTGCGTCCTATGGGGCGAATGCAGGCTTTCGCTGAAGCCTGGAGAGCGAGAGGGGTCGGTGCGCACCGACCCCTCTCGCTCTCCAGGCTTCAGGAAGCTCTGCACAACCCTCGGGAGACCAGCTCCAAGGGTTGCGCAGAGCTGCCTGAAGTCCTGGGACTGCAGGCAGATCTGCGCCACCCTCCGGAGCGGGCGCTAAGTCCCACCCCACTCCAGATGGCGGCGCAGAGCTGCCTGCAGTCCCGGGATCAGCGCAGCTCTGCGCGGCCATCGGGAGCGGGGCGCGAAGTCCCGCCCCACTCCGGATGGCGGCACAGAGCTGCCTGCAGTCCCGGGATCAGCGCACTTCTCCCCATCGCCAGCCCCACAAGCTCGGGGGACAGCGGGGAGGCAGAGCGTGCCTTCCCACTGTTCCCCAACCTAGTTCTTCCAGCCCCGCACCTGGGGGGGAAATAATTTTTTTCTTCTTTATTTCCCCCCCCAAAAAACTAGGTGCGTCCTATGGGCCAGAGCGTCCTATGGGGCGCAAAATTCGGTACATTTCAAAATAAAAACAGCAATAAAGATGCCTGGCCCTCTGGACTTGCTACAAATACTATCTGTGCAGTTTCTCCCCAACCTGGTGTCCTCCAGATGTTTTGAACCATACTGGCCAGGGCTGATGGGAGATTCAGTTCAAAACATCTGGAGGGCATCAGAGTGGTGAGGACTGGCTAAGAAGATTGGGAGCTAAACAGTGTGGAAAGTGCACAGCTGCCAGAAGTCTTGGAATAATACGGAAAAGTTTGGGACATGCTAGTAGTCTTTGCATACATTTACCCCTTTGCAGGGGTAGGGGGCTTGCTTCTGGGGACCGTAACTGCCACACTGCGGGGAGAACCTGGAAAATGGACCTCTGTAGATGTATACAGTAACTGTGTTCAGAAATGTTACAGATTAAATATTAGGAAATCATTTATTTAAAGCGGTGTTTCCCAAACTGAGTGGTAGTGCTCCCTGCGGGGGAGGGCAATAGGGTTACCTAGAGGGACACTAAGAGGCAAGGGGGTGGCAGGAGGCCACTGGAGGTGTAAATGACTATCAGACTTGAAATGTTAGTGTCATTGGATCAAGTTCATTAGTTTTGTTGAATTAATTAAACAGTTTTAATTGGATTTTGCATAAATGTGCAATTAATTGATGTTTTTAATTTTTTGTGTTATTAACTGCCTTTGTGGACTATGCAAACCATTATTCTGAATAATGCTTTGGATAGGATAGGAGGCACAGGGAATGAGTTTATGGAACCAAGTGGGCTGTGGCTCAGAAAAGTTTGAGAACCACTGATTTAGAACATTTTTACTTTGCTCTTCAAGAATTGTTTGATCCAAGTTTGGAGGCTCTTCTGTTCTTTTGGGGGGTGTCTGAACTCAGAATTATTGTCATTCAAAGGCCCCCATTACTACTTTTGTTTAATTCTCTCCGTGCCCCCCCCCATTACTGCTAACCTGGTATAGCCACACTTCCAAGTGTTTGTGTAGCCAGAGGAAGAATTGATGGTTTGTTTTAAGCCATTCATTCCCTTCCCTGAGTAAGTGTTGGAAACATGAGTTCAGAAGCTAAGAGTGCTTCTGCTAGGGGAGACAGCTGGTCTAGATGTAAGGAAGAGGACTGACTCCAAGTCTTTTCATTCCCTTGGAACTTGCTCCATCAAGTTCTGACTCAAACATCTGCTCCAAGGAGCTTGGAAAGCCACAGGGTTTGCCCTGCCAGCTGGCTCCCCCCTGGACATACTTGCTTCTGCTGTGCGCTGTGTGGATACTATGATGGGGAGTTCAAGTTACGGTTTGGGCACCAGCATGAATGGCTGTGTTCTTGAAGACACTTCCTTTCCCTGGCAGCCCTTTTCTCTGACATCGTGGTTTCACTTTGTCACCGGAAGGTTTGTGCGCATGATGCAATTTACAGCAAGACTGATCTGAAATAAGGGTCCATCTATCCACCTGAGTATCATTTGGCTCCCAGCTACTTTCCAAGTTTGTGGCAGAGGGGCTTTCTTGTTGGAAAATTAGGGGCCTTGCATGGAGACCACCAAAGATGTTTTGCATGAGCATGCTTAGGGGTGGGATTCAGATAATGAGCCCCACCAGTGGAAGTGTACACAGGGACTTCCGCTAGCGCAACAGGACTCCCCTCCACCACCTCCTGCAAACTGGCTCTGGGGAGAGAAGCCCAGGAGAAGCATGCAGGGTGAGAAGATGGGAGATGATTCTGTTAGGCAAGCAGAAATGACAGGCAGAGCAATCTGCTTAGCAGATTAGACTGAATTCCTCCTAACCTCTGTAGACTGTTGTTCTTGAGGTTGGGCTGGCTTTGTGGGCAGCCTCAACACCGGTGTTAGCAGATTAGAAGAGCCTTGCTGGATATTAGCAAAGGTCCGTCTAGTCAAGCACCCAGGAGCAGGGGGTGAAGGCAACATCCATTTGCCAGCACTGCTCTCCAGGTAATAAAAGACCTGCTGCTTCCACTTCTTGAGTCGTGTGTGATAGACCTCATCTCCCAAGAATTTGTCTGATCCCTTTTGTAAAAGGAGGCAATGGTGGCCACCAATCTAGATGGCTTTAAAGAATGATTAGACAAATTCATAAAGGAGAGGGCTATTGATGGCTACTAGCCAGGCTGGCTCTGCTCTGCCTCTGCAGATGGAGGCAGCCGTGCTTCTGAATACCAGCTGCTGGAAGCCACAGGAGGGGAGAATGCTCTTGTGTTCAAATCTTGCTTGTGAGTTTCCCACCAGTGTTAGAAACTAAAATATATAAGCTAGTCACCAAATGGCACCTTAAACCTAGGTTCCAGTTCTCACAATGAAATGCCGGGGTGCCTTTTTTTACAATGAAAGTTATTATTATTATTATTATATTAATTCCATTTCCATACCGCTTTAAATTTTAAAGAAAAATCTTAATATTCTTTACAATGCATTAAAACACCAAATGAAACAACCCAGAATAAAGTAAATTCTGCAAGCTTCAAGGAAAATATATCAGATCCTTCTCCAAGTGACCTTTTGCTTTCCCCATATTTATTTACCTACTTATTTTATATAGCTCCCCCATAGCAGAAGTAGTCTAGGAGGCCAGTGTGGCATAGTGTTTAGTGTCTTGGATCAGGACCTGGGAGATCAGGGTTCAAATCCCCACTCAGTCATGAAGCTCACTGAGTGGCCCTGGGCCAGTCACAGCCTCTTAACCAACCTCACTGGGTTGTTGTAGGGATTAACTGAGGAGGGGGTTGAACCATGTACTCCTTGGAGAAACAGGTGGGATATACATGTAATAAATAAGCTGTGGCTCACTAGCTTAAGAAAGCCGACAGGGCTTGCCAGATGGAGATGTCAGCCGCCAGCCTGGCATCCAGAGAGCTCCACGTGGTTGCAGTTGACCCACGCCAGGAACACAACCCGCCTGGTGTTTCGTTTGACTACTGGGAGACCAGGATGCTGGTCTAGATGGACCATTGGCTTGAACCAACCGACTCCTCTTATGTTTTAAGTCATCTAAGCCAGGGGTGATTCCCACATTTTTCAGTTCTGTAAATTAATTATGTAATCATAGAATCGCAGATTTGGAAGGGGCCTCAAGAGTCACCTTGTCTAACCCTCTGCAATGCAGGAATCTCAACTACAGCATCCATGACAGATGGCCACCCAACCTCTGCTTAAAAACCTTCAAGGAAGGAGAGCCCACAAAACTCCCAAGGGAGACCATTCCGCTGTCAAACAGCTCTCACTGCCAGAAAGTTCTTCCTTATCTTTAGCTGGAATCTCCTTTCTTGTCCTGTTTTGACAATGGAATGGACTCTCTCAGAAAGTTGTGGTCTCATTCATTGGAGGTTTTTAAAAAGGAGGTTTGATGTCCATCTCTCAGGGAGTCTTTATCTGAGATTATTGCATTGTAGGGGGTTGGACTGGGATTTCTTCCGACACTATGATTTTATGAGGATGGTCTTACTTTTGTCTGCTGTGGATCTCCTGCCGGTCAGATTCCTATGATGCTCCTGAGTTCCAGTATTATGGGAGAAAGAGAAGAGAAACTCTGTACACTTTCCCCTCTGCCATGTATTAGCTGTCAATCTCTGTCAATCTCTGTCATGCCCCCACTTTAGTTGCTTGGGGTGTTTGTGGTGTTGATAATGCTGAGTTTCTGCACAACTGGCTGGATCCATTTGCCGGTTTCTGAAGCAGACAAGATTACTTATTATCGGTATTGACTGAAATAAAAATAACATCTTTGGTAGTGCATTCATCTTTATCACTGCTATCCTTCCCATCAGGGAAAGGTCCATTCTGTTCCAAATCTCCACATCTTTCTTGATCTCATTCCAAACTTTCTCTTGTGTTGCTGCAATCTAAAGATATTGGAACTGATGACCAAGTGAGATGTGACATTGGGAGCCTTGAGTGGTTTGTGAAACACTCAGATGAAACAACACACAATACAAATGGCACAGTTATTTAAAATATATATTATTCATTGAACCCAGCATATTCACAGTGAAAATTTTCCAACATCTCAACAGTGACATAAAGGAAAACCAAGGGACATTTATGTATCCATTCCCCCCTAAAGGTCTGGGTAAAAACATGTGACTTGACACCGGAAGATTGTCAGTGAAGGAGACAAACAACACCTCCAGAGGATGAGAGCTCCACAATTGGAATGCCACCACATTGCCACACAATGGACAATGCCTATTTACAAAACCACAAGAATCGTTTCCTCCATAGATCTCAAGGCTTTGAACTCTCCAGGGAGAGGATGGGACAAGATGGAAAGAACAAGCACAAATCCTTCCGTTTTAATACACAGAGTGTATTATAAATATATGGAGAGCAGTGGAGGAGCTTGTATCAGTGCTCTCCTGTCAGGGATGGGCAGGAGTGTGTACCAGGGGATTGGGGGCTGGAGTCTGACTCGGGAGAGGGTGCCAGTGATTTGTGGAGGAAAGAGTTGGAGGCAGGGGATACTTCACAGCTGGAGGTTGAGCACAGGATGGGTTGGAGGAAAGAGTCAAGCCAGGTGCTTCCCCATCCTCTCCTGCACCACTTTCTCCCGGAATCAGGAGGGGACTGAAAAGGGATGAGCAGAGGAATTTTTCACATAGGCGCAGTCTGTGGCTGCATGTGCGCAGCCCATCTGGGGAAGGTACATAAGCTGGTGGAAGGGTGGTGGTCCCCTGTTGCTGGAAGAAGAGGCGAGGGGGGCCAGCCGCTGTGCTTACCTTCCCAGGGGCGTGATCCGTAGTGCATTTCATCTCGGTGGGCTTGAGCAGTTCTTCAGGCGCTGAACAAGTGGCCTTGAAACAATTGCTGCTTACTTGTGAGTAAGCATGTCTTTAGGGCTCTTAGTGTCCGTGCATCCAGCGGCAGGGCAGGGTGCGGCTACACGCCGAGATGTGGCGTCTCCTGGCGGTGTAGGTGGAAGCTGGCGGGGAAGGGAAGGCGGGCTTCTGGAGGTGGCGAGGTGGGAGAAGCTGGCGGTGGGCACTGCCTTTGTCTCCTTGTGACAGGAAGAAGAGGCCAAGCGGCGGCGGCGGCTCTTTCAATCAAACGCTGCTGAACTAAACCAGGCGCGGCGATTGAGTGGCAGAGCCGCCGCCGCTCGGCCTCTTCCTCCCTTTGCCATCGCTGGGAGTCTCGGTTTTGCAGCATGGGGTGCAGGCTGGATTTATGACCCAGGTGGGCCTGATTTGGTCCACAGCCCTTAGTTTGCCGACCCCTAGTGTTGACCTAGGAATAGTAGCCTAGATGCTAGATTGGTGTGCATAGATAGGCATCCACAGCTGTAGAAGCAACTGTGTTATCTTTGACAATCAAGAGTTAACTATCTGCCATGTGCATTCCTTTGGCTGTGAAGTGCCTAAGACTCCCCCCTCCACCACATCGCTCCAAAAAAGCAGTTTGGAAGGCACTTTTGAGTGGAGAAAGAACAAGAGGGAGCAGACTTAGCAGCCCCTCCTTTCTACCGTTCTTTTTCTTCCAATTAAGGATGCATTTTCACTACAAAATAAAATAAAATTGGAAGACTGACATGCACTCATGCACCATCTATATACTTTGGCCCTGAACCTATGCCCTTTCCATTACAGATAGTCTCTTCTTGTTATGGTATATATAGGAAACACCATTTTAAAGAGGGATTTCTCCTTTACGCACAAAGAAAAAGCCAGAGAAATTGTGCAATGTAAGAAATCATGCCATCGAATTTTGCTTTTCTTTTTTCTTTTTTATAAAGATATTTATTAAATTTTTCAATTTTTTACAAACAAAAAGAAAAAAGCAAACATAAAAAGAAAAAAGTTAAAAACGCATAAATTTCACAACTTATTTTCTCATAACATATTTCCCTGACCTCCTCATACCTTCCCTTCTTGTATATCCAGTTCAAATTATTTGTACAGCAAATCCATATCTCAAAGCATTACAGCTTTAAAAACAAGAAAACACCTTATTTTCTCTCCATCATCTTAGGCTATTATAACCTTAAATTCTTACTTATAAAAAGAAAACCATTTTATCATATTCCTTAATACCATTACAGCTAGAAACCACTTAATTTCAATCCAACATCATTCAACATTCCTTAATTTTACAGTATTTTTGTAAATAGTCCTTAAATTTTTTCCAATCTTCTTCTGCCGACTCTTCTCCCTGGTCACGGATTCTGCCAGTCATTTCTGCCAGCTCCATACAGTCAATCAGCTCGAATTTTGCTTTTCTTGCCATAGAATTTGAGCAGCAGGCATTCAGAAACTTAAGAGAGAGTGTGTGTGTGTACACATGCAAGCTCCACACCATCCTGCCCTGGGTCAAGGAGGAAACCAAGATTAGATTAGGCTCCTGTCCTGCAGACGTGCAGGCAGGTCTTGCAGCGGGTCATGTGGGAAGAGCACTGACTCATGCCCAGCATCATGAAACTTCCAGTATTCTCTGGGTTTCACTGGAGCACATCTGTTGCCCAAGAGAAGATGCCCAGCATGTGAACTGGGCATAGCAGTGACTGCACTCTTTGGGGCTTGGGGCTCTGGCCAGTTTCTTGTGCTGCTTTGAGTTTTCCAGACTTTTTTTGGAAAGCATATGGAGCAGATTAACCACAGGCGTCTGAAAACATTCTCCCTGTGCTATGGTGACAAGCAAAGGGGACACAAAGCCCTATGCTTTTATACTCTGTTTGCAGTTATTCTTCCTCAGGTATCTTCAGAACATTGTCCTCCTTCCATTTGCACAGTTCTGAGGTTGCATTCTTGCTGGACAGTTCGTGAACTTTCAAGCCTTTCTGTGGTGAGAGCATGGCGGGGCCAGCAAAGCAAATTGAACAGTTCAAGGAGTGTGTCCATCTTAGAAACAGGATTGCTGCTCATGGCCTTCTTTCCACCTTCCATGAACAATATGAAGAACCATGGGCAAAGAAAGCTAACACAAAGGAGTTCAGTGGAGCACACTGCAGGGCTCAGGCTGGGAAAGTCATGGCACTGATAAATTCTTATCAGCGTCATATTTGATTAGTGTTGGATACAAATTGTCCAGCAAGAACCTTCAGGGTACCTGAGGCAGATCCCAAAATGGTGCCCCCTTCCCTGCTTCTCCACAAGGAATAAAGGGGGGGGGGGAGAGAAAGATTGACACTGGGATCTGCTGCCCCTGTGGGATCCTGACTCTAAGGCAGATGCCTCACTTTTCTGTGGCAGGAGGAGCCAGCTACAGGAGCTGTGCCATGCTTGGCTCCATGCTTCGCCCCTGCACTTTTTGGTCATTGAGGGGCCCCAGCCCCTATTCCAATAATATCCGGAGTGGTGGCCAAAAGGGCTCAGCCCCCTGGAGCTGGTGCCCCTGTGTGTGGCTAGTTCTTTTTACATAGCTTCTGTTTCTGGGAAAGATCCTGTTGGGTTCCCCCCGCCCCAGTGGTTAAACCCACAGCCCTTGGTTTGCCTCCCATCTGCAGTCCTCATAGTGGCTTATTTTTCATTTGCCTCTGGAGTCTCTTGCTTGCTGCTTGTCTGAGTGTAATATCAAAACCGGCTGGTGCAGTCCCAGCCCACTATAATGTTTAATTTCCCTTTGTTTTCTTTTGGGGAGTTGGCAGGTATGCTCTTTGGCTCTTTAAAGACTCAGAACTTGCTGAGGCAGCTCCAAAGTCTCTCCCTCTCCCTCCCTCCCTCCCTCCCTCTCTCTCTCTCTGTGTGTGTGTGATTCAGTATTTGCATGTGCCCTTAAAAAAGTAAAATAAATAAATAAGTGAGCTATTAACAGACTTAGTTCGGCCTCAGAGCTGTGGTTCCAAGGTTGCTCCTGATTAGAGCCATGTGGTGAAGGAGGGGATTGTTTCAAGGCCACATAGCCCAAGCCCTTTCGCTCACTACCATAGCCAAGTCCTTCCAGAGTTCTCAAGGCGGGTTTGTGTGCAAATGTAGGAAACAGCTCTTAAAATACCTTTTAGCAACACTGACACTTCGGAAGAAGACCAGAAATATTTATTCAAAGGATTGTAGAAGATTATTTTTTGGGGGGGGGATGGAGCTCCAGAATTGGAGCATGTACACACACATCTCATTTTTGTCTTTCTTAGGCAGGTTTTGCCTGTCTGTGTTCTTTCAAGCCAGCTGTGAAATGGGAGTGGGCCTCCTGCTTCGCTTTTAAATCAGGGCAGGGATAATCAGTAAATAAGTGAATGCTATTACATGATAAATACAGCACATGGAACAATGCTTTTAGCTTGGTTGTGTATGTATGTGCTTGCGGTTCTCCTTGGTATGTGAACTAGGGTGTCAGAAGAACGTCTCTAATTTTGTCTGTCAAAAGCTGAAGGATTGGCCTCTGAATAATTGGGTTTGTGCGCCTCATTCATTCATTCATTCATTGACTGGGGGTTTGAAATGGTTAAGATACTTCACAGTCATAGAATCATATAGTTGGAAGGGACCTCAAGGGTCCTCTAGTCTAACCCCTGCAGTGCAGGAATCTCAACTAAAGCACCCAACCTCTGCTCAAAATCCTCCAAGGAGAGTCCACCACCTTCTCCATTCCATGGTCGAACAGCTCTTACTGTCATAAAGTTCTTCCTGATGTTTAATTGGAATCTCTTTTCTAGTAATGAGCTTAAACGTCATATAAAAGGTAAAGGGACCCCCGACCATTGGGTCCAGTCGTGACCGACTCTGGGGTTGCGGTGCTCATCTCGCTTTATTGGCCGAGGGAGCCGGCGTACAGCTTCCAGGTCATGTGGCCAGCATGACTAAGCCGCTTCTGGCGAACCAGAGCAGCACACGGAAACGCCATTTACCTTCCCGCCGGAGCAGTTCCTATTTATCTACTAGCACTTTGACGTGCTTTTGAACTGCTAGGTTGGCAGGAGCTGGGACCGAGCAACGGGAGCTCACCCCTTTGCGGGGATTCGAATCGCCGACCTTCTGATTGGCAAGTCCTAGGCTCTGTGGTTTAACCCACAGCGCCACCCGCGTCCCAAAACGTCATATAGTTGTTGTCTATTAGAACCATATGGATATGTGACATTTATTCTTGCCCTTCAAAATGGGGGATTCAGAATGTGCTCTGAAATGGTTAAAGAGATATTCCCAGTCTGAGCCCTATATTGTATGAGACACCTTACAGTTAATAATAGAGGCGATACTTTCCTCCTAGCGGAGCACGAACATAACGTAGAACAAGATTTGTGTGCTCAAAAGCTTCACTTACTAGAGTGTTATAAGGTAAGTAGCCTTTGGTGGGTAAAAACTTGACGCTTTGATGCAACAAAAACTTTGATTGGCTTCTAATTGGCTGCAATGGGAAAACGTGTCACTCCCATAGTGTGATGACTAACACTTCCCCCTTGCTGTCCTTAAACTTGGCGCTTCCCACCAGCAGCGAGGAACTGAGCCTGGAGTCGTGTGACCCAGGACCGCATGCCCCATGAAACGGGGTTGGAGATGCGACCATGTGATGTAGAGGAGGAGCAATGTCTCTGCAGTACTGGGGGCTTCTGGATCGCGTCAGAGGGATCATTTACGAAAGAGAGACTGGGGATGGGAGGCAGGTTTTCCGCTGCGCTTACCTTGGAAGGGATTTCGTTAGGATGAGACGATGCTCTGACGTCAGACTTGTAGTACTTGGATGGGGGGGGGGGAGGGAGCTGCAATTGGCCACAGCCATGTTTCCGCGCTTCTGTTGCAGCGAGCGCAACTGGTTCCTTTTAACAGAACGGTCAGGAGGGTCATCTGAGGTAGTTTTGTAGATGTCTGCAGTAGGAAAACACAGCACTTGCAAGACGCAGTGCTTTGAAGAGTGGGCGACTTCTTGTGCATACGTCAGTTTGTGGAATTAGATTTTATTCTTTCAAAAAATACATATTTTCAAAAGACCTTTTGGAAAGGTGAAGGCCTTCCTCCTCCAAGCCTGCTGGGGTGTGGCTTCCCCCACCCCTTCCAGGGGGGAAAAGTCTCTTCCTGTCTCCTGCAGCAATCCAGTCCTCTCTGACTCCATGCAGCACTGCAGCCATCCTGGAGATGTACGTGCAATGTGCAGGAGGGATAATGGCCCCCACAGCTGTTCGGAGAGGGGAGGGGGAGGTCTGTGTAGGCTGAATAACTAGATCACTGTTACCTCCTCTGCAATCGGTCTTCAGTTGTGGCATATCTCATTTTCCTCGGGATTCCTCCATGCTTTGCTTTTCTTCTCCTTCGCCGTATTTGGTTCTCTCTTGGCGAATTCTGGAAATGTAAGTGCTTCCTTGTGCTGTTTTCCCCTCTTCTCCCCCTCTCCTCTCTTGCCTGCAGTTTTCCAAGATGTCTGTCTGTCTCCTTCTTTGTGTTCGCTGGAGAAGCGATTGACTGGTTTGTTCTTTGCAGCTTTTTCTGCACACAGGCTGGGCTGCCCTCCTGTAAGCCGAGTTCACAAATCTGGTGTGTAAGGCAGCAAACACACATGTCATTTTTAACAAACAGGATTTGCAGCACTGTAGCTAAAGCGGAGGAGAAAATTGGGGCACCATTAGGGGAGGCTGAGTGCGCTTTGGAAGCCCTGTGAAACGCGAACCTCTGTCAACATTTTGCTTGCTGTTTCTGAATCATGGCAGTGCCGCTGTGCAGAAGGGGATGAGGCACGAAGATCTGCAGACAGAGCCCAGAGAGTGAATTGTGCCGAGTATGTAGGGAGGCAGATGCAGTTCGTGGTGTGGAGGTTATTCTGTCATTTTGGTTTACTGCTTTTTTTTGCACCTTGCAGCTTTGCAGTGGAGTTTTCCCATAATTGCATCAAACCACAAATGGCTGCTAACTTTTTGAAGTTGGATTTGAAACCTTTGCCAAAATCCTTGAGGTCATTTTCCCTTTAATGTTGGGAGTTATTTACATTTTTTGTTTTAAATTCTAAAAGAATGTAAGCCTTTTGTGTTGGGGGTGGGGTGGGAAATATGTGCCCCCCCCTCCCCACTTTGATTTTCCTCTTGTATTGCTATTCCTTCCCCCCAAGCCACGGTGAGGTGTGGTGGGGAAAATGTTTTGTTTTAAAGCATTAGGATGACTTTGTATTTGGGGTGCTGCTTCCTCCAGGAACATTTAAGCAGGGGAGTGCATGCCACATAAATGATCCTTGCTCTGGGACCAGCATGTCCTCCAGGGGATCTTTGTTTGCAGAGGAGGAGAGGAAACCAGAGGGTTTGTTCGGATCATGGAGTTTTTGCAAGGGAGCTGGGTGGGAGGGGGATGAATGCACAAAAGGCTCTGGCAGACCCTGCTGCTACTGCTGTGCTGGGAAAGAACAAAGGAATGGATTGGAAAACACAGGAATGGGTTAACAAAAATGGGCAAATTTAATCTGCAAAAAAACAATACTTGCAAAAATCAGCAGCGTTCCATAAAAGCTGGTGTATTTATCTAGCATTTCAGAAGTTGGCCAGCCTAAGTTAGATTGTTGTGATTTCAGGATAAGGTAAACTTGCCCCAGCTTGTTGCCAAGACTGGACTCAAATTTGCTGCTTCTTTTTTTAACATGGGCTGCAAGCACAATTGGGGATGCATTTTATTTCTGCTGCTCCTGCTTCTTGAGGGAGGAATTTGCTTTGCAACCTGGTGTTTGTCCACATGCAGTTGCACCTGAATGTTGGAAGATTCGGGACAGCTGAAAAAAACAAACTTCTTCATGCAGCACAGAGTTAAACTGTAGAATTGACTCCCATAGGCCGCCAATCTAGATGGCTTTAAAAGAGGATTAGACAAATTCATGGAGGAGGAGAGGGCTATTGATAGCTACTAGCCATTGTGGTTACACTCTGCTTCCACAGTCAGAGGCGTATGCTTTTAAATACCAGTTGCTGGAAATCATAGGAGGGGAGGGGGGCTCTTGCATTTGGGCCCTGCTTGTGGGTTTCCCTTGGGGGCATCTGGTTGGCCACTGTGAGAACAGGATGCTGGACTAGAAGGGCCATGGGCCTGATCCAACAGTCTCTTCATGTGTTCTTTAATCAGGTACACTGCCACTGAACAATGTCTTCTCCCCTGAACACTTTGGAGGTGTAGACACACGTGTTCCCATTCCCAACACGTCATAAAAGCACTGGGCAATGGGCTTTGTGGGGTGGTGAATGCTTCCCTCTGTGAGAGAGTCTTCCTTGTACCACTTAAAGAAGCGGTTATTAAACTGCTTCTTAAAAAAACCATCTTTGGACCTGGCCATTGTGGCTAATTATCACCCAGTCTCAAATCTTCCATTCTTGGGCAAGGTGGGTGGTCACTTAGAATCATAGAATCATAGAGTTGGAAGAGACCACAAGGGCCATCGAGTCCAACCCCCTGCCAAGCAGGAAACACCATCAGAGCACTCCTGACATATGGTTGTCAAGCCTCTGCTTAAAGACCTCCAAAGCAGGAGACTCCACCACACTCCTTGGCAGCAAATTCCACTGTCAAACAGCTCTTACTGTCAGGAAGTTCTTCCTAATGTTTAGGTGGAATCTTCTTTCTTGTAGTTTGGATCCATTGCTCCGTGTCCACTTCTCTGGAGCAGCAGAAAACAACCTTTCTCCCTCCTCTATATGACATCCTTTTATATATTTGAACATGGCTATCATATCACCCCTTAACCTCCTCTTCTCCAGGCTAAACATGCCCAGCTCCCTTAGCCGTTCCTCATAAGGCATCGTTTCCAGGCCTTTGACCATTTTGGTTGCCCTCCTCTGGACACGTTCCAGTTGGTCAGTGTCCTTCTTGAACAACTCCAGGCACATCTGGAGGATGCAGACCATTTGGACCCCTTCCAGTCAGGGTTCAGGCCTCATCATGGGACTGAAACTGCCTTGGTTGCACTGGTTGATGATCTCCAGCGGGCTAGGGACTAGCAGCTTTTGATACCATTGACCATGTTATCCTTCTGGATTATCTAGGGGGGTTGGGAGCTGGGGGTGCTGTTATGCTGTGGTTCTGCTCCTTCCTCATGGCTCATGTCCAGAAAGTGGTGTTGGGACCCCTGGGCACTCATTTGTGGGGTGCCTTAGGGCTCTGTCCACTCCCCCATACTTTTAAACATCTATATGAAGCTGCTGGGAGAAATCATCAGGGGGTTTGGGCTAGGTGTTCACCTATATGTGGATGATACCCAGCTCTACCTCTCCTTTAAATTGGAACCAGTGCAGGCGGTGAATGTCCTGTGTGAGTATCTGGAGGTGGTTGGAGGATGGGTGGTGGCTAATGGATTGAGGTTGAATCCCGACAAGACAGAAATATTATTTTGGGGGACAGAGGGTGGATGGGTGTGGAGGACTCCCTGGTCCTGAATGGGGTAACTGTGCTCCTGAAGGACCAGGTGCACAGTCCGGGAGTCATTTTGGAGTCACAGCTGTCCATGGAGGTACAGGTGTATTCTCTGTCCAGGGCAGCTGTCTACTAGCTCCATCTGGTATGCAGGCTGAGACCCTACCTGCCTGCACACTGTCTCGCTAGAGTGGTGCATGCTCTGATTATCTCCCACTTGGGCTACTGCAGTTCACTCTACGTGGGACTGCCTTTGAAAGTGACTCAGAAACTACAACTGATCCAGAATGTGGCAGCTAGACTGGTGACTGCGAGCAGCTGCCGAGACCATATAACACCGGTCCTGAAAGACCTACATTGACTCCCAGCATGTTTCCGACCACAATTCAAAGTGTTGGTTCTGACCTTTGAAGCCCTAAATACACAGTATACCTGAAGGAGTGTCTCCACCCCCATTGTTCAGCCTGGACCCTGAGATCCAGCTCTGAGGGCCTACTGGCAGTTCCCTCACTGTGATTATGTGAAGTTACAGGGAGCCAGGCAGAGGGCCTTCTTGGTAGTGGTGCCCACCCTGTGGTATGCCCTCGCATCAGATGTCAAAGAGATGAGTAATTATATAACCTTCAAAAGACATCTGGAGGCAGCCCTACAGTGGTGTTGCCTGTTGCCAATTGCTCTCTCTTCCTCCCTGTGTGTGGTGGCGAGGATTGTGCTGAGAGAGAGAGATGGTGGCTGTTGTTGTCTGGGCTAGAGGGAGAAAGTGAGTAGCCAGTGAACAGCAGCCATAGTGAATGGTGTGCCCCTTGCTGGGTTTGGGACCTGGCGGGTGCTGCCTAATGGTACCAGTTGCTGGCAGGTTTGTTCCTGGAATAGTTCACCTACATGAACACCCCCATGACTTTTCTCGGAAGTCTTTGACACATAATAATCATCATATTTGGCACAGTTATTTGTCTCTGCAACCCACTGAAACCTTTAAAAAGTCCATGTAGCTGTAACCAATGGGCATTCTTTCCCTTCCTTGATCTCCTATCCCTTCCTTTGTCAAGTTTTAAATATATGTTCTGCAAGGTTAGGACCTGTTTTCTTTGCACAGTAACTTGGATGGTGTGGTATAAATAAAGTTGATCCCAAATAGCATTTTGGGTTCACAGGGTGGGAGAGAGGTTGGATTTGTACCTTGTAAGAAAAGCCTGCTGGGTCTGGCCAGTGACCCCTCTAGTCCAGCATCCTGTTCTCACAGTGGCCAACCAAATGCCCGTGGGAACCTGCAAGCAGGATTTGAGCACAAGAGCACTCTTCCCTCCTGTGGTTTCCAGCAACCGGAATTCAGAAGCACTGCTGCCTCCAGCTGTGGAGGTAGAGCATCACCAACATTACTAATAGCTATTAATAGCCCTCCATCAATTTGTCCAGTGCTCTTTAAAAGCCATCTAAATCATTGGCCATCACTGCCTCCTGTGGGAGTGAGTTCCATAGTTTAACCATGTGCTTACTACTCCCAAAACCACATATCCTCATTCTTCTCTTGTCCCCTGGATAATCTTCTCTCAGCTCTCCTCCCTTCATGCCCCAAAGGCCAACTCATAGCCCACCTTTTAAATCTGGCACCTACATGAATTGCTTCTCCAACCCAGTGAATAAGCTGCATGGAAAGAATTAGAAATATCAGCTCAGGTAGGATTTCTCCAGATTAATAATACTAGAACAATATGGTGGCTGAGGCAGCACAGTCAGGCAAACAAGCAAGCAAGCAAACAAACAAACAAACAATACTAGGTAGTTATATATTTTATTCTATTAATAAGTTTTTATATACCACCCTTCACCCAAACTGGTCACAGAGGGGTTTACAAAAACAAACATAATAAATGGAAACATTAAAACATTCTCATAAAATATAGAAGTAGCATAGTTAGAAACACCATAAAATTACTTGACCCCATCAGCCACTGAAAGCCTGGTGAAAAACATGGGGTTTTGATCTGGTGTCTGAAAGAATACAAAGCTACACACCTCTGTGGCGAGGTCACTCTACCACCAAAAAGGCTGTCCCAGAGATGCCTACACCACATAGCTTTTTTTATCTCGGAAACACCAGGAGAGTCTCTCCCACTGATCTCAAAACATGGCTTGTGTGATAGGGGAGAAGATTTTCTCTCAGATGTTTCTTCCCCAGGCTTAATCCGGGCTTTAAATGGCAACATAAGCACCTTGAATTGGGCCTGCCTGGCTTGGGAACTGAAGGAATCAAGCAAAACTAGGAATGGCAGGGGGGAAAGTTGTGGGCTGGACATTTTGTAGCTGGTTGACTGGCCGAATCCAAAGAGTGCTCACTAATGGTTCCTTGTCATCCTGGAAAGAAGCAACAAGTGGGGTGCCACAAAGTTCTGCTCTGAGCCCATTGTTGTTCAACGTCTTTATGAACAACTTGGGTTGTATTGTGGGGATGATCATCATATTTGCAATTGACACCAAACTAGGATGAGTAGCTAATGCTGCAGAAGACAGACTCAAGATTCAAGATGACTTTAACAGATTGGAGAACTGGGCCAAAACTAACAAAATGAATTTCAGTAGGGGCAAATGTAGGGTTCTACACTTAGACAGGAAGAACCAGCTGCACAGATATAAGATGGGGGACACCTGGCTTGCCAGTAGTTCATGTGAAAAGGATCTAGAGGTCTTAATAGGCCACACGCTTAACTTGAGTCAACTGTGTGATTCAGCGGCAGAAAAAAAGCTAGCACTATTCTAGGCTGCATCAACAGAAGTCTAATGTCCAGATCAAGGAAAGTAATAGTACCACTGTATTCTGCCTTGGTTAGACCACACCTGGAATACTGTGTCCAGTTCTGGGCACCACAATTTAAGAAGGATATTGACAAGCTGGAAGGTGTGCAGAGGATGTCGACCAAGATGATCAAGGGTCTGGAAACCAAGTCTTATGAGGAAGAATGGTATGTTTAGCCTGGAAAAAAGGAGACCGAGAGGAGATATGAGAGCCTTCTTCAAATATCTCAAGGGCTGTCACATGGAAGATGGAGCAAGCTGGTTTTATCCAATGGCATCAAGCTGCAAGAAAGGAGATTCTGACTAAATATTAGGAAGGACTTTCTGACAGAGATGTTCAACAGTGGCACAGACTCCCTCAGGAGGTTGTGGACTCTCCTTCCTTGGAGGTTTTTAAGCAGAGGTTGGGTGGCCATCTGTCATGGATGCTTTCGTTGAAATTCCTGCATTCCAGGGAGTGGGACTAGATGACCATTTATATCCTTTCCAATTCTATAATTCTATGATTCTTTGAATCACAAATACAGAGGGAAACCTACATCTACACAGGCTCATTTCAGACATAGATCAGGCAACTTAACTTGACTCACTGTGATAAAGGAAATGATAAACTATGGCTTGTGTTGGGCTGGTAAACCAGAATCAGAAACCAGTGTTTGAATTACACTCACACTGTGGTTTGGTGTGGTGTCTGAATTGCAAAAAGCAGTCATGGGACTGCTAAACAGAAGAGAGCAGCCAATAATATATTCTATAGTAGATGATACCTAATATATCACGTTCAAGGCACTGAACATACATTATCATGTTGTGAAAACAGTGGTGTGAGGTAGAGATCTGTATTACTAGTCCTAGATTGCAGTATTTGACTGTGGGAGCCAAGCCACAAACTGCAGCTCTCAGGATGCTGCTTTTCCACTGTTCCCCGTCTTTGTATCTCTGCTCAGTGTCAGCCACTATGCTACCTCAGTTCTCTTACAGCTGAGATTTTCAACCTTTTTGAGTCCATGGGTCCCTTGACCAACTGCATTCTTTCTATGGCACTCCTATGGGGCTCAGGAGGCCAGCTAGGTCACCTCTTGCCTGCAGAGTGGACAGCCTCTCACCCCTTTTCGAACACCCTCCCTTGTGGAGTGTTCCCTCAGCCTCTTCTCCTTGGGAGTCCTCCAGGCAGCCACTGCTGCCACCCTGGTCTCTGAGCTGCCCCCCCCTGCCCCAAAGAGAGGTGCCTCTTCACACTGCCCCCCAGAGGCCTGGGAAGCACCCCTGGCCAGCCCCAGAGGCACCATTCGCCTGGGGAGCTTGTAGCCAGGGCTGCTGCAACAAACAGCTGTGCAAGCCTTTGGGAGGCAGAGATGCGGGAGAGCATCAGAGGAGGGAGGGAAGGAAAGAGGGACAGAGGCCAGTGTTGCCCACGGCACCCCAGACTATCATTCAAGACACCCCAGACTATCATTCAAGACACCCCAGACTATCATTCAAGACACCCCATGGTGCCACAGCACACTGGTTGAAAACCCCTGCCTTACAGCATCCTTCACCAACCTAGGATCCCGAAGATCTTTTGGACTACAACTTCCATCAATCCCAGCATCATATGGCCTTGGTGGCTGGGGTTGATGGGAGCTGTAGTCCAAATTGTTGAAGGCTGCCCCACAACCTTAATTTTTGAAGTGGGAATTAATCTACTAAGAGGAGTAAAACAAAGGGAGCATTTCTCTCCCAAAAAGTTTGTTCATTTGAGGAGCTGCTGAAGTTAACTGATGCCTTCTCTTTCTTTCCTGGTTACACACACAAAATACCACTCCTCTTTTGTTGCCCTTTGTTGACTACTTTAGTTTCATGAATACCTTCTGGTGAGAGATTTTGTCAAAGACTTTTTGAAAGTCTAAACCTGCCTTATCAACTGAAACAGCCTTAGTTGCAAGGGCATTGAAAGCCATGATAAACTTGATTAAAATTGTCAAAGGAAGGGAGAGGAGCCCAGGAATTTTACTCCTGAAATGTTTTAGGTTGGCTTTTTGGAACCTGAAATAGTTTTCCAGCACTTGATAGCTTCTCTACAGCATAATCTTAACTTGGAAAATATTCAGTGGTTTTGCTTGTAGTTGTTTCATTTTCTTTTTTTGGGGGGGAAATTCTGCCTGTGCTTTGAAGTGATGGCTTTGAAGAGGGGTGCGCCTCCTCTGGGTCCTACCAACAAGTTTCTTTCTAATGAAATGGCTTTCAGATGTTTCTTGGCAATGTGTTTAGTGGACATAATAGACTGCTTGTATGACTGGTGTTGGAGTATTATAGTATGAAATTCAAAGGAGGAGCAATGGCCCTTCCTCCTAACCGTCAGGGCACTTGATCAATTGTGAATTTTCCCCACATGGTTTTTGCAGGAGAAACAAAAAGCAACTCATGGATCAGTTCAGCTTTTAGGATTCTGAAATAGGCTTTACTTAGGAAACTGCCTTGGTCGTCCTGATGATTATTTTCTTATTGGCTCAGAAACAAAACTGGTGACCAGTACATGTTCAAGGTCTCTGAATAGCTCAGCTGGTAGAGCATGAGGCTCTTAATGCATAGGCAAGGGACAGTGAACCCAGTGAACCCAGTGGTTCCCAGTGAACCCAGCTGAAAGCTGTCTGTCCCGCCAGGTGGTCTTTCATCTGGGCACATGTGGAGGAATGCTAAGCTACGAAGGGTCAAAGTCGCTGAGGCTGACTTTCCCATTATTTTCAATTCCACAGCATGAGGCCTCATCAATAGGTTGGGAGCAGGATCTAACTGGCTGCAATATAACCTAGCAGGGAAGCAGCCTAGAACATTTCCTAGGTTAGAGACATATGTGGGGTTTGCAGGACAGGCACAGCCAGTGTTGTGGTCAACCAGAAGTAGCCACAACCCCCACCTTCCTGCCTTTGCACAAGCTACCCCAGTAAACACTGGCAGCCCTGCTTGTTTCAGGAACGCTGAGCAGCCTTTGCGAGAGGAGGGTTGAACAGCTGCTGTATCCTTGACCGACTTGGATGGAGCCCAGGCAGCTTCCAGACCTGCCTTATCTGCTCTCTGAGCAGGGCTGCGCTTCACATTGGCCAGAGCTCACACAGAGAGGGTGTGCGTGTGTGTATGGGGTGTGTGTGTGTGTGCGTGCACACCTGTGAGTGGGTTTATGTGCAGGGTAGCCAAAGACTGGTTTACAAGACAACCACAGGCAGCTTCTCCAAGAAGAGGCTTGTTGGAGCTTGCCCACTCCACTGGCCTGTCAGTGCAGAGCACAAGTCGCTTAACAGGCTTCTGGCCTACAGTGGCGGCAGCGGCGGCAGCAGCAGCAGCACAGGAGAGTGAAATAACAGTGGGAAATCTTGCAATCTTTGGAGCGCTTTCCCATACTAAGTTAGAACTCCCAGACGGAGGATTTCTCAGGTACACAGTTTCAGCACTCTGATACGTAACTCTCTTCTGTGGCTGCCTAGAAGTTACTGGGCCCAAGTTAGTGTGTTCATGTTGGCTTAATGAGAGCCAGTGTGGTGCAACAGCTAGAGTGTTGGACTATGACCTGGGAGGCCAGGGTTCAGATCCCCACTTGGCTGTGAAGCTCACTGGGTGACCCTTAGGCAGTCACTGTCTCTCAGCCTCAGGGCTGTGAGGATGAAATGGGGAGGAGGAGAACTATGTAGGCCACTTTGAGCTCCTTGGAAGAAATGGTGGTATAAAAATGTAATATATAATATAAACTTACAAATCCTGAATGATTTGGGACCCAAATGATTTGGGATGGAGTGCCTCTTCCCATACTGACCAGTCCAGTAATGGGAACAGCCATGACTCATTGGTAGAGCGTCTGCTTTGCATGCAGAAGACACCAAGTTCAATCTCTGGCTTCTCCAGGTAGGAAACATTCCCTGCCTGGGATCTTGCAGAGCCACTTCCAAGCAGTGCAGACAAGACTGAGCTATTTGGGCCAATGGTTGTGTTCAGTATAAGGCAGCTTACTATGTTCCTAAGGCTCTCAGTTCAGCAGGGGGGGGGGGCTTCTCTTTGCACACCAGCAAGTGTTGCTTGCTGTGTGTGGGTGCAGGATAGGCCCTTCTCCTTAATTCTTCTCCAGCTGTGGAACTCCCACCCCCTAGAGGCACAGATGGTCACATCACAGATGGGCTTCTGTCACCTAATCAAAACAAACCTCTGCAAATAAATACCCAGGTCTTGGAGGGTGTGGGGTGAGCTTTGCTTTGGTATTCTGGACACACAAGTGTTGTGCTTTGACCACTGCTTTTAACTATGTTTTTTCTTAATTTACTGTTGCATTGTGTTGGAAACTGCTTTGGAGCTACATTGAGGGGGAAAGTGGTTTATAAATATTATAGCTAAAATAAATAATAGGCAGATTGGTACCCTAGGAAAAAAAATCCTAATTTGGGAAGCGAATGGAGGGAGATAGGGGTACAAAGATAGTAATAAATAAAATTATTGGTAAAGGAAGTTACCTATCACTTCCCCGCCAGCAGCTCCCATGCCCCATTTCAAATTGTTCAACCCCACAGCTCTTCAGAGAAGGCTTAGAATCATAGAATCTTCAAGTTTGAAGGGACCCAGGGGTCATCTAGTCCAACCCTCTGCAATGCAGGAATCTTAGCTAAAGCATCCATGACAGATGGCCATCCAACCTCTGTTTGAAAACCTCCAAGGAAGGGGAGTCCACCACCTCTCGTGGGAGTTTGTTCCACTGCTGAACGGCTCTTACTGTCAGAAGGTTTTTCTGAATGTTTAGTCGGAATCTCCTTTCTTGCAACTTGAAGCCATTGCCTCGAGTCCTCCCTTCTCCAGAGCAGGAGAAAACAAGCATGTCTCCTCTTCCATGTGACAGCCCTTAAGATATTTGAAGATGTCTATCGTATCTCCTCTCAGTCTCCTATTTTCTAGGCTAAACATACAAAGCTGCTTCAAGCGCTCCTCATAAGGCTTAGTTTCCAGACCCTTGATTATCTTGGTTGCCCTCCTCTGCACACCTTCCAGCTTGTCAACATCTTATTAAATTGTGGTGCCCAGGATTGGACACAGTATTCCAGGTGTGGTCTGACTAAGGCAGAATAGAGTGGTACTTTTACTTCCCGTGATCTGGACACTAGACTTCTGTTGGTGCAGCCTAGAATAGCATTAGCTTTTTTTGCTGCTGCATCACACTGTTGACTCGTGTTATGCTTGCGATCCACCAGGGTAACAATGTATTATTATTTTTAACCTCTCTTGCAAGCCTGAGCTCATTCTGAGCTTTAGCCAGCCTGACTTCCCCCCTGCAACTGTTGGCTACTCGTGTATACTCCTCCCTTGTGATTTCCCTTTTCTTCCGTTTCTTATACATGCCCTTCTTAACTCCCAGCTCATCTGTAAGCTCCTTATGCAGCCACACCAGTTTCCTTAGATGTCTCCCACTTTTCTTTCTTGTTGATATAATCTGCACTTGGGCCTTCTCCTTTTAGAAACTCCCATCTTTCTTGGACTTCCTTCTCATTGAGTGTTTCTGACCATGGGATCACACCCAGTAGCTCCTTTAGCTTTTTGAAATCTGCCTTCTTAAAGTACAGAGTGCATGTCCGACTACACTCAGTTTTCCCTTGCCTCTGTTTCCTGAAACCCAGGAGAACATGATCTCTCCTCCCAAGTTTCTCAGCACTTCCACCATCAGTTAGTTCCTCCCTACTGGTGCTGTGGTTTAAACCACTGAGCCTCTTGGGCTTGCTGAACGGAAGGTTGATGGTTTGAATCTGCATGATGGGGTGAGCTCTTATTGCTCTGTCCCAGCTTCTGCCAACCTAGCAGCTCAAAAACACACCAGTGCAAGTAGATAAATAGGTACCGCCGCGGCAAGAAGGTAAATGGCATTTCCGTACACTCAGTATGGCTTGGTGGTCTATAGCAGACACACACAGTAAGGTCACTGTTGTTTCTCTCTTCTACAATTTTTACCCATATACTCTCAATCTGCTTTTCATGCTGCAGGTCATGGATTTCTTCAGAAGTGTACACATCCTTTATATACAATGCTACTCCTGCTCCCTTCCTGTTTGGTCTATTCCTTTTGAACAGGCTTTAGGGATTGTAGGTGGCTGTAATGGAGAGAAGACAGTAAACTTTTCTTCCACAGACTTGCTTAAGTTAACATATCTTAGAACCTAAGAGCATATGCTGCATCAGGACAGTGGAACATCTAGACTAGCATCCTGTTCTCACAGTGGCCAGCCTGTGGGAAACCCATAAGCAGGATTCAAGCACATGAGCATTGCTTCTTCCAACTGTAGAGGCAGAGTGAAGCTGTCATGGTTGTAACCATCGATAGCCCTTTCCTCCATGAATTTGTCTAATCCTCTTTTAAAGCTGCCTTGCTTGGTGGCCATCACTGCCTCCTGTGTCAGAGAGTTCCATAGTTTAACTCTGTGCTGTGTGAAGGAGGACATTCTTCTGTTTGCCCTGAAGCTTCCAACCTTCAGCTTCTCTGGATCTCCACAAGTACTAGTATTATGAGAGAGGGAAGAAAACTTTTCTCTATCACTTTCTTCATGCCATGAATAACTTTATAAACTGTCATGTCACATCTTACTTTCTCTAAATTAAAATGTCCCAAATGCTGCAAACTTTCATTGTAGGGGAGTCTTTGTATTGTAATGGTTTTTAACCAGAGTAGCAGTGGTGCTTAGGCCCATTTTGAATGGCCGTGAGTGGTCAAGGAAGCAGCCTTGAAGGCTTGTGTTAACTTGAATTAAAGGATATATTGACTAAGTATCTCTGTTTAAGGGATACAGTTAACACTATCATAATGTTTCCCTAAAACAAGATACTTAGTATATTCTATTAGGCAACACTACTAAAATAACAGGCCTTTCTCCTATGTGTTCATATGGATGGTGCTACTTGCATAAAGCAATAGTGTATAAGGAAATGAATGTCAATTGAAGAATTCACCATATGTACAGCAATGGCCTTTCCTGGAATGATGAGATGGGGAAGCACCTACCTGGGTGCTGAATTTTCTGGCTGTTTATTTAGAGCACCACCTTCTTGCTAGTTGAGAGGCTCCAGTTGGAAGAGTGAGAACCCAAGTGGCGCATACAGTAAGCCCACAACTTACAGAGGGGTTACGTTTTTGTAGTTGTTGTTTAGTCGTTTAGTCGTGCCCGACTCTTCGTGACCCCCTGGACCAGAGCACACCAGGCACTCCTGTCTTCCACTGCCTCCCGCAGCTTGGTCAAACTCATGTCTTGGTCAAACTCATGTTCGAGAACACTATCCAACCATCTCGTCCTCTGTCGTCCCCTTCTCATTGTGCCCATAATCTTTCCCAACATCGAGGTTTGGAGATCACACCTAAAGCCAAAATTGCGAATAGTCAAAACTCATTGAGTTCATGGCGGATGGGATTGCCAAAGCTTTCTGTCTGGGGCAACATCACCAAGATGCTGCTAGACTCTGGTTTGTTTGATCCACTAGAACTCATTATTTCTGTTTTTCTTCTCTTGTTTCAGACCGGTTTGGAGTGCAGTTCAGTTGATGGACCCAAAACAGGCCAAATGGAAGAAGGGCCATTTAGCCATGTTGAAGAAAGAAGGTTGAGCGAGGACCGTATGCCTGGCCTGGCCAATGGAGGAGGATCCCAAGCCGCTGGAAGAGGGGCCATGCTGATGGAAACGCCTGCATGGCTCAACAGCTCCTGCGCTGAGCAGAAAGCCAACTGGGAGAGGCTGCCACCTGCCCCAAGCCAGGGAGACTCCTCCTCCAGCAATGCCAACTTGGAGGGTGCTCAGAACTTGGTGGATTTCTCGGCAGCAGCAGAAGCAGCCATGTCTTCACACGGGATGGTGCCTCTGCGGTCCCCTTCCTTGCTGAGCATGCAGCTCTATGAGAAATTCAACGCCGAGATGAATCGCAGCAGTGGGGTAGACCATGACCTGGCAGTGCCTCTTTCCAGCACCTGCTCTGGCAACGAGGACCTGACTGCTCTCAAAGCTGCTCTGAATTATGCAAAGCATGGCGTCAAACCACCCAACTGCAACTGCGATGGACCCGAGTGCCCAGATTACCTGGAGTGGCTTGAGAAGAAGATCAGATTGGCCACTGGAGAGGAGCAGAGCTGCATCCCACAGCCTCTGAGCCAGGAACACCAACCCCCCTTAGACAATGGTGCTAATCATAAGCTGATGCCTGCTACAGAAGAGAAGGAGGCTCCGTGTTCCCTGGAGGCCCTCCCTCTTACGGAAAATGCACTGAATATTGCAAAGGAGAAGAACATCAGCCTCCAGACAGCCATTGCTATTGAAGCCCTCACACAGTTGTCAGCTGTTCTTCCTGAGCCAGCCCAAGAGACTCCTCCCCCTCCTCAGAGTCCCTTGCAAGCCATGGCATTCATCTCCAAGGAACAGCTGGAGCAGCCTTCCCGTTTCCCGGCACACAACCACCCCAACTCGGTGCTATCTGAATCCGGTGCTGAGCTGTACCAGAGCCAGGCCTCGAAATCATACATGAGCCACAACCTGCTCCAAGCTCCCGCATCATCAGCACCATCTTCCTGGCAGCAGGGAGCAAAGGTTGCTCAGGATATGGCCCCCTATTGCCTTGATCGCAACAATGGACATCTGGAGCCATCAGAGCTGTTCCCCAACTCCTCCACCCCGCAAAAAGTGGAGTTCCCCGAGCAGTGGGGTGATGGAGGCAAGCTGAAGAGCAGCCTATGGGGCCTGCATTCCAACACCCCTCCTTCTCCACTGGTGAGTGATCCCATGGCTGAGCTGGAGCAGCTACTGGGCAGCGCCACGGACTGCATCAAATCCGTGTTCAAGCGACCTGAAGCAATGCCCAGCAAGGCCAAAGCTGCCAAGCCAAAGCAGGAGCCATTCGCCCAGAAGGACGACAGCCCCAGCTACCCCAAGGCAGCCTCCTCCAGCCCACAGCTATCGCAGCTCCTGCAGGAGACGAGCTTCCACAAGAAGACCCAGAAGGCTCTGCAGCACCACCTCCACCATAAGCGCAGCCTTTTCGTGGACCAGAAGACACCTCCGGGAAGCCCCCAGGAGCAGATGCCAAACTGGTGGGCTCCCAGCACCCAGGCCCAGCCACCACCACTACCAAAGCCATCAGAAAAGCCTGTCAAGGAGAGGAAGAAGAAGGTCCAGCCTGATAAAAATACTCCAGCCAAGCCGCCGCGCAAGCAAGTGCAGATCAAGAGGTCCAAGCAGAAGGATGCTCAGCCCCTCTTCCTCCCTGTCAGCCAGATCAGCTTGGAAGGACTCCGCTCGGTTGCCACTCCAGAGCGTCCGAGCAAAGAGATGCCGCCTGAGCAGCTCCTGATCTCCAGCACCCCTCCCAGGCTCCTGCCCCCTCTTCCCATGCCAGCCAGCCCTGCAGAGCAGTCTCCATTGCAGAAGTTACTTGAAAACAGAAGCCCGGCTCCCAACACTCAGGAAACATGCTGTCCCAACAACCAGGAGGAGAGCCATTGCTACTACCCTGAGAACTCTGCATGCAACACGGCTTCCCTTGCCACTCCTGTGCCTGGCTTTGCCCCTTGCTCATCCTCTGTGGCCTGCAGCAACGGGCACGAGGAAGCCTTCCACAGGACTGCAAACCCCGCAGACCACCCTCTCTTCGCCCACAGTTCCATCGCGATGGATGACAAGCTGGAGGAGCTGATCAAGCAGTTTGAAGCGGAGTTTGGAGAAAATTTCAGCTTTCAGAATTCTGAGCTTCCTGCCCCACTGCTTCTCGGGGACGGGCCACTTTCAGCTCCCCACCCTCCTCCTCCTCCTCCTCCTTCTCCTCTGCCCCCATTGTCTTCTCTGAGCCATTCTCCAGAGCCCACGGTGGGCTTAGATGCAGCTCTCCAGCGTCCGGCTAGCAAGGACTGCCCCCTTGGTGCTGCCAGTGCGGGTCACAAAACGTTACCCCTCTTGCCAGGGGCTGGGCAGCCTTTTGAAAACCCCTTTGCAGCTCGGTCCCCTAAGCAGATAAAAATCGAATCTTCTGGTGCTATTACCGTGGTGTCCACCACATGCTTTTACTCTGATGAAAACCAAAACACAGATACTGCTTCCATGGAAGGGACACCAACCAAGGATAAAGTGCCGCTCATGCCTACTCTCAGTGGATTTCTGGAATCTCCCTTGAAGTACCTGGACACGCCAACCAAGAGCTTGCTGGACACGCCTGCCAAGCGCGCTCAAGCAGAGTTCCCGACTTGTGACTGCGTGGGTGAGTCATGTGATTTCCCTGCCCCCTTGTGTCTTGCAAAGGAATAATCCTGATTTCTAAGTGTTGCCTGAGGGTGGGTTTCAGAAGAGGGTGTTTGTGTCTGTGCGCGCGTGTGCACATGTGCGGAGTTGCATGGCATTTGCACCCTCCACATCAGGATTTTGAGCTCTTGCAAATAACACTGAGGCTTTCTGTCTTAACTCTGGCACAACTTTGAAACAAAAATGAATCTGCAGCACAGGTGCGACCCAGCCTGTATTGCCAGCCCCTTCTAAAGGATTACTTTTCACAAAACAACTAGCTGAGTCATTTTTACTGACTGCTCTTCTGGTAGGGTAATGGGGCCTAAACTACGTGTATCTAAGTCAGTGACCATCACCACACCTTGTAGCAGTGAGTTCCCTCAGTTAACTGTGCATGAAGTCAATAAGTGTTTCCTTTTTATCTTCTTCAGAAGCATGGGACTTGTTGCATTTAAGGAGTGCAGGGGCACCCTTGCCACCATTGAGGAAGCTTTATAAAAGTTGTTTGCACACAATAAGGAACTGTAAGGCCATGTTTCCTGCACAGCATCTGATTTTAGGTGTGGGGTTAGCTGTATGGGAAAAGAGCCTTCAGCTGAGTACAGGTGAAGGGAAGGGCCCCATAGGGTTTTGAGCTAGCAGCTGTGCCCTTTCCTACATCTTCCATTGATGACCCCTGCAGCAGAGGTTTGGGCCCCAGATTGTGAGTGCCCAGCGGCTCATGCAGGACATGATGTCTTTTCGTCACTTGCGTCACCATGTGACGCCCACTGCCTTGCCTCCGCTGGCTCTCCGGCGTAACGGCAGTGACTGGGACAGGAACTTTGTTGGCCCCATGGAGATGGTGCCTATGTCATGCCATGTGATGTCACACACGCAATGTTTTGGGGTGCCTTTGGGTTGCCTGGCTGGGTATCTGGGCCCGCCAAAGATGGCACCTATGCCCTTCAGTGTGGTGGCTGTGAGCTGAATACACCACATGGAAAAGTCAGCTCTTTGTGCTGTGCACATCGGCTTTCTCCATATGGGGGAGAAATAATGCAATAATGGAGAAGGCAGCCAAGAGGAGTTACTAAGGACTTATGCCATCAGCTGCTGGTGATAAAACCAGACGGCGTTGCATGTCCATTATTGGTCGTTTGTCTGGATGGCTGCTGTCCAGCTGAGATTTGTTTTCTCTTTCTCTTGGCACTGGGCCACAAAGATGTGCTTGGAATAAAAATTAGGGTTGGGTGAGAAAAGGTGGGGGAAGCAGGAGTTCCTTTGTCCCTCAGAAACCTTCAAGTCAGCGACTTCCAACTTTGAAAGTGCTTTAACCCCTGTGGAAAGGAGCCCATGCCAACATGGCACACTCCCAGGGGACCATATGGTGGGAATTGTAGTCCAAAACATCTGGAGGGCATCAGGTTGGCAAAGGCTAATGTAAAGTTTGTAGAGCACCAGCCATGGGCCCGATGTTGTACTGGGCAAGTTCTGAAATATCTCCAAACTCTCTTGCTATGGCCACCACAATGTTTGAAGAAGCTGCACTTGGTGTGATCTCCACCAACACCGTTCATTATGTAGCAGAGAATTCTGATGGTGGCCACAGGTCTCAGCCCACTTACTGGCTTTGTGTCAGTTGTAGCTAATGTTGGTCCCTTCAGATGTTGCTGAGCTGCAACTTCCATCACCCCAAACTTTTAACCAGGCTGCCTGGGGCTGATGGGAGTTGGGATCCAACAACATCTGGAAGGCCTAGCGTCAATCATCCCTGCCTTTCATAGATATAATATATAAATGATGTTGGTTTTCCTTTACCATGGCTATGTGTTTAGTTTGAATTCCTGCCCCATAGTGAAGTATTGGCTGCAACTATGGGGTGTGGGGACCTGTGTGTGGTCAGGGCTGAACAAATTCATAAGCTAGCCTTCCTTAGCATGTTCAAAGTTATCTGTAAGTTACCAAGTGGCCAAAACTGGAATATAAGGTGTTAAGCCTTCCAGCTAATAGCAGCAGCAGCAGCCACAGCAGCAAAAAAAAAAGCAATTCTAGGATACATGTTGCTACCATTGGCTGTTCTCAGCGGGGTTGACAGGAGCTGAAGCTCAACAACATCTGGAGGGCATCAGTTTGCCTATCCATGCTTTGCATAGAATCATAGAATTGTGGAGTTGGAAGGAATCCCAGGGGTCATCTAGTCCAACCCCCTGCAATGCAGGAATAACAGCTAATGAATCCCCGACAGATGGCCATCCAACCTCTGCTTAACAACGCCCCCCCCCCCAGTGAAGTGGAGTTCATTCCACTGTCAAACAGCTCTTACCTTCATAAAGTTCTTCCTAATGTTCAGTCAGAATCTCCCTCCTTCTCATTTGAATCCATTGGTTCGGGTCCTGCCCTCTGGAGCAGCAGAAAACAAGCTTGTTTCCTCTTCCGTGTGACATTCCTTCAGATATATGAAGTTGGCTTGTTTCCTCTTCCATGTGACATTCCTTCAGATATATGAAGTTGGCTATCATAGCACCTCTCAGCTTGTCTCTTCTCCAGGCTAAACAGACCCAACTCCCTCAACCGTTCTTCATAAGGTTTGGCCTCCAAACCCTTGATCATCTTGATCACCCTCTATGTCTCAGCCAACCTCTCTGGCCTTCATGCTGTCTGCTCTTGTGAATATATTTTGTTTGTATTTTTACATAGATTGATGTCTTCCTCTGCCAGCTTCCTCTAGCAACCTCTCCAGGCAGTGATGCTTTTAGAGGTGCCACTGAAATTCCCTTCTCCAGCTGTTTACAATGAGCCTACCTGTGTTATCCTGCTAAGTCTCTTGGAATATTTTGTTATACAGCATTTCATACACCTTCAATTTGGTGGGGGAGTGGCTTTTCAGGTTAGACCTTCAGCCCTGCCCTGGACCCAGTCCAGTAAGGCTGTCCTTTGCTTCCCAACAGTATTAGCAGGTATAGGCAAACTCGGCCCTCCAGATGTTTTGATACTACAATTCCCATCATCCCTGACCAGTGGTCATGTTAGCTAGGGATGATGGGAGTTGTAGTCCCAAAACATCTGGAGGGCCGAGTTTGCCTATGCCTGGTATTAGGCTCAGTTTTTTCCACCTGGAAAACAGGCATAGTTTCTTCCTTCCTCACTGTATTTTCAGAGGAGTAATGAGCTCATCAAGTCCCCCCCCCAATCTGAAAAGAGGCTCAATGAAGGGATTTCATAATGAGTGCCTGGTTGAATCAGGCTGTAAGTAATTATGCACCTGGTTGTCAATGGTGAGTAAGAAATTTTTGCAAGTGACCAGTGAGTGGACCTGGGCCAATGCCAATTGTTTTCTTTTAGGGTATATCTTACCAACTTAAGGATCTCTGGGCAGGTGGGCTTGCAACTTTTGTGGACTTGTTTGCAAAACAATTTTACTGTTTTAACAGTTGTAAAGCCATCTTACATGTTGCTATGTCACTGATTAACTGATCTTTGGCTGGCCACTAGTAGCTGAGATCAGGCCTTTAGGTCAGCATAGACCAACCATGCCAATGCCTTTGCATTTCCTGCCCTAGCAATGGAACTGGCCAAGATTTAAGGATTTCTGTTTTGGGTCTCTTGTTATTTTAAAGTAGCTTGGCAACTGAGCCAAGTGTAGTCTGGCCAAAGCCAGTTTCCATCAGACTTCAAAGAAAGGACCAGCTGTGTTTACACCCAACAGAGGGCAAATCCTTGCAGCCTGCAACAGTGGAGCAAGTCTCACCTTACTGGAGGGTTTGGTTGCTTTTTCGTTTGCTTGTTTCAAGAACAAATATGGGAAGAAGGAGATGATGCTTCTCAATTCTGGAAAGGCAACACCATAGGTGCAGCTGCCAACAGTTGCCACAAAGCTGAAATCATGCTGCACCTAGGTTGGTGGCTTTTGCTGAATTGGTTTTGCTGAGAGCCAAACACCAGTGTTCTAAATTCCCAGGTAGGTACCAGGCGCATATTGCTACTGGCACAGGTCCAATCACAACCAAGTGGAGAGTTTTGGGCACCAGGTTGGCAACTGAGCCAACTGACTTGCATGCAGTCCTCCACCATCACGTCAAGGAAAGTAGGTGCAGGGCTGAGTACAGAGATATTTGACTGTGCTGCAGCCTCTCTGCAGGCCACCCAAAGGGAACTCACAAACCACTGCTTAAAAACCTCTGCCTTGTTCCATAGTTAATATCATTTCCATTTCCACTGTGTGTGTTTCTCTGTCTTGCATACTGGGACAAGTGAATTGTTGTAAGAGCAAGCTACAGTCAAGCAATGTAGTTGAGATCATAAACATGTAGAATTGTAGCATTGGAAAGGACCCCAAGGGTCATGCAGTCCAAGCTCCTGTGAATCAACATCTTGTGGTGACCATAACCTAGGTTTGAAGCGCCGTTTGGTGCCCTGCTTATATATCTGAGTTTCTAACACCACCAAGCACTTGCTTGATTCAGTCAGTTAGGATTGCAGGAGCCATTGGTGTGATAGTTGGCTGAAAGGGACTGTGAATCCCCCAGGACCTGCTAGGGCTTGACAGCATGAACTGTCTTTTCCATTTACTCTCAGAGTCAAAGGTATGGAAGGTATCAAGTGGTAGTTTCCAGGGCTTTACCTGCGACTCTGCTAGCAGAATTGGGCCTTGGACTTGGACTTCCACTTGCACTGTTGTTTCTGAGCAGAAGAGAGTGGCATAGCGGTGAACTCAACCCAAGGTGGGGACTCTTGTCTTTCCAGGTATGAAGTGATATGGTGTCCCAAAAGTCCACAAGCTCATAGAATCATAGAGTTGGAAGGGACCTAAAGCATTGTCTAGTCCAACCCCCTGCAAGGCAGGAATCACAACAAACAATCCCTGACAGATGGTGTCGGGTCACTGTTGCCAACTTGTGCATGAAATGGATGAGACAGAGTGGGCCAAAATCTGATCCATGGTCAATGATTTTGGAACTCCATTTATAATAACAATAATACCTTTATTGTCAATGTACAACCTGTGTACAATGAAATTAACCAACTTAAGCTCTAGTCAGGCCTTCTCCAGCTGCTCTCCAGCTTTTTGGGGCTACAGCTCCCATCAGACCAGCCAGCATGGCTTTGCCATTGTTCTGATGATGTATGAGAAGTTGAAGAAGCCCTAGTAGCAGGGAAGTGGCGGCTGAGGACCCTTATTTCATTTTGTGTAATGCTTAAAACTGGTCTGACGTGCTCCCAGACCAGGCACAGGCAAACTCCGGCCCTCCAGATGTTTTGGAACTACAATTCCCATCATCCCTAGCTAACAGGACCAGTGGTCAGGGATTATGGGAATTGTAGTCTCAAAACATTTGGAGGGCCAGAGTTTGCCTATGCCTGTCCTAGACCTCTGACAGCTGCTTTCAAGGGGCTTGCAAATAAAGCTTCTGGAGCCCTTTTTGGCATTTATGCAATGTCAGATGGGAAAGGCTTGGTCTGGTGGACCAAATTGGCATAATTAAGCCCGAAGGCACAGGTGGGAATGTTACTGTAGCTTTTCACCATCTTACTAAGACCTGCCTTTTCTCCCAGGCCAACTAATACTGCCTTAGGTCCAGGTGCTTTTGTACACCTCATGGTCTTAGTGCAGTAACGTTGTGTTGTGGTGCCTGGAATTGCTTTTAACTGACCTTGGTCTGTTGAACTACCTTTATATTGTTGTACAACTCTTTGGGGCTTCTGGTGAAAATTGGTTTATAAATTCTATGAAATAAATAAATCAAATAAATAAATAACTTCCATGAGTAGCTTTGTTGGTTTATTTGAAGATCCCAAAGTCATAGGAGAGCAATAAATTGATTAGGACCAAGTGAAATGTCACAAACAACATGATCATTCTTTCTGCAGGATTTTTCTCTGTGGTGTTTTGGTTTGCCCCAGACTGTTTTAACAGATCACTGAGGCCGCTACCTTTAATTAAGGTTTAAGGATGCAGTCCTAACTAGGGCTGGGCGATATCTGCTTTCCAAATATATCGCCAGCTAAACTTCACGATGTGGCGGTATATTACGATGTCAGAAAGGAGATGGGGAGGAAGAAGGCAGTTGCCAGCCCTGGATATGATTAGCACCACCCTGTGCAACGTCTGCCTCTTCCTGGCAAGGCTGGGCAGGTGCTACTACCCTGGGCAGAGCACAGCAGCCAGGGCACCACATGCCAGCTGCAGTTCGCCCCAATGATAGTCTCTCACTGTACAGGCGGTGGCTACCACAAACCACTGTTCTGCTCTGTGCAAGGAGGAATGGAGAGAGGGAGCGGCACTCACCTGGCCAGGGAAATAAATGAAGGTACTGGCGTGCAGGCAGGCAAACCCCACTCCTGAGGCCAGCGGCTGGGCTGTGGGCTGTGTGTGTGTGTCTGTGTGTGTGAGCAGGGCCAGAGATTAGTGATACATTGTATGATTGGAAATTATAAAATTGCTCTTTCAATTTTAAATTTAAACCAGTTTCAGGCAACGTATCAGTACATTGACCAGGCCTAGTCCCAACCATGTCTACTTAGAAGTAAAGTCCCATGTAATGTAGCTAACTCCCAGATAAGTGAGGTGAGGATATTTGCAACCTTAGTTAATTAACCGGTGAAAGCAGTTTCATCTGAGAGAGGCTACATAAATAGCTTGCTGTTGCTATTCTGGTTCCAGTTTGTTATTGTTATAAATACAGTGGTACCTCGGGTTAAATACGCTTCAGGTTACATATGCTTCAGGTTAAAGACTTTGCCAACCCAGAAATAGTACCTCGGGTTAAGAACTTTGCTTCAGGATGAGAACAGAAATCGCGCTGCAGCAACGGGAGGCCCCATTAGCGAAAGTGGTGCTTCAGGTTAAGAACAGTTTCAGGTTAAGAATGGACCTCCGGAACGAATTAAGTACTTAACCCGAGGTACCACTGTATAACATTATTTTATTAGGAAACAGAAGATATTGGCAGCCATCCTCTTTTTCCATCAATGAGTTGTAATTTTTGTTTACTAAATTGTAGGTTATCTTATGACAAAAGGACGCAGGAAGGGTAAATCTCAGCTACCAGCTAGTTGGTATGGGATTCATTAGAACTGGCTTATTAAGATGGGCATGTGGACCATTTGGGAGCCTTTCAGAGATGCAGAGCTGAAGGCATTCCTGTTTTTCAGTCAGATACCTTTGTTGTGCTCTGTGGAAACAGGAAACAGAAGCACTTTGTTTTCAGAGCTGGGAAATAAGTTTTGAGCTCAAGTCAGGGTTACCATTTGAGCAGTGAAGAATTTTGTATTTGTAGCTTACCTTAATTACTAGGTCAGCAGACCCGAGATCTTAACCAGAAGGGCTTTCCCCTGATCTTGCTTAGGGCCTCTAGATGTGGCTGCGCTTTTGTCTGGGGTTGCAAATATCAGCCTGGGACCAGTCCCTTTTGCTACTCCAAGAAGGTGAGAGGTCCCTGCCACTTTAGGATCTCCTGCATGTTTCTTAAGGCATTTGAATGAATATTATGAAATACACAGCAGTATTGCAGAGGGAGGATGCACATCTTTTAGCTTGTACTTTTGCTTCTTTGACACCACTTATAAATAAAATGCCACCAGCTCTCAAGGAGCCGACAGGGAGAACAGGTCATTTGCAGAACAGAGAATGACAGTGACATGGCAGCTAACTTACGGTTAGTTTCTTTATTAAGGAAGCAGAACAGAGAAAACACAGACTTCTAAGGGTTGCTGCTAACTAGATCAGGCACCCCCAAACTCGGCCCTCCAGATGTTTTTGGGACTACAATTCCCATCATCCCTGACCACTGGTCCTGTTAGCTAGGGATGATGGGAGTTGTAGTCCCAAAACATCTGGAGGGCAGAGTTTGGGGATGCCTAATCTAGATGAACCAGTTGCCTGGACTGAGAAAGAAGCCACAAACAGCAGAGTTCCCCTCTTACTTGGAGAATTAGTATAACGCTTAGCCTGTTCTTGATGATGTCACGGGGAAGGCAACAGAGTCAGGTGTCTCCCACAGCTTCCCCTGTGAAACTCCAACCAGCCTGCCTGTCTAATTGACCTTTCTTGCTGCTGCGGGGGCAGCAGCAAGGGAGTAGTTGGGACTGGAGAACCTCCAGCCAATAACCTCCAGTTATTGGACTCTGTCAGCCTCAGCCGGCCTGGCCAGTGAGTCAGGAGAATGGGAGTTGTAGTCCAGCAACATCTGGAGGCCACCAGTCCTCTACTCCTAGAATAAAGGAAATTTATTTCTTTGAAAATAATGTTAGGCCACTTTTGAGCATAAGCTTCGCAAAGTAGTTTGTAATTTATCATGTTGTGTAATTCACAGTGCAGTTTAAAATCCCAGTTGTGTTTTGGTGAGCTGTGCGTCTGCTCTCTCCCTCCCTACCCCCTCGTTTTTGCAGTTTCAGTGGGGCATCTGACCAAGGGCTTCATTCTGCCCACCTTCAGCTTAACAAACGTTCAGTTACACCTGTTCCCTTTGCTATAAAAAGGCAAAGACACCGAGGTGAAATCATTCATCTGGTTTTGTTTTGAAACAGAGCAAATAGTGGAAAAAGACGAAGGGCCCTATTACACCCACCTGGGATCTGGACCAACTGTGGCAGCCATCAGGGAACTCATGGAAGAACGGTAAGTTGCAAAACATGTGCAGTTTAAAAAGATTTCTTCTCTTTTCTTTTTTAAAATTCTTGCATCAACATAGATAACCTTCAACACTTTGAATCTGTGATCACCGTAACTCCCTATAAAAGGGAGCCAATAGGAAAAGGGTGCAGGTGCCCCATAATTTTTTTTAAAAAAAATTAAAACAGGTCTTTTCGGCAGAAGAGGTATTGCACAAGACAGCTGTGTTAAAAATAGAAATTTTCCCTTGTCAGGTATAGGAGGTGGGGAAGGGAAAGGGAAAGAAACTAAGAAAAAAGTTAAAAGTTTTCATGCAAGTGACTCCAAATCCTTGCCTGACTTGGAGTGACACAAATTTTATAAATTTACTGAAGTTCTGTGCAAATCTGGAATATTGAAAAACTTAAGTTCAAAAGAAGAACGAAAAGGAATGTGTGCCTGACAGGTATGCAAATACCAGTGCACATGTCCCCAGTAGACTTTTCTGTGATTCTGTGGGAATCTGGAATATTGGAAAACTTGTAGTTCAAAATTAAATTAAAGAAGTGCTTACACACAAAGAACCAAATACTTGCACACAGTGCCCATAACGGGCCTCAGATGTTTGGAACTTACAGTGTGGGGGGGAAAGTACTATTTGGGAGCCAGTGTGGTGTAGTGGTTAGAGCAGGCATAGGCAAACTGCCCTCCAGATGTTCTGGGACTACAACTCCCATCATCCCTTGCTAACAGGACCAGTGGTCAGAGACTATGGGAATTGTAGTCTCAAAACATCTGGAGGGCTGAGGTTGAGGAAGCCTGGCCTAACCTATCTTGAAGGGGTGATGGCAATTGGACGACGAGGAGGAGAAAAATGTATGCCACCATGAGCTCGTTGGAGAAAAAGGTGGGATATTAATGCAACAAGCAAACAGCAGCACACAGCATGAATACATCCCATCAGGCGCTACCCACTAGGGTGGACAGGAAGCACCAAGATGGGCTTGGGAGGCATAATAATTTTGAAAGTGCTCATAGATGGTTGAAGGTATACAAATGTGAATGTGGAAACAGTGACCCACATATGCCTGAAACCTTGAATGTCCTAGTGTTGGTGCACTGAAAGGGATATACCAAGAACTCTGGCCACAAGTTTCAATATAAGAAATTATTCCTACTCAAGAGTTGAAATGAAAAACGTGTATATTCTGCTAAGAATAACAGTTTGAAGCTAGTAGTAAATTTAAATACAACGTGTAAGTACGATAGTTTTAAGGTAATAGTAAATTTGGACACAACGTTTAAGTACAGAAATAATGTAGTTTCAAATATGCAGTCCAAAACGGAGTATCCGGAGTGTGAATCAGATGTACGACTCGGTAGTGGTGACCAGGACAGGGCCCTGTTTCGGAGTAGACACCTTCTTCAGCTCGGTTTTTTGAGGACTATAAATCTGTTGGAAGTCTATATCATTTAATTCTTTTATGTTTCTTTTTCGACATGCGTCTTAGATAATTGAAACCAAGTTTTCTTGCGTTTCTCTGTTGGTGCAGCCTTGGTGGAGATTCCTCTGCCTCTGGACCTACAGAACTCTCTGCCTCTTCTCCTTTCTGCTTTAGCCCTTAGTGCTGCAGGCGTACAGTCTCAGTCCTCTGTTTTGACTGGCAGGTCCATATATGCTGAGTCAGGCATTCAGCCCAAAGACAAAGGGCCTGAGCAGACCTCTTCATTTTCCTGTTATATGGCAACATGCATTGTGGTCTGAAACCAGCCAACCCAGTTGAACTGATCTGAACTTGTTTGTGTGTTACTGATCCTGATCACTCTTTCCCACTACCTAGACTTTTAAAAACACATGAGAAAGCAGTTTAAACATACTAGCAAATTGGTTTCCTCCTTTAGAGAGAAGGGTTTTAATATAAATTATACTACACAAATTACATATGTGTATGTAAAAGTAACAGTTATTGAAGTACGTTATCTCTTAGTTGGTTGCCTCCAACTAAGTTCCATTCACAGTAGAAGCATTGAAACTAATGGGCCTGCGTTAGTCATGTCCATTCATTTCAATGGATCTTCTCTGAGTAGGACCCACTGATATTATTTACATGGGGTGGGGGCCGCACACATCTTTTTTGCATATTCAGATTCAGTGAAAGTAAACCCTTCAATGTAAATTTGGTTAAATTTTTTTTAAAGGGAAGATATGCCTCTAATCTTTAGATTATTAAAAAAACCTCCCAAATTAAGATGTTTTTTTTTTTTTTAAAAAAAGGTTTAATAATTACTTGTTGTCAGGGCTGCCGCCCAGTCCCAGCTCACATAGGACCAAGTCAGCCAGCGTTCAGTTTCAAAGAGTCTTTATTGGATTACAGGTTCCATTTCCAAACTGCAACGTGCAGCCCTACTTCTTCTAGGTCAGAACGACGAAGACCCGTCTGAGTCTCCGCCTCTAGCGCACCAGCTTAATACCCTAGCCTTGCTCCACCTCCTGCGCCTTTCCTTCCGTCTCTGGGTCCTCCTGCCCCCCTGGGTCTCTCCTTTCCTACTCTCTTCTGACGCGGACCCCCCTGACCCTTCCGCCTCCTTGCGGCGGGCTTTGGGACCCGGTTCACTCTCTGGGCTGCTGACTGCGCCAGCTTCCGTTACATTTGAACTTGGCGCGCGCGCCCAACTCTCCACTTTCCTCTTGATCGTTTCCTCGCTCCCCGAGGTGGGCGTGACTACTCCTGACTCATGCCCTCCCTCCTTCTGAAAGTCTCCGGAGCCCGATATCTGGTCCCCTTTCTCCCCGCTGCTCCCGGCTGGGAACGTGGGTCCCGATCTCCAACTGCTGCTTTCTGATCCCTCTCTGGACCCTTCTTCCTGGGGTGTCCCCCTGCTCTCCCCCCTTGCTCTGGCTGCTGGCGCTCCCTTCTGGGAATCCTCGGACTCGCTAGACAGGCTCAGTGATCTCGGGTCGTCATCCCCACTCATCCTTCCTTCGTATTCCTCCCCCTCGCTCTCTGTCTCCCCCTCTGCGTCTCTGCTCCTGAACCCCTGACATCCATCCCCCCCTCGAAGCCCCCCCTTCCCCCCTCCCCGCTTTCAAGGGTGGTTGGTGGGTGCTCCGTCATCACGGGAGTGAATGTCGGATACAGTTCGCTCCCCGTTGCTGGCCGCCAACTGAAGACCTCCGAGTCTTCCTCCCCGCGTTCGTCAACGGTGGTCTCCTCCGCCTCCATCTCGGTGCCGCCGTGCTCGAAACCAAGGTCCTCCCCGCAAACGTCCATGTCCGTCTCTGCGTCTGTCGCTGGACCTGGTGTCTCCTGCCACTTCCGGCGCCACTGCTCCTCTGGCCGATCGTCCCACCAATACGAGTTGTCGGACGCCGAACCCTCCGGTGACCCCTCTGGGGAACGTGTGCGCGGTGCGGGTTCCCCTTCCGAGTCGAAGCCATGGAACGTGCTGGAGGAAAGCGTGGGCGTGAACAACCAGTCGTCGAAGAAGCCCGCTGGCATAGGTCTGTGTGGGAAAAGGGCATGAAACTCATCCTTGAGCAGGGGTTCCTCCAAGGCGTAGTCCGGCACCCAGCTATTAGTACTGGCCCGGGTGCCCTCCCTTGCTAGTAGATATTCTACTCCGTCTTCCCCCCATCTGGAGTCCAAAATCTCCGTGACTTCGTTGATGGGGTCCTGCTGTGGCAATCTTCCCACCTCCGTCCGCTCCGGAGACTGACTCGGTGCCGTTCCTGGTTCCTGGAACCTGTGCGGTGCCCTGTAGGGAGTGAGCACCGACCTGTGGAACACCGGATGCATCCTGGAACCCTCTGGTAGCACCAGCCGGAAAGCCACCGGGTTGATCTGCGCTTCGACTCGGTATGGACCGAGTTGCTTGTGCCCTAGCTTCCTCTTGGCTAACGATCGGGTCGGCACCGCGTGGGCTGCCAACCAGACCCAGTCTCCCACTCGGATCTCCTCGCCAACTCGCCTGTGCTTGTCAGCTTGGACCTTGTATGCGTGCTTCGCCAGCTCCAGCTGCCGTCTGAGTTGATCGTGGACCTCTTGCAACTCAGATGCGAAAGCGTCCGCCGTCTGTGGTTCCCCTTCCCCCACTCTGTCCAGTCCCGGGAAGGTTCTGGGATTCCTCCCATTGTTGGCGAAGAACGGCGTCACCCCTGTGGATACGTGTTTCGTGTTGTTGTAGGCGAATTCGGCGAGCGGCAGGTAATCCACCCACGTCGCAGGCTGTTGATTGGCATAGCATCTCAGGTACTGCTGCATGATGGCATTGACCCTCTCCGCTTGCCCGTTGGTCTGCGGGTGCCTTGCCGATGTCAGGTTGATCTTGACGTTCAGGAAGCCCATCAGCTTTTGCCAGAAATTCGAGATGAACTGGCGTCCGCGGTCGGACAGTATAGACCGCGGCAGCCCGTGCACTTTGAACACGTGATCTATGAACAATTTGGCTGTTTGTTCTGCCGTGGCCACCTTCGCACACGGTATGAAATGTGCCATCTTGGTGAACAAGTCCACCACCACTAGTACAGCTGTCTTGCCTCTCGAGCTGGGTAGATCCGTGACAAAGTCCAGGGCCACCCTCTCCCATGGTTCAAACGGCGTTTGCAGCGGTTCCAGCAGTCCCGCTGGTGGTTTGTGCACCGGCTTGGCCCTCTGGCAGGTGTCGCACCTCGCGACGTAGTCCGCGACTTCCCCCCTCAGTCTGGGCCACCAAAAGTCTCTTGCGACCAATTCCACCGTTTTTTCTGTGCCAAAGTGCCCGGCCGTGGGTGCGTCGTGCAGCTGCTGCAGTACCCGGGCGCGAAGTTCGTCTCCCGGCACGTAGACGGCCCCTTTACGTAAGAGCAAGCCGTCTCGTATCTGGAACTCGTCGCCCTTCGCCGTGCCCTTGTGCACCTCTGCCATCTTCGCCTGCGCGAATGAGTCGTCCGTCAACGCCCTTCGCACCGCATCCAGGTCTACTGTGGCTGAAGCGCACGCCCACGCTGTTGGCGCGAAGATGTGCATGGCCGCCGCTGGCGTCGCCTCTTCGAGGTACTGCGGTTTTCGGGACAGGGCATCCGCCATGATGTTGGTGTCGCCCGGGACGTACTCAATTCGGAAATTGAAGTCAGCAAAGAACTCCGCCCAACGGATCTGCCTCTGGTTCAGGAACCGAGCCGTGCGCCAGTGCTCCAGATTCTTGTGGTCCGTGCAGACCTGCACCGTGTGCTTGGCGCCGATCAGGAAGTGCCTCCACGCCTTGAAAGCTGCATGAATGGCAAGCAGCTCCCTATCCCAGATGGTGTAGTTCTGCTCCGACTTGCTGAGCTTTCTGGAGTAGAACGCCCCCGGCCTCCAGACCCCCTGCGGGTCCTCCTGCAGCAGTACCGCTCCCACTGCTCTATCGGACGCGTCTGTCTCCACCCTCAGCGGTCTGCTGGGGTCGATATGCAGCAGTTGCTCTTCCGACGCGAAGAGATGCTTGAGTGTCTGAAAGGACCGCTCCGCCTGCTCCGTCCAGATGAATTTCTTTTTCTTGGAGCTTAGCGTGTCCGTAATAGCTGCCGTCTGCATCGCGAACCCCTTGATAAACTTGCGATAGAAATTGGCGAATCCGACAAACCTCTGGACCTCTTTCCGGTTGCGCGGGCTCTTCCAATCCAACACCGCACGAACCTTGGCGCTGTCCATGGCTAGCCCCTTGTCCGACAGCTTGTAACCCAAGAAATCCACCTCCGTTGTGTCGAACTGGCACTTCTCCAGTTTGGCGTACAGTCTATGCTGCTGCAGCCTCTTCAGCACCTCCCGAACGTCCTGGTCGTGTGCTTGCTGCGAGTCAGAGAATATCAGGATGTCATCCAGAAAGCAGACGCACTTCTTGTAGAGGAGTCCCGCCAACACGTGATGCATAAAAGCTTGAAAACAGTGAGAACCGTTTTGCAAACCAAACGGCATCACTCTGTATTCGTAGGTGCCCAGAGGCGTGAACATGGCTGTCTTCCACTCATCGCCCTCCCTCATGCGGATGAGATTGTACGCTCCTCGCAGGTCCAACTTGGTGAACACGCGTCCCTTGCGCACCGTCGCCAGCAGGTCGTCAATCCTGGGCATAGGGAAATCGGAGGGCTTGGTCATTCTGTTTAAGAGGCGGTAATCCACGACCAATCTTTTTTGGGGCGTGTCCTTTTTCTTCACGAAGAAAACAGGACTGCCCCCTACTGCGCTGGACTCCCGGATGAAACCGCGCTGCAAATTGTGATCGATGAACTGTTTGAGTTCCTGTAGTTCGTCCTCAGACATGGAATATAGCTTCCCCTTCGGCAGCGTCGCCCCTGGCAGGAGGTCAATCTTGCAGTCATATTGCCTGTGCGGTGGTAGCTTGTCTGCCTCTTTCTCGCAGAAGACCTCCAGAAAGTCCGCGTATTTGTGGGGAACTGCTTGCAACGTTCCCAACTGCAGTTGTGAGTCCTCCTCCTCCCCCTCCTGCCTGGGCAGGATGCAGTGTTCTGCGCAGTAAGAGGAGCCGAAGATCAGCTGTCTCTGGTACCAAGCCAGCGTTGGACTGTGCCTGTCCAGCCAACTCATGCCCAACACAATGGGCGTGTCCGACAGTCGGGTGACATTAAAACTGATGACTTCCCTGTGGTTACCAAGTTGCATCACCATTGGTGGCGTCTGCTTCACCACCTGCCCCCCTAGCAACTCTCTGCCATCCACTGTGACGACTTGCAGGGGCAGAGTGGCAGGCAGCAGCTTTATAGCGTGCTGCTCCACAAAATCCTGTGCTATAAAGTCTGCGTTGCTTCCAGAATCCACAGAAAGCGGCACTTCGATGGTGACTCCATTGGGTAGCTGGAGAGACGCTGTGAGTTGCACTACTGGTTTGGGTGGGAGGGGGTCCGTGGGTTGCAATATCGCTGGGGACTGCTTCACTGATGCGTCTGGCTGGGCCCCAGTGCCTCTGTCTCCAGCCAGACATCGTCGTTTCCCTGCTGAGCTTCGCTGCATTGCGTGGCCACTTTCACCGTTGCGGAGGCTGCAGTGTGCTTGGAGCTCCTCTGGGGACACTCTTTCGCCAAGTGTTGAGGGCTCTCGCATATGTAACACTTCCTGGTCCCTCTAGGAGGTTTAGTCTTGACTGCTGTCGGTGCAGAGGCTCTGCTAGCTGACTGAGCCCTGGCGCCTCCCACTTCCATAGGTTCCACTCCCCCTCCTGGCGGAGGTGTGGATTGCGCACGCGCTGCTTCCCTTGGAACGAAAGAGAAACTTCTCGCTGCTTCGCGCCCTCCACGTCCTTCATCTCTGCACCATGGACGTTCTTCCAGCCTCACCCCCACAGTCAGCGCCCTTTGGACCACCTCCTGCGTGCTTCGGGGCCTCTCCCCCCTCGCAATTTCATCCTTCACAGCAGAGCTGAGACCCTCCCAGAACAGGTCCCTGACTGGGGGCGAGTCCCGGTCCCATTCCAATGCACTGACCAGCGCAAAAAAGCGGGCGTGGTACTGCCGGACGCTCGCCCTCCCTTGTTTCAGTCCATGAATCTCCCGTCGGGCAAGATCCACATCAATGGTAGACAAAAAACATGCATCCATCGCTTTGATAAAGGCATCTGCACTCTGAAGCGCCGGATCTTTATCCCTCCACAAATTGCGCAGCCACGCTTTCGCATCCCCATGCAAATGGGACAGTATAAACCCCACTTTCTCTTGCTCATCTCTAAAGTCTTTTGCCAGCAGTTGCAGTGCGCACATCACATCTGCTCGAAAGTTGGGGTACTGTTGTAAATTCCCATCGAAGTGAGCCACCAGCCCTCCTGCTCTCCGTGCCAACCCAACCCCCTCCGGTCTGGGTCCTGGCTGCCCATGCTTAACCCATGCTTCAAACCTGGCGTGGAGATCTCGGTAGGCGGCTGCCGCATCCTCCTCCCTTTTCTTGGATGCCAGTACCTCCGCATTCAATTGGGTAACTGCCTGTTGCAGCGCTGAAACTTTCTCTGCTTCCGTCATCTTTGCCAACCGTCGTGAGCTTGCTCCCACACACCGATCCCCTCCTCCAGCTGCTTCTGTCTCCGCTGCGAGGTATCAGGTGTCAGAAGCTTGAGAGACGGGTCTTACTGTCAGGGCTGCCGCCCAGTCCCAGCTCACATAGGACCAAGTCAGCCAGCGTTCAGTTTCAAAGAGTCTTTATTGGATTACAGGTTCCATTTCCAAACTGCAACGTGCAGCCCTACTTCTTCTAGGTCAGAATGACGAAGACCCGTCTGAGTCTCCGCCTCTAGCGCACCAGCTTAATACCCTAGCCTTGCTCCACCTCCTGCGCCTTTCCTTCCGTCTCTGGGTCCTCCTGCCCCCCTGGGTCTCTCCTTTCCTACTCTCTTCTGACGCGGACCCCCCTGACCCTTCCGCCTCCTTGCGGCGGGCTTTGGGACCCGGTTCACTCTCTGGGCTGCTGACTGCGCCAGCTTCCGTTACATTTGAACTTGGCGCGCGCGCCCAACTCTCCACTTTCCTCTTGATCGTTTCCTCGCTCCCCGAGGTGGGCGTGACTACTCCTGACTCATGCCCTCCCTCCTTCTGAAAGTCTCCGGAGCCTGATATCTGGTCCCCTTTCTCCCCGCTGCTCCCGGCTGGGAACGTGGGTCCCGATCTCCAACTGCTGCTTTCTGATCCCTCTCTGGACCCTTCTTCCTGGGGTGTCCCCCTGCTCTCCCCCCTTGCTCTGGCTGCTGGCGCTCCCTTCTGGGAATCCTCGGACTCGCTAGACAGGCTCAGTGATCTCGGGTCGTCATCCCCACTCATCCTTCCTTCGTATTCCTCCCCCTCGCTCTCTGTCTCCTCCCTTCTCTGCGTCTCTGCTCCTGAACCCCTGACACTTGTGAAATGTAGTAGAAATCTATTGGAAGGCAACATATGTCCTCCTTCGCAGGGTTGGCGTGGGGATTTAATTAAGCAAGGGGAGAACCCAGTACTTCACCTTGAGCTCCTTGGAGAAAACGGTGGGATATAAATACAATAAAGTAAATGAATAAAGTCCACACGAGTTTTCTGAGAAGGGCGGAGGGAGCATGCAGCTTGTTTCTCATCCTCCAAATCATGGTTTGGAGAATTGTCTGAAGACTGCCATGTTTTAACAAAGGGAAGGTTGGGCTGAGGCTCACATCATCTCAGCATTAAAAATGTAAGATGTTCAAGTACTTCTTTTCATTGTTGCCAGTAGAAGTGTTGTCTCCCTGGCTCATCCAGAAGCTCATTTGAATTTTAAGTATAACATACAAGAAAGAGGTGCTTTCCCCCCTATTGTTTCCATTGAGGAGTTTCACCCAGGCAACAGGGAGGGTTAGTGCTGCAGACTGCTTGCAGGTGGGCCGACACATGTTCAGACTGATTAGGTTACTCCCCTGCAGTTGACTCATAGACTGCTGAAGAAGCTGAGTCACCTCTAAACACATTGCCACTGAATCACCACCGCAGGCAGCACAACCAGGGCTGGGAGGCTGGCGATCCTAAAGGCGGAGGTGGGAAACGTACCTCTGTGCATCCATAACTGATATGAAGAACATCTCCCACGCTCAGTGAGTTCTTTTGAGAAGCACGTCTTCTGCAATAAAGAGAAATGCAACCTTTTCCCAGTGAATAGCAAAGCCCCAGTGTGTGACCTCTGGTATCCTGGAGTTACTGCTCTTTGGGAAGGTTGAGTTGCAATTAACAGAACTAAGGTAGGAAGTTGTATTTGCCTTTCTCTTAGCTATGATGCCCGGAAGCACTGGGATGGCAAAACAATAACCACACCAAGCATTTTAGAGTACATGTTGGGAGAAACATACACAAACCAGTCCTGGCTTTCATAAGCCTTGCACTTGCATGTAGGCTCCCTTTGCTCTTCCTTTCACACAAGCAGCTGAACAAGTCATCTTTCATTTCCTAACCACAGCTTCCTGTTGCATCCAGACTCCTAAACTATGGTGAACAGCTAAAAAACAAGCTAGAATATTAAACCATGGTTTTGAAGTTAGCTTACTATCCTGGCTAGCAGGGCCGTCTTAAGCATATGCGGCGCCGGGGTGCAAAGATCCGCCCGGCACCTGCCTCCCCAGGTTGCCCAGTCCTAGGCACGCAGGAGGGTGGAGTCGGCTAGTCGTCTCAGCGTCTTGCTGGCTCGGTCGCCCCTGAACTTGCAGCACAGAGCCACCCGCAGCAGAAGAGCCCACTGCAGCGCTCCGACCGACAGGCGGGCTCTTCCCCGGACTCAACTCTCGGGCCCCGGACTCTTGGCCTGCCACCCCTGAGATCCCAGCGCCCGGGTGCCCCACACCCCTAGCGCCTACAGGTAAGACGGCCCTGCTGGCTAGTTTGAAAGCCTTTTGGCAAGTGGAAGCCCAACCCATCTTGTAATCTTTCTCCAGTCTTTCAGAAAGAGGTTTCACTCAGATAGTCCTCCAGAGCAGAGCTCTCAGTCATGTGCCCTGTTTGTCTTCCTAACGTTGTGACTTTTCCAACCAGGTATGGTGAGAAGGGAAAAGCCATCAGAATTGAAAAAGTGATCTACACAGGGAAGGAAGGAAAGAGCTCCCGCGGCTGCCCCATCGCGAAGTGGGTAAGTGGCTGCCCTCCTTTCCCCTGGCATTTAGCATTTATCTCAGACACCTGGCTGGATAGCAGTTCCTATGCAGTCACTGCCAGCAAACAAGAATGTTCCCAAATTCTGCCCAAAAGACCCTCAATAACTCTCATTTCAGGAATAGTGGAAGGAAGATACAATTTCATAGTGGTGGTGGTAGTGGAGGAGGAGGAGGAGAGGGGCAAGGGCTTTCACCTAGGATGCCACTTCATTCCAGTTGCTTGGGCATAGCAATGGAGGAAGGCTTCTACAGCCCACTTATGGTCTTTCCAGAGGGATCCGGCTGGCCACCGTGGGAAACAAGATGCTGGACTGGGTGGGCTTTTGGTGGTCTGATCCAGCAGTTAGGCATCTCTTATGTTCAGGCATTGATGTGGAGACTGTCACCAGCCAACAGAAGTATAGCACTGCCACGCCAGGGCAGTCAGCAGCAACTGCAGTTCCTTCAATTGGATGGAAAATAAGTCTACAATGTGCCACTTTGCCCCATTAATGTTGACTTCTCTTTGGGCAGTTCTGCCCAGGAGGCTGGGCAGCAGCACCACTCTGGCCCCGTTGGGGGAGGATGGCAGGGTGAGGTTGGAGGCTTTATTTTCCTTAACCAAGCAAAATCCTTCTCCTGTTTTCCAGGTCATCAGGAGGCACAACTTAGAGGAGAAGCTCTTGTGCCTGGTGCGACACCGTGCCGGTCATCACTGCCAGAATGCTGTCATCATTATCTTGATTCTGGCCTGGGAGGGGATCCCTCGTGCCCTGGGGGACACCCTGTACCAGGAGCTCACTGACACCCTCACGAAATATGGAAACCCCACCACCCGGCGATGTGGGCTGAACGACGAGTAAGTTCCTTTAGCCCTGGCCAGGCTGCTGGAGACAAGAGGCTGCTGTGGGACACGGCATTTTCTCAGAGATCTTGGCCGGGAGGAGACAAAGCTCTGTTCTGCTTGTGTGTGTGTGTGTTTATTTGCCCATGGTTTACTCTGCAGTATGAAGTTTGCCTCACTTTCCTGAGCAATGGAGTTGATTTACTGAAAGTTCCCTTGGACTGGGGGAGATGCGGGTCCTTTATTGACTCCTGATTTCTGCTTCTGACGAGGTGAACATGTTACCTCAAAAACTAACAAGTTTCTCCTGCTTTCCCTCCTTCCTTCTCTCCCCTGACCACCATTGATTAGGGCCCAAATAGAAGATCCTTGGGTCCATATGAAACTTGCCCCCTCCAGGCCAACATTTTGAGCTCTTCCCTGCTTAAAATTATCAGATTCAGTGATAGCGGGAATTGGCAATCCTTTTTTTAAAAACAACAATCTTGACATGAGACAAAGAATACTAGAACCACACCCTTGGAACCACCCCCACCAGAGCACTTTTACCTTCTGGAGCTGTTGTGCCAAATGGGCCTTAACCCTCCCAAGCAAGGCAAAGGGTTTTTTAATTTTTAAGTTCTTTGCCTTGCTTACCAGCTCCGGGAGGCTCTCATAGGGATGTGTGAGACATCATGAGAGCCTCTCAGAGCCCACATGAGAGCCTTCTAGTAAGCAAGACAGTAAGCAAGACAGAGATAAAATAAAACTTTATTCGCATTAGCCAGTGGCCATAGCAACAGTAAAACATTACAGTATACACAGAAAAGGAAATTTGATATAAGAGCACAACTTAAAGTCCTGAATCAGCTTATTCTGATTGCCCCTGCTATGAATCTAGCCACCTTTGCTGTTATCTGCTCATTTTGATCTGACAGAAGAAAGGACATTGTGGCCGTGGCTGAGCGCCCTGGGATGGTTAGTATGAGTGGGGTGATGATCTCATTCCTCAGGTCTTTGTAGAGAGTGCAAGACAGGAGGACATGTGCCGCTGTTTCGGTGCTACCATCTCCACAGGGGCAAAGACGTTTCTCAGGCGCGATCTTTTGGAATCGACCCTCAAGTACCGCAGATGGCAAAACATCCAGTCTTGCAAGTGTAAAAGCACCTCTGTATTTTGGGATAAGAAGTTTGTGCAGATATGGGGCCAGAGAATCAAAATGGAGAGGTGGAAAATGAACATACCAAGGGCAGAATTTCCTTATAGTGGCCAGGTTGTTCTGATGCTCGATATCTTTTAGACGTTGACCAATTAGACTATTTGCTTTAGTAGGGCCCATAGTGAGTAGGTGTTGTGGGGATAGGTCACAAGAGTGAAGTTTTTGATAGATGGTTTTAAGCCAGGCACTTTTATGGGAGTCTTGAAGTACTAGGGATAGGAAACTGGGGGGATTTGAGTTTAGGCAGAGCCAGAAGTTAAGAGTTCTTTGCCAAGTCTGTACTTCTGATGAAGGGAAACTTGCCTCCAGTCTCAATGATGCGTTTGGGACGCATGGCGGTACAGAAAAAATCTGCCTTAGAAACTTTGATTGAACAGCTTCCAAAGTGCTAAGGTGGTTACCAGGCCAAATCTGAGCCCCGTATAGTAGCTGTGCTAGGGGTTTAGCTTAGAAGACTTCTGATGGTATATGTTTGCCACCCTTTGTACAGAAAAAGCAAGTCAAAGTCTTGGCACTTTGGGATGCTTTTTCTTTTGCACATTTTGGTGTGCTCCCCATGACCCCATGGACTGGAAGATAAGGCCCAAATATTTGAAAGCTTTGACCTGTCCAATTGGCTGATTGTCCATACGCCAACTGTGGGGCCTATATTTTCTTGAGAAAACCATAACTTTGGTTTTCTGATAGTTTACAACCAGGTGTTCTCTCTGGCGATACACTGAGAATTCTCTCATCAATCTTTTTAGGCCTATTTTTGTTTGGGATAAGAGGACCGCATCATCAGCATATACAGAGATTGGTATTGAGGCCAGTTTAGGGGCCTGGAACTCTGGAGATGTTAGGCACTGGACCATGTCATTTATGTATAGGTTGAAGAGTGCCAGAGCTAAAAGGCATCCTTGCTTGACTCCCTTTGTGGCTGGTACGGATCCTGTAAGTTGGCCATTTGTAGAGCAATGCACTTTCAGCACAGGGTCTTTATAAAGGCCGTTAATAAGATCTTTTGTCTATGCTTGAGGTGTTCAGTTTAGCCCATAGTCTTACTCGTGAGATTGAGTCAAAAGCAGCTTTCAGATCAATGAAAGCAGCATACAACACACTGCGAGATTGCTTGACATACTTATCTATGAGGTGGGCTAGGACGAAGCAGTGGTCTATAGTAGATCTGCCTTGCCTGGATCCTGCTTGCTCTTTCACAAGCATAGCCTCAACATCAATCCAGTTGATTAATTTATTGTGGAGGTGTTTTGCATATAATTTACTAACTATAGGTAAGAGGCTGACAGGTCTGTAGCTGGCCAGATCCGAAGTAGGGCCCTTTTTGAATATTGGGATGATAACCGCATTGGCCCAGCTATCAGGGAGTAAACCAGAAGAATCAATGTGAGAGAATATTGCCGCAAGCAGAGGTGTCCACCAGTCAATATTGGACTTCAAAAGTTCTGGGGGCAGGTGATCAATGCCTGGGGCTTTATTGTTTTTTTAGCTGTGTAATTAGGTCTTTTACCTCAGTCATCGACACGGGGGGCCAAGCTGGTAAGTTTTCTGGAGATACTGTTGGGTGATTAAGCTGAGTATCCTGGTCTACGAAAAGTGAGCGGTAGTACTGCGTCCATTCTTGGGGTTTCACAGTACAAATTGGCCCTTTCCATGCTCCAGTAGGCCTGATATGGTACGCCAGAAACAGGATGTGTCCTTGTTGTGCGAGGCCTTTATTAGGCTGTACCAGGCGTTTCTTTCAGCTCTGCAAGACAGAGAGCTTCAAAGCTCTTTCTGTGCTGGGGAATACCCTGTACAAAAATAGCTTTTAAGCTCTCTGCATTCTGTGCATTCAATTTGTGCAGTTGTAGCTAGCCAGCCTTCAGCCAGGTAAAGTTGAAACCGCACGTTACCTCTACACAATAAATTGTTACCTGTACACAATTCTGAGTTACCGGTACACAATAAATCGTAGCTATGTGTGTTAGAAAGCTCCCATGATTATGAACACTTATTTAGAGAAAAGACAATAAGATTTAAGCTCATTAAAATATTGCGACATATTAGCCACTGATAAGACAGGTATACATAACAGTTAACACACTACGCTGCAAGCACATTAAAAGTTAATCTTGGGAACAAACTTCACATCACATTAATATGAGCACAACCCATACCTCCCACATTATCGGAAAGGAAAGGAAAGGAAATCCCCTTAGCTGCTTTATAAGTCAATGCTTTTTAGAGGTCAAGTGTTGGTTTATGGTTGGGCTCCCTTGATGGGCACCTCCTGATGGGGGGATTTGGCCTTCCCAACTCATTTGTGGTTGACACCTTTAGATTCAGTGGGTTGGGAATGACAAGAGCACAGGTCAGTAGCTCCGTTTGGCTGCTGTGGACAGCATCTGAAATGCCTTCCTTTGTATTCATTGCAGCCGGACCTGCGCATGTCAAGGCAAGGACCCCAACACCTGCGGTGCCTCTTTCTCCTTCGGCTGCTCTTGGAGCATGTATTTCAATGGGTGCAAATACGCTCGAAGCAAAACGCCCAGGAAATTCAGACTTCAGGGAGACAACCCCAAAGAGGTTAGTGAGACACCCACCCACCCACCACCACGCCTCCCTCTGTTTTGCTTGTTCATTTTTCAAGGGGGATAGGGCTCCAGGGTTCACCAGAATCTCTTAAGGGGAAGAGCAATGACATGGGATTCTGGCAAAGTTCATGTGAGACTTCCCCAAAAGTAGGCTGACCAAATACCTGCTTGCATTTGGTCAAGCAAGTCATTGCTTCCTTCTTGTAAACGTGAAAGGGCTGGAAAATAGCCTCTACAAACCATACCAAAAATAAGTGGATGGAAAAAGTTTTGGAATTTGTCCTAATGGCAAAAATACTTAAGAACTGAAGGAGGGGGCTGCTGGCGGCACTAATAGGGAAACTGCATCACGAATTGTAACCATTGTACTTATTACTCCAGAATGAATTTCTTGCTTCCTCATTTGAAAGGTGTTCACAGTTCTTATAAATAATATAGGTTACTGATCACTATGGATTGCATCCAGCTAAGTTCTACTCAGAGTAGGTCAAGTGAAATGAATGAACCTAAGCTTGTCATGCCCATTAATGTTGGTGGGTCTACTATGAGTAGGACTGGCATTTGGCTACAACTCTCTGATGCTAGCTTTTAATATTTGGTAGAAAGGATTGGGTCTGGGTGAAACGCTTGGAAGTATTACCCCTTGTTTTGGAAATGTCCTTGCCGGCACTAGTTTTTGATGCAGCTCCTTTGAAATGCTTTACTATGGATCCATTAAAAAAAGGTGAAAGGGTTAGAGGCTATTGTCCTGTAGAAAAGCCCCTGCTTTGAGTGCAGAAAGTTGCAGCCTGACTGAATCTCTGACATCTCCCATGAAAAAGGATCACAGGCGGTGACAGCGAGGTAGGAAATGACTCTGGGCCTCAGGGAGATGCTGTTGGCTGCTGGACACAGGAGGCAAGATTGAACTAGGTAGTCTGACTCATCAATGAGCAGCTATGACTCTCCCAATCTCTCCCTGCAGGAAGAAGTTCTCAGAAGAAGCTTCCAGGACCTGGCCACAGAAGTCGCCCCACTTTATAGGAGGCTGGCACCCCAGGCCTACAAAAATCAGGTACCTGGAATGGCCCACCGTACAGCTCTTGTTATTATTGTGCTGCTGATTTAGGTATAGATCCCAGTGGTTCTCAAACTTTTTTCTCTGAGCCATATTTCAGAATAAAAGTTTGCTTGTGCCACACTGGATTTTTGGCCAGGGGTGGGGTGGGGACCAGCTTCTAGCAGTGCTTGACTGGTAACATTGAACACATCTACTTGATATGTTCACGGGACATCCAGAAAGGATAAAGCAATGCAGCTACATAAGAACACGTCAATCCAAAATACAGTGGTGCCCCGCAAGACGAATGCCTCGCAAGACGGAAAACTTGCTAGACGAAAGAGTTTTCCGTTTTGGAGGTGCTTCGCAAAACAAATCTCTTATGGGCTTGCTTCGCAAGACAACAATGCCTTGCGAGTTCCAGCGGGTTCCCCCCCCTTTTCTAAGCCGCTAAGCCGCTTATCAGCTGATCCGATCAGCAGATAAGCCGCTAAAAGCCGCTAATAGCGCTAATCCGCTAATCCGTCAATGGGCTTGCTTCGCAAGACGAAAAAACCGCTAGACAAAGAGAATCACAGAACAGATTCTTTTCGTCTTGCGAGGCACCACTGTATTATTATAAAGGACCTCTTTCATATGTACCCCACAGTGAGAGGCATGAGCTTGCAGCATCACTTGATACTCTTGCTCTTATGTAAAAGATTGCTATCCATATTCTGCAATAAATAAATGGTACTATACAATACTGAAATGTTTAAATGTTTCTTTGATTATCCTCAAATCTTCCCACCACGCTTGCCATCCTCTCCTGCTGGTGTGCCACAGCCTTTAAGAACCATTGACCTATACTGTCTATGAGGCTGTTGCCAAGGTCCGTTGCAGGAAATGCTCTGATTCGTTGCATACTGGTTTGACTGGTTTACAGCAGTCTTTGCCCAGCCTGCTATCTTCGAGATGTTGTTGGAACTCAACTCAGCTCCCAAAACATTGGCCAGCACTGCCTGGGGCTGATGGAAGCTGGAGTCCCAGCAACATCTGGAGAGAACCAGATTGGCACTAGAAGAAATATTGAGCAAACAAAAGATGGAGCCCAGGGTAGGGCTAGGTAAATGAAGGTTCAGGTCTTTGTGTAATCATAGAATTCTAGAGTTGGAAGAGACTGCAGTGCAGTCTTGTTTTCAAGGACAGTCCAGTCTTAGACTGCAACTCCCATCAGCTCCAGGCAGCATCATGTTGGATTCCAGGGCAGATGGGAGGGTGGCTCTGGTGGCTGGGGCTGATGGGAGTTGGAGTCCAAAATGTCTGGACAGCACCAGGTTGAGAAAGACTGCAGGAGTCCATTGAAAGTGTGGATGTTGCTTTTGTCTTGGCACTCAGACTTTAGCCCTTTGCCCCTTTACAGCTCTAACAAATGCCCCCCTCTCCCAGCTTGTGGAAAGCTGTCCCCAGAGAGGCATGCCTAGCCCCATCTTTGCCCACTTTTAGCTTGGAGGCAGGGGCTTTTACCTTCCCCCAGCCTTTTGGTCTCTTCTAGTGGTGTGGGAGCTGTAGTACTGCCTCCTCTCCCTATCTAAAGCTATGTTTTTAGCCTTTATTTGTGTTGCTGTGTTTTTACTTATTGTTTTTATTTTATTTTAATGTAAGCCATTTGAGCTGCTGCTGCTGCTGCTGCTGCTGCTGCTGCTACATTTACATTTATTTATAGCCCGCTTTCTCCCAGGTGGCTTACACAAATTAAAACGACACAGATAAAATTCAAAAATTTAAAAATGTATGAAAGACAATTGTTACAAAATAATTAAACTCCATCTGATGTCAACTCCAGGGTGACTTCAGTATCGTCTTATTTTTATTCTACTTCTGACTGTGTTCTGTGGGGAGAGGGAGGGTTAGGGAAATTGGGTGAGTTTTTCTTGTTTTGTTCAACTTCATGCTTTGTATATAATAATAATAATAATAATAATAATAATAATAATAATAATAAGAAGAAGAAGAAGAAGAAGAAGGCAACAACAGATTTTAAAAGTTACATATTAATATAAACAAATAAACCACACATCTTTCCCAAGGTACTGCTGTGATTTGAGTTGTTGCTGTCTTTTCTCACCAGGTTACAAATGAGGATATAGCAATAGACTGCCGGCTTGGACTGAAAGAGGGGAGGCCCTTCTCTGGTGTGACAGCGTGCATGGACTTCTGTGCTCACGCTCACAAAGATCAGCATAACCTTTACAATGGCTGTACTGTGGTAAGGAAGCATCATCGCTCATTTTATTAATTATTCATTGCATAAATGATGCAGTAACAGCATTCATTTTCTTCAAGGAGCTCAAGATGGCATACATGATTCCCCCCACCCCCCATATTTTTTTCCTGTGAGGCAGGTTGGGCTGAGAGGCAGTGAGTGGCACAAAGTCACCGGGTGAACTTCATGGCTGGAGGTTTGAACCCTGATCTCTCCCAGATCCTAGTCTAACATTCTAACCACTACATCTGGCTCTCATTTTGGTTTGTGTGTGTGTGTGGTTTTGTGTGTGTGTGTGTGTGTGTGTGTGTGTGTGGTTTTTTTTTTTGCATTTCTCTCTGCAAAGTTCCACAGGGGTGGCTGTCTTAGCCTGTTACAGCAAAGCTGCTAAGATTCTTGTAAGCCATTCTTCACCAACCTGGAACTTTCCAAATGTTTGGGACTGCTGACATGACTGCTAAAAGGGGCCAATAAGTCCCAATAAGTTTTTACTTATTGTTTGGGACTGCTAAAAGACATCAGCCAACTTAAGATGCATCTGACTTTGTGCATTTGACTAAATGAACTCTAATCCATGGAAACTTTCTGACGAAATCAACTTTAAGGTGTCACCGCAGTTGTGGAAGGAAGAGTAGGGGGCTTGTTGGCTAAGCAAAGATACTTTTAGCGTGGGGACGCTGGTCTGTGACCGTATTAATAAATTCAATTAAATTCAATTTATTGTGGGAAAGTGAAGCAGAAACTGAAACGCAGCTCAGGGAGACCCAAATTAAAGGAGTACATGGCCTTAAGACAACCTTTGCCAACCTGGTGCCCTCCAGTTGTTTGGCTACAACTCTCCTGGTTGGAGCTGACGGGAGTTGTAATCCAACAGCATCTGGTGGGTTGGAGAAGGCCACCTTAAGGAAATGAAATATGATGCCTGAATGAGGATGGATGGATGACTCTGTGATCCATGTCATGTTTGCTGGTTGGAAGATTCATGGAGGAGAAGGTTCTTGATGGCCACAATACACGATGGCTCTGCAGTTGGAGGCAGCAGTGCTTCTCTAAGTACCAGCTGCTAGAAAGCACAGGAGAGCAGAGTCCTTTTGTGCTCGAGTCTTGCTTGTGGGTTTACCTTTGGGGCATCATGTTGGCCCCTGTGAGAACATAATGCTGCCCTAGATGGGCCAGTGATCTCACCCAGCATATGTTCTTATGTTAGGCATTCAGCCATATACTCATGGTGTCTCGCTTTAGCATTTTTTTTTTAAGTGTTTCAATATGTGCTTCAAATACCCATCTCTAAACACATTTTTCTTTCAAGATACCACTTTTTTAAATGCCCCATTGTAAATGTTGTGAGCCAAGGATTGTTTTGCAATATTCAGAGCAGTGCAAAATCCACGGGATAGTGATGTTCCAATCTGCACACTTGTCAGGGAAGGGCCATGGCCCGCTGGTAGAGCGCTGGCTGTGCAAGCAAAAGCTCCCTGGCATATCATTGGGGGACGGGAGGCACTCCTGTCTGAAAGCCTTGAGATCCACTACCAATCAGCACGGGCGCTACTGAGCTAGGTGGATCAATAAGGCTACTTCCTCTTTCCCATGTTCTACATCAGGTCAGTTCATATCAGGAAGATGGAATTTCTCCACCATCCCTAAGACACCTTGCCATTAAAAAGAAAGCAAACAGGTCTTGAGGAATTCAGAGTGAGATTACAGTGGGGGGGGGAGCTGAGAGGAGGGAATGTGTGTCGTCCCCCCAGTTTGCTTAACTTGTAGAAATAACCCCCAAGCTAGAGGGGTGCTGGTGGTTTTCAATGGGAAAACAGTATGGGAGTTAAGGTTAACCCTTTGTCCGCCATATTGCCCACTCTAGATCCCCTCCCACTCTAATAGCTGCAGTTAATTCTTTAACATGCAGGAAATCCTGTCACAGTGGGTTTTCTCCAATTAACCACATCAGTCGAGGTGTTCAGGATAGCTTTAACTGGTTAAATAAGCGGCCGCTGAGGAATCTGCGAAGGTTTAGTCCAGGCATAGGCAAACTCAGCCCTCTGGATGTTTTGGGACTACAACTCCCATCATCCCTAGCTAATAGGACCAGTGGACAGGGATGATGGGAGTTGTAGTCCCAAAAACATCTGGAGGGCCACGTTTGCCTATGCCTGGTTTAGTCCATAGGCCTATTAATTACACAGGCCTTATATAGAGGCATTTCCTCGCCTTAGCTTTACACACACACAGAAATCAAGTCACCTCAGAGGGGAAGCAAGCCACTGTTATCAGAGCTGCCGAATTCAGAGAGAAGAACAGGCTGCCTCCTGCACAAACATTATTGTCACAAAATCCCCCTATAAGGTATTTAGGTAGAAAAACTAGCCAAATATAATCATGATAAATAAATGAGAAAGATGGACTCTAATGAAAACCTCCTAGATGGAAAAGATGGCAACAGTTAAGATTATGATACCTCCCAGAAAACTATTCTTCTTAAATCTTCCACTCAAAGTAGACCTAAGTATAATAATGGCATGCCCAAAACTATGGACAGATTTCCGTCTGGGAGAAGAAAAAGCCTAGGGCATCTGCTGAGACATTAAGAAATATAATAAAAGATGGATAATTGTCTTTCCCTTCATAACTAAACTTTTGTTAGCTGCTGCCAGAAGATTTCTTTGTCAAAGTTGGGCAGAAAAAAAGGGAGAACATCATCCATGAGAGAATGGATAACTAAAATCTGGGACGTAGTATGTATGGTTAAGCTTACATGTATGTAAGAACTAGAGAGGGTAGACAACAAGGAAACGTCTTCATTTTGAAACGGAGCCCTTTCATAATGTACTGGAGTAAAAGGTATAGGAGAATGCAAATCCATTTGTGTTACTTGGAACTTCGTGATACTAATTTATTATGTTTGATTTTGGTGTGGCAATCTTTTCCTTCATGTTTTGCTTTAGATACCACCTTTGACTCTACTTTTATTTCATTTTATTCGGCATCTGTTATTATATTTTTCTATGTTTTGTTATACATACACACAAACAAAAACAAACCAAACATTCCTGACACATTCATTAGACAGTCTCATTCATTAGACACTACTCTTTTTATGCCACATGTAGCCTGCCTATCATAGCATATATTATAAATTCCTACTACACTATTCACAGCTCTATCTCATCACATCATTTTGACCTAAATATATAACCCGTGATTAATTGGCTCAGGTAAAGTGAAAGTATTTGTTCAACCAGCTGGCAATAGATATGCCGTCTTGTAAATGTTAGGATTCTCAGGCCGCAGTCAGAGGTACCTGGCCTCACTCCAGGCATTCGGCTGAGATCCTTGTTGACCTTCCCATCTGCGTCTCCCGGCAGGATACAGGCAAGGTCACAAATCGGCGATCCTCCTCAAACGTGAGAAGAACACACCCTCCTCCCTCCTCCCTGCTTCCCCAGGGAGGGGAAAGAGACAGACAGAAACCTATTTACATGTCCTTTATTTCTGTCATTCCAGCAGTACAGAGAAACCGTGTCTGCACTCTCCAGTCTCCAGCAGTAGACTCACTGCTCCACCCCTGTACTTCCAGTACAGGTCACATGACACTCTGAGCTAACATCCGGTGCTCAGAACAGTAAATAGACTGTGCCTTTTGTTCCCACGGTACAGTCCCAGACACCAACATCCTGTTTGGCTTTCCAGCCACCTGCATCTTGCTCTTGCATTGATGCTTTTTCCTGACAGTAAATTCTCAGGCTTCTAGACAAGTCACTTTTTAGACTCTGGCTTTGCCGTTTTGTGTCCCCCCATTGAATTAGCTAACTGGGACTCCCTGTGTGTTGTCTGGCCACTTCTTTAGGTGTGTACCTTGACAAAAGAAGACAATCGTACCACTGGGAGGATCCCTGAGGATGAACAGCTGCATGTCCTTCCACTGTATAAAATGTCCCCCACCGATGAGTTTGGCAGCGAGGAGAATCAAGCTGCCAAGGTGGGCACGGGGGCGATCCAGGTTCTCACCTCCTTCCCCAGAGAGGTGAGGAAGCTTCCTGAGCCAGCCAAGTCTTGCAGGCAGAGGCAGCTGGAAGCCAGGAAGGCAGCGGCTGAGAAAAAGAAAATGCAGAAGGAGAAGCTGATTACACCTGAGAAAATCAAGCAGGAGGTTTTTGAGATGCCACCACTTCAGCAGGATGCAGGTGAGGGCAACAGGGGCTGGAAGCTGAGAAGGCCACTTGTCTTGTGCTTTTGATGTGCTAATCTGGTTAGGTTTCTTACGCAGCTGCTGTTGGGATGCAGCCTGATCAATAGCTTTCAAAGTTTCTGCCCTTTGGGAATGCTTTATTAATCAGTGTCTCTGTTGAGGCACTGCTAGGCACAAGCAAAGGATTCTGGGACATATTCTTGGGTGCCAATCAGATGATTAGCTAGGCCATTTGGGCCTCACCATTTTCCTGTGCAACCTGTGTACTCTCTCTCAGCTTTTTCCAGCTTGGGACCCTCCAGAAGTTTTGGACTACAACTCCCATCAGCCTTAGCCTGCACTGCCATATTGGCATGGCTGTGCTGGCTGGAGTTGATTGGAGTTGTAGTCCAAAACATCCAAAGGGCATCGGGTCCGGGAATGCTACTTTAGAACAATATTTTTCGAGTTAGTTGCGTGCCACCCAACTTACTCCAGAGGCACCACCAGTTGGAGAGCACTGCTCTAGAGCATGGCAAACAAACACTTTCTGCACAACTTAGAGGAAGGTTGGTAATTGTAGATGAGTCATTCCTGGAAGACTGCTGTCCTCAATTACTATTTTCATTTGTAAATTTCATTTCTATTCCACACTTCCTCCAAGCAGTTCAGGTCAAGCGTTCATGGTTCTCTCCTCATAAGAAAGAGCCCTGTAAGGAAGGTTAGGCTGAGAAATAGTGACTAGCTCAAGGCTTCCTCTAGGTTGAGTGGATTTTTCAACTTGGGTCTCCTAGTCTAATACTCTAGCCACTATACCACAATGACTTTCTCATTTACATTCTTGTTGATGAATCTCTAAAGCTGCCTGGAATGCAGAGGATTTCATGGAACCTAGGCTGATGATGAAGATGATGATATTTGCATATTCAACAAAGAAAGAAAGAAAATAAATTAAATTAAAGAAGGGGGGGAACAAAAAAATCAGCATAATCATAATAATATACTAATAGTACCAATAATAGTATTCCATCATCCATTCAGTTACCATCAGCACACAAATCTTAAAATGAGACATATAAGTTAATACAAGCCATCCAGATGTCCAAGTAGGAAACCATATGAAATTGATGTGTATATGAAATATGTCTGAATGTAGCCAGGATGGTAAGGTAATTATGTAATAGACGGTGGGTGTTTATCCTTCCAGGTTTGAGGTATAAGCCTCTTAGGTTGTCTTAGTTTTGAAATTATCAGCATTGATAATTAATTACGGTGCGAATGACCACTGTTGGCTTGGGTGGCAGAAATCCTGTTCAGAAAGCTTCTCTTCAGTGCTGTGAGAAGCCCCAGGGCAAGAAGCGAACGGCATGCTCCATAAAAATTCTGGATCATCACAAGTTGCTCCAGTGTTCTCTTTCCTTTGTTTTTGTGGTGGGGACTAGATTGTCCCCACCACAAAAACTTCCAGCAGATGTCAAAGCGATAAACAACTACCTGACATTCAGAAGACATCTTAAGGCAGCCCTGTTCAGGGAAGTTTTTAACGTGTGATATTTTACTGTATTTTTGGTTTCGATGGAAGCCACCCAGAGTGGCTGGGGAGGCCCAGCCAGATGGGCGGGGTATAAATAATAAATTATTATTATTATTATTATTATTATTATTATTATTATTATTATTATTATTATTATTGTAGCACTGCTGCCAACATCACAGGATTTGTCAGGAGGATTTTGCAAAGGAAAATAAATGTGGTTGGAATGTGCTTTGCAGGATGATTTGAGATTCCCTCGCCCATACCCTGTCTGTGGGGGCAGAGATAGATCCATGATGTATCTTAGACACTAGTAATGTGTCTTAGGCAGTGCAGTCACACTATGCAAAGGCCTTGCACAAGCCAAGTGCGCAAAGAGAGAGGATTTCTAAGTTTTCCTGAAGGTGGTCAAATTTTGCCACTTAGGAGGATAGTGCAGACTATTACAACGTGCATGTAGCCACTTGGTTAAGTTTCCCCCTCCTAAATGGTGTTCTTAGACACTCAGGCAAGGGACAGAAAGTCTGCGAGCCAGAAGAGCGACCCAGATCTTCAAAGGTCTTGTGCCAAAGAAGCAATCCTGTTTCTGCAAATTAACATTGGTTCTTGTTTTGCATCTGCAGATATGGCTTTGAAAAGTGGAAATTCCCAGCGGCCAGTCAAACCTTCCATCAAAGTGGAACCTCAGAACCACTACAACACTTTCAAGTACAATGGGAACGCTGTCGTGGAAAGCTACTCGGTGCTGGGGAACTGCAGGCCCTCTGACCCATACAGCATGAACAGTGTTTACTCCTACCATTCCTACTATGCACAGCCTAACCTGCCTTCCATGAATGGGTTGCATTCAAAGTTCTCTCTTCCATCCTTTGGGTATTATGGATTTTCCAGCAATCACATGTTTCACTCCCAGTTTTTGAATTACGGTGACACAAGGAATGCACCCTGGGCAGGCACCGGCTACGAGAAGAAGCCTGATGTCCAAATGTTGCAAAATAACTTGAGCCATGGTTACAAGAATTCCGAACAGGTAGATGAAATCCCACCCACTGTACGAAACAAAAACCACCACCAGCGCACCTACGAGAGGTCCAGCAGGCATTCAGGCAAGCCCGCGGCTGTGCCTCAGAGGTGTAACTCTGTCCCTGCAGAAGCCCTGTCATTTGCACAAAACACAAACTGCTTCAATCACCGAACAATCAAGCAAGAGCCAATGGACTCTTTGTCACACATGGAGTCTTTTCAGAGAGCGGCTGCTATTAATGGCCAAAATCCCAATCTGAACCTCTCTGATTTGTCCATGTCATCTCAGAATGGAGGCCCAGAACAACAGTGGAGCCCTTACAAAGTCAACAGAAATGAGTCCCCTTCGGACAGGACTAGTCATGCTGAGAGCCCTTGGAACATGTTTACACCCAGTGACAATGCCGGCGTTCTCAATGCAAACACACAGAATAAGTCCAGCTTGTTTGGTTCCCACTCAAATGCTACCAGGTTATCACAGTCCCACCTCTTGGAAAAACAGTGGAATATGTTTCCTACAGAAGGACAGCCTTTGCCACCTGGCCCTGATGTGCTGGGGAAATCATGGAGCCCTTGCAAAGTCAACGAGAACCCTTCAGCCTTTTCAGTGAATTCAAACCTTCAGGAGAAGCCCTGGAACTTGGGGCAGCTGAATTTTGGTTCCATCAAGGGAAACTCCAGACTTCAAGATGAACTTTGGGGTTCTGTCAAAGCAGATGACAGGAGGACTCCTACACCGGGCACAGGATTACCCAGCAGACCATGGGCTTCCTTCGGCTCATTGCCCTCTGTGGCATCAGGTGTGTGTGGGGAGAAGCCATTCCCTTCCTTGAAAGCCGATGGTGGTACAATGCTTCTGGATGCTGGCCAGGAAGAAAGGCCGTGGGACTCATTCAGCTTAGATGACAGCATGGAAGAGACACCCGAAAAGAACATCAAGGAGGAAGAAGAGGAGGAGGATGAAGAGGTGTGGTCAGACAGCGAACACAACTTTCTGGATGAGAACATTGGCGGGGTGGCAGTGGCTCCAGCCCACGGCTCCATCCTCATAGAGTGTGCAAGGCGAGAGCTACATGCCACCACGCCGCTGAAGAAGCCCAACCGTTGTCACCCCACGCGCATCTCCCTGGTCTTCTACCAGCACAAGAACTTAAACCAGCCCAATCATGGACTTGCCCTCTGGGAAGCAAAGATGAAGCAGCTGGCCGAGAGAGCCCGGGCGAGGCAGGAGGAGGCAGCCAGGCTTGGGCTCCAGCAGGACATCAAAGCCTTTGGCAAGAAGCGGAAATGGGGAGGCAGCTTGGCCACTGAGCCCCAGCAGAAGGAGAAGACAGACACGGTCCCAACCCGGCAGGCCCTGGCCATCCCAACAAACTCAGCTATCACTGTGTCCTCTTATGCCTACACCAAGGTAACTGGGCCGTACAGTCGCTGGATTTGAGCAGAGCGCAGCTGGCATGGGGCCATTTTACCTCAAAGTCTGCAGCACTGGAACACAGTGCTGGTTTGTGGTGCTTTTTCCTTCGTGTGTCGGAGAGAAATACGAAGCCAGGCCAAGTGTGACATTTCCAGTATATTATCTGCACTTGGGAGTTGAGCTGAAGAAACTTATTGCTGTTAACATTTTTCAGTAATCTAAAAATATTTATATCTGTGCATTTTTAATCTGTACATCATGATAATGGCAAGAGAAATTTGTAGTGTCCTTTCGCAAAGGAGAGCTTTTTAATTCCATTCCAAATACACATGTGTATATTGGATTTTTAACAGAAATTATGACAACTCTGAAGGGGATTATGTGACATAGAAGCAAAATTTAAAACTCAGCCACACCCTAAGCCAATAAGAATCTGCACTATCACACCCAAGTGGGGTAGAAATCTCACATTAGAGACCTCCCAGAAACCAAGACTTACAATTAAAGTAATGATGGTTTCTTAGAGATTTAGTAGATCTCTTCCAGGAAGGAAAAAGGTTGGTGGAAGAATTAAGTAGAGAAGACAAGAGACTACAAACAGGCAAGGTTTTGAACAGAGCATAAAATTTTGTGTGACGCTTCTTTTAACTTGGGAGGGGCCCCCAACAGAATAGATGGATTCACACAGTGGGGAAGCTGCAATAAGGTGACCCAATTTGCCTGTTTCAATCCTCAAGACAACTGAGTCTGCCTAGAGCATCTGAAGGGAGTACCAGTCCTCTGGCTTGAGTGCAGCTGGCACATGTTGCTGTCTGTGTAAAAATTATGTTGTGTAAACCACTGCAAAGTCAGGTTTGCTGTGAGCTTGTGGCCTAACTTTAACCAGTTTCAGAGGAGGTGGAAATGAAAAGAATGAAGATAAAGATATTATTTCTGCCACTGCATGTGGTTACATTTTTATTTAAAGGCAAGTTCTTGAATGAAGTTCTTTTGCCAAGGCAAAAGGCAGCGGCTGTGCAGCCTGTGTAAAATTAAGCTAGTTTAACTTCTCCATTAACTGTTTTGGCATAGATATCTTACCCAGTTAAATTCGTGAAGGAAGGAACTGAGAAAAGGACAGATTTAAGGAGAAGAGGTGGAAGGGGAGGTGGGGAGGACTGGGTAGAAGAGAAGCATCATAAAACAATATTTGGAAGGTGCTGTGTTTGCCCAGGAGGTGACCTTTTGATTTCCATGTCTCTCACTCTGTCGGACTCACAGAACAGCACTTAGCAATGTTTCGGTTCTTGCCAAATTTATCATACAGTGTAACCATCCACACTTAATTTTTCTGTAGGCCAGGCCTGACTATTTCGAACTGATGTCCGCCTCACTTTTGAATCTTTTATTCTGTAGTGGTAAAAGAAAAGCCACTCTGGAAACAAAAGAATCTCGGGCTGAGCTCCTGTATCTTTAAGAAACCATCATGGCAAACCTCTTTTTATCCTCTCTGGTGCAGAGTCCGATGAAAAGGAAGGACACAATAGATCTCCTTTGTGCTGTGTTTTCAAAAGGTGCATGCTTACCAAATGAAAATGTCCACACACCCCAACCTTTACACGTGGACATTTTCAAATGCAAAAATGAAATTGGCTTATTGTAAGTTTTATTTTATTTTTCTTGTGCCATTTTTTAAAGAGGAAATATCAACATTATGTGATAACTGATTACTGCAAAACAGCTGGTGCTTTTAAAACTTTGAATCACAACTTTTTAAGGTTAACCTCCCTTTCCCCATCAGTAATGCAAGTTGTCTTAAGAATAGCTGACTCATGTAAGTGGCTACACTCTCTGAAGCCAGGCCTCCCCTCGACAGAAGCATTGTGTTGCTAAAATGATGATAGGAAATCTTCCCTAAATTAGGATGAAATTCACTCTAATTCAGAACCCTTGTACTATTTAAACTACACCAAAAAGTTTACTTATATCAGGGTTGGTTGTTGTTGCTGTGTTTATTTAAAAAATCTTAATAGGACAGGGCTCAAGGACAGAAGGGTTGTGTAAGAGGAAGTTTGTGTCTGTGGTTCTTTTCCATATTGTGTGAATTTCATCCTTTACTGGGAAAATGTTAATGATGAAGTCCCTGCTGGGCTTTAGGTGCTCTCACTAAATTTGCTCAGAAAATCTCCATGAACTTCCATTGGAATTGGGGGTAGAACCTTCCAGCCTTGAGGGAGCAGCTTCAAAGCATCTCCTCAAAATGGGTGCCATCTTCAGATTGGGTGGCGGCAACTCTTTTGGCAATGGGTGCAAGAGTATTTTGCTGCCTTATACTACGGGTCTTTCTGTAGAAAAAATGGGAGGTCTGACTCCTTCAGCAGAGTAGGTCCCCTATGGCTTTTATAAGCCTGTGCATGCAATTTCTCAACACTGCAGAAGGCCAGAAGATCAAACACGTTCGAGATCTGAAACTGATTATTCCTTGGCCACCTCCTTCTGCACTTAACAGGTGCCTTTTGAGAAAGAAAAATGGCTTGCAAATTAAAACCTGTACATAGCATTTTGTTTACTAGGGAACCTTCTCAATCCTCACGCGCTGGAACAGGAAAAAAACTAAACCAGGATCTCTATACAGCATCCTGAGTGTTTTATGTGGTTCTGATTTTAAACTGTAAATAGAGAAAGATTTTTTTAAAAAAGCACTTTCACCAAGATTTAAAAGAAAAAAAATTACCCAATAACTTGAAGAGCAGTATGTTTTAAAACAGATTATTGCGGGAGAAATGTAAATAGAAACAAAATATTTAACATGCTTTTCCGTCCTTTTTTTGTTTTTACTGTATTCTGTAAAGATGCTTTTTTTTTTTTTTGGCAAGGGGAAAATCAATGAATGATAATTGATTTCATATGCATACCCATGAGCGTATTGTGCTTGTTAAGAATTGTTCCAAGTCAGATTTATAGGAAATGTTCTGAATGTCATAGGATGATAGTGATGTCGTCCCATTCAAGGCCTGATCCTCCACTTCCGTAAATCAGCCATTGATTTCAGTGGGGCTGCTCTGAAGGCCATTCTACATGTTTGTCGAATCATGGACTAGTAGGCCTGCCTCGATTATACCACTTCAGGCTTCAGGTGGGAAAATCACATTTCTTTAAAGATTCACATGGTCCCTCACCCCATAAACAACTACACGAAGTGGAACAGCTTTCTCTCTGTTATTTTAGATTTCTGCATGCAGGGAGGGTTGTTTATTTCTATTTAATGTTGAGGTGTCTGCTGTCTGAAGTCTGATGTGGTCCAAATCCTGGAGGTCTCTGCATAAGCATGTAGCTCCAGCCCTCAGTCAAATCACCACATATTCCATCTTCTCAGGCTTTTTAGGCCAATGGCTGCTTGCTATTGACTGATGTAGGATGGATCCGTTAGCTGGCTGTAGTTGGGGAAAAGCGTTGGACTTGTATCTCTTTCCAAAAACATTTTAGTTTGGTTTTTTTGTTACTGTAATTTCCTTGTTAACGTCTCATTTGACTTTCCTATTTTAAAGGTGTTGCAGGGGTGCCTTGGAAGTTTCATTTGCATGACTTTGGAGAGCAAGAAATTGTAATATATGTGGGAAGGGAGGTGTTTCGTTTGGAGGGATGTCGCTGTGCATCTGACCTGTTGAAATCCTATTGTGTGTTCAGCTTCCGTTGAGGGATTTTCCTGAGCTGTCTGATCATGGCATAATGTGGCTCTGGAGCTGTAACTTTCTGACCTAGCAATGGTGCCCTTAAGATCTCTGGATGAGGGAAATACCTTTTTGTAGAGGCAGGTTTAAAGAACAGGAGCTGTCTTGGGAGTCAGAAGGTGGCAACGCAGGAAGACCCATGAATTATTCCAAATTTGCCTGTGTCCATTTCCACTGTTTTTTTCACAATAGGAATAGAGAAAAGGAGAAAAAACAAATTGGCAGGGCAAGTCCTTTATTTGTCTCACACAAATAATCCAAAAGACCAAATGGTGCTTTCCCTTCACACTGACGAAAGTCCAGAGTGAATAAAACTGGAATAATTTTTCCCTATTGAAATTGTGTGTCTAAGGCAAAATTCTCATTTGCTTCATCTTAGATGGGTTTCTCTAAGACTTTTGGTCTGAGATTCTCTCTCTTTTTAAAAAAAGAAATCTGGCTCTCCAAACCCATTGTGCCAGGTGTTTGCCAGTATAACTGGTTGATCCTGGTGCAGATAGGAGGCAGTCCACATGCTATTTGATTCTGGCAATGGCAGTATTAAATCTATAGCAGCATTATGTGAATGCCACCATAATTTTCTGCAGCACATACATTATATGCACACTTTAAAACAAGGCTGCTAGAAGTAAAGGCAAAACTCCTGACTCTCAAAATCCTGAATAAATTGATGTACTTAGTATATTTACGAGTAGGGTGCAATCTGAGGTTGTTTCTCACTACGTATATAACCTACCTCGAATCTCAGTTGTTGGGAAAAGTTACCATGCCTCAGATTTATGAATAGAACTGTGCACAGATTGTCTACTCCTGCTTTAAAAAAGAAAAAAAGAATTATTTTATTTGGCAGTCAGCTTTTTGCTTACACATGGACAATTACAGCTCCTGTTGTGGTCAGGGTCATTTAGAAAAGTAAATGGAAACAGATATGTATTTATTTACAAAGGTGCTTGTAAAAGGTGTCTTAAGGGCACCACGTTGGCCCGACCATACTGAAGCCAATGGGGTAGTGCTAAAAACGATTACACTTCTCAGTCATAGGAAGTTGGATGTGCCATTATGGCAGGTCTCCCTCAATCTGCAGCAACATTTGTGAGCTTAATTATGCTGTCCCTAGTCTGGTGCCCTTGAAGGACTCATCAACCCCAGCCAGCACAGTCCATGGTCATAGGTGATGGGAGTTCAGCAACATTTGGAGAGCACGAAACTAAGGCTGCCTTAGCTCGTACATCTCTATATGCCCACTGAACATCCTATTATGAGGTGCGGGAAGCCAAGACCACCAGGGCCTTGAGCATCATGTTGGCCTTTTCAGAAATCATGAATCCTGACTGCAGCCCTTGTCAAAGGCCAAGCAACGTCTGCAGGCGGTAGTGAGAAATTTCTTTGAAATGTATTTTTTGGGGGGGTAGTGATGTGAAACAAGTTAACAGCAACTAACCCTCAATCATAATAGCTGATGGTGCTAAAATTACAAACAAAACCGTAATCCCTGGGGGAAAAAAATCTTCAAAAAGGGAGTCAGTGGTGCTCCAGCTGAAGTTATTAGCAAACTCCCCTTAAACTTCTCTGGGAGGAAATTTGGGTCGGTTAAGGTCCCTTCTTTAAGTGGATTCTTATTTCCTCTGTATGCCTTGCTACTGGGCCATCATGAGTGCCATCTGTTTAAAAATATTTCCTTTGGGGCACTTACTCTTCTGGGTCAATCAAGAGCTCAAGAAGATCATGGTAAATAATTATTTATGAAGAAAAAAATGCATGGACCAAACAGTATAGAAGGCAAAGGAACAATTCTGCATACAGGGGGTCCAGTTTGGGAAGGTGACGAAAAGGCTCATTGCTTGTGAACTTGCTATGAACTTTTGTGTGTGTGTAAGAGGAATGTTGTGTTGCTGTCTCTGGTTAGCAGACAGTTGAGGAGCTGCATCAGTGAGACACAAGGTTATCCCAATATATCAGTAGAGTTAGAGAGCTCCCTTCTTTCTATTTATCATAGGTCGTAACTGTGTCCCATAGAAAGGCAAAGAGAGAGAAAAATGAGCAAAGAAGCCCCGAGTTGCTTCAGCTGATGCAATGTCTGCACTGTAGGCTAAAGACATAATTTTTAATAACCGAAATCTTCTGATGAAATGGTGCTACCTTGGTGGGTTTGTTTTCAAAAAGGGTTCTTGGGCTTGTTTGTTTTCTGCCAGATTCCATCTTGCTATGGTGCTACAGTATATGTCAAACCAGAGAACTGTACAATTAACTGATAATAGAAAGTTTCAATGTTTTAAATACATGTGTTTTTTTTAAGTCTATGCTCTGAGTCTAAAATTTACAGCTACATAATTTTTAGCTCATTTACATGTGTGTAGATCCAGCAGAGGTTACTTTGGTATAAATGACAACTATCCACATCCTAGGGCTCGATCCTAAGCTGATATAAATGGAGCAGCACAGCTCAGGATCAGATGCTGAGAGTTATCTTTTTACTCATTCGAGTAGTCCTACTTCGCTCGATGGAATCAGGTGCTGGCAAAACTACCACCAGTGAAAAGGGCTTCTGGGATCAAGCTCAAAGGAAGTTTAACTATGAATAAGTAAAATTTAAAATGCTTTCCTTAAGCAGCTGGAAAATAAGGTACTACAAACTACTTTGAGATAACACTTGTGCCAGTTTAGCAAGTTTGCCTGGTGCAGGAATATGTAACATTCTGTATTGGTAATTATTATGCAAAAACAATGGGTGCTGAATTGGAAGTTTTGAGGTCACTCCAAGACAGAGCAGCTATTTATAAAGCAATGTAGTTGCGTCTTCTCCAGCTTCCTTCCTTGCTTGCTTTTATAGTTAACAGCAAAAAGTTATTACTTAGCCCTGCATTCCTTAACCAAGGAAAAATCCTTCTTGGACCACATCTGCATCTCAGTGTAAACAGGTTTATTCTATAGATGTTAATATTGAAAACGGACCCAACCTGTTGAAGGTTCATAGTGGAGAAGGGAACCAGGGTCTGGCCACACATGGATTTGCTACCCTTTAGTCTAAAATGCCTGCTTCATTCTGCTACTTTATGATGGCTTTTTCTTTGTATATTGCTATTTGTGAGTAGTTGTGTCTGAAAGTTTTACAAGATACCTTTTTGGTGCTATTTATTTTCTCTCTCACTCTGTCTTTCACTTTTTCTCTCTTTTGTTCACAAGACTTGTTTTAAATGTGTACAGAAGCCAGGTTTTCATCATATAATAAGCTTGCTGTTATCACAATACATACAGAAAATACCTCAGAAACAGAGTATTGTGGCAACCTGTGATTGAGTTATAGCTAATGGGATTGATACAAATATTAGAAACAAGGTGTGTATTTTATTACGTCAACACTGTACTTGACATCCTATAAACTGTATGGCCTTTGTTGTTCTATTCTTGGGCAAGTTCTCACTTTCAAAATAATGAAACATAATGAGGAATCAGTGTACAGAACTAATAAAAAGGTGAACTGGGAGAGTGGTGCTTTCATTTCAGTAAACAGTAGATTTTACTGAAGTACCTCAGAACAGCGTATGGCCCACATGGGAAAGCATTTTTAGAAAGAAGATCTTAAGCAGCTATATTATCAGTAATCAAATAATAGTTTCTGCACGTTTGGTTAAAAAATTTCTGCCCCAATAGAATGTTCTCAAACTATTTTTGATGCAGAATTTGCAAAGGTTTCCAATGATGTTTTGATTTGGGAACAGCAAAATCCTGACTTGATTCATCACCACCCCTTCCCCCCGCCAGCAAAAAGTGCATTATTTTTTCAGATATGCCATCCAGTTGGATTACTCCACTAAGTAGTTTTGAAAATGCAGAAATAACAACTCTGGGTGGACTAAGAAACAGATTCCAGGGGCAAAGATGAAATGTTGGTGCTAGATTGGGTCAGATCCCCTGGCATATTGCTCTTAGCGCCATACCACTTCATGGACAGTATGTGACTTGTTTTTCCAGACAGCAAATTATAAATCTTACGGTAACTAGCAAAGAGCAACATTCCTGTATTTTCTTAGGAAGGCAGTTCTCTGTGGAATGCAACAAGAGTCTTGCCTGCATTAAGAATATTTCATGGTCAAGATGTGAATTGTTGTTTCTCGTTTTTGCCTAAGAATAGTAAAGCAAATTGGCCAGTTTTGTCTTCTGCTCCAATATCAGGGATATATTTTACAAGTGATTTTTGTTTGCCATCCTTTTCCTCCTTTTTTGACACCTGTTGTTTAGTTTACTCACTGCTGTTCAATCTTTGGAAAACGTCTGCTGTCCAGCTGGCTTTTGGCTTTTGATTTTCTTTTTGCGTGTAAAACTAATTAAAAAGGTATAAAGCTGACTTCTAAATACTTTTTTTTTTAATTTAAGAGAAATGAGGAAAAGAAACAGGTTGGATTTGGCAGACTAATTCAGTTTAGTTAACCGAAGGCTGTAACTTCTCAACGTATTTGATTTCTTGTCTCTTTGAATTCACATTTGGTAAACGAGGCCTCCAGTGGAGGCCACCTTGTGGACCACACTTGAAGATTTCTTTGTTGATTTGTGACTTGAAATGAAGTTTATCTGGGGTTGGTTGACAAATGGTAGATTTTACAATGTCTCAAGGCAATAGGACTTGTGTATTAAACTGTAGATATCCTTAGTATGGTAAATTTATGCTGATAATTTTATTTTGTATAATTTCCCCCTCTTGTCTGTATTTTTTTTTCCTTTCACACTTCTCCCTTCAGTGTCTCTGAAAATTTATTTTTAGGATGCCTAAAAATTGCAAATATGGACCCTCCTTTTTTTAATTTGTATTTTATTATGTTACACAACCAACTGGTTTGTGAAATGTATTATTCCCGATATCTTTAAACTATTGTGGGTGTTTTAATAAATTTTATATTTATTTTTTGCACTCAAATTCTGTGTGTTTTTTTCCTCTCCGTCATCCAAGCTTAAGATTTCTTCTCACATTACATTTAAATGGTATTGAAGTAGTAATGGAAGTCATCAGGCTGAATTGCCACTTGCCTTATGCCCCTCGTGCCCTGGCCATGCTGACACTCACTTAACTGCGTGGTCCTCCTTCATGGACAACAACGGGCACGTGGGATGCCTGTCCTTCACTCTTCCTGATGCACAGAATAATGTGGCTGGACTGCTTGCTCAACTCATTTGGCTAGTTTCCTATTACGGAGGTCTAAAACAGCATTGGACACACTTAGTTTTCCTGGGCATGTTCACCGAGTCTTCATTGTGACACCCTGCAGTGCCCCCCCCCCGACTCAGTGTTCAGTGCAGGGAAACCAGTTGAGGTGCCCTAAACCCGCCTCTCCCCAGGGGGTGCTAAAATCATGCCTCTCCACTCTGGTTTAGCACGCTCTCTGAGCTGCTCCTCTGCTGCTCTGGCTGGCTGGCTGAGGAGTGCAGTCTCCTCTGGCCACCTTGGTGGAGGAGCATAAGGGACTGGGCAGTGGTGTAGCGTGGGTTGTCAGCACCCGGGGCAAGGCAAGTAATTTGTGCCCCCTAACCCGTGGATTTGCGCCCCCTAACCCTAACCCCCAGATGTTGCGCCCGGTACAGCCGGCCCCCCCTGCACCCCCCACGCTACGCCACTGGGACTGGGTGTGTGTGCTGATACAGCTCCTTGCCAAGGGCGCTAGAGAGCCTAAGTATGCCTGTGATGCAAAGTCCAATGCCTGTTTTCCTCGGTGTCACATACACACAAACTGCCTTCCTCTTTCTCAGTCAGGTGATAATTAGGGCTACCCCTAATCTCCCTCTGCCTTGGGCTTGGAGAGTGACTCTCTGAGCAGGGGCATAGTGTGGATTGCCAATGCCCAGGGCAAGGCCAGCATTGCATCCCCAACCTGTGGAACATTAGCACTTCCTGAGTCCCTTCCACCAGTCCAGTATTGAACCCCTTCTTACCCCCAAGCATATGCATTGTATTTTAAGAAAATACTGATGTCATTAAAGTAAGATGCATTTAATGACAGTATACTTACATGTATTTAAAATCGCTTGGTTTAAATTTCTGCAACTTTTTCAACAACAGTCTTGAAATCTACCTTGAAAGCTCTCTCCATGGACAGTATTGCTAGGTTACTCAGTCTTTCTTGGCTCATTGTAGATCTTTTGTAGATCCTCAAGATGGGATGCACTTTTTTCACAGTTGCTGCCATGCACTTGGGTTGCATCTTCGCCACCTTGACGTCTTGTTTTGAAGTTGGTGCAGGCGGGCAATCATAGGAGGGTGCAGGGACTGCACAAAGACACAAGAGGGTGCTGTAGCCTAACAAATGAGGATCAAGTTACAGATAGGTAGCCGTGTTGGTCTGCCATAGTCATCTTGACATTCTATACAAGATCTCAAAGTAGCTGTTTTACTACAAAGGGATTTCAGAAATAGACTGGAAAGAGAAGCTGCTGAATTGCAACTCATTACCAAACTTAAAACCATGGAGAGACCTGGTTTGAACAAAGACATTGGATTCTTATCTCATTATACATGACTAAGCCATTTCTCACCTTCTCACCCCTTGCCTTTTCCTGTAAGACCTATTACAGTCGTTAAGAGTCGTCAACAGGCTCATCTCAGCTATCTGCCAATCTCCCATTCCCACCACCCTTCTGAGTAATACCCCTCCCCACCTTCTCACTATATAGAAGGATCTGGCAACTTCTGTTTCAGTGTATCTGAAGAAGTGTGCATGCACACGAAAGCTCATACCAAGAACTAACTTAGTTGGTCTTTAAGGTGCTACTGGAGAAGGAATTTTTTTATTTTAAATGAGGATCAAGGAAGCCTTAAAAGCAAAGCTAACATTCTCCTGTTGCCTCCATGAGCCAGGATACCTGTTCCCTAAATGGAATAGGAAAATTTGGAGACTTCGCACATATACGGACACAACCTACCTAATGCATGCAGAGTGCTGTGGGCTTGTGCTCTCAGGCCACAACAGCTCTCCCAGGATTTCATTCTGTACTTGCAAGAAATGGATCTTTTAGTGTTGCAGCAACCACAGTTCGTTTATTTCACAAAATGTATACGCTGGTTTATTTGGTTTTTTTAAATGGTTAAAGAAGTTTTGCTAAAAAGATACAAGAAAAATGATCAATAAGAAAGAATAATAACCATAATTTAAGACTTCAAAAAGTTTTAAACAACTGTAGATTGAAAACATTAAAACACGCACCAACTTTCCAAGCATCTGGGTAAAAAGGTAAAGGGACCCCTGACCATTAGGTCCAGTCGTGGCCAACTCTGAGGTTGCGGCGCTCATCTGGCTTTACTGGCCGAGGGAGCCGGCGTACAGCTTCCGGGTCATGTGGCCAGCATGACTAAGGCGCTTCTGACAAAGCAGAGCAGTGCACGGAAACGCCGTTTACCTTCCTGCCGGAGCGGTACCTATTTATCTACTTGCACTTGGATGCACTTTCAAGCTGCTAGGTAGGCAGGAGCTGGGACCGAGCAACGGGAGCTCGCCCCGTCGTGGGGATTCGAACCGCCAGCCTTCTGATTGGCAAGTCCTAGGCTCTGTGGTTTAACCCCCAGCGCCACAGTGTCCCAAGCATCTGGGTAGGCTTGTCTAAACAAAAATGTTTTTTAGCAGGCTCTGGCAAGCACCCTGGGAAGGCATCTGCCTGATGTCAAGAGGCGGGGAGTTCCAAAGTGCAGGTGTTGCCGCCCTCCAAGGTGGAGGTCCCACGTGGCACCAGCGGCAGAGCCAGTGCCGCCGACCGAGTAGATGGAGTAGTGAGGCATCAGGCATAAGCCTGCATTTTATTAATGTTTGATCAGGACTTATATATTAAAGAGGGCTTAGATTTTCAAAAGTAGATTTTCAAAAGTATTCATGCCAGGCAAGAAGGCTAGCTGCTTAAGAAAACACTGGCACTGTTTTCCTAGACAAGGGGCCCCTTTTGATTGATAGCAGAAAACAATTCTCAAAGTCGTAAAAGCTGAAAATACAGACTAAGAGCAGGACATTGACCCTACATGTTATAGAAGATAAAAAGGCAGAGATAAACATAATTAATAGTTGGTAAATAATAAAATATTGATGTGCCTCCCAGTAAAATTAGCCAGATCTTCTTTCCAAGGTTAAAAAGGTTAAAAACCAAATGGAGAAACATCTAGCTGGTAGAAAGAAAGCATTTTTTTTTTGGGAAGTCTTTTAAAGTTGTTTCTTTCTTAAACTGAGAGAGTTTAAGGACAATAAATATTGGGAAGAGCTAATGGAAACAAAGCAGCTGGCTGAAGCAGCTGGAGAAGGGGGGGAAGTGTAAACTGAAGAGGCTTCTTTTGAAGAGGTTTCTTCTGAAACTGTTTTAAACTGAGTCCTTTTCTTTCTTTCTCTGTCTACTTTAAAAAGGCCTTATTCCTTTTAAGAGGCTATCTGTGTTGTGTATTAAATATGTTGGCTTAAATGTAATTATGCAAAGGATTTAACAAATGCTAGAAGAGTTGTATTTATCCTGGAATTAAGTCAGCCAGCAGTTTAGCCCTCTTGCCAGACAAGAAGACGCCATCAAATGCTGTCCTGATATATTAGCTGCCAGACATTTGTTTAGAAACCTTCAAATGAAGGATATCTTTCAATGTTGATGTGAAACTCAAGATCCTTGACATATGTTTAAGATAAAAATTTAAGATTAACCATTTGTTTTAGAAGGCAATAGGGCAGGGAGGGCAAGAGGTGAGCTGGTAATTAAGATTCCTTGTTGAGACACATGTAAGATATATTACTACTTATTTGTCATTTATAGATGTAACAATATATAGCTGTTTGTGTTCCTTATAAGGACAGAAGGATATGGGTGTATCTTTTTGTGATTGGTTATAGCAATCAGCCAATAGGAAATCCAACCAGGCTGATTGGACAGAGGCAGCCCAAGGAGGAGCAAAGGGGGCTGGATTAAGGGAATATAAGTGCTGGCCATAATGGCAGGAGGCCAGGCCAGAGCTTGGTAACCATATACCACTGTGCCTCTCATTTATTTGTCTGACAAATAAATAATTATTTTAAATTCTCTATTGCTGCGTTGAATATTTCATTCCAGCTAAGCGTTAACCACAAGCAGGGTGCTACATTTTATGGTGCCCTGTGACTCGGATAAGTGGTCTGCTGGAACGCAGCCCCTTCGCTCTACTGAGCAGGGTACAAGAGAGAGGATCTCTAAACTGCTTACCCAAGCGCGCACTGGTAAATTTTTCCAGGGGGAACGCAGAAGTCTCGTCTGTCTGATACCCTGCTCACTGGCGGCGACGGACCGGGGGGAAACGGAACCAACCAGGGGTAAGTGCACTAAGGGGTTTTGGCCCTCCAATTAATTGGGAGGAAGAGAAGTCTTGATCAAACTTCTGCATCTCAGTAAGTGGGAACTGAGTACGCTAGGTGGTTGGGTATATCAGATGGTGATCTGGTGTAGGGAAAAGGGAAGTTGGGAGGTAGTGTGTGGTGAAGTATCCAGCGCATTGTATGTGTGAGAAAGTACAGAGCAATCTGTAGCTGACCTGAGTGTGGAGTGGGTAGTACTTCGGTTCCCAGTGAGGCGACTCCATCTGGGCAAGAAACCCCACGAAGCGTGTGTGTGAGTGACTGAGTGGATACTTCACAGGGCCATACAATGGGAGTTGGGGGTTCAAAAGGGGAAAATACACCTCTTGAATGTATGTTAAATAATTTTAAGAAAGCCTTCTCAGGGGCATATGGAGTCAAAATGACGCCAGAGCGCCTGAGAACGTTATGTGAATTAGAGTGGCCGAAGCAAAATACTGGATGGCCATCTCAGGGAACTTTTGATATAAATTTAGTAAGCAAACTTTGGTCTAACATTGCCAAAGAAATTGGAGGGTGCCCAGAACAATTTTCATATATAGATTCCTGGCTGAGCACATTAAATAAAAATCCTCCATGGATAAGGGAATGCAAAGTCCAACGATGCAAATTATTGGCTGTAAAAGCCGAAGCTAGGAAAGGAATCTTGCCAAATAAACTCAAACCCATTTTTGAGGGACCAGAGGAAGAGCTGCTTCCACCTCCACCCTATGCTCCACATCGAAGGGAGCCTAATCCAAACACTCCACCAGTTGTAACCCCAAGGCAAGAAAGTGGAATGAATAATGGGGCTGGAGTCACAGAACTTGATTCCTTGATAGATTATGATAAATATCTTCAGGAGGCATTGGAGGCCTATAATAAAGCCCAAGCAGAAGTGGTTATTCCATCTGTGAGTCCCAGTAGAACTCCATCTACAGTCTCTTTTAGTGAAACAACTGATTGCCTACCCCAAACTCCTGTACATCCAAGTCCTAGAGAATTATTACAGAAGTTACAGGGAGACCTTAATCGGTCAGCAAGCAATACAGCCAGGCGTATAAAGCTGCTAAAAGAACGCCTTGGGACAAATACCATCCCCTATGATTTGAGGCCTCTAGAGCAAAGCGAAGAGAAAGATCACGTAGTAGCCCCTCTCAGAAGAGTATTTGATGCACTTGAGGAGCCTGTGCTGGTTAACGGGCTACCTGGACCAAGGCCACCTCGAACATCGACCCTCCAGTACATTCCATTCACAACTACGGATCTGATGAATTGGAAAACACACACCCCATCTTTCGCAGAAAAACCTCAGGCTATGATGGACTTGGTGACTTCAATAATAAATACTCATAGTCCTACTTGGACAGATTGCCGCCAGCTCCTGAATACTCTGTTCACCACTGAGGAAAGGAGAGACATAATTGAAAAGGCACAGATATATTTGCGTGAGCAGGCCAGAGTGGGAAATATTTTTAATATTGACCGTCATCTCCAAGACAACTTTCCCTTGGAAGATCCTAATTGGGATCCAAACAATGTAATTCACCTGGCCAGGCTTACCACCTACCGCCAGACGCTTGTGCAAGGTATCCGCAGGGCATGCCAGAAGCCCACTAATATGTCTAAAGTCTCAGAAGTAGAACAGAAACCAAATGAGAGTCCAGGAGACTTTTTAGAGAGGCTGCAAGAAGCCTATCGTATATGGACTCCTTTTGACCCTGAAGCCCCTGAAAACAGCAGAATGATTACTGCTACATTTGTGGCCCAGTGCGCTTCTGACATTCGTAAGAAAATTCAGAAATCAGAAGGATGGGAAGGGATGCTGATGAGCCAAATTATGGCCATTGCACGCCGAGTTTATCGGAATAGGGATGAGGCTGAGAAACAAGAGAAGAAGAAGTGGCAGAAGGAAAAGATGGTAATGCTAGCCACAGCAGTGAAGCAAGACTACCGCCCCTTAAATGGAGGAAGAGGGCGGGGAAGGAATCCACCACTGGGAAGGAATCAATGTGCAAATTGCAAGAAGGAGGGTCATTGGAAGCGGGAGTGTCCTGAACCCCTGAGGTTGGAAGAAGTACGCCCAGGCCCAGGCCCAGGCCCAGGCCCAGGCTCCGGCCCAAGAAACCAGGGACGGGGACGGGGAATGATTCGAGATGGAAGATATCAGAGACCTGGACAAGGACGGAGTAGGGACAATGTCATTGGACTGGCAGAGGAGGATTTTACCCAAGACTAGGAAAGACCGGACTCCATAAAGTTAGGCTTCCAGGAGCCCACGGTCACGATCCAATTAGGAAGCCATTTAATAGACTTTATGATTGATACTGGGGCTGAATACTCAGTACTCCCAGAACTATTGCAGAAAAAGGCCTCCAAAAGTGTAGTCATTAAAAGTGCCACTGGTCAGTCAGCTAAGAGGTCTTTCCTCCAACCTTTGGAATGCCAGATTGGGGGACATCGTTTAACCCATCAGTTTTTGTATATACCTGAGTGTCCAATGCCTCTCTTAGGTAGAGATATGCTGTCCAAATTGCAGGCCCAAATCACCTTCACTCCTCGAGGTCCAGAAATGAAATTGCCATCAAAGGCAGCAGGAATAATTTCCCTCTCAGTACCTAAGGAACAATCATGGCGCCTAATGTCAGCCCTGCAAGTCCAACCCACATTGGATACAGAGTTAAACAAGCTCCTCCGAACTCTACAGGTGCCACCAGGAGTATGGGCCGAAAATAGCCCACCAGGAATGGCCAAGAATATAGCTCCAATTGTAGTAACCTTAAAACCTATGGCTACCCCTGTATCTGTAAAGCAATATCCTTTACCCCGGCGAGCAGCAGAGGGCATCCAGAAACATTTGGACCGCCTATTAAAATATGGTCTGCTTAAGCCCTGCCAATCAGAATGGAACACACCCCTTTTGCCTGTTCGAAAACCTGGAACAGATGAATACAGGCCAGTGCAGGACTTGAGGCTCGTAAACCAGGCTATCGAGACCTTGCACCCAAATGTACCAAACCCATACACCCTGCTGAGTTTGATCCCACCAGAAGCAACATTTTTTACTGTATTGGACTTGAAAGATGCATTCTTCTGTTGCCGGCTGGCACCACAGAGCCAACCTATATTTGCCTTCCAGTGGGAAGACCCTTTAACAGGAACAAAAGGCCAGCTAACTTGGACGAGATTGCCCCAGGGATTCAAAAATTCCCCAACTTTATTTGGCACTGCCTTGGCGAAGGATCTAACAAGTTACCCCTCAATACCTGGAGAAAAGGTGGTTCTGCAATATGTAGATGACCTTATACTAGCAGCAAAGGATTTTGATACCTGTAAAGAAGGTACAGAGGAACTGCTCCACTTGCTCTGGCAAGCTGGCTACCGAGTTTCCCAGAAAAAGGCACAGTTATGTTTAGAAAAGGTCAAATATTTGGGCTTTGACATCTCACACCAACAACGAGCATTGAGGCCAGAGAGGAAAGAAGCTATTTGCCTTATCAAGGAACCTACCACAAGGAAACAACTCAGAGGATTCCTGGGAACAGCAGGGTTTTGTAGACTATGGATACCTGATTTCAGCAGTCTGGCCAAGCCCTTACATGAAAGCACTCGAGGTGCAGAAAAGGACCCATTCGTATGGGGACCTGAGCAGCAACAAGCCTTTTTAGTTATCAAACAACGACTTATGGAGGCCCCAGCCCTTGGACTGCCTAATTCGGAAAAACCCTTTCAGCTGTATGTACATGAACAGAATGGGATTGCAGCGGCAGTCCTGACCCAGAAATTAGGAAGTTGGAACCGTCCAGTAGCTTATTTGTCAAAACAATTGGACTCAGTAGCAAAAGGATGGCCTCCATGCCTAAGGGCAGTAGCGGCCACTGCAAGCCTTGTCAAAGAAGCTGATAAATTTACCTTCGGCCAGACAATGTATGTGAATGTACCTCATGCTGTTCTGACACTCATGGAATATAAGGGTAGTTATTGGCTAACGAACCCAAGGATGGCTAGGTACCAAGGCCTATTGTGTGAAAATCCCAGGATTCATCTACGAGTAGTGAATATGCTCAATCCAGCGACTTTGCTGCCCCTACCAGAGGTAGATGATGAAGAATCACATGATTGTCTCCAAATAATGGATGAAGTTTATTCCAGTAGACCCGATCTGAAAGATGAACCATTGAAAAATCCAGATGTTGTATATTATACTGATGGTAGCAGCTACCTGCATGAAGGTGCCAGACGAGCAGGATATGCTGTGGTCACCAATGAGGAAGTTGTGGAAGCTGAAGCTTTGCCTGCTGGCACCTCGGCACAAAAAGCTGAACTTATAGGTTTAACTAGAGCTCTGCAATTGGCAGCCGGATGTAAGGCAAACATCTATACTGATTCTAAATATGCCTTCTTAACCCTGCATGCACATGGTGCTCTATGGAAAGAAAGAGGTCTAATAGGAGCCCACGGGAAGGCCTTGAAATATGGACCTGAAGTAGAAATCCTGTTAGAAGCAGTATGGGCTCCAGAACAGATTGCTGTAATGCACTGCAAAGGTCATGGACGAGGAAGGGATCCAATAACCAGAGGAAATCATGCTGCTGACAAAGCAGCCCGAGAGGCAGCCCAAAAGCCTGTGGGAGGATTTATAGCAGCCCTCATACCAGAGGTAGTTCCAGAAGAAGTTAAACCTCACTATACCCCAGAAGAGAGGAAGTGGGCTGAACAGGAAGGAGCAGTTGTGAAGGACGGTTGGATGATCCTGCCAGACAATAGGATTTATGTACCTCATCATCTAGCAGGCACAATTGTAAGAAATTATCATGAATCTACTCACCTTGGCGGTACTGCAACCAGAGAGAGTCTCAGTCGGAAGTTGTATATTATTAATCTATCACAATTAGCAACTTGCATTTCACAGAAATGTGTTCTTTGTGCTAAAAACAATCCCAGGCAGGGACCGGTACAACCTCCTGGAATCCAACATGTGGGATATGTCCCCATGGAAAGCCTAATTGTGGACTTCACAGAGCTGGTCCCTTCTAAGGGATTCAAGTATCTCCTTGTGTTTGTAGACACTCTTACCGGATGGGTTGAAGCTTTTCCCACCCGAACTGAAAAGGCACGAGAGGTAACTAAGAGACTCCTCACTGAATTGATCCCGAGGTTTGGATTACCTAGATGCATTGGAAGTGACAATGGGCCAGCGTTCATTGATCAAGTAGTACAAGAAGTATGTCGAGTCTTACAAGTGAAATGGAGACTGCATGCAGCCTATAGGCCTCAGAGTTCAGGGAAAACTGAAAGAATGAATCGGACTCTGAAAACCCAATTGGCAAAATTAACCCAGGAAACAGGATTGGGATGGGTAGATGTGTTACCCATAACACTGTTTCGTGTTCGGTGTGCACCCACAAAAAGACTTAAGTTGTCACCTTTTGAGCTCCTGTATGGGAGACCGCCCTCCTTTGTTCAGGATATTCCAGCTGATCTTAAACAAATAGGAGACCATGTGACACAGGGACAAGTGCAATCTCTCTCCCGTGTTTTTGTTTCTCTTAACAGGTGGGTCCTCGAGCGCACGCCGTGCAGCATTGCCGAGCCGATTCATCAGTTCCAGGCTGGCGATAGCGTATGGGTGAAAGAGTGGAAACGTGATCCACTTGCACCTAAGTGGCGTGGACCTTACACCGTCTTGCTCTCTACTCCAACAGCGGTGAAGGTAGCTGAGGTGACCCCCTGGATTCATCACTCCCGTTTGAAGAAGTCCGAAGGCAGTTGGACGTGCAAAGGTGACCCCTCTAATCCTCTTAAACTGACTCTCTCCAAAAACCCCTGTATCTAGCCCTACCGGGAACGGGCTAGGTCACGGGCAACATTAGACGACCGGCCTGCTGCAGCCACAACCTGGAAGCTGGCTGACCTGCGCACGCCTGAAGCTTGAGGAGCATCTGAACCAGCGATTGTGAAAGGACAGATTCTCTTATACAATTAATTGACTGCCCACCCCCTTGTGGACTCATTGGGGATCCTCGGGATATATGTTTTGGTCTTGGTGGTTCCCCATTTCTGTCACTGGGGGAATTATATTGGGACTAATATTTATTTGCTATCACTATAAGGTAATCTTTTGTGGAAGGAATGCATATGCTAGACATCAACATGATTCTATTATTAATCCTGATCCCTTGGGAAGGGGAAGGGTCCTTGAATCTGGCCAAATTGACTAAATATGGATTCCACCATGACCACAATATGTGGGTAGGTTTAGCTGAAATGGTAGCCAATGTTGCAAATAGGACCAATTGCCTTGTTTGCTCTCTTGGGCCAGATGATTCAGAGGGAGGTATGCCCTTATTACCGATACCATTAGATGCCATTGGTATGGTAAGCGAAATACCAAACCAAACAGAAGTACAGAATTTCCCCGGATGGAACTCAACTAAACCATTACGAGTTATACCTGTACAAGGGGAATTCTGTGTACATAAATCATCAGATGCAGCTGATTCTACCATGATAGGCTCTTCTCATTGTCACTATACTTGGGATAATATTAAGAATACCTGGGCACACGATACTACCTATCGAACTCGGGATGCCTTGCCCTGTGCACCTCCTTTTATTCATGCATGGAAAGTGGTATGGAACATAACTGTGACAGAAAAAGGCAATCTAACATACTGTACTGTGAACTCTCTACCTCTTTTGCTATTTCGCCTTCTGTACTCCACGTACCAAAGACCTCAGACACGATGGTTGTGGTGGATATGTGGAGAATGGGCATACAAGAAACTCCCCTCCAAATGGAGTGGGACTTGTTTCCTGGGATGGGTATTACCACCAATGTGGATTATGCCTACTAATTTGGCCAAGCGAACACGAAGAAACGCTGATATTTCTCATATAGCAGGAGGAAGTACCCAAAGTTGGAGCGGTACTGATGATTGGCCACCAGAGCGCATTATAGCCTATTATGATCCTGCCTCCTGGAATCCTGGTGAGCTCATACAAGGGGCACGGGATCCTATTTATAATCTAAACAGAATAATTCGATTGCAAGCAGTAGTGGAACTTGTAACCAATGCAACGGCCCGGAGTTTGAGACTTATTGCACAACAATTGGATGAAAGTAGAGCCGCCATTTTGCAGCTGAAAATGGGAATGGATTATGTACTTGCCAAGCAGGGAGGCCTATGTGGAGTCTTGAACTTGACAGGGAATGCCTGTTGCTTTAACATTTCAGATAATGGTGAGGCAATCCGTGTGTTGGCCACAAAGATGGAGAATATAGCACATGTCCCAGTACAAACATGGGAAGGATGGGATATGGGATGGCTCACCAATTGGTTACCTAATGTCACAGGACTCAAAGGGATACTATTGTCTTGCTTGTTTTTCTTGACAGTAGTGGTAATGGTTTTATGTATGATGCCATGTATCATTTCATGTTTTAGAAGTACAATTAGCAAGATGGTTTCAAATGAAACTCTACCTCATATCATGGCCCTATACAGAGCTTTACCTCAGGAATATGATGAAGGTCAAGCTATCAAGGACACTTGGGACGAAGGTCCTTGAGCTTGAAAGGGGGGAATGAGGCATCAGGCATAAGCCTGCATTTTATTAATGTTTGATCAGGACTTGTATATTAAAGAGGGCTTAGATTTTCAAAAGTAGATTTTCAAAAGTATTCATGCCAGGCAAGAAGGCTAGCTGCTTAAGAAAACACTGGCACTGTTTTCCTAGACAAGGGGCCCCTTTTGATTGATAGCAGAAAACAATTCTCAAAGTCGTAAAAGCTGAAAATACAGACTAAGAGCAGGACATTGACCCTACATGTTATAGAAGATAAAAAGGCAGAGATAAACATAATTAATAGTTGGTAAATAATAAAATATTGATGTGCCTCCCAGTAAAATTAGCCAGATCTTCTTTCCAAGGTTAAAAAGGTTAAAAACCAAATGGAGAAACATCTAGCTGGTAGAAAGAAAGCATTTTTTTTTGGGAAGTCTTTTAAAGTTGTTTCTTTCTTAAACTGAGAGAGTTTAAGGACAATAAATATTGGGAAGAGCTAATGGAAACAAAGCAGCTGGCTGAAGCAGCTGGAGAAGGGGGGGAAGTGTAAACTGAAGAGGCTTCTTTTGAAGAGGTTTCTTCTGAAACTGTTTTAAACTGAGTCCTTTTCTTTCTTTCTCTCTCTACTTTAAAAAGGCCTTATTCCTTTTAAGAGGCTATCTGTGTTGTGTATTAAATATGTTGGCTTAAATGTAATTATGCAAAGGATTTAACAAATGCTAGAAGAGTTGTATTTATCCTGGAATTAAGTCAGCCAGCAGTTTAGCCCTCTTGCCAGACAAGAAGACGCCATCAAATGCTGTCCTGATATATTAGCTGCCAGACATTTGTTTAGAAACCTTCAAATGAAGGATATCTTTCAATGTTGATGTGAAACTCAAGATCCTTGACATATGTTTAAGATAAAAATTTAAGATTAACCATTTGTTTTAGAAGGCAATAGGGCAGGGAGGGCAAGAGGTGAGCTGGTAATTAAGATTCCTTGTTGAGACACATGTAAGATATATTACTACTTATTTGTCATTTATAGATGTAACAATATATAGCTCTTTGTCTTCCATATAAGGACAGAAGGATATGGGTGTATCTTTTTGTGATTGGTTATAGCAATCAGCCAATAGGAAATTCAACCAGGCTGATTGAACAGAGGCAGCCACAGGAGGAGCAAAGGGGGCTGGATTAAGGGAATATAAGTGCTGGCCATAATGGCAGGAGGCCAGGCCAGAGCTTGGTAACCATATACCACTGTGCCTCTCATTTATTTGTCTGACAAATAAATAATTATTTTAAATTCTCTATTGCTGCGTTGAATATTTCATTCCAGCTAAGCGTTAACCACAAGCAGGGTGCTACAGTAGGACCGCCTGGAAGGTGGTAGCCTCTCCTTCTGCGGAGGGGAGAGAACCTTCTGCTCCGAGCTTTCCCCTGTTAACTCTATGCTTTTGGGAGAGCCGGAAGAAGGGGCGGCATTGCGACTCTGCACGTTTCCTAACTCTCTGCTCTTGAGAAGAGCCGAGAGGAGCAACCCGGCTGCACGGCGCACGCGCGAAACGTCATCTCCCAGCGCCTCCCAGGCGCGCTCCCCTCTGACGCAACGGCGCGATGGCTGCCGCCGTAGCGAGGATGGCCGCTTGTCGGGGGAAGGTCGGTGATCTGTGGGCGGAGAGCTGCGGCCTCCTTGGCGGCGCTCTTGGCCGGAGGCCCTGGAGCGGGGAGGCCCCGGGCAGCGGGCCGTCCAAGCCCGCTCCTCGGCCCCAGGCGCAGCCCCCGCGGTGTGGGGCCCCCGGCGCCCTCGGCTCTGGAGCAGCGCCGTCGCCCCAAGGACGAGGAGAGCCCCTCCTTTGCCTTCCCGCCCCCCGGGCAATAAGGCGAGGCGCTCGTGGAGCCTGCTGCCTGACGCTGCGCATGGGTCCCCCCTTCCCCGCCCCCCGAGTTTCTGGTTTATTCTGCGTCGAGTTTCTGGTTTATTCTTAAAATAAAAAAAAATTCCTTCCAGTAGCACCTTAAAGACCAACTAAGTTAGTTCTTGGTATGAGCTTTCGCGTGCATGCACACTTCTTCAGATGGTATCAGATGGTATCTGAAGAAGTGTGCATGCACACAAAAGCTCATACCGAGAACTAACTTAGTTGGTCTTTAAGGTGCTACTGGAAGAAATTTTTTTATTTTGACTATGGCAGACCAACACGGCTACCTATCTGTAACTGGTTTATTCTTGGTAGGGATCATAGCTGTCAACTTTTCCCCTTTTTAAGGGAAATTCCCTTATTCCGAATAGGATTCCTCGCAAGAAAAGGGAAAAGTTGACAGCTATGGTAGAGATCCCAGTGCGGAATAACTTGTGGGAGAGCAAGAGCCAGGCATTTTATTTTATTGCGTGTGCCGTTGTAATTTAGGGGATTGTCAGTGGTGGAGCATGCCCTTAGCCTGCAGAAGGTCCCAGGTTTAGGCCCCAGCATTTCTAGGTAAGGTTGGGAAAGATTTGGGGCTGAAACGCTGGAGAACCACTGCCAGTCAGTGCGGGCAATACAGAGCCAGGTGCAGTGTGACTCAGGTGGTGGCAGCTTCTCGTGTTCCCATAGGGACGTTTGCATCCTTTTCCATGATTATAGTTGGCTTTATTCTGATGATATCCCAACTAACACAAACTCTTTCCATTTCTCATCAGATCCATTTTCTTCTGCGCAATATAGTGCGAACCTTTGCTTCACAGACGGAGGGAGAAATCAGGGTGGCACAAGTGCTTAAAGAAAAGTTCCCTCAGGCTGCTGCTATCAAAGTAGTAGATATATCAGGTAATTAGCAAAGCCTCAGGCTCTGTCTGAACACTTGCCATTCTGCAGGCTTTCCTGTGATCTGAATCATTTCTGTAGATAAGATTTGGAGAAAGGCATTGCTTTGTGGTTAATTGTAATTTTGGGTTAAGATTAAGAGTTGGCATTGTGTGCCCCTTAGTCTACCTTGTGGGCTTACATTAGCCTAATGAGAAATACTGTTTTTCTCATTTTGCTCTTAGGATGCCTTTAATAAAGGTACTGTATATTGAAAAATGCAGTGGCAGTACTCTTAGAGAATCAACATGTAGAGAGAAATGAAAAGGCTGGATAAATTCCCCCCCAAATCTTGTAAATTCTAAGTCCAACTAACAGGCAGTTGGTTGCCTTAGGTCAGGGGTCCTCAACCTTTAAGACAAAAAGAGCCACTTAGACCCGTTTCCGAAGAAAAAACAACTGGGAGCCGCAAAACCATTGCGACATTTAAAACAAATATATCTCCGGAGCCACGATCTGACAGTGGGCGGGAAGGTGACGTCGGGACGGTGCATGACTAACGCATGCACCGCCCCCATGCGACGTCACAGCCAGTACAGCGCCCGCCACAGTGAGGAGTGTCGGGGCGCACAATGCGCCTCCTCCCCTCGCTAGTATCCGCCCCGGAGCCGCGGCAAAGATGTAAAAGAGCCACATGCGGCTCCGGAGCCGCGGGTTGCAGACCCCTGCCTTAGGTTTCCCATGTTGCTGTTGTTGTTCTTTGGAGATTACTCGTAGCCAAATAAGATTGTTTTCCATGAATATGGTCTTAACAGTGTGTCCATAAGGGACTGTGGAGGCCAATTCTGGAGCTGCAAATCTTTCCACAGTGAGGACATAGGTTTCTGGGCAGGAGTTGATCATGGTGAGGATTTGCCAAACGTGCCTTCCTCTTAGCTCATGCAGAATACAATGCAGTTTTCATTTGGTATCCACTGCAGTCATGAACATTTCATTTCATTATTTAATACTTTACTGCCAAAGTACAGCACAGAACACAAAATAAAAATCACCTCCGCAAAATTATAATCAATAATGAAATTGAATGAATCCTAAAACTTAAAAATAAAGTTAAATGTTAGAATAAAATAAATTTTATAAGCCAGGTTTGGGCCATCTATTAAAACAGGAAGAGCAAAGTGGCCCAGATATGCTCCTTACTGAAGTATATTCCAAAGTTCAGGCAACACCACAGAGAAGGGTTGACTTTGTGTTCCCACAAATCGCACTAGTGTGAAATCTGGGGCACAGAGCATTGCTTCCCTTGAGAGTGGGGTAGAACATATGGGAGGATCCTGAAAGTATAGAGGACCTGCACTATGAAGGTAGTTGCCAGGATGTTGAATTGGGCCCTGGAGCATATTAGACCAGAATAAAAGTGATATTGCATTGTAACATTCCATAGCTCCCAAACATGGCGAGCAGCACCTTCTGTTATCACCAGCTGAGAAACTTAACAGGAAAGTAGCACCAAAGAGAACCCCACCGTGTTCTGAAGAGCTGGAGAGCCAGCATGGTGTAGTGGTTAGGAGCGGTGGACTCATAATCTGGTGAACCAGGTTCGCTTCCCCGCTCCTCCACATGCAGCTGCTGGGTGACCTTGGGCCAGTCACACTTCTCTGAAGTCTCTCAGCCCCACTCACCTCACAGAGTCTTTGTTGTGGGGGAGGAAGGGAAAGGAGAATGTTAGCCGCTTTGAGACTCCTTAAGAGGAGTGAAAGGCAGGATATCGAGTCCAAACTCTTCTTCATCTTCTTCTTCTGAAGGAAGTGTAACCTTGTGCATAATGCCAAAACTGACAAGCTTCCCAACCTAGGCTCTGCCACCATCATGATCTTTGTCACTGAGTAAACAGCTTGCCTGCCCTCATCCATCCATCATCATAGGCTTATAGAACTGTAAAGTTGGAAGGCATCCCAAGGATCATCTAGTCCAACCCCTACAGTGTAGCAATCTCCACTAGATCAAACATGACAGAAAGGCACAAATGATATATTGTAGAGTTAGTTATTATAAATTGCCATGTGGTTTCTGTTACCATGTAGATTTCTTTCCCTGGTTGATCGTGTGACACCCCCCTCCAAAAGCCCCTATTTAAAAGTGATATCAAGTTAAAAGAGCATAGGGGATTGTTAAAATAAAATAGCTGAAAATATGGTAAAATCAAATCCATTTTGTCAAGGTGGCTGTGGAGCAATGTATGAAATCCATATAGAGTCTGAAGAGTTTAAGGAAAAGAGAATGGTACAGCAACACCAAATGGTCAATCAGGTAAGCAGGTTAACATATTCTGGGTTGTCTATCTCTCTGTGGGAAATTATATTACATTTTCAGTTTCATGGATGCTTTGGATCTTGAGTTTTTGAGTTTCAAGCATTTTGCAGGATAATCTGCTCTGTTTAAGCTCCCCCAAACTGTTCCCTATTCCATTTTCTTTGAATTAACTTAATTGTTCAAGTCTTTGACCTTAGTTGGGATGAGCTAATACAAGCAGTAGAATAAATTTTTGTATGGCCAGATGTTTAGAGCATGCTTACAAGTTGTTTTGGGTTGCCTTGGACAAGATAAACTGACCAACAGTTACAATAAATAATAGTAACAACAACAGAGATGGAATACTCTGAAGGTCGGTAACAATTCACCTGCTGCTCAGTGCATTGCAGTAAACAGCATCCATACCTGGACACACATAGCTTCATTTTTTAACTAGTTGGGTTTTAAAATTCCACAAGCAGATGGCCAGAAGCACCTTTCCCCACTTTGAAAGCAAAATACATTGGATCAAATAGAAGCTGCTACTTTGAAATCTGTCTGTGCTTGGGGGTGTGTGTGTGTCTTGAACCATGCTTGGGTGTTGCCTTCTGGTCTTTGAGGTTGTTTCACCCCTTTTTGTGTAGCTGCTTGCAATGCTTTCTTCCTCCAGGCTTTAAGTGATGAAATTAAAGCAATGCATGGACTACGGATATTTACTTCTGTTCCCAAGCATGGAAGCTAGGAGTGGCTGACAACGTGCAAGATTTTCATATTCCAGAAACTGGTGAGGCTCTGAGAGAATGCTGCTTAGCACATGATACAGCCAGATGCCTTTATTTCCACCCTCCCCTGCTTCTCCATCTCCCTCTGATCTACAAACTACAAATAAAATCACTGTGCTGATGTGCTGTAAAATAAGGGTACCTAAGGCTCGTTTCAAAAGCAGTATTTATTTCAGATGCAGAGGTCAGCTCTCTTAATTGCATTGATTAACCTCTTTTCCCCAAGAAGAGTCGTGTCAGAGTATTGTGTGAGTCTCTTTTGCCAACAGCTGTAGAGAAAGAATGAAGAATATTGTAGACAGGAAGAAGTACTCCTTGATATCCACCCCTCTTTATGCAAAAGTATGCCAAAGTTCAAGGGAAAATTATAGATGAAATGTGCTGCACTTGTTTCTGGGGTTTATGGCAACTGAGGAGCTGAAAAGGAATTTCAGAACAAAAACTTTAGAGAGATTACTGAAAGAAGAATGCAGATGCCTTGTACACAGAGTGCCTTCCTTGTAATAAGGTTGCTTTAAACCAGCTGTTACAAACAGCACAGTTTTCTAGGGTTAAATGATCCTAGCAACATTGTTTTATTAGCTGTGATGAGCAGGGCTGCCTGTCATGACCTTTCTAGGAATGTTACTGCAGTTAGTTTCTTGAAATGTTAAATGAGGCATGATCTTTGGGTGAAGAGTCATTTGCCATTTTAGCATGAGCAGCAGTGTTGAATTCTGAATATCTAAAATAAAAATGCTACTTAAGTTTTCTTCCAGTCTAACTGCAAAGCGCTCTCTATTCTAATAGTATTGTATAGTGGGCTGCACTGGAATACAAAAGGGACTTGTTGGACTGCAACTACAATTAGCCATATATCACACTGTGGTCTCTGGGAACCGCCAGTACCATTGCGTTGCAACCCACTGTAATATTGGTATAGGATCCTTTGAACGCCCTGCAGCAATGTTGAAAGGGGAACAGCATCACTTCAAGCCGCAGAGAATGCAGCAACAGTATTAGATAAACCTCAGCAACCATGGCATCGTTGCTGGCATCCACCAATTACACTGCAGCATTAGGATGTCTTCACATTAACCTTGTGTGCCAGGAACCAAGCCATGCATAGTGACAGGGTACCCCTGTGATGCCATACTGCTCATCACACAGATGAGACTCAAACTGGCAGATGCTACAGCACTTTCACCATTGTTTGAACCACTGTGGTGTCCTCAACACAAGGCAAGTTTTTTTTAATTACCACTTTAATAGGGTATCTTCCTGTGTGTTTAAAAAAGGTAAAGGTACCCCTGCCCATACGGGCTAGTCGTGTCCGACTCTAGGGTTACGCGCTCATCGCGTTTAAGAGGTCGGGAGCCAGCGCTGTCTGAAGACACTTCTGGGTCACGTGGCCAGCGTGACGAAGCTGCTCTGGCGAGCCAGCACCAGCGCAGCGCACGGAAACGCCGCTTACCTTCCCACTATAAAGCGGTACCTATTTATCTACTTGCACTTAAGGGTGCTTTCAAACTGCTAGGTGGGCAGGAGCTGGGACCGAACGACGGGAGCTCACCCCGCCGTGGGGATTTGAACCGCCGACCATGCGATCGGCAGGTCCTAGGCACTGAGGTTTTACCCACAGCGCCACCCGCTTCCCTCCTGTGCGTTTAGTAATCTGTAAATCTCACTAGAATCAAGAACTGAAGGGAAGATATATGCATGTTTTCATTACGTAAACAGTCCAGCACTCACTGCAGCCGGGGGATTGAATCCCCCTTTTCCACATACAACAGAGCTTGCCAACAACTGCCTGTGTTGAAAGGAAGCAGAATGAGGTGCAGAGGAGAAGGAAGATGGAAGCCCCTAAGAGCTGCTATTGATTGTGGTCACTTGCCATTCATACTCAACAGTTCTGAGCACTTAGCCTGGCAGAACACAGTATGGAATGTGAGCATTGGGTACCACCTGCTAAGTGATTAATGTTACAAAATGGCTGTGGAACGTGATGGAGCAGATCATACATCTGTGCCTCAACACACTTTTGTCTGTTTTTTAGTCATGTTAATGGAGAGAATCGTATCACCTTATTGTCTCTTGGCACTATAAAACACCCACTGTGATCCTAAAACATAGCTTGTGCTACAACCTTTATCACAGAAATGAGAGTGTTTCTTCAAATAAAACATAACCTCAGTGTATCGCTGATGTCTCAAGACTTGTTTTGGAGCTGTTTCACCAGAGTTCTAGTCAATTATTAATTCATTTTCTTGACTGCTTTCCACAAGAAGCAACTTACAAACACTATAAAAATAAGAGTATTTAAAATTGGCAATTAACACACTATAATCCCCTAATATTTAATAAACAAATGAAACGATGGATAAACTTGGTCAGCATAAAAGAATGCCTGCAGGAGCCGTAATGACCCATTCAAAAGCTTGGGAGAAGAGAAACCTTCATTTTGCACCAGAAAGATGTTAATGTCCCTGTTCACTTGCACAACAGAAACTATGGATGGACTTGGGGGACTGGCCTGCAAACAGACTGGCTTCACATTGTAATGAGAACTGAAAATATTGGTGTAAAACCAGTCTCCACAAGGGGGAGAGTGGAGCCGTCCTTGCTTCGTGGTGCAAGCAGGAAGAAAGCAAGATGAGCTTACCTGCCTCTTATTATTCCTCCTCCTCCTCCTCCTCAGCACATTACAAACGTTTGAGGTTAGCTTGAAACTTGCAGGGGTCTTACTGGCAGAGGAGATTGTCCTGCTGTCACCTCCCACCTCTGGGAGTGGCCCTCGGGCAAAAAACGTGTGTGTGAAATACCAGGTGTTAGACCTGCTTTTCACATTTAGTGGGCAGTATTTGACTCACTACTGGAGATGTATGTTTTTGTGGCAAGAATAAGGCAATGAGTGGTTGTACTGTGGGGGTGGAGAGTATTGAGAAATACAAAGCACATATCTTTCTAATCGCACCTTAGCACACTTTGCTGATTAAGAGCATGGTAATTTGTTTTGCAAACAGGCATGTTCAGCAAATATATGAATTAATCTCTGCATGGCATAGAGCACCCTTCCCCAACTTTGTGCCCTCAGGCTGGTTGGGCCTGATTGAAGTTGTAGTCCAAACCATCTGAACATCACCAGGTTAGGGAAGGCTTGCATAGAAGTCCATGCTAAAGAAAGTAGAACCCAGCACAAAGTTCTCACATCTCCGTCGCTGACCTTATTTAACACCAGCTACTGTGTGGGAAAAGCCACTGGGAATTGTGTTACATATTATAGTGGGCTCTTTGCCAAGCCTTCCAGAGATTTTTTTCTCCCTGCTTGCCTGGGAGACTAAAAGCAGCAGGAGAGCTTCCATCAAGCAAGGTCGTCTGAGGCTAAGCATCTATATGCACACTGAGTACAGTTGCCTAGCAAGCTTTGATAAAATCAAAGAATTGTAGAGTTGGAAGGGATTTTGTGTATGAATAGCGTGGGCCTGGCACCTGGATGAGAACCCAAGTATTTTTCATCTCAAAAGAATGGCCAGACTGCCCAGGTAAAGCTATCAGTAAAACCTTATCAGGTATCCTGGCAGAAAGGAGAGAAGCCACAAAATCAAATTTCTGTCATAGACTGCCTCTTTTTGTGATTTATATTTGATGCTTTTAGTGCATAATCTTTGGCTAATGGGTTGGGCAACGTCTATAAAGGGGCTTGCACTCCTTTGTTCTGGGTCTCTCGCCTCCCTGCAAGGAGGTGGGGAACCCTGTTGCAATAGAAAAATGAAGTCTGCCTTGCTTTCACTACATCCTGCCTCCAAACATCCTTGTCTGACTGATCATGGACTTATGGGACTCAAGAGTCCCTTGGGGAATTGGGCAGCAAAAGCCAACCCCCCATTTTTCTACAACAGTTTCCAGACCCTTGATTATATTGGTTGCTCTCCTCTGCACATGTTTCGGCTTGTCAACATCCTTACTAAATTGTGGTGCCCAGAACTGGACACAGTACACGCTAGCAAGGTTATGCTTAAAATTCTACAAGGCAGGCTTAAGCAGTATGTGGACCGAGAACTCCCAGAAGTGCAAGCTGGATTTCGAATGGGCAGAGGAACCAGAGACCAAATTGCAAACATGCGCTGGAATATGGAGAAAGCTAGAGAGTTCCAGAAAAACATCTACTTCTGCTTCATTGACTACGCAAAAGCATTTGACTGTGTCGACCATAGCAAACTGGCAAGTTCTTAAAGAAATGGGAGTGCCTGATCATGTCATCTGTCTCCTGAGAAATCTCTATGTGGGACAAGAAGCTACAGTTAGAACTGGATATGGAATAACTGATTGATTCAAAATTGGGAAAGGAGTACAAGGCTGTATATTGTCTCCTTGCTTTTTTAACTTCTATTTAATTCATCATGCGAAAGGCTGAACTGGATGAATCCCAAACTGGAATTAAGATTGCCGGAAGAAATATCAACAACCTCAGATATGCAGATGACACAACCTTGATGGCAGGAAGTGAGGAGGAATTAACCTTTTAATGAGGGTGAAAGAGAGCACAAAATATGGTCTGAAGCTCAACATCAAAAAAACTAAAATCATGGCCACTGGTCTCATCACTTCCTGGCAAATAGAAGGGGAAGAAATGGAGGCAGTGAGAGATTCTACTTTCTTGGGCTCCACGATCACTGCAGATGGGGACAGCAGCCACGGAATTAAAAGACGCCTGCTTCTTGGGAGAAAAGCAATGACCAACCTAGATAGCATCTTAAAAAGCAGAGACATCACCTTGCCAACAAAGGTTCGTATAGTTAAAGCTATGGTTTTCCCAGAAGTGATGTATGGAAGTGAGAGCTGGACCATAAAGAAGGCTGATTGCCGAAGAATTTATGCTTTTGAATTCTGGTGCTGGAGGAGACTCTTGAGAGTCCCATGGACTGCAAGATCAAACCTCTCCATTCTGAGGGAAATCAGCCCTGAGTTCTCGCTGGAAGGACAGATCGTGAAGCTGAGGCTCCAAGACTTTGGCCACCTCATGAGAAGAGAAGACTCCCTGGAAAAGACCCTGATGTTGAGAAAGATGGAGGGCACAAGGAGAAGGGGATGACAGAGGACGAGATGGTGGGACAGTGTTCTTGAAGCTACCAGCATGAGTTTGACCAAAATGCAGGAGGCAGTGGAAGACAGAAGTGCCTGGCGTGCTCTGGTCCATGGGGTCACGAAGAGTCGGACACAACTAAACGACTAAACAACAAATGCCTTTCCTTGACCTGGACCTGTTTCGGGAAGCTTTTAATGTTTGATGTATTATAGTATTTTAATATTCTTTTGGAAGCCGCCCAGAGTGGCTGGGGAAGCCCAGCCAGATGGGCGGGGTATAAATAATAAATTATTATTATTATTATTATTATTATTATTATTATTATTATTATTACTGGACCCTCGACTTCTGTTGGGGCAGCTTAGAATACCGGTAGCATTAGCTATTTTTGTACCGAGAACTAAACACACAGGAAGATACGCTACTAAAGCCGTGATAAAAAATTCGCCCCGTGTCTTGGACCCCGCAGTGGAAACTTCCCCCTTTCAGAGCAAAAGAAAAGAGAAGCGCTGCCCGCGGGGTTTCCTGCCTGCACAAGCCACGGCCACGCCCCTTCCCTCAGATTGCTTTATTTCAGGACCTGTAAACGCGCTCTTCTTTCCTGCCTTGGCCAATCAGGACTTTCGATGGGCGTTTCAGCCCGCCCCCCGGGTCCCTCCTTCCCGGGTTGCATCAGCCTTTCCCTCCGCCGCTTACAGTAGAAGCCACGGAGCGCTCCTCGGAAGCCCCCCGCCCCGCATTGGCGTCATTCCCGGCCCTCGCCCAATCGGGGCAGCCGCGACTCTCCCCTCGCCGGATCGCGTCATTCCCCTTTGCGGCCAATGGCGGCGAGGCCGGCTTGGGAAAGGGGGCGGGGCGGAGCCTTTATAAGGCCTTGCTCTGGCGCCGCCGCCGCCGCTTCCTCGCCCCTCGCTCTCCGCCCGCCTTGCCGAGCGCCGTCGCCATGGCAACCGCCCCCGCGCTCCCGCTCTTCCGCATCCTGGCCCGAGCCGCCTCGGCCGGCCCCGCCGCCCCTTGCTGCTGCCCGCGCCTGCCCGGCCCGCGGGGGACTCGCCGGCTGCACCTCACGGCGCCCAGGTAGGCCGGGGGGGGTCGTCTGTGGGGCGGTGGAGCCTCCCTGGCCGGGCGCAGACTACCTGAGGAGGAGGAGGGTGATAATGGCCAGTTCGAGGCTTTCCCCTCTCTTTCCCTGCTTCCCCCCCCCGCGTGTCCCTGGCTTCGCCCGGCCGCCGCCTTGGGAGAGGAAAGGGGGCAGGAGGGGCTGGCGGCGACCCCCCCCCGCGACCCCCCGGCCCATCTCTGCCGCGCGGCTTCCCTCGGGGAGCCCCTCCCGGGCGGGCGGGCGGGCGTCGTGGCGCCACTCCCCCTGGCGGCGGCGCGGAGGGCGGCAGGCTGATGAAATCGCCCCGGCCGCTTGCATGGCTCGGCCCGGAGCTGCTGCTGCTGCTGCTGCTGGCGCGGAGTTGCTTCCGTGCCTCTGATGGGGCGGGTCCCGGGAATGCTTCAGTATTATGGGCATCGGAGGCGCAGGGGCGCCCCAAGGCTTCCAGGAGCACAGAGGTGGAGGTGCAGTGTGTGGTGTAATGGCCAGGAGACCCGAGGTCACTGCCCTCCCCGGGGGCTAGCAGCCACTGTCTCTCAGCCCACCCTCCCTCGCAGGGTTGTTGTGGGAGATTATACGAGGAGGGGGAGAACCACATGCGCTGCCTTGAGCGCTTTGGAGAATAAAAGGTGGGCTATTAAATAAATACATAAATAGTCGTTGCTTGAAAAGGAGTACGGAATCCTGTCCCTAGAAACCTGCTGAAGTGGAGGGTGCGGGTCCCAAGACTTTCAAGGGCAAAGCGTGGAGCCGTAATTGGGAAAGGGGCACCTGTCATCTTTCTCTCTCCCTGGTGCTCTTATCGCTTGAGGAAGCCTGGTCTGCTTGCATGCAAGATAATATTCTGCAGAGCGCAGTTGCGCCTTCCCCACTTCATGAAAAACAGCTTTGAGAACTTGGTTGGTGTTGGGAAAACAAGTTTCCCAGGCACTTTTTGAGATTCTGGAAGTTTGAAGAGTGTGCAAAAGGAATGTGTGAGAAAGATGATCTCTTTCCACAGCAGATTTGCCCTGTGGGTATCAGTGTACCTGATTCACCAAGACCCATTGCGTGCTAGCCAAAACCCCAGCATGGTTGGCTCACAGTAGCGGCAAGGGGGTTTCCTGCCTCACTGCAGGAAGAAGTGAAACTTGCTTCGGAGGCTGCACCAAAATATCCTCCATTGTTTGCACAGAGATAGTAGCTTGAGTAAAATGCTTTTGCCTGAATATATTTAAATGTTCTTCCAAATGGGCTCTGTGAAGTCATTCTACTGATACTGCAGTGGCAATTGCATGTAGAATTGGGCATTTTCTATTTTTTAGAGCAAGAGAAGGCCTGATCTTGTTCTGGAGCTCATCCTTCTCTTACTCTTCATAGTGCCTCTGAAGTTGTGTAATGCCTTTGTGGCAGTTGTTCGTGTGAAGTTTTTAGCTTCCTTGCATTCTTGCTCCATTTTGCCAACTGTTGGCTGTAGTGCGCATGCATTCGGCTGCACCCCCCCATGTCCCTGTCCTTTTGTTAGGCTCCTGCCTTCCATGAGATCTGTGAACCTTTAAGTGTTGGGTCAGATAGCCTGGGAATAAGTGTAAGCTGCTCTGTGGGAAAGTAATGAATTTCCAACAAGACACTACGAAGCTTTTTGGGGATCAAATGCTTTAAAAACTCTCTGCTTGCAGGAATGAAGCAGTTGTCATTTCTGGGAGGAAGCTGGCACGGCAGATCAGGCAAGAAGCCCGTCATGAAGTGGAGCAGTGGGTTGCAGATGGAAACAAAAGGCCCCATCTCAGTGTGGTTCTAGTTGGTGAAAACCCTGCCAGTCACTCCTATGTCCTGAACAAAACCAAGGCTGCGGCTGATGTAGGTAAGTCTTTCCTGGCCAGCGTCTTCTGCAGTATTAGTCATTGCACTATTGCTGGCAGAAAAAGGGTCTCAGATGAGTGTCGGTCCCCATAACTCAGCTTGGTTTGTCTCTCCTCCTGACCATCTCCTGGAGCCTGTCTCAGCTGCTGCTTCCTCAGCTGCCCTTCGTTTTGAGCAGTGTAACCTCGCCTTACCTCAGGAATACTGGCTGCAAGTGGTTCCCAGGGTTTAAAAGAGGCATCCTTCCTGGCCCTACCTGGACACACCCAAGACTGAACCTGGGATCTTTTGTATGCAAAGCAAGTGCTCAGCTGCTGAGCTACAGGCCTCCTCTAAATTTTGGGCAGTGAAGGGGCTGGGGTGCAGACGGGTGTGCCTTTCAGCTATATGGCAGACTGGCCAATACACTCTCTCCACAGTCCACTTAATTTTGTTTTCTCTGGCTTCTGCCATCTCACCCCTAATGCTGCTGCTCTAATAATCCTGCTTCACTTTTGTGTCAGTAATTGTTTCAAAGCTTGAGGTAGGAAATTGAAGTAGGACTTGAAAAGCTTCAAGCTGAAAAGTGCAGCACGTGTTGCCTCTTTAGCACTTCCTGCTACTATGGTGGTATTAGTAGCAACAGCAGAGATCTAAGTGCTTTAAAACAATATTTTGGGTTGCTGAGCTTTGTCAGAACTCTGTCTAGGCAGCAGTTGCTTTTGGGGCTTCACTCTAGATGTGACTTTTGAGTGGAAAATGTAAAAGGAGAAAAGACCCCAGGGCTTGGCAGCCACTTGAGGTTTTCATTTCACTGGTCAGATTGCAGTTACTGGATCTTCACTGCCTCATCCACTCTTGCTGTAGTTTGACATGAGGACAGTGGGCCTCATGTATCCTAAAGAATGTACACAACATTTTTGCACTGTTAAGCAACTCTGGTATTCATAGCTTCGTTTAGCTGGCTCCAGCAGTTCCCTTGCATAGTTTGCAAGCCTGCTAAGTGTTTTGGGAGGGGAAGTGCTAACCAGGGGCAAAAGGCACAGGCTCACTGTCTCTCCAGATGTAGGATCATATATAAAGACACTTGTGCTTCACCAACTTGTGGACAATGTCACAATTAAAAGCCCTTCCCCATAGTCCAGGACACTTTTCACTAGAAAAGCCAAAATGGGGTGTTGCTCACTGCATCTATTATTTCTTTTGCTTCTTCAGAATACTTTCCTAACAAACATTGCAAAATCTATTGTATTCTGCATTTCCATCTGGATCTGTTCTGTATCTTAATTTTGTGTGCGCTGCTGTTTGCCTATTGTGTTCCTTCTCTCCTGTATTTTTCCTCCATAATGACTTTTTAAAAAATTGTAAATGGCTTTGGACCAGGATTCTATTTGATTTCTCCCCTCCTGCCCCCCAAATAAAACAGAATAAAGTTTACACTGGAGCCATTCCTTGACTTACACTCATGAAGTATGGTTTACCAACTTCAATTGTCTTTTGACCCTCTTTCATCACTTTTGGTACTTGTAGGAATCAGCAGCGAAACGATCCTGAAGCCAGCCTCCATCACCGAAGAGGAGTTGCTGGATTTAATCAGCAAGCTAAACAATGACAGAAATGTAGATGGCCTCCTGGTTCAGCTCCCTTTGCCTGGTGAGTGCCGTGCTTTAGGAGAAGCTCTTCATCCAGCATTCCTAGACACAGTCCCATAAGTGTCAGCTTCTGATTTCCCCCTCCGTTCATCCTGTTCCTGGGATTACATGCATCTGACTCCTTGCACTAAAATCTCTCTCCCCCCCCCCCCACTTTCCCCTCCAGAGCATATCGATGAGAGGAAGGTCTGCAATGCTGTGAACCCAGAGAAAGACGTGGATGGCTTCCATGTGGTGAATGTGGGCCGAATGTGCCTTGACCAATACTCCATGCTGCCAGCGACACCTTGGGGCGTGTGGGAAATCATCAAGAGAACGGGTAGGTGTTTGTGTGCAAATACTGCTGACCTTGAGTCGCTTGAAAGAAGGCAGAGCCTGACTTGGGTGCTCTGTGTTGCAGGGATTCCGACCCTCGGCAAGAATGTGGTTGTGGCTGGACGGTCAAAGAACGTGGGGATGCCCATTGCCATGCTGCTTCATACGGATGGGCGGCACGAGCGCCCCGGAGGTGAGGGTCTGGGGGGCCTTCAAGTGCGAGCTGCTTTTTCCAGGGATTCTTTTCCTCTTGGTCCACTTTCCTGGTGAGACGGAACTTTTATGATCTTTGCAGGAGGCAGCAAGTCATGTTTGCTGCGAGTTCTTGTCACTGTGTGGCCCCAGACTGACAGGTCCACTCTGATACTGCCTCTTGCTTGCCTGGATAGAAAAGGGTGGAGGGTGTTGCAGGGGTGGGGGCTGCATGTGCAAAACTGGCTTTTACAGTACAAAGTTAAGAACCACACTGGTCGCTCCACCCACTGCCTGCATGTTGCCCATATAACCCTTGCGTTGTATGGAAGGTGTGCCTGCCCCACATTTTCCCTTCAGCTGAAGCCTTTAACTCCGAATCGTTAAACTGTTGTTGTTTTTTAATGCGCTTTTTCTTGAGGCGCTGGGAGGTCTTGGTGGACCTCTTAGTGGGAGTATACAAAGTAATCAAACCCAAACTGTTTCATGAGGCAGGTGCGAGGAGTGTAGACTCTGTGGGTGGTAGGAGCATGTGGTGAATTGCCAGATGAGCTGCAGCCCCATTCCGCCTCCCTAGCTGCCACTTGCCCTTCCGAAGGCCGTTGGAGGCTTCTGCCAGGAGGCCCAGTGTGTCCTGTTCTCACTGTAACTTTTCTTTTCAGGGGATGCAACAGTAACCATCTCTCACCGCTACACTCCAAAGGAACAGCTCAAGCAGCACACGATTCTTGCTGACATTGTGGTTGCAGCTGCAGGTAAGATTCTGGGTGTCTTCCTTAAGAAAAAGAGCCTGAAAGCCGAAGCCCTTGAAGAACACGGCTGCCATTCCTGTAGTGGCCATGCTAAGAATAACTAGGAAGGCTTCCGCTAGGAGTCTGAATGCCGATGCTTCTGCCTGTGGAATTTCACATGCTGTTTCAAGCAGATGGCTACTGGCTTGCAGTGGCTGCCCTATGTTATGATGGATGACAGGCACCCTTTGTCAAGCTCTTGGGCTTTGTCCTGTGGCCGTCTGCCTGTGGCCGCATTAAATGAAGATCGGTAGCTGCCTTAGATGTTACATGCCGAAATGAAAGTGAATGAATTAAAATGTTAACCCCTGAAATGTTGCTTTGCAGGCATCCCTAATCTGATTACAGCCGATATGATCAAAGAGGGAGCTGCGGTTATTGACGTTGGCATAAACCGAGTCCGGGACCCTGTTACTGCAAAACCAAAACTTGTTGGAGATGTGGATTTTGAAGGTAAGCAGGGGGCTTTGTATTTGGACCCCCAGTCCTCACAGTGTCTGATCTTGCCTTGCCTTAGGCCATCAGAGGCCATGTAGCTGTTTTGGTGTACACCTCCCATCCATCTTGTTCTGACTGATGGAAATTGTAGTTCAAAACATCTTGAGAGCGCCGGGTTGGGGAAGGCAGGGTTAGACAGATAGGCTCCTGCTGTCTCAGCTATCCTTGGGAGGGTTGCAGTTTTGAACGAGCTGCATAGCTTCTCCTATAAGGCAGTGGGCTAGCTTGATGCAGAATATATCCGGTTACTTGATATCTTACATAAAAAAAGATTGTAATTCTTCCTTGTAACTTCATCCTGCAACTTCTGGTGGATGGAGCAGCTGGTGGGCTGCGAATTTTGAATCTGGTGCGTGCTCTTGGCAGCACGGAGTGGACTCTTGCGTGTGACCTTGTTTCAGCGAGTAATGGCAGGAGTTCAAATTTCTGAAAGCTTTAGCACATGCAGCTCTTGATACTGTAAATATCAGCTTAGCTAACGTATTAAGACAGTTTGCCCGGCAGAGAAACACCTAGATCTGGCCAGTTTTGTTGTAATGTAAGGATGGGCAGCTGCCCAGAACTCCTGCTGAATGTACACCACTGTGTGGTTTGGGACTTCTGGCAAAAGGGCCTGACTCCCTTTCCACTGTTGCCCTCGCAGGACTTCTCCTACCAATTACTCTGGCTGATAATATGGAAATACTCTTAACTATGGAAGGCATCTAGAATGGAGAATATGAGGGGTGCAGGCAGTGGACTTTGAAGGACACTGTAGCTCCTTAGGGTTTGTTTGTTTGTTTGGTAAAGGTTAATAAGGATTCTGAACCTCTTAGGACAAGGATACAAATTATGGGTATGTTATCTCACAATGCTAAGTTTTAGATATTTTGTTTTTGTTTTATTTATCAACTAGCATGGAGACAAAAGCTCAGAGGTCTCTGAATCTGGGAGAGGTCTAGAGTGGCTTTCCAGTGGCCAGGGGAAGTGGCAGTCAGCAGCACCTGTGGCTCTTACTTTGCCCTGCTTGGTCCCCTTGCCCCAACATTCACACTGCTGTGTCACCACAGCCTTTCCCAGCCCAGATTTCAGGATTAGCTTCTTTGGGGCAGCCTCCCTCTGCACCCCCCATCTTCTGTGATGGCTCTCTGCCTGTGGAATACTCTCCCCATGGAGACTTGCCTGATGCCTTTGTTACATATCTTTAAGTGCCAGGCGAAAGCATTCCTCTTCTCCCAGGCCTTTGACTAATTAAACAATCTATGGCCTTTTAAACTGTGTGTGTGGGATTGTTTTTGTTTGTTACTATGGTATACATTTTTATGTTATATTGTAAACTGCCCTTTGATCCTTGGGTGAAGGGCAGTACAGTGGTGCCCCGCAAGACGAATGCCTCGCAAGACGGAAAACCCGCTAGACGAAAGGGTTTTCCGTTTTGGAGGTGCTTCGCAAAACGAATTTCCTATGGGCTTGCTTCGCAAGACGAAAATGTCTTGCGAGTTCCTGCGGGGTTTTTTTCCTCCCCCCCCTTTTTCCCAAGCCGCTTATCAGCTGATCCTAAGCCGCTAAGCTGCTTAACAGCTGATCCGCTAAGCCGCTTATCAGCTGATCCGCTAAACCGCTTATCAGCTGATCCGCTAAGCCGCTAATAGCGCTAAGCTGCTAATGGGCTTGCTTCGCAAGATGAAAAAACCGCAAAACGAAGAGACTCGTGTAACGGATTCTTTTCGTCTTGCGAGGCACCACTGTATAGAAATACAGCAACAATTTTGTCCTTGATTCGCCTCTGTCCTGCTTGCGGCCTCCTCCTAGGGCTTTTGACACTTGTTTTCCTTCTATGCTCCATCATCTCCTTTCCTCCTTTTCTCCAGGTGTGAAGCAGAAAGCCAGCTACATCACTCCAGTCCCTGGTGGGGTTGGGCCCATGACAGTTGCCATGCTCATGAAGAACACCATCATTGCTGCAAAAAAATTGTGGCGGCCTCAGGAGCTGGAAGCCCTAAGTGCCTAATGCTGGACTTCCTAGGGGCAAGCAGCAGCAGCATTCCAAATCTCTTCCCAAACACAGCCTAAGGGACAATGCAATATTTATTTATTGGCTGAAAGGGCATCAGAGAGTCGCACTCTGGAGTATTTATTTTAAAGCAATTTTTTTCCAAGGCAAAAGGGTCCAACATGATACATGATTCCGATCATTTAAGCGTCTGCGTTTATGCGCAGGAACCAAGCTTGAGGTTAGGATAGAGGGGAGTGATTGTGCTATCTCTCAAACCCAGTAGGAAGCTGTAACTGAGGGCCAAGTGTGTGTGTTCATTGTACAAAATGTCTTAGTGTGTACAGTGGTGCCTCGCAAGACGAATGCCTCGCAAGACGAAAAACGCGCAAGACAAAAGAGTTTTCCGTTTTTTTGAGTCGTTCCGCAAGACGAATTTCCCTATGGGCTTGCTTCGCGAGACGAAACGTCTTGCAAGTTCTTACGAGTTTGTTTCCTTTTTCTTTAAGCCGCTAATAGCCGTGCTTCGCAAGACGAAAAAACCGCAAGACGAAGAGACTCGCGGAACGGATTAATTTCGTCTTGCGAGGCACCACTGTACACGGTGCAATTTCAATTCACCAACCTCTGCTGAACCCAAGAGATACTATGTTATCTGCTAGGATTATACCACAGCTATTCTGGAGTCAGATGTTGCTATTTTCTACAAAGCCTTATTTGTATGACCTTTTGAAGCTCTTGTAACTAAAGTTCTCAGTTCCTAAACATTTTTTTTGAAGATGGAATGGACTCAAAAGCTAGACAGTATTTTGAGATATAGTGTTGTTTTAGCCTGCAAAAACTTGGGTGAAGCTCGCTGTGCCTGTTTAAGCTTGCTTGCTATTTACATGGGCTGTTACTGGAGCTTGGAGGTTGCATCTGAATAAAAGCGATTCACATAGCACATTCAAATGTTTGCATTCCAATGTGTGCACTGACAAGGGGGATCTTAATTGGGCAGAAGAATAGTAACTCGGTGCTAAGCGTATGTGTTGTGTGTACAAGTAGTATCCCTGGTATTTGTGTCCCCAGGTTTTTTTGAATACCAAATCTCCGTGTGACCCATGTGGTTTTGTTGCAGTCTGGTAAGAGTCCCATTTTTTGTGACACTTGACATTTCCAATATGTGACTACATCTGATAACACACTATTACTCTCTCTCTCTCCAACCTGGTGCCTTCTAGATATGTGGTCTACAGTGCCCATCAACCCCAGCATCATCCAGCTATGCTGGAAATGAGTCATGGGAATTGTAGTCCAAAGCATCTACAGGGGCACCATGGTGTGGAATCCTGACTTACAGCACCCAAGTCATTTTAGATGGTATAAATCTGAGAATCCTTAGCAAAATACTGAATTGGCTCTTGAAGATGAACATGATTTTCATGAGCACAACACAAACGGAAGAGGTTCAAAAATTTATTAGACTATAAGTGTTACTATAGTAGCAATGTAATAGCTCTGGGGCTGAAAATCTTTTGCTTTTGAAATTGTGTGTGTGTGTGTGTGTGTGTGTGTGTGTGTGTGTGTGTGTGTGTGTTTGTAGTGGCACTGAGCACTGCAGTGCTAAGTAGCTGATGGTGGGAGTAATAGATTTCACAAGCACAGGTGCATGAAACACTTGGCTTCCGCAAACAGCCTTTTGATTTACAAATCCTGCTAAAACTTTATAACAGTATTGTTAAAGCAGCCTCTACTAAGCAGTACACAGTAGTGGTACAAAATAAGTAAGGAAAATATACAAGGCTATGTTCAAGTTCAAGTTGTTCTTGCAGCCTTCACTGGCTTGGCACCTTCCAATGGTTTAGGAATCCAAATCCTACGAACCTCCACTAGCCTGGCCACGCTACAACGGACTGATGGGGCACAAGTTTCAGGGAGGCTAAGTTAATTCTATTTAGAAGTTGTTGCCCAGGCATAAAACACTGCTTTGTTGAATTTTGTCCAACAGTTAATGGGTACTTGATTGACATAATATGATAAATAGGATGCTAAATTCAAGTTTTTCTTTTGTTTTGACTTCAATATTTACAAAGTTACAAGGAAATCACCATTAAGTTCACACAGGTTCAAACCAGGTGCAATATTTAGCAGGCCAGAATATTCTGTACATAAGAGTCCTGCTCTAGAAGTAAAGTATCCTTTCCAAAGAAAATATCAAGTCTTTGAAACTGCACAATAGGGAAGAAATGGTAACTGAAATTTTTTTGATTCCAAGATGTTTTTTTCTGACAAGTAGAAGGAATGATCTTTAAGCCAGTTAAGGCCAACAGCAATCAGCAAACTATCAGATAGCTTGACAGCCAGGTGACAAGCCACACACTCACATTTCTGTTGTAGACCGCCTTTTTCTGTGACATGTGTGTGATGCTGTTTGAGTAGTCCTTGGCTAAGGGACAATTTCTAAAGCCTTTAAAAGTTCTTGTGCTCCTTTGATCTGGGTCCTCACCTCCTACTGAGCAGAGTGGGGGGGAGGGCTTCTGTTGCAACAGAATAATAAAGATCTGCCTTGCTTTCACTGGATCCTGCCTCAGCTCATTCTTCTCTTGACCAATAATAGCTCAGTTGGTTAGAGCAATAGTGCAGATAATGCAAAGATTGCAGGTTCTCCTGTATGGAGCAGCTGCATATATTCCTACACTGCAGGGGGGTGGTCCATTCCAACTATGATAACAAAATTGGGGGACTTAAGTCCCTTAAAAGGGATGTTAGGCTGTTAAAGCCCACCCCCCAATTTCTTGGGGACAGTGGTATTGGCACACACTGAGGGAGGTATCTCATGGCACTATGGTTGGCCAGGGATGCCATGCTGGGAACCCCCAGCTCTTAACAGAAAACACTCATTCACTAAGGGCTTACCCACATTTCCTCGTGTTCAGATGGCGAAGGTGACCATTCTCTTGGAACCAGCTTGGGGCCTTCATGGTAAATGCACAAACAACCAGCATTTCTCATGAAGGAATTCCACAGGAGGTGTCTCCTTGGGCAAATTGTTGAGAGTCATCAGAAGTCCAAACCTGCTTTGCTGCAACTGGATTCTGTGGCTCCTCCGCCTTCGTCAACAAGCTTGTGCAGCATTCAGATAAATGATACGTCATTTGAAGATGGCAGTAATCCGGCTCCTCCTGCCTCTGCAATACTATGGTTGATAGTGAGAGAGAGGCTTTTTCTACAGGAGTGGAAGGTTTAATACACTTAGCTACCAAGTGAATAAAAAAGCTACTGGCTCCACTGAGAGATGTCCTACTGAAATCCATGAGCCTTCAGAGGAAAAGACCAGCAGGTCCAATGGGAAGGAACTGCTGCAGACCACAGGGAAGACACCCAAGTCCAAAAATGATACTGTTCCTCCAGCCAAAGAGCTCAAGTTCTAATAAGTTCCTTTGTTCCCACAGACTTTTAAAGTCCTATTTCCATGTTGCTTGGATGGATCTTAAGCTGGAGATCTAGGGTCATCATGGCATGTGACCAAGCAGGATGGAATGTCACAAATTGTCTAATTTTCTGATGCTAAATGTGTATATATATATCTACATACAAAGGACCCCCCATTCCTGGGACTATAGAGTGGTCTCGCTGCCCATGTCCCGGGGGTGCTTCTCTGTGTCAGTGTCTTCATAATCTGACTCCATCTCTATCTTCACCTGGGGCACAGCACAGATGGGATTTCGAGAGTAATTAAATGCAGGAGAAGACGGGCAGGAAATCTTCAGGTGAAGTGTAATACTGGAAGAAAAGCAGAAAAGGGGGTTAGTTGGTCAGACCATTGCAGCCAAGGAATTCTATTCTATTCTATTCTACTCAGGCCTTGCTGTCCCTCTGCCTGACAGCTCATCATGCGGCACATCTGAACAAACCCCCTTTCCACCCCTCTTGTGGACCCTGAAGGCTCACGAAGCAGCTGCAACCTGGTGCCCACTTGGCTCCCTGGCCCACAGTTCCAATCCTTTCTCATCTTGCCACTTCCTCCTAGGCTGACCATGGTGGTGGTGGTGGTGGTGGTGGCGGCGGCGGCGGCGGCGGCGGCGGCGGCGGCAGAGTTGGGTCCAGCCCTGCTTTTTGGCTTGGCCAAAGCTGCCCTTTGTTTCACTGGGTGCTGCTCTTCAGTCCATTGCTTGCTTTGCTCCACTTCCTCCGGCCATCCTGTGCCTTGGCCAGTCTCTCTGCATCTCTCTCTGACTTGTTGCACAGGCTCTCTCCTGACTCTGAGGACAGCGGGCTTCCTTCCAGTTGCCTCACTGTCATTGTCCTTTTCCTCATTCCTTCTCCTTCACTTAACATTCCTCATACCTCCATTGGCTTGACCTCAGCTGCCTTGCCAATTACTTAATTTATTTACTTATTTACAGCCCACCTTTTCCTTCAAGGAGCTCAAGGTGGCATACCTGGTTCTTCTCCCCCCTTTCCATTTAATCCCCACAACAACTCTGAGGGAGGTTAGGCCGAGAGGCAGTGACTGGCCCAAGGTCACAAGCAGTGAGCTTAATGGCCAAGTGGCAATTTGAACCCTGGTCTCCCAGGTCCTAGTCCAACACTCTAACCTGCACTGCAATAGCCCACCCTCCCTCCCAAGATGTCTTCCCAGCTGTCAGTTGGTGCAGTAACACTATTTGTGCCCTTGATTTGACTCAGAGCTAAATGGACCAGTTTTTATGTCATGTCACTGAACTTGACTTGAAAACATTAGTTGTTACATGAAATGCTCACATTCCATATTTTTATTATGCCAATCTGTGCTGCAAGACTAGAAGATAGAGGGTTGGGGGCCCTCAGGAAATCTCCACTTGGACATGTTCACCTGCTCTCCAATTTGTGTGCTGTTTCAAAGTGCCAAATAAACATTTCATTGTGTAAATCAGTGCCGTGACTGCTTAACATTGTAGGGCGTAGAAGAAAGAGATGGCAGAACCCTTTGCAAATTGAAAAGGGATATAGCAATGAGGCATTTAATTGCTAACCCCTTTATAATTGTTAATGATCTTCCTATTCTTAATTCGCCTTTATCAGGACTCCCCCCCCCCACCAGAACTCAGCCACTGCCATTATAAGAGAACAAGGGTGGTGTTCATACTGAGTTACAGCACCTCTTTTTCTAGAAAAATAGCACTGCCCCTTATAACCCCATCACCTTCTGCTTTCTGCCCCCCCCCCCCCAGATCTGGAGGATTCTCTGTTTGCATTTCTTTACGTTAAAGTAGGAAGGCTGTCAGCTGACCAGGTGTGTTGTTTACCTGCGATCCAGGTCTGACCCGTTAGGAGATGCATCAGAACGCAAAACTGCAGCTGGAAGACCTCTTTCCTGCAGAGAAACAGAGATGGCTATGAAACTGTTTCAAGGCAGGGGAGGAGGAAAGCATGAAATGAATAAGAGAGAGGAAGAGCTGCAGAAGGAAAGGCCCAGCTTGTTTCCAACCAAGTTCTCATCACCCATTCCCAAGGTGCCTCCATCCATCACTGACCACTTTCTTGGAAGGAACTGATTAGTGAAAAAGGATTTTGGATTTAATGAAATTTGCATGCCCTGCCCTGCCCTCAACCAATTTTAGTAGAACTACGTTCTTCCAATAGTCTTTTAAAAGCAATGGCTTGAAGCCACCCCCAAATGCAAAAGCCCCACCCCACCCCTCTGGGCTCAGTGAGAACATGGCACACCATGAGATTTCTGGGAGCTCATGACCTCTGTTCCCCTGATGGCACCCCCACTTCCAGAAATTAACATGGGGCACAAGCAATCCATCTGTGCAAGCCCAACTGAAGTGAGTGTCCCCCCTGCTGCTCTGCCCCAGCTCCCACCCCTCTAAACGGGACTCCTGGCAGCAGGTGAACTGTTGGGCAGACTTTGCCCTCAAAGCACCACACTGGTTTGACTCCCACTCTGCTGCCACCGGTAACAGCATCCAAAATCTGCTGCCTCTCACCTTGCTCATGGTAGGGCGGCCTCTGATGACTCCACTGAACTGGAGCCTTCTTGCAGGAAAAAAGTGAAGTGTGTATATCAGACATAGGCATAGTACGGAAGACAGGCATTTACGAGTCCTGAATAACCCAGAACACTGTTCACCTTGGCTCTTCTGAATGCTCTTCAGCTCATCTCAGAGAGGCAGCACGTCGGTTTTTGCATTGGGCTTATCAACTTGCCCTTTCCGAAAAGGTTCACAGGGCGGCTGGTGGGTGATTACTGGCCACAGGTCAGGATCCTTCCCCAAATCCTTTCAAGTGCATAAGGGCCTTACACTATGCATTCCACCCAAGAGCAGGAAAGGCTGTTCCATGTGGAGTGCAGAGGGGTGATTAACCCTTTCTCCACCACCCACTGCATCTCCCACTCCCATGCTTTCCCTCCCACTGGGTTTCAAACGCCTCTTTGCCTCCCCAAGAGAAACACAGCTCCGCCCAGCTGATGGATTTACTGCTGAGGAACTGGACAATGGTCTTCTGAGAAGTGTTTTAGTGCAGAACTTCATTTCCTGCAACTAGAAACAAAGGACTCGGCCATCAGTATTACCCAGGATATGCTGCAAAATGCACCTATGAAGTCCTCCTGAGATAAGGCCACAAAACTCATTTGCCTTACAGCCCACACAGGAGTTTAGTGTGCGATTGGTGCTGCTCATCCATACAAGCAGCCTACAGGTTCCACATTACATTGCTGGCATCACAATGTCACAGCCTGTATTTCATATGAATTTACTCTTTTCATGGAAAATCTGATAGGAACAGTTTAAAATTAGAAGGGTAAAAACCTAAGTACCCATTTGTGATATTCAAATGACCTCATTTGCAATATCCTCTGCCTGGAGGCAGCCCAGGATAGTTTTGCGGCAAGTGTCAGCAACAGAAGAGATCTAAGGTTGTTCTTGAAATCCTGAACATCCCTAGGATCACTGTGAGCCAGCTAAATGCTCATGATATCTCCAAACTGCAAGCTCTAAATGGCAGCCTGGAGCATCACTGGGTGTGCCAGGGGCCTTAAAGTGGTGCCTCTGCAGAGCGCTACTGCGCCATCATGTGAGCTGGGTATGTTTAGCCTGGAGAAGAGGAGACTGAGAGGTGAAAGGACAGCCATCTTCAAATAACAAAAGGAAGATGGAACAAACTTGTTTTCTGCTGCTCCAGAGTGCAAACCTCAAACCAAAGGATTCGAGTGACAAGAAAGGAGATTCTGACTAAACATTAGGAAAGACTTTGTGATGGCAAGAGCCAGTGGAATTTATCCGAAGAACTGGAGGCAGAGAATATCCTAAAAGCACCCAAATGCTCTGTCTGTCTCCTTATCCCCACCCTGCAAACATGCACACATTACTTCAAGCTGCAACGTGAAGTCAAGTTATGTCTCATTCTCTCCATGGGTTAGTGTGATTAGTAACCAACAAAAGATAAAGCCCCACTGAAATGAAGGGGAAATATGCAAGAAGCCCCCTCCTCTTCTTGGCCAGTTCCAGTTCAGTTCAGTGGCTCTTGTGTTTCTGGTCAAGCATGTCCAAAGGTTTTGAAGGTGCTGAGTTAGCTGTTAATTAAATATCTGACAGCGCGTGAGCATGTTACTTACTGGAAATGCAATGCATACTGTTTTGGGGTTCAGATGGGACAGGGTCCAGTGGGATGGTTATGACAGAGGGAGTGGGGAGCTTGGGCTGGGAGAAAAGGGGAAAGAGAGACAGTGAACAACTCCAGTGGTGCCAATGGGTTCAGGTTTATCATGGCAGGGCAGACGCAACACTCAACCCAAAGGAAAACACATACAATCTGAGTATTTGGAACACATCGCATCCTCAGATTCATATTAAAGAGATAAACATATCAAAGAGGTAAACAACTACCTGACATTCAGAAGACATCTTAAGGCAGCCCTGTTCAGGGAAGTTTTTAATGTATGATATTTTAGTGTTTTTTTGCTTTCTATGGAAGCTGCCCAGAGTGGCTGGGGAAACCCAGCCAGATGGGAGGGGTACAAATAATAAATTATTATTATTATTATTATTATTATTATTATTATTATTATTATTATTATTATTATTATTATATTAGAAGCTGGGCAGAAAATCAGCCAAGTTACCATGACTTTTCCAAAGCACTTCTCATAATAAATGAAAACTCTTTCACAGGGACCGTAGTAATGTTGTTTCAGTTTGAAAATTTTGGTCACTCAAAAACAAAGTAAAAAACCGCTCACTTTAAAAATAAGAACAAACTTGATAAGAAATTCATTGCTCGGGCACTGAATTGTCGTAATGTGTATTATGCTGTTGAATTGTTTATATTGTTGAATTGTTTATATATTTAAATAAACAAACCATTATTTTATGAGAGAAAGGCATTTTCATGAATGCAATGGGCTGGTGAATTATTCTTTCTTTAAAAAAAAGTTAAATCGCATACATTGAAACATACTAGATCTACATCAGGTCTTTGACCTTCCATTGCTTTGGTTTCTGGTGCTTAAGAGCATAAGGAGAGCTTGCGGGATCAGGCCAAACTGGGCCCATCTAGTCCAGCATCCTGTTCTCACAGCAGCCAGCCACATACTTGTGGGAAACCCGGAAACAGGACCTGAGCAGAAGAGCAACTCTCCCCTAATGTGGTTTCCTGCAACTGCCGCCAGTTGTGGAGGCAGAGCAGAGCCTTCCTGGCTAGTAACCATTGATAGCCCTTTCCTCCTCCAGGAATTTGTCTAATCTTCTTTTAAAGCCATCCAGGTCGGTGGCCATCCCTGCCTCCTGTAGGAGCAAGTTCCATGATTTAGCTCTGCACTGAGTGAAGAAGCACTTTCTTATGTGGAAACGCTATATATGTGGCAATGGATCTCAAATGTTCCAAAGAGGTAGGCGCTCCGTAAAGCTTCTTTTCAGATAAGAACTGCTCCTTGCGTTGACTCTAATGAGTGCCAATGCAGACCATTTAATGCAGGGGTCAGCAACCTTTTTCAGCCGTGGGCCGGTCCACTGTCCCTCAGACCTTGTGGGGGGCTGGACTACATTTTGAAGAAAAATATGAATGAATTCCTATGCCCCAGAGATGCATTTTAAATAAAAGCACACATTCTATTCATGTAAAAACATGCTGATTCCTGGACCATCCACAGGCCGGATTTAGAAGGTGATTGGGCCAGATCCAACCCCCAGGCCTTAGTTTGCCTACCCATGATTTAATGGGTCTGGCTGGCAAGAAAGAAAAGCATGTCCCACCACACTGCCCCCAAGCGTCACGGACACACCTCGTCACTGCTATCATCCTCCCCTTTGTTGCCTTTCTTCTTTTTCTTCTTCTTGTCATCCTCCTTCTTCTTATCCTTTTCAGGGATGATGTTATCAATCCATGCGAGGTCATGTTGGGAAAAGACAAGGTCTAGCATCTTCCGGACTAAAATCAAGGCTAAAATCTAAAAGGAGAGGGAGAAAGAGAAAGAGAGAGAAAGGAAGACAAAAACCCACCAAGACGAGGCTCAAATAATCTAGCATGAAGACTATGAGTTGTTTAGAATTCAAGTACCCAAACTGCAATGAATGAGATCAAATTTCAGTGGGTTACAGGTTGATTCCTTGCGGGGGCTGATTCTGTGGCAGACCTGGGTTGGTGTAGAAGCAGCAGCAAGAGGAGAACTCCTGGCCATGATACTGGCAGGCCGAATTCCTAGGAGGGGATGCAATTTGGAGTGGGAGTTCATTCCTGTTTCTTAATCCTTGCCCGAAATTTCACATGCGGAAGACACAGAAAGGCTGGTTTTGGGCCTGGCACTTTCCAACTCTTAGCTGGAACTGTTTTTCTTTTGCACCCTGACTCAGACAAAGAGATGGTCTACAGATTAACTGCTTCCCATCCCACAGAAACAGAGATATATTTCTCTCTCTGGACAGAAGCTGGCATTCACTGCTTAATTTCATCCAACAACCTGGAGCCCTGGTTTGGTCTGCAACTCCCACCAGTGATGGCTGGGGCTGCTGGGAGTTGTAGTCCAAAACATCTGAAGGGCAATAATTTTTATTGGTTTTATAAATGAACACAAACTGTAATAAAACAAATCTATATAAAGAGATTCTCCGAATCTCATGACTTCCCTCCATCCCCTCCATGGGGTCTCATTTTAGACATCTACAACTGCATATTCAGCCGTACTCCAATTTTTATATCAAACCATATTGTCCATAATATTTTTACGCTACAAGTGAGTCAAAATCCTGGGAAAGTTGCTTTCTTTAGTAACAAAAGAACTCTGAATAAGACACATTTTGGGCAACAGATCATTGGCTTTGTGGGTGGATGTGTACATCTCAGAACCTTCTCCCATTGGGCCCTAGAACAGGAGACAACAGTGACCATAGCTGCCTACCATCACAGGGAAGATTATGGCTGCCACAGTGGATTTCAGGATCCAGAGGACAGCCAGACAGACAATCTGAACCATGGTGAACAGGTGGATTCGCCGCAGAGGGACATGCCTGAGGTAGACGTAGTCAGGCTGGTGTTTGGCTGGCATCAGGAAGAGCTTGCAGCGATCCCAAAACTGTTGGGGGGAAATGGAAGGATTAGTTCTGGGGAGGGTGGCCAGTGATGAGGAGTGGCAAAGATATTGAAGCAATCATTGAAGGTTTTGTTAAATGTTAACAATGTACAGTGGAACTTCGGGTGATGTACCGTCCTCCTTCGGGTAATGAGCTCTGCTAACCCAGAAGTAGACGCCCCTAGTTGCAAACTTTGCCATGGGATGTGAGCGGAAGTCATGCGCCAGTGGTGTGGCAGCAGTGGGAGGCCCCATTAGCAAAAGCATGCCTCATGTTAAGAACGGTTTCAGCTTAAGAACGGACCTCTGGAATGAATTAAGTCCATAACCAGAGGTACCACTGTACAAGGATCTGTGCTAAGCACAGAATTTTATAAAGTCCATTTTCTGTGGGCTGCCGTTAGGGTTGGCTCAGATGCAGCTCAGCACTCAAATGCAGAAATGAGCAGGAAGTTTAATTTTTTATTCAAGGAAACAGTAAAGAACGCAGGGAACCCTCAAGGCAGGACCAGCCTCTATAGCACAGTTGCCAGGACTGACGGTTCCTGCTTCCCGCTTCCCCCTAAAACCACTCTTCCTCCAGAGGCCACCAACACAGACATAAGCTATGGTGGGAGGGAACTTTGCCCGCTTGGCCTTTTCAGGAATAGGAAGAAGCTGTGTACTGTGATGCTAATTATCTCCATGGCCGGCAACTGCCTTCTTCCTCCCCGCCTCCTTTCCGACATTGTAATATACCACCATATCACAAAGTTTAGCTGGCTGTATATTACTATGTTGGAAAGCAGATATTGCCCAGCCCTAATGCATGGCTCTTCGTGCTCTTGGACACAAGACACAAGACAGGCAAGCTCCTGGGAAGCTCCCCGTCCAGAGTCTGAACCACTATCTGCCCTTGACTCTTCCCTCTCGCTCATGCCTGTTGCTTCTTCAGCAGCCCACCATCCCTCCCCTCCTTTGTCTCCTGACTGTCCTCAGTGTCCCACCACCATCCCCAGAGCTTGTACCTTTGTCCTCTGAGGCTTCCCTATGGCATTCGCTAGCTGGTGCCTCCCCCCACTCCTCACCATCCAGCCAGTCCCTGACAGCTTGGTAGTGGGGCTGGCATCAATAGATGGAGCAACCAGGCGCCTGCACCTCAGCAGCAGCCCCACGGACAAGGATCCCCTGGGCTTGGTGCAGTAAGGAGATGGGTTCCCTGAAACAGGTGGGCCTGTGGGTGGTGCCTTGCCCATGGGACCTCCAAAAACCCTGCGGAAATGTAGCTTACACTTTTCTGAGCAAACTATTCCATTGCTAAGTAGAAACCTGGCCACTTATGCAATAACCTGAGTGGGTAGATAAAGGTGGTGATTGCCAAAATCATTATGAAGTTGCCAGAACAATTCATGTTCTTACCTGGATGCCATTTAGCGAGGCCACTCCCATGTAGAGGAAGACTCCATACAGCACAGGCATTGGGATGTACTATGGAGGGAGAGAGAGAGAGAGAGAGACAGAGACAGAGAGAGAGAGAGAGAGAGAGAGAGAGAGAGAGAGAGAGAGAGAAGGCAGGTGAGGCCTCCTCTTTATCAGACATTTCCACAAATGCTTTTGCAAGGGCTGCTAAGGCATGTTCCCTTGATTAACCTGCCTTTACAATGATGAATCAATGAAGGCTGAAACAATATGAATGCTCACTTGTGAGTAAGATCTTTTGAACACGGCAGGATTTATATCTGAGTAAATATATATAGGGCTGAACTGAAATTAATCTGATGTAGATGTTGAGATTGGACCAAAGCTTTGGATAAAAATAAGAAACCACATGCTAAACCTATGCTGAAGATGATGACAAAAATCTCTGGAATGTGTTACCTTTAGAATAGGAGCCAGGAAGACAGAAATCCCAGTCAGAACAAAGACAATGATTCCCGTGATTCTCTGCTCCCTGAAAAAGAACAGAAGCAGTGAAATTGAAGATTCAACTGTTACCACATTCTCTGTTTGTGGTTACAGCACAGCCCCATGAATGTTGACTTGGAGAGCATTCAGTGGAGCTTACCTCCAGGTAAGCGTGCACAGGATACAGCCTAAAATTATTGCGATGCTCTACTAGAGGTCATTACTGTGCATGGACTGGTTCCTCCCATGCCTAGCATAAGTACTGTTAAGAGTGTCTGTTGGTGAATGGCTGAGAAATGACCTACAAATTTAGTAACAAACAAACAAACAAACAAACAAACAAACAAACGTTGTACTGTTGACTCGAATGGCAGAACTGCATAGGATTCTGATTACATTATGCTGTTGGCCAGTTTTAGTGGCTGCTGGCAAAACAGGACCACTGAACTAGGATCTAAGCAAGGTGATCAGGAGGCAGCCAGAAACACAGTCTGGTGAACTGCAAGATGTGTAACAGGCCTGCTATAATAATATGCGCCCCAAAACCCTCATGGTCAAGGAGGAACTTATGTAGAGCACTGTTACATTGCACTTCTATTCGCAACTGCCCTTTACAGGTGAGTTCCAGGAACCCTCACCTCACTCCCAGGAACTGAGGCTGCTCTCCTGGTGCACTGGTCTCTGTCTCCATCTTTAAGCTGTCAATGTGTGCGATGGAAATGACTGTGGCTGCTACATACCATGGTAGCCCCATGAATGAGCAGACCGCCATAAGGATGCCCACCCAAAAGAGGTCCAGATGATAGCCTGCAGCTTTCTGAAACAAAAGGACACACCGTTTTCATAGAAGGAAATGGATTCTACCTCTTTAGCCAAATAAGCTCTCAATATACCCAACACATTAGAACTAGGATTTGTGGAGGATGCTGGGACCCTAAGGCTAAGCATTAGTAACAACTGTTTGAAAAACTAGACAAATCGAAGATTAAGGCACAGCCAGAAGTATGGTCAGGTATAACAATGGGCCGGTGGAAAAAAGAGCTGTGATAACTCCTGTCTGCTTCAAAGTGGCAGAGAATCTGTTTTGAATACAGAAGGTTTAATCTCCAGCATCTCCAGGTAAAGCTGAGAACAATACACAGGACACACAAAAGGGAATGCCAGACCCAACCTCTAAAGGGTCAGCTGAGCCACAAAATTGGGCTGGAGCAAAAGAAAATGTATGGATTGCTATTAAAATTCATATAAAACAGAATTCAAGTTTAATCTTCCCCAAAATTTAAAGATACATAAACAATGAATGAAATTTCTAAGATGCAATAATTATAAGGTAAAACGTAAAGCTAAAGGACCCTTGGACAGTTAAGTTCAGTCAAAGGCGACTATGGGGTATCAGCGCTCATCTTGCTTTCAGGCCGTTCATCTCACTTTCACGCCATTTACCTTCCCACCACAATAATAACTATTTATCTACTTGCACTGGCATGCTTTCGAACTGCTAGGTTGGCAGGAGCTGGGACAGAACAACGAGAGCTCACTCTGTCACAGGGATTTGAACCACCAACCTGATTGGCAAGTCCAAGAGGCTCAGTAGTTTAGACCACAGCACCACCCGTGTCCCTAATAATTATAAACACAGCAATGATAAAATGAATGCTGCTGGCCACGGGCACTTCAACCCACAAGGGGTCTTCCTCAGCAGCCAATAAATAAAGAAATTACAGGTGTTGCCAGAAGTAAACATTTGACTGATCTAAACAGATACGGTGAGCTGACCAATTGTTCCACCAAATAATTCTGCATGCATGGGAAGCCTGGAGATGAATGGATTGATAGAGAACAGGAATTTTTCTATTGCCCAATCATGTATATTTTGAGGGTATTCTCCAGGGTTCTGAATATCAATTGTCACCCACCCACAAGTATTCATCATGGGTTGTATTTTAGAAATTTCATTCATTTTTTTAATGTATGTTTATATTTTCAGATTAACTTTCAGATTAAAGTTGAATTCTATGTTATATAAATCTTAGCAGCATTCCATACACATCCTTTTGCTCACACCCAGTTTTCTGTCAGGTTGTTGTTGTTCCTGTGTCAAATCTGGGGAGCATGGAATCTTTATGCAAACTTGCGGATAAATGATCAAAGAGATTAATAGAAGGGGAAATGTTTCCCTGGAGGCAATGGGATTACTGAGAGGGGCGTTAAGAGCCAAGGGGTGCTGGAGGTCTAATGACTATCAAACTTTGAAAAATTGGCATCACTGGATCAATCCATCAATGTTGTTGCATAGTTTTAATTGGATTTTGCAAAACTTCACAATTAATTGCAAGGGAAGATTATTCATTGCATTTATATCTCACCTTTTCTCCAATGAGCTCAAGGTGGTACACATGGTTTTGTTAGGAGCGTCCTACTTGCATATAGGACACATGCCCAACTGGCATGTTCTCTCCCTCCTGGTCGGTTGTTCGGGAGCTTCAAAAGCTTCCTCCAACCTGAACATCACAGCGACTGATGCCAAAAGGCATTAGCACACTTAGGGATTTGCAGAGTATTCAGTTTGCCTAACAGAACCAATAGCACAGCATTTTGGCTAATCTACTTTATTTACATATAATGCACTTGGTGCATTCTGCTTTAGCTCCTTCCTCTTTCTCATCAGACAGCAAAGAGAGAAAGAACAAAGGACAATAGTCCCACTTCAGGGAACACAGTGATACCAAAACATCCTGTCTCCGTCACTTCCCACACTGTGGAATGAAAACACACACCGTCATGTGATAGACAACAATCCCGTGACTGCAGACCCGGGGAATGAATCTCCAACAGGTTTTCCCCCTGCCTATTTAGTCCCTCTGACAACCCTGTGAGGTAGGTGAGGCTGAGAGGCAGTGACTGGCCCTGAAGTGATTTATAGGACGGCTGAGAGGGAATTGAAACCCTGGTCTGGCACTCTTAACACCACACTGACAACTTCTATTTCTAGACTCCACAAAGATTCCTGGGATAGTGAGACTCTTAATCCCAGGGCCAGAGGTTCAAGCCTCACATTGGGCAAAAGAATCCTGCCTTGCAGGGGGTTAGACTAGATGACCCTTTGGGTCCCTTCCAGCTCTACAGTTCTTTGAATCTATGAATTTTATTATCTTTCTTAGTCGGTTGTGCAAACTGCTGTTCTGAATAATGCTTTTTATAGGGAAGGAGGGAGTGGAGATGAGTTTATGGAACCAAGGGGGCAGTGGCCCCCCAATATTTGAGAGCCACTGGTATAGACAACACTGAGCCAGATGGAGAAATGGTCTGACTTTGGATAAGGCAAAGTTCTATGTTCCTGGCCTTGTATACTGATCCTATCCCTTTCCTTTTCCAAATGAGTGGGCCTTTGAACTCCATGCCCACCAGGGCTCCATCATCAATGCCTTCTTCCAGGTTTCACAGAAGACAGTTTTCTCTCTCTCAGTGGGTTCAGTATTGGTGAACACCCAAGTTGCAAGGCAGGGAAAGGAAAGGAAAGCATACCCGGAGCTTGTGCTCCTTCCTGTTCACTATGACGGCTGTAATTTGCTGGTCCATGAAGATCAGGATGGTGACCAAGAGAGCGGGGAGCGCGCTGGCCAAGTAGATCCACCAGGGATTCTTGCCAAATGGGAACACAAACCATCCACGGTCTAAGCGAGTGGGCTGTAAAGGCAGTTCAAGGGTAGAAGGTTACCTATCACCACATTACGAGTATGGCACACAAGACTGGTGCCAGGAGCCCTACATTTCTTGTATGCTGCCTCACAGCACAGGTTTCTCACTTCAGATTTCAACATCAAAAGTGCTCAAATGGAAAGCAGAAATGTAGCTGGACAGGGGAAGCCCAAGAGCACATGGTGGGAAGGAGGGGCTGTTAGATGGCCCATGCAGGCCTATACAGTATCTTAAGACATATTGAAACAAACAATAAGAAAGGTTGAAATGAATAGATTACTTCAGAGCAAATTTATCAGGGGTAAGGTGGAGGCACCGGGCCTACGGGCATGGGCAAGAAAATACTTGATTTGCACAAATTAAGTGAACCAAAAACACAGCTATCCCTGGAAATTCTTCTTTTTCTGAATTCACCCGTGCAGTTCTCTAACCAAATAACATGCACAGAAATATACATATTAGGGGAAAGTGTGGACAGAAAGGCAGGTAGCCGAGAAAACAGAATAAAGGTATGTATTATGCTAGGGGAATGTGTATACTGGGCAAGATTGTATTAAAATGTGCGTATGAAATGCAGACAATTTTTAATGAGGACTTCTTCAAAAATGGAAATTGATGTGGAAATGTGAAGAACTAAATTTAACATTAGAAAAATGGAACCGCAAAAAACGGAAATTGACTAATTCATCCAGTTCTAGTTGGGGCAAGTTGGCGTTTTGATCTGATCTACCTCTATGATGGTCTCATTCATTGATTTTACCTTAAAATCTGTAGGCACTTGTAGTTTTGGAGTATTCAGTCCAAAAAGACAATCAAGACCAACAAACATTAGTATGGACATGAAGATAGAGAAATCACTAATAAGCTTTCGGAGCTGGAAAAGGAGCAAAGGCAAAGAAGACATACCAGAAAGAAAGCAGAAAGGGGCCGTGTTAGAACATTCAATAAGAGAGAAAGAAAAGATTTCAGTTAAGAAATTGTTTTAAAACAAACAAACAAATTCTTATTCTACTTTGAAGGGAGAGAGAACCATCATTTATGGATATTCGTTACAATACATTTTTCAGCATACTGGGGTCCAGATCATTCTCCCCTCCCCCATCCCTTTCAAGCACAACTTGATTGCAGGCTCCGAGTTCAGCATTCTCTGAGACACTGAAAATCCTACATGCAACTCTCAGTCCTTGATCTTTTAAATCTGACACCGCTGCCCTCTTGCCTTCTGTTCTGCATGTGCACTATCATCATGGTTGTGGCGCCCAGTGGTGTACCTCTCGGCTTGGTGCCATGTGTGTGGAACTGGTCGCGTTGCCCTAAATCTGCCTCTGGCTTGAGGTTACCCCATTCCTGAGATATACCAGTTCACTTTGACCGTTGGTTGTTGTTCAAGTAACTGGGCCGGCCAACCACAAAGCAGTAACGAAACCTTGAGGCTACACAGAGAAGTTTTTGGAAGCAAGCAAGCAAAGGGGCGGAGCAGAGAGGCATTAGGAGATAAGAGCACATCAAAACCCACAAGGGAATCCGAACCTTAATTATACTGGGCACATGCAATTTGGGAGTTTCCAGTCCCAGACAGGCATCTATTCCACAGAAGAACAGGATGGAGAAGACAATGGAAAAATCAGCAATCAGGGCCCTGACCTAAAAAAAGAGGAGACAGGGTTTGGAAGGAAAAGGCAAATGAAGTGGAGTGATGACACAGAGGGACCCTTGGCATCATTTTTGCTGCCACGCAGGTAAGGAGGAAGGGCAGCCATCTGCAGGTTTGCAGCTTCTGAGAGCTAGATGAGCAGACACACAGAGGTTTCAAGCTCAGGCTGGTTAAAGCAACTGGTTCACACCTCATTTTATTTCAGTTTCACACCCCATTGGCTCAGAAGAAATCATTGCCTTTTTTCTGTATAAATGTGCCTTCTCTTTGAGTTGGAAGTGCTTTTTCTTACTAAATTTGTGCAACTGTTTTAAACTGTTTGTAACCCTGCTTAGGGTCAAGGGCAGGCAAATAGATAAAAATAAAAATAAACATAAACATAATACAATTGTACCCACCTTGATCTAGTTGGGGGGGGGAGTGTTGGATAGAACTGATTAACATGTAGCCCATAGGTTTTTGGGGGACCCGAACTGTTTTCCTCCTAATGAGACTCTTAATCTCTGGGTCATGGGTTTGAGCCCCATGTTGGGCAAAAGGATTCCTGCACTGGACCCTCGGGATCCCTTCCAACTCTACACTTCTATGATCAATTGCCCCCCTCCCAGACAAGAACCCTTTGACCTAGTTCTGTGCCCCCTGGCAGAGCTCACTGCTGGATTCAGGTTGGATGCATGTCACTTTCCTGATAGTACTTCCAGCGGATAAGCTTTGAAAAAGTTTTGCTTTTGGAGTATAGAGCTGTCTTCCCCAACTTGTTGCCCTCCAGATGTTTTGGATTACTATTCCCATCAGCTTCCAGCCATCTTATCAGTGCTAGCTGGGGCTGATGGAAGTTGTAGTCCAATACACTGGAGGGCACCAGGTTGGGGAAGGCTAGTTGAGAGGATCTGTGGTTTTACTTACCTTTGTAGGAAAGTAGCGACTGAACTTGAATTTTTTCAGAGTCAAAGTCATGGAATAAGTCCCAAAGAAGAGAATGAAAGACATGAGGGCCAGGTCAGGGACGAATTTGCAGGACTTCCCCACCAGACTTCCTCCATATTTCAGACATTCCTTTTTGCTCAGCTGGGTCCAGTCCAGAGCTGTTACATTAATAGGATTGTACTTGAAAGAGGGAAGAAAACAAACCACAGTATTTTTAGGATGCTAAACAATAATTTGTTTTCATTGTCAAGTAAAATGCTGTTGGTCTTAAAAGGCACAAATCTCTTGAATTTAGAAGATTAACAATGTTCCTAATCACTGTCCTGTCTGAAAAGCATCAGGGGAAGTGTAGAGTATACACTAGAAAATGAAATATTAGTAGTAGCAGAATTGACAGGTAATACAGTTTTTCAAGGTTGCACAAAGTTCTTTTGAAACATTTGTTTTGCTTTGTACAGTGTTTTAATTCTTATTTATTTTATTTTACATTTCTTACTGGATTATTTTAACTTCATAATAAAGTCTTGAAAATTGAAGAAAAAAGTTATTTTGAAGATTATCACAATTAACATTCACACCCTCTTCAACAACTTTGACCTATCTAAAAACATTTTGGATTGCTCTGATTTATATGAGCAATCATACTCCACTCCTTTGCCATTTGTAATCAATGAAATAACACTACCTAATCCCATAGAAAAAAGCAGCTGCAGGGTTCGAAGGCAGATAAAGAGTGAAGAATCCGCTCAACAATGCAAAATACCCACTAGGTGGCAGCAGTCATCGCTGTTCAACTAGGTACCTGGAAATGTTGGTTGATTCACAGCACAGTTCTATGATTTAAACAACTTTGCAGGTGTGCTCAAGGGAGTTCGCTCCTGTGCTTGCCTCTGGCTACCTGACATGTTTGTACTTGATGGGAAATTTTAATTATGCCATCCTAGCTGGGGCTGATGAGCATTGTAGTCTAAAACATCTGGGGAGCGGGGACTTAATCAAATCTTTTTTCCTCAGCCTAATCTACATGCTTTGTAGATTCACCTTGATATAAAAAAGGTAAAGGTAAAGGACCCCTGACAGTTATGCCCAGTCGCAGACGACTCTGGGGTTGTGGCGCTTATCTCGCTTTATAGGCCGAGGGAGCCGGCGTTTGTCTGCAGACAGTTTTTCTGGGTCTTGTGGCCAGCATGACTAAGCCGCTTCTGGCACAATGGAACACCAAAACCAGAGCAGCGCACAGAAACACCATTTACCTTACCCTTCCCTATTTATCTACTTGCACTTTGATGTGCTTTCAAAATACTAGGTTGGCAGGAGCCGGGATAGAACAACGGGAGCTCACCCAGTTGCAGGGATTCGAACTGCTGACCTTCTGATTGGCAAACCCAAGAGGCTCAGTGGTTTAGAACACAGCGCCACTCGCATCCCTCACCCTGATATAGGGAGCATTTAATCTGATATAGAATATGCATGTTTGTTTTGCTGTGTCAGGGCTGTTCCCAATGTCTTGCTTGTCCTTTGAAAACACTGGTCAGAAAGTGAAAAAGAAATGGCTGAATTCTCCCTTCTTTTATTCGTTTACTTCTTAATAGATTTCTTTACTGCCCTTCACCAAAAATGGCTGCAGGGGCCATAAATAAGATTTTTTTAAAAAAAGACAATAAGCAAAACATTAACATGGTTCTCATAAATTAATTAAAATGTAATTAGCATCATCATTCAAATGACAAACCATCAGCCTCTGAAAGCCTGACTAAAAAGGGTATGTCTTCACTTGGCATTCAGAAGAATTATAGAATCATAGTATCGTAAAGTTGGAAGGGACCTCAAGGGTCATCTAGTCCAACCCCCTGCAATCTCAGCTAAAGCATCCATCGCAGAATATAAACATGAGAGGGAGGCCATTCAATGGGCACAGAGCCACCACGGAAAAGGCTCTTCTGCTCCGCCCCACACTAGAGCACCTCCTTTGACACAGAGACCACCGGAGAGCCTGCTCCTCTGATCTTAGTGCTTGCGCAGTTCAATGCAAGACTTGAATGTCAACAGAAACACGCTGAACTTGGCCTGGTTATTGTTGAGATGTCAGAAAATAAAGTTTTATAAATGCAAGCAAAGAGTTCTATCTTCATGGAAGTAGCCCTGATTCCACTGACTTTATCTAATTTTGCCTACTCTATGGAGTTAGAATAAAAAAATTCCTTCCAGTAGCACCTTAAAGACCAACTAAGTTAGTTCTTGGTATGAGCTTTCGTGTGCATGCACACTTCTTCAGATACACATGATGGACTTCCATTTCATGCGGCTCAATGTGGTGCCTTCCATGGTTGGTTCCAGTTACAGATAGGTAGCCGTGTTGGTCTGCCATAGTCAAAATAAAAAAATTCCTTCCAGTAGCACCTTAAAGACCAACTAAGTTAGTTCTTGGTATGAGCTTTCGTGTATCTGAAGAAGTGTGCATGCACACGAAAGCTCATACCAAGAACTAACTTAGTTGGTCTTTAAGGTGCTACTGCAAGGAATTTTTTTATTTTGACTATGGCAGACCAACACGGCTACCTGTCTATGGAGTTAGGTAAAACATGTAAACAAATATGCAAGCAGCAGTTGGGGGGGGGGAGGCAGAGTAGAAAATAAATCCCAGCTACTTACCACAGAAATGTTAGTGTTGTTTGGGGCCAGTGGAACTGAAGCATTGAACAATGTTGTATTCACTGCAGAAAAGGAGTTAGTTAAGATTTTAAAAATATATATATTAAAGAAAAAGTCTCACTCCAGATATGAAATCTTGCTTAACAAGCCACTGTTCTCTCCACTGGCTTGAACTGTTTCGAATAATCCCTATTTTATAGGCAAAGCAGAAGCACAATCCGTATTCAGTTACAAATTCCAGGGTGGGATCCAGAATCTCCAGTCAGTTGCATGATGAGGCATGAAGCTTGAAACATTGACAAAACTCTGACCAAATTTGGGGATGCAATTACAGATTCTTTATGGTGGGTTAACAAGGAAATGCCTTTCTGCCTGAATGAGGTCTGGCAAGTTGGAGGACAAATGCCCTGGTTCTAACTCCAGCAGAAACTTCTCCCTGATTAACATAATGTGTGGCCTTCCAATTTGGCTTCAGGGGTGACTTCAAAAAGCCAAATTAGATGCCTCCCAGATACCCAAGGTGTCTTTTGGCGCATATTGAAACAGTTGACCTTATATAATAGCTACTGCTCAAGAGACTTCATGGCTGAGAGGCAATGGTCCAATTCAGATCAACCCGGAGGACAGGATCTACAACTGCACGAAAAACTCTCCATCTTGGAAGAGGCAGCGACCGATCCTTATTTGATCCCATATTTGCTTCCAGACATCCTGGCTGCCAAGCAAGGCTGTCTACAAAAACGCAACTATCTCAAAAATAAAGAGCCATTTACAACAGAGAGCCAGTGTAATGTGATGGTGATATTGCTGAGCCTTCATCTACCTGGTGCCATTCTAGCTGCAGCTGGTGGGAATTATAGCCTAAAACATCTGGAGGGAACCAGACTGTTTAGTTCAAATCCCAACTCAACCAAGATGATCACTGGATAATCTTGGGCCAGTCTTGATTTCCCAGTAAGCTACTAAGTCGAGGTGTGGGGGTGCCACGCATGTTGGCGAACTATTTGAAGCCTAGCCCATTAGAACCCACACAATCACATTTTGAGAAGGTTGCAGTTCAAAACAGACAAGATACTCACCTGTTATGAGATGGGAGAAAGTGGCAGGAAGAACTGACCAGATGGCTTGCTCATAATCAAGACTTCTAACTTTTTTTTTAATTAAACAAATACCACATAAATATGACTTTTGTACTTTGCTAGGTTGCGTTCTTTGGTACAAACCTTTTCTATTCTGCAATTATTGTCCCAAGGCAAGAGATGGAGTAGAAATTTGTTTTCGTTTACATTCTGACGCAAACTCAACTAGCTCACACTCCCCAAACTAGCTTGCAAACTGAAACAGTTCACAATGCAAATTTTGGAATGCAGCTTGCAAAAAAAAAGGGCATAAAAAGCTTATGTTAACAGAAGGTGCGTGTACACATTAGTGAAAGGAACCAAAGAAAAAGAAAAATTGGGCAAAATTGTGTACAAAAATGTCTATGTTTAGGAGAAAAGTGCATGAAAATGCATATAATTTTCCTCTGTAGTTTTTTATTGTAAAATGATGCAGAAATAGGAACTGAAGTTAAGATTGGAAGCAGGAGAAACTGAATTTAACAGATCCCTCAATCCCTACTGAAGGCCACCACTGTGGCAAATACAAATAGAAAACACCCCCCCCTCCAAAATTTGTGGTCAGTGGGTAGCAGCTTCTTCAGGAAGCGTTCTTCATCTGCCATCCTGGATTCTCACTGCAAGAAAGAGGATTCTCTGGATCCTTTCCCACCCACCTTTTCCAGAAGAAAACAGAGAAAAAGCAGGCCACCTTTCAGGGAAAATATGAAGAGAAATTCCAAATAAGCAGCACTGAAACCAAAACAATCCTTATAATACTACTCCAGAATTTCATACTAAGGGATCTCAAAAGATGTGCTTTTGCAAATAGTAGCGAAGTCCAGAACAAGTCAGCACTATCCTTACAGATTTACAGGTGTGGTCTATCTGCTTCAGCTTGGTCCGGTAAACGGGTGGCTTGAAGGAGCTGCGTGGCCAATAAAGGCAGCAGGTTGACTCACCGACGTCTCCTTCATTGGACTCTCTCACCCCCACTGAGCTTATAGAGATCAGACCTCAAGCAGCCAGGATCTCTTCTTGGAAAGCCTCCTTGCTTTGGGGATTCATCTCTGCTCAGGATTCCAGAATGATAATAGTGGGGGAAAGGAAAACATGTGGCTGAAAATAACTCTTATCAGCCTGAACGAGCCCCAACATGAGCAATTTTGTGCAGAAATGTGTGTTTGGTTTTGATCACTGGGTCAACTAAGCCAAGATGTGGTACTGCATTATCTCAGCGATAATGAATCTTCCCAGTGGAGGACAACATTAAAGGAGTTAATGAAGGAGAAGTGATTGCTGGGTTAGAATCAGAGTTTTTGGTAATATTGGGTCATAACACTCCACTGCTGAAGAAAAGCAAAATAAGACCAAGCAGAGAACAGAGAAAATCACTGTTATTCATTCCAGATTCCTTTATGGGGTTACAACAAAGTTTCTCTCCACAACTGTCAGTTTTTTCCAGGACCAGACATATTTTGTGATTTCCAGTAGCTTAAAAAGTGATTGTTTCATTACCCAACTTAAAAGAATTCTGTAGCATTGGCTGTATTATTCTAATTCTTATTTAAATGGTTTGGATGAGAAGGCTTTATGTAAGCTGTGTATATTCAGAACTAGTGATGAAAGTAATAATTAAAAACAAAAAAGGAACGAGTATCAAATATTAAATAATTTTAATATTTATAAAATGATACTCACTTGAGATTGAAAGCAGCCAAATAGATGTGTGCAGCAGAGACAAATATGGTACAAATCAGTTACAGTAATAAAAAATCATAACTAATGAAAAGAGAAAACAAAAACAAAAAAAGCACCAGAGGGCGATTATAGCAAGCACTCTCAGTATAAAGAGGAGAGAGATGTTTAATTCTGATACCACTTATGTAAAAACATAAAATAACAAAATTAAGCTGATCTGTGGAAGGACCATCAACAACATGCAAAATGCTAAAAAGAGAATGTACCAAATTATCCTACGATGCAGACATGACAATGTCAGGGACCAAAAAGTTGGTCTCAACATGGTTCAACATCCATTTCTGGTTTGCCCACAAGCTAACACAGAACTGAATCCCATCCATGGTTTCTGAATGACTGGAAATGGATCTGGGATTGCCACAGCTACCCTGTTGTTGCTGCTGTTGTTGTTATGTTTACGAATAACATTACTACCCAGTTATCTGCAAACATCACCCCATTGTTGTTGTTGTTATGTTTGCAGATAACATTATTACCCAGTTATCTGCAAACATCATCCTGTGTCCAATTCTGGGCACTACAATTTAAGAAGGATGTTGACAAGCTGGAAGTTGTGCAGAGGAGGGCAACAAAGATGATCAAGGGTCTGGAAACTAAGCCTTACGAGGACCTTTTGAAGGAGCTGGGTGTGTTTAGCCTAGAAAAGAGGCGACTGAGAGGAGATATGATGGCCATCTTCAAATATCTTAAGGGCTGTCACATGGAGGAGGAAGCAAGCTTGTTTTCTCCTGCTCTTGAGGGTAGGACTCAAACCAATGGCTTCAAGTTACAAGAAAGGAGATTCCAACTAAACATTTGGAAAAACTTTCTGACAGCAAGAGTTGTTTGACAGTGGAATGGTCTCCCTCCGGAGGCTGTGGACTCCCCTTCCTTGGAGGTTTTTAAGTAGGGGTTGGGTGGCCATCTGTCATGGATGCTTTGGGGTGATTCCTACATTGCAGGGGGTTGGAGTAATTGGCCCTTGGAGTCCCTTCCAACTGCATGATTCTATTTGGTACCTGGTAATGCAGTCTGCACCAGGTTGCTTTGGCTCAGAAAAAAGCTTAGCTCTGCTCTGGTGCACACACAAACATCTCATGGATGTGGACGGCCCAACTCACCTCAATGGAAAAAGCAACAGTGCGCACACTGAGGAACACCCATCAAGGCCTGCTTCCCCCAATGGAAGTGTTTGGGGAAGTCCCTGGGCTCAGGTCAGAGCAGTCTCTGCACACATCAGAAGCCCCTCTTCTAAAAAAACACTGAACTTACTGGAGACCTTGGCAGTAAAATGGGAATTTTACCTTCACCTTCAGTCAGGCATGGAAAGGAGACTGGCCAGTGTAGCTTTGGGTTTGTTTGTGGGAGAAGCAGGTCCAACTCTTAGTCATGAAGCTGACTAGGGAACCTCAGACAAGCTTTCAGTTGGTTGCAGTAAGGGGAAATTGCAATAAGAATGAATAATAAAGTGCTTTGTGCACTGTTATTGCAACCTTCCCCAACCCGGTGCCCTCCAGATGCTTTGAACTGCATCAGCCTCAGCATCCACTGGCTGTGCTGGTTGGAGCTAAGGGGCACAGGAATCAACTCCTAGGGGCTGAGGTCCCTTTGCTGCCATAAAATATTTGAGCTCCCCCTCCCCCAGTTGATAGACATTGCCATTCAAATGGTATGTGTGCACCACTTTATGTGATTGATTACGCAGGATGGGGCTTCCTTGTCCCCCCCCCCTAATTTATTCATGTTGACATCCCTGCTAAGGGGAGTTGTAATCCATATCATCTGGAGGGTACCAGGGTAAGGAAGGCTGGCTTAGTGATACACAGAGGAAGTAAGGTAGTTGAGGTTGCTTCAGCGTATGGGGCTTAGGATCAGTAATACCTCTAGTGGCCAGAATGAACCTTGAGCATAAGGCTCAGGAGATGTTGACTGCCAGGAGCAGCTTTGATCAGCTGTCGTTGATTCACCAGCCACAGGTCCTGCTCAGAGTAATGGATCTAAGCTCCTGTGTTGGTGACATCCAGACTGCATTGCTCTCTGTGTGGGGCTACCCTGAAAGGGTGACAGTTGGGAAACTTTGATAGCTGCAAAAAGCAGTCGCTAGAGTACTAGTAGGACAAAGTCAAGCTCACAGTACACCTACCCTACAGCAGTTAACACTGGTTGACCACTTGTTCCTGGGTTCAATTTAAGGTGCAACCATTGACCTGTAAAGCCCTAAGCACCCTGCAACCCAGTTACCTGGAGGTCCCCCTTCACCCTTAAGAATCCAGGTGAGTCGCTTTAAGATGATAATCTCAGCAGAGCAGAATTATGCTAAGTGCTAAGGGATAGGCTTCCTCCGAGAACATGCTCAGCCCAAGGATTTTTGATGAGTAGCAGAACCAAGCTCACAAGTCCTTCAGTACAAAAATCCATGCCTGGTTTCCCCCACAAGCAATCTAAAGTGGGAAAGCTTTTAAATAATTGCTATAGACAACTGACAGTCAGAAATCCTTTTCTCATCTAGGGCAGATCACCAAGAGATCTGCCAGTAGCTCCCAGTCTTCCTGATTTAGAGAGCAATCATAGGTACGGTTACTCAGTCAGAATCAAGTCACACTGAATTCAACAGGCCTTCCTTCCTTCCTCCCAAGTAAGTGTGTATTGGATTGCAGTTTTACTGAACCCTGGGGTAATATCGATAGATTTCACAGCCACCCAAGAGCCACCACAAACAGTTCCAACAACAAAGTGAAGTTCGTATCTAAAGTTCAAAAACCTAACACAGATGGTGGGGGTAGCTGTGTTGCCCATGGCCTGTGATGCCTCAGTTAAGTGTCCATAATATTTGAACACATTCTATAGAGAATTTAGAACAGCAATGAACACTATCAGGCTAGGGAATGCGGAGGCCATGTGTCCTTCAGTGGGGGTGAAGGTAAGGAGATAAACCAGCAGCAGAAGAGTGACCCCAACAGAATAGGAGTAACTAACTGCAAATTCATTGCATGAAAATAATGTAGAGAGGAGAGTGTGACCTGACACCCCCCCCCCAAATGAATGCCTTTTCCTCCAGCTCAGGATGGAGACAAGTAACCGAGAAGTCCAAGCTGGAGCTAGAGAACATATGAGAATGCAATAACTTCAAAAGTTTTTTTTTTTAAACTGCAAAATTTCCATTTATTTTGTTCCAAATACCACTTCTTCTGAGAGTTAACGTTTTCTGCTGATTTATTATTATGCAGAGAACTCTGTTGCCCTTCAATATAATTAAGGTAGGTTTTGCACTTTTTGAGCAAATATATACTTGAGAAATGGCAAGTTTTGGTGCAGCTCAAATGGGCAGGTGCCCCCCAGGAGTGGGGATGAGGGAGAAACTCAATTCAGCTGAATCTATCAAATTTGCACTTTCCAAAACAACATAAGAACCGAAACATAGCTGTCCATCAAAATTCGCACTTACATGAATTTTGCAAGACAGTTCTCCAACCAGACAGTGTTTACAAAAATGCACATAATAGAGGGATATGTGTATAAAAATGAATATATTAGTGAGAATTACAAAAGTGCATTTTATCAGGAGAAGCTGTTTGCAAAAAATGTGTTTGTTAGTCAAAAGTGCAGACAAAAGTGTGTTTATTAGGAGAAAATCACATTAAAATGCTGAAGAATTTCCATGCTGTTTTTTAAAACTGCATCCTGGGAGTTCATGCTGATGGTCTGTTAACAAATTGACTAAATAAATAAATAAATAAATAAATAGCCTTCTACAATACAGCCACTGTCAGAGAAGAGTACATCATGGCTCTGGAAAAAAAGAATTTGGTTTCTTTTTCCCTGATGAGATATTAAATTGTCTTGTAAGTCCGCTCACCCCTCTTGGTGTGGTGGCATTGCAGGACAGTGGAGGCTTCACTGCGGCCCCAACGAGGGAACTGGAACCTGCAATGCCCTTCCTGATAGGTGGCGGGGGCATAAGCCCCTGCCACCTATCAAGGACAGGGTCCTAGCCCCAGACGGCAGTCCCTGCGGGGGTCACCCTATTTGGTGTAAATCTTAGGAACCCCCGCCTGGATTGACCACACATCACTTCCAGCAGGTGGGCCAGAAGTATTTAGATTGCCCTGTGCCCAAGCCAAACCTCTTTCATCTGTATTCAATAAGGTGGTGGCCTGTTTTGACCTAAAGCCAGTCTTATTGGTCTCTTATTTGCATGGGTTGGGGTATGGGGAGCCCGACGCCTGGTCCTGCAACTAAGATGCTCTCTTCTTGCAGTTGTAGTATCAAACACTTTATAGACGTTCAGGAAAACTTTTCAAATGTCAATATTATAAGTGGAGATATATCTAGATCATGGGTGCCACATCAAATTTTTAAATTTTAGTAGAACCCCAAGACCAACCAATGAGAGACTGGTGGTGTTCTTTTAAGAGGAATGGTTTGGGGTGGACACAGGGTGGGACCTAAGGGGATTTTTTCTTCTGTAACTCTCACTGAGTATTACAAAATGAAAGTAACTGGGTTTTCATCTTTTATTCATCATTTGTAGAAGTGGAGTTCTTTGGTCGTTAGTTAAGTTTGTCAGTTTAAAATAAAAGTAATCAGTGTTAAAGAAGCGCATGAATTCATCTACCACATAAATCAGAGATGGGTTACAATAACATGAACTCAATTTTTGTTTTGTTTCAATCTGCTTATATAAAAAAATAAGAGCTCTTCTCCTTGGGAGTATCTCAGAGAGAGCTTGCTAACTGAATGTGCAAATAAATCCAGGCTCAACTCTGTGTGAAGGTATCTCAAATTCAGCACCAAAGAAACAACAACTTATGCATCTCAGATGAATTAGGCAAATTTGCTGATATTTTCCTGTTTTTTGTAATATCTTTTGCTGGGATGTATTTTTACTGAGGGGCAACTACTCTGCTCGATGTCACTGCTCTTTCCCTTTCTGGAACTTCACACATTTTCAAGCTCAACTTCACAGCCATAAGGACTCCGAGCTTACATTACAAAAATCCAGAAAGCTGGAAAAACCCCAGGAATTTGAATTCTGTATACAACACCATATACCATGCATGTGCCTTGATCTTTCAGTATGCATGCAATCCTCTTTGTGATCCATCAGCTTTAAAATCTCACATGGAAGGAACATTGATAATGTTGAAGTAAGATTCAGTTGCCAGTCCACTCAGCTTCTCTGCATGGCCTCTGCCACAGGCAGCAAAATGACTTGGGCTGGCCTTGACTATGACTGACAGACCCCGGGGGTCATTGGCTCTTAAATAGAATTTTGTTAAAATGCTGGTGAAATTATTTAGTACACCAGCCACCAATTTAACTTGAACACATGGAGACTTCTTGCATGCCAGTTTTCACCCGCTTGCCTCAACATATGATGCCTCCCACACGGTGCACCCTGATGCCACCTCTATGCACAATGCTCCTGGTCACTGGCCTGAGCACATTACAACATCATGCAGAACAAGCCCCAATGAAGAGGGGCAGCCAGAGATGCCTCTGCTATCTCAAACCAGTCTTTGCAAGGATACATCAGAAACCTTTTGCAGGACTCATTTCCTTCAGGCACAGGGTATCAACACAGAACTGTGGTTCAAACAATGGATGGCAGCAAGGAACGCACACCAGGATTGCATCAGGAGGATGCAAGACTTGTACTCACCTGGGTCTGGAGCAATGCACTCGCACTTATACATTGTCACGTAGTCTGGCTTGAAGCCTGCATTGATGGGGTAATACTTGAAGGCCCCAATCATCTTCTTGATGGCGTCGTAGATGAAGATGAAGCTAATGAGAGTGGAGAACCCTTCCTCAGTGAACCGTGTGATGTATTTTATAATGAAGCTGGCATCTGTAGCCACCAGGATAAGGCACTGGAGAGCAGAGTGCAAGCCAATCCAGAGGCGAAACTCCATGTAGTCAATGCCATTGCCTCTGAAATTGGAAATGAAATGAAGTCATGGGTTGTTTTAAGTAATACTCATAAGACATTTGATCCTTATAAGGAAACGCAAGAAGAACACGTGAATGATGTCGCCATAATTCATCTAGTATTTTATTTATTTAGGGTCCTGCGAGGCTGCTCGTCCACTAGCCCAGGAGGCTCCCACTGGTACAATGGAGCCTTCCTTCCTCTCTGCAGCCCCCTCAACTGCTGATGCAAAGAAACATATAGAAAGGAGAATTCCTGCATGACAAGACCCAAGTCTGGGGCAGTACTCTTTGGTGAGGCAACCCCAGCAGAGATTTAATAAAATCACAAAATCTGCAGCAAAGCAAAATGTGGAAATATAGGCTGTTAGACCTTTAAAACATGTGCCCCTCCAAGTGAGTTCCAAAATGTCCCCTTAAAAAGTTTCTTTCAAAATGTTTTCTTAAAAGGTTTATTTCTTTCCCTCTCTGCCCAGTACACAGTTGGGAAGTTAAAAATTGTTTACTTACAAACTCTCCAATGGTCAGGTTTATGTGCTTTTCCATACATCAGTCAGAAGAGATGCACAGGAAAACTTATTTACAAAGTGGTAAAAGTACCTAAACTATCTATACAGGAAGTCAAGAGAGGCTTGTGAAAACTGTGCAACAGCTCAGACCTCTTCACATGCTGAGCTTCTTAGGTGGACTGGGGGAGAAGAAAGGCTTACTCTATGGTATCAAACCCTTCGTGCATTAATTAGACTGAAGCATGTTGGATATATGAGACTGGTTATCCCACAAACACCCTGAGGGAGTTGGATGAACATCAGGAGCAGATTTCGAGAGTGCCCAGGGAGTGAAACTCTGCATCTGTCATGTTGGATGCGACCTTTGTTTATTCATACATTTTGCAGAGCCCTTTTCACTGCAGTCATTTCCAACACAAATCAAAAGACAGCACTTAAAACAGTTAAAACAGTTAAAACATAAATTAGCAGCAGAACAGAATCGAACAATCCTAAACTCCAGAGTAGGGTTAGCCAAATGCAATAGAACGAAGCAAGCTTAGTTCTGTAAATCAATCCTGTTAGGAATGATTTCACTTACTTGCTGAAATCGTAGAGAAGTTTTTCAAAGATCAGGATGGGTCCTGTGCTGCTCAGGATAATGAGGGGCTGCCCAGCAAAGAAGCAGAAGACGGCCCCTGCCATTGCTGTGCCAAGAAAGCTCTCCATGACTCCCTGGTGGGAGGAAAACAGCTAAATGTCAATAGGTGCCATTTTAAGTGCTGTCAAAAATGACACTGTTTGGGTGCAAAACAACACCACAACAATCATTGCCACATGTTCAAGAGTGCCTGGGTTCCAGGTACCTGCGGATAACAGGGTGGGGCTCTGGGACCACGGGCAGCGTGCAGAGTCATGTCTGTGCTGATGGTTCTTCACTCACCTGCAATGCTTTGTTCTACATGCCCACATTTGGAGATGGGAGATGAGCCCAGGTGCACTCAGATGCACACCCACCTAAATATGGACAGCTTTGGTCCCACAAATATGAATTTAAGCATTTGTTTATGTATTTTCGTACAGGATGGAATGGTTTCTAAGAACAAACACATTCATAACTAGCCTGGACCATGAATCGGCTTATCTGCCCATTCCTAGGGAGCACTGCCTGTTCCTGAAGCCTCCGTTTTGGCCCAGACTTGCCTGGTAGTTTTCTGTCGCATCCCCCAGCAGCCCGCCAAATGTGATGGCATTTGTGATGCAGCCAAGGTAGATGAAAAGGATGGCAGAGATGGACTGGATGTGAAAGCCCTCATAGAAGTCACTGGGAAACCAGGGCAGCTTCCTCTTGATATCCAAAAATAGGCCACCACAGAACCTGGAAAGGGAACAGGAGAGGCTGGGCACACTCTGCCCCAGAGGAAAGCACACAAGAGCCACTGAGGGAGAGAAGGGTTGGAATCCCCCCTCAGCCATGAAGCTCACTGGGTCAGTCACGCCCTCTCAGCCTAACCTACCTCACAGGGGTGTTGTGGGGATTTGATAAGGAAGGGGAAAACAATATACGCCACCTTGAGCTCCTTGGAGGAAAAGTGGGCTACAGATGCAAATACTACTACTACTACTACTACTACTATTACTACTACTACTAATAATAACAACAACTGAATAAATAAATAAACAATAATTTTTTTTTTAAGCATATGTTTCCACAAAAGTCAACTTCTGTGACGAGAACATATTCTGCAAATCAAATAACTCTGGCTAGATTTTCGGTGTTGCCCTGTGTATTCTACTACTGCTGGCCATAGGGGGAAGACACTAGCCAGCACAACACCGTGGCTGCCTTCACACAACAGTTCATTCTGTTTCTCCAGCGGTTAATTTCCGCATTATATTTGAGCTTTCACATGACGTAAAAGCCATTTCCAGAAATCTAGCAGAATACTGTGGAAGTTTAGTGCTCTCTTTCATGTTAATTGCTTCCAGAAAAAACAAAACAAAAACAAAGCTGTTTATAACTCCATTAACTCTGAAAATTGAGGGAGTAAAGTGATGAAATTTGGGGTGGTATCCTGCCATACAGTTCTCAGGGGGGAATTTAGTGCAACTTGTCAGTACATCAGTCCAAAAGCTACAGGTCCAAAACACAACAGGTACTGCAGTGTGAAAGGAATATTAGAAAATGGAAAAGCTAGCATTATAATCAGGAAAACTAACATAACATTCACCCTGCTGGAATGCCCTCTGTCACTATCCCTGCCCCAGACCCTGGGAGTCCTGCTGTGCTCATTCTCCATGCTTCTCCCACCTCCACAAATCCCAGGGGATGCAAAAGAACAAGAGGCTAGCTTCACATGGCTGTTAGAATTTTTGAGTGTAGGTTGTGCAGCATTGAAACATAAGGTGTTTTCTGGAGCAACACAAGGCCTGACTAGACATAATAGCTACAGGAGTGGTTGGTGGGGCACGAATGATGACCTGGCTTCCCAATGCTGTGATTCGCTGCTTGTACCAGAGAGGCACAGGCGAGGCAACCAACCTGAAGCTCCCGCCACTGCGCTTGGGTTGAGCTTCCTATTCTCTTGCCTTTCCCCCTCTTGGTACCAAATAGCTCCACACCGTCACACAACCCTTGCCGCACCACCACCCCACCAGCCGCTACTGGATGGCAGTGAGTTCATACATTTAAACCTCTATCTATCTATCTATCTATCTATCTATCTATCTATCTATCATCTATCTATCTATCTATCTATCATCTATCTATCTATCTATCTATCTATCTATCTATCTATCTATCTATCATCTATCTATCTATCTATCTATCTATCTATCTATCTATCTACCTATCTATCATCTCATCTATCTCATCTATCTATATCTATCTATCAATCATCTATCAATCATCTATCTATCATCTATCTATCTATATCTATCATCTATCTATCTAGCTAGCTACCATCGTCATCATCACAGAGTGGTTCACAACATAAAAGTACAAAATGAGAACACAAAATACTTAAAAAACAAAAACAAACCAGTAGCCCTTATGGAGAGAGGTGGTCCGTGAGGTGTTGTGGTCTTGAGCTGTTTGAGGTTTTATAAGTCAAAGCCAGCACTTTGAATTGGGCCCAAAATGTATTTGGCAGCCAGTGCTGTCAGGCCAGGACTGGTGTAATATATTCAAACCGTCTTGTCCCAGTCAGCAACCTAGATGAAGTTTCTGAACCATCTTTAGAAGCAGCCTCATGTAGAACGCATTGCAATAATCTAACCTTGAGGCTACCAGAGCACAGACAACAGAAGTTAGGCTATCCCTGTCCAGACACGGGTGGAGCTGGGCCTCCAGCTGAAGCTCAATCATATAGAAAGCAGGGGGTTGGAGGGCTCCTGAAGGCTCCTACTCTGGTTAGGCTGTGATGATGGAGGTGAACCTGGCTAGGGACTAAGAGTTGAGAGCCCAGCTTAGATGGCAGATTGCAGAAAGGACTATTATTATTATTTTTGGGGGGGAAAACACCCTGTTCTACACATTTGCAGTAGGTCTGGGTTTAAATACATATATTTGCTGCCACATTATCTAGTTTGGTCCATGATCTCAGGAGCTCTGTACCACGGGTGAAAATATCTCCAGCTTTAGGATTGTGTTTAGTGCTTTCCCTCAGTCCCTAAACAGATTCTCTTTCTGCTCACGGAGTCCAGAATGTTTTGCTTACCTTCCAGTCCAGATAAGCTCCTCCCCAATCTCGTGCACTGCTGGCATCTCGTCATCTTCGCTGCCTCCCCCACCACCGCCCCCTCCGCCCCCTCCGCCTCCGGCTCCTCCGGCCGTGCCATTCATTTGTCCAGCCTCACTCAGGGAAAACACAGATTTTCTGGTGGAAGAGAGAAATAGCAAAGTGTTAGGAAACCTGGTGCCTGAAGCGCAACGCCGCTTAGCCCAGCCTGCAAGCCTTTGTTCCTCTGAGGTTCTTTCATCAGGACTTCTGCTGAAAAGAGTCCTCCCTTTACCTCTTCTCGGCAGAGGGCACTTTCTTGGGTGGCTCTATTCTAATGTTTGGGTCCCACTCTCCAGGCGGCAGAACGATGACCTCGTCCAGAAACTCATCTATTCCAGCTATCAGGTCATCTCTGTCTCTAGCTTTGTAGGCGACATCACTGAACAGCTGGAAGTAAAAGTGAAAACAGGAATTATCTGGACAAGTCACTACCCGAGAAAATGCAGTGGAATACAATGGAGAGTGTTAAGTTGTGGGTGAACATATCAGACAACACAGCGATTCTTCAAACAGCTCTTGTTTATTCAGAGGCCGGAACAGAACTGAACTGAAGGGTTCAGCCAGCCTGCTTATATAGAGCTCCAGTACCACGTAACTGTAACAACTTTCTGTAACTATCCAATCACTGAACGTCACTTTCGATCCCTTATTTGCATATGTGGACCTGAGTAAAAACTATCTACAGTATCCCCCTGCTGGCCCAGGGTGAGAACTTCAGTACATAACACTGAGCCTCATTTCTTATGTGTTAACCAGTCTCCACTTGCGTAATGGAACTCTCCCCCCCCCTCTACCTGTGTGCTCTCCAGATCTGTGCTAGGGTTCCCCCCCAACCTTCTGGAGCAGATCTGGGAAGGGCACTGGAGGAGGGAGGTGTCATGCAATCAGAAATCCTTCACTGCCTTAGTTGAACCCTTTGGTTCAGTTCCATTGCAGAGTTGGCTACGTGTTTACCACCTTTCTGTACAAGGTACAGAATATGCCTTTTGTAATGCTGACCCTGGGTTATGCTATTGCATGACATCCTCAATAAAATATCAGAGCAGCATGGGTGTAGCCAGGATTTTGTTACAGGGGCAGGCTTAATGTTTTTTTCTAGGGGGGCAGAACCTCAGTTAGTTATCGTATTTTTCGCTTTATAACACGCACCAGACCATAACACGCACGTAGTTTTTAGAGGAGGAAAACAAGAAAAAAAATATTCTAAATGAAACAGTGGATGTATGATTTTTGTGGTTCATGCTGTGGCCACAGACATGTGATCTGACAGTGAGTTTGGAGTAGCTCAATGCAAAAATCCATGTGGATCCATGCTTTGTAACCACGTTTTTGCACCACTGCGGCCCCAGGCAACAGTGGGTGCGTGATTTTTTTGGTGCAAGATGTAGCCATGGACATGCTATGTGATCTGATGGTGAATTTGGGGTGACCCAGTGCAAAAATCCTGAGGATCCATGTGGATCCGTGCTTTGTAACCACGTTTTAAGTGGGGAGGGAAGGAAAAGCACTCGAGGGACAAGGAGCATGCGTGGGGTGGGTGGAGAAGGATGCTGCTAATAATGCAGAAGAGGGGTATAAGGGGAGAAGGCTCCTCTCCTCTTCCGCTTTGCTCCTTTAAAGCAAGCAGGCTCTGCTTTTCTCCCTCCTCCCCGCTCATCCCTGGCTTAGTGAGCTGAAAAACTTTGCTGCTATTTAGCGAGCTGAGTGGGGAGAAGAGAGGGACAGAGAGCCTGCTTGCTTTAAAGGAGCCAACCGGACAAGAGCCGCCTACACTCGTGTAAGCGGCTCCTCTCCTCTCCCGCTTTGCTCCTTTAAAGAAGCAGGTTCTCTGTCCCTCTCTCCTCCCCACTCAGCGGCTCTTCTCCCGGCTCTTCTCCCGCTTTGCTGTTTCAAAGCCAGCCATGGAGGAGGGAAGGAAGGGGAACCATGGATCCTCTGCTAACGACTGCAGCAGATCCCCCCGCCATCTGTAGGCATTCCCTCCATAAGGCGCACAGACATTTCCCCTTACTTTCTAGGAGGAAAAAAGTGAGTGTTATGGTGCAAAAATACGGTAAGTATTTTTATTGATTTACTTGATGAGGGGGCAGCTGCCCCCCTTGGCTCCGCCCATGGAGAGGAGGCATCTACGAAGACATTGAAAATGCACTTACATCATCTACCATGAGGGTGGCGATGGCTCTGCCAATTTCATTGTAGGATTTTGCCTTTCCAGTGGGACCCAGGAGGATAAAGAGGAATCTGGTTTAAAGAGGGGAAAAAGAAGCAAACTCATGAAGCATGAATGATGATATGCAAGCCATCTCACTGTGCTGCTCCCAGCTTAAATGACAGTTAGGCTACTTCAGTGTCTCCCAACATGCTGTTTAGGACTGGGGCTGATCAGCTGCGGCTGATGAGAATTGGAGGGCACCAAATTGTGGGATGTAAACACAGGAGCAGTCAATGACAACATTCCTAGAGTGTACATGTTAGAACATGGGGAGGGATGTCTGTCCAGCAAGCAGGTAAACTTCCTGGGGGCGGACTTCCTCCGCATGTGACCAGAGGTGGGTGTGGCCTCACCTGTGCAGGTAATGACAAAAGCACAGGGCAGGCAGCCATCTCTCTCTCTCTGCCATTTTCCTTCGATGAGGAAACATCTAAAGATGCTCTCTTGGCTCTCAGCCAAGAGAGGAGATAAGGGCTATCTTGCAACAAGATAGATTCTAAGTATATGTAACCTTTTTAAGCCTGTCTGCCTTCTGGGATCATGTTGTGAACAGAACGTGAGTAAACTCTTTTATACTTTTATAGAGACTGTGTTGTGTCTTGTATTTTAAGAGGGAACAAAAGGGGAAATTACCAGAGTAATTATTATAGAGGTTCTAGCGAACCTGTGCAAGCGTTACCGTTGCGAACTAAAAGGGGAATGTCTATAAACTCTGCTGATATTTTGGGAACTTGTTAGCACAAGTTGGATAAGGATATAATTAGTTAATATATCCTCTCCTGCACCCCAGAACATTCCCACACAAATCAGGGAAGGCTGTACTAGGCAAAACAGTTTCTATCTATTGCGCCCTTTTGAGGCTTCTATCCCAGACTTCTCCTAATGAATTAAAACATCTTGAACTCCTTGGGTGTTATTTTCCTTTCAATAGTTAACATGCAAGTTGTATTGTTCAGACAGATTTGCTCTGCCAAAATGGGACTATAATGCAGGCTAATTTCACTATTGCTGTCTAGATGTACTTAGAAACATTACCTTGATGTTTTGTACATACAATGGGCCAGTTACAGTCACATAATGCAGAAATTACTATTGCTTGTAGCTGCATCAATTACCTGAGATTTAATTCAATAGCACAGAAAAAATTATCTGTGCCTATAGTTTTGGGAAATAAAACCAGTAGCTCCTGATGGGTCATTTTTCTGCTAAATGCAAATATTTGGCAGGTCTGGGCTTGGTCAGTGTACAGTTGGATGGCTGCCTGCAAACTGTGTATTTGCTGCTTTGGGTGCAGTGATGACAAAAAGCGGGGATAAATATACATGTAGCAAAATAAAATTAAGAAAAATGGAAGCAGAGTTGAGAATGCTCATCAAAACGAATCCCAGCAAAAGCGTGTAATTTCATGGGATGGTGTCCAAGTGGCAGACATATTCAGGGGCAGAAGGCGTTCCTTCTGAAGGCCTTGCTTTCAGCCATCCTCTCCCCCCGCCGTTGACTTTTTTTGTAGGGCTGGGCGGGGGCAGGGCCACAATCCTCCTTTTAATCATCTACCTACCTCGTTGGGACAGGCACTTCTGTCACTCCACCCAGCATGGTCGACTGAATGAGCCGGACAAACGCTACAAACGGCTTGTCCAGGAAGTCCACTTCTCCCACAAGGACATTGGAGGCCTCAGCATCTTTGGGGATCTTCTTAATGAATTTGTTTTTGAGCTGGGAGAAAAACAAAAGCATTTCTCTAAAGATCAGTGTTTAGTTGTGGGAGAACATATTAGATGACATAGCGATTCTTCCAAAGCAGCTCTTTATTTGTAAGCTGGAACAGAACTAAACTGAGGAGCTCAGTCAGCCTGCTTATATAGAGCTCCAGAACAATTGTAACTGTTGCAACTTTCTAAAACTATCCAATCACAGAACGTCACTTTTCGATCCTTCATTTGCATACAAACTATCCAATCACTGAATGTCACTTTCGATCCTTCATTTGCATAACTATCTACAGTATCCCCCTGCTGGCCCAGGGTGAGAACATCAGTACATAACAATCAGTGATGCCCTTCTTTCGGTTTGTCTCTTTCTGCCTGAGTCAAAGCAAGAGCAAACTCCTTGCCAGCTGGGGAAACACGTCACTTAGAATCCGCCTGGGACTCTTAACACTCACAATGTGGCTGCAGTTGGATCTGTGGTAATTTCCATTTGAGCGGACAGGCGGAGACCCCCCTGACCCTGGGCGACACATGCGTGGAATAATGACTCAAGGCAACGTGTTATGGGATTAAAATTTGGCCACTTAATTAAAACTTCAGATGTAGGGAGACCTTAGCTCAGGCATTGGGCGTTTATCCCTCCCAGTCCCCGGCCAGGGATCTGGGGAACATCAGGGTTATTCAGAATGTGTGGGGATTGGGTTGGCTCTGGAGAACGTCTGTTCAAGCAGAGAACCCACCCCTCATGACAACTTAACAGCGTATGGCCAATGCCTCCCCTCAAAACAACCCCTTTAACGGGGAACTCTGAGATCACCGCCATCCCCAATTTAGGGAAGATAGACTAAAGGATTCCGCCCAAGGCCTGAAACCGCCAAAGTTGTGAGGTTTTGCTATGGGGAAGGCAAAACCTGCCAATGCAGGAAAAATCATTTCTGGCCCTTCAACAGCAACTGTAACATAGCAGCGCCTGCGCACCTGTGGAGAAGAGGTCAACCTGCAAAAGAAGGCTTAACTGTGGGAGGGCAAGGTGGGAGAAGCTCTGGAGCCGACTGAGAACTCCCAGGTAAGTTTCGCCCACTGTTGTGTGGGCTGGTCGATCTCTCCCCTTACCTGGCCAACTCTCTCCTGGCTACGCCCCCCCCCCAGCTGGGACTGGGTAACTGGCAGAGGCAGGCGGCTACCTCCGGGTATTACCCTCAATGTTTACCCAGTTCCATATTATTCACCCCTCAGATTCTACAGCAGTAAATGCTGCCCTCGACAAATGCTAAAGTCGCTCAGTGATGTGGTTAGTACATCCTCTATTGAGAGTATTTTTATTTATTAGCCATTATGCCAATTTACTTAATTTTAATCTGTTTGGTAGCTGTACCTCTTGAAAGCCTAGCTTTGTACTTATTTAATGTTCCTGGAGACTGGGTTCCAGCCATCTTAGTTTTGATTCTCGGTATTTTTACCGAATGTTGGGGATGGAGAAGAAATTTGATTCAGCATGAATTTAAAGCTGAACCTATCAAATCCACACCTTCTGAAACAATGTGTAAACTGAAAAACAGCTGTCATTTGAAATTCACACTTATCAAAACTGTGCAATTCAGTTCTCCAACCAAAAAATGTTTACAAAAATGCACATATTTTGATTTTGCATGTTAAATTGGCTTAACACCAAATTGGTTACTGTGTATGTACTATGTTACTACTATGGGAAATCCAGTTTTGGTGTTTACAGTTTCTGTTTGTTGTTCTTATTGTTAAAATTGTTAATAAAAATATTTTTTTAAAGGAAAACAAAAAAGAAACTATAAATATTGTCAAATGAAATCATATTTAACAGAGACAAATGCACATATTATGGGAAAGTATGCACAAACATGAAGATATCGTGAAAATAACATACAAAAATGCATTATATTAGGAAAATTGCTTGCAAAAATGCATATTTTAGTCAAAACTGCATATGAAACTGTTTATTAGAAGACATTTGCAGTAAAATGCTGATCAATTGTCATGAGTGTTTAAAAATAAATAAATTCACAAATTGCTGCAAAATGTGGAGAACTGAATTTAAGATTGGAAAACTGGGAAACAGAACAGTGACACTGACAGATCCATCCTTACTGAAGGTAGACCGTGTGGCTGTAGTGTCATTGCAATAATTATCCTAAATTGGCCTGACCTGACTACAACTCCCATCAGCCCCAGCCAGCAAAATCATAAGATGTGGATGCTTAGGGGAGCACAGCTGTACTGGCTAGGGCTGATGGGAGTTGTAGTTCAAAATTCTGGAGGCTGCCATATTGGTATAGGCAGAATTAAATCCATTTTAGTGGTTCATTGGGAAGTTCTACTGTGCTGTCATTAAATCCAGTGGGGCTTCAGTGGCAGAACATCCCCATGGACTGTGCCTGAAGAGTATGGAATTAATCCAGAGTGCCAGAACTTGACAGTATAAGCACCCACCACTTCCCTTGCTAAGTCCTCCCCATATGCCCACCACAGAACATCACAGTATATTCATATTTTAGGAACAAGGAAACGGCCTTATATTGATCCATCTAACTCAACACTGCCAACACTGACTGACAGCCGCTCACCAGGATCCCAGACAAGGGTCTCTTCCAGCCAGCAGCGGGTGGTGTGTTGGGGACATCCATCCAAACAGATGAGTCACTGCTGCTTACAAAGAACAAGTGCAAAGGCGTTGGCAGGAGTGTTGGGTTGACTCTGATGGTGCCAGCCTCCCGGCCATCTCCCGCTTCCTCTTCTCCTTCCCCGTAAGCAGCAGCAACTCAGCAGTCAGGAGGTCAGATGTGATCAGAACTGGCATCTTAAGAGACTCTGTCACAAGATTAGGGCCCTGTGGTGTTGGAATTCTGCCTGGGTCAGAGGAATGTGCCACAGCGTAGGCACCGGCAGATATTCCTGTCTACCTCCCCGCGTCTCCACTCTGCTGATAAGCAGGCGAGGTCTCGGCGATTCATCTCAGATGTGTGAGAGGAACACACCGTTCATCATCTCTCCCCTTTGGTGTCCCCCAAGAGGGGAAAGAAGCAGACAGAAAACTATTTACATCCTTTATTTCTGTCTCTCATACCAGTACAGAGAAACATGTCTGCACTCGACAACAGCAAGAAGAAACTCCACCCATGTACTTCCAGTACGGGTCATATGACACACACACACTGAGCTAACATCCGGTGCTCAGTACAGATTGGACTGCCCCTTTGTTTCCATGGCAACAGTCACAAACATCCTGTCTGGCTTTCCAGCCACAAGCAGCTGACTGAGCTGCTGGAGCCTTTGCTTGCTGCAGCATTGGTGCTTTATGGTAACATCCTCCCCCTAAAGTATCAATGCGTGCTGCGAGCAAAGCGTCATCCAGAGAAGAAAACAAACAGTTGTTATACTTATAACATTCCCCTGTTGTTTCAGTTCCACCCTTGGAACTACCCGCCACTGGTTTTACCAATGTACCTCTCTGGTTGTGTGACTTTACATTTCCTTGGTTGACGACTCTCTGTTGTGCCTTTGTCTCTGACTCAGACACAGCTTCAATCTGTCCTTGATCGTTTACAACAGCAACATATGCTAGGTTAGCAAACTCCTTTGAATACCTCTTGGGTGGTACACCCTTCGTTGCTCTCTCAGACCTACGTAAGAGCTGCTGCTCTTCTCTGCTTTCTGGTTCAGCCTCTGAACTCTCTGAAGAACCAGTAGTAAGCTTAATCAGTGGTTCATCCTCCTTTTCTGAGGGTCTAGTCATTATTTGAGATTTCCTCTCAATGACTGTGACAACTGAGCTGTCTGAGCTATCGCTGTCATCATCAGTACCACTGAACTCAATGAGATCAAACTCATCATCAGAATCATCATCAGAATCCTCTGTAGAAAAAGTGTGAACAATCACTCTCTCCTGTTCAGGAGCACTCTCTAGAAATTTTGTGAGAATCACCTGACCAGATTCAGACAAAATTACTCTGTAGAGACCTTTTTCATAACCCACAAAGATGCCTCTGGCATTCTTTACCCCATTTGGAGCTTCTGTTCTCACATGAGACCCGAAAACCTTGAAATAGGCAACAGAAGGTTTTCTATTGAACAGTTTCTCAAAAGGAGAACATCCCAACTCTGTTGAGACTTTCCTCAACCACACATGAAGATAGGACGCTAAAGATTCAGCCCAATAATCATGTGGCAAATGTGAACTTAGCAATTGCGCATGCATCCCTTTTTGCAATTCTTTGTTCACTTTTACACAGACACATTTCTTCCATGCTTCTTCGGAACTAGCAAGTTTGTGTCTTATCCCTTTCTCATCCAGGAACCTCTGGAAATCCTGTAAAAGAAAAACTGGCTTGTCATCTGTGAAAAGACAATCAATGTTAGCATCATGCATACTTTTAACCTTGTCACAAAACTCCTGAAACTTTTCTAAAGTTTCCTGCGGTTTCTTCATCAAGTAAACCCAAGAATAATTAGTGTAACAATCGACACACAAAAGGTAATATTTTGCACCGCCTCTAGATGGTTCTAGGGGACCAATCACATCAGCATACACCCGCTGAAACGCTCTGTCGACCTTTTTAGCCACCTTCTTGGTGTCCTTGTTGGTGGTCAGACCTGTAAGAGAAAAATCGTTAGAATCAGAAGTATTACATTTCATATAATCACTTTGATCAAAAGTCAACAAATACAGTCCATCTTTCTCTTTGGCAGTAAGAAACAGTTCTCCATCTTTGTAGATCTTGCATCTTTTAGCATCATAGTACAGTTTTAGTCCCTTCTTTGCAATCTGCGAAGCACTCAGCAGACTAAATTTCAGTTCTGGAACCAGGTAAACATCGCTTATAGTCAAGTTCAGACTCTCAAGATACACAGTTCCAATTCCGGTCGCTTCCAGTTCTTGACCGTTGGCTTGTTTCACAGTGAAGCTTTGCTTCTTCAACGTCGAAAACAGTCCTCTGTGTGGGCAGAGATGCTTCGTGGCACCGGTATCGATTATGAATGCGTTCCCAACATCTGGCGTGATTCCTTTCGCCATCATCGCCTTTGCAGGTTTCACCTGGCACTTGGTACGGCTTTTGCTTGACGCCTCAGGTTTCGTAGAGCTGTTCTTGGCTCCTTTTGACTGTCTTGGCTGCCTACAGTTCCGCTGTAGATGCCCAGTCTGTCCACAATTGTAGCATCGGACAGCACTCAATGCTACGGCATCACCAGCAGTGGGAAGATTCGAACTCTGTTCTTGCCTCCCTCTGTCTTTCACTTCCAGTGCAGCAAGTCTGTCGTGTTCGTTCAGGACGACGGCACAGACTCTTTCCGCGGTTAGCTGCTGAGCAGGTAGCGAACCAAGCTGACTGGCAACAACCTTGTAAGTCTGGTTCAGGCTGTTTATCATCATGAAGCAAAACACTTCCTCCTGTAGACGAAAATTGCGTTCTACCATCTGTTGACGCAGAAACTTCATCTCTGTCAGGTGCGCTTGAACATCTCCATCAGGCGCTAATCTCAGATTGGTCAACTTCTCAAAATACAACAACGCTGAAGAACCAGCATCTCTCTGATGCGTTGTACGCAGCGCGTTCCAAACCTCTTGCGCAAATTCCAAATGCTGTATATGCACAAGCTGCGAGTCTGACACACACAGAATTATAGCAGTCCTAGCCTTCACATTCTGTGACTCCCAAGCACGCGTTGGTGCTGCAGGGATGGGATTCTCAATCACCTCAAACAGTCTCTGATTCTGCAGCAGGGCCTTCATCTTTACAGACCAAGATGAATAATTGTCATTGGTCAGGAGGGGTGGAGAAGGCAAACCTCCCCCCTTCTTGGCATCCATTTTGAGTCCTTGCATTGACTCTAAAACACAAGCCTCTAAAATCCAATAGCTGGCTTGTTTACACTGTTGACACCTGGCAACTCTGACACTGGCTGCGTTGGAAAGTCCCTTCCACCAGTTCGTGAGGACCTAGTCATAACAAAACTGACTGTCCAGCCCTCTCGAGTAACTTTCCATTTCTCCTCTCTGAGGCACAGCCTTCTGAAGGACGTTGCTAGGCAACAGCACATTCCTTTCCTTGGACAGGAAACCACAAAAATGCCTGGTATGCAGGCCTCTTCTAAGTTGGAGCTGCTTTCCCACACACGCTCTCCGTGAAGCAGAGAATGAATCAATCTGCATTCACTCTTTTAAGCCCTTAAAAGTCTCATACCTTGAGCATCGGCTTTGCTGTCAGCTTCTTCTGGTCAGCTTCTGGCTGCAGAGAATCAGCCTCTCACATCAGGCTTCCATGGAGCAGAGGAGGACCTTTCACCAGCCTCTCATACAGATGTCCGATGGATCGAAGAAAACAGCAACCATCCGAAGGCTGCCAGTGTTGGAATTCTGCCTGGGTCAGAGGAATGTGCCACAGCGTAGGCACCGGCAGATATTCCTGTCTACCTCCCCGCGTCTCCACTCTGCTGATAAGCAGGCGAGGTCTCGGCGATTCATCTCAGATGTGTGAGAGGAACACACCGTTCATCATCTCTCCCCTTTGGTGTCCCCCAAGAGGGGAAAGAAGCAGACAGAAAACTATTTACATCCTTTATTTCTGTCTCTCATACCAGTACAGAGAAACATGTCTGCACTCGACAACAGCAAGAAGAAACTCCACCCATGTACTTCCAGTACGGGTCATATGACACACACACACTGAGCTAACATCCGGTGCTCAGTACAGATTGGACTGCCCCTTTGTTTCCATGGCAACAGTCACAAACATCCTGTCTGGCTTTCCAGCCACAAGCAGCTGACTGAGCTGCTGGAGCCTTTGCTTGCTGCAGCATTGGTGCTTTATGGTAAGACTTGACATCTTTCCGCAGGGCCTGCAAGACAGAGTTGTTCCACCAGGCCTTTGGTCAGGGCCCAGCCTGACTCCCTCCTCTGGCAACCTGCACGGAATGTTGCTTAACGGTTGCCATTAATTTGCTTTTAATTAATTTTTATAATGAAATGTTTTTAGAATGTTGGATTATTTGATTGTTTGATTATTTGATTGTTGTTAGCCGCCCTGAGCCCGGCTTCGGCTGGGGAGGGCGGGATATAAATAATAAATTTATTATTATTATTATTATTATTATTATTATTAAGCAGGGCTACTAAGTGAGCTCATAGCTGAGTAACATGATTCAGTGTCTTACAAGTTCTCATAGCTTGTACTCTAAACCGCAATGCTATGCTTGTACTCTAAACCGCAATGCTATCTGAAGAAGCTTGTACTCTAAACCGCAATGCTATCTGAAGAAGTGTGCATGCACACGAAAGCTCATACCAAGAACTAACTTAGTTGGTCTTTAAGGTGCTACTGGAAGGAATTTTTTTATTAATGCTATGCTAAGTTCATCATCTTGATCACATATCCCATAAGTAAACATAAAATGTGTGGGATAACCAGCCTCATATAACCAACATGCTTAAGTCTAATTAATGTATGAAGGCGTTAATACCATAAGAGTAAGCTGTCCTGCCAGGCTTAGCTATGACCACTTCCCCTTATCTTGGGAGGAACTAGGTATTCAAGCCTTTGTTCTCACAGTATACACGTGAACTTTGGTGTGTGAGGAGTTCTGAGCTGCTCCTGCCAGCCACATGGCTTTAACCAGCCTCTCTTGAGTTCCTATACCAATAGTTTAGGAACTTTTACCACTTTCTAAGCAAGCTAAGTTTTACTGCCTGTGCAACTTTTTCTGAATGCTGTATGGAAAAGCACATAAACCTGGCCTTTGGAGAGTTAGTAAGTAAACCATTTTAAATTTACCATACATGTGATCTTTTTCCTATGCTGGGGAAACAGGGAAACTTTGGTAGGAACTTGAAGGAGCATATTCTAAAGGTCTAACAGCCTAGATTTCCACACTTGGATGCATATTTTGTGATTTTAATGCTCCACTGGGGTTCTCTCCCAACTTGGATCTTGCTCCCAATTTGGATCTTGGGATCCAGGAATCCCCCCTCCACGAAGGGTGCTGAGATACAAAGAAGGAGAGCACTTATTTGATCTTATTACTTCTGTAGGAAGGAGAATTCAGCTTTTGATAAAACACCTTTGTGGAATTCTTTCTTCTTTGCAAACATTGATTGCAGCAGAAGAGCAAGATATGGATGTAGTGGAGGATAGAAACCTCACTTAACAGATCCATGCCCAAGACTCTTTTTGTCCTTTTCTGGCTGTTTCATTATTATTAGCCTAAAAAGGCTCAATAAACTTCAGGCTGAGGTTTATTATAATCTATATGCTGGCATGAGGAGAGGCATGTGAGTAAGGCAGAAAGCTCTCCCTCCTACCCACTGCTGCCACCCCCCCTTTTTACTAATCTTTTAAATCCATAATGGAAAAGAAGCCAACAAAGCTTTTGGAATAAGCAGAGAGCAGGAGTTAGGAGCAACCTCTAAGCTTCATGTAAAACTTCATGTAAAAGTCCCTTTGTAGTGGCCCTACTAGGCTGATTAAGACCAGTGTTCTTTTGGGAGCAAAATACTTTGCATGCCTTCAGGTTAACCCTCCCCACACCCACGTTTCAAGCAGGAGACGTGAACTTGCATTCAGAAGCTGCCAGATACCGAGTCAGAGCAATCGTCTGGAGTTCACTAGCAGAGGCTCTCCAGGATTTCTGATGGATCTCTCTCAGCCACACCTAGAGATGCCATGGATGGAATTTAGGACCTTCTGCATCATGCAAAACAGGTGCTTTGCCACAGATGTGCTGCTACAGCCCTTCCCTTTGTGTCAAAACAAATCCTTACTGCGCAGAACTAGGGAGGTGACCCCAAAGCAGTACTTCTGCCCCCTGCCGCCAGTGCCTTTGAGAGAATTTGGCATTAGTTGTGTGGGATAGCTCAGTTGGTAGAACATGAGACTTTTAATTCATGGTTGTGGGTTCAAGCCCCATGTTGGGCAAAAATAATCCGGCATTGCAGGGGGTTGGACTAGATGACCCTCGTGGTCCCTTCCAATTTTAAAATTCTATGATTCTCAGGCAAAGCTTTTTCATGCTGCCCCTATTGAATTTCTGCCAAAACCCTGTATAGGAAGGTTTTTTTTTTAAAAAAATGTTTAGTGTTTTTTAATGTTTTTATATAACATATTTTTCGCTCTATAAGACGCACCAGAACACAAGACGCACCTAGTTTTTGGAGGAGGAAAACAATAAAAAAAATATTCTGAATTTCAGAAGCCAGAACAGCAAGAGAGATCGCTGCACAGCGAAAGCAGCAATTCCTCTTGCTGTTCTGGCTTCTGGGATAGCTGCGCAGCCTGCATTCGCTCCATAAGACGCACACACATTTCCCCTTACTTTTTAGGAGGGAAAAAGTGAGTCTTATAGAGCAAAAAAATGCGGTATGTTGGAAGTTGCCCAGAGTGACTGGAGGAACCCAATCAGAAGGGTGAGGTATGACAACAACCACAACCACAATAATAGAACAGGACGTCCCTATTTTCATCGGAGCAATGTTGGAGGTAGCTTCTGAAAGAAATGTCATTTGAATTTACATTCCTCAGAACATCCATTCCTTTCACGAACTCCTGTCACTAGCCCTGCCAGCTGCCAGCGCTTCCTACTGAATGCTCAAGCTGCCACCGCCACCACTCCCAATGCAATGGACATGGCGGCTCAAAAGTGAACTCCAAATCCCCCCTCCCCATTAGGATGAAAAGGGATGGGGGGGGAGGGAATCTGTCAGTTCGGGTTCTCTCAGTTCCTATTTTTCCAAACCATAAATTATGTTATCCAGATTTCTGCAGCAACTTGCAATTATTATTATTATTATTATTATTATTATTATTTAATTTTCATGAAAATTCATGAGCATTTTGGTGCAAATTTATCCCAATAATATTTTTGTTGGCAGTTTTTGACTAAAATGCATTTTTGCAAGCAATTTTCTTAATATGATGCAGTTTTGTACATTATTTTTCTGAATATTTTAACTTTCATGCACACATTCCCCTAATATATTCATTTTTGAACAGACCAATTGATTGGAGAATTGCACTGCAAAATTTGAATACAGTAAGTGCAAATTTTAAAGGATGACTGCGTTTTGGTTTTCTCAGTGTTTCAGAAAGTGCAAATTTCACAGATTCATCTTTAAATTTGAACTTGTTTTGTTGCACCTTTCAGAAAGAGGTTCCAGCTTTAACCTGTTCCCTCCTCCTGCCATCCTTCTGATGCTGTTGAAAGCAGGCCACGTGACCCTGCTGCTGCTGCTGCACAGCGGAGCCGGTCCTTACCATGGACAACAAGACACCTCTACTTTGGAAACAAATGGATTCACATATTTTAATAATAATAATAATAATAATAATAATAATAATAATAATAATAATAATTTTTATTTATACCCCGCCCTCCCCAGCGAAGGCCGGGCTCAGAGCGGCTTACAAACAATAATAAAAACAAGATGATTACAACTTAAAAACAAAAATAAAATACAACATTAAAATTAAAATGTTAATTTTAAGACATTAATGTTTAAGACATGTGAAGACCACTGTAATGAATTCTTCACAAGAGGGACATCCTGCACAGCAATGAGAAGTTCTGAAAACAATTTCAAGTTTGTTTTATTGTGACAAGGAACACACATTGCAACTGGTTTTCATTTCGGGAAGCCAGTGACTACATTCGTGGCTGACCTTTGGTCCTGGGGCTTGGGAACCTAAAAGAAAAGATTTTAGTGTTTGGGATTTCCTACCTGATCTGTGCTTGGTGTATCTGTGATGTCGTTCATGCTTCTGCTTTGTGCATGGCCTAAAGGAGTAAACACATTATGCACCCATATATGATAAAATATAATTTATTAATTTTTTTAAAAAAATTGAGAGCTGAGTTTCTGGAAATTCTGTCTAGAGATTCAGACTTTTATGTTGTCTGTCCTTGATGTGATTTCTTCACCAAGAAGCCGCTACAACCCAACCCTGAGTATACCACCACAAAGTTTCTCAAACTAGATAGAATCAGGGCAGGCTATAAATCAGGGGTCTGCAACCTTTAAGAGAAGAAGAGCCACTTGGACCCGTTTCCGAAGGGGAAAAAAAACTGGGAGCCGCAAAACTCGTCATTATAAAAATAACTTTTTTCTCACTTTTTTATTATTTCTTTGTTTGACCCCTCAGAATTACTCCTCCTCATAGAAATAAACGTTAAATTAACAAGTTACCTTTTTTTTCTGTGTGTGTTCTTCACTCCCCTTCAAAACAGTGACCAGCGTACATGCCCCCTTTCAATGCAGTGACCAGCGTACATGCCACTTACAATGTAGCGGGCGGGCGGGAAGGTGACGTCGGGACGCTGCGTGACTAACACACGCACCGCCCCCATGCAACATCACAGCCAGTACAGCGCCCGCCACAGTGGGGAGTGTCGGGGTGCACAATGCGCCCCCTCCCCTCGCTAGTATCCACCCCGGAGCCGCGGCAAAGGTGTAAAAGAGCCACATGCGGCTCCGGAGCCGCGGGTTGCAGACCCCTGCTATAAATGAAGATTGATTTGGGGAGCTGAGTATATTCATACAATCCCTTCATAGCCCAAGAAGACCTCCAACCACATTTTCTGCAACACATTCATTGTTACCACCAATTTGCATATGTGGCAGAAAACGTATACATAGATAGCTTACAATATACAGGCATTAAAAAGAAAGTGTCAAAACCATGTTGAGGAGGGGATATTGAAAGAAAGGAAAAAGTGGTCCTTGAAGATGTGTGAAGGAATTTTCTGATGAGTTTTATGGCCCTGCTCTTCCTCTCTGCACCTGAGATGCTACTTTTGCTCTGCCTGATAAGGCCTAGTTATCTAACTGTAACCTCTGCTAGTTATGTGAATTAATTTATATGTACTAGTAAAGCTCAGTCAAGGAAATGCCTCCATATAAGCCTGTGCAATTTACAAGCCCGTGGACTCCACTTTTGTGGTTCCCCAGCAGCTGCAGTTATTCTGACCAAGTGAAAGGTGTTTCAAACATCACAACTGGTGTGGTTAATTGAAGGAAATTCACTGCGCCTGGTCTCATGCTCAGCACCAGAAATCATGGCTTTCCTCCATCATCCTGCTATTCTGGTACTACAGTGACATGCGCCTGTGCAGAAGTGTATCAGGACAAGGACGCCAGGGCCTTCCTCCGAGTGCCAGGACATGGGGTTGCCACAGTAAGTTGCTCCCTGCCTGCTGAGTTCTCTCCTGCCATTCTGTGACAGGAAGAACTGGAAGGAAACTCACGTAATCGCCCATAACTTGCGCTCTGCCTCATCCTGAGATCTTCTGACGAACGATGAAAGCTGGCCCCTGCAGCTGGACTCCGGACAGGGCTACGATCTGCGAACAGGAAGAAAGAAGATTGGAAATGAGAGGATCAGCTTGACACCTTGGAAAAGTTACACTTTGCATTTTTCTTTTTGAGACAATGAACAAAATAATTGTTCATCACTGCCTCAGTGCCTCTGTTTTCGGATGGGCATGCAACTCCATGAAAACCATTTTCCTGGCTGAGGTGAAGGACAAGATGGCACCTCTCCCTATTCCATAGACCAAAAAGCTGATTGGACGGGCGCCATTGACAGGGCAGTGTCCTCCCCTGAGTGCAGCAGGCTTGCTTAAGGGAGCGTAGGGTGGTCGGGCATTTGGCATGGACATCTCTCTCTTCTAACACCTCACGGCCACCCCCCAGCATCTGCCACCTGAGGCAGCTGCCTCACTCTACCTAATTTGTGGCATGTTTCTATACATTGCCTACATTATGATTCTGGATATGAAGCAGCCAGTGTGGAGCAGTGGTTAGAGTGTCAGAATCGAACCTGGGAGAGCAGGGTTCAAATCCCCACTCGGCCACGGGGCTCAATGGGTGACCTTGGGCCAGTCACTCCCTCTCAGCCCAACCTCCCTCATAGGATTGGACATAACCATCCAGGGGTCCTTTACCTTTACCTGTGGAGATTAAATGAGGAGAACCATGTATGCCACCTTGGGGGAAAAGGTGGGACACAAATGCCAAAACAACAAGAACAATACAACTATGTGTGGGAATGCACCCAGGGTGAACCTCTGTCTATACTACCACTGCAAATGTGTCTCTTCCACCTTGCCTGTGCAGAATGGCAAGCTGGGCAACCTGCACTCACTTGTGTTTGAGACGGATTTGCCAATATCTGCCAGGGATCGGTGGATGGGTTTCTTGGTCTGATGACGGTGTTTTCTCAGGAGCACGTAGCTTATTTTCTCGCGCAGTTCTGGTTTCAGCAGGCCGTCTTCTATCTGCTTCTCAATGACATCATCTGGGAGGGAGATATCATACATGTTACTGGTCTGCAGGGCCACCCCACCCCACCCCTGGTCGTGCACTTAACTGTGACAATCCTTGATGCCGCAGGAGGAGGGGGAAAGTCACTGCCATAAGCCTTGTTAGTGCCAAATAAGGCTCTATCCATCCATCTAGCCATCTATCTATCTATCTATCTATCTATCTATCTATCTATCTATCTATCTATCTATCTATCTATCTCTATCATCTATCATCTCTATCTATCATCTATCTATCTATCTATCTATCTATCTATCTATCTATCATCTATCTATCTATCTATCTTTCTATCTATCATCTAGCTAAAGGTAAAGGGACCCCTGACCATTAGGTCCAGTCTTGGCCGACTCTGGGGTTGTGGCGCTCATCTCGCTTTATTGGCCGAGGGAGCTGGCATACATGTTGCCAGGTCATGTTGCCAGCATGACTAAGCCACTTCTGGCGAACCAAAGCAGCGCACGGAAACACCATTTACCTTCCTGCTGAAGCGGTACCTATTTATCTACTTGCACTTTGACGTGCTTTCGAACTGCTAGGTTGGCAGGAGCAGGGACCGAACCACGGGAGCTCACCCCGTTGCGGGGATTTGAACCGGCGACCTTCTGATCAGGAAGCCCTAGGCTCTGTGGTTTAACCCACAGCACCACCCGCGTCCCTTATCATCCAGCTAGCTATCGGCTATTTGGCATGAACAGCATGTCAAGAGACTAAGAAATGTGTGTGTGTTTTTGTACATTCACAGTCACACTTAGAATGGATTCCTGAGTGTTAGGATGGTTGGTAAAGATATTTGACCACCCAGTTCCTAGAAATACAGGCTGATAACTCAGGATTTTGCTACTTTGATAGTGATTTCACTAACCTACTGACCCGTGACAGGGACTTATTTGCGGCAGTGGTGGTTCCCTATCTGTGGAGTATCCTGGTTGAGGTGTGCTTGCCCGCCTCACTATTAACATGCAGGAGGGATATAAACACATTCCCATTCACCCAGAAATTTGATGACTGAAAAACGCCTAGCAACCTAGAAATTATTAGCTGTGACAGTATGTGACTGGTTTGAGTTTGTTTTTTTAACTTAGATGTTCCTAACGTTTTAATTTTTAAAAGTATATTCTTTGTTATTTTAAATTTTTTAAGTAGTTTTTTTTTTTATTGCACTGTTTTATTACTTTGTTGTTTGCTGCCCATGGCTGCTTCCGGAGGACAAAGGGTTGCAGCCATGCAAACAATAAAATCCTCTTTTCAGAAAAAAATAAAATACTCATTCCCCCCCTGGAAATCTCCTTTAAGCAAACAAAGTGATAAATTTCTGTTCTTTTATGTATCTCTAGTTTCTCCCTATGTCCTACAACATAGTAAAGAAAGATGTTGTTGTAAATAAGGCACCTTGAAGCTTGAAATTATAAAATTATTTATTAAAACCCATGGGGCAGACTGGAGTGAAGCCTGCCGGCTCAGTCCAATCCGCCTGCCATTGGCCAAATAGGCAGGCAAGCTGCAATCCACTTCCCGGGCCTGAGGGAAGCCAAAAAGGGTTCCCCCAAGCCTGGCCAAACCCCACGCCTCCAACAGGACCGATGGATCCAGGAGAGGCGTTTTTTGCCATCCTGCAACAGCGCCTGATCTGGTGGTAAGTGTCATTACACAATAGATGAAACATGTATGAACGATTTTTCTAAATTTTCTTCTCTTGTTTCTTTATGCTTTTTCCGCCCCTCTATTTTTATTCAGTGCCCCCCAGTTGCACCCAGGCTACTAGCCCCTTGGATTGTCCCAGCACCCGAGGGGGAAGTATTGCCCACTTCGGGAAGCACTGGACTAGTCATTTAAATGGATGATAAAGCTATCAGTAGCTACTGCTTGTTGTGAGTCACTTTGAGTTGCTTTTGTAAAAATAGAGACGAGTAAGCTTAATAAATAATAATAGCCACAATTATGTTCTAGCTCCACTGTCTGAGTCAGAATGTCTCTGAAAATCAGCTGCTGGGAATGACAAGTAATAATAATAATAATAATAATAATTTATTATTTATACCCCGCCCATCTGGCTGGGTGTCCCCAGCCACTCTGGGCGGCTTCCATAAAAACCAAAAATACAGTAAAATATCACACGTTAAAAACTTCCCTGAACAGGGCTGCCTTAAGATGTCTTCTGAATGTCAGGTAGTTGTTTATCGCTTTGACATCTGCTGGAAGGGCGTTCCACAGGGCGGGCGCCACTACCGAGAAGGCCCTCTGCCTGGTTCCCTGAAGCTTTGCGTCTCGCAATGAGGGAACCGCCAGAAGGCCCTCGGCGCTGGACCTCAGCGTCCAGGCAGAATGATGGGGGTGGAGACGCTCCTTCAGGTATACTGGACCGAGGCCAGTGGGGAGAGGACCACTGTTCTCAGGCCCCACCTGCAGGATTCCCATTGGCGCACCTGGTTGGCCACGGTGAGAATAGGATGAAGGACTAGATGGGTCCCCTTTGGCCTGATCTAGCAGGACTCTTCCTATTGACTGAAATACATTACAATTCATGGTCCTGACACCACCCCTCATTATGGGTTGAATCACAGAATCATAGAGTTGGAAGGCACCCCAGGGTCATCTAGTCAAACCTCCTGCAATGCAAGAATCTCAGCAACTTCCGAATGCCTCGTTGATTTGCTCAGCAGCTTCTGAGTGGATTGTGCTTATAGTTGCATATCTGAGGTCCATACCTATTATTTGTGGCAAGGAGTAGCCATCTAGATCGAGCATCACGGTACCCGTCTGCAGGCAAGTGCGTAGCTCAAAGAGGCTATGCAAAGATAAGGTTGACACGTGTGGTTTGCTCCACCTCTCCCCTCCTTCTTCTACCTTCTCTTCAAACTTGATCCACCTGAAACAAAGATGACGGAGATGAGACATGACTAGTGCTCAGCATAAATGATACACATGTGGTATGACCAACATGTCTTATTAATGCATGAAGGGGTTAATGCCATAGAGTATGCCAGGCATAGCTAGGGCACTCCCTCTCCCCTTGGGAGTAAGCTAATCAAGCATATTGTTGTATTTCAGTCTACCCGCTAAGCTCAGTGTGTGAGGTCTGAGCTGGTTGCCACCAACAATATAGTTGGTGCAATCACACAGTAAGTGTCTCTTGGAACAGCATGCTTAAGTTCTGTTAAGAGGCAAGGCAGCTGCTGGGGAGATTTTCACTTTTGGCAGCATTCAGGATAAAACTGCAAAAACATACAGTGTATTTTAAGTGTATTTGCTATACAGTGGTACCTTGCAAGACGAGTGCCTCGCAAGACAAAAAACTCGCAAGACGAAAGGGTTTTTTGTTTTTTGAGCTACTTCGCAAGACGATTTTCCCTATGGGCTTGCTTCGCAAGATGGAAACGTCTTGCAAGTTTGTTTCCTTTTTCTTAACACCGTTAATACAGTTGTGACTTGACTTCGAGGAGCAACTCATAGAACGCGGTGTGGTAGCCTTTTTTGAGGTTTTTAAAGACTTTGGTGATTTTTGAAGCTTTCCCAAAACTTTCCTGACACCGTGCTTCACAAAACGAAAAAAACCGCAAGACGACAAAACTTGCGGAACGAATTAATTTCGTCTTGCGAGGCACCACTGTAGTTGTTGTTGTTCCCAATAGTAATAACCAAATAATCAATGCAAGGCAGTCATCTTTTCGTTAAGCAAAATGATACGTCTGTTGCATTGCTGGTACTAGGGTCATTTAACGATTTATGGCCACTTCCAGAGTGTCACTAATTTGCAGATACGTATAATTAAATTGTACACCAGCCAATTTAGGCTGTGCAATTAAAGTGGATTTGGAGCCCCCGTGCAACAAGTCCACTCTCAAAAATGAAACAACTCCCCAATGCTTTTATGTTATGAAAAGTAACAGGAAAATGCACTAGAACGGCTGGGATGATGGTGATACTGGGCGATGAATATAACCTCCATGCAAACAAATCCAAATGAGTGCTGCTCAATAAACAGCAACGTCATATAACTATACATAACCACGTTGGGCTATATATAAGGATGAACACTTAATAAACAGGTCATGTGGAAGAGTCCCATACAACTGTCATTCAGTTATAAACTACTGCTTAAAGAAGTCATTACAAGTGATCCTACATAAGGGAGGGGCTACATTTAAAAACAGTATGTTCAAAAGTCTGGACTAAAGTTTTATTTATTTCTAGATTGCCTGTTGACCAAAATCTTCTGGGTGGTGTACAAGAATCAATAAAACAGCAGAAGAGCTCCATTTTGGCAGGCCCAAAATTTTACTTTCAAACTCCTTCTTGCTTAAGGGTGTGTGCATTTAGTCACTTAGCTCCCTGTGTAAATTGGGAATCTGACATCTTTCCATCTTTAGTGAGCATTCATTCTGATTTCTTTGTGGGGAAGTGATATGGTATGATTTGATCCTGAACCTCAGGCCACTTGGCCACAGCCATGGCTTTCCTCAAAGAATCAAGGGAACTGTCATTTGTAAAGGCTGCTGAGAGTTGATAGGAGACCCCTATTCACCTCAAGAGATGCACTTCCCTGAGTTCTCTGGGAAGAGGGGTTGATTGTTAAACCTTCTGGACATTGGGGGGTGGGATATGGGTCTCCTAAAAGCCCCCACCACCCTGGACAGATTACAGTTCCCATGATTCTTTGGGGAAAGCCATGACAGTTCAAAGTGGTACATATGACCCTGCTTTAAATGTATACTGCAGAGGGGCCCATAGGCTGTAACCACCTTGTAGCAGGGACCTTCCTTTTCATAATTTGCAAAGGATCATGAACACGGATTGTGCTATACAACCAATTAACATCAAGTCTTCCTTTGCAAATTCTCCTCAGAACACACGAGCCAGGCGTGTGCACAGAAATGGGGAAATCAGAATGACTGCACAACAAAGGCTGAATAACTTCCCTGCAAACTTTGTACAAACAGTGCAGGATGAATGCCCAAAAAACAGTTTGTCTGGAAGTGACCAGTGTCACAGAAGTACATAATGAGTTGTGAGCCAAAGCATCTGTGGAAGAAGGCACCACAAGTCAAAGGCAACGCATTTTAAACATGGCTGTTATTATCTTTCTGTGTCCAATACAAGTATAACAATTAAAAGTGGGGTGTGTAGACATGAATATTCTTTTTATTCTCCCCCCCCTTAGCATTGCAGTACTGTATATAACCAGGAAAGTAGGACCATTACAGTGAGCTGTAATGTTTCTTGCTTGTTGATGTGCCATTTTTAGGCAAAGGAGGGTAGAGAAGTCATTCCCTCCCCCCGCCCACCCAGCACGCACATTTCAAAGCACATGTACTTCAGGAATGCTTTGATATGTGGCCAACTCACTGGTTCTACGCTCCTCTGTACCAGGTATGCATGCCAAGGGTGCAAATCCCTTTATTCAAAGAGGCAAATGTTTAGCCTATCTTGATAATATTGCTTCAGAATTATTAGAGCAAAACAAAATAACCCTAATAAATGCTCATAAAATATGCTCCTGTTTTGCAATTTAATCCAGAACAAAGAGCAGGCTGTGAAAGTTTCTCAGCTTTCAACTAGCGGGAGAACTACAGAGTTCAATGGCTGCCTTGCCTGTGGGCAAGTGGTGGCTGCGACCACCAGCAGGTGGGGTCAGAACCAATGACAGGCAGAGTCACTTGGCTGCACTGGATGTAAGGAAACAGGCAGGTGGGGAGAGGCTGGCTGAAAGCAGACGGCATTTGGTGGCCAGTGCCTCATTTGCCCCAATGGACCAGCCTCCATGACTGTGGGTCCTAACACAGCTGACAGAAATATCTTTAGGTGCCATTTACCATCTCTCTGAAGCCACTGGGAGCTGTCATCAAGTGTGATGAAGCAGCAAAAAAGGCTAATGCTATTCTAGGCTGCATCAACAGAAGTCGAGTGTCCACATCGAGGGAAGTCATAGTCCCACTCTATTCTGCCTTGGTCAGATGCCACCTGGAGTCCTGTGTCCAGTTCTGGGCACCATAATTTAAGAAGGATGGAACGTGTGTAGAAGAGGGCGGCCAAGATAATCAATGGTCTGGAAAACAAGCCTTATTTGGGATTTCCATAGAATGCTGTTTGCTCCAATTCAGCTTTAAATAGTGGGTTTTTGCAGGGAAAGCTCCAGAGCAAAAAAGACACTCAGACACGGAGCTTTAAAACACAGAACATGCCTGAAAAGTGCAGAGGGAAGTGTGACAGGTCTTGGCACCCCAAATTTCAGTGGCTCCTAGATCTGCCTTTGGTACGGCTAAGCCCTAAGTTAGGTTGTCTAGGATGGGAGCTTTCTATTTAAAGCAACTGTGCCATTTTGATTGGTGCCGGGCTCTGAGGATGAAAATTCCTATTTTGACTTGCCAAAGGTTCATTTGCAAAGTACCAGCCTTTTACTATGTGAAACGAAGCCTAGGCACCCTGCAGCTAAATTCCTGATCTGGATTCCTAAGTCAAGGAGAGCGGAAATCCTGAGCTGGCAATGCTAAAATGCTGACAAAGAGAGGCAAGCAGATATCCTCGTGGACTGTGGCAGCAGTACAGAAATTCAAACAGTTTCAGCCACTGGCATTTTGTTTGTAGAACAGGAAATGCACAGTGCTCTCACCCTGGAAACAGTAACGAATGAGTGTTTGATGGGTTAATCTCCACATGTTCAATGGACGGTATCCTGCCCTGTCATGATAGGGGACATGTGATTTTAAATAATGTAAGAAGAGTCTCACTGCAGTAACAAGCCAAGGACTCATTCAGTGTTGCATCTTGTTCTCATATTCCTCCAGGAAGTCTGTGAGTGGAACTTGAATGCAAAGAGGCTTTGGGGCTAGCACAACCTTCTGGGACTCACTGAAATGTATTCACTGAAAGCACCTGCAATCTAGCACGGCTGTGACAGGACGGCCCTACCTTCTGGAGATCACCTCAAGCAGCGTTACGCTGGGAGGCCGCAGTAACAGGCCCTTAGCTTCTCTCCCACAATATTCTCCTCTGTTAGAGCAGAGCTATGTCTCTCTCTCTCAAGAATATAAGGAGAGCGTGCTGGATCAAGCCAAGAGCCCACCTGGTCCAGCACTCTGTTGTCAAAGCGGCCACCCAAGTGTCTATATAGGAAAGCCCCCCCAAGAAGCACAACAATGTTCTCTTGCCTTTTGCCTAACTCAGCAAATTTTCTTGGACGGGCTCTGCTTAGAAACCAGGGATTAAGATGTTTCTGTTATGTAGGGCTCACTCAAGCTGTGCTTATCCAGAGCACGGCTGTTGCCTTTTCTGGGGGCTTTTCAGTATCGCCCAGCAGAGTCTCGACATTGTTAACCCGTGTGCTAGGAAGAAAACTCCATGCTTCTGAAAATCTCCTCCTCCTCCTTGATAACTATACTAGACATTCCTCTTAAACAATCATTATCACAGCTACCTAGAATGCAGATGGTCACCCTTTACACCCTCTTCTCGGTTCTCTGGAGCAGCCTTTTCCCCTTCCGATATTTTGAGTTATTGGCTGCATTCGTATGGCAGTTGGTTCTGCTTTTCTGACATTTCCCTAGTTTTAATTTCTGCATTATATTTCTTGCTTTCACACAACAGGGAAGCAGCTTTTGGCAGCTCTGATATACAGGAGCTATTCTGAATACAAAACCAAAGTATGAAGGTTGTGCCTGCCCCGTCTCTCCTGGCACTGAGGGAGCACATTAGACAAGGTCATTATGTGGCGCAAGCTTGGAGCCACTGCGGGGCATGTGGGGCAGAGGGAGACAGAGTTAATCAAAATCTATCTTATTAACTGCCTGACCTCACGGCATTGATCCCATTTAAACATGGCATAAACACCCACAAATCCCTTTGTTCTTCACCATTGAGAGGCTCAGCGAGGCTCAAACCTGCTATTCGAGTCCCCGACTCTTCCCCTCCCTGCTGCTCAAACTCAGGATGTGAAATTTAGTAAATAATAATAATAATAATAATGAAAAAACAACTGGTTATAAAGCCTCAGCTGGAAAGGAAATTCCATGTGGATTTCGTTTGTGTGAAAAAGTTAGTAAGCTGGTAATTCAATAAAGTAAGGACATCTTGCATTCTCTTTAATACTTTGATAAAAGCTATGGGGCTTTTAAAAGGTTTACTTTATTGGTTTGCAATAAAAGAGCAAAGTTAACTCTTTAACTGCTGGCTGCAAATAAGGCTCATAGCAAGGTGGCTTTTTCTTGTCACTTATTCACATAGTTCAGATTTATGCTACCAGTTCAGCATGGGGCTGGCCTAAGGGAACTGACCTGCACACTGCCAAGATAATGTTTAATTCAGACTCAACAGCCTATTTCCTTGAAAGCAAACCCCACTGTGGCTTGCTTCTTAGTAAATGTGCTTAGGATCTCACTCTGAGAGCTCTAAGTTTGCGGGGGCGGGAGATGGCCAGAGGAGACTGGGTGCTGTCAGGGAACTGACATCGGAGCTAGAGGCGGAGGGAAGGCTCTCAAATGATGCTGGAGAAGGGCCCAGCAGGGAGAGAGGCAGCTTCGCAGATGGGGAAGCAAATCACCAGGGATATAGAGGGGCTGATGGGGGAATCGGTGAGAGGGCTCCAGGACTCTTCACCGGACACCAGCGGGGAGAGCACGGGTCCTCCGCTACCCACGCCCACCCTGCGCAGAAGACTTCCGCGCAGAGAGAGTAGGAGGAGACTGGGTGTCAAACAACTTTCATGTTGGAAAATATTTAAGAAACGCCCACTGACGGATTCTGCCAGTGACTGAGGCAGCCACCATGAGAAGGGGCTGTGCAGTCAGAAAGTTTTAACAAGGCAAATTAGCCGAGAAAGGCACCAGTTTACACATGAGTAACTCATACCCATTACAGGTGCCAACTGGGGAAACTGGAGGAAACAGTGTGTGTATGTAGTGGCAGAGGAAAGTCACTGAAGTTGGCTGCAGCCTCCATGCAGGAGCAGGAATGCAGGGAGGAAATGGTAAAGGAAACTCTTAAAGGGGGTTGGCCAATCTGCGGCCCTCAAAATCAGCTCCAAGCCTGAGCCCAGTAGCAGCAGAATGGATTTAAGAACATAAGAAGAGCCATCTAGATCTGGCCAATGGCCCATCGAGTTCAGTAGCATGATCTTACAGTGGATGACCAGACACCTTTGGGACCCAAATGCAAGAGAATTCCCCCCCCCCCCATCTCCAGCAGTTGCTCTTCAGAAGCACTGCTGCCTCCAACTGTGAAGGCAGAGCAGGACCGTCCTGGCTGGTAGCCTTCAATAGCCCTCCCCTCCATGAAGGATCCATGCTGGTCCAACAAAATCTGACCATGGATTCCTGTTACGCGTGAATCAGCTTTCGGAGTGTTAATTTCTGTTCTGGTTGCAAAACAGAAAGCAATGAGCATATGAAACAGGCTAGGACTGAAGGCTTTCAACAGCTTTCTCCACACACCCCAAACACTCACTTTGGATCACTGGACAAGGTGGTAACCCTTTCCCCCTGATAAATAATATTTTGCAGCTTTTAGTTTGCCCAGAAGTGACAGCGTGGCAAAGAAGATTGTGAATCAAGGCATCTCTCAAACCAGGTTCTACTCTCTTAAAAATTATGGTCTGCCTCCAGCAAAGGCCTTCTTCCTTCAAGAGCACATACCTCAGGAGGAAAATGTGTGAGTCACCCAAGAGAAGCAGCTGCTTACAACCCTCCCGCTTTTTCCATACCTGGCTGATTCCTTCCACTCCATTTCTTCTCCATCATGCTGGAGCGTGTCCATCTCAGTGAACAGGGTGGGGTTGGGGGGATCGTCATCTTCACCCAGGATATACCGGAGGCGTTCAGCAGCTGGAGACACTGAGCCAAGATTGGAAAAGATAATCAGTGACAGGCAGGTGCTATTCACATGTTCCAAACTTTCAGTTCAGTTGCTCTAGAAAACCATCTAGAAGAGATGATGATGATATTTTATTTATACCCTGCCCATCTGGCTGGGTTACCCCAGTCACTCTGGGCAGCTTCCAACACACATAAAAATAATAAAAATAAAATCAAACATTAATAGTAACAATCTGATCCAATATAAAAAGTCACAATAACTTTAAAATAAACAACTTATATCAAATAAAGCCATATGCGAGAAGCCAAGTTACAGGGAACCAGACAGAGGGCCTTCTCGGTAGTGGCGCCTTCCCTGTGGAACGCCCTCCCACCAGATGTCAAAGAGAACAACAACTACCAGGCTTTTAGAAGACATCTGAAGGCAGCCTTGTTTCGGGAAGCTTTTAATGTTTGATGTATTATAGTATTTTAATATTCTTTTGGAAGCTGCCCAGAGTGGCTGGGGAAGCCCAGCCAGATGGGCGGGGTATAAATAATAAATTATTTATTATTATTATTATTATTATTATTATTATTATTATTATTATTATTATTTATTCAACTTATACGCTGCCCTATACCCGGAGGTCTCAGGGCGGTTCCAACAAGACTACAACATATAATGTTGTATATGAAAACAAATTTTAAACCATTAAATACACTAGCAGGATAGACATAAACATGAGCAGTAAGAAATAACTTAAGGGAGCAAAAATGTTACATTTGTAAATAGGATTGAATTGGTTATGCAATAAGATTGCAATATAAAATGAGGAACCACACAGAGGGGAGGAGGGAAGTAAAAGAAAAAGCAGGTTCAATTTGTTTATATTTATATTTTGTTGTTAAAATATTGTAGAATGGAAAAATAAAATATTATTAAAAAGCAATATTCAATAATCCATTAGAATCCAATAGAAACAGTAAATTTAAACATCAGCAAATACCAGTAATAATTAATCAGTTTACACTTATCAATTACAATAAAGAATTAGTTACAGATAGGTAGCCGTGTTGGTCTGCCATAGTCAAAATAAAAAAATTCCTTCCAGTAGCACCTTAAAGACCAACTTGGTATGAGCTTTCGTGTGCATGCACACTTCTTCAGATACACTGAAACAGAAGTTGCCAGATCCTTCTATATAGTGAGAAGGTGGGGAGGGGTATTATTCAGAAGGGTGGTGGGAATGGGTGATTGGCAGATAGCTGAGATGAGCCTGTTGACGACTCTTAACGACTGCAATAGGTCTTACAGGAAAAGGCAAGGGGTGAGAAGGTGAAAAATGGCTTAGTCATGTATAATGAGATAAGAATCCAATGTCTCTGTTCAGACCAGGTCTCTCCATGGTTTTAAGTTTGGTAATGAGTTGCAATTCAGCAACTTCTCTTTCCAGTCTATTTCTGAAATTCCTTTGTAGTAAAACAGCTACTTTGAGATCTTGTATGGAATGTCCTGGGAGATTGAAGTGTTCTCCTACTGGTTTCTCTGTTTTGTGATTCTTATCACAGTAAATAAAGAATTACTAATCTATAATCAATAAAAACCACAGCAAATCACAATGCATAAAATACCACAAAACATATAAAACCATTTAAAAGGATCAAAATGAGAAACAAGGACACACAACTTATAATTTATTTATTTTCAACTATCCCTGAGCTACTCTCTTTCCAGGTGCTTCTGCTATTCTCAAAGTCATGGTCTGGGAAAGGCTCCTAGGGCTGGAGGGCGGGGCAAGGCAGGGGCCTGGTGACCAGCAGAAAGTCTGTCTCCCTTCAGTTCTTCAATTAAAGATCAAGTGAGTGTAGGGTTTGTTGCAAGGGATGTAGCTATGGTGAAATGCTAATATACCCTTCTGAGGTCCCACCTTGAACCTTGTCAGTGGGGCTGAGCTAACCCAAACCTAATCTGCTTTTGGTGGTAGTGAGAGCCTTTCCTAGCTTGGTGCCTCCAGCTGTTTTGGACTACAACTCCCATCAGTATATTTAAGGCAGGATTAACTGCAATACCTTTCCTCCAATTACAGTAATCTTTGGAAATTGTGGTGTAGGTTTAACTGTTATACTGTCCTTCCAGCAATAGGTGGCACTGTGTCCAGCTGAGGCCATGAGCCATGCTGTTGCTCTGGACCAGAGCTTTCCAAACTGTGTGTCATGATACATTAGTGTATCGGCTGCAGTGTGTAGGTGCGCCACACGAATGCTCTCCATGCCCCACCCAGGACTGGAAAGGGAGTGGGCAGCCCGCCGGTTTACTAGTAAAACTGAATTAGTGTGTCGCGAAATGATGCATAAAAGGTGTGTCACCAACATGGAAAGTTTGGAAAGTTCTGTTCTAGACTGTTCTTTTTGCAATAAGGCTGTTACACGACCAACAAAGTGCATCACATAATCCCATACATCCTGGAAGATGAAATGAAACAATGGGTGCACATGAAGATAGATAAAACTGGAAACACAGTGAATCTACAGTGAATCCATTCCTCCAAAACAAACTAAGGAAAATTCCCACAACGCTAAACAGATCCACACAATAAATGCTTAAAGCATGGAAGGAAAAAGCAAGAAAACTGGTGCCATTCCCATCGCCACTAATTCCCCTGGCCCAATACCCACTATTCTACCAAGAATCCCAAAGCAGCCAAATAAAAACCTGTCAAACTAAAGGCCTATATTGCCTATCGACTTTTACAAATATCACAACCCCATATCAACATGGGACATACAAGATAAACTAGGGGACACTCCAATACTCTGGCTGACCCTAGCACCAACTACAAGCCTTCCTAATCAACCCAGCTACAAAAACAGCAGCCACCAGGCCACTGACTAGCTTTGAGAAGCTCCTCCTAACAATGGAGGGACAGAGTAAAGGGGTGGCCTCTACAATATATAAAATACTACTCCAAGACTCTACAAACCTGCTTACTACGATTAAAAACCAAGGAAGCATGGCATAGGATATGAATTAAACCCCACCCAATGGTCTAGACCAGGGGTCTGCAACCCGCGGCTCCGGAGCTGCATGCGGCTCTCTTACATCTTTGCCGCGGCTCCGGGGCGGATACTAGCGAGGGGAGGAGGCACATTGTGCGCCCCGACACTCCTCACTGTGGCGGGCGCTGTACTGGCTGTGACGTCGCATGGGGGCGGTGCGTGTGTTAGTCACGCACCGTCCCGACGTCACCTTCCTGCCCGCTGTCAGATCGTGGCTCCGGAGATATATTTGTTTTAAATGTCGCAATGGTTTTGCGGCTCCCAGTTGTTGTTTTTTCTTCGGAAACGGGTCCAAGTGGCTCTTTTTGACTTAAAGGTTGCAGACCCCTGGTCTAGACTATAGACCACCATTTAAATCCATCTCAGCCAATAGTAGTAGTAGTAGTAGTAGTAATAATAATAATAATAATAATAATAATAATAATAATAATAATAATTTATTACTTACATTACTTAGGGAGAGAACTCACCCTAAAACTTATACATAGATGGTACATAGCAACATGGAAGCTGGTACTCATACACCTAGGAACCTCCTCTAAATGTTGGAGAGACTGCACTTCCATAGACACACACGTCCACATGTGGTGGAAATGCCACAAAGTTCAATCTTTCTGGATATCAGGGCTGCAGGAAATTTCCAAAATAACAAAACAGGTAATAGAAGCAACTCCAGGACAGCACACACACACACACACACACACACACACGACAAGGAACTCATAAGTTACTTGCAGCAGCTAGAAATATCATAACTAGACACTGGAAGGAGCTATGAGGAGTGAACATAGACCACTGGCACCAAAATGTATGGAAAACCGCCCTGCTAGAGAAGTTAACCAACAAACACAAAATACCATGGGCATAAGCAAAGGAGGACACCTTCATCTCAGTATGGCTTCCCTTTATCGCATACACCACACAAAAAGACAGCACAACCTCTCCTCCCCAACAGCATATGACTCAGTATGGCTAACTTCATCCAACAACCTACCCCCCCCCCCCGCGCACACAAACAAGCCACACTGCAATCAACAGAGCACAACCAAACAAATCTGGGACCCCCAACCTCTTGCAGCATCAATGAAAAGAAATAAAGAAAGTCATACCTCGGGTTGCAAATGTGATCCATGCGGGAGGCACGTTTGCAACCCGCAGCGCTGTGTTTGTGTCTGCGCGTGACGTGGTTCGGCACTTCTGTGCATGTGCGTGACATCATTTTGCACTTCTGCACATGTGCGAGCACCAAAACACGGAAGTAACCCGTTCCAGTCCTTCTGGGCTCGGCATGGTCTGCAACTCAAATATGTGCAGCCCACAGCGTTTGCAAACCAAGGTATGACTGTACATAAACGAAGGACTACCCATGTGATGCTGGCACAAACCTCTACACTAGCAACAGACAATAGAACAATACTCTCTCTTTCCTCCTCCCTTTTCCCTCATGCAAGATGTATACCACAAAATAGATAAATGTAAATCACTAAATGCAATCAAACTCTGAAAAAGCATACAAACTGAAAGTGGAGACAACAAATGGAGCTGGGCATGTTTAGCCTGGAGAAGAGGAGGTTAAGGAGTGATATGATAGCCATGTTCAAATATATAAAAGGATGTCACATAGAGGAGGGAGAAAGGTTGTTTTCTGCTGCTCCAGAGAAGCGGACACGGAGCAATGGATCCAAACTACAAGAAAGAAGATTCCACCTAAACATTAGGAAGAACTTCCTGACAGTAAGAGCTGTTCGATAGTGGAATTTGCTGCCAAGGAGTGTGGTGGAGTCTCCTTCTTTGGAGGTCTTTAAGCAGAGGCTTGACAACCATATGTCAGGAGTGCTCTGATGGTGTTTCCTGCTTGGCAGGGGGTTGGACTCGATGGCCCTTGTGGTCTCTTCCAACTCTATGATTCTATGATTCTATGATTCTTCTATGAAATGTACCTTTCTGTGTTTATCTTTTTGTGTGTGTAACAAAACAAAACAAAACTTTAATAAAAACTAAAGAAAAGAACCTGTTCCTTGGCTAAGCAACCAGTTTGGCCTGGCATCGTCTCTGAAATAACCTGACAGAGCCTTGTGTGACTGCTGAAAGGCAGGTTCACAGCACCTTTATTATTAAAGAAACAACAGTCCCCAGATTTCCTTGAGAGTTTGGTGGATTAAACCACTTGTAAACTGCCCTGAGATCTTTTTATGAAGGGCGGAATATAAATTTCAACAACAACAACAACTTGCTCTAAGATTTTACTGTTGTTGAGCCCTCAGTTTTCCTCTCCTCGGCACCCCCATCTTCCTCTGCTCTCTCTCTCTCTCCTTTCCTTCTTCAATTTCCTTCTAACAAGTGACAAAGGGAAATGAGTACCTGAGAAGTTTTTAATACTTGGGCTGTTTGTACACCATGCCTTTAAAGCTCATTCAAAACACATTCCTTTCCCTCCAATAATTTCTGGGCATGATAGTTTAGCCCTCATAGAGTTGCAGTTCCCCCAAACCCTTAACAAACTATCGGGCTCAGAACTCTCTGAGTAAAAAAAATGTGCTTTAAAGGTATATTGCAGGTGTGGAGAAACTTTGGCCCCCTTGATGTTGCTAAATTACAATTCCAAACTAGAACAATCAGGGATGGAGGAAGTTAGAATCACAGAATTGCAGAGTTGGAAGGGACCCCAAGAGTCACCTAGTCCAACCCCCAGCCTCTATTCCAGCTTGTCAACATCCTTCTTAAACTGTGGCACCTAGAACTGGACACAGTATTCCAGGTGGGCTCTGATGGAGGCAGAAGAGAGCAGGACTATTACTTCCGTTGATCAGGACACTACTTCTGTTCATGCAACCTAGAATTGCATTAGCCTTTTTCGCTGCTGTCTCATGTTGTTGACTCACATTAAGTCATAGCATATCCCGCAACATTTTGGAAGAACAAATGAGGGTATACCCCCAACCCGCTGCTTCTGTTGCTCACCCCCTCATCACAACCACCACCCCCTCACTCATTTGCTGCCACCCCCTCACCCTCTCCCCCCCCCGGCTCATAGCTTTTCCACGGCCTCCACCTCCTCCTTCTTTGCAGCCTGAGCCATTTTTTGGTCCTGCGCTCTGGTGTGAGCCAACTGACTCGCAGCACAGGGCAGGATGGGAAAATGCTTGCCTTTTGGTCCTACATTCTGGCTCAGTCAGAGCATGGGAGAACATGCAGGATGGGATCAGAAAGTCAGACCGGCTTCTATGAATCCAGATGTCCCACTTTAAATGGGACAATTGGGTGGTATGTCTTAGTTCAGCAACTTCTGGAGGGCCAAAGGTTCCCCACATCATGTATAGTCCAAGCAGGAAACAGAGCCAAGCACTGGGGGTGGTTTAAAGGCCTTCCAGCCCAGCCTCTCTCCTCCACGCTCTGGTGCAAGGCAGACTATCAGCCCCCACAGATCACCCTATTGCAATCCAGGCCAGAGGCTGCCACACGCAGGGAGCAAACATCAAGTGCCTTGGGCAGATTCCCTGCAGAGAAATCATATGGCAAAAATAAACCCTGAACCAGAGGTGCCAGTTTGTGAGGGCCGACATTGTGTGCAGGACATCAGGAGGTCAGGAGGAGCCACGGCAGAACGAAATGCAGCGGCAGCGCGGCTTCAATGGCCGGTAGCTCCTCCTGCTGCCGCATTTTGGCCAAAAGCGCTGGGCCCCAGGAGTTGGTGTCCCTGCCCTGAATTGCACACAGTTACAGTGGTACAGTGGTTCGCCAGAAGCGGCTTAGTCCTGCTGGCCACATGACCCAGAAGCTGTACACCGGCTCCCTCAGCCAGTAAAGCGAGATGAGCGCTGCAACCCCAGAGTCGGCCATGACTGGACCTAATGGTCAGGGGTCCCTTTACCTTTACAGCGGTACCTTGGGTTTCAAATGCTTTAGGTTACAAATGCTTCAGGTTACAGACTCCGCTAACCTAGAAGTAGTACCTCAGGTTAAGAACTTTACCTCAGGATGAGAACAGAAATCGCACAGCAGCAGTGGGAGGCCCCATTAGCTGAAATGGTACCTCAGGTTAAGAACAGTTTCAGGTTAAGAACGGACCTCCAGAATGAATTAAGTTCTTAACCGGAGGTACCATTGTACTAACTAATATGGAGATTGGCCGGATGCAGGCAAACCACTTGTACTTAAGTGAATCTCTCCACTCATTAATGGCAGAAAAAGTGACTTTGGAATCTTCAAGTATCAAACGGCTGTCAAATGGAAGATGGAGGCAGCTTGTTTTCTGCTGCTCTGGAGGGTAGGATTCAAATAGCAAGAAAATAGATTCTGACTAAACATTAGGTAGAACTTTCTGACAGTAAGAACTGTTTGAATGGACTCCCTCAGAAGGTTGTGGACTCTCCTTCATGGAAGTTTTTTTTTTTTTAAAAAAACCAACAGGTTGGATGACCATCTGCTGTGGATTCTTTAGTTTTGTCCTGGATCTTAGACAAGTCAACCAAAGAACTGCATCCCTAGACTAGATTATTATTCTATGAAGCCAGAAAAACCTTTGGCACAACAAAATCTTTGCGCATTTTTCAGTGGCCCAGGCCCCTCAGATTCACAATTTCAGAATGTGGCAAATAGCCGCCAGTTGTCCCAGCACCTCAGATGAAAAGACCGCTTGAATAATAATAATAAGCTGTTTGAGGTAACAACTCATTAAAAAACAATATGCCCATTCAGGACCCATCAGTATGAAGATAATTAGCAATTCATGCCTAACTCCTTTCACAAAGAGGGCTTGAAATATGGAACGGTTGGCAAAATAGAAAATAATGGTGAAAGAGAGCACTGTTGGCTTGCAGAGATCATTTTTATTTGGAGCTTGATGAGATTGGGACCTGATAGTCCAAGCAAACTGTGCAGCTGTGGGGTTCTGTGCTTTTGGGGTTCTGTGCTGCCCTCCTAAATGTTGGGATGGGGGAGGGGTTTGTTTGGCCTGTGCTTTAAACTGAATTGACCCAGGGTTGTCTCCAACTAAGCTCTACTCAGAGTAGACCTAATTGAAATTAATGAACCTTAGTCATGTCCATTAACTTCAGTGGGTCTACTCTGAGTAGGGCTATGCATTGGACACAAGCATTTATTAACACTTCTTGGATTAATAAAATGATTGGAAAGTAATAACCTTTCAGATTTCACACTTCTCCAAATTATTCAATATGATTCTTAATTTAGAAACTGTACCAAAATGCATAAAAATTATATATTTTAGGATAAAGTAAAAATCCACACATTATGCTAAAATACATATGTAAACACATAATTACATGGGACGTGGGTGGCGCTGTGGGTAAAACCTCAGTGCCTAGGACTTGCTGATCGTATGGTCAGCGGTTCGAATCCCCGCGGCGGGGTGAGCTCCCGTCTTCGGTCTCAGCTCCTGCCCACCTAGCAGTTTTAAAGCACTCTTAAGTGCAAATAGCTAAATAGGTACCGCTTTATAGCGGGAAGGTAAACGGCGTTTCCATGTGCTGCGCTGGTGTTGGCTCGCCAGCTGCAGCTTCGTCACGCTGGCCACGTGACCCGGAAGTGTCTTCTGACGGCGCCGGCTCACGGCCTATAGAGCGAGATGAGCACGCAACCCCAGAGTCGGACACGACTGGCCCGTACGGGCAGGGGTACCTTTACCTTTAACTTTAAACACATAATTATGATGAAGAGTGTTTTAAAGTACATATCTAAGTATGAATATTTTGTACAGATATTTTAAAATTGCAGACTGATGCAAAAATGGGACAGAAAAGACATATATTTACATTATATTTGCCAATAATTGATATGTTTCAATGTTTAGTTTGTTTTACAATGACTTTAAAATGTTATAAAGTTCACATATTCTAACTGATCTATTTGTTGCACTGTCATGTTGCGTTTCAAAATGATTTAGTATTCGTTTGTTCTTGTAATGAAGTACTGTATTGGTTGTATTTTTTGTTGTTGTGATTTGCTTCGAGCATACCTATATGGAAAAGCAGCACACAAATTTAAATAATGAATAAATTTAAATGACAAACGCATGCAAAACAGGTAGACCTGTGAGGGCTGAAGTGCAGTTCCCAGGACTCTTTGTGCTTTAAATGCATGGTGTGCAATTGGCCTTCCTGTGAAGGAACTGGAAGGGTGAAGCGCCTGGCTGCTCGACTGCCCCACTCAGCGCTGCTTGCGGAGAACAAGCTTGGCAGATTTTCTTCTAAATCTCCACGCTCACATGGTTTTTAGATCTTTGGCGGCATGCAAGGCAGCAGGCAGGACGGCCTTATCCCATTAGCTAGTGTGTGTTCATAGACTGCTTGTGTGCATGGGCATAAAAACAAATTCAGAAAATAAAGGAACTGCAAATATTGATGTTGGAAGACAGGCTTGAGTTCTAACATCACCAGCATTTCAAGTGGGAGGCTAACGCACCCATTACCCACAAGTTTCTTCAGCAAACCATGAGTTGTCCCACAGACAAGCAAAGATGATGTGGATTATTTCTCCAAAGCTCATTCCCCCACACCCCCAGCTGCTCTCGTGACTGGGCAGTAGTTGTTACAAACCCCAGGGTCCCGGGGGGGGGGGCTTTTTTCAGGAGTGGGTGCATTACTGCCTTTTTAAGGGAAGCAGGTGCTGTTCCATTGCAGTGGGTGCCGATCACCACACCCTGGACCCACCTGGTCAACCTGCTCAGACTGGCTTTCACTAGGCAGGATGGACAAGGATCAAGTGAGAAAGCTGGTTACATCATTGCAGGTGTCTTCTTGGCACCATCAGGCTATATATACTGAAACAGACCCCATAAAATATGGGAAGGCACAGTACTGGAACGTTGACTGAATTTGCAAGATTTGCACGGCACTATGGAGCTGAGCAACTTTTTAATCCACTGAGTGCCATGCAAACTGGTGCTGAGTGCTCCAGAAGGTCACCCATCACTTCTGCGATGGCTAGCCTTTGGACCACCTGGAACAACTCTACTGGATTGCTCATCGAGGATGCAAGACAGGTGGACTCTCAGGAGAGAGTGGGTCAATAGCTCTCCTCACCTCACCTCCCCACAGCGAAACAGAGTCTCTCTGGAACACCCCTGCCCCGCCCCGAATATTCAGAGATCTAACATAAGTCTCCAGGGGCAGGCCAGCTGACTCAGTTCCCCATCACGGCAAGGTGGGTCTGCTGCACACAGTCCAAACTTCACCAGGAAGTGGCCTGATCATGCCTGAGTGCCTTGGTGCCATGTGGTGGATCTCAGGTGAGCACTATCTGCTTAAAATCAAGTTAGCTTTAACGTGTTAGAAGTTAATCTGATTATAAAAATGTCTGTGCTCAAAATCCTCCAGCTTGTTCTTTCACACTGGGTACAAACAGTGAGCATTTTTGTGTTTCAATGTGTATATATGCATATATATGTGTGTGTGGTCATAAGATGAAATCTTAATGCGGCAAATGTGTACAAAGTGCCACTTGCTTTCCCTCCTGGAGAATGTTCCTGTTTTCTGCCAAAAGAATCACAATGGCCCCAAAAGAATAGGATGTTCGCTATTACTATAGATTAGCCTGATTTACTTGCTAAGAACCTTGAAGCCAAACTGCTGGAAAGAAGGTGATATCGTCAAGTGCTTAGTGGACTTCAAAGCCTTGGCAAATTTATTTCTGGTTTAGGGCTTCCATCACAAAAGCACCCAAGGTGGGACAAAGGGTCTTTGGCATTAAGATGTTGGTGTTAGCAAAACAACCCAAAGCTCGGTGTTAGGAGCAGAGTTGCTTGTGGCACCCGCCTGGCATGCAAAGGTCGCAGGTTCAATCAGCAGCATCTCTCAGTAGAGCTGGGAGCAGTCCTTAGAAGCCGTGTTGATGATGCCAAGCTAGGTGAATCAAAGGTCTGCCTTATAAGGCAGCTTCCTTCCTATGGAGCAGCAATTCTGGATCTGAGTTTGCTCAGTTCACAGCTTGCCAATGATCTGGAAATGTCACTACAAATGTTAAAACAAAAAAAAAATCCTTCCAGTAGCACCTTAAAGACCAACTAAGTTAGTTCTTGGTATAAGCTTTCGTGTGCATGCACACTTCTTCAGATACACTGAAACAGAAGTTGCCAGATCCTTCTATATAGTGAGAAGGTGGGGAGGGGTATTACTCAGAAGGGTGGTGGGAATGGGTGATTGGCAGATAGCTGTGATGAGCCTGTTGACAATGACTGCAATAGGTCTTACAGGAAAAAGCAAGGGGTGAGAAGGTGAAAAATGACTTTGTCATGTATAATGAGATAAGAATCCAATGTCTTTGTTACTACAAATGTTATCACTGTAAGGACATGAAAAGGTCCCACATAGTTTTTAAAGTTGGAGAGCCTGTCTGCTTCACATGGGCGGTGGTGCGCATGGCAGTCTCCAGTGGCTGCCCCAGATTATGCAAGCAATTCTGCAATAATGCAGAGGCTGGTGGGGCAAAACTCTGGGAGTGCAAGCAGTTGAGGAGTTATACCTTGGCATCTCCAGCGATATGGCAAGGGGTCCTGAATGGAAACCTCTTGGGATGTGCACTTTCCCAATAGTAACTGATATTACCTGTGGAACTCACTCCCACAGGAGGCAGTGATGGCCACCAACTCGGATGGCTATAGAAGAAGATTAGACAAATTCATGGAGAAGAGGGGTATGTTTCCAAGCACAATTTAAAGTGTTGGTGCTGACCTTTAAAGCCATAAATGGCCTCAGTCCAGTATACCTGAAGGAGCATCTTCATCCCCATCATTCAGCCAAGACACTAAGGTCCAACACCGGGGGCCTTCTGGCGGTTCCCTCACCAGGGAGAGGGCAGAGGGCCTTCCAGAAGGCAGAGGGCCTTCCAGCTAGTCGTGCCCGCCCTGTGGAATGCCCTCCCATCAGATGTGAAGGAAATAAGCAGCTCTCTTATCTTTAAAAGACATCTGAAAGCAGCCCTGTTTAGGGAAGTTTTTAATATTTAATGCTGTATTGTTTTTAACACTCAACTGGGAGCCGCCCAGAGTGGCTGGGGAAACTCAGACAGATGGGCAGGGTATAAATAATAAATTATTATTATTATTATTATTATTATTATTATTATTATTATTATTATTATTAGCTACTAGCCATAACAGTTATGCTGTGCCTCCACAGTCGGAGGCATCAATTGCTGGAAACCACAGGAAGGGAGAATGCACTTGAGCACAGATCCTGTTTACCGCCTCCCCATAAGAGGCATCTGGTTGGCCACATCTGGTTAGTCCAGAACAGGATGCTGGACTAGATGGGACATGGGCCTGATCCAGGAGGCTCTTCTTATGCGCTTACGAGTTATAGAGACTATAGTCATTTATCATAAATGTTTAGATAAATCAAACCTGTATAATATAAGTGTGAATATGAATCAAACCATCCGATTCTGTATGCCAGTATTACACTGCAAGAAAAGGGAATGCCTGAAATTTTTAGCTTTTGTGAGTTCTTGTATTAGAACTGATGACTTAAAAAAAAAGAAGTGCTGATAATATATTTAAGGAAAAAGGAATTGATTCATCAAACTGATTATCATAGAATCACAGAGCCGGAAGCAACTTCAAAGTTCATCTAGTTCAGGGGTTTGCAAGCTAGGGGGCCTAATTTTTTGCCACCACCAATTTTGATGACGGTGGCAAACGGTGGGGGTGGGGTGGGGGGATAATTTGAAGAAGACACGTGTTGCTTTGGGTAACAAATCATCTCCTAGTCACTCATCAGATTGAACATTTGATGAGCAGAAAGAGGGGGTGATACAGCCCCGTGCTCATTCAATCTGCATGGATCATCAGAGGAGAGGGTGCCTGGGTGTGTGGTAGTGTTTGGGGGAGAGTGTGGGGTGATCACGCCCACCCACTTGTTACCTCCGTACAGTAGACTAGTTTGCACACACACTTGCTATTCAGGAAACAAAGAGGAATTATTAGAGTTCTATCCAGGCAAAAACACTCAAGAAGGATGTGAAGCAGGGCAGGTGAGGGGCGTGGCCTGAGGAGCGGGGATAAGGTTGTGGAGGGCGGATGGTTTGGGGATAGTCCAATGAGCTGGACAGAGAGGCTTGGAAGGCTGCATTTGGCCTATAGCAGCATCACAGGGCTTGCCCACACTTCCACTTGTACTGCTGCTTTCCCACTTCATCCTCGAATCGGTGCAAATGTCCACTGTGTTTTCCACAGACTGATGTTTGCTCCAAGTCAGCAGTAAAGAGCAGGTTTTCCTGGGGAAAGGAGTGGAGCAAACAGAAAACCATTCGAATCCATGACTAGAAAGCATGAGACAAGTGGAAAACCTCTCTAGGCACGGGAAAGCAGAAGTGTGGATGAGCCCACAGTGAATAAAAACAGTGAAAAGATTACCGTCTGTTCCACAGGCATGCTGGCAAGAGGTTTTGGTGCAGGACTTAAAGTTCCCAATAGCAGAAAATGTGTGGAACGCTATATGGAGTGAAGCTCCTTTAAGAAACATATATTCCCAAACTAGAGAAGTGGTGCTGAAATTAACCTACCAATGGCACTTTAACCAACTAAGGGCTCACCCACAATTCTGTTTGTCCCATGTCTAGAAAGCATGGGGCTGAGTCGTTTTCCCTTGATGCTGCCCCTTTCCCAGGGAAAACCTGCTCTTTATCTCTAAATCAGAGCAAACACCAGCCCTGCCCAAACTGGCTGTTTGTTCTGACTGAGCGCTAAAGAGCAGTTTCCCCTGGGAGAAAGGAGTGGGACTACCAGGGCACCGTCACAGAGGAGCCCCATCCCACTTGAGAAGGATCTCTCCTGCAGAATGTGAGGCCCAAGCCGGCATATGTAAGTGGAGGGGCTCCTTCAAGAATCTAGCTCCTAAACTGTTCAGGGCTTTCCATGGAAAGGAAAACCCATTGAATTGATTTCAGTATTGAATTGGCAGCCAGAACAGTTCATACCAGATAGGGATTATATGATCTGTCTATAGTATACTGTTCCCCTCAAATCTGTTGCAGCTACATTCTGCACATTTTTAAAACGTGTATCCCATTTTAGAGTATGTGACAATAATCACTTATGGAGAATTGCGATTCTGATTCTTTGCATCCAAGACTTCCTCCAAACCTTCCTGGGCAGAATTTTACTTATTGGATTCCCTTCCAAAGGAGAGCCACATGACTGGCTCATGCAAATATCCATGTCAAATGTTTGGTGGCACATTCATTTTTGATTAAGGTGTTCTCATTTAAAGTGATGCTTTCTTGAGGTGAGAGAAAGAGAAAGAGAAAGAGAAAGAGAAAGAGAAAGGGAGAAAGAGTAAAGGCTGGATATAAAAGTGATCAGTCAATCAATCTGAATGTTTCTGGTACAGCACAAGCAAATAATAATAATAAAAGTTTCCCCTTTTTACTGGTTCATTAAGATATCCCAGGAGACCAGCAGATCTTTCCTGGGAATGAGAGATTCTTGGATTTGCAAAATTGTCTCCCTGTACAATTGATTTCTTATTCATTTATTCATTTCCTTATTCATTTATTTAAAATTTAGAAATCATGTTTCCATGGTGCCAAAGGGTGCACAATAAGCAGCCATTATTAAATACTAAAACAAGGAGGCTGTGGGGATGGGAGGGGGATTAAGATCCTAAGGACAGCTCTGCTCCCCCATCTGGCTTCCCACAGTGGCCCCCTGGGAGCCACAGAGCAGGAGCGCATGAGGGCAGAAGCTCTTTCCTGCTACTGTTCCCCAGCAACTGGCATTCAAAGGGTTACTGTTTCTGACTCTGGAGGAAGCACAGAGTCACTAGTCCCTTCCAACTCTACAATTCTATGTGGCTGCTTTAAAAAAAGAAAAAAATTAAGGGTGCCCCCCCCCCCACTTTGCATCAGCTCAAGAAGCTTAACCAGTTAACTGGCGTATTAGCTGCTTGTTCATTTCAACTGTGCGCTACTGCATTAGAAAAACAAAACCCAAAATAATAATTAAAAAACATCACAGCAAAACTACCAGTCACAGAAACAAACAGAAAACAAAGGAGGACATTTAATTAGAAAATAAGGGTTTTTTTCTTTCCTTTCCCATTTCCCCAGCTTAAGGCCTAAGCCGATCTGTCTATGGGCAACACGTAACCTCGGCTGCATTCAGCTTTTGCTGGGATCCACGAGGCATTCTATCCGCCTGGAGGAAACTCCATCATTCAATATTGTGTGAATGGATGCTCTTAGGGTCGTTTTACAGGTCTTTCCTCTCTCTAAACCTGCTTGTGTTGGGTTTCTGATTGGGGTCACTGGTGCAGACAAAGAGTCATTTGCGAAAGCGGAGAGAGCGGCTGCGGAGGGCAGGAAACAGAACAGCCAGGGCAAATTCTTAGTGCTCATTCACCTACAAGACCTTTCTTTCTTTGCAGTCAAACCAACAAAGGCACTGAAGCCTAGCTGTGTTCGCCAAGTATAAAACACACCTGGAAGACGGTGGGGGGGGGGGGGAGAGAAGCTTTAAACTCTATCGCTGAAGGAACCAGAAGGTCTGCAAAACACAATCCATTTTTGATTGCTCCAGTTGGGCGATGGGGGGTGTCTTCCATCTTAACAGGAGGATTCCAAAAGAAGCAGGTTAAATCTTTTGAAGCTCTGATTCAATAGAACAACTATGGATTGGTGGGTTAAAAAAAAAACCTTAAACATTGATTATGCTTATATCTAAAGACATTATATTTCAAAAGTGCCTCAGATGCTCACATATTTAAGGCAGCGGGGGCTAGTATTTTGGGGCCTAAGGGTTACATTCTTCTCTGGGGGCCACAATCTCTCATGTGCACTCTCACATGTACATGGGACAAGTACACACAGAGGCAGATACCTACACATAGACCCCCCCTCTCACTCCTCTGCTGATCCGTGGAGGTGTCCCCCCCCCTTTCTGCTCATCAGGTGCTCAATCTGAGGAATGAGGAGGGGGTGACTTGCTCACCTCAGCACTGTGGTGTTTTTCAATATTTCTCCTCATATTGCCATTGCCAGAAAAACTGGTGGGGGCTCTGTGGGCCAGTGAAATTGTCCCAGAGGGCTAGGAGCTAGTAGTCACCCCTGCTTTACAGCTACAGTGGTACCTCGGGTTACATACGCTTCAGGTTACAGACTCCGCTAACCCAGAAATAGTAACTTGGGTTAAGAACTTTGCTTCAGGATGAGAACAGAAATCGTGTAGCGGCGGCGCAGCGGCGGCAGCAGGAGGCCCCATTAGCTAAAGTGGTGCTTCAGGTTAAGAACAATTTCAGGTTAAGAACAGACCTCCAGAATGAATTAAGTTCTTAACCCGAGGTACCACTGTACTCTCTTGCATGATTAAGAAGATACCGTATATTTGTTGGAGTGGCACACGGGTATTCACCCCCCAAGACAGCCTGTCACTGGTATGAGCAGCAAGCAGTACCTCAGTCCCAGATACAGACCCCACAGTGATTTGGATGCATATTTTGGGGAGGATGGAAGTTATAGGAAGGTTGTATGCTTCTGCAAATGCAGAGATCTTCTAACTGCTATGTTTATTTAGACTTTATGTTGGGGAAGGCTGGTTGAAAGAAAGAGAGCATGCAGAAAGCAGTCTGGTCTACTGGGAGACTCTGAGGGCCTTTGATACTTCAACACAAAAGATGCCAGGGGAATTTGGGAGGGAGATGCTTTGGTCCTGGAATTCAGTAACACTCTATTTCATGGTGCAAATGTACAAGGCTCACACTACACACCCCCAGTTGTCCTTCATTTGATGTTATCAGAACTGCTTCTTAGGTATTTTGAAGTTCCAGCACACATGCATGGCTTACATGTCTCATACCTCTAGTATCAGATCACAGTTTATTTATTTTTTAGTTGCTTTTCCTTACCCTGTATCTCAGCTCATGCATTTATATAGCCACTACCTTTTCTGCCAGCTTCATGCATCTGATAAAACAGGCTTCTGCCTACTAAATCTCAGACCCAAATGTATTAGCTACCCCTCAGGACTAGCTAATTATATCACATAAATCTTTGCATAAGAAGAAACAGATATGTATGGCAGATGAAGGCTGCACAGCAAATTGTACCATAGAATCAAAAAATTTCAGCTCTAGCTAACCACAAGAGAGGATATAGACACAAAATATCTCAATCTCCCTCCTCATTAACAGCTGATGACATGTTCTAGCAGTATAACTGCTTTCCATCACTCATAAAGACAGACACCTGGTTTTCTTTGCTTCAAATCAAACTAGACACAGAATTTTTGCACTTCTTTTTTTTTTTTTAAAAAAAAGATTCTTAGACTCTTTTGAAGAAGAACATATGGGGGGCTATCAGATAGAGGGGAAGAAAAGACAGCAGCAAATCCAAATGCCAAAGGCAATAAATGCACACCTGAAATCACAGTATGAATAGACATGATGATTTAAAACACCAGTCCTTCTACCTCTGACCTTTATGCACAACACTTGCTTAGGCATCCATGTAGCTTTACATAGAGTAGTTGTCTATCGCATTCTTTTCGGTGCCTCTCCTCTGAGTGGACAGTGCACCATTTCAGCCACCACAGTTTCCAAAATGCTCTTTCATCTTACATTTAGACACCTGTCTAAGGGGAAAGAATTTGGTTGCGCCACAGCCCCTGGGGGTTGCCATCCACAGTCCAAATTTGTTCCTTTGGGAGTGTCAGATCCAGTACCCAACCTCCCCTTGGGCTGTAAAGAGATGAAAAGGCAAATCAAGACTCCTACGCAGGTGTCCCTTAGATGGTAACAAAACCTTCAACAAGACCACAAGGCAGACTACAAAAAACTCTCTAGTGAAAGCCAAAGGGCTTTCCAGACCCCAAGATATTGAAAATATGTGAAATGATTTCCTACCTGGAAATGTTTGGAATCTGTCCCCCATTTTTTTCCTGGCTGAAGAAATATTCACAGCACTACACACAACCCTCCCCCCACCCAAAAAAAAACCCCAACCAAAATGCAGCAGCAGCAAAAAACAAGACCCTCAGACTTATTTTATCCACCCTGTTTAGTTAAACTCCACAGCTTACTGAGCAGATTACAGGGCATAGGAAGCCCTTTCCTTTGCCCTCAGCTCTCATGACGTGAACTTACCAAATAAACGCGATGCCTCAGAAGAGGTGGGCCTGTTGGTGACCGGGCGGGGGGGGGGGGGGTGTAGTGAGAGGAGTGAGGTAGACAGAGAAGATGGAAAACAACAGGACCTTTTAAAAGTATATGTAATCCCTTCGCAGCCAGAAATGTTAAACACGACAACGCCTGCTGCAAACTATTCTGAGGAAGCGCCTTTGACAATGCCACAAGAAAAACAGGTGCTTTGATAAAATAATTTTATTCTGATATGCCCGTCGATCTGGGAAATTTAAAATTGGCTGAATCAGCTGGCCTATTTGTTTCACATATGTGAGAAATTGCTTCTGTTCAGCAGGGCTTGGGTCAGCCTTCACTAAATTGGTGTCCTCCCAGCCAACAAGCTGATGGGAGCTGTGGTCTATAGCATCTGGGGGGCACCAGGTTGGGGAAGGAGGGATTGGTTACTACATTACCAGAGGCAGAGAGGGTGGAGAGCTCCAATGCCTTGTGCTTCTCCATCTCTGTGCTGCTCTGCAACATCTTCAGTGAGATGTGCAAGCTCTCTCTGTGCTCCACTTCAGGCATTGCGGAGAAAACAGGAAGTAAAGAACACGAGAAGAGAGTCCACCATCCTGTCCCCAGTGGCCAACCAGGTGACTCAGCGGGAAGCCTAAAAGTAGGGTTTGAGCACAACAGCACTCCCCTCCCCCCCTGGTTTCCCACCGGTGATATTCAAAGGTGTTAGGGGACACATCATGCTCCTTCTAGGGTAGTTTGTCCACCTTTGGTCCCCACACTGCACTCAGTTTTCACCTGTGGCTCTAGAAGCTGTCTGCATGTGACAGCAGCCACACCTGGGAACAGCCTCAACTGGCCAGCTAAGCAGGTGAGGGGAGCAGATTGGTCTGAAACCCTCAGTGAGTTAGGGATTTGCCCTGCATGTGGAGACAGACTCCGGCGGATTGAGTGGACAAGGCCAAGAATGGGTCCAACATTCAAAAAGGCGGTTTCTGCATGTGCTGTAGAGGGAAGTGAGGGGAGATGGGACTCATCCACCTGGGGAGGTAGCCCATCTAAGGAAAAGGAAAACTCCGATCCTAAACCTTGCAGGATATCTTCAGGAAAAGAAAAGGCTAAGTAGTAAACTCTACACAAATGTGGAATGGAGTCACAAAGGCAGTTGGATGGCACCTTGTACGCCTCCTTCTGGCAACTCCTGCAGCCAAGCTGGTGCCAAATGTACTGCTCTGCTTCCCTTTGGACCATATTAGTGAGACTGAGGAGGGATCCTGTCGTTTGGGCAGCCCAGGACCTCTATCTATACACACCGCCCAGGGAGGTCACTTTGATGCGGCTAACACAGCGGTTTTTCACCCCTGGAAGTGTACTCCATTGTCTCTTGAGACCGGGGTGCCAACTTGAATAAAATATTGTGGGGGCCCAGGCAACACCCCCCTGCATAATTGATTGCATGACGCAGTGCGCACACAACATTTGAACACCATTTGAATGGGAATGCCCATCAACTTTGTGGGGGGCCGGTCCCCTCAGATATTTTATTGTGGGGGCTAAATCCCCCATGGCCCCTAGGAGTTGGCTGCTATGCTTGAGACAGACGGATGCCAACAAGAACTTTCTCCAACAGTGCAGGAAAACATAGCCATCAATATCCCTCTCCTGCATGAATTTGTCTAATCCTCTATTGCAGCCATCTCTGTTGGTGGCCATCCCACTGACCCTAGTGGGAGACATTTCCATAGTTTAACTATGTGCTGTGTCAAGAAGCACTTCCTTTTATCAGTCCTGAATCTTCCAGCATTCATTTTCACTGGATACCCACAAATTCTAATATAATTGGAGAGGAAGAAAAATACCTCTCTGTCCACTTTTCACATGGAATCCATATCTTAATTCCCTTCTATCATGTCCCTTTATTCTCTTCTCCCTCAATCAAACAGCCCCAAATACTGTAATGTTGCTCCTTCCTCTTGATCATTTTGATCAGTCTTTTCTGAACCTATTCCAGCTCCACCATGTCCCTTTTAAGGTGAGGCAACCAGAAATGTACACAGTATTCCAAGTGTGATCACACCATAGATTATGATATCAACCATTTCGATCCAATTCTAACCACTGTGGAGGGAGCTGCGCCTGAAACTACAGGAACTTAAGATTTGGATCTCAATCCTTAGTAGAAACCAGTAGCTTGTCCTTTCGTTAATTCTGACAAACAAAATAGGTAAAGCATCAGTCTCAGGGAATCAGAACCTGCTGGATGAGGCCAATTGTCCATCTAGTCCAGCACTCTGTTCTCACAGTGGCCAACCAGATAGACCAAAGGGAAACCCACAAACAGGATCTAAGGACAAGAGCCCTCTTCCCTCCTGTGGGTTCCAGTAACTGGTATACAGAAGCATCGCCGCCTCCAATTGTGGAGGCAGAGCTGAGCCAATATCTTGGATTTACAACAGTAAAAAGCAGTTATCTAACGCAAGAGGACAACAAGAGCAGATGATTGGTTTAACCTTTGCCCCTTAATGAATACCCATCATTATTTCACTCCTATGAAAACATCATACAGTGTTCTGTTGGGGATTTCACAGTGCGAGATAGGGGGCAAATATTGGCCTTTGCCCCATACATGAGTGGCTGAGCTAGCCATGGACAAGAGCCTCACCATAGAGTTGAGATGGGTAGTGCCGTGTGTCTCTGTGTGCAGAACAAAGAGGCAGACTGGTCTCCCCCTCCCGGGATCCTTGCAACTTCTTGGCCTCTGGCCGCCCCTGCCCACCCTAATGACGGACATTGTGCTAATGATTTTGTAAAACCCAAGCAAAGTTCCTTACTGAGTGCACCATGGAAAGCAGACAACTATTTTGGTATGCAAAATGCTAAGCTTTCCTAAGGAGCTTACAGACTAGGCTGCATGGAATAGACGGGAGTGAACAATTCCATGTTGGCCTCCAAAGCAAAGTCTGCAGACTCTGCCATTCGCAATGGAGGATATTAAAATGGTAAACCTTGATTGTGTGTGTGTGTTCTCTTCACTTCTGTGCTTCCCACAGCAAACAGATACTGTATCCCAAACATCTCTCTCTCCGTTTTAATTTTAAGCTTTCAAGCAGCAATGGAGTTCTGGCTCCCAGGGCCATAGCTAGGGGGTGGCAAGGTATGTCCATAAATAAGAATATTGATTATTGCCTCGTAAGAAAAAGTTTTAAATAGAGGGTGAAATGAATGGGGTGGGGTGGGATTTGGAGGAGAGGCGGAAAGAAGAGCTAATTTGTCCGTGGCCAGGGGGCACAATCTGGACAGTTCTGCTAGGGGTGCAAGATCACCTAGCTAGGGCTCTGCTGGCTCCTTAGTCAAAGAGAACATGCAACCTTCCTTTTCTTGGTAGCATAACGTGATCTGTCTTGCAAACGTTAATCTACAAAAACCAAACAAACCCCACCCTCAAGTGCAGGTAGGCAGTGGGACTGGATGATCTTGGCAAGAAAGATCTGATTGCATATGCAGAGCCACCAATTTAGTTCTTGTAGAGATGTATTTTCAACTTCTTCCTGATTCTGCAGCTTCTACCTTTACTCCCCAAATAATGCATGATGAGCTGTGTGGAAATCAGGCGTTGTTCCTTTTTCCTTTTTCATGCAGACTGCAAGGAATTGTGATCGCTTGCCCTCCCTCTCCGCTGTCAAAATTTAGCTTGTGGGCTCCCAGAGGCAGCAACTGGCCTTTCACAGGGTTGGCAGCAAGGGTTGGCATGGTTGGGCATTTGCTGAGGACCCAGCGACAAGAGCCCCCAGGACCTGCTGCAGGACGGGCACACCTCCTCCAAAACCTGGAGCCAATACTGTGTTTACGGTACCATGTATACCTATAGCAGTGATGCTGAGATAATCATGATGATCCTAAGGAATTCTTAGCCTTATGTCTCCCCCTTTCCCTACTCACTAGTCCTGCTGGCATTGTCGTTTCCATTCTCATAGCTGATCCTGCCCCCGTCGTCTGTGTCTGAGCGGTCCTGGCGCTCATAATGCCTCTCACTGTCGCCGTTCTTGTCCCGACTCGACGACGATCTCCTCCTGCGCCTCTTTCTCCTGTAGCCACGTGGCACTGGCACCCCAATGTAGATGGAATGGTAATCTGCTAGGAAGAGGAAGAGACAGAGGCGGAGAGAGAGTGCAAGGGAGGGAGGATCAGAGGGGGAAGAAAGAGAAAGGCCCACAGGGCAAAGCTCCAAAATCATTCCCAACAAATTTCTTGGGCTCTCTTTCGTTCTGTCCCTGGCTCTGTTGGAGGGTATGGAGTTATGTGACGCCCGAAATACCACCATTAGAAAAAATCTGAAGGCAGCCCTGTACGGGGAAGGTTTTTTTTAAAAAAAGTTTAAAGTTTTATTACAGTGGTACCTTGTTTTTAGAACAGTTTAGTTTATGAACAACTTGGAAATAGAACGCTGCAAACCCAGAAGTGGGTGTTCCGGTTTGTGAACTTTGCCTTGGAAGATGAACATGTTCTGTGTCCTGTCAAGTGTGTTCCATTTGTTGTTTGTAAAAAGAAAAGAAAAAAAGAGCCTTCCTGTTGAGTCTGTTGGCTGTTGAGTCCTGAGAACCCACGCAACACAGAGGTGATATTTGGAGCTTTTGTTTTTGCTATTTTTTGCGTTCTTTGTTTTATGGGACTGACTTGTGACTGTGGCTTGTGACTTTATTTTTTGTGACTTGTTTTTGTGACTGTGTGGAACCCAGTTCAGCTACTGATTGATTGTGTGACTGCAGAAATGGATACAAGCCCCCCATACAAACAATGACTATCATCAGTGCACCTAAGAAAAAACAATAATTTTAATTTTTATCATCTATAATATTGTCTTATTTATTTTATAGTACAGTACATTGATTATTGCGTTCATTTTATGGATCAGTGGTCTCGTTAGATAGTAAAATTCATGTTAAATTGCTGTTTTAGGGGTTGTTTTTAAAAGTCTGGAACGGATTAATCCGTTTTGCATTACTTTCTATGGGAAAGTGTGCCTTGGTTTTAGAACGCTTTGGTTTTGGAACAGACTTCCGGAACGGATTAAGTTTGGGAACCAAGGTACTACTGTATGTCATTTCAACAAGTTAATTAATTAATTAATTTATTATTATTATTATTATTATTATTATTATTATTATTATTATTATTAACAAATAATAATAATAATAATAATAATAATAATAATAATAATAATAATAATAATAGAAGCTGAACAGGGAAAACATGCAAGGGCGATATTTTCTTCATGCTGATGTTCAGATGCCCCATAATATGGGATGCTTGGAGGGTCTGTAATTGTACCCTGCCCATCTGATGGTTCTGCTTTTCCTCTGCAGTTAGAGGAAGCAATGTTTCTGAATCCCACTTGCGGGAAACCATTGGAGGGGAGAGTGCCATTGTACTTCAGTCCTGCTTGCAGGTTTCCCACAGGCGTATTGTTGGCCAATTTGAGAACAGGATGCTGGACTGGATATGCCAATGACCCTGCAGACTCTTCTGATGCTCAGATTTTCCGAGTTTTGTGCCCATAAAGGTTTTTGTTGATTGTGTTTATTACGATTAGTTTAGTATTTCTGGTGTGTTTGTAAGTCACCTTGGGTCATTTTAACAAGCGAATTAATAATAATAATAATAATAATAATAATAATAATAATAATAATAATAATAGAAGCTGAACAGGGAAAACATGCAAGGACAATACAGTCGTACCTTGCTTTTCGAACATCTTAGTTCTCAAACGTTTTAGCTCCCAAACGCCACAAACGTGGAAGTGAGTGTTCCGGTTTGTGAACAATTTTTGGAGGCTGAACAGGGCCTCTGCGGCTTCCAATTGGCTGCAGGAGCTTCCTGAAGCTAATCAAAAGCCGTGCTTTGGTTTTGGAAGTCAAAGGGACTTCCAGAATGGATTCCGTTTGACATCCAAGGTACGACTGTATTTTCTTCATGCTGATGTTCAGTTGTCCCATAAAAAGGGAGTGTACAAGGGTGCAAGCCTTCGCTAGTGGCCACAATGGAAGGCAGACAGATCAAACTGTGACACGTGGAGTCAACTTACCATCTTCATCATCATATCGCATCCTGGAGGTGCTGAGGCCTCTCTCGCTCATTGCATCTTCATCATCCATCGTGGCCAATCAGGGGATGCTTAGAGTACAAAGAGCAGGAGGAACAATTAAAGTCTTCTGGGTTTGGTTTTGTAAGAAAATCATTTTTATTGTGATTTCTCATCAACTCAGGACCTACACAACATAAGAGAGAGCTCCTCCACATCCCTGTCTTAGCCATCCATGAAAACAAAGGCAGTGTCGTCAACACAGTGTAGTCAAGCAGGCACATTTTCACCCTGTCTTTCTTCCTCCTTCTCCTGTAAGGAACTTCCTAACAGAGCAATCCTGTCTCTTTAAAAAAATGGATGTCTTTTTATCCAGATCTCTATATCTATTACTATAAGTAATAGTGCCACTGTATTCTGCTCTGGTCAGACCTCACCTGGAGTACTGTGTCCAGTTCTGGGCACCACAATTCAAGAAGGACACTGACAAACTGGAACGTGTCCAGAGGAGGGCAACCAAAATGGTCCAAGGCCTGGAAACGATGCCTTATGAGGAACGGCTAAGGGAGCTGGGCATGTTTAGCCTGGAGAAGAGGAGGTTAAGGGGTGAAATGACAGCCATGTTCAAATATATAAAAGGATGTCACATAGAGGAGGGGGAAAGGTTGTTTTCTGCTGCTCCAGAGAAGCGGACACGGAGCAATGGATCCAAACTACAAGAAAGAAGTTTCCACCTAAACATTAGGAAGAACTTCCTGACAGTAAGAGCTGTTTGACAGTGGAATTTGCTGCCAAGGAGTGTGGTGGAGTCTCCTCCTTTGGAGGTCTTTAAGCAGAGGCTTGACAACCATATGTCAGGAGTGCTCTGATGGTGTTTCCTGCTTGGCAGGGGGTTGGACTCGATGGCCCTTGTGGTCTCTTCCAACTCTATGATTCTATGATTCTATATCAGATTTTGCTAAGCCTCAGTGCAGTAGGCAAATTAGAGTCCTGTATGACATTAGCACCATTGTGCACCACCACCTCCATTTTATCTGTATGCTGCCTTTCTACAAAAAATGATGCCCAAAGCGGCTTACAATAACAATGAGAACAATAAATCACAAAACAAGGGTTGCCATATTTCAAAAAGTGAAAATCCAGACACAAAAGTTGTTGCAAAGTTGCTGAGCTGGTTGGGGTGGCGGAGGGGGGGGGGCAATAACTAAAAAAAAGAGAGTTTTTAACCTATTTTTTCCAGGAAATTCGCCAAAAAAATCAACACTTCCTATATGCCAATATGGGCTGCCGGACATTTTAACCGAGTTCCAAAAAATTCCACCCAGACACAATTTCTGACAGACGAATCCCAGCTATGTCCAGGAAATTCCAGACATATGGCAGCCCAAACAAAACCCACTGTCTCAATAGCAATTTCACTATAACAGCAATAACAAAACTGGAACATATATCAATATCAACATAACTTTATAACACAAAGCTTATAAACTATGGTGTTACGGGCAGCAGAAGTTGCTGAAATAAATAAATCAAAAATATTATTTGGTGGGGAAGGGAGACAGGGACAAAGCCACCCCCCCCTTACAGCAATTCTGGATCCTGGGACTACTCAACTAGTTCTCCATAGCTGTTGCAGGGTGGGTTGGTAAGGTTGCTTCACAGTTAAGTTTTCCACAATAGTTTAACTGTTTAAATTGTTATGCTTTTTAACTAGCTTCTGTTTTTTTGTATATTTTAATTACAATTTTTTAAAATGCTCTCATAGAATTGTCTTATTGTGTGTGCCTTTTAATAATTGATGGATTTTGTAATTGATTTTACACTTGCAAACCACTTAGAAGCCATTTGGGCATGTGAGCAGTTAATAGTAGTAAATAGCAGTAAATTCATAAATAGTAAATAGGTAATCAAATCTCCACGTAGCATTGGCTGTTAACCTTTTACCTGTGAAACCCAGCGGGGGAGAAGAAAACAGAAAATTCTGATCCAGCGGGTAACTGGCCATGAAATCAGAGAAGATGGAGAATTGAGTGGCTGGTGATGTGCTAGTCTTTGTGATGGTGTTTTGCACTTCTAAAAATGGCATCAGCCTGATCATGCAAGCCAGTGATTAGTCACAACCGACGTAAGTGTTAGCAAGGGGCTCTGCCTCACCATCATTTTAAGACTTACCCTAACAGCTTCTTCATGCTAGTGAACTCCATTTTGCCAAGGGAGGCTTAGGGAACTTGCACAAGAGCATCCTTTACCTTCAGGAGTGATGCTTACCAACTAGACAAAGGGATGTGAGGGAATGCAGGCGCCTTCCTCTCTGCCTAGTCTCAAACTCAATCAAGTCACCCAAGGCATGCCGACTCTTGGGCCTTTCAAAGAGCCCCCGTAAAGGCAGACCCATGCCTAAAGCACTCGGGAACCCACTGGCACACTCACTCCAGATACCTGGCCAGCCATCAACACCCATTAACATTTGTCACGTATAGGAACCCCATCAGAGGAAGCTGCCTTTTACTGCCCCAGACCACCTAGCTTAGCATTGTCTACAATGGTCATAGGCACCAGCTCTCCAAGGTTACAGGTAGCAGTCTCTCCCAGCCCTACCTGAAGATGCCATGGCTTGGGACCAGGATAACCAGAAAGATCACCTCACTCCTTATATACCCAGCTGAGGTGAGGGCCTCTTGCAGGTGCTTTCTTATCAGGAGGCCTGTTCCACACAGTGTAGGAACCGGGCCTTATGTGTAGTGGCCCCTGCCCTTTGAAATCCGCTCCCCTGGAATGTTAGGCAGGCACAACCTCCCAGGCTGTCTTTTAATTGCCTGCTGAAGACCTTCCTTCAACACGTTTCAAAGTTGAGGTCTGCTTCTGTACTGGAATTGTTTTAAAGATGTTTTTATAGTGTTTTCACTTGCGGTTTACCATCCTGGGCTCCTTTCGGAGGAAGGGCAGGATATAAATAAAATGAATAAATAATCGAACAAGGAGGCAAATAGAGATGGGGACTCATGTGACTGAATGACACTCCCCCAAACTTCTTTTCTGAATGCCCTGAACCTAGAAAACATGAATGGCACTGGGAAATCTAAGCTAGCACCCTTCCCCTTTGTGTCTAGTTTTACGGGGGGCGGGGGGGAGTTATGGAGGATCATTCAACCAGCTGCCACCTGCAATCTAAAGTGGCCCAGGCACACACAAGTTTATCACCTCATCTGCTGCTTGTGAGATGTAGGTCACACAGTCTACTTATTAAGGCAGAATTATTGAACAGCACCATATTCTTCCACAAAGAGTGTTTCTTCCAAGGCTCAGCTTAAGCCATAGTGTCAAATTTCTATTCTGTGGCATCTTTCCCTGTATAGCACCTGCAGAGTATCTGAGTCTTTTTTTAAAAAAATAAAATTAAAAAAAAATCACGAATGCATATTAGTTTGCTAATTATTTCATGTGCCCTGATTGCCCTTCATGGGTGCCTGAAAATGAAAGGGTGATTGCTCATGGCAGGAAAATCAATCCCCTCCAAAGTCACTTTGAGACTGAACCAGCAGCCAGCACCCATTCAGGGCTTCCACCCGCTGCAAACGAAGAGCTGGAATCCATTCATTTCATTACTGCAACACCCTGACCAACAACTAAGAGAAAATATTGTTGCATTGCAGCTGATTAAGGAATATAAATACTTATTTAAATATTTATTATGACTGCTGCCAGCCAACTGACAAAATTTTAGTTGATTAATCACCTGAGTTTTTTAATCAGCCTATTGCAGTGACTTTACAAGTAGCCCCACCACACTGCAAGACTTAAAAGATAAGTTGCAATATCCGAAATAGGCTTACTATGGAGTAAGTATCACTGAAGTCAGTAGGCCTTTTCTTTGGTTAAACATACACAAGGTCAAGCTGTTAGTTGATTAAAGCACCCATGAGAGCTTTTTGCCTCTTTGATATCCCACTTTCCTTTTTTGTCGAATGAAAATCCTAAGCTAGGAGAAACCACCGTGCTCAGTGTGAATGCAGGCTGCCCACCTCTCCCTTTTCTGAACAATTCCAGCACCTGACAGGACTACAAAAGTTGAATAAGTATTGCACTACTCACACTTGAAACGTCCCAGGAAATACTCCAAACTGAGTTCAGGGGATCTGCAGCCAGTCTGGGGCTCTATCAGGTCTCGGGTGGCTGAAGAATGAGCATAGAAGTCACGGATGCAAGGGCACTATTGACTCCCAGTGCCCAAGGCTGGACAGCCTCCCAAATGAGGCCACCAGGATTGATTCTTTCAGAGCACAGTGACATCACATCATGGGACACAGATAGATCCCCACAGACGCTGCACCAGCAAATACTGCTTCGCTCAGATAAACGCAATCAGCTTAAAGTAGCCAGTCTTCAGGTGGTCCACAAGCCAAGATGGATTTTTGCTTAGGGCTCTGATCTGTTGGAACTCACGAGTGGAGGGACTGAAAGGCCACAGTGGATAAAGTTAGGTGAATTGTTTGGATGGGCAAAAGTGATGGAGTTTCTGAATGATACAGATGGAATGGATTCTACCACTGAGTACCAGATAGGAACAGCAACATATCCTGTCGGGAGGGCCATATCTGCCAATTTCACTTTCTCTCTTAAAATCAGTTCTCTGCTTTTTAGCACCAATGTCTGTTTTTTAAAACAAAACAACAAAACAAAACAAAACAAAACAAAGTCCTCATGAAAATTCAGCAGCATTTTAAATGCAATTTTGTCTTAATGCATTCTTGCCTAATATACACATTTTTGCAAAGCAATTCTCCCTAATATAATACATTTTTATATTAGTGAATACATTTTTGTATGCGTCTCTAGGCACACTTAACCCCATTGCATGCATTTTGTAGACATTACTTGGCAGGAGAAGAACCGACTTTCCAGATTCAGAGAACAGTAAATTTTGGAGGCTTTTGGTGTTTCCGCTTGCTTATTGTTCTTGAAGGTGCAAAAGTAGGTAGCTTCACTTTTAAATGTGTGCTGAATCAATTATGTGCCCCATGCCTCCTACCAGCTATGATAAAAGCATCCGGAGAGGCCGGTCCTCAAAATTTGAGCCTCAAATGCAAGTTGCACCCTTTCAATAACCTCTCACATTTGCTTTAACCCACTATGCTGATTACCATAACCGACATTGCAAAAAATAAAAGGTACCCCTATTTGAATAACCCTAGAAATCGTTCTTTGTTTGACAAGTGTTGTTCTATGACATCCCATATAAGAAGTTCAAGGGATCAGAGGCAACCTGTACCCTGAGCTGATGCCGAAGTCATGCACTGAATTCTTTAATAAAAGCTCTGGGATTTCCTGAGCCATGAGTTTGAGGCTTTCATCCAAGGGTGGGAATGAGGATAGCTGTATGTGTCATGTATGTATCATGTGCTCTGAGCTGTGCCCCCTGTGCTAGCTTAACCATCTCAGAGATGCCTCACTGGACCCTCTAGAGACCCCATCCTGAGCCCTGCCTTGATCCCCAATTCTCCCCCATCACCCCCTGCACCTCAGATACAATGGTAACGGTGGACCAGACAGGAAGCCCAACATCATTAGGCTGGCATACAGTTTTAGTAGCAGGGGTCTTCAGGGCAGAAGACTCAACTTGGGAGGAGCAAGCAGGCCCAGCTGAAGCCATCGCTCATCAGAGGACCAGGAAGAAGCAGGGACTATTTCAGTCTGTCTCCTCTGGACCTCTACTAGATTATCAGCAGCTCCCTTTGGAGCGCAGTACCCCCCCAGCACCTGCTATGACTAGGTTGCTGAATCTGGCAAATGCAAGCCCATAGTGCTCCCGGCCCCAGTGATTAGGCTGTCGATGGCTACTAGCCACATGGCTATGCTCTGCCTCCACAGTTGGAGGCAGCAATGTTTTTAAATACCAGTTGCTGAAAACCACAGGAGGAGAGAGTGATCTTGTCCTTGAGTCCCGCTTGCTAGTTTCCCACAAACATCTGGTCAGCCACTGTGAGAACAGTGGCCAGATCCAGCAGGTTCTTCCTATGTTCTTAAGTTCTCATTGTGCAAGGGAGAAAAGGGCACCAGGAACAGATACTTGCCATGACTAGGCTTCATTCGCCAGGCAAACAAACAGGACCAGACATGAAAGGGCTGCCATTCCTATCACACCTGGCAACTCACTCCCGGTTGTGTAGCTATTGATAGGTTGACCCAGAAACTGGGTTTAAGTCTCTACCGGACATATGCTAATCAGAATCCACTATAGTTGTTATGGTTTGCAATGGACAATTGATTCAAATTACAATTACCGGTGAATTAGGTGAGGTGCATATATCTCCAACTGTGATTAACAACCAGTTCCTAAAATTCTATTCGGACCTGTATAGTAAACCGGAAGAGGTTATGGATATTTTTTTTTTTTAACTACCGGGACTAGAAAACACATGAAAACAACTATTGATGTCTCCAATATCAGAAGTTGAGATTAGGGAAACAATCTGAAATATGGCAGTTGGTAAAGCACCTGGGCTAGAGGGTTTTCCAGTGGAATGGTATAAAAAATATATTGATCTCCTGTCACCTAGATTATATCAGTTATATGATAAGATATTTAGAGAAGGAATCGGCTTAACACTATTCAACCAGGCTTATATTACTGTTATTCCGAAGCCCAGCAAGGACCTCACACAATCTGCCAACTAGCTCCCAATTTGTTTGATAAACATTGATACAAAAATATTAACAGTGATATTGACAAATAGACTCCAAGGAGTAATACCAACTATTATTAAAAATTACCAAACAGGGTTTATAAAGATGAGACAAGCTGCAGATAAAATCAGGCTGGTAGTGGCTTTGATAAATTTAAACAGAAATAGTGAAGATTTAGCTATACTATCTCTAGATGCGGAAAAAGCTTTTGATAAGGTCCACAGACAATATATGGAAAAAGTACTACAAAAAATGGTTTTCTATTTGACTTTATAAAATGGATAAACATATTATATTGCTCCCCTACACCTAAAGTTAAGACAAACATCATAATGTCTGCACCTTTCTCATTATCTGGAGGTACCAGGCAAGGCTGCCCACTTTTGCCTCTGCTTGGAGCCCCTGGCATATATTATTATTAGACAGCATAAGGAAATCTTTGGTGTAATTCAAAACTCACTTGAATACAAATTGGTAATGTTTGAAGATGATATTCTTCTGTTTATCACGAAACCTCACAGTACTGTTCCAATATTAATGCAAAATATAGATGCTTTGGCAATATCTCTGGATTAACTGGTCCAAATCAGAGTTGATGGTAATGGGAAATAACTTTTTGGTTCAACCGTTTAAACAATACCAATTTCATATTTGCATAGACAACATTAAATATCAAGGCATATTAATACAGCAAGACTTATCTAAATTAGCATCATTAAACATCAACAGAATATATAATGAGGTATCAATAGACATCAACAGATGGGGGTCATTGAACTTGACCGCGTCAAGAAAAGTCATTGCTCTTAAAATGAACATAATACAGTGGTACCTCGGGTTAAGTACTTAATTCGTTCCGGAGGTCTGTTCTTAACCTGAAACTGTTCTTAACCTGAAGACCACTTTAGCTAATGGGGCCTGCCACTGCTGCCGTGCCGCTTGAGCACGATTTCTGTTCTCATCCTGAAGCAAAGTTCTTAACCTGAGGTAATATTTCTGGGTTAGCAGAGTCTGTAACCTGAAGTGTATGTAACCCGAGGTACCACTGTACCTAGCCTAGTTTATATCTTAAGAGGAATTCCAGTTCATATACTGAGCAAATACTTTCACAAAATTAAATCTTTGTTTAGAAAATGCCTTTGGGACTCTTCAGTTCCAAGAATATCTATGCAAAAAACACAAATACCAATAAAAGGAGGAGGATTTGGGATCCCAGACTTAGAATTATATCACCAAATGTATTTATTGTCAGGTACACAATTCTGAGGACCCACAACTGAAGACAACTGTCCAAATTGAGCTACTTTGGAATATTCCTATGTAGCTCTGCTAGAAAGATGGGCGGCACTTGGGTCTCAAACACATTAATACTCAAGATGCTATTGAAACAATAACATCAGTTTGAACGATATGGCAGCACATGTCCCAAAAATATAAATTGTACCTTTTCTCTCACAGCAAAATGACTTTGTGGGGAAACCCACCCTTAAAAATAGGGAAAGAAATGGTCATATGGAAGGGGTAGATGAATTCGTGTATATTAACGTTAGATCAGCTGATAAACAAAGAGGATGAATTTTATACATATTCAGTTTTAAGAGACAAATACAAATTACCTACAAATGCTCAATGGCAATATATCCAGAAAAAACACTTGCTAACCATCATCTATGGACCAGCAGCTTTTACAGCCTCAGAGACCACAGAGATATTGAAGTTGATTAATTCTTACGCAACAAAAAACATACTGTATATAAATCTTTGTTACTAGCAAACCAATTTGACATATAGGTATTGAGGGAGGAATATAAGAAAGAATTAGAGATCTCAATTTTGACCACACAGTGAGAAATTGTTTAAACAAGGGTGTCCCTGGACCTTAAACTGACGTTTATACAAGAAAAAATAACATTTGGAAAATACTGGACCCCATTACGTTTGTTTTAAAAAAGGCCATCTAAGGTATCTAACTGTTGGAGATGAAATAGGGATGATGCTTCTCGAAAAGATATGTTTTTTCATTGTCCTATATTGAAAGATTTTTGGCAGAAGGTAACTGAAACTATCAAGAGAACTGTATGGAACAACCTTACATTTACAGAGCAATATATCCTTTTGAATTATATGCCCAGCACATGGAACCTTACAAAAGGACAATACAAGTGGACTCTCCATGCCCTGACCATGGCAAAAAGACTGATATTGATAAATTGGAAAAATAAAAATGTGGCTCCCTTCTATAACTGGATTGAAGACTTATACAAACTTGCAACATGTGAACAACTTGCATATAAATGCAGACTTGCCATGGACAAATTCAATGATATTTGGAATCCATTCTTACAAATACTGTGATAGGTTAAGATCTGGTGAAGTACAATAACAGCTTTGTAAAGTGTACAGTTTTGGGGTTTTCTCCCTCCCCCCTTTACTTTCCCTTCAACACGGGTAATGTTTCTCTGTTTCTATTTCTTTCTTTTATTTACATCTCACCATGTTGGGACGCGGGTGGCGCTGTGGGTTAAACCACAGAGCCTAGGACTTGCTGATCGAAAGGTCGGCGGTTCGAATCCCCGCGGCGGGGTGAGCTCCCGTCGTTCGGTCCCAGCTCCTGCCCACCTAGCAGTTCGAAAGCACCCCTAAGTGCAAGTAGATAAATAGGTACCGCTTTATAGCGGGAAGGTAAACGGCATTTCCGTGTGCGGCGCTGGTGCTGGCTCGCCAGATGCAGCTTCGTCACGCTGGCCACGTGACCCGGAAGTGTCTTCGGACGGCGCCGGCTCCCAGCCTCTTGAGCGAGATGAGCGCGCAACCCTAGAGTCGGTCACGACTGGCCCTGACGGGCAGGGGTACCTTTACCTTTTTATGTTTAGTGCACATATAATTATGTACATTTAAACTTTTAATAAAGATGTCTGGTAAAAAATAAAATAAGCTACAAGAAAGGAGATTTGAATTAAACATCAGGAAGAACTTTCTTGTACAAAACTGGGTCAAATACATGCTGTAAATGTAGAGAAGGGACTTTTTATCATATGTGGTGGGAATGTAAAGAAGTTAATTTTGGGGGGGAAATGATATATAGTGAGTTGAAGAAAATGTTTAAAATGACATTTGTTAAAAAACCAGAAGCATTTTTGTTAGGGATTGAAGGACAAGACCTGCCAAGGAAAATAAAGAATTTATCCATGTATGCAACAACAGCGGCAAGAGTCTGGATAGCACAAGGTGGAAGAATGAGGAAATCCTGACAAAAGAACAGTGGCAAGAGAAATTGATGAATTATGCAGAACTGGCTAAATTGACATACAAACTGAGAGATAAGGACAACTGTGACTTTAAAGAAGAATGGGAACTTTTCACAAATTATTTAAAAAGACAACAAAATGAGCTGGACTCCTTGGCAGGTTTTGAATGAACATACACAAATTTACTGATTGATAACATGGTAGACAGATAATGTAAGGATTCGTATAGTTTTATAACATGCAGAGAATAATACGTGTGGAGAAATCAGAGAGAGGAGCTGAGGGAAGTCTTTGAGGGAGGGGAGGGTGGGTTTGAGGGGCGTGGGGGGAGAACTTTCTGACAGTAAGAACTGTTCAGCAGTGCGATGGACCCCCGGGGGCGGCTGTGGACTCTCCTTCCTTGGGGTTTTTAAGCAGAGCATGGATCATGGATGCTTTAGCTGTGATTCCTGCATTTCAGGGGGTTGGAATAGATGACCCTTGGAGCCCCTTCCAACTCCACAATGATATGATCATATGATTCTACACGACCCCAAAGCAGGATCTGAGCACAGGAGCCCTCTCCCCTCATGTGGTTTCCAGCAACTGGTGTTCAAAAGCATCGCTGCCTCTGACAGCGGAGGCAGAGCGGAGCCAGCATGAGAGGTTTTGCTGCTATAGGCCAAATCCCCGATGCCCCACCTGCCCCTGTGATGATGCCCCACTGAGGATCTGGGCTCTTGCCCCTCCCCCCCCACATGCCCGCACTGCCACCAGCACCACCACTGTCCCCTTGCCAGGGGCTGTGGTGAGGGTGCAGCGGCAGCAGTGATGGTACCAGCATTGTGGTGGGGCTGGCAATGGAGCAACGGCAGGGGTGGGAGTCAGATCTGCTGCCCGAGGCAAGGGGCTTCACCTTGCCTCATTGACAGACCACCCCTGAGGCAGAGCAAAGCCTTCTCCTTCTCCATGAATTTGTCCAATCCTCTTTTAAAGCCATCCAAGCTGGTCAAACATGCTCTCCCCCTTCACCAACAGCTACAGATGACGCACAGCTCTCTGCTTCTGCTCTGCATCTGCATCATGTGTGGCAGTAGATGAGCCGGACTGGTGTCCAGCTTCAGTAATGGACTGGAAGGGAGCAAATACACTGAAGCTCAGTCCAGATGATTGATTGAAGCAGCTGAGTAGAGACAAAAAGGGGTCAGGCCATCCAGTGATAGTCTGAATCCATTTTACAATCCTGGCAAAGTTGCCAGCCACTTTTCTATGGCTACCAAAACCATGAAACATGTATTCCAAGAAAGTCTCTGGCACATGGCTGGGAGAAATCTAATGATCAGCTGGAAGTCCCAACCACACCCCCTCAATGGACACTGGAGAAATAGTCTCTTGGCAGGAAATAAATGGCACTACAGCAACCTCAGTTCGAGAGAGAGACAAATAGATCCATTTGGGCTTCTATCAGCCTCTCATTTTCCAATCTTGATTTCACTTTGCCTCATTTCTGGCACACCACAGGGATGTGTGCTAAGTCCCTACCTGTATTCGTTGTATACATACAAATGTGTATCATCTGACCCATCTACTGCAATTATTAAGTTTGCAGGAGACAAGTCAGCGTATAGAGGGGAGGTCCAAAAAATATCTACATGGTGCCTAGGGAACAACTTACACCTTAATATCAGCAAGGCAAAGGAGATGGTGTTGGACTTTCGGAGGAAGAGAGGAGAACTAGTCCCGCTGTACATCGGGGAGGGCTGTGTGGAGAGAGTCTCTTCCTTTAAATTCCTAGGAGTTTATCTCAGTGAAGACCTTACCTGGAAAATCAATACAACCCAGGTGGTTAAGAAAGCCCAACAGAGACTCCATCTCCTCAGAGTATTGCGAAAGAACAATGTCAATCAACATTTGATGATCTCCTTTCATACTGCATCACGGTGTGGTACGCTGGTTTGACATCAACTGATAGGAAGTGCCTACAGAGGGTGGTGAATACAGCACAAGATATTATGGGCTGTCCCGTGAATCCGCTGGATGACATTGCGGAAGAATGTTGCATCAGGAGAGTGAGGAAAATTCTCAGGGATGATTCACACCCTGGCTGGCACTTTCTTGATCTCCTGCCCTTGGGCAGAAGATATAGAAGTATGTTTAGTCGCACCAACAGGGTAAAGAACAGCTTCTATCCATGGGCTGTTAGGCTGCTGAATGAAAAGATAACAACAGGGCAACTGATTTTTGGGTTTGGTGGGTGTGCGTCAGTAAACAAGGGGAATTAAGACTAAGAGAGCTGAGTGGGGGGTGATCGTGTAATCTCACTGTATACAAGTTGTACAAGTGACAAGAAAGTATTTCAATTATTTCAATATTTCTGCTTCAGAGTGGATTTTTAAAAATTTAAATAAAACCTGAGTGAACATTTGCATGCATTTTCCTGCACATTCCTCTAACAGACACATTTTTCTTTGATACTTGGCCCAATATACTCTTTTTTTTGCAAGCAGATGTCCCCAGTACAATGCATTTTTCTACGTATGTTTACTATATACAACTTGGTGCACACTTTCCCCTTTTGGTTTTTCTTTTTTGGTATGCATTTTTTTGTCGAGGAACCACACTGCAATGTTTGAAGAAGTGTGAATTTTGAAAGACAGCTGTGTCTTAGTCTTTGTACTGGCTCCATCAGGACAAATCAGAAAATGCAGAATCTGAACAAATTAAGGTAAAGGTAAAGGGACCCCCGACCATTAGGTCCAGTCGTGGCTGACTCTGGGGTTGCGGCGCTCATCTCGCTTTACTGGCCAAGGGAGCTTCCGGGTCATGCAGTCAGCATGACTAAGCCACTTCTGGCGAACCAGAGCAGCGCACAGAAACGCTGTTTACCTGTTTATCTACTTGCACTTTGACGTGCTTTCGAACTGCTGGAGCAGGGACCGAGCGACGGGAGCTCACCCTGTCATGGGGATTCGAACTACCGACCTTCTGATCAGCAAGCCCTAGGCTCTGTGGTTTAACCCACAGCACCACCCGCATCCCTCTGAACAAATAACTCCCTTGTGAATTTCAAAGCACACACACAGGGACGCCAAACAACAAAAAAGAAGCCCAATCAACTCTTTCCCAAACCTATAACAGTGCCTTTTGGTCCACAAGGTGGTGCTGCACAACCACACACTTTACTCTGCCAGAAAGTGGGCAAAGGGAGAGTGAAGCCATTTCTTACTGTTGGATTTTTAGTTACAGATAGGTAGCCGTGTTGGTCTGCCATAGTCAAAATAAAAAAATTCCTTCCAGTAGCACCTTAAAGACCAACTAAGTTAGTTCTTGGTATGAGCTTTCGTGTGCATGCACACTTCTTCAGATATATACACTTAGTTGGTCTTTAAGGTGCTACTGGAAGGAATTTTTTTATGTTGGATTTTTAGGCATTTTATTTGTCAACACCTGAAATGCCTGATATGGGGGAAAAGCCAAGAACCTTCTCTGTTGTTATGCAGGCCTATCCATGCAGCCTCCCTCCCTCCCTCCTCAAGCGTCCCCCAAAGGGGCTGAGCAAAACAAAAGTGAAATCCAGAACAAGGCTGAAGTCTTGATGGTTGGCAGTCCATGCGTTATGGAGGGAGGAGCATCAGTTTTTCTACATGGGATCAGACCCTTCCCAGACTAATCCTGAACCCTGTGTTGGGGAAGGGACATAGCTCAGTGGCAGGACACCTGCTTTGCATGTAGAAGGTCCCAGGTTCAATCCAGGTGGGGCTGGGAGAGACCCTTGCCTGAAACCCCAGAGAGCCACGGCCAGTCAGTGTAGACAACAGTGAGATAGATGGGCCAGTGGTCCGAGTCAGAAAAAGGCAGCTTCCTGTGTTCCTCCATGGAGGCAAGTGCAAAATCAGATCAGCTCCATCTGACCCACGGAGTGACAGGAAGTTGCCCATTGTCGTACAATTATGGTCTAGCTCTACCCTGAATGACTGCAATGGACTTTGCATGGATCTGTCCTTGATGGTGGTGTGGAACGTTCAGCTTGATGGTTGGGGTGGGATGGACATGTTCCTCACTGCTGAATCACATCAAAAAATGATAAGAGGGGAGGGTTTCTAGGTCAGAGGGGGTCTTCCCAGAGAAAACTGAGCCATGGCATCTGTTTCTAGAACTCCCGCTCTGGGGTTGCCTCACATTCTCCCAGAATCCCATTTGGCTGGAGAAGCTCTTATCTGGGTTTAATGCACTTGTGAGCATGATGGTTCTCAGAGCAGGGTTCCTTCATGCGTGAGTTGACCAGCACCACCTTTTGATTCAGTCATTGAAACAGGAATTATCAAGCCAAAGAAAGCAGGAAGAAAAGCTGAAGAATGAAGGGGCAGCGCCAGCAGCAACAGAAACAAAAGCTTGCATGAAACGGAATGTTCTCCATTGTTGGCAGGACACAAATATAGAGGAATGCCATTCATTCATTCATTTCCCACCCTTCACCCTAAGGTCCCAGGGCAGCTTGTAACATTAAAACAGATTAAGAACAATTTAAAACAACTTGCATACGTAAAATGAAGCCAAGTTCTAAGCACAGGCATCAAAAGTGTCAAAAAGCCAAAGTGAAGAGACGTACCACCACATCACCATCATAATTATTATAATATTTATAATATAATTATATTATAAATTATAAATTTATATTATAAATTATTATTATTTAAATTGCATACTGCCTGATATTTGCAGGTCTCAGGGAAGTTCACAAGATAAAATCGCAGTATAAAAATACAAAATACTTAATCAAAATAGAAACAAAACCAACCCAATAACCCGCCTCCAGCACATTTGCAAAGGGCATTGGATGTGAATGAGCCAAATGCCTGGTTAAAGAGGAAGGTTTTTGCCTGGCACCTAAAGGTGTAAAATGAAGGCACCAGCTGAATCTCCTAATCCAAATGGGTGGCTGAAAACTTTTTATTCAGACAAGCATTTGTTGTTTGTGTTTATTGTGTTTATTGAGATTGTGCGTTCTCCACTGCTATAAATTGTTGTTCTTACCAAGGTTTTGCATTATTACATGGTTTGTATCACTGCAAACACAACAGCAGCTTTTCCCAGGGCACAGTCCCAAGGGCAACACTAGAGATTCAGCAGGCACTTTCTGCGCCAACTTTTAAGTGCCTTCTGAAAACTATGCTATTCCATCAGTCTTATGCTGGCGATTAACAAGAAACCATTCCACAGTAGTTCTCCAGTTTCCAATTTTAACTTTTTCATATGGTTTACATTGTTCGGTTTTGGATACAGTTGTTGTGAACCACTTTGGGTGGTTTCTTTATGAATTCATGGTATATACCGCATTTTTTGCTCTATAAGACTCACTTTTTCCCTCCTAAAAAGTAAGGGGAAATGTGTGTGCATCTTATGGAGCAAATGCATATTATGGAGCGAATGCAGGCTGCGCAGCTATCCCAGAAGCCAGAACAGCAAGAGGGATCACTGCTTTCACTGCGCAGCGATCCCTCTTGTTGTTCTGGCTTCTGAGATTCAGAATATTTTTTTCTTGTTTTCCTCCTCCAAAAACTAGGTGCGTCTTATGGTCTGGTGTGTCTTATAGAGCGAAAAATGCGGTAAATACTCTTATTATGCATTTATTGGAGTTATATCCCACCTTTTCCTTCAGTGAGTTCTAGGTGGCATACAAAGCTGCCCTGTGAGGTAGGTTAGGCAGGGAGCAAGTGGCTGGCCCAAGGTCACCCAGTAACCTTTGTGGCTGCGTAGGGATTTTTAAAATTAATAGCAAACAAGCAAAACTATCCACCAAACGGAGGGAAGAGGAGCTTTCATTAGGGTGCATTTACCTGGTTGTGGCAGTTCCAAATACCCAACAAAAATTAAAGAGTCCAAACCAGCCCCCGCTTAGAAACTGAGCACTACTCAAAAGCAATGCATCTTACTCTTTCTGTTTAAGGAGTTCAGCCCCTCTGCAGCAGCTACAGCTTCCCCTTGACCTGCTCCTTGACCTCCTTGCTGCCCCAGCCAGGCTAAATGCAGCAGAAAAAAGCCACACCAAGAGGAGTGCAGTGGTGGATCTTGCAGTCTCAAATTTCAGTGGCGCCCTGCACAACACGAAAATCCAGTGCCCCTCTGCCTCTAGCGCTCCACTATACATCATAGTTGTGGTGTTCCCAGCAACATCCCCAAGGCTGTGTGCCCAGTGACACTGAACCGGTTGGGCTCCCTGAAATCCATCTCTGTGCACAGGCAGCACTCCTGGCCAGCTCACTTCATTTTGGTGACTGCAGTTACAGTTATTTTGGGTACTTATTTCTCTGTTAGAAGTCCAGAAATCCACTGCCTTTATTAGTCATCATTCAGCTGTCATGCCCAGTCCACAGTGGGCTAATTTGTGAAAGGCCCAGTGATGTATAATCTAACCTTTCACGAACTTTTCCAACCAAAATTCTATTATTATTTCCCCAAGGCTCTTTCATGCATTTGTGTTTACTGTTTTTCCTTCTTCATTCACTCTCCCTGTTTCTGAAGCTATTTCTTCTTCTGGCGATTGTGTAAGGGCATCTTGACCATCCTGTAGGCAACTCAGCATCTCATACCCATTCCTGCCCCCGTTCCAACCCCAAATCCTGTCTTAAAGACCTGATTCATGCAAGAACATAAGAAGATCCTGCTGGATCAGGCCCATGACTTGCCTAGTCCAGCATCCTGTTCTCACAGAGGCCAGTCAGATGCCCCCATGGGAGAACTGAGCACAAGGAATGCTTCCCGTCACACTTGGGGGCATTTCCAAGTGTGCAGAGTCTTGACTTCCCATCAGGATGGGTTATGCAAATGAAGTTCAGTCTGCCCCCCAGGTGGAAATTAGTCTCCTGGCATGCCCCCTCCATGCACCACCATAGTGCTATGCATGTCCACAAATTCCAAACTACAGCATTTGTACAGTTAAACCTGGGTTGGGCGGGGGCTGTTTCAGCATTTGGCCTCATTTCATGCGGCCCTAAGCACCATCCAGCTTTCTGGGCCCACTCCTGCTCCTCTGGGCATCGCACCTCTGTGTGGAGTGCTTGGAATGCTGTAGACGTCCACCCAACATGGGCTCTACTGTCCCTCGGCTCTGGGCTCTGCCCCATCTATTATGCTACCACCACTTGATTGTGGGTCAATGGCTCTTCATAGGGAAAACATTCCCCACTCCTGAATTAAATAAAGATCTGACTTCTAATCGGGTAATCAGCCACAGAAAGAAAACACTAGAGACTGAGAATCTATTAACCCTGATTATAGAACAACTTTAGGTTGCAGTCCTGTATAGTGACTCGTGAAAGTCTGCCCCACTGAATTCCTTGGGGCTTACTTCTGATTATTTGGACAGGCAAGGTATTTTATTCCATGTAACTGGATCAGAGTCAGGAGCTGTTTAGTCTCTAGTCAACCACCGTCTGCCACCCCAAGCCCCTCACCATCTCTTCATCCAACCAGTCCTTCAAAATACCTCAAGGGCTGCCTCTCCCTATATGAACTGACCCAAACCCTGTGACAAGCATCCAAGGCCATTCTTCGTGGGTTTCCTCTGCCAGAGGCCCAGAGGGTGGCAAGACAAGAACGGGCCTTTTCTGCGGTGCCTCCCCACTTGGGGAATGCTCTCCTCAGGGAGGCCTGCCTGGCTCCTTCATTACATATCTTTAGGCACCAGGAAAAAACACTTCTCTTCTCCCAGGCCTTTGGCTAATTAAGCAACCTATCTGTTACGAACTGGCAGGAACAGATAGGTAGCCGTGTTGGGCTGCCAACTACAAAGGATTTTCAGAAATAGACTGGAAAGAGAAGCTGCTGAATTGCAACTCATTACCAAACTTAAAACCATGGAGAGACCTGGTCTGAACAAAGACATTGGATTCTTATCTCATTATACATGACTAAGCCATTTTTCACCTTCTCACCCCTTGCCTTTTCCTGTAAGACCTATCGCAGTCGTTAAGAGTCGTCAACAGGCTCATCTCAGCTATCTGCCAATCACCCATTCCCACCACCCTTCTGAGTAATACCCCTCCCCACCTTCTCACTATATAGAAGGATCTGGCAACTTCTGTTTCAGTGTATCTGAAGAAGTGTGCATGCACACGAAAGCTCATACCAAGAACTAACTTAGTTGGTCTTTAAGGTGCTACTGGAAGGAATTTTTTTATTTGAACTGGCAGGACTTTGGAGAGGAGGAAGAGGATCCTGGCGAGGGGTGAAGCTGGGATGGGGAAGGAGAGGTTGTGTTAGACAATATTCACGGGGTGACAGAGGATGATGAGGGGCCAGAGGCCAGTGTACAGGAAGCTGAGCAGCGGGACCCTTTGCCAGAGCCAGAGAGGCCCCCATCCCCACAAACACGGCGGGTCCTGAGGTGTAGGGAGCAGCAGGTGGGGCACTCCGGGAAGCAGAGGCAGGCCAGGGCCTGCAGCCTAGTTCACTAGCTGGCCAGGTGGGGAAGAAGGCATGTGATTCCCTTAGCTGGGCCAAGCTGAGAGCAGGTGAGGGTCGGAGACCTCATCAAGCCCAGATGCTGCAATCAGCAGGCAGCAGAGCTGAGGTGCTGTGTCTGCTCAACTGCCCATGTCAAGGGACCTGGTTTTGGATACTCCTGGACCTCCACGGGTTTCTACTTCAGGCGTGATGCTGGACTGCATCCTGACTTCAGACTTGGATTGACCCTGAACCTCATTTCTTGACCTTCAGCTTTGGATCTTGGACTGTGGACTTTGCAGATGCCGATTGAGTCTCGGCTTTCGGACTTGGTCTTGGCCCACTGTCTGTCTGGCCACAGGATGAGCACACTATGGCCTTCGAAACCGTGTGTGTCTTGAGGGGGATTGCTGTTTTTGTTTGTTACTACCAGTGCTTTCTCTCTTTTTTTTATAGAAAAAAGGCGCCATAAAGTTGTTACAGTAAGTGCCACACTATTAACATTTGAAAATAGGTGCTAGTACTGCGTACCCTTGAGTAACCCCAGAAAAAAGCACTGGTTACTATTATATGTATTTCGGGGTTTTTATATTGTAAACTCCCCGGTGATCCTTGAAAGGCATTATAGAAATTTAATAACCTAATTTGATTCTCAACTGAAGGTTTCCCCCCACCCTTGCACCTTATCTGGAGTTGTTTTTTTACTCTTAGTCTGCATTAGGCGCCTCCTAAACTGTTTCCTACCAGTTTTTGGTTAGGCTGCACCCTTGCAAAGTGAAACGGGTCTTACTGATAATACGCTTTGCAGAATTCTGCCTTATCTGCCATTGGCACTGATTTGAACTACTGTTGGCCTCCTGATTTTCTGCCCTTCCAGTCCCAATGGACCCCAGCCAAGACGCTTAGAGGGAATATGCAACTGTGTTCTTGTGCACTGACTGGTGTTGCATGTGTATGGCTAACATGGTAGCAATACGAGGGCTGTCATGATTGGCGGCTGGCAAGAGAGAGTTGCCAGGGAGACTGTGGGCATGTCATCTGTTGCCCTGTTGCTTCTGCTAGTATTCTACTCTTCTGCCTGGTTGTGGTGATGGCCACCTTAGCTGGTCCCTAGCCTTGTCCCTCCCACTGCTTCAGCACAGCATTTAGATGAATGGCTCCAGCCCCACGTGTCAGAATCACTCCTGACTAGCTACCAGCAGTGCATTGCAGCAAAAGGGTTCCTTTATGCAGTTTGTCCTTGGATCATTGCTGAAATTCTGCCCTTTGCATTAATGGTTAGACATCACCATGCTTAGCATTAACCCAGAAATGGAAATACTCATTCAGCCATCTGCCTTCGTCTCTCTAGCATTAGTGAAACCTGGCAGCTTAGCGGACAAAATACAAAACACTGTACTATAATTATCCTGTGCCATTTACAGAGTGGTATTTTTGCCTGGGGATGACAAATGCCTGCCATTTCTCAGCCAAACATGACACACAAATTAAAAGTGAAGGAGCAGTTTCCATCCCCAAAGACTGTAGAGTTTTCTCCTTGTGAAAAGAAGCCCACTAGTTCGGAATGCAGAGGTTTGTGGAAGACAAAAGGGATTTTATTTCAGAGCCATCTGAATTTCTAGTCCCAGATCGTTTGCAAATGCAGTTTGTCCACCTTTGCTCATTGCTATTATTTTAAAGATAAGGCAAGGCTTGCTGAGGACAAACTGGTGAATCCACACAGGAGCTAAGAAAAGTAGAATTCAATTCCACGGTCTAAGAACAGACCTGGGTTGAATGTGCTATTTGGGGATTAATATTTTCTCTGAAGATATTCCAGAGGAGTAGCCGTGCTAGGCTATGTTGCGGAAGAAGAAAAAACCCCAAAGAATTTTGTTGAATTGACTGGTGAATTTATTATGGCATGATCTGCAAAAGCTGATGCCATACTAAATTTGTTAAATATTTAAGGTGCCACAAGACTTTTTTTGTTTTCTCTGAAAAGCTTCACCTTGGGATCCTACAGGCTGAATTCATTCCTGCGCAGATTCATGTCCAGCTAGGTATGAAACGAGTGCTAAATGATTTATGCTGCTCTGCAGCCATGCATTATACATCAAGGGGCCTGGCAATGGAGGAAATCAAAGCTCCATGAACGCTGCTCTTTCAGCCTGACAAGGCAAAGCACCCACCGATGAGCCTTCATGCAAAACAAGGCGGAAACGACCAGTGGGAAATGGCCTCTGGAAATATCAGATGGAGACAGGCTCCTGAATAAAAATGAGGGTATTTTAAGAGCCCATTTATTTATTTATTTATTTATTTAATAAAGTCTACTAAGGTGGAAGGAAGAGGATAGGACTTAATAATTTACGTGTAAATCCATACACACCTATGCTTTAACATGTCGTCTGCTTTAGAGCCTTGTGTATTACATCTCAGAAAACCTGCAATGCAGCTTAGTGGCTTGGTCCAAGACCCAGGGTTGTAGCTCAGTTGTAATAATAATAATAATGATAAAAAGTAAAAAACATGGGATGCGGGTGGCGCTGTGGTCTAAACCAATGAGCCTCTTGGGCTCACTGATTGGAAGGTCGGTGGCTTGAATCGCTGCGATGGGGTGAGCTCCCGTTGCTCTGCCCCAGCTTCTGCCCACTTAGTAGTTTGAATCCATACCAACACAAGTAGATAAATGGGTACCACTGTGGCAGGGAGGTGAACGGCATTTCTGTACTGTCTTGTTTTCTGTAATGGTGTTCTGTTGCGCCAGAAGCGGTTTATTCATGCTGGTCACATGAACTGGAAAGCTGTCTGTGGACAAACGCCAGTTCCCTCAGCCTGAAGTGAGATGAGCGCCACACCCCATAGTCACCTTTGACTGGACTTAACTGTCAACCTTACCTTTTTACCTTTTTTACTACTACTATTATGAATAATAATACGTTGTTGTTGTTTTTGTTTGTTTGTTTCCCACCCATCTGGCTGGGTTTCCCCACCCACTCTGGGCAGCTTACAGCACATATAAAAGCATAGTAAAATGACAAACATTAAAAAAATTCCTGATACAGGACTGCCTTCAGATGTCTTCTGTTGTTGTTGTTGTTGTTTGAATTTATATACTGCCCTATACCCAGAGGTCTCTGGGTATTCACAGAGCAAAATCAAAATATGAAACAAGATATATAATCAAAATAAAAACAACCCAATAAGACCCCCCTAAAAGTTGTGTAGTTCTTTATCTCCTTGGCAGGTGGGTGCGTGCCACTACCGAGAAGGCCCTCTGCCTGGTTTCCTGGAACCTCCCATCTTTCAGTGAGGGAACCACCAGGAGGCCCTCGGAGCTGGACCTCAGTGTCCGGGCTGAAAGATGGGGATGGAAACACTCCTTCAGGTATACTGGGCCTCTGTTGTAGAGCATCTGTTGTACATGCACAGGATCCCATGTTTAGTTGCTGGCATCTGTAGGTTAAGGAGTGGCCTTACCCCTCTGAAACTATGGAGAGCTGTTGCCAGTCTTAATATAATAATAATTTATTATTTATAACCAACCCATCTGGCTGGGTTTCCCCAGTCACTCTGGGCTGCTCCCAACAGAATATTAAAAATGTGATAAAACATCAAACATTAAAGAATTCCCTAAACAGTGCTGCCTTCAGATGTCTTCTAAAAGTCAGACAGTTATTTATTTCCTTGACATCTGATGGGAGGGCATTCCACAGGGAGGGTGCCACTACCAAGAAGGCCCTCTGCCTGGTTCACTGTAACCTCACTTCTCGCAGTGAGGGAACCGCCAGAAGGCCCTCGGTGCTGGACCTCAGTGTGTAGACTATGCTGAGCTAAATGGACCAATGGCCTGATTTAATATGACCTGTGAGTGCCACTGCAGAGGTGGGATGAATCCAGAATTCCCCACTCTGTGTTCAACTACTTACTCACTGGACCAGCATATAGCATCTGTTTAAAAGAGCCTTTTTGCTTTATTGGGCGCTGATCAAATAACACCAGAGTGTTTGTTTAGCAGTGCTATGTATGTTAGAACGTACCAGATGTTTTCCATAACTACAATAATTTGTTACTACAACTCACTGGGAAAGCCCAAGGCAAAGCACTTAGATCTGGGCAGGGATCCAAGATCTGGATCCAAGTGCAATTTAAATTAGCATTCCTGGTCTATTTAGACCCAGAGTTGTACTAGCCACCACTGCCCAGCCACTCATGGGGCTCCTGCTGCAACAAGTGAAGCTCCTTCTTTCTGTTCACTCCCATAGCCTGGTGGTGCTGAGGACTTCTAAGAATGTCAGGAGAACCCTGCTGGATTAGCCCAAAGGTCTAATCCTCCAGCCATTTCCTCCAGCCGTTTCCAGTGGGGAGCCCACAGGCAGGGTGTGAGTGCAACTCTTGTGATTTCCAGAAGTAGTATTCAGAGGCATACAGTTTCAAAATATGGCTGTAGAACATAGACCTATTTTCCAGGGTTAGTCCCAGATTTATAGAAGCCATCCCATTTCTGATTTGATCCCAGAATGTCCCACTTTTCCTTAGGACGTCCCTATTTTCATCAGAGAAATGTTGGAGGGTGTGGAGTTATGCGAACCCCGAACCAAGGAGATAAATAACTATACAACCAGGGCTTTTTTCAGCTGGAACTCACTGGACCTCAGTTCTGACATCTCTCAGGTGGGCTCCATTGTCATTATAAGAGAATGAAGGAAGGGTTCATGGTGAGTTCCGGCACCAATTTTTCTAGAAAAATAGCACTGAAGGTGGTCCTGTAAAGGGAGGTTTTTGTCTTTTTTAAGTTTAATGTTTTTATATATGTTGGAAGCCAGAATGGCTGGGGCAACATTTTATCAGATAAATATTGTAGGGTGTGCTGGTAGTAATTGCAGACCCAATCCTCTTGTAAAGCCATCAAAGTCTGTGACCTTGTGGGAGCAAAGTCCATCATTTAACTATGTGCTGTGTGAAGAAGTAGCTCTTTTATGTCTGTTCTGAAGGTCCAACTGTGAAGGCAAACTCTTCCATTGCCTTCCAAGACAGATGGATGCCAACCAAAGTGAATGTTCCAATAGTCAGCATCATTAGATAGCTCTGAATTCTAGTAATATGAGAGAATGAGAAAAACTGATTTCTACCCACTTCCCCCAGACCATGCGTATATTATGTGTCAAAGATGTTACCGTTAGAGCTCCACAGCAGCCCACATAAATGCTAAACACAGATACACATTTGCTAACAACATTGCTGGTGGATGGCGATATCCCTGGAAGGTGTACATCAGTGGTGGACTGGTTGTGGGTGAACAAATTTCAACTTGGTGCAGATGAGATGGAGCTGCTGGTGCAAGGAGTCTCCCCACTCCACCGGTAAGCTGGAGAAATTCCTGCTCTGAATGAGGACACAATCTCCTGTAAGGATGAGGTTTATAGTTCTGTTAGGTTTCGCCTTTTATTATTATCTGGATATCTCTCTCTCATAAAATGGTAGAGTTGGAAGAGACCCCAAGGATCATCATGGCCGACCCCTTCTGAGGTAGCTCATTCCACCGTCAAACAGCTCCTACCCTTGGAAAGTTCTTGTAATTTGAGCCCCTTGGTTTGGGTCCTGCCTATATATATAATATTCGATACACACAAAGACCAGGTCAGATCTGTGCTTAATAGATAACTACTTTGCACCCATTTGGTGGTTTGGGAGTGTGCAGTGTGTGATTATTGCTGAGCTGAAACAGGGTCTTCGTTGCCAAGGCTGACACCCACTTTTTGCCACACTTTGTTGTAGTGAAATTGCCAGAGTGCCACGAGGAAATGCCCTTGGTGTTTTTGGGCAGCACAGTGACACCAATTTACATGAAGACATGCTTGTTCCTCAGTGATGCCCACAAAGGCAGATCTGATGACTATACAGCTATGACACCATCGTTATCCCTGGTTGACTGGGTTTATGTAGCCTTTAAAATGGTGTGAAGTCAGAGCTGCAGATAAATACAGGGGATTTCAGGGGACCAGATGCATCTGGGTGAGAAAAGAGGAGCATTTTGGAATTTTACACGGGATGCAAACATGTGCGACTTTCATGTTGTACCTGCTCCTACATTCCAGGATGCTTTCAGTGGAAGATATTGGATAAAGGCAAGACCATATTTTATTTCCAAAAAAGACATACAAAAAAAGTGTGGAATCATAAAATAATACAAAATGCTATCTCAGGACACTCACCAAACCCAAATTAACCCACATTAACACCAACCAACCACACCCTTCTGAAGACTGTGTGGGATTTTAAAGGCATAGCACCCTTTGTCATACCTACTTCTCGCTTTGCTAAATGAAACAAATCACAATGCTACCCAGCATCTACGGATGCACTAAGCCTTGACCAGACTCTCTCAGAAGGCCGGTCTTGCAGACAGTCCCAAAATACAATCAAACTTTACTCTGGAAGATGTCATCATTTACTGTGTCATCCTCTTTGTCAAGGACTGGTAAGTAGCCACCTTCACGGGGCAAACACCAGCACCAACCGGCACCAGTGAGGTCCAGAGAGGCAAAGTCGAAGTCAGCCATGTCTAGTGCCTTGAAATCCACAGTGTCCAGCCTGTAGTGAATCTCGTTGAGCTTTTGCCAGTATAACCAGGCCATCACCAAACCTACTGCCTGCAAGAAAAGATGGAGACAAAATTACTTGTCAACATGTGTGCTTTAAAATGCAATTATGACAGGGTATGTATGTGTACAGCCAGGGTTTCCCTAATACAACAGTGTGAGTATGCGTAACCCAAGCAAAGCTGCTTTGATAGAAGAACCTGCAGGGAAAGTTCACAGCAAGTAAGAACAGCTGTGTTTACCTTCCATGGTCCAGCACAGCAGCCAACGTGCAAAAGGCAATGGTTCCATTTGGGCACTCTTGGAAGCTAACCTTATTAGCAGCAGAGGTACCTTTAGTCGGTCCTTGCAAAAAAGCTAATGCAATTCTACGCTGCATCAGCAGAAGTCGAATGTCCAGGTCAAGGGAAGTCATAAAGGTAAAGGACCCCTGACAGTTAAGTCCAGTCACAAACGACTGGGGTTGTGGAGCTCATCTTGCTTTACTGGCTGAGGGAGCCGACGTTTGTCCACAGACAGTTTTTCCAGGTCATGTGGCCAGCATGACTAAGCGGCTTCTGGTGAAACCAGAGCAGCGCACGGAAACAGCGTTTACCTTCCTACTGGAGTGGTACCTATTTTTCTACTTGCATTTTGATGTGCTTTCAAACTGCTAGGTTGGCAGGAGCAGGGACCGAGAAATGGGAGCTCACTCCGTCGCGGGGATTCGAAACCGCCGACCTTCCGATCAGCAAGCCCTAGGCTCAGTGGTTTAGACCACAGTGCCACCTGTGTCCCTAGGGAAGTCATAGTCCCACTCTATTCTGCCTTGGTCAGACCACACCTGGAATACTGTGTCCAATTCTGGGCACCACAATCTAAGAAGGATGTTGACAAGCTGGAACGTGTGCAGAGGAGGGCAACCAAGATGAGGAGGAACAGTTAAGGACTTTAAAAGTACAAACTTGAAGGCCTGGTACAAGGGAGTGTGGTGTGATGCCCTTACAGAAAAAACGACTCTCAAATTAAGAATGGCAAGAAGAACAAAGGAAGATACCTTTGTGGGAGAATTGTGGATCTTCATTTCGTTCACAATTTCTCCAGAAAACCAGAGATCAGTTTTGTTTATACTAGCTTGTAGATCCCTTAATACCATGTTTTATAGATGTGTAGTGTTATTAGTTGTGATGTATGTGTGGGAATGTAGGTTTTCATAATGTATTTTTTTTGGGGGGGGGGGTCTTTGGTTTATTTTATTTAAATAAGGATCCTGCGCAGTGGAAGCTCGTTTTCAAAAAGATTTCTCATATTGCTTAATCACTCTAAAATTCAGAGAAGCCCGATATATAATATTAGATTGAGAAAGAACTCCCTTTATAGCCTCTGGCAAGAACAGCCCAGTTTATGATTCAGTCTCTTAACCGTCCCTCTGACGTGATAATGCACACATCCCAGCTCCCTGAGCAGTGAGAGGTCCAAAGGCTGTGCAGCACAAGCCTGCTTGTATTTACTCAGAAGTAAGTCCCAATGCATTTAATGCAAAACTAGGGGTTTGTGCAACTAGCACAAGCTGGAATGAGCCTGGTGGGTGGGATTCTGGCTCACACGTCAACTTTAAACCATTGGGTTATGAAGCTGACTTGTTCAACTAAGTGCAGCTTGTAATAAATGAAAATCTCTGGTTTGTATGAAGTAACTGTTGGATTCTCAAGCCTATATCAGAGGAACTGGCCACTTTCCAGGCACCCGGCTTGATCTCCTTGTTGACCTCCCCATCTGCGTCTCCCGGCAGGATACAGGCTAGGTCACTATCGGCGATCCTCCTCAAGCGTGAGAAGAACACACCACTCTTCCCTCCTCCCTGCCTCCCCCAGGGAGGGGAAAGAGATAAACAGAAATGTATTTACATGCCTTTATTTCTGTCTTTGCAGCAGTACAGAGAAACGCGTCTGCACTCTCTCAACACCAACAGCAGAGATTCAAACTCCACCCCTGTACTTCCAGTACAGGTCAAATGACACTCTGAGCTAACATCCGGTGCTCAGCACAGTGAATAGACTGCCCCTTTGTTCCCACGGTACAGTCCCAAACATCAACATCCTGTTTTGCATTCCAGCCAGCTGCAGCTCGCCGTTGCATTGCTCCTCTTCCCGGAAGTTGAACACTTTCCCCAAGGAATAGGGGCGTGGAAGCTCAAGACTTGCTTGGGTTTGTAACAGCTAACGGACGTAGCATTTAACCATGGTTTACTATTACAGTGGTACCTCGGGATGCGAACGGGATCCGTTCCGGAGCCCCGTTCGCATCCTGAAGCGAACGCAACCCGCGCCCGCGTGTCACCGTTTCCGTGTGATGTCATTTTGACTGTCTGCGCATGCGCACACAGCGAAACCCGGAAGTAATGTGCTCCGTTACTTCCAGGTAGCCGTGGAGCGCAACCCGCAAATACTTAACTTGAAGCACATTTATCCCCAGGTATGACTGTACATGCGAATGCAACTACTTGCTTGACTGGGATTTATTTCTATGACATCACATCAATGGACTGCTGACATCACTTTGATGGACAGTTCTGCAGGAACAGTGGAGACTGCACTCAGCAGAATTCAACACCCTCGCTTCCCATCAGCTAATGAGCAGGGAGAGCACAAATTCTGCTTGCTTCAGATGTGCACACAGTCACTCCTGTGGGGAACTAGTGCATATGGTCTATTCCTGCAGAAAGCTGTTCAAATCTGCTTGGTTTGGCTGTGGGCATCTGGCTGGACTGATCCCACCCATCAGCTGATCGATGAGGAGTTCAATCCTGCTCGGTCACTAGCTCCCTTCACCCCCCTAGCCAACTTTGACAGGTAGGTGGACTCGCCCACCTCTCAAATCTTGCCCGCCTGTCAAAGTTGGCCCAGGTGCAGGGGGCAGGTAATTAAATATCTGGCCCATGGGGTCTAGAAGGTTTCCCATCCCTGTACTACAGCATACTGTCAGAATAACTGTAATAACTACACAAGGTATAATCCTGCCCACCCTTCACCATGTGACCCCAGGTTGAGTTGCAACAATTTAAAAATACAGTATTAAAATTAGGTAAAACTAAATGAGTAATAGTGCAATGCTATGCATAGGAGCCAACTCCTAGAGGCCGAGGAGTTTTTGCTCTCCCCAAATAAAATATCTGAGGGAGTCAACCCCCCCCCCCAAGTTGATGAGCATTGCCATTCAAATGGTGTGCATGCACTGCGTCATGTGACTGATTACGAAGGGCGGGGCTTACCCCTCATGCTATGCATGTATAAAAAGGTAAAGGGACCCCTGACCATTAGGTCCAGTCATGGCCGACTCTGGGGTTGCGGCGCTCATCTCGCTTTACTGGCCGAGGGAGCCGGCATACAGCTTCTGGATCATGTGGCAAGCATGACTATGCTGCTTCTGGTGAAACCAGAGCAGTGCACGGAAACGCCATTTACCTTCCTGCCGGAGCGGTACCTATTTATCTACTTGTACTTTGACACTTTGACAGCAGTGCTTTCGAGCTGCTAGGTTGGCAGGAGCAGGGACTGAGCAATGGGAGCTCACCCCCTCGCGGGGATTCGAACCGCCGACCTTCTGATCAGCAAGTCCTGGGCTCTGTGGTTTACACCCACAGCGCCACCCGTGTCCCCTATGTATGTATACTCTGATGTAAACCTCTTTGTGTTCAGCAGGGCTTACTCACTGGTGTGCTTAGGATTGCAGTCTGTGGTGTAATGCTTGGGGCTGGACTATGGTCTGCTCAGCCATGAAGATCACTTCACAGGGTGAGGATAAAATGGGGAGGAGAACCACGTGACCACCTTGAGGAAAAGGTGGTATATAAATGTAATATTCATTTTTTTTAAATGTAACAAAAGCTCTGCTTCAGTGTATAATGTGCCAAACATAAAGAGCTGAGGCAGTGTTGGGTACCAGCACTTAACTTATGACAGTAAAGAAGGATTAGACAAATTCATGGAGGATATATTATATATAGTTGTGTGTACACACATGAAAGCTCATACCTAGAAATCTTATACGTAGTTGGCCTTTAAGGTGCTATTGGAAACACACACACACACAGTGGTACCTCGGGTTAAGTACTTAATTCGTTCCGGAGGTCCGTTCTTAACCTGAAACTGTTCTCTTTTTAAATTTTTTTATTCAAAGTTATAACAAAACATATTTTCCAAAAACATATCCTTATTCCCCCCATTTTTCCTCCCCCCACCCCCCACAAAACCCACCCCCCACCCCCGACTTCCCTCAGTTCCAGTCTTTGGTTTCTCCAATAATGCTGTTTTCTGCATGTTACAGAGTTGTGTAGATCCTCCAACTGTTTAGCTAATTATTATCAGTAAAAAATTGTGGATGTTTATTCAAAACCTGCCAAGGAGTTCAGTTCACTTTGCTGCGTCTTCAAATACTTTGTGAAAGGTTCCCATTCATCCTTAAAGTCACAGTTATCCTTGTCCCATAGCTTATGTGTCAATTTTGCCAGTTCTGCATAAAAACCTGAAACTGTTCTTAACCTGAAGCACCATTTTAGCTAATGGGGCATCCCCCTGCTGCCGTGCCGCCACTGTGCAATTTCTGTTCTCATCCTGAAGCAAAGTTCTTAATCCGAGGTACTATTTCTGGGTTAGCGGAGTCTGTAACCTGAAGCATATGTAACCTGAAGCGTATGTAACCTGAGGTACCACTGTATATATATGGAAAGATTCTTCCAAAGACTGTCTTAAGACAAAAATACTTGATTCTCTTAAGGGAGTTCTTTTTGGACCATCTTTTAATAATTTTTTAAAAAATCTTTCTTCTTGCTATGACAGACCAACATGGCTACCTACTTGAATCATGGAGGATAAGTTTGCTAGCAACTACTAGCCATGATAGCTATGCTCCAGTTCTACTGCTGGAGGCATCACGTCTTCAAAGACAGTATCTGTTTCCAGGGATCACAAGTGGGGTAAGAGCGGTTGTAGTCAGGTCTTGCCGGTGGGCTTCCCATGGGCATGTGAGCACAGGATGCTGCGTGAAATGGACCTTTGCCCAGATCCGTCTGCCAGTCTCTTCTCGTTTCCCTGCGTTCCAAGCATAATAGGAGGACGCAGACTCCTGAAAACAGGTAGCTTCCTATTATGTGGGCCGCTATTCATAACGCAGATAACCGTCTGGAGAAGCACCGACAGAGCCTGAGATTCCAGCAACTGCCAGATCACCCTAAAAAAGCTATAAACTGGGCCTTTGTTATTTCAGATCAAGAGAGAGCTCAATATGGTATATTGTGAGCAGGAAAATGTATTCATTAGTGACAAGCGCAACTTCTTCATTCGCAAAGTGGGCTTATTTATAACTTTCCACCTGACATCTCCCTTGATAGCGGTCCCAATGCAGCAATTGCAAGCAATATACTATAACAGAGAATGTGTTCTGTTCTTCAAAAAATAATCAGGTAGAAGCTGTTAGCTAGGAAACAGATGCTGATGATAAATAATGATTGTAAGAGCATTAATCAGCACCATCCTGTGTGCACTAGGAACAGCAGGCATTCAGGAAAAATCAGAGAAGTTGCTTGATTTGCATTAACTCCTTGATCACTCCAGTGACAGCTTATTTGCAGGAAAACAGCTTGAACCAAATTCAATGAAACTATGGCATACAGCAGACACGTCTCTTCTCCCTCCCCCAGATATATTGTTTCAGAGTCACTGCCACCCATTATATGTGTGCTCATAATTTTAGCCCATAAAATTTTAGCTCATAATTTTATGGTTCTGAGATCAGACAGGTTGTGTGCATGTCTGCATGTGCTTTAAAAATCTGCAGCGCCCCTTTGATTGGACAATCTTAGCCAGGGAAAAAATCAGTAAGTGTTCACATCAGTCTATCATACTGCCCTCAAGTCTCTTAAAAGTGGTCCTGTATCTCCAGGTAATGACGGTTTTTTGATGCCACCAGCTGTGATGAAGAGCAGCTGTGATGAAGTTGTTTGGCTCAACTTCATTCAGCTTTTCAGCCTAGTGAGGTTCACATAAAAGGCACCTACTATTTCTACTTGCAAAGGGTAGCTGGGGATTTTCTGGTAATTGTCCCTGGAAAAATCCCCCTGCCTGGTTTTCTTTTCTTTTCTTTTGCCTTAAAAACCTTTGAAAATTGCCCTAAGTTGCACTGCTGCCATAATAAACACACCCCAAACTAAAACCAATCCCTGCAGCCTCTCATTCTTATAAAATACTGCTATACTTATAAGCCATTCCAACTCTAAACCTCCGGGGGTAGCACCAGCAATCTGGATATTATTGTTGGTTGTACTCTGTGCATGTTGCCTTGGCAGGATCTTTGTTTTGAAAGATGGGATATAAAGAAACAAGCATCTGCATGAAAACCTCTACTTGCAACATAATTTTGGAGTCATGGATGATGACATTGTATTGCTAGCACATCTATTTGCATACCTGCTGTTCTCCTAAGTAATTATTTCTGGTGTGGTAGGTCTTTGGAATCGGTAAGTTCGGTGCTGTGCTGAATTACCCAATAGGCAGACCACACATATCCTTAGGGGTCCAGCAAAGCAAGAAAATGAGAAAATTTTGAAAGAATTTGACATATTACAAATAAAGTGTCTAAGTATGAAGTAATCACCATGGGGAAAATCAGAACTTTGCTAGATTTCCTTATACTCCACACTCCTCCCACATTTTTCGGTCCTCTTTTTATTACTAATATTCACCTAAACCAGGGAGACATTAACAAAATAATGCAAGAAAAATGGATCCTATCATGTGCTGCACATGACATACATGCATGCACATTTCAGCACACATGTAAACTTTGTCATTTCAAAAGATAATTTTGTTGTTGTTTAGTATTGGTTTTATTTTTAATTACATACAGGGGTGGGGCACCATAATCTTTTCAGTGCTTAGGACCTCTAAAGGTCTTTATAGAGATTCAGGGAAGATAAAACAAAGTCTTCATGAAGTGCATAGCTAAATGATGGAACTTGCTTCCACAGAGAGCCGTGATGGCCACCAACCTCAATGTCTTTAAAAGATGATTAGACAAATTCACAGAGGAGGAGAGAATGCTCTCGATGGCTAATGGTACTGATGGCTCTGCTCTGCCTTCATAGCTGGAGGCAGCAATGTTCCTGAATACCAGCTGATTGAAACCGCAGGCAGGGAGAGAGAGAGAGCTCTTGCCTTCCAATCCTGCTTGCAGGTTTCTCATTGGGGCATCTGGTTGGCTACACTTGAGAACAGGATGTTGGGCTAGGTGGGCCTGATCCAGCAGGCCCTTCTTAAGTTCTTATTTCTCAATTTGGCCCTGGCTTGGTGAGATGCTTTCACGCAACAGTCAGTTTTCAGATTAATAGCATAGACGGCTCCCAGACAGGATGGTCACTGGTGAAGATAGATTTGTGCAATGCATACAAGCTCAATTTGCTAGCTCAGAAGTACAGTGGTACCTTGGGTTACAGACGCCTCAGGTTACAGACTCCGCTAACCCAGAAATAGTACCTCAGGTTAAGAACTTTGCTTCAGGATGAGAACAGAAATCACGTGGTGGCAGCGGGAGGCCCCATTAGCTAAAGTGGTACCTCAGGTTAAGAACAGTTTCAGGTTAAGAAGGGACCTCCAGAACGAATTAAGTTCTTAACCTGAGGTACCACTGTATCTGCGTGTAACAGTGTTGGGCTTTTTGTTTTTTTAACATAGCAATTCTCAAGGGTTTGAGTTTCCTAACTTTAGACTGAATAAAATAATTTGAATTAAATCAAATGAAGCTGTGACTGATGGACACACACCGACTGCTAATTTGCTCCAGGTGCTGTAAGTACAGCTAGAAATTAGCCTTTGGCTATAAAACACAACTGTGTCTATAATGTGACCACCCATCTATGTGGAGATGTCACAGCAGAGGAGAAACACCCACAGTGTGGTCTAAACAGGTGCATGCAAAATTGTAGTTTCTGCTTGAGGCATGTTATGTGCTCTCCATGAACAGTGAGAAAATTCTGCTTCCCTACTCAGGCTCTTCTTAAGTCTTAATCTGGCCCTGGGCTGGTGGGATACTTTCAAGCAACAGCCTGTTGACAGATTAATGCCATTGACTCTCATGGCTCAGTTTAGCTACATTTGATTTCTAAAGGGCTGATGTTTCTTCAGAGCTTCTGAACTGTCACTTTCTTGAAAATTAGATTTATACCAATGGCGATTAGTGTCAATATGAAGAGAACTAAGTGACAAGAGCAATATTTATTAAGTTAAGCTGAACAATTTCTGTTTCGTGTTGGCTTTGTTGTGTATAAACAATACTAATGACTTTCTTTAGTGCTAATTGATCTGGTAAACAGCCTTGTAAACTGAAACGGGTGAAGAGAAGAGTTTATATGAAGTGCTCTATCAATTAGACAACACTGTCTCTGTTAATTGCAAAGGAACATATAGAAGTCAGGAGATGGGCTGAACAATTAACTGTGGACAGGCATACCCACTTAACTATGAATTAACAGGTGAATATTTTCACTGACAAATCCATTTACACCTGGGAGAAGCTGGGACGCACTCTTATGATAGTCACTGCATTCTTTGTGACAGTTCAAGTCAAAAAAATGGCATCTGGTTTTACATTACCCAGTTAAAAATAAACAATGGTGTGTCAAGATGAGAGCGCTTAAAGGTACCATGTGCTCCTCTGGTCCTATTTTGTAAAGTATATGTGTGAGTCAACTGCAGTAGTGCTGTGAACTGGGCTTGTGTGTTGCAGGACATAGCCATAAGGACAGAAGAGCCTGCAGGATCAGGCCAATGACCCATCTAGTCCAGCATCCTGTTCTCACAGGGGCCAACCAGATGCCCGTGGAAGACCAGGGAGCAGAACATGAGCAGAAGACCACTCTCCCCTCCTGCGGGTTTCAGCAACTGGCATTTGGAATCATTGCTGTCTCCAACTGTGAAGGCAGAGCAGAGCCATTGTGGCTGAATTTATCCTATCCTCTTTTAAAGCCATCCAAGTTGGTGGCCATCCAAGGAAGTTTCATAGTCTGACTAAGTGCTGCATGAAGAAGTCCTTTTGTTTATATGTCCCAAGTCTTCCAATTGTCCTAAATCTTCCAACATTCAGCTACACTGGATGTCCATGAGTTTGAGTGTTATGAGAGGGAGAAATAACTTCTCTCTGTCTACTTTCTCCATGCCAGACACCATTTTATAAACTTTTATCCTGTTGTATCCTTTCTATCAAAAGGATACAAGGGAGCCATTATTGCCTGTGGTGTGCAATACACCACACTGCTGTCTCAGGTCAAACACTGGTGACAATGGTGAGAAAAAATGTGGTTTGGTGGGCCCAATCCAGCCCATTGGCTGTAGGTTCACCACCGCGATTTTAAGCTGTATGCAGTTGTGCACATCACAGCCTAGGACCCTTGCACCTAAGGGACCGCCTCTCCTGGTATGCCCCACGGAGGACCTTAAGGTCCATAAACAGCAACACCCTAGTGGTCCTGGGCCCTAAGGAAGTTAGATTAGCCTCAACCAGAGCCAGGGCCTTTTCAACACTGGCTCCGACCTGGTGGAACGCTCTGTCTCATGAGACCAGGGCCCTGCGGGATCTGATTTCTTTCCACAGGGCCTGTAAGACAGAGTTGTTCCGCCTGGCCTTTGGCTTGGAGTCAATTTGATTCCCCCCCCCTCTTTCTTTTTTCCTTTCTCCTCCTGTGAAGAGCCTGCATCTTAATGTTTTAATGTTGTATTTTAATTTTGTTTTTTAACTTGTATTTTAATCAGCTTGTTTTTATTGTTGGTTCTTAGCCGCCCTGAGCCCGGTCTTGGCTGCGGAGGGTGGGGTATAAATAAAATTTATTATTTATTATTATTATTATTACCGAAGACACAAAACTGAAAATAAGGCAAGCTGCTAGGTTTTTTAAAAATATAACTGTCTCCCCTTCATCCCTCTGCCCCATGGGAAGTGCACCAAGGGACTGGAGAAGGTTAGGGGGAAACTCGTAGGCAAGCTGTTTCTCTTCTCTTCTCTCTCCTACACTGTCCCCCACGATGGGGAAGCTCCAGGGGCCATCATAAGGCCATCATAAGGCTCAAATACTGGCTTGTAGCTGTGGATTCTTACCAAAAGAGAACCATCTCTCTTGCAAAAAATTATGAAGGATGCCAGCATAATGGATGGGATCAGTTTGAGAGCAACCAGTAGAGTAACACTTGCAATTCAACAGACCGCTGCGGGGAACAGACACTGCCCCCCTGGTTTTCACCTCCCTAAGCACCTACCCAGTCTGCCCAGTTTGCATGAATGTTACCCAGCAAGATGAACACTCTCCTTCACTTCCTCTAATTTTAGGGATGGTTGATGACTTGGAGAGAACATAGAGAAAAGCTTTTAAAACATTTTCTTCATTTTTTGTTTTGTTTTGTTAACATTTATACAGTCAAAGTGCACCGAGTCTTGTGATGTGTGAAGACCAAAAGGCCAGAAATTGTTTTTACTGTCCTATAATATTAATAAAGCATCCAGAATATGCTTTTCTCTAAAGCCATGCAGATTCTGGCTAATGCAGTGAAGGTTATTATTACTGCATCTGAATCATCTACTTAACAAAACTATATTGACATTTGAAGGAGGAGAGCTCAAGTTTGTTTATCTTGGCAAAACCATCACTAACAATTTTTTTGCTTAGTGTGAATAATGTGTTTATTGAAGCAATGGACAGTTTTCGGTTTTATGGGGTGCTAAAGAGCATTCATTTCCTTCTTTTAAAACACTTTGTTTTTGTAAATGATATGCTAAGTGCCTCCCTGTCACTTAGCAACCTTCCCTGATTTTCAGAAAGTCTTCTTTGAGGATTATAAATGGATGTTAATCAGCTGGGGGGTTGGGGGGTTGCTATGGCTGGAGAGGACTTTGTGTGCTTTGAGGAAGAGAGACATTTCACCTGCTTACGTTAAAGGGAACAGAAGCAGTGAATGGGAGGAGGTTGGCATTCCCCTGCCTGATCACAGCAGCCATTGCAAAGGGAGAGGGCAGCCCCACAGGGGCCGAAAGACCCCCAACTCCTCCTCTCATTGAAACTGTTCTGCTCCAGCTGGCCTTTGAAAGAATTCTGTCACTATGAATCAGTGCCTGGGTTTTCTTTTCCCCTCTGCTCTCGCAGTCCCTTTTCCTTTCGTGGAAGTCCAAGCAGGGACTGCCCAGCACTGGCATATGTACCCTGTCGCGGAGACTCTTTCTGGCTGAAGAGTGGGATAGAAATAATTCAAAAAGTAGTAATGAAGGGGCTTGTGTGGTACTGGCCTGCACTCCACCAACTAGGTTATGCTATCCAATGCGGCCAGGGAGTGGCCTCACTGATTAGCTTCCAGAAAAATGCCAGCTAGCATTATGGCTTCCGTTTCAAACCAGAGCTCAACGCCAGTGCAGTCCATGGCTCTGTTCCTGAACTGCTCAGTGCTTGGAGTTCCCCAGCTAGGCTGGAGCCCTGGCTTCCCTCAGCACTCTAGTCAGCCAACCTGCAAGCGCCAATCCTGGTGCACCCAGCTGTGCCTTTTACCAACTGCAACTGGTTTGACAGCTATGGCCATTCCTGGACTGGAAAACCTGGCCACAGTAGTTCACTGGTTACTTCAAGCTTGGATTACTGCAATGCACTCTGTGGGGCTTCCCTTGTGCTTGGTTCGGAAGTTGCAGTTGGTGCAGAATGCTACAGCATGATTGCAGCCCTGTTTAGCGAAGCTTTTCATGTTTAATAGGTTAATGTTTAATGTTTAATAGGAAGCTGCCCAGAGTGGCTGGGGAAAGCCAGCCAGATGGGCAGGGTATAAATAAATTATTATTATTATTATTATTATTATTATTATTATTATTATTATTATTATTATTAATATTATTATTAAGCATAGAACAACTGTGCTCAGAAATCTCCACTGGTTTCTGATTTGCTACTGGGCCAAGTTCAGGTCGTTACTATTAGTATAAAGCCTTTAACAACTTGGGACCAGTTTACCTGCAAGATCTCCTTACTTCATATGCACCCATTCACTGCTTTGATCAGTAGAACTGGCTCTGTTCCTGGTGTCAATTTGTAAGAACTCCCTTCCTGCTTATGTCAGGCAGGTGTTTCACTGTACTACCAAAAACATTTTTGTTTAGACAAGCCTACCCAGAAGCTTAGAAGGTTCATGTGAGTGTTAGTCAGTAATTTTAACTTTTTGAACATTTTAAATTATTGTTGTTAATTTTTCTTATTGACAATTTTATTGTTTTATCGTTTTTTGTAAACTGCTTTGTGCTTGTGGTTGTTTTTAGTCATCAAGCGGCGTATAAATGGAGACCACTCCCCATGCTTGCTCTTCAACTTTCGCATGTGGAAACAGCCTAAGCTTCCACTCCCTTCTGATCCAACGATCTGCCTTGGATCCTGATCGCTGCCTGGCTTGGATTGTGCAGCCCAAATGTGAGCTTCTGAATCTTCTCTCCTGCTAGAACATGAACCTGCTTTTGGCTCTGTTAGCATGAGGCTGACTCTGGCTATTCAGCCTAAGTCTCCAACCAGACTGCCCGAAGAGTGAGCCCTTGGAAGGCTGGAATCCAATGAATTCACAACTGTAGATGCTCAAAAACAGCCTTCCACAAGCTGGTGCCCTCCAGATTAGGCTGCATCTCCCATCAGATCTACTCAGCATGGTGTGGACTGATGAGAATTCCCATCCAAGACAACTGAAGAAGTTAGAGAAAGCTGCTCAACAAACTCACGGAGTATTTGCAACACAATACAAACCTCTGCTCTACTGGCTTAATATTTATTCATCACACTTATACCCCACTTTTCCCTCAAGATGGCGCACACACTTCCCTCCTCTCAATTTTATCCTCATAACAACCCTGTGAGGTAGATCAGGCTGAGAGACAGTGACTAGCTCAAGGTCATCCGGTGAGCTTCATGGCTGAGCAGGGATTTGAACCCTGGTCTCCCAGGTTCTATTCTGACACTCTAACCACTATGCCACAACTGGCTCTTTAGGATAGTTAGCAACACACATGATGTGCCTGCTTGTCACCAACATCATCATTCTTCATCAGTGTGAAGAGCCTGCAGCCTCTGACTCTCGTGTCCCAGTCCCTGTTGGATACAAAGGTCATGGAACTAGCTGACTGGAAAGAGTCTGTGGACACATTAAAAAAGGCTGTAGGGCTCCAACCACACACAGGATTTCCCAAGGCAGAATAAAGCAGTATTATGACTTCCCTTATGTTAGTTTCCTAGAGATGAAGAGACAGAGCGGTTTTCTGATATGTGTAACAGATTGGAACCACAACTGAAAGCTAATGAAATATGCCATGGCTATTACAAATGGAGAATTAATCATAAGTGGCTGTTAAACAGTAACAAGAGCATTTTTGGGTACATGACTGAATAATTTTATGATATATGAACCAGAAGTATGATAAATTATCTGCACTGATCAATTATCTATGTATCTGTGCCTTTAAAAGAAGTTTTATTAGATATGAAGGTTAGAATCTAGGACACTTGATGTCCATGAGCAGTGAAACAGAAAGCAACAGCAGGAAGCTTTTGATTAAAGGTACAGGAGACCTGCAAAACCTCAGCTGTGCTTTGCCTACCCACTCTGGATAGATTGGAGTGTAATTGGGGTTTATTGCAACCCATTTTCAGTGCCACAAATCAAGTTGAAAAAACATGGAAGCAAACTCTGGCAATTTTTCCATGTTGCTATCTGGAGTCTCTGAAAAAACGAGGTAAGGATCAGAATTCCAGAGGAAGAAACGAGGGTCTGTCAGTTAATGGAAATAGCCATACTGAATAATTTTTGACAATAATTTTATCAATACCCCAACCATCTGGCTTAATTAATGCAGAATTTTGTCTCTAAAAAAAGTATTTGGAATGTAGTTTCATGGTGATCTATAGTAAAGAAGTAATGTCTTCACCTCTGTTTTGGGGGAAAACACACACCTATGAATAGTCATCCTGGAGTAACACATTTTTTACATACCTGTGGAAACAGCAGAGAGCAAACAATTCCAAAAGTGGCTTCAAAATTGTCTTTAAGCCACAAGCCGACCGCATGGATGCAGCCACGTACGTGGATGGTGGTCACCAGCTCTAGGCGCTACAAATAGAACAAATCACATTAAAGGCAATATTTTGAGTCTGAGAGAGCTGCGGTTGAGCTCTGTTCCTGTTTGTGGGCTTCCCCTGGGGCACCTGGTTGGTCACCATGAGAAGAGGAGGCTGGACCAGAAGGGACTTGGGCCTGATCCAGCAGGGCTCTTCTTGCATTTTATTTTATTATAATTTTTAAACAATCCAACAACATTTCAAATTTAGCAATCCATCATTCTACCTACGACTTCCCCTCCCTCCCTCCCTCCCACCCAGGTTCCTTCAAAATTTCAATTTATGCTGCATATTATAGTTACTCTATACCTTCACCTTATCTCACAATAACAACAAAAAGTTCGCCCCCACTGCTCTTCTTACTCAAATCCTATTTGCGTTCTAACTTTTTTACACTGCATTTTTAAGTATTCTGCAAACGTTTTCCACGGCTCTTCTTACACTCTTATTCCAGAAGCCAGCCAGATGCCGCAATGGGAAGCTCACAAGTAAGACACGAGTTCCAGCTTATGATCCCTGGCACCTGGTACTCAGGACCTCCCACTGGAGGTAGCCCACAGGTGTTGGTAGCCTTGTTCCCCATGAATTTGTCTAGCTTGCATTTAATGCCAACCAAGATAGCTGCCCATCTTGTGGAACCAAATTCCACACCTGAACTATGTGCTGTGTGAGGAAGCCTTGCCTGTCACCTTTCCTTAAGCTCTCACTATTCGGCTTCATTGGGTGAGGACCTCAGTTGGTTCTACCATTACACAAGGGAGGAACAAAATGCCTCTTTATCTGCTTTGCTCCATGCATATGTTTATAGCCTCCATGATGTCCTCTTCCCTTACTAAGTATCCCTTACTCCCCCCTTGTCTGCCCCACAAAGCACAACCTCCTCCCTCCACAAATGTCTGCTACCTAATGCCTGGCTCAGCCCTCAGGTACCTTAAAAATGTTTGTTACCTCTTTATTTAGTGTCTTGTATCCACACAGTGTGTTAATGACTTCTCCTGGGGCCTATTAAGAGAGGAGGAAGAAGATACAAGCTCAATAACAGTGCAGGTGGATGGTGGGAATTTGTTGTTTTTAAAAGTCACAAGAAAGGTAAAAGAGGGTAGGATTCTCTCTCTTCCTCTTAAGACTTTTCACCAGACCACAAAAACTGTTGACAAACCACGCCACAAAGGAGTTTAATAGAGGCCACCCTCTGACCTTCTGAACACTTGCATTTGGAGAGTCAGAACTTTGCACTGAAAGCATCTCAGACTCTGCAGCAGCTTTTAAGATGTCTGGAAGTCTCCTTTGCAGATATATTTGGGCATAACTGCCAAACATCTTGCAAAATTCCAAACAGTGATGAGGGTGATGCAAGGGGGGTGGGGATAGCCTGAAGGCACATCAAGAGTACATGTGGAAAGGTGTCTTTTTTCAGCCTTTGCCCCATTTGCTATTCACTTCCAGTATGCCACCTTCATTCACAGAATCATCAAACTCCATCTACTCCAAACTCCTCCTATTCATTCAAGGAGAAGGCTGTCCTATGGCCCCGTCTGCATTAGAAATTTGAGCTATTATAACAAAGAATCCTGGGAGCTGTAGTTTGTTAAGAGTGCTAGGAGCAGTTATTAGAGGTCTCCTAACAACTATTTGCATCCTTGATAAACAACAGCTCCCAGGATTCTTTGCGGGGAGCCCTTTAAATGTATAGTGTGGACCTAAGTAGCTGAGTAGGTGGTGAGTTGTGATTATCTCTTTTTTATTTAAACAATTTATATACCACTTAACTACAACAGTATCTAAGTGGGTTACAAAGATACTATACAAAAATATAAAGATCAGTTAAAAATACAAATTCCAACTTCAATTAAAATGCCTACTGGAATAAAAACAGTCTCCAGTAGGTGTCAGAACTTCTGTATGGAGGGTTCTGCTGAACCTCAGCTCGAAAGGAGAGCCATAAAATTGGGCCCACAGTGCTAAACACGCAGCTACTAGTGGATATGAGCCACACATCTGATCATCTAATTCCTTATATCCCAGCCCAAAGAAATGCAAATTGCATCTTTTGATCATTTTCTTTCTCCTCCATGCCTTCAAGGCAGACTTAATTTTCATTTTCAGACATTGTCATTCTGACAGAAAAGGTTTTCCATAAATAATGATGTGTGACGTCTTTGCATAATCCTGTATTCCTTTTGACTCTTGCGGAACACAAGGCCCAGGAGCTGAACACGCAAGTCACGGGCCTCCAGAAAGCAAAGGAATCCCTTTCCATTGATTTCCTTTGTCAGCCAAACACATTTGTAGTAGAGCCAAACAGAGCAGTAATATCAGTCCTCCTCATAGTAAAACTGAGGAGTTCTGAAGAACAAAGAAGTCTAGAAGTGATTTTCCCCCCCTTTTCCTTTTTACTAACCACCGTAGAACATGATTGAAATGCTCTTGGGCCCAATGCATAAACGTGAAGTGACTGCGAATTCCTATCTGGGTTACATTTCAGGCAATTGTCCCTTGTCAATGGCATTTAAGCTAGAGGCAAAGAAGGGAGGTTTGGATCCCAAGGCCAAAATGAAAGCAATTCCATTAAGGTTGTATCCTAGCAAGGGAAAGTTCAGGCATTGGTTCAGGGTAATTGTTACCCTGGCACTTCCAGTAACTGAAATGCTTTATTTACCACAGGCCACGGGTGATATTCAATATGAAAGGTAGCATTTGGTTGACTAAGAAGGTGGGAGACAGCAACACAACAGAGGTTTATAAAATTATGAAATGTGTGGAGAGATAAATAAATTATTTCCTCATGCTACAATCTGCCACAGATGAGAAGTGAGTGATGGGGGCAGCCAGAGGGGCATAAGGAGGAGCTGAGCAAGCATTTAGGGCAGCAGTTCTCAACCTGTGAGTCCCCAGATGTTGTTGGACTACAACTCCCATCATCCCTGAGCTCTGGCCTTGCTAGCTAGGGATGATGGGAGTTGTAGTTCAACATCTGGGGACCCCACAGGTTGAAAAAGGCTGATTTTGGGTTTAAGAGCTGTGTAAGGAGTATGGTGTCCCACACAGCTGGCTGTGCTGTCATGACGTTGCCCTTGTGGCAAGATGGTGAGGGAGGCACTCAAAACCAATGACTCGTCTGGTGAGAAGCTTGGAGAAGGAGACTGAAACCCTATAAACCACAGTGGCTTCTCTTCTGCAACCCCCGAGTCTACGTCATTGCCATATGAGATACCCTGTGAGAAAACAACTCTGGGTTCTTCACCCTCCAGAGTTAATGCAGACCAGCTCAGACTCCCTCACTTATGATCAAATTGAGGATGACTTGATTTTTGAGGCAAAGGACAAAATTCTCCACCCCCATTCAATGTACAAAAGCTGAGCAGACAGGCAACTGAACCTTGGTGACAGGCACAAGGCAGGGCCTCCAAAACAGGCCATATGCAGCTCTCCTCTCCAACATCTTCCTGTTCTCCACACACCCTGCCAGCATCTGGCAACTGAGGTGTCCCCCCGACTAGTGGTAGGTCCTGAAAACTGATGCCTTGATATATACTGACCAGCACCATGTGTGGTGTAGTGGGTAGTGTGTCGGGCCAGGACCTGGGGGCCCAGGGGTCAAATTCCTACTTGGCCAGTCTAACATGAGATACCCTGTGAGAAAACAACTTTGGCAGGGGGTTGGACTCGATGGCCCTTGTGGTCTCTTCCAACTCTATGATTCTATGATTCTAACATACCTTGCAGGGATGTTGTGAGGATAAAATGGAGTGGGAGGAGAACCATACACTCCACTGTATTTTCCTTGGAGGAAAGGTGGGATATAAATGCAAACAATAATAATATAGCCCCTTAAGACCTGAGGGTAGGTTGGTGTGACTGCTTAAAACACTGTGGTTGAGCAAGCGACTGGAAGGTGGCACAGGCCACCACATCCAGATGCTTATAGCCACTATAGGGATGGCCCTCCATGCTCCCTGCTGCATTTTCCACATAGGATCTCAGGCACATAGTGCAAAACTAATCAAGCAGTTTGATTATATCTTTTTCTCTGTGTAAAATAATTAATGTGGTCTCCTCCCTAGGTCTCATATGTCAACATGGTGACTTGCTGTCTCCTTCGGCCTCCACACTGCACTCTCAAATATCTTGCAGTGCATGCAATGAATTGTTCAGAAAGTGCTCTAAGGAGCTGGTTTCTTGTCTGACATGACCAGCACATATACTTCTCCAACAATACACCCGCCCCAGGCTTTTCTGGTTTCATGCCAGATGACAGACCTTCCAACTCCATTATTTTAAGTATAGTCAAGATGGAGTGACAATCAAGCTTGCTTTTCAATTCTATGGAAACCAGATGTCGCACCTCAACCCAGCTCAGAATAGCATGAATGGACCAAATGGTCTTTCTGTCAGACTTTTAACCAGTGCTATTTTTCTAGAAAAAGAGGTGCTGGAACTCACCATGAACACCGTTCTCATTCTCTCAGAATGGCAATAGTGTCCATCTGAAAGGTGTCAGAACTGAGTTCTGGCGAGGTCCAGCTGAAAAAAAGCTCTGATTTGAACAATAGAGTCCCTGGGCTTTTAGCACTGCCAGGTAGCAATAGGAAGACCAGCAAGCCTGTACTGTTCCCTCATGGTGCATATCATGAGATATCGTTCCTTGGACACCAGATGCATAGGAAACTAAGATTAGTTCCATTCGAACAGCAGAAATGATGCTTCTTTGTTCTTTGGATTCCAAATGAGCATGTCTTTTTTCTTAATGAATCTCATTGCTCCAGAAAATTCAATAGTTCCAAACCTTTAGGCGAGCCAGAGTTATAGCCTCTGAAAACCAAAACCAAATCAAACTGCTTGTATATGCATCACATAAGGAGTTGTATACCAAATTTGCATGTCATGTTTTCTTTTGCAGAAGCCAACCACCATCAGTCATGTCTATGCATGAACGCAGACTGGGCTTAATGGTTGTTGGATCAGTAATCTTCTAAATTGCATCTTCTAATGATGCTTTGCTCACCTGGTGAAACACTTGGACTGGAACAAAGGTAGGCAACTAACTCACAAGCCACAATTTATTTGATCTCTGTGTGGGCATTCATTGCCAGCAATCACTGCAAAGTTCTGGAACAGATCTTGGACAACATGTACTTCCTTGCCATCGATTTTCACTGCTTTCTCTGATCCCGGAGTCACAGCTCTATTCTTCTTTAAAAAGACACAAATATAGGCTAATTTCCCAGTCATGTCCCTCAGTATTCATGAATCAGTATCCTGGCTATATTCACACCCATGCCAACCAGTACTTACTCTCACTCAAGTTACAATGTTGTTCTGGTTTTAGCATTTCAAGGATGGTCTGTGTAGCCGATACATCTTCGTCCATGCACAAACATGAGGTCTCAACCTGCAGTCCCCTTCATCTACAAGGGGGCTTGCCAGCAGCCACACCGCACCCAAAGCAGGGCTGGCCCAAGATCAGAGTCCAAGAAAGTGGAGCACACAACAAAGAGTCAGGTGAGAGGCAAAGTCAGGGCAGTTCCATGGTCATTTTTTACACAGGCAAGCAGGCAGAAGCATTTTTTACACAGGCAAAGCAGGCAGAAGCAGAGAGCCGGCAAATATACATTGTTCCAGAAGTTCTTCAAGCTCAGCACTGGGTTTTTTAAAGCTGGCGCTGCTGGACTGAGTCATGACAGTAGGGGAGGCCACTAAGATTTTGCACTGTCAATGACTAGATCAACCATAGAACCTTCTTCATACCACATCCTTATGCTAAGGCCCAGCTGTTCATCTCATGTTCCTCATGAAAGCCTGTGCTGGACTTCCAAGATTCTCCCCAAAGTGATAATTTCTTCTGTCGACAAAGGGCCCTCCTGAAACATTGAGTAGAGTTCAGGTTTCCTTTTTGGAGGTCAGTCATATTCCGGAGATGAACACATAACTGCTTTGGTGAACAGAGTTTCATTTGCTACGGCTGTGTGTAAATATAGTTAAACCTTTAGGTGTGTTTTTCTGCCCTGGAATGCAGAATTTGCAAAATTCAGCACTGTAAAGGACATCTTTCTCTTTCTCTTAGCCTCTTTCCTATCCAGGGATCCACTGGTCACCAATGGAGGTGGAGGCCAGACCGAAGTTGGGGAGACTCTTCACTGAGCAGCTGCAATTGCATATATCACCACATGGGGCAACAGTTAGCAATTCCTGATACCTGCTTCTTAATGGTACCACTTGTAAAGCAGTAAACTGGTGCAGTGGTACCTCTAGTTACAAACTTAATTCGTTCTGGAGGTCCATTCTTGTATATGATACACTTCAGTTAATAACTGAATGATTTGCACACCCATTTTAAAATGGAACAACAAAAAGCAAATTAACCAGAAATGTACTTTTAGATTTTATTCCCCATCCCCCCAAACATAGTTGTAGTCATATTCCAAAACTAGCACCTTGGTATAATAATAATAATAATAATAATAATAATAATAATAATAATAATAATAATAACAACAACAACAATAATATAAATAAATAAATATTTATACCCTGCCCATCTGGCTGGGTTTCCCCAGCCACTCTGGGTCACTTCCAACAAAAGATTAAAAATAAATTAAAACACCAGTCATCAGTATTAAAAAATAAAACCAAAATATTTTTTTTAAAAATATATATAAATAAACCGAAGTTAGAATTTCTCATTTGATATTACCCAAGTATCTATATTTTTAAAAAAACGAGGCATAACATGCAGGCATAACAAATTAACCCCCAAAAGCCTCATTTGACCCAATAAACTTGGTGTTCAGGAGGTCACAGTGTTGAACAGCTCATTTTTCTGAACATTTTTGTACAAGACACATTTGCACTGTCATTTTGTCTTTTCTGCCCTGGACTATTGTGTTAAGCGATAGTTCTGCTGTAGGGGTCTGATCTAGAGACAACACACTTCCCAGCCAGCTGTTATTGCAAGCCCATCAATTTGTTGGAGATCTCAGAAGACAAACGCAAAAATGTTTGAATGCACTGCTGGTCTCAGGTGTTCTGTTTCCTCCAAAAAGATATTGCCTCTTATCCCCATTGTTAGAATGATGCCTTTAGGTGTGAGAGTCACATTAAACAATGAAGTCCTTTACCAATAATTCTCCCTTCCTAAGTGCTTAGAGAAGAACACTCCAGAAAATAAGACTGAGCAGAACTAACACAGTTACAAATTCCCTCAGTGGTATTCTGCTGCCATTCAGAATATCAATGGGCACAGCTGAAAAACTCAGATTTGCCTTCCATGAACAGTTCCAATGCCTTTAAATATATAATGTATCAATGAGTTTTAGATGTTTTAATCTATGTGTTTAATTAATTAATACAAATACTAATAATGTGCAATGCAAAAATTTCTTAAAGGGCTGGCAGCAAGGTGACAGGCAGAATATTTTTATTCACTGATTTTCCAAGTGTGTGATTCCAGAAAGCTAGCTTTGGAGAAAGGCATATTTCATTTCAGGGGTTGGTGGTTGGTAGAAAGAATATTGGACTGTCAAACTGCTTTTATTGGATACCTAAGACTTGTGGACAAATTACCGTATTTTTCGCTCTATAACACGCACCCGACCATAACACGCACATAGTTTTTAGAGGAGGAAAATCCGTAGGCATGCCACCCGTAGGCATTCCCTCCATAACACGCACAGACATTTCCCCTTACTTTCTAGGAGGAAAAAAGTGAGTGTTATGGTGTAAAAAATACGGTATTCATTTAAAAAACCCCAATTAGTTGAGGTTCTCCAGATTATATATTTCCCATGTGACCAATGGCTTTGAACGTAATCCATCCCAGATCTCGTGAATACATTTCTGTTCCTAGGAAGTGACTATTGAATGTGCTTGAAATATATACTTCCTCACCAGACTAAAGACAGATATCATAATTGTCTCCTGATTCTTTTGGGTGATTATTTATTCATGCATACCTCTGATGTTGTATGCACATTGATCTGCATGCAAAGGAGTTAGAAGGACTTGAGTTCTAGCACCTCCATTAAGAAATACTCAAGGATGGTTTGGAGCGGAGGGGGTGGGGAGCCTTCCACCATGCAAGCAACATTTACTTGCATGCCAAACACAGGCTGAACATCATTTCAGGGAGAGAGAACTGGGGCAGGCAGTCAGTTGATGGAGGAGCGCACTCTGTGCCAACACAGAATGCTTAAACTCTCTCTCCCCCTCCCTCTGCAAAAAGGAATCTGGGTACCTTATGGCTGCAAAGTAGATGGTGGCTCACAGACAGATACACACACACACACACACACACACACACACACACACACCCAAGAGAAATCCCAGCTGTTTTGTGATTACTTCTGAGGCAAGAGAATGGGATGGAGCAGCTTGATCACATTTCCAAAAACCGGTGAACTGTTCTTTTCTCGTTCTGAGACATTTTGAATGACTTTGGAATAGTGTGGTGCCCTTTAAGATGTTTTATGCGTATTAATCAATTATATTTTAAAGATGTTCATATATGTTTGCTGAAATTTCAGAAGCTGGTATTGCTTTGTATTTTTGGTTTTGGATATGTATTTTTTAGATTGTATCTTTATGCAGTTCACTGCTCTTAGCTCCTATTGGAGGAAGGGCAGTATAGAAATGGATTCGATTAACCAATCCATCAAATAAAGCTGGTAGTACTGGAGATGGATGGGCCACTCTTTTGGTCCAATTGAATTTATCATGTGTTTATTCTCATTTTGTCCCATTTCCACATTAATCTGCAAATTAAAAAAATGTACAAAAATTAATCAGTATTTATTGAAGCTGTACTGAATAAAGTATTTTATCACAAAATATGTATTTAAATATGCATTGTATGCATTTCTGAATGAATTTTACCCTAAATATAAATTTTAAATGCATTTTGGTACCTTCTTGACCGGAGGACTTGTATTGTAAATTTTGGAGAAGAATGGAGTACAAATGATAATAATGTTCCAGTCCATAAGGCAGGTCTGAATTAGATCAGTTTGCTTAAAAATGCTGGACGAAACACAAGTTTGTTCCACCTCTAGTCAACACAGGAAAGATCCAGCAAGACTTTCAGGATGAGGCAGCACCCTTGCATCAATGAGCCCAGCAACTCTCCTGTTAACTCTGCCAAACTCATGCCTCTCTGGAACCTCACCTGGACCCACTTTGAATCCAGCACACAGCAACAGCACTGCCACTGCAATAGCTCCAGCATCAAATGAGGGATTTATTTTCATCTCAACATTTAAATAAAATGATCCCACTTGTAACTCTAAGGGTGTGTCCACACCATACATTTAAAGCACGTCCCTTTGTGTGGCAGCAACCCCAAACAGGGGACAAGTGTCAGGTTCTCAGCCGCAGTCAGAGGTAACTGGCCACACTCAGGCATTCGGCTTGAGATCCTTGTTGACCTCCCCGTCTGCGTCTCCCGGCAGGATACAGGCAAGGTCACCAATCGGCGATCCCACTCAGCGTGAGAGGGACACACCTCTCCCCCTCCTCCCTGCTTCCCTCAGGGAGGGGTAAAGAGACAGACAGAAATCTATTTACATGTCTTTATTCCTGTCATTCCAGCAGTACAGAGAAACGTGTCTGCACTCTCCAGACTCCAACAGTAGTGTGAGAAACTCCACTCCTGTACTTCCAGTACAGGTCAGATGACACTCTGAGCTAACATCCGGTGCTCAGTACAATGAATAGACTGCCCCTTTGTTCCACTAGTACAGTCCCAGACATCAACATCCTGTTTTGCATTCCAGACACCTGCAGCTGGCTTTCGCATTGCTGCTTTTTCCTGACAGTTTGGTTTCTGGGTTGTACACTTTCATAATTCATAGAGCACCAACCTTATCATTTTTAACACTCCACTAAAATGACTCTCTTTCTCTGCTGGATAACCCTCAAGCAGAAGTTGCTAACACACACACACACACACACACACACACACACACACACACACCATCTTTCAGGTCACATCATTTCTTTTCCCAGCTCTCAGCCTAATTCAAAGCAACCACCTCTTGCTTAGGAAACAATAAAGCAGTTCTTCCAGGAAGCCAGTGGGACTTTCTATTCAGTTTTCAAGAACGATGCACTTAGCATCAGCACCGATTTGCGGCAAGGCTGGCAAGTGCCATTTCTGCACCAGAGAAAGTTTCCTGGCCCTGTGTGTCCCTGTGTGGCTTTATTGCGAATGGAGGATTTTCACGTAGGCTCTCCCAGGAACTGGCTTCCAGCTTAACTCCCCATTTTCCTGATGAAGTCTGTGGCATTTTGCGCCAGAAGAAATGTGGTAGCTATTAAGGTGCCACAAGATTACCTGCTACTTTTGCTGCAGCAGACTAACATGTCTACTTGCTGTGTTCTGGTCCTCTGCCAGAACCTCATGAGAAAGCAGCAAGGCTGGAGGCAAGGGGAGGCTGCTCAAAGCCTGCTGGTCCACGGAGAGTCCTGGGTGAGCCACTTGCTCTGATGAAGGTCAGGAGCAGACTGAGGCCTCTTATGCCACTATCCTCAGGCTTCCTCCTCCAGGCTTCAATCCCTTGAGGGAACTTCATAGCTCTAAGGGCCAACCCTCTGGCCCTTCCACAGCCTCCTTCCTGGGCACTTCCAGAGCTCCTGGACTGGTGATGTAATAGGCAGCAGGACTCACTTGGTTCTTCCAGCTCAGGAGGTGTCTGTGAGGGTCCCTATAGGCTCTGGTCATCTGGGAGCTCTTGCCCAGCCATCTCAGGTGCAATGGCCTCTCCATCTCCCTCAGTGAGCTCCGAGTCCCAGCCCCTGCTCCCACCATCTGGTGCGCCTGCAGCCTCTGACTTTCATGTCCTGATCTCTGCTGGATAGAAGGGTCATGGCAGTTCCCCACTGGAAAGACTCTGCGGACACATTCCAAAATGCTGTAGGCCTCCAACCACACATACATCATTTCCTAACATGTTTGCTGTGCCCCATATTTTTCTCTCCAAGTTGAAGTTATATGTAAAGAGAATTCCCCAAGTTATAGAATGGGGCAGCCCTGTGGAGCTCTCTCGATGAATCATAGTCAGAATCAGCCACTGTAAACAATCTAGCAGGAGCAAGGCACTTCTAGAACTGGAGAACTGAAGCAAATCATGCTGGCATTATTCTCCTCACTTGTTTTGTGAGAAACTAGCCTGCTGGCTGTCCTTCAGGGTTTCATTCCACTGAACAAAGTCACATTAATAACTGATGTTTCCAGAAGCAGTCAACTGGTCAATAAGAAAAAGGAATGGTGAAGAGTGAAATATCCAGCATCTCTAGACTTCAGAGAAGACACTTCCCTTTTGCTCTTCCTTGGTGGAGAAGGGATCCAATTCAGGTGTCCAGGATTTTAGTGCACTGTGACTATGGATTAGTGGGACATCCCAGGAACAAGAAAAGTAGCAGCAAAGACTGGCGTTTATGAACTCTATAGATGAAATAAAAAAATTCCTTCCAGTAGCACCTTAAAGACCAACTAAGTTAGTTCTTGGTATGAGCTTTCGTGTGCATGCACACTTCTTCAGATACACTGAAACAGAAGTTGCCAGATCCTTCTATATAGTGAGAAGGTGGTGGTGGGGTATTACTCAGAAGGGTGGTGGGAATGGGAGATTTCAGAAATAGACTGGAAAGAGAAGCTGCTGAATTGCAACTCATTACCAAACTTAAAACCATGGAGAGACCTAGTCTGAACAGAGACATTGGATTCTTATCTCATCATACATGACTAAGCCATTTTTCACCTTCTCACCCCTTGCCTTTTCCTGTAAGACCTATTGCAGTCGTTAAGAGTCGTCAACAGGCTCATCTCAGCTGTCTGCCAATCTCCCATTCCCACCACCCTTCTGAGTAATACCCCTCCCCACCTTCTCACTATATAGAAGGATCTGGCAACTTCTGTTTCAGTGTATCTGAAGAAGTGTGCATGCACACGAAAGCTCATACCAAGAACTAACTTAGTTGGTCTTTAAGGTGCTACTGGAAGGAACTTTTTTATTTTGACTATGGCAGACCAACACGGCTACCTATCTGTGTCTATAGATGAAGTCATGTTTCAGCTAAAAATGTGACCTCCCCTTTCTTAGTTTGGAAGCTTCCTGAAATTTGTTCTGCCTGTGCCATTGCGGATATAGGTAATAATTACCACACCCATATTTCAGGGAACAGGGCTGGTGTTTGTTTTATTTCTTTATTAGATTTATATAGCACCTTTACCTTCCAAGATGCTCACTGTGGAGCATGTAGCCCTCCTCCCCCCCATTTCACCCTCACAACTGTTCTGTGAGTCAGGTTAGGCTAAGAGATCACACTGACTGGCCCAAGGTCACCCAGCGAGTGCCATGGCTAAGTGGGGATTCAAACCCTGGTCTCTCAGATCATGGTCCAACACCCTAACCATTATGCAACACTGTGTCTCTGGGTTTGAGAGGGTGTGGGCAATGCCAGCCTCCCTAAAGTAGCCCAGTGCTGTTACACCAGATGGATGGGAGCTTAGAGTAGAATGGGGGGGGGGCAAAGACTGTGAAGCTGAGTTGTCCTCCATATTCTGCCCCCTTCCAATATTGGGATAGACTAAATCACTGCACAAAACACAGAGAACACCAGAGGCAGTTAGTAAAGATGGTATTGAATCCTGCATTGCAGGGGCTTGGACTAAAACTCTCGGCGTCCCTCCCAACTCTAGTTCTATGATTCTGTTTTTCTTTTTTAAAATGGTTATATTTATCTGGAAGCACTGGAAAGAAAACCATCCAGGCCAGGTGAAGAATGCAGCTTCAGAAATCAATTTCCAGCCCAATTCACAAGCCATTTAAACTAATGTGATTCAGTTTAAGTGCTATTTTTTGAATCAAATAAAAATAAGCACTCGTTTCGCTTGCCATCTTGCAAGTTTCCAAGAATGAGGAGGCAGAAGCGCTGCCCCTGGTGATAATGACAAGTTAAATATGACCCTGGTGGGATGCAATGCTTGTCGTAATGAAAAAGCTAGTTCAATTCTTTCTGGCCCATCTAGTGGATCTCAGTGTGGAAATTAGTTCAGTCACCTTTGCAGTAAAGGCCAAGGCAGGATGAAGGGTAAAAGCTAAGTCCTCTCCTGCTCTGACAAGCCACTGGCTTTGAAAAGTCACCAGCAAAAACAGCTGGTCATGTTCTGAGAACGGTCACACAAATTATCTTTTGGATGTAAATTAATCCCATGGGATGTGAATTAATTGCTTCTATTTCAAGGGAGATAGCATCCTATGCAGAATTTAGTTCACAGTGTCACTGGAGCATGTCATTTTGATTGCTCTATTTCTTTTATGGATGCCATGAAGCTTGGCCGTCAGTCCTGAGCTGAATCGGGAGCCGCTCTTAAATCTATAAGAAAACTGCAAGTCTGGCTCAGCTGCTCCTTCCTGAAACACAGAGTGGAGTAAAAATGCAACACAGGAACGCTTGGTGTTGCAGAAGGGGCAGCTGAGCCACACTTTTGCAATTTCCCATCTAGCACAATATTGTAGTATTGTCAACATTGGCTGGCAATAGCTTCGCAGGATTTCAGACCCAAAAATCTTTTCCCAGCCCTACCTTGAGATGCCAGGGATTGAATCCAAGACCTTCTGCATGCAAAGCGTTTGCTCTATTTTATTCATTTTTTATATTTATTATTGCATATACACCCCACCTTTTTCTTCAAGGATCTCAAGGTGACATCATCATCAGTTATTATTATCTGTACCCCATCCATCTCATTGGGCTGCCCTAGCCACTCTGGGCAGCTTTCAGCATATATAAAAACATAGTAAAACATTAAATCTTAAAAAGATTCCCTATACTGGGCTGCCTTCAGATGCCTCCTAAAAGTGATATAATTACTTTTCTCCTTGACATTTGAAGGGACGTCATTCCACAAGGTGGGGGCCACTACTGAGGAGGTCCTCTGTCTGGTTCCCTGTAGCTTCACATCTCGCTGTGTGGGAACCACCAAAAAGCCCTCAGTGCTGGTTCTCAGGCTGGAGACATGGTTTGCCCCCTCTTCTGTTAATCCCCCAAACAACCCTATGAGGTAGACTGAGGCTAGGCTGAGAGGCAGCAACAGGCCTAAGGTCACCCAGTGAGCTTCCTGGCTGAGTGGGGGATATGAACCCTGGTCTCCCAGGTCTGCGTGTGACACTCTAACCATCACAGCAGGCAGGCTCTCGAAAGGGAGCTTCCAAGTTCTTCTGAGGCACATCTAAAAAAATCCACTCCCCACCATCGTGAATGGAGAAAGCTGCCTGTGGTCTCCCTTAGTATTGCATGCACTGACTGGCAGCAGCTCTCCAGGGTATCAGGCAGGGAATCTCTTCCAGGCATATCTGAGGCTGCCAGGGACTGAACTTGAGGCCTTCTGCATGCAAAGCAGATGGCCTGTCACTGAGCTACAGTCGCAAGAGTGTCATACACAGCCCACAAGGGTGGTCCAGTCCTGCAAATGTGATGAAGCTCAGTTTGGAAGCAGGATCCCACCCCCAAACCGAGAAGGAAGAGGCTCCCTCTGTCTTCCACTCTGTTACACCTCTCCCACCACTAGACTGCCTAATGTTTGCAAATCACGTGGATCCTTGGACAAAAGGTCTTACTGAACTGTACACAGCCATTGTGTAGCAGGGATCACGTGCACCCAGAGAACTGCGCATGGAGGGGACTGACAATGGGATTTAAAACCCCAGGAATACCTCCCCTTGTGTGCCTTTCATGCGCTAGCTTGGCACCCCGCAGCACTCTGAATCACAGAGGCTAAAACCCAAGGAAACTCAAAAGCAATGGCAGAGCTGTGCTGGCTCCCACAGAGAGGTGACAAACACAGCACTTTCTGAATCAGCCACATATTCAGAGCTCTTGCTACTGCTAACCTCCATGGGACTTGATCTTCATTAATGTTGTTAGCCGCTCTGAGCCTGGCTTTGGCTGGGGAGGGCGGGATATAAATAAATAAATTATTATTATTATTATTATTATTATTATTATTATTATTATTAAACCCATGGTGTTCTAGTCTGCACCAAAAATAACTTTATATTGGAGGCAGAGTGACCAAGCGATTTACCAATCACTTCAACTAGGCTGCACTGGGTCAGAGAATCACAGGCTTGGAGGATACCTTAAGGGTCATCTAGTCCAACCCCCTGCAATGCTCAAGAATCCCTGACAGATGGCCATCCAACCTCTGGTTAAAATCTTCCAATGAAGGGGAGTCCACCACCTTCCCAGGTAATCCATTCCACCGTCTAACAGCTCTTGCCCTCAAAAAGTTCTTCCTAATGCTTAGGTGGAATCTCCTTTCTTGTCATTTAAATCCATTGGTTCACTTCAAGCTTGCTCCATCTTCCATGTGGCAGCCTTCCAGTATTTGAAGATGGCTCTCAGTCTTCTCTTCTCTGGGTTAAACATACCCAACTCTCTCCAGCACTCCATGTAAGGCTTGGTTCTCAGACCCTTTTATCATCTTTGTTGTCCACCTCTGAACACATTCCAGCTTGTCATTGGACGCAATGAAGTTTATGTATTTTGGAGCACGGGGGTGGGGTGGGGGGAAATATCTGCAGCCACATAGAAGTGCCAAAGATAACTAAGCAGGATTCCGAATACGTACAAAGAATTAAGGAATAGAAAAAACCCACCAATAGAACATTATAGGGAGGGAATTCCTTCCAGTAGCACCTTAAAGACCAACTAAGTTAGTTCTTGGTATGAGCTTTCGTGTGCAAGCACACTTCTTCAGATACACTGAAACAGAAGTTGCCAGATCCTTCTATATAGTGAGAAGGTGGGGAGGGGTATTACTCAGAAGGGTGGTGGGAATGGGTGATTGGCAGGTAGCTGAGATGAGCCTGTTGACGACTCTTAACGACTGCAATAGGTCTTGCAGGAAAAGGCAAGGGGTGAGAAGGTGAAAAATGGCTTAGTCATGTATAATGAGATAAGAATCCAATGTCTCTGTTCAGACCAGGTCTCTCCATGGTTTTAAGTTTGGTAATGAGTTGGGGAAGGAATTTTTTTATTTTGACTATGGCAGACCAACACGGCTACCTATCTGTAACTGGAATTATAGGGAGTGAAGTACAATGGTCCTGTGCTTTGAAAATCAACTTAAATCTATTTATGATGGGACTATAAAAAGTCATTGACAAGTTTCCCCCGTGTAGTTCTGGGCTACTTCATCACCATTCTCCTGATCATTGCAACTCCACGAGATGAGATCTTGTATGGAGCCCCAGACCAAGAGAGGTTGACAGTTATTTTGTGTTTCTTCCATCTGCGAATTCTTGCACCAACTGTTGTCACCTTCTCACCAAGCTGCTTGGCAATAGTCTTGTAGCCCAGTCCAGCCTTGTGCAGGTCTACAATCTTGTCCCTGACATCCTTGGACAGTTCTTTGGTCTTGGTCATGGTGGCTACTTTGGAATCTGCTGGATTGATTGCTTCTGTCGATAGGTGTCTTTTGTACAGGTACTGTAATGAGCTGGGATTACAGGTAAAATGTCTCCCTTACAGCAGGTGCTTCTAATCTCAGCTCCTTACATACAGTGAAGATACCGGGTAGCCTGACATCTGGCTGGTTGATAGGGGATTAAATACTTATTTCACTCATTCTAATGCACATCAATCTCTGACTTTTGTCTTCTGGGTTTCTGGGGGTTTTCCTGTTGTTATTCTGTCTCTCACAGCTACAATAAACCTACCATTAAAATTACGGACTGGTCATTTCTTCGTCAGAGGGCAAACGGGCAAATTTAGCGGGGGATCAAATACTTCCCCCCGCTCACTGTACAATACTGAGTGGATTTCAGAAAGTCAGTGGGGAACGAGTACCACATGGTCCAGAGGGTGCAATCTTAACTGGTTAATTTTGAAGGCATTTCTTGAAGCAAAAACAAACCACTGAACTCTCTGTGACTGGAAGTTTTGTTTTGTTTTGTTTTTTAAGACTCAACCAATTCATGAAAGGTAATGATATCTGCCGATATCTGGCAGGATGGTCTGAACTCCAATAACCCCTTTGGTAGAAACTCTGCAGCAACCCTCCCCTCCTCCAAGTATATCTTGCCTTGCCCTCAGGTGCCTAAGATCAGTCATTATATTAAAAACACAGTCTTATAAACAGCAGATAAAAGCAGCCAAGAATCAATAGTCATTCAAGGGGAAAGACTAAAACTATTAAAACAATGAAATGTCATTAAAAGCTTATGTGGATCGCATCAAGTTCATATATATCAGCTTAATGTGCTTTGTCCCTGCTTTGTCCCCCAAAGCTATCAGACGAAGGATTTGGAATTGTTTTCAGGAGGGTTTGGTGGCATGGTGTGACACAGAAGAAGGAAGCAATATTGAATACTGGATATAAAGGGACAAAGTGGCAGGAATCAGGCGGCTGCAGAGGAAGGAAAATGCCTCAGACAATGTGAGCTAGGCTGAGAATGTGGGGATCTTGGAGTTACTGGTTTCAGTATCCAGAGCTGGACAATATAGGAGCAGCAGGACCCATCCCTTGTAAAAACCTATTTAATTCTGGAAGATCAATGTCACAGTTCATGGGGACAAATAAGTTATAAATACAGGTTAAGAGGGAAGAGAGGGGGAAGAAAATGCACCTGAACTACAAAAATCTATCTAGATGCTAGTCTTTTGGGGGCAACTCACATTCACCAAACATGCTAAAACTTGACAAAGTTGCAGCACGTGATAATCACAGTCACTATGCCTGTTTAACTTCTCTCTCTCATGTATATATATTCTATATACTGTATATGCATTCTATATGCATAGAAATAAGGCTATTGTCATGCTGCAGTTCACATGGCTGCCAACAGGTGGCCACACCAACTGCAGCATGACAAATGGCAAGCAGACAAGCAAGAAAGCAGCATGGGGGGGGGGCCAGGAGGCTCAGGCGAGCTGTTTAATGGAGGGGGGGTGCCCTTTGCACAGTGGTTTAGCAAGCTGCTATGTTAAGCCTATCTTCCCTCCATTAAATGCAGGTGCAGCAAGGTTTAATGAAGAGGGTGGAGGCACCACATAAGGGCTAAGCAATTATGTGAAATGCCTCCTCTCTCCTTTAACAGAATTGGGGTGAGCTGTGAGGACAGGAGCAGGGAATAGGCAAGAAGGTGGCTGGGGTGTAAAGGGAAAAGGGTTCGGCCAGTTGTGTGGGAAGGGCAAACGGCAAAGCTGTAGGCAGAGTTGGAAAGTGAAGCAAGACACTGTAGTGTATCTGTAGTACGGTGGTACCTCGGGTTACATACGCTTCAGGTTACAGACTCCGCTAACCCAGAAATAGTACCTTGGGTTAAGAACTTTGCTTCAGGACGAGAAAAGAAATTGTGCAGCAGCGGCAGCAGGAGGCCCCATTAGCTAAAGTGGTGATTCAGGTTAAGTACAGTTTCAGCTTAAGAACGGACCTCCAGAACAAATTAAGTTCTTAACCTGAGGTACCACTGTACAATAATATGCAGGCAACTTCCCATCTGTGTGTGATCAACATGTGTGCGCCGTTTTTGGCACTGCCAGGGGGCGGGGCGGAACAGGCTGGCACACATGGTGCCTTGGAATGCAACCTCTGCACAAATGGGGAGTTGCCTGTATTTATTAACCAACTGCCTCTCTCATCACCCCTATCAGATTGGCGATGCTTCAGGGGCTCTGTGGTTAGATGTGTGTTGCTGGGGCTGTAACAGAACCTAGGGCTTCTGCCTGAAGTCAAGCAATGCAAGAAAGCCACTGAGCCACACCACCACCACCAGGAGTCTTCAGCAGGAGTGTGGGGTGCTTGCCAGTGACCCACAAAAAACTGTACCACTGCAGGAAGCCCATGACGTTGGAGAGAGGTCCACCTAACAACTTCCTTTTTCTTTTAGAAACTCACAGATTGCACTTCTTTCATCTCACAGATTGCACTTCTTTCATCTCACCTTCTTGATACAGCATGTGTAGGGCACCCCACAGGAGAGAGGGCCGCTGCTGTTGCAGGAATGGTATGGATTCACATGCCAGTCTCTGAACTCATCGCCTCCGCAGCAGGAAAACTGGGGGGGGGGGGAGAGAAAGGAGATAATTGATAAGAACACGTGAAGAGCTCTGGGTGGATCAGACCAAAAGCCCACCCTGCCCTTACAGTGGCCAACCAGGTGTCCACCTTCAGAAGCTCACAAGCAGGGTATGAACACAATGCTCTCCTGACTCACAGAATTTTAGAACTGTGGAGCTGGAAGGGACACCAAGGGTCATCTAGTCCAACCCCCTGCAATGCAGGAACAAAAGCTAAAGAATCCCTGACAGGTCGCTATCCAACCTTTGTTTATAAACCTCCAATGAAGGAGAGCCCACCACCTCCTGAGGCAGCCTGCTCCACTGTCAAACAGCTCATGCTGTTAGAAAGTTATTTCTAATGTTTAATTCCTTCTTGCAATTTGAATCCATTGGTTTGGGTCCTACCCTCCAGAGCAGCAGAAAACTAGCTGGCTCTCTCCCCCAAGTAACAGCCTTTTAGATATTTGAAGAAGGCTATCACATTACCTCTCAGCCTCCTCTTTTTCAGGCTAAACATCTTCAAATCCCTAAACCTTGTAAGGCCTGGTTTGTTTGCGTGCTTCTTTTACATCTCAGGAACAGGAGGGCCCAACAAGAAGCTTGGAGCCAGTGCTATTCCCTTGTATTCTACACCCATGTTCAGAGGCAGCTGGGGATTATGAGGAGAGCTTTGCTGCCCTCACCCCCTGCTTGGAGGCTTCCCACCTGCATCTGGTGAGCAACTGTGGGAATCAGGATGCTGCACTAGGTAAGCCTTTGCATCCTCAAGCATCCCATCTCAGCTAACCTTTGCCACTGCTTATTTTATCATCATGGAGACCACAGTGGAATGAAGGAGGCTTTCTTTCTCTTTAGCAAATAGCTGCAAAAATGTGCAGAACTGAATTTAAAATGGGGGGGAATGAGAAACTGAGAGAACTAAAACTACAAAATCCCTCTATCCTTGGTCTCCAGTGAGCTCTTCTCCAAAAGAAGTCTTCTCACCTGCCAAAAGAAGTGGGGAACACGTAACAGTATAATATATTTCAAGTACCATGGGCATGAATGGTGTTCCCAAGAAGAAATCCACAGCACTTATTTGACTTGCCACTTTATCTGCGCATCAATGAGCGTGGATTAGATCAATTATATTCTGTACTGACTGTTTTCCCCTCCCTCCAGTCTTCATATGGCCTATCCCTTGATCTGGGACCCAGTTAAAGCCATTATCTCCTTGCCATGTTCAAAAAATTTGCAATGAGGTATAAGGGACCCAGAACTAGGGTTGCCACCCTTGTTCTGGCAAAATATAGGACAGGGCAGGACGGGAGTTGGGGGCAATTTTTTAAAAAAATCTGATGCTGAAATTACTTCAAAGCAATCTATTACAATCTATTGCTGCCTAACAGGATGGCCTCTCTGGAATTTGTCACATGCACACACCAATTTGTAAATCTCTTTGTGCTTCGCCACCCAGAGCTTAAATGCACAATCTTTCACACACATACAGTGGTACCTCTGGTTACGAATGCTTCAGGTTACGAATGCTTCAGGTTACGAGCTCCACTAACCCAGAAGTAGCTGCTCCTGGTTGCGAACTTTGCCCCAGGATGCAAATGGAAATCACATAGCGGGAGGCCCCATTAGCGAAAGTGCACCTCATGTTAAGAATGGTTTCAGCTTAAGAACAGACCCCCAGAACGAATTAAGTTCGTAACCAGAGGTACCACTGTACATTTGGAGAGGATCCCTAACTTGGCCTAGAAAGTGTGTGTGTGTGTGTGTGTGGAGAAGAAATACAGGACAAATTGAATCAATACAGGATGTAGTGTTTTACATTGAAACATGGACGATTGATCCTCTATTATACAGGACAGGTGGCAAGCCTAAATGGGTGATCATCATCTGAGGCCGTTCTCCGTGTTCCTGCTCCACAAGAGGTTCAGAGGGTTGGCAACACAGGAACAGGCCTTTTCTGTGGGGCTTTAGGCTGATTAAACAATCTATGGCCTTTTAAATGTGTTTGTGGGAGAGAGCTTATTGGTTTGTTTTTGGTATTTTGCTATGTATTTTGTGTTCTCATTTTGTATTTGTATTTTGTAAACTGCCTTGTGATCTTTGGAAGAATGGTGGTATATGAATAATGAATAATAACCCTAACTTGGTCCCCTCCAGACGGCTTGGGCTACAACCTCCTTCAGTCTCAAGATCATATAGCTGTGCTGCTTGGGGCTGATGGGAGTCGTAGTCCAAAGTAATCTGGAGGGCACCAGGTTGGGGAAGCTTGCCTTGTGCCCTAATTTCCTCTTGCCACTCATCATTATGTCTTCACATCTGCAAAAAGAGGGAAATGTTTGCCTTCTCTCCTTTCCCCTCTCACCCCATGAAAATCCACACAAGCTAATAGCATGCAAAATCATTCATACTATATTGGTTCTCCGATTCACAGGGCTGAAATTCAATCTGCTTCATTTGCTTTGAGAATACATTATTTCTGCAGGCAATCAAGAAATTTCAATGCTGGATGCAGACTTATTGCCTTCCACCTGTCTCTGTTCTCATTGGCCAGCGCTTGGGTACATCCATCCTCCTTGTAACTCACCTGCTGGGCTGCATTTAAACACCAGCAGTTTTATGGAGCTCATGTGTTCTGGCTGCAGCATTTAGTTGGGAAATTAGACTGAACCAGAGGCCTCTAGGGAGTATATGGGAGATCAGCCACAGCGGTCACAGCAAATGAACAAAATGAGCATCCCCTTTCTCCAGGAATGGTTTGTGTGGCAGGCATATCCAGTTACCTGTTTCAATTCTCAAAGACAAACAGCTCACAACAGGCAGCAGACATCGGTGGAGACCAGCCAGTCTCCAAGGCATGTTTCCATGAGTGTATGAAGAAGTGAACCTATGGGACTGGAACTGCCAGCCTCAACCCACAACTCTGTTTGCAGGTGGTGAATTGGGGCAGCTGCCTCAGCTCCATTTGGGGAGGAAAGGTTCAACAGCTCTTGGGAAAGGACTGGCAGCTGTGGGCAGGTCTTCTCTATCCTCTTAAAAAGCTGCTACCTTCAGTGGTGCAACAGCATGAACAGTGCTATGGCCACAGCCTGCCTGCATGCCGGCCTGCCTTCCTTCATTCCTGAGCAGCTAAAGCTTTGCTGCCACCGCCCCACCCTATCTCTGTGGCCAGTAAGCCCTGTCCTGTCTCCACTGACATTGTTCCAAGGATGGAACTACAACCCCTGAAACAGCTACCCCTAACAGGAAAAATAGGGTGGCAAATTGGGAAATGGCTTTCTCAGTCCACTCCATCCTTGGGCTTACTTATTTTTTGCTCTATAAGACTCCCTTCTTCCCTCCTAAAAAGTAAGGGGAAATGTGTGTGCGTCTTATGGAGCAAATTCAAACTGCGCAGCTATCCCAGAAGCCAGAACAGCAAGAGGGATTGCTGCTTTCACTGCGCAGCAATCCCTCTTGGTGTTCTGGCTTCTGAGATTCAGAATATTTTTTTTCTTGCTTCCCTCCTCCAAAAACTAGGTGTGTCTTGTGGTCTGGTGCGTCTTATAGAGCAAAAAATACGGTAATTCAAGGTGCCAGTACTAACCATTTCAAGCCATTGACAGCCTGGGTCCCACTTAGAGGCTGACTTTCCCTTTGTTCTGATGCTCTTCTAACTTTGTGCAAGGTGGAAATTGTCCCAGAGAGAAGCTGGACCTTCATGCCAATCGCCCCAAGGCAGTGAACTGCTTCCTGGAGGAGCACATAATTCTACTCTTTCTCATTGGGCTTCCACAGGTGTGTGTGTGCAAAGCACATCTCTTCTGCTTGGTTTTTGGTTTGACAGGATGGTTTGCTTAGGTTTTTGTCGGCAGCGGTGCTGCTGCTGTTTTTTTGCTCCTTTTCACTAGTCTGTTGAATTTATTTTTAAAATTTTATTTATTTATTATGGTACCCCACCATCAGTGCTGAAAAAGTGGTTGATAAATGTTTTAAATAAATAAAATGGCTGCAGGCTGGTCATCAGGGGTCTGTTATATTGTCCTCTCCCTCAGACTGCACTGCCAAGGAGACATCCCCACAGCGCTCTGAAAGGGAGAATTATACAGCACAAACCAGAAAAGTGTCACAAGATGGATTTGGGGGTGGAATGAGGAGGGATGCGTTTGACACCCCAATCCGTGCCTCTCAATAAGACAAGACATTTCAAATTCAGCCTGCTATGGACATGCACTGTGGAGTCTGCCTGATATGCAGATAAGAAGTCAGTCATCAAGGGAGACATCTCCCAAAATTGTAGCCATTAAGCTGTCTGGATAAAATAAGCAGAAATCAAGAAGATTTATGGACTCAAGACAACCACTCTCTCATTGGACTATAATTTGTACTATTTATTGCTTTTGAAATTGGTCTTTTCCTTTCATACTTGGCTCCTCAGTCAAAGGAACTGAAGATGTCCAAGATCCTTTGCAAAAGAATGATCTTAAGAACTGCAAGAACCTGAGAATTTTGGTTTCAGATCTGCACTTTATCTTCTTGGTTTTTCAAACACCCAAATAAACTTTGATCCCTGAACAGTTTTTCTCAATATTAAGTCTCAACAGGAAAGCAAATATCATTTTGTTGACATAAATCTGCTCACCCCAACCTGTAGCCTTTCAGATATTTTCAGCTACAACTCTCATCTTGGTATATTATTTGCACAAAGTCCTGCAAAAATTGATTGTATACCTAAGAGACTTAGCTCCTGCATCTTGTGTTTCAAATCAGGGTATGTTTTCCCATTGATATAAGAAGAAGAATAATCTTGATTTATCTTACAAGTAAGCTTGTAAAATGATCCCTCTTCCATAGATGAAAGGATCTATTTAAGCAGAGTAAGCTGAAATGAATAGCAATTGTAAGGGTATTAGCCTTTTAACAGAAAACCAATCAAAGGCTTAAGCTGTTCCATATGCAATAAGCACAATTAAAAAGTTCCCAAATCTCCAGTTCTCCCAAATGTTCATTTTCTAAGCTTAAATTAGGAAGCCTGCTCTGCCCCAGAGTTTCTGCAGTACTCCTGTGATCCACACATATCTGGTACCAAAACCAATCTGGTGCCCTGTGATTAATTCCCAGTGTTCCCGGATGCGCTGAGTGAGTGCTGCTAAACAACAGGAGGTCATCTTTTAAAAAGTGTATCATCCAGATCCAACTTGCAGCATTTCCTAGCCAACAGCAACTCACACACCTCCGAGAAGTAGCTGCCACTATGGGACTTTCTCACAATGTCCAAAAGATAAGAAGTGGTCTGAACAATATCCCAGAAAAACCAGCTAGCTGGGAAACTAAGAACACAAGAGCTATCCTGCTGGATAAGACTGGGTGGGTATCCTTCATGTCCAACAAGGGCCTGCCAGATTCCTCTAGGGAGCTTATAATATGGACATAAAGGCAAGTACCCTTCTTGTTAGTTCTCTACAGCATCTAATGCTCACTGCCTCTGAATGTGGAAAGCTGCCTTGAGTTATCAGTCCATACTATGAAGCCCATGAATTGTGGGGACCAAGGGAGAAAGATGCCCAAAGTAAATGAGACAGCTGGAGGCAACTTCTAGCCCAGTTCTCCAAGTCATCTCTCAGCAAGGAGATTCCCATGATGAACAATGCTATTCCAATTTCTGGTGCAGTCTTGGGGCAATCCGGGATTCATGGCAGTGGCATTGCTGCTGCTTCTTATCTGGATGGGGCAGGGCTGGGGTTGGGCGCCTCTGTGGGAGCACCAGATTGTCTCCACCATTGCTCCCACACAGTGTCTTGTCTCCCAGTTGCCGAAGAACAAAGACTAGACAAAAAGTTCTTTCCAAAAGCCTAAATGCTTATATTACTGTAGTACATGGGAACAGTTGGTTTAAAGCCCTTCAGAGGTAATTCTAAATACAGCTACAACAAAGGCAAGTTCTCTAGCTGGCAAGCTCTGAAAGTTGATATGACTCTATCACAATCCTTGGCATTCCTATAGATAGGAACAAGGAGGACTCTTCTTAAGGCTGTAAGCATTTCTGCAATCTCCTGCTACATTTGTGTTCCCTTCTCTTTTGACTCCTTCTCCACCTAGGTGACAGGACAGGTGTCTCTCCCCGCCCCCCCCCCAGAGGTGGCTGGGAGCATTGAAACATCCCCCTCTGGGCAGGCAGAGCTACTCCCAGGATAGGATGGTGCTGGAGCGGGCATGCCAGAGAGAGGCTCTGCCAAGGTTGGAGAGGGTGGCGGGAACACAGAGGGAGGTGACACTCATGGCTCCCATTGTGGGGATGTTGGAGGCAAGAGAGCAGTTGAGGAAGGCTGCTCTCTGCCGCAGAATCCTAGCAGATTCTACTCTTGGCCAAACTTCCTTCCGCAGTATTCTGACTTGGCCAGCCCCTGTTGCGACTGCCAAGGTAAATACGATGGTGCTGCTGTCACCAGCCCATCCCCCACTCCAGGCTGCCTCCAGCTCCTGTCTCCATTTACATGTGCATGTCCTGTTAAAATATCAAACTCTGCTCACTTCTGGATTCTGTGCCTTGGACATGCCAGAGTATGACGGGATGCTGGAGTTGGCTTTTATAAATAGGTTGTCACTGTCAAATTCCTGCATTGAGTTTTTAATGGCTGCCATGGCCGTGACCAGCTGTTTGGAAGATGGAGATGAAACAGAACGAGCCACAAAAGGAGACATGCATTCTGCTAGCTGGACCGTAAGAGAATCGTCTGGGATGTGTGTTACGGCTGCATTTCAATTACATTCCCGAGGAAAATTCTCCTGTAAAATGCAGAGCTCCAGAGGTGAACCTATTGTCAAAGCAGTTTATATTTATGAGATACAGCAAAATAGTTTACTCAATTCAAAGGGCAGAACCGAATGCCGTTCTATTGCCATTGTTCCATTACTGATAGAATGTCAGTTTGCCAGACTGAAACATCTCATTGCACTGGTTCCTGCTAGCACAACAGTTTACTTGAATCTGACCCAAAGTTTTTAAAATAATGGGTGGTATTCAATAGGTTTTACTCCAGGTAGACCCACTGAAATGAATATGACTAAATTAGGTCCATTCATTTCAATGGGTCTACTCTGAGTAAATCTTAGTTGACTACCACTCATTTTTTATTTATTTTTTTGCAATGAGGCATTCCCACTCCTTTGATTTGTTAAGAAATGAGTTTTGGAATATAAAGTAATGAATAAGCATCATAAAGGGAAAATGTGTGTGTGAAATAAAATTTATTTCATTTCATTTATGAATCTCTTCCCATTAAATATCCTGACCTGATTTAACAGTAAAAACCACCAAAACAAAAACGATTTCAAATCCAATACAGATACAAACGGGAATAATAAAATCTCCCCTTAAAAAAACTCTCTTCAAGAGAGTCTGAAAAGAAAACAGAGACAGCATGATAGGGAGTTTCAAGATGGTGTATACATCCATTCAAGGAGGAACCTGGCCTGTCTCCACACCAAGACAAAACTGTGGCAGATCCTTATCTAAGAGATATCATTTGCAGATGACACAGCCATAACAGCGCACTCCGAGGAAGCTGTGCAGAGACTCATCAACCATTTTGCCCAAGCCTGCATGGAGTTCACCCTTACAATCTGCCTTACGTAGAGCAACATCCTGGGTCAGAACAGCGCCAGCACTCCATGCATCAGCATGATGACCACATGCTTGAGGTGGTAGCTCCACCACAAACAGCAACTCCTCCATCGATACTGAGCTGGACAAGCATATTAGCAAGGCTGCTATGGCAATGGCTTGCCTCTCCCAAAGGGAGAATCTGATGCTAATATCCCATACCAAGATGAAGGTCTTGCAGGCTTACCTGAGGAGCATGCTGCTTTATGGAAGCGAGTCCTGGGCAACTTCCAACCCTCAGGAGTGACACCTCAATGCCTTCTACATGCGCTGTGTCAGGAAGAATTTGGGTATCACATGGCAGGACAGAGGTTCAAACAAAGATGTGCTCTCCCAAGAACACATTCCCAGCACATTTGCACTCTTGTCCCAGTGATGTCTACTCTGGCTTGGTCATGTCTACAGAATGGAAGATGGCAGGATCCCCGAAGATGTGCTTTACAGGGAGATAGTTTCAGGCACGGACCAACTCTGAGTTATAAAGATGTCTGCAAATGTGACATGAAGGTTGGCAACATTAAACCCTTGCAGACAACTGCAGCACCTGGAGACAATCAGGTGGTGTATCCACAGCAGTGACCAGAGAAGGAATAACTGTTGGGAGGGGTGCGGAAAGAAGAAACGCCATGGTGCATCTGTAACAGCAAAACTGGATCCCTTCACCTACCCCAGGTGTGACAAAACACGTCTCTCTCAGATCAGTCTTTACAGCCACAGCAGGTGCTGTTAACTCTCCAATGGTTTGACTTTACCCCCTAAGGCACATCCATAATATAGCATGATGGACTTCTTGATGAGATGCTATTTGCAGGACCTTTTCTTCTGCAGAGTACAGTGACCAGTTGGGTATATAAGGGGTTATTCCTACATTGCAGGGGTCAGCAAACTTTTCCAGCAGGGGGCCGGTCCACTGTCCCTCAGACCTTGTGGGGGGCTGGACTATATTTTGGAGAGCAAAAATGAACGAATTCCTATGCCCCACAAATAACCCAGAGATGCATTCTAAACAAAAGGACACATTCTACTCATGTACACGCTGATTCCCGGACCGTCTGTGGGCCGGATTTAGAAGGCGATTGGGCCGGATCCGGCCCCTGGGCCTTAGTTTGCCTACCCATGCACTAGATGATCCTTTGGGTCTCTTCCAACTCTGCAATCCTATTATTCTATGAGAATCTTCTAGGTATCCAGGTAACAAGTTGGTAACAAGCTTTGTACACCAGCACCTTGAACTTAAGCCCAGTAGCTAACAGGTAGCCTGTGCAAATCTTTCAGTAGTGGTGTGACACTTAAAGGATTACTGAGAAGCAAATTGAGAAGCAAATTGGTAAACGGCCTTGTTTTAGGAAGGCAGATTACCTCATCATCATCATCACTTTTAATTTGTATACCATCTTTCTATTTCACAATACCCAAGGGGGTTTACAAGCTGAAGAAACAAAGAACGTAAACCTTATAACAATCTAATCCAATACAAAAAGGTGATAATAAAACATAACTTTAAAATAAGCAACTTACCGTATTTTTCGCCCTATAGGACGCACTTTTCCCCCTCCAAAAATGAAGGGGAAATCTGTGTGCGTCCTATGGGGCGAATACAGGCTTTCACTGAAGCTTGGAGAGCGAGAGGGGTCGTGCGCACCGACCCCTCTCGCTCTCCAGGCTTCAGGAAGCTATCAGCAAGCCTGGGGAGCCGGCAGGAGTTCCCGCAGGGCTCCCCAGGCTGCAGATAGCAGCCTGCCGCCGGCGCGCGGGGCGCCTTGAAGCGGAGCGCCCCTTGCGCTGGGCAGACATCGGCCAGCCCCACAAGCTCGGGGGACAGCGGGGAGGTGCAGCGCCGCCATCCCGAAGTTCCCCGACCTGGTTTTGGGGGGGAAATAAAGGAAAAAGGTTTTCCTTTATTTCCCCCCCCCAAAAAAAACTAGGTGCGTCCTATGGGACGGAGCGTTTTATGGGACGAAATTACGGTATATCAAATAAAGTAATATTCAACAATCCATTAGAATAGTATAGAATAATATTAAATATCAGCATATAAAAATTAAACAGAAACCCACTCTTAACAATTATAATAAATAATTTCTAAACTATAATCAATAAAACAATGGCAAGTCACAGTGCATAAAATAATACAATACAAATTGAGAAGCAGAGACTGGAGGGTGGGGCAAGGCAGGTGGAAGAATTCAAATTCTGCTCATTTGAAAAGCAGAAACTCCTCACACTGAAAGAAGATCAAACCTCTCCATTCTGAAGGAAATCAGCCCTGAGTGCTCACTGGAAGGTCAGATCCTGAAGGCTCCAATACTTTGGCCACCTCATAAGAAGAGAAGACTCCCTGGAAAAGACCCTGATGTTGGGAAAGATTGAGGGCACAAGGAGAAGGGGACGACAGAGGACGAGATGGTTGGACAGTGTTCTCGAAGCTACCAGCATGAGTTTGACCAAACTGTGGGAGGCAGTGGAAGACAGAAGTGCCTGGCGTGCTCTGGTCCAGGGGGTCACGAAGAGTCGGACACGACTAAACGACTAAACAACAACAACAACAACACACACACACACTTGCACTGGCAATCACAGGACTTTGTTTTTCCACAATATTTGCTCTACTGATGAAAGATGAAGATGTCAAACTTTATCATGTACTCAAGTGGTAATTGATGATATACACAAGAGCAAAACAAAGCATAATGTTTGCTTAGTTTTGTTGGCCAGTTTTGAACACAGCAGCAATTTGCAGCTGCAAAAAAACATTGTTGCGAGTAATCTGGAACATTTCCTCCCAAAATGCTTGATTGGCTTATCTCTTTGTAAAAGAGTGAAGGAATAGTCACTGGGAGTTGGGATGGAGAAATTGGTCAATTTCAGTTTCTCTTGGTTTCTACTTTCCCCAGTTTTTAATTCTGCTCCCTGAATTTCCATGTCAGCGTTCAATTTATGCTTTTGGAAATACCTGTCAGCATTCTAGTGCGCATCTTTCCTACTCTACACATTTTTGTGGTCAATCTTGCAAGCAATTCCCCCAACAATGTTTTTGTATGTTATTTGGATGCGAAGTATAAGGCAAGGCTTAGTGTGGGCCCAGAGAAGTCCCCAGTTCACCTAATACACCCCTGGTGTATGCACAGTTGACTACAACAACCTGGCACTGGGCTTAGAGGCCTCTAAGTGTGAGTGGAAAACTGTGCACATCCCTGCCTCACCACACAACATTTGACACTGCCTCTGTTATACCTGTGCTGGATACTCTACATGTGCAGAAAGCATTTCAGAGCCCAGAATGGATGTCAGAATCCATCCTAGATTGTACAGTCCACTCTAGAGGAACCGGCAGATCAATCTCCATTTGTTCTGAGGTCAGTCAAAACACCTTGTATACAGCCTGCTAATAACAGAATTGTTATTAGTTATCTATTCTAACCTCCTGTGATGCTGGAAACATAGCTAAGGTTGGTAGATGGCCTTCCAACCTCTGTTTAAAAACTTCTAATGAAGGACAGTCCACCACCTCCCCAGGTCATCTGTTCCACTGTTGAAGTTATTGCCGTCAGAAAGTTTCTCCTAATGTTTATTTGGAATCTCCTTTCTTGCAACTTAAATCCAGTTGTTCAGGTCCTACCCTCTGGGAACAGCAGAAAACAAGCTTGCTCCTTCAATGTGACAGCCCTTTAGAAATCAGAGGGTGGCTCTCCTATCACCTCCCAGTCTCCTCTTTATCAGCTAAACATACCCAACTCCCTCACCAGCCTTGGTTCCCAGACCCCACCCTACCCAGACCCACCAATACTTTATGCTCATACTGAGAAAAACAAAAACTTACCTTTTGCTGGACAAAGTCCAAAATATTCTTGAAGTCCAAATCATCATAGTAGTGTCTTATCCCATCCTGCACAGTGGAATGGAAAACTGAATTCATCTGGAAAGAAGCAGAGTCCCAAATGTGAGAGAAATGCTCTCCAACAACAGATAGGAGGTTAGCAAGGAAAGGCCTTCACACAACATTGCAAGGCTTGGTGCAATCTCCCTTGCAGGGACAACAAATGATGTGCTGTCAGAGCATCAGTTGCTAAACAACTCCCACCCTCAGAAAGCAGTAGTGCAGTGGTACCTTGGTTTAAGAACAGCCCCGTTTATGAACTATTCGGTATATGAACTCTGCAAAACCGGAAGTAGTGTTCCGGTTAGCAAACTCTATCTTGTCTATGAACGGAATCCGAACGGTGGAAGGGCCCTGGCGGTGGGAGGCCTCATTAGGGAAAGCGCACCTTAGTTTAAGAATGGCTTTGGTTTAAGAGCGGACTTCTGGAACGGATTAAGTTCGTAAACCATGGTACCACTGTACTGGCTATAGAAAGGCAGTGCTTTGAAATAATCACGGTCCATTTCTCTTTGTCCTTTTAGACAACAAGCATTTTCATAAACACGACAGGAAGAGATTTGGCACTTTCTACAGAGATGGGACGCGGGTGGCGCTGTGGATAAAACCACCGATCCTAGGGCTTGCCAATCAGAAGGTCAGCGGTTCGAATCCCCGCGACGGGGTGAGCTCCCGTTGCTCGGTCCCAGCTCCTGCCAACCTAGCAGTTTGAAAGCACGTCCGGCGGAAAGGTAAATGGCGTTTCCATGCACTGCTCTGGTTCGCCAAAAAGCGGCTTAGTCATGCTGGCCACATGACCCGGAAGCTGTACGCCGGCTCCCTCGGCCAATAAAGCGAGATGAGTGCCGCAACCCCAGAGTCGGTCGCAACTGGACCTAATGGTCAGGGGTCCCTTTACTTTTACCTTTACAGAGATGGTGCCCCGAAGCCATCAGGGTGTATTCTTGGACAATGTATTCTTGGCAATGGACAAGTGCTGGAGTTGCAAGTGCTCAGCACAGCTCCTCTTCTGACCAGGCAGAGACTTTGTTATGTGCCCAGTGAGATTTGTGGGGAACAGAGCCTGGAACTGAGGACAGACAACTAGAGGCAGGTAGCCTGCTGCCATTCTGCCACTGACGAGGGTCAGCATCAGAGGACCTGGGAAAGATCTTAGTACAGAGAGCTGGACTTGTTCCCATGAAGCCCAAAGCCCAGCTGAGCTCTTATATTCCAAAACATGCCACAGCCCCACCCAAAGAACTTAAAGCAGGGAAAGCGCTTTGGCCTGGAGCAATATATTTGTGGTGCTGTTCCCTTCAAAAACGGAAACACCTGAAAGCTTTTCCTTTGTGAAGGGGTCTCCTTTGTGTTTGAAAAATGGGTCACAGGACACAGTGCCTCTGAAGAAAGCAAAGGGTCTCTCCTGTAACTGGGCACAACTAAGCAACTAAAACTCAGTCCCTCAAAGTTCTCATGTGAAGGACACCATCTTTTTTTTAAAAAAAAGACACCCCCATTCTTTCAACAGCCTTAATTCTGCAAAAGAGCCCCCTCTTTCCATGACATCCATGAACACATTTGTAAAAATCCACACACTGTAGATCCTGTGCTGCATTTTGTGTCCTGAATCCAACCATGAAAATTAAGAAAAATATGCAAATGAATAAGCAAAATGATGGTTGGGGGGAAGGCTGCTCTGCATGGGGCACTGACATTGCTTTTCAATTTTTAAGCAGTTGCTTTTGATAAATTTAATTATGCACATAGCAAAGTTTACTAGAAAAAAGATACATATATAGAGAAAAACCCAAGATGGGTGCAATCAAAGATTCTTCCCATATATTCCTAGAGAACATACCCTTGGGGTTATTTTGACACGGCAGATGCTTCAAATTAAGCAGTAATTGAATCTAAAATGCATTTCACAAATACTTCAGAAGGTTCCTGCATCCCTCAAAGCTGAGCCCCTAATGCCTGAGGAGTTACCTTCTAAAGGAACATTTGCCACCTGACTTCTGACAAAGCCCCACCAGACACAAACCCCGAGAAATATTAATGAAAAGAAGCTGTTTGGGTTTTTTTTTTTGCTTAAACACACAAACTCACCAACTTACTTGGCCTAATTAATTCTGACATGAAAATTACAGAGGTTGGGTGAGCTGGAGAATAAATGTGAATACAAAGAAGAGGAATCTGACAGAGCAAAGAAGGCAGAGCCAGGGAGAAGTGAAGGCATGTCAAGGTGGAAAACACAAAGAATATTTTTTTTATGAACCCCCCCCCAAAAAACCCCCTGTATCCCAAACACAAAACACAAAATGTCAGTTTCAACACTTCCATACTTAAGATGAGGCTGACAGGTATCCCCCCCCCCCTTAAATCCCCAACATTAACTTAAAGGAAAACCACATACAAAAAAAATCAGTTGTCTCATAGCTGACAACCTTGCCAACCTTCTAAAAAGACAGTCAATCTCCTGCCCAAGCAGTTGACTCCCCCAGGGCAGTTCCTACATTCATCTGGAGAACAGAGCCATCACACATTTTGTTTCCTAGTCAGGCATGAACAGTGGGCAGCACAAAAGCTCAGTTGCAAATACAGGTTAGAAATCTGGATGGATGAGATTCAAAAACACAAGAACCTAAGTTGAGTCTGCAGAATCAGGACAGTGGCCAGTCTAGTCCAGCATCCTTTTCTCACAGCAGCCAACCAGATCTGAGCCCAAGAGCCCTCTCACTTGCTGTGGCTTCCAGCAACTGGTATTCAGAAGCACTGCTGCCTCCAGCCGCAGAGGCAGATCACAGCCATTGTGGCCAGTAGCTATCTGCATGGGGAAAACCCTGAAACTCTCCTTGCTGCCTTTCTACATGTGGATTCCCAACATGCCGGGGCTTCCGAACATGGGAAGAGGAGCTGGTGTGTGGGTGGGTATCTGTCTGCACATGCACATGCGCAGAGGAGAGAGCTGGCACCCTCCCACACTGCTTGCCTCACCTGAAGCAGAGCAGCTAGACTCTGGACTCCTGGACTAGTTTGCCACAAAATATGTCAGCTACCTAGAGCTATGAGGGGCTGGCTCTTAGTGCTGCTGCTTCCTCTCTCTGAGACTATGTTTGTCATTAAAAATAAATAAATGCTGGTTAGGTAAAGGTAAAGGGACCCCTGACCATTAGGTCCAGTCGTGACCGACTCTGGGGTTGCGGCGCTCATCTCGCTTTACTGACTGAGGGAGCCGGCGTACAGCTTCCAGGTCATGTGGCCAGGATGACTAAGCCGCTTCTGCGAACCAGAGCAGCACACGGAAACACCGTTTGTCTTCCCGCCGGAGTGGTACCTATTTATCTACTTGCACTTTGTGCTTTCAAACTGCTAGATGGGCAGGAGCAGGGACCGAGCAATGGGAGCTCACCCCGTCGCAGGGATTTGAACCACCGACCTTCCAATCGGCAAGCCCTAGGCTCTGTGGTTTAACCCACAGCGCCACCCGCGTCCCAAATGCTGGTTAGATTTACATTATTTAATTCAGTTAGAAAGCTAGGGTCTGGAAGGCAAATTAAAAGGTGGGGGGGAGAAGTACCACCTTTAAATAAATGATATTAATTGGAGAGAAAGTGTCAATCGGATGCTAACCAGTAAGACTGGTCTACCTGGCAAATTAGTGTGTGCCTTGCACCTCTGTTTCTACAAAGGCAAGATGCTTCTAAAAACAACGAAAACCATCTAACGCCCTAAACAGGCACCAGAGAGCATGTCCAGAATCTGACCAAATTAATCTAACAACCCTAACCTGCAGATTCTGCTATTCAGTGCTCACCTCTGCTCTAGGCAAATAGATATAAAACAAGCCATGTAATTTACAGAACTGTGAGGGGGGAGACTCCATCAGGCCAGGCCTCCTTCCACCTGCCTTGCCCCATCCCCCGGCCCTGGGTCTCCTCATGAGGAAGCTGTGCCTGGAGGAAGAACTGTGAGGGGGGAGACTCCATCAGGCCAGGCCTCCTTCCAACTGCCTTGCCCCACCCTCCGGTCTCTGCTTCTTATTTTGTATTGTATTATGTTGTGCACTGTGGTTTGCTGTTGTTTTATTGATTGGAGTTTAGAAATTAGTTATTGTAATTGTTGAGTGGATTTCTGTTTAATTTTGAAATGCTGATATTTAATATTATTTTATATTATTTTACTGAATGTTGAATGTTATTTTATTTGCATATTGTATATTGTATTATGCATATTGTCTTATTTATATGATGTTAGCCGCTCTGAGCCTGGCTTTGGCTGGGGAGAGCGGGATACAAATAAAATTTATTATTATATTATTATTATTACAGAATTATTAAGGACTTGAGAGTGAAAAGCAGCCTGTGATTGTTGGGGTCTCAGAATTTGTTACACATCCATGAGAAGCTGAAGCTCCTGGAGAAGAACACAAGCAGAGTCTGCTGGGTCCGGCCAATGGCCCATCTAGACCAGCATCCGCTTCTCACAGTGGCTGACCAGATGCCTGGGGGAAACCAGCAAGAGCCCTCTCCCCTCCTGGGGTTTCTGGCAACTGGGGTTCAGAAGAACTGCTGCCTCTGAATGTGGAGGGCAGAGTGTAGCCATCATGGCTAGTAGCTACCAGTAGCCCTCTCCTCTGTGAATTTGTCTTATCCTCTTTTAAAGTCATTCAGATTGATGGCTCTCACTGTCTCCTGGGGAAGCCAGTTCCATGGTCTAACTCTGCATTGCATGAAGATGGAAAACAATCCGTGCAACTTATGGAGTCATTTTGAGCTTGGGAGTGATTTTGGGAGTCACGGCATTTGTGACACACTTTGCACCCATGAGGACTTGGGGCTCCTTGTTCTTTTTGTTGCTTTTAAGAAGGGAGACGGGTTTCCATGGGCAGGGCAGGTGCTGTGCTATGGAGCAGGATCTGTGCACCCCTGGTTGTGCAACACCTGCTGCTCCTGTCTATATCCTGGTGCCAGCCTGAAACATTGCAGAAATGATCTCTCCAAGTTCTGCAGTTTCATCGGGCAGAGATAAATTTCAGTCTGAAAGAAGAGGAGAATAAAGTGTGGAGAAAAGAGCTCAGCACTCAATCATACACCTAATTGCTCTGGCATGGCTGTTAAGTTATGCACACACAGAAAAACTACTTGGGTAAAAAAACAAACCTGCCAGTCCTTCTGAACATTCACAGTCCACTGAACAAGACGATCTCCAGTCTCTCCCAAAGGGGTCAAAACACACATTGTAATTACTCGTGTGGGAGGCTCACCTGCTTTTCAAAGATTATTTCGATACACAGCAGCAGCAGCTCAGTAATAAAGATGGCCAGCAGGACCCAGAAGAACTAGGCAGAAAAGAGAGAAGGGTGGGGAAGAGAAGGGGATTTTGTATTTCTTTAAAGGTAAAGGTACCCCTGACCGTTAGTCCAGTCGCGGACGCTTTAAGAGGTGACAAAAAACCATGAATAATTACCCCCCCCCGGCTTCTATAAGTCAGGCCAACACCAAACTGGGTGTCCATCAGTCCTAGCTGGCATGACTGTGCCCTCCCACCTGGCATCCTGTGGCTGTGCTGAAATATGAACTAGACACAGAACATTCTTCCCATCCTCCCTCCCCCCCTGGGCAGTTCAGCTCCACACATTTCCCCTCCTACCCACCCTTGGCTTTTAAATCAGGTGACAGCAGAATAAGATAATTCAGCACGCAGTGTCAAGCCTTCATCAATGTGAAATAGGAGAGAGAGGGACTCAGGCAGTGATGCCTGGTATGAAAACTGGGGTGAAGGAAGGTCCACTTTCACCTGTGCAATGTTGGAGGACAGGGTTGCATCATCATCGTCACCCACCCAACCTGTACCAGCAGGTACAAGGGCATCTTACAACAAGATAGATAGATAGATAGATAATACTTTATTCGGCTATAAGCCCACAAGGTAAAAACCAATAAATAAATAAAATAGCATTTTACATTCTAAAATATCAACTAAAATATTTCAACGCATACTCTCCTTCACATTACATACAATCTCTAGATGTACCATATTGTGGCCTTGATTATAAAGATGGTGGATAGAGTTTACTAGATTTTAATAGTCATGCAGCATTCCGTGAAGTCTTTTATATGAAAGAACTGAATTCAGGAATCTGGCAACCTGTAATGTTCTATAAGAATCAATGTCCTGGAGTAGATAGGCTAGATGTGATTCAGGTGGTTTAGCAAGAGTTTCCAAAATGATTGAACTCAGAATCCTTGATCGGGGAACAATATATAAAGGACAATTAAACAAGATATGATGAAGGGATTCTATTGATTTGTTGTCACATGCGCATAAAACAGAGGTTTTACCATTAGAAAATCTATTACTAAGCACATTTGAGGGGAACACATTAAATCTGGCTCTAACAAAAGCGAATCTATGTGACGCAACCGATAAGGTAGACAAATATCGAGGTATCTGGGGCATAAATGTAATGCCCTGGTTTATCGGGGAACATGTACCTCCACCTGTAGTAAGATTTTGTTGCAAATCAACCTCCTCCAATCTTTGTTTGATGACCTTTTTTGCTGTAATTAGATCTAAATTTAGTATATCGGAAGGAGAGATTCCATATGTCAACAGTTTGGAATGGATTTTTGTTGCCCATGGGCTGGTAAATTCATCTCTCCAAAGACACTGAATAAGATGCTAATCTTACAACAATTTAAAATTCAGGATTAAAAACCGTTAAAACAGATTACAGTCGTGGGAATATGATGGGCTGTGAAAGCTCTCATCGTGGGAGTCAAAGGCCAAGGAAAAGAGGTTCAGCCCCCCTAAACTCCTCAAGAAGGAATTGGTTCCGCCTTCTTATTTCATCCTTGTCAACCCATCCCAAACATGTTGCTTCCCTGCCCCCCCCCATCCTTCCTGGGCACAGGCAGGGACATCATTTTATTTGTGTCTCGGGCAATGCCTGGGGCTTCTATCCTCCCACCAGCAGAGGAGGATTTAGGAGAGCACAACCATTTTGGTCCACTTGGCACAGAGCCTCAGGGGCACTGCAATTATGATGCAGATTTTGGGGCAAATTTTGGCACTCCACAGGGTGCCACTGAAATTTAAGACCCCAAGGTCTGCCCCTGCCATCAGGCCCAGCATTCTATGGTCATCCTGGTTGGGGTTGCTGGGAGTTGCAGTGCAAAGGATCCAGCAGGGATCCAGGACGGGTATAAACTGGATATAAACAGATTAAGACAAACCAAATTGGTCACATTTTTCTTCTGCTTACATCAGACTAACATTCCTAAGACAATGCAAACATTAGCACAAGCCAAAACACATAAATTAGGGCACTCCCAAGTTACCTTTCCATTACTGCAAATCCAGCATGCTGTGGAATGAAAAGAAGCCTCCTACATAAAACCACAAAATGAGATGTTGAAGCACCAAATTGCCAGATGACACCAAACTGGGAGGGGCGGCTGATGCTGCTTAAGACAGAATCAGGATTCAAAATCACACTTTCTGACAGTGAGAGCTGATCGACAGTGGAACAGTTTCCCGTAGAAGGTGGTGGACTCTCCTTTGTAGGTTTATAAACAGAGGCTTGGATGGCTATCTGTCATGGATGCTTTAGTTGAGATTCCTCCCTTGCAGGGGGTTAGACTAGATCATGGGTAGGCAAACTAAGGCCCGGGGGGTAGATCCGGCCCAATGGCCTTCTAAATCCGGCCCACGGATGGTCCAGGAATCAGCATGTTTTTACATGAGTAGAATGTGTCCTTTTGTTTTAAATGCATCTCTGGGTTATTTGTGGGGCCTGCCTGGTGTTTTTACATAAGTAGAATGTGTGCTTTTATTTAGAATGCATCTCTGGGTTTTTCCGCGGGGCACAGGAATTCATTCTCCACTCCAGCCCCCAAATATAGTCCAGCTCCCACATGGTCTGAGGGACAGTTGACTGGCCCCATGCTGAAAAAGTTTGCTGACCCCTGGACTAGATGATTATCAGGGTTCCTTCCAACTCTACAATTCTATGGTTCAAATGTTGTTTTAAACTGCATTGCCTTTGCCTGAGGAAACCTTTTACTCTTCACTAGCTGAATTCTAGCATTATCATGGTCGGAACAGGGAGAGCTGAAAACATTCTTGCCTTCATAAGGCCATAGCTATAACTTGGGCTCCAGCTTCTTCCTGGACTTGACATAGTTTACTAACTGAGAACTAGTCTTGAAAGCAGACTCCCTCATCCTTTCCCTTCCCCTCCTCCGCCATTGAGTCACATTGCGTGATGTGCACCAATCACAAATCACAGCTCCCCTCAAAGCCACAGATCCGAACCATGTTTTGAAGAGAGTTTGCAAACTATGGTTATGAGGAAACAAGGTATCTGTAACAAAATAGCTTGTTAACATGTACGGTTATACCTTGGTTTTTGAACAGCTTAGTTCTCGAACATTTTGACTCCTGAACGCCACAAGCCCGGAAGTGACTGTTCTGGTTTGCGAACTATTTTTGGAAGCTGAATGTCCGACAGGGCTTCAGCGGCTTCCAATTGGCTGCAGGAGCTTCTTGCAGCCAATCAGCAGCTGTGCTCTGGTTTCCAAATGTTTTGGAAGTCAAACAGACTTCCGGAACGGATTCCATTCAACTTCCGACTGTACTGGAAAGCTGTACTTAACGCTGGACCAAGAAAGAGGATAAAGAGAGTACATGTTCATTAGGCTGATTCTTAATTGTTATTTGCTTCAACCCCACTTGACAGTGATCCTGGCGTGACCTTCATATCTGGCTGGAACCCTCTAATCTTTGCATTCTTTTGTGACAAGAGACATCATCTTCTATTTGCTAAGGGGGCCAAATTCAACAGAGCTTCTTGGAGGATTAATTTGGCTCAAGTGCCTGGCAATAACGTCACCTGCTAAGTAAGGAAAAGAAATTTGGCTCAAGTTCAAAACAGACGAGATAGTTAATAAAGGGTTCAGCTACCAATTTATCACATTCTCAATGGGACAGGAGAACAGGAACAAATCCCTCATTCCATTAAACACAAACGGCCATCAGCCATCCTTAAGAAGCCCATCAGTTCCAGATGCGACAATAAATTACTGTTCCAGCACCGAGTTCGGGGCCAAAATTAATCACTTTGTGGTGCCCTGCTTCCACAATAACCCTGAGAGTATTTAACTGCTTGCTTTTAATTTCATTTAACTTAGATGGGTTTACCACAGGAGAAAAGAATTCCGCAACAGGGAGAGAAGCTTGTTGTCAGTCAGAGATGCAACTGAACATGGCTCAAATAACATTTTGATATGAGAGTAGAAGCTGTTGCTTAGCCTTGGAAAAGCATTTGTGTAAAGAACAGCAGGGGACGGTCCCTTTACAGAACCTTCAGCTAGAAGCAAACTGGATGAAGGGCCTTGGAAGTCCCCAGTTCACCTCCAGCCTCCATTGGAGCAAGTTGCTCACTGTGGAGCTGCAAGCACCAGCCTGTCTTGCTGTGTAGGCACATGCAAAAGCCAAATCAGAACAGCACATTCCTTGGTGGGTGAAGTTTGATACCATGGAAGCAAAGGTGGTTGGGGGACACAGAGACATACAGGGGACTTCAAAGTCTTTCTGAAGATACATTTTATTAAAACAAGGAATAGAGGCGAGTCTGGAGGAGGGCTTAGCTGTTGGCAACTCAGTGCCTTTAGTGGTGTTGCATACAAGGTGCTCTACATCCGGCAGACACAATGTCACACTGTGTTGCAGCTGTTGGTGCTTGATTAGATTGGTGTTCTTTTAAAGTAAATATTTTCTAGTTCAGTTTGTCCCATTAAACAGGCTGTGCTGTTTTGTTCTGTTTGGATCTTCATGAAGGCTTCTGACACTATCATTTAAAGTGGTCTTTTCAACTTATTAAATGGATTCTGTAAATTTTTTACAGTGTCCCTGCAGAGTCTTCAACTCAGAATGTGTGCATCTGGGAACATTAAAAGCACCCATTCCACAGCCTTCCCCAAACCTGAAGCCCTTCGGGTGTTTTGTGCTAGGACTGCCATTATCAGCACCAGGAGTTAGAGATCTGCAGAGCAAACAGAAGGCAATAAGGGGAGGGCAGCCAATGCAATGCTTTGGGGTGCATTTTCTAGGCCTCTCAAGTCAAGTCACAGGCAACAAAGGCTCTGTGCCAGCAAGGCAGACTCACAGCCATGGATTGCCCTCTTCAGTTCCACCCACTGCTTTCAAGAGAAGAGCTGGATTGCTCAGTCTTCATTCAGCTGGAGGGAATCAGACATGCAGCTGCCACTTTGGCTGTTGGAACTCATATACGAAGCTGCCATTGGTCCATCTTGCCAAGCATAACCTCCACTGATGGAAAGGAATTCTCCAGGGTCTCAGGAAGGGATCACAGATACATCAACAAAGGGGAGCCCAACTCACTGGTCACCCGTGTGGCCCCTGCAAGCACAAATGCGCCCTCAGAGACCTGAACTGGTGTAAATGATATACAGCTTTTTTCAAGTCTGATTTGGTGGGACGGGTGTGTGAGAGATTGAGTGTGTGTGTGTGAGAGAGAGAGAGAAAGAGAGAGAGAGAGAGAGAGTGGGGTGGGGTGGGAGAGAGAGACTCTCTGTGCTTGTTGGTTGTACCTGTGTGCATGGTACCCACAACAGCTCCTTCAGTTTGCAAATGTGCCCCAGAAGGTTGACCTCTCAGATTGCAAACCTCACTCTGCACTGACTTCAGGCCCTTAACCTTGGCACTTCTCACTTATTATTTGCCCCCTGCAACCACATGTATGTTACATGATTATATGTGTACTCAATTTGAATTGCTTTATTCTAGCTTCTTTGCTAAACAGATACAGATGCTATCTTTTTTCAAAAGTGGTGGAGTACTTGTTTTGTACACAAAGGTGCCAGTCTCCAAAATCTCCAGATATGGGTCAAATTCAAGGGAAGGCTGTTTCACCCTGCTGAAAATTGGGGCATAATTTCAGGAGGGTTGACTATTTCATGATGCCTCCTTGGAAAGAAGTGCTTATGGCAGTGACAGGGGCCACTCTTTCCCCACCTGGCATGTTCTCTGGCCTCAGAAGGGGGGGGGGGAGGTTTTGCCTGGTGAGCCACCATCCCTCAGCCCTGGACCATCCAGGTCAGAAGTTGGGCCTGGGCAATACCTGGTTTTCAACATAATGATTTTTCACCAGCTAACCATCATGATATACCAGCAGCATATCTTGATGTCTGAAATAAGGAGTGGTGGCTGGGCTGTCCTTCCCAGCAGCGTGCAGGATTGCAGTGCCTCAGCTGAGGAGGGAGGGAGAGAAGGAGCAACCAGGAGAAGGAAGGAAGGAAGGAAGGAAGGAAGGAAGGAAGGAAGGAAGGAAGGCACAGACAGAGGGGCAGCACTCTTTCTTAAAGCACCAATACTGTGGTTTAGGGGAGGTGCTGAGGCTGGCACTGTTCCGCCACAGGAGGGATTGGGGAGGGGAAATGCAGCTGGAAGGGAAGGCAGCCAGCCAGCCAGAGGGAGCCAGCTGTGACAGAGCACGGTCCATCTCAGCACTTCCCGCTCTCCTCTCCTTCCTGCCGCTTGGGAGGAAGCAGCCAGCCAGTCTCACTTTGGGGGAGGCAAAATGGTTTTTGGAAGGCGGCAGCCAGGAATCAGCACACACAGGGACAGGACTTCTCAAATTGCTTGCAATTATACCACCCTGTGGCGTTTTGAAGGCTGTTCACAATTCATTGCCGGTTAAATATAATGAAACGGTTATCATGACATGGGCTTCAAACTGGTTTTGAATGGTGCCTGCACAGGCCTAGCTGGGGCTTTGCTCAAGTCCTCTGACCATACACTCCTCACTGCCCCCTGCCACAAGAATGAATGGCTGCAGACCTGAGCAATGTCCCTTGAAAAAACAGGCAGCTTCTCCCCAGGGGAAGGTGTAACAACATGTCCAGGTCAGCCAGTCTTCAGAAGGCCTCAGGATGCCTCACGGTGCCCCTTGGGTGAGTACCAGCAGCATCTGCCAGAGTGCCCAGTGCCTGCTGTTATCTGGCATGACCTACACTGACTTAACGTATTAGGCTCAAGCTGAATTAAGGCCACATTCACACCATACATATATGGTGCCACTTTAAATAGTCATGGCTTCACCCAAAGAGTTATGGGAGCTGTAGTTTAAAGGTGCTGAGAGTCATCAGGAGACCCCTAGTTCCTTCCCAGAGCTATGGTTCCTAGAGTTTCCTTTGATGTACGGTTAGTTGTCAGATGCTGGGAACTGTAGCTCGGGGAGCAGAATTAGGAGTTTCCTAATAACTCTCAAAATAAAAAAAAATTCCTTCCAGTAGCACCTTAAAGACCAACTAAGTTAGTTCTTGTTATGAGCTTTCGTGTGCATGCACACTTCTTCAGATACACTGAAACAGAAGTTGCCAGATCCTTCTATATAGTGAGAAGGTGGGGAGGGGTATTACTCAGAAGGGTAGTGGGAATGTTAGACGATGAGCAATTAAATAGTCCCGAGATGGTATGTGTGATGTTGTTGGGATGTTGTTGTCCTTCAGCTCTCTATATTGGACAAACAGGCCAAACCTTACGCCAAAGAATAAACGGACATAAATCTGACATCAAGAATCACAAAACAGAGAAACTAGTAGGAGAACACTTCAATCTCCCAGGACATTCTATACAAGATCTCAAAGTAGCTGTTTTACTACAAAGGAATTTCAGAAATAGACTGGAAAGAGAAGCTGCTGAATTGCAACTCATTACCAAACTTAAAACCATGGAGAGACCTGGTCTGAACAGAGACATTGGATTCTTATCACATTATACATGACTAAGCCATTTTTCACCTTCTCACCCCTTGCCTTTTCCTGTAAGACCTATTGCAGTCGTTAAGAGTCATCAACAGGCTCATCTCAGCTATCTGCCAACCTCCCATTCCCACCACCCTTCTGAGTAATACCCCTCCCCACCTTCCCACTATATAGAAGGATCTGGCAACTTCTGTTTCAGTGTATCTGAAGAAGTGTGCATGCACACGAAAGCTCATAACAAGAACTAACTTAGTTGGTCTTTAAGGTGCTACTGGAAGGAATTTTTTTATTTTGACTATGGCAGACCAACACGGCTACCTATCTGTAACTAATAACTCTCAGCATTCTTAACTACAGCTCCCAGAATTCTTTGAGGGAAGCCATGACTGTTTAAAGCGGCATCATAGCAGGAGTGCTGGAATGGCTCTGCTGGTGTGTTTGCACTGAGCCAGCCTCACCTTGCCTTAAGCAGGAGTTGCATTTCTTGTGGGAGACTATTGATGGGGCTCCATCACACCAGATGAGCCACTCCTGCCATTTCCACCAGCAACTTGGTAAGCACATCCTTATAGTTTGGGGCCAAAACAGTGGGCTGACTTGAAACACGCACGCACACTTTCTCAATTCACCACTGAAGAACTGGGTAGCAATTTGGGCGGGTTCTTCTCTCAAACACACATCCCTTTCATGCCCTCTGTAGGAGCACATGGCAGCACTCACTTCATGAAAAAACAACTTCAATCCAAGGAAACTGAAGCTGAGTAAATTCCTGTAACCCCTGGAGTCTCTCACCACTTGGAGGTTGGGGTGATGTGTAACAACACGAATATGAGAAGCCCAAGAGACATCATCTGAGACTGATGACAATAAGGTACAAATTCAAATGTGGATGTGGAAAGGGAAGTGAGATCTTTCCACAACTAAACAGAGAACGATGGGTGTTTATACTTTCAGCTGCCCTGAAGGATCAGAATCCTGTCTCCAAGATGTGCTTTAGGTTTGAAAAGGTGCCTATCACCAGCTCGTTTCTGTCAGGCTTGTCTGTTGCTACACTTGACTTGGCTGTTGCAGCCTTTAGAAGGAATATTTGAGAGCGAAGGGAGGGAGGCAGGCAGGCAGGCTGATGCCCATTTGCATCTCACAGATCTCCACATTGAAATAACGAGTGAGGAACACTTTTCTCCTTCATTACACATTTGCAGCTGGAGGCCAGCTAGAATGAAGGAGGCGGGCCACACCAGACTGACACCAAGGACAAGCAATGGAACTCTAAAATCCATTGTTTATGAACAAGACACTGTGCTGCTTGCAGAAGCCTGATTCTCACAAGGAAGGAGCAATCCCATGACTTTACAAAGATCAGCCACCTCTGAGATTTAACTACAAGATCAACTAAAAATCTAGAGACACACCTTGTGCTTTTTCACGCTGTCCTCCCGTGTGTTGGAAAGGATTCCTTCACACAAAGTAAGAGCCAACTCTAAAGAAGGAGTGGGGAAACTAGGGGCCCTCTGGGTATCGCTGGACTACAATTCCCATCATCTCTGAGCGCAGGCCATGCTGGCTGGGGCTGGTGGGAGCTGGAGTCAAAAATCTTCTGAAGGGCACCAACCTGGTTGGTGAAGGCTGTTGCCCTGCATCATAAATCAAGAGACCCGAGGAAGCTGAGGCCACCTTGACACGTACCCAGAGAGATGGAAGTTACGTAAGAACATAAGAAGAGCTTGTTGGTTTCGGCCATCTTGTTCAGCACCCTGTTCTCTCAGTAGCCAGTCAGATGCCTGTGGGAAACTCTCAAGCAGAACCTGAGAAAAAGAGTGCTTTCCCCTCTTGTGGCTTCCAGTTACTGGTATTCAGACGCATTACTGCCTCTAACTGCAGGGCCAGAGCATAATAATCCTGGCTAGCAGCCACCAAGAGCCCTCTCCTCCATGAATTTGTCTACAGTGGTACCTTGGGCTACATACGCTTCAGGTTACATACGCTTCAGATTACATACTCTGCTAACCCAGAAATAGTACCTCGGGTTAAGAACTTTGCTTCAGGATGAGAACAGAAATTGCGTGGCGGCAGCAGGAGGCCCCATTAGCTAAAGTGGTGCTTCAGGTTAAGAACAGTTTCAGGTTAAGAATGGACCTCTGGAACGAATTAAGTACGTAACCAGAGGTACCACTCTAATCCTCTTTTAATTCCAAGCTGAAGGCCATCAGTGTCTCCTGTGGAAGCAGCACCAACTAGGTTTGTTCTTGGTATAAGCTTTCGTGTACATGCACACTTCTTCAGATACACTGAAACTGATTGGCTGCATGAAGAAGTACTTTATTTTATCTGTCCGGAATCTTCCAACATTCAGTTTCATTGCATGTCCACGAGTTCTAGCATTATGAGAGAGGCAGAACAACTATCCACTTTTCTCATGTCATTGACAATTATCTAAATTTCTATCATGTCACCTCTTACTCACCTTTCCTCTAAACTAAAAAGTCTCAAACGCTGCACCCTTTCTTCGCAGGGGAGTTGCTCCACCTTCTTTATCATTATGGTTGCCCTTTTCTGAACACTTCCCCAACTCTACAACAGTGAGGTGACCAGAAGTGTCGTCCAAATGCAGCTACAGCATGGATTTGTATAATGGCATTATGATACTGGCAGTACCTTTCCTAATGATCCCTAGCACAGAATTTGCTCCCCTCACTTCTTCTCACTGACAAAATTTCCACCCAACCCCAAACTGTCATCCTTTGTTACATTAAACTGCCCCTCCTGCTTGGCACATACCTCCTTCCTCCCAAATCTGGTTCACTCCAACTGGACCGCAAGAGGCACAAGAGAAAGCTCACCTGGAGGCAAGCAAGGGAAGCACAAGGCAGCTCCTGAAGCCTGCCAGCTGCTAAACAGCAAGAGCATCTTCCATCTCATCAGTTCTCCAGAAGAACACAGTGACAAAACATGTCACACACAGCTCTCCTGCGGCTGCCGGGAGATGCAGTCACATCATCTCCACAGCATGTCAACAAAACCAACTCAAGGAACCCAGTCCCCCCCCACCCCACCCAGCACAACTGAAAGCAGAGATTTGCAGTGTATACAAACACAGCCCCGCTTGCAGTGGAGCAGGGATGCTAGGAGACAGGAGGTGAAACAACCTGTTAGTATTGCTTACAAAAAAAGGAAAAGCAACAGCACAGAAATTGAAAAGCATTTTTTAAACCTGGGTTCTGGTGCTGGTCACTTTTCACTAGCATTGCTGAAAGTTTCTCCTGTGTTTCCTCCTCCCACCCCTGACCATTCTTCATCATTTAATGAGAACATAAATTTAATTCAAAAATAATCAAAGGGGGGAGAGATAATTAATTCATGTTCTCCTGGGCAGGTTGCAGTGTTTTTGTTTTGAGGTGGCCAAGAAGGGACCCCAAGGGTCATCTAGTCCAACCCCCTGCAATGCAGCAATCACAGCTAGATGTTCTTCTAGAAGTGAAGCAAGTCCCCAAAGTGTTATGTCTCCAATATTCTCCCCACCACCACCCCAGGCCTTCTCAAATTGGTCCATTTCAATGCTGCAGCTTTTAATTATTGATGGCTTCACGTTTTTAACACCGTTTATTATTTGTAGTATGATTTATATCCAATTTTTGTACACTCAGTAGGTATTCTTTAAATGCAAAGTGATTCATACATTCTGAAATAAACAGACTCTCTCACACACTGGCTTTTTTTGCTGCTGCAAAGACTGGGCAGTCTGGAGGACTTCCTAAGGCAGAGCAAGGATGTTGCAAGTGGAGACAGATAGCAGCTGTTTCCCAAATAATGCAAAATACTTCACCTAATTACAAGTAGGTGGTGCTGCTGGGATTGGCAGGGGAGGGGAACTGCTGGTTAGAATCATAGAATCATAGAGTTGGAAGAGACCACAAGGGCCATCGAGTCCAACCCCCTGCCAAGCAGGAAACACCATCAGAGCACTCCTGGTTGTTAATGATGTTTGTCTTAGACATGACAAAAATTCCAGGAGCTGGTCCTGGTTCTGCTCTTCAGCCGTGTTAGTCATATTCAGCTGCTCAGCAGCGTGGGTACCAAACAAGATCTACATCAGTCATATGCTGGCTGTGGAGGTGATTGTGGTGATCTAAGGAGAAGGGCTATCTGGAAGCTTTTCAGAGACTCCACTCACGCATTTGGTATCCATGGGTACTGAGTGGCTAAACAAGGCAACCATGTCCTCTGGATTCTAACAATAAATGCAACGGACAACCTCAGCTGGTGGTGGACTCTCTTTCACTGGAGGTTTTCAAAGAGAGACTGGACAGCCATTTGTCACGGCTTCTTTAGCTGTGATTTCTGCATTGCAGGGGGTTGGATTAGATGACCTTTGAGTCTACAATTCTATGAAACTATCAGCATCAATATGTCACAAGGACTGATGTGGCTACTGGCATTTAGTTTGTCACCATATGCATATGTTTGCTTTCTATAATATTGCTGTAAGAAAACCCCAAAATAGTCCAAAAATTGAAACGCCAGACACGGCAATCTTAAGAGTTTTGTCAGATAGGCACAGAATATAATATTAAAGAGAACATGACAAATGCCAGTGTCATTCATAGAATTGCTCAGGCTGTTCCAGCAGCGCTGACAAAAGGAGAAACAGCAATACCCTAAAAAAAAATTCAGTTTCGAAGTTCAATCTTATTTTGTAATGTCAGAACAGATCTTGTAAAAACGCTGGACGAAATGGAAAGCCTCCCCTGGAAGACTGCATTTCAGCATTTCATTTGTGAAGTTTGGAACTGAGAGTGGATTTAGCCTAATCCAAAAACAGCCCACGTTTGAGATGTGGCAGGTGTGGATCTAGCCTTAATCAAACACAACCTAGGTGGTGTGAGGGATGCCAGGCGTAACTTCACTCACCACTAATGGATCACTCACGCAGCCACAGTATGGCTCACCAGTTTCAAAACTGCCGGAGGTGTGTGTGGACATGAGCAAGAGGATGTCACACATTTGTCACTGAACTGACAAAAACTTTCAGGTCTTCCTGACATGTTAGAAGATGTGACTCAGACCAGCCAAGAAAGATCACCATAAGAACATAAGGTGAGCCATCTGGATGAGGCCAATGACCCATCTAGTTCAGCGTCCTATTCTCAATGGCCAACCAGCCAGGACCCAAGGCCAAGAGCGCTCTCCCTTCCTGTAGTTTCCAGCAACTGGAATCCAGAAGCGCTGCTACCTCTGACACTGGTGGCAGAGTACACCTGCAGTGGCTAGTATCCCTCAATAGCCCTCTCCTCCATGAATTTGCCCCATCGCCTTTTTAAGCCACCCAAGTTGGCGGCCACCACTGCCTCCTGTTGGAGTGAGTTCCATATTTTAACTACCTGCTGAGTGACAAGGAAAGCTTTCCAACTATTTTCCACACCAGCGTTTTCCTTGCACCCTGTTTACTAAGTAGCACCCAGACAGTGCTCCGAATGTTGGAAACCCCAGAAGAGGAGAGGGCTGTTGCACTCATAGTTCCAGTTACAGATAGGTAGCCGTGTTGGTCTGCCATAGTCAAAATAAAAAAATTCCTTCCAGTAGCACCTTAAAGACCAACTAAGTTAGTTCTTGGTATGAGCTTTCGTGTGCATGCACACTTCTTCATCTGAAGAATATCTGAAGTATCTGAAGAAGTGTGCATGCACACGAAAGCTCATACCAAGAACTAACTTAGTTGGTCTTTAAGGTGCTACTGGAAGGAAATTTTTTTATGTTGCACTCAGGTCCTGCTTTCAGGCTTCCCATGGGCATCTGGTTGGCCGCCATGACAACTGGATGCTGGACCTGACAGGCCACTGACCTGACCCAGCAGATTTGTGGAGCAACTCTACATTATACCAGGAGTGGTAGGTATGAGACCCAGGGGCTGAAATCAGGGCAGCGTTTCAGAACTAGCCTGCTCTTCCTCCGCACAAATGGTCAAAAGAGGGGACATGGAAGAGGTTTATAAAATTATGCATGGCATGGAGAAAGTGGACACAGAAAAGCTTTTCTCCTTCTCTTGTAACACTAGAATTCGTGAACATGAAGCTGAAGGTTGGAAGATTCAGGTGACAGAGCTAATTTATGGAACTCACTCTCACAGGAGGCAGTAATGGCCACTAGCTTAAAGGTAAAGGTAAAGGTACCCCTGCCCGTACGCGCCAGTCGTGACCGACTCTGGGGTTGCGTGCTCATCTCGCTTAAGAGGCCAGGAGCCAGCGCTGTCCGAAGACACTTCCGGGTCACGTGGCCAGCGTGACGAAGTTGCTCTGGCGAGCCAGCACCAGCGCAGCACACGGAAACACCGTTTACCTTCCCGCTATAAAGTGGTACCTATTTATCTACTTGCACTTAAGGGTGCTTTCGAACTGCTAGGTGGGCAGGAGCTGGGACAGAACGACGAGAGCTCACCCCGCCACGGGGATTCGAACCGCCAACCATACGATCGGCAAGTCCTAGGCACTGAGGTTTTACCCACAGCGCCACCTGCGTCCCTGGCCACTAGCTTAGATGGCTTTAAAAGAGGATTAGTCAAATTGATGGAGGAGGAGAGGGCTATTGATGGGTATTAGCCAGGATGGCTCTGCCTCCACGGCTGGTGGAAGCACTGCTTCTGAATCCCAGTTGCTGGAAACCACAGAAGGAAGAGGGCTCATGGGGTCAAATCCTGCTTGCTGGTTTCTCACAGGCATCTGGTCATCCAATGTGAGAGCAGGATGCTAGACTAGATGGACCACTGGCCTGATCCAGAAGGCTCTTCTTTTTTCTTATGAGAAAGATACAGTGGTACCTCGGGTTAAGTACCGTACTTAATTCATTCCAGAGGTCCGTTCTTAACCTGAAACTATTCTTAACCTGAAGCACCACTTTAGCTAGTGGGGCCTCCAGCTGCCGCTGTGCCACTGGAGCCCGATTTCTGTTCTTATCCTGAAGCAAAGTTCTTCACCTGAAGCACTATTTCTGGGTTAGCGGAGTCTGTAACCTGAAGCGCATGTAACCTGAAGCGTCTGTAACCCAAGGTACCACTGTACTGGGAAGAGACGGACTCTGTTGTCCAGAGGAAGTTGTTCTAACTGGTGGAATCCACACCGACCACAGTAGCCAGAGCAAACAACTGGGGAAAGCCACCTCCCACTTGAGAAAGCCTTTAACCCCACAATTCCTGTGCGGCAAAAACAAAGGCCACCTATGAAGTCCTGAAGGATTTGCTGTTCCTGAATGAGTTCTGGACCTTGCCTCCTCCCAATAAACCTAAAATACAGAGGTGCTGAATACCCATGGGAGAGTGCCCTTTGCCTCTCTGCTCCGGGTTCACCTTCTTCCAGTCATAACATACGGGAGGGCAAGAGCTGAGGTCTCCATGACATGGCAAAAGAATCCTGCTCAGCAGAAGAACAATCCGACTTGTGTAATGAAGACAATAAATTGAGAACAGAAGGAATTTGAGAGGACCACATCTAGGGTTGAGCATCATCCACTGATGCCTCCATCAGATTTCGTTTTTTGAAAATACAAAGGCCTTGCTATTCCCTAAATATATCCATTTCATAACCTGGAACTATGAATACCCTGGTTCCCCACCTGCACCTAACCAAAGCATCCTGAAATTATAATTTGCCAGAGAGCTCCCAGAACTGCAGAGTAACAGTTTCAGGGATTGGGGGGAGGAAGAGGAAGGGAATAGCTATTAAACCCTTCATGTAAGTTTTCATTCAGGCTTATAGGAAATGACAGAAAGGAAGCACTTCCTTTTCTCAAAGCTATTGTAACATGTGTGTGTGTGGGGGGGGGGAAATCTGCACCTGCCCACAAAATAACATCAGGCTGCACCTATCTGTCTGATTTCGCTCACCAGTTCCCAAACTGTGTCAAAACAGCCCCAAATTCTGCCACTTAGCCCTGGAACTATCTTGGTTATGAAACAGTTTTATTAAACCGAAGACCTCCCGCAAAGGCCACTGAGAAATGCTACCCTTCCATCCTCAGCCAGACAAATGCTTTTGTCCCTGTTGTTTAACTACGAAGCATCTTCCAGCTGTTTCATTCAACATCCTATTACCCAGAGCAGACAGGAGCCAAACCAAAGGGGGGGGGGAGTGCCAGTTGTTCTGAAATGCCTGCATGCAGAACAAAGACACCATAAGAATGGGAAGAGGGAGGAAGCATCTTTCTCCAGCTGCAATCTGAAGAAAGGCCAGCAAGAAGACTCCATTGCCTGGGCTTATACTTCTAGGGCTGAGGAAACAAGGCCCTCTCACCTCGTCTGCTGGTGGCAAAATGGAAGGAATTTGGGGGCAACTTTTTCACTGGTGGTGATGGAGTGGGAGGACAGGAAGAAGTCAACGTTTGGGGGTTGGGTGCTTCCTGGTAAACGGGGGGCACCCTCCCACTTCTCACTTTAAAGCAAAATCCCCCCCCCCAGCTCAAGTGGGCAGGAGCCACCAAGTTCCCTCACAATGTCTCACCTGAACGGCATTTCAACATGGAACAGCCATGCTCCAGCTGAGACTTTGCAGGGGGAATACGGCAGCCTGCCTGGTTTCCAGTTGCAGCAGCCCCCAGCCCATTGTAGGGGGGGGGGGACTTTGTTGCAAAGCAAACAGGGCCAGAAAAGAATTTGTAGGATGAGAAGGGAGAAGATGGAGCCACTACAGACTGGGGTTGTTATTTTGTTTGGGGAGGGGAGTATTCTGCAAAATTTTATTGATGCAGTTATTGATGAAGTGCAATAGAGCTGGATGTATACTGAACAGTTCAGACATTATTCCACTGACTAATTGTTTTGTCCCTAATGCATTATTACTGCATCAACAAGAAGTTGCAGAATATACCTGCAAAAAAACCCCCAACACTCTGGAGGGGCTTCTTGTTCTTCCTGAAAAATCATAAGAATAGAACAGTTGGAAGGGACTATGAGGGTCATATAGTCTAACTCCATGCAATGCAGGAATTTTTTTGCCCAAAGTGGGGCTCGAACCCACACCCTGAGATTAAGTTTCTTGTTTTATCAACTTCAGTCTCTCTCTCTTCTCCACTTCAGACCCCGCCCTATCTTCCCGAGGAGTCAGAAAAAAGTTTTGAAGGATGAGAAGGGAGAAGATGGAGAAAAAAGCCCTCATTCTGTCCAATTCTTGAAATTAAATTTCTTTAAAATTAAAATATTTTTCTCTGCACTTCATATGCAAAAATCATTTAAGAAACCCCACAGATGTTTATCCAAGAGTCATCCCTTGCACCCAAAAAGCAATTTGGAGTGAAAATAAATTAAGATTCACATCAAATGATGTTTACGTGGGCAATGAAGCAACCCCTGTAGATGCTTCCCATCGTTTAGAGGTGCTCCTGTTGTGAGGCAATTTAGCAGCACATTTGGGGCTCTCAAAATAACTATCTGAAGCAAACAGAATAGGGTGGCATGCATATTCCACAGCAACTGGGGCAGCTTAGAGGTCCACCATATCGAATCAATCACACAAGTTACTTAAATCCACCCATTACAGTGGATCTACTTGGAGTATGACATGTCACCCCAAATCTTCCCATGTATAAAACCATATAAAATAGCAACCAACACAATAATAATAAAATAGCAACAGTAAAACATTTCACTTCCAAAACCCAGTTCTGTCTTTTCCCACACCTTTGCTAAAAGCAGTAATGAATAGAAACATTGTTAGAGCCCACCTAAACAACAGCACTCCTGCCAACCTAGCAGTTCGAAAGCACGTCAAAGTGCACGTAGATAGGTATTGCTCTGGCGGGAAGGTAAACGGCGTTTCCGTGCGCTGCTCTGGTTCGCCAGAAGCGGCTTAGTCCTGCTGGCCACATGACTCGGAAGCTGTATACTGGCTCCCTCGGCCAGTAAAGCAAGATGAGTGCCGCAACCCCAGAGTCGGCCACGACTGGACCCAATGGTCAAGGGTCCCTTTACCTTTAAACAACAGCAAGGAGGAGGCAAGGCGCTCCACAGCCATGGGGCCACCACAGAAAAGTGGTACCCAACAGCCTGACTTCTCCCTCCCTCCCTCCCCACATCACCCATCTTGGCAGGTTTAACATGGGTGAAGGTGGTCCTTCAAGTAACTTGACTCCAAATTGTTAGGGGCCATAAATGTAACCAGCAGAACTATGAATTGGACCTGGAAGGATACAGATAGCCTATTATACAAACAGAATTGATGCAATAATGTCTGAGTATTTGGCGCCTGTCGACACCTGTGCCCACAGAACTGCCATATATCAGAAGGAAGGAGCAGTAGTAAATTCTCAACACTTCGAGAACTACTAACTGTTGAGGGATTTGGATAGGTTTAGTCTGGAGCAGACTGAGATGACAGCCACCATGAAATATCTAAAGGGCTGTTACTTGGGAGAGAGGGCCAGCTAGTTTTCTGCTGTTCCAGAGGGGAGGACCCAAACCAATGGATTCAAATGACAAGGAAGGCAGATTCTGACTGAATCTTAGGAAGACGTTTCTGATGGCAAGAGCCGTTTGGCAGTGGAACAGAATCCCATGGAAAGTGGTGGACTCTCCTTCATTGGAGGTTTTTAAGCAGAGGTTGGATGGCCATCAGGAATTATTTAGCTGTGACTCCTGCACTGCAGTGGGTTGGACTGGATGACCCTCGGGGTCCCCTCCACCTCTGCAATTCTATGATTCTATGAATTTTGGAGCTGGGAGAGTTCCAGGAAGGGGGGAAGCAGCCTTACTGTTTTCAGCAGCGTCCGGTTGTCTCGGAGGGAGCCCACCATCCCAATGAAGGAAACAGCAAACATTGTTATGCCGAGGAGGAGGAGAATCAGCGCTGGTGCAAGGAAGATCCCTTCCAGGGTCCGGTGCTTCTGCCTTTCCACTTCGGCATAGATGCCAATGCACAATATCACGAGGCCAATGATCTGCAAAGAGGAAGGAAGGGGAAACATCTGTCACAAGGTTGCAGGGCTTCGGGAGTGAATGCCATTAAGAACAGCAGAAGAGTCTGCAGGATCAGGCCATTGCTGCGTCTGACTGTGGAGGCAGAGCAGAGCCACTGTGGGTAGTAGCCATCGATAGCTTTGCCCTCCATAGGTTTGTCTAATCCTCTTTTAAAGTCATCTAAGTTGGTGGTCATCACTGCCTCCCGTGGGAGTGAGTTCCATAGTTCAACAAGGTCAATTTTATCTGTCCCAAATCTTCCAACATTCACCTTCATTGGGTTTCCACAAGTTCTAGCATTATGAGAGAGGAAGAAGAACGTTGCTCTGTCTGCATCATTTTATAAACTTCTATCATGCTGCCTTATTCACCTTGTCTTTAAACCTAAAAACCAAAAAGGCTGCAACCCTTCCTCATAACAGAGCAAGAGAGGGAGGCAGAGAAAGGGTTCAGAACAGGGTGGATTTGATTTAAATCACTAGTCAGTAAGACTTGACTTAAATCTTTTTCTTTTCTTTCTTTACAGAAAGACTCATTCTTACGGGTATATTCTTAATATTTACAACCAGATCAAGGTTTCATTTTTGGAATAATAAATTTTCAAAGTAGTTTTTACAGTTATATCAAAAATTACTGATTTGGTTATAATACAGTGGTGCCTCGCAAGATGAAATTAATCCGTTCTGCGAATCTCTTCGTCTAGCGGTTTTTTCGTCTTGCGAAGCAAGCCCATTGACGGATTAGCAGATTAGCGCTATTAGCGGTTTAGCGGCTATTAAAGGCTTAGTAGCTATTAAAGGCTTAGCGGATTAGCGGCTAAAAGGCTATTAGCGGCTTAGAAAAAGGGGGGGAAAGCGGGAAAAAATCGGAACACTCGCAAGACGTTTTCGTCTTGCAAAGCAAGCCCATAGGGAAATTCATCTTGCGAAGAAGCTCAAAAACGGAAAACCCTTTCGTCTAGCGGGTTTTCCGTCTTGCGAGGCATTCGTCTTGCGGGGCACCACTGTATTAGAAATACATAGACAGATAATTATGAAATTATTGTGAGGTTTAATAAGTTAACTGTTTGTATTTGGACAACTTTTCTGCTGTACAGTGGTACCTTGGGTTAAGTACTTAATTCGTTCTGGAGGTCTGTTCTTAACCTGAAGCACCACTTTACCTAATGGGGTCTCCTGCTGCTGCCGCGCCGCTGGAGCACGATTTCTGTTCTTATCCTGAAGCAAAGTTCTTAACCTGAAGCACTATTTCTGGGTTAGCGGAGTGTGTAACCTGAAGTGTTTGTAACCTGAAGTGTATGTAACCCGAGGTACCACTGTACTTTATTGGAAGGAGAAAAATAATCATTTCCTTAATAACAATTTAAACAATTTATTTAACTTAAACAATAACATTATAGCATATGTATCCATGTTTGTTAACTGATGTGGTTAAACAGTTTAAAAAACAACAAGATACTTTGAGTTTTAGCACACATGGAAAACGTAAAACAAATCCTTATTTCCTGATGAATAGCCTTTGGACTATAATATAACTTAAATAGAAAACTATCTTTAGAAAGATTCCCCCCCCCCAAAGCATTTTATTTTTAAAATCCAATTTAAATGGGAAAAAAATCTGATTTAAATTTTAAAAATCTGATTTTTTTTATTTTGATTTTTAAAAATCATTGATTTTTATCCACCCTGGTTCAGAAACATCATGAAGGGAGGAGGAAGCAGGTGCCCATGTGACCCACTAGGCATGCTGAACCCAGGTCCCACTGCGGAGACGCTGCAGGTTCCCTTGCACCCACCCTGCCAGCATGGCTGCTATAGGGGTACAAGATGGCAGTTGCTTTGCCTTTTGCCTCAGCGCCACAAGCAGCTGGTGTTGCAGAAGGGGCTGAAGTACCACTGAGTTGCCTCAGTGCTCTCAGTCTGTTTGGGAATCTCGGGGAGGTGTTGCCAAGCCTTTTCCCCTGCTAGGTTGAATGAATTAATATTTTAAATGCCAGAGACTACGTGGCTGAAACTCAAAGCTACAGGGGCTGGCAGTGGAGATTTAGCTGGGATGGGCTATCTGGAACTGTCTGGAATCAAAGTCATTTTTAGCTTGGCCACCTGGAAAAAAAAATAGAGGGGCACAGGAGGAGGAAAGTGCCTCACTTGGGAAGTTCTAGGTACCAAAGCATCTTTTGGGTCAAGCTGGATGCACAGTTCCATTAAATGCCTCTAGGCTCTGCCCAGTTTCTAAACAGGGATACCCAATTAGGGCTGATGCCATTATGCATGGGAAAGGGGGTGTCAATCCTTTCCCCCACAGTACTGACGAAGCCCCCTTCCCAATGGTATCGGCCCTGCAAGGGAGGCTCCAGAAAGCAGCTGTTTAAGGCAAGCAGCTGCAGGAGTATAGAATCATAGAATAGAATCATAGAATCATCGAGTTGGAAGAGACCACAAGGGCCATCGAGTCCAACCCCCTGCCAAGCAGGAAACACCATCAGAGCACTCCTGACATATGGTTGTCAAGCCTCTGCTTAAAGACCTCCAAAGCAGGAGACTCCACCACACTCCTTGGCAGCAAATTCCACTGTCGAACAGCTCTTACTGTCAGGAAGTTCTTCCTAATGTTTAGGTGGAATCTTCTTTCTTGTAGTTTGGATCCATTGCTCCGTGTCCGCTTCTCTGGAGCAGCAGAAAACAACCTTTCTCCCTCCTCTATGTGACATCCTTTTATATATTTGAACATGGCTATCATATCACCCCTTAACCTCCTCTTCTCCAGGCTAAACATGCCCAGCTCCCTTAGCCGTTCCTCATAAGGCATCGTTTCCAGGCCTTTGACCATTTTGGTTGCCCTCCTCTGGACACGTTCCAGTTTGTCAGTGTCCTTCTTGAACTGTGGTGCCCAGAACTGGACACAGTACTCCAGGTGAGGTCTGACCAGAGCAGAATACAGTGGCACTATTACTTCCCTTGATCTAGATGCTATACTCCTATTGATGCAGCCCAGAATTGCATTGGCTTTTTTAGCTGCCAAAAAGAGGAGGCAGCAGAGAGGGAGAGACCTCATTCAACGCAGTTTGCACTGGGACTTTCTCCTGTGAAACCTGAGTCACACTGCACAGCAAGAACCTGCCCACCCGCCCAAAAACCCCTGCAGCCTTAATGTGCATCTGTGCTAGCTTTTTGTTCAACACTTTGCATGACCTATTGGAGCTGCAACATTGAGCACGGAAGAGTTCCAGCAAGGTTGGAAACAAAATATTTTAAAAGGATGAACCAGAAGGTTAATGAAGCAATTGTGTTAATAATAAAAATGAGATGAACAAAGAACAGTTAATTAGCTACCAAAAAGCTACAGCCATTACTCTTATTCATGGCATATTCACAGCTCGCCTGCTGCCCAGTTCTCAAAAGCAAAGCAAAAATTATTGCCCAGTTTAAGTGATGGCAGGACATCCCCAGCTCCTGGATATTGCAACTGGCACTCAGGACAGTCATCAGGTTCATCAGCAATGCGTGACACATTTTTCATTCCGTCCCTTTTTCTGGCTTACTCTGTCTCCCTTGCCGAAACCCTCAAATTTGTAATGGCTTGGAGCCTGGAGTGCCAAAGTTGCAAAGGCAGTGCTGGGACACCCTCAGTCACTTACAGCAATGAGAGAACTTTTTGAATTTGGGAAATATTAAGTGGAGTGCAAACAATTTGAGGTGCTTGCAAAACCCTCACACAGCCTGCTTGGGGATGGGCACCTTGGAGAGAGCTCTATGATAAGCTCTGCATCGGGAGCACCAACATTATCCCATTTCAGTTAAAGGCATGGAACTACAATTGTTCATTAGCAAGAAGAAGACAAAAAGAAGATTGTTTGAAAACTTGGAATGGATGGAACTGACTCCTCTGAGATCATACACATCAAGCTGGTCTTTGAGAAAATGTTATTTACAAGAATAATTCTACCATAGCCACCATTATTGGAATAACAGGCCTATCTTGACTTGAATAAGGCATATTTTGAAGCAATTTGTTACAATCTGATGTGTTGCCTGCACATCTGTCAAGTCTGCTTAAACCTACCCCTGCATGTTGGCACCAACTGAAGCTGAAAAAATTGTCTCTCACATGCCTTATCCATTTGTCCTAGCCTGAATTATCAGGAAGATGCTCTAAAGCAGCCTCCCCTGGTGCCCCCCAGATGTTGGCTGGGGCAGATGGGAAGAGAGAGTCCAAAACCTCTGGAGGGCACCAGGTTGGGGAAGGCTATTCTAAAGCCTGGCACAGTCACCCTCAAGGATGCATTTGATCCAACACTCTGCTTCCCACAGCAGTGAATCAGATGCACACTCAGGAAGTAGATGGTGGCTTGCCTGGTTTGTACCCATCACCTGGCTCCCAGATGTTAGGGAAGTTGCATGTCATAGCTGCCAAGATGATTTTTTTGGCTTCATCATACCCCATGTTGAGTAGGATCTGCAAGGTGAAGCCTAGGGTTGTCATAATCTTTATCACTGTGCATTTACATGTCACTTGGAAACCGTCCTTAATAGTTAAGGGAGCAAGGCCACACGGGACGAAGCATAGTCTTAGCCAGTAATTTAGTGTGGTGATTCATACTCTGGCCTCAATTCTTACAAATCCAGTTTTGAGACGCATGGTAGCATTGGAGACGTGTTTAGGAATTTCAGATATTTGTCCACTTTTCTTAAAGGCATAGTAGATGGAAAGAATGCAAGTTCCACAAATTTCTGTTCAAGAATTAGTTCTCAAAGCAGTTCACATAGGAAAACTGAGCAACAATTAAAACCTCCTTAACAATCACAGTTCTAAGTTTCCACCTCAGTGACCTCTGAACTCTTCCTTGAGTGTTTAGCACTGGGACTAGTAACTGCTCTACAGAACTTGGCTTTTGGATCTTTTTGTGGCTGGCTGTTGAAGGCCTGGGAGGAATGCTGGGATGCACAATACCCCCCCCACCCTCTTGTTGCCCTGCTAGGCTCATAGTGCTCACAGAGGAGTAGCTCTGTAGGTACACTCATGAGCACCAAGCCCATATCAGAAGACTATGGTGCCATAAGAGGGCAAAGGGATTTTCTTCTGGTGGGCAGATACTATCAATTGATTTTGGCTCTCAGAAGGCAACATGTGGGGTGTTCTTGAGAGGGCCAGGAAGCTAGAAGAGCAACTGGGCTGGGGGTGCCTGGGGTGAATACCAGACCTTCATGGATAAGCTAGAACTCTCTTCCCAGTGCACCTGGATTGCACCACCTCTCTCTCTTCCTCATTGTACCTTCTGAAATGTCACTACTTCCTTGCTTTCTTTAGCTCAACCTTAACTACACTTTTCTTCTCATCTTCAGTTGAAATGAAGCTCAATTAGGTACAAATTGATTAATTCATCACATCCACACACACACACACACACACACACAGAGAGAGAGAGAGAGAGAGAGAGAGAGAGAAGTTTGGATAAAAAGATTTTCAAGGCAGGAACGTTGGAGGAAGACTTTTCTCCATTTGCTACATCTACAGCATTTGCTCTCGACTCTCATCCCAATAGCGATTAAGTTGATGGACGACAATTGGCCTCCTTCACTTGCATACATCTGCCTGAAACTGGCAATTTGCTTTGAAGTGCCGTGCACTGTCAAAAAACCATGTACTTTATGTCTATCATCTCTGAACTGTGGTAATGAAGAAGGGCAAATGGGTTGCCTTTCAGCCATCTTAATCCAGCAAAGAAACAAACAAAGCAATGGAGCTTTGGACAAACAGCTTTCTAAGGCTTCCACAAGCACTGCAAGAAAGAACCTCAAAGTAAATTCCAACACTCCCTCAGCATCTTGCATACAATTTGGCTAGTATTTCTAACAAACCTGTTCAATTTCACAAGGCCTGGAACATCATCTGCTCCAGGAAGGTCAACACCAATAAAGTCTTTGTGAACATGTGTCTGCCACCAGATTAGCTATCAGAAGCTCACAGGACACTTGTAGGCTGTCAGGATTTGCAGAGGGGACCCACAAATGCACATTGTGCAATTGAAGTGGATTTGATCTTGCACCACAAACCTGCTTCCAAAAACAAACAAAACAAAACTTTTTGCAGGAAGGAGAGTGACAGAAAAGGGCACTGGAAAGTGTGGGGTGATAATGGCTGGACACGAAGCTCACCATAAAACAAACCAGGATGTATACTAAATAAAACAGTGGGTGTCCTTTAACCTCTTCAGACATTTTGTGCAAACAAAAGTGGATGAATCAGTTGTCTGGATGCGACCATAGAGGCAAGTAGCCAAGTAGGACTAGCCCCACCTCACTATCAGTTCAGCCTCTCAAGAAGAAACAGTTTGACAATGGAATTCTGGCCGTGAAGAAATAAGAGGGTGTTTTTTTACAAGCTGTGTCTGCAGTGAGAGAGCATCTGTTCTGCTTATGAAAGGCCCTAGATTTAACCCCCAGCATCTTCAGGTGGGGCTGGAAGAAACCAGGAGAACTCCAGCTAGCCAGTACAGACCCGCCAGGTGTCCCTAACTTCCAGGAACAGTCCCAGATTTACAGAAGCCATCCTGATCAAATTTGCAGATGACACAAAACTGGGAGGGGTGGCTAACACCCCAGAGGACAGGATCACACTTCAAAACGACCTTGACAGATTAGAGAACTGGGCAAAAACAAACAAGATGAATTTTAACAGGGAGAAATGTAAAGTATTGCACTTGGGCAAAAAAAATAATGAGAGGCACAAATACAAGATGGATGACACCTGGCTTGAGAGCAGTACATGTGAAAAGGATCTAGGAGTCTTGGTTGACCACAAACTTGACATGAGCCAACAATGTGACGCGGCAGCTAAAAAAGCCAATGCAATTCTGGGCTGCATCAGTAGGAGTATAGCATCTAGATCAAGGGAAGTAATAGTGCCACTGTATTCTGCTCTGGTCAGACCTCACCTGGAGTACTGTGTCCAGTTCTGGGCACCACAATTCAAGAAGGACACTGACAAACTGGAACGTGTCCAGAGGAGGGCAACCAAAATGGTCAAAGGCCTGGAAACGATGCCTTATGAGGAACGGCTAAGGGAGCTGGGCATGTTTAGCCTGGAGAAGAGGAGGTTAAGGGGTGATATGATAGCCATGTTCAAATATATAAAAGGATGTCACATAGAGGAGGGAGAAAGGTTGTTTTCTGCTGCTCCAGAGAAACGGACACGGAGCAATAGATCCAAACTACAAGAAAGAAAATTCCACCTAAACATTAGGAAGAACTTCCTGACAGTAAGAGCTGTTTGACAGTGGAATTTGCTGCCAAGGAGTGTGGTGGAGTCTCCTACTTTGGAGGTCTTTAAGCAGAGGCTTGAGAACCATATGTCAGGAGTGCTCTGATGGTGTTTCCTGCTTGGCAGGGGGTTGGACTCGATGGCCCTTGTGGTCTCTTCCAACTCTATGATTCTATGATTCTATGTTTTAGTTCCTGAGTGGGCTCCCTGTGGAATGTCCCGCTTTTCCTTCGGACGTCCCTATTTTCATTGGAGAAATGTTGCAAGGTTTGCGCTGTGTAGACAATACTGAGATTGACTAAGGCAGCTTCCTGTATTTCTGAGAATAAGGGTGGGAGGCTCCTGACGGCAGGCTTACTCAACGCGTCTGCTGCTAAATTAAAAGGGTAACACCACAAATATCTGGTATTCTCTGCTCACAAGAACCTGAACCAGCAGAGCAGCCTTTGCCAATGTGGTGCCCTCTAGACATTGTTGGACTACAACTCCGTCAGGCCCAGCCAGCACATAACCCAGGCCTACTCCTAGCACCCCCTAAGGCAACCCCAATGCTCCCCAGAGGGCGCTACAGCCCATTTTCAGAACCACTGCAATAAATGCAAACAGGATGTTTACCACAGGCGTAGCCAGGATTTTTGTTGGGGGGGGGGACAGAACCTCAGTTGATATTTTGATTTATTTAGGGCGGCAACTGTTCCCTGCCCCCCCCCCCCGGCTACACCCATGACGTTTACCTGCCTGGCTAGAAATGGCTTGCAAGGGGTGTAGAAAGACAGACCACCAGACGAGCTGGAATTCTGCAGAAGAATCTTTCAGAGACATTAGGTGCCAGAAAATGGCAGCATTCCCTGCCATGATTGTACTCTAAGTCAGCCTTGCCAAGGCTAATACAGGAGCACGAGAACATCGCTGCGTGGCGCATTCTGAAGAGAGATGTGCCCTACTCTGCACACGTCTGCTGTGTTTTAATTCAAGTACAAGCCAGCTAAGTAAATCATAGTTAGCAATTAGCGACATAACATACCACAGGGAAGGATGAAATGGTCTTCTGCCCAGCAGATGCCAAATTAATTCCATTTTTAAAAGGTCAGTTATTTTGACCAAGCAGCAGCAATTAACTGGCCATGCCTAATTAAATGGGCAGCTTTCACTTTCTCTCTCTCTCTCATTTTGGCTACCAGACACCATGCTCTGATTCTCTCACAATGTTTTCTCTAGACTAAAACACCTTGAGATGTGGTATGTGACTCTTGTCTCTGCAATGACTGTGGCTGCACAGAAACTCCATCCCATTTCAGCCTTGCTGGTGCTCTGCCTTACATCTGTCCTGTGCAAGTTGTATTTTAAAGGGAAGGAAGGAAGGAAGGAAGGAAGGAAGGAAGGAAGGAAGGAAGGAAGGAAGGAAGGAAAGAAAGAAAGAAAGAAAGAAAGAAAGAAAGAAAGTCCACATCTAACTTGTATGCATTTTGAATACACACATCCCCCCAGCCCATTTCACATTCCACATAAAAGTGTATGTGAAATATACATTTGTGTGCACCCTTTTTGCACACCAAAAGTGCACGGCAAATCCAGGTAAGTGCACAATCTGGCTGGGAGCTGCATTCTAATCTGCAGGCAAGTTCAGAAGCATTGGATCGGCCTGGTCTGCTGAAAGAAGTAGGCCCAAAAATGTCTCCTTCAAAACTCTGAGCCCTCATCTATATAAACTGCAGCACAATATGCTCTAAAAAGTTGCACCAATTAAATCTGAAGGGGGAAGATGGGCAAAGTTACATTTTTTTTACATTCCCCTTAAGAAGAACAAGATATGAACTACCTGCAAGTGGAGATCTAACACAGAATGGAAGAGACTGGGTTAAAAACTACATTTCTACCTGCAAGGCTTTAAAAAAACAAACATGTATGGCAAAAGTTTATTCTCCCTTCTCACCTGACACAGACCATCCTAGCACCCTAGTCTGCTGCATGTGTAAACCAGTTCTAAGCTCCTACAGAGGTTTTAGTTAGACCCGTAGCAGTTGCCAGGGCACTACCACATTCACCTCCACATACGGTAGTTCCAGCCTTATTTCAAACATCATGATATATCGAAATATTGTGACGTTTATCTGGTGATATATCGTGATATTGAAAACCAGGTATCGCCCAGCCCTATAACGTGACCATGTTGATGAAGGGTCTGGAAACCAAGCCTCATGAGGAGCGAGTGAGGGAGTTAGGGATGTACAGCCTGGAGAAGATGGAGTATGATAGCCCTCTTCAAATATCGAAAGGGCTGTCCCATGGAAGATGGAGCAAGCTTGTTCTCTGCTGCTACAGATGGTAGGACCCGAACCAATGGATTCAAATTACAAGAAAGGAAATTGCTACCAGACATTAGGAAGAACTTTCTGATCATAAAAGCTGTTTGACAGTGGAACAGGCTCCCTTGAAAGGTGGGGGATTTTCCTTCATTGGAGGTTTTAAAGCAGAAATTGGGTGGCCATCTGCCTGCAGGAGGTGGGACTAAATGGCCCTTGTGGTCTCCACGAATTCTATGATTCAAATTCCCTTGTGCATGGAAATATCTCTTTACCTGTTCAGCACAAAATGAACCATGAAGCCTCCTCAACGTCAGGAACCACAGGGAAGTTTCTACATGCCAAATGTGCCTTGAAGCCCCTGCAGACTTCTCTGCTAAATATGCAAAGGTCTGAAGATGACCCTTGACATGCAGATGTGTTGGGGAGACATGGCCCCAAACCGTCACCCCACTTTAAGCTGCCGGGTGTTCAGGCAAACACCTGAACAAGGCCACAATGGCTGTAACTCGGACCCATGCTAGGCTTGAGGGTGGGTGCTGCTGCCAGATGGAGAGGCCACCTATCTGCCACATATCCACTAAGTGTCCAATCTGGTGGCTGCTTTGGGTTGGAGGAGGAAATTCCTAGGAGTTTATCTCAGTGAAGACCTTACTTGGAAAATAAATACAACCCAGGTGGTTAAGAAAGCCCAACAGAGACTCCACCTCCTCAGAGTATTGCGGAAGAACAATGTCAATCAACATTTGATTATCTCCTTCTACCGGTCCACAATAGAAAGTGTCCTTGCATCACGGTGTGGTACGCTGGTTTGACATCAACTGATAGGAAGTAGCCTACAGAGGGTGGTGAATACTGCACAGGATATTATGGGCTGTACCATGAATCCGCTGGATGAAATAGCGGAAGAACGTTGCCTCAGGAGAGTGAGGAAAATTCTCAGGGATGATTTACACCCTGGCCGGCACTTTTTTGATCTCCTGCCCTTGAGCAGAAGATATAGAAGAATGATTAGCCGCACCAACAGGGTAAAGAACAGCTTCTATCCATGGGCTGTTAGGTTGCTGAATGAAAAGATAACAACAGGGCAACTGACTTTTGGGTTTGGTGGGTGTGCGTCAGTAAACGAGGGGAATTAAGACTAAGAGAGCTGAGTTGGGGGTGCTCGTGTAATCACACTGTATACAAGTTGTACAAGTGACAATAAAGTATTTTAATATCAATTTCAATCTCCACTAAGCATTCAATCTGGTGGCTGGTTTGGGTTGGACGAGGAAAAGCAAATGGAAAAACTTAATGGCTCAGTCCAGACCAAATAGCATGGGGCTCTGGTGACCTTGCGGCAAGGCAGCCTCCACTTCTGATTGTGGATGTCTAGGCTGGGGTATGCAACGAGGGCCAGGGGGTCCAAGGATCACATCTCACCTCAGCCACGAAGCTCACTATGTGGCCTTGGGACAGACGGGCCCCCTCAGCAACGTTTCCTGCACAGGGTCACTGTGAAGGCAAGACTGATGTGAAGAGGAGCTCCAACCCATCCACTCTGAAGCACCTTGGAAGGAGGGCCGAATGAAAACACAACGAGGAAGAAAATGACTCTGAAGCTCATAGCTGGGGCTGGCCTGCTTCGTTTCCCACAAACCTCCTCCCTGCCTTGGATTTTCTACAGCGGAACTTTTCTACGATGTGAATTTAATTAGTGCTCGGTTGTCAGAAGAACGATTTGGAAGATGTTGCTTCTCCCGGCACACACTCCATTATACTACTCCTCATAAAAGTTTGCCAGTAAACCCTCCATAATTGCACAGCAGTTGCACAGAGATCTTCTTTTATGTATTGCAAACAGAAGTTGCAGCAGCCTTCCAAGGCAGGAGATATATCACATTCATGACAAGATGCAGGCCTGCAGCAGGTTTCAATTTCCCTTGTTGCAAAATGGCACCGTCTATGAAATTAACCAATCAACATCTACCTGGTTCTGGAAAGCCACCCTGTTTAGCAACCTGAGCTGTTGATGTTGCTGCTTGTCGTTCTCAAGTTTTGATTGTATCTGTTGTGTTTCTATGATATTGACAGCCATCTTAGGAGGCCTATGCCCACCCAACGGTGGCACATAAATAATTTTATAAATAAAAATAAAACACAACTGTAAGGCTTATCCAAAAGCCCAGAATTCAGAATCATATGAACATTTTTTAAAAAACACTGTTAAAGTCACTAAGAAGTTGACTAACCCAAACTTCACAGTTGCTATTGAAAATCACTCAAGAAAAATTAAACTGTACATACAATTTTAAATGCATGATAACCAAGCATTGTGTGCCAGGGATGGAGAAGAGGAGTAAAGAAGAGAAGAGAAGATGGATTTTTTTGCTGTCAGGGGTCCTTGCTCTTAGCTAGCTGCATGGCAGGCAGCTGATTCAGCAGGTGAAGCTTTTCTGCCTCAAGGTGAGAAAAAAGAGCTGTATCTGCTGAATTTCTGCCTGCCCCATGGGTCAGTGGGGAAACAACAGCTTGATGGTTTCCGACCATTAATATCAACAGAGCTAACACAATGCAGTAGCTCATATGTAGCTGATACAGCTGTTAAGAGTAGAATTATGTTCAAACCTCTGGTCAGACCTCACCTGGAGTACTGTGTCCAGTTCTGGGCACCACAATTCAAGAAGGACACTGACAAACTGGAACGTGTCCAGAGGAGGGCAACCAAAATGGTCAAAGGCCTGGAAACGATGCCTTATGAGGAACGGCTAAGGGAGCTGGGCATGTTTAGCCTGGAGAAGAGGAGGTTAAGGGGTGATATGATAGCCATGTTCAAATATATAAAAGGATGTCACATAGAGGAGGGAGAAAGGTTGTTTTCTGCTGCTCCAGAGAAGCGTACACGGAGCAATGGATCCAAACTACAAGAAAGAAGATTCCACCTAAACATTAGGAAGAACTTCCGGACAGTAAGAGCTGTTCGACAGTGGAATTTGCTGCCAAGGAGTGTGGTGGAGTCTCCTACTTTGGAGGTCTTTAAGCAGAGGCTTGACAACCATATGTCAGGAGTGCTCTGGTGGTGTTTCCTGCTTGGCAGGGGGTTGGACTCGATGGCCCTTGTGGTCTCTTCCAACTCTATGATTCTATGATTCTATGATTCTAAACGCCTTTTGTTGAGTTACCTTCCATTCCAAGCAACTTCCTGGTTCACAGTTCAGTCTCTAGGCCACAACACAACACATATGCAGCCACTACAGCTGCTTTGCTGCATTCCTGAAGGAAATGCAAACCAACCTTGCAGAGCTCTGTACAGATGAGACCGGGGCTGGGGGTGGTGAAGTGAACTTTCCACGTTCTCAGCTTCCCAGTTTGATGGATTGCCTCTATTTCTTCCTGAATACACATGTGCACACATGCATTCTCCCTCACCCTCAGTATTTAACTCTGGCAATCTCAAATGGTTTTTAAAAGCCTTTCCTGTCAGCCACTCACAAGCTCTTTAGCCACCTTCCTTGCTTTCAAGCAGCAGCAATTAAGACCCAGGGCAGGAGGGTTTGCTCTCCAGGCACCTCCACTCATTGGAAATGCTGCAGCTGAAAGTTGCCAGCAAGCCCAAGTGGATCCACTGCCTCACAGGAAAGTCCTCTTCTTGAATGCTACAGGCCTGCCCAAAGTTTTCCTCGGATGTCTTCCCCAAGAATTAAGCAGCATTGTACTATAATCAGCAGCAGTCATCTGTGAAGAGGAGAAAGCAAGCAAGTTCCTTCCCACAGCGCCTGCATGGGGCATTCATCTTAATAAATAATAATAATAATAATAATAATAATAATAATAAACCAGGGTGGATTTGATTTAAATCAAATTGATTTAAATCACAATTTAAAACACTAGTCAGTAAGACTTGATTTAAATCATTTTTTTACAGAAAGACTCGTTCTTGCTGGTATAATCTTAATATTTACAACCAGATCAAGGTTTCATTTTTGGAATAATAAATTTCCAGAGTAGTTTCTACAGTTATATCAAAAATTACTGATTTGGCTATACTGTTAGAAATACATAGACAAATAATTATGAAATTATTGTCAGGTTTAATAAGTTAACTGTTTGTATTTGGACAACTTTTCTGCTGTACTTTGTTGGAAGGAGAAAAATAATCATTTCCTTAATAACAATATAAACAATTTATTTCACTAAAACAAAAACATTATAGCATATGTATCCATATTTGTTAACTGATGTGATTAAAGGGTTTTTTTAAAAAAACAAACAAATCTTAAACTGAGTTTTAGCACACATGAAAAACGTAAAATAAATCCTTATTTCCTGATGAATAGCCTTTGGGGTATAATGTAACTTAAATAGAAAAACTATCTTTAGAAAGATTTTCCCTCCAAAAGCATTTTATTTTAAAAATCCAATTTAAATTTTAAAAAAATCTGATTTAAATAAAAAAATCTGATTTTTTTTGTTTTTAATTTTCTAAAAAATCATTGATTTTTATCCACCCTGCATAAAACCTTATCCCTTCCTAGGGATGAGCAAACATGTCATTTTCAATTTCTCATTCTTCTAATCTTAAGGTCAGCCTTTCACATTGCCACAACAGTTAGCAATCGTACAGCAGTCACAACTTAGGCAACGGTTCTGTCCAAGAACCATATATGCCATATATGCCGGAATGCATATACATATACACAAACTGCCCTGCACAAGCATCCCCAGCCTTACAGAGCCAGCGTTCTTAGTGGGACGGACACACACACACCCACACCCACACACCAGCAAGGCAGACAGCTTTAAAGCATTTTTCACGCTGGGTTTGCTGGGATAGAGAATCAATATCATAGAATCATAGAATCATAGAGTTGGAAGAGACCACAAGGGCCATCGAGTCCAACCCCCTGCCAAGCAGGAAACACCATCAGAGCACTCCTGACATATGGTTGTCAAACCTCTGCTTAAAGACCTCCAAAGTAGGAGACTCCACCACACTCCTTGGCAGCAAATTCCACTGTCAAACAGCTCTTACTGTCAGGAAGTTCTTCCTAATGTTTAGGTGGAATCTTCTTTCTTGTAGTTTGGATCCATTGCTCCGTGTCCGCTTCTCTGGAGCAGCAGAAAACAACCTTTCTCCCTCCTCTATATGACATCCTTTTATATATTTGAACATGGCTATCATATCACCCCTTAACCTCCTCTTCTCCAGGCTAAACATGCCCAGCTCCCTTAGCCGTTCCTCATAAGGCATCGTTTCCAGGCCTTTGACCATTTTGGTTGCCCTCCTCTGGACACGTTCCAGTTTGTCAGTGTCCTTCTTGAACTGTGGTGCCCAGAACTGGACACAGTACTCCAGGTGAGGTCTGACCAGAGCAGAATACAGTGACACTATTACTTCCCTTGATCTAGATGCTATACTCCTATTGATGCAGCCCAGAATTGCATTGGCTTTTTTAGCTGCCGCGTCACACTGTTGGCTCATGTCAAGTTTGTGGTCAACCAAGACTCCAAGATATGAATCTGCTTGGGCAGTAGCCAGCGTTGCCTCTGGCACATCTGATCAGCTGTAGTAGATAGCGGAACAGTAACTGCTGGCTTCTTCACAGGTGCACTTCCATGAACAAGCTGTGTGGGTTTTAGGTAATATCACAGCTACAGAGACTTGTTTGTTAAATATGGTGCACTTGACCAACTTTTGATTCTGCTTGATGTCCCCAATCCCTTATCTGTGGCTCCTGGTTACCTCCACAATGTAACCTGGACCCTGACAAACCACTTGCTATAACCAGAATCCTGCACCGTCCACAGAAGCTGCTGAACAGATCTTGCCCACCTTGGTTTGCCTATTGGAAAACCATGGGCGTGAAGTTTTGGCTAACACACACTTGGCTATTTCTTGGCTGGTGGTTTGAATGACGAAAGTGAAACAGAGGTAAAAACAGAGCTGGTGCCACAGCTAGGAAAGCTCCTGAGCTGTTGGGAAATTCCAATGGTGAGTTATATGAAACAAATGGACTCAGACTGTAATAGATTCTGGAGCACTTGCTATCTCCCCCAGCCTGCTTACTCACCACAAAAATACACAGGAAAAAACCAGCACAGGCCATGTCTAGCATCACTGTGGGCCCTGCAGCGCCAGTTCCAGAAGGCTGTAGAGCAGTGGTTTGTCCCATATCTTGAGCAGGCAGGGGCGTGGTTGGCGCGTGTCCTGGGGTGGGGCACGCTGCCTGCAGGGGCGTGGTGCCCAGTGCAGATGGGGGGCAGCCGCAATGGCACCCCACCAGGATCACGCTGCTGGGGGCAGTGCGCTCCCCCTGCACTCCTCTTCCTCCGCCAGTGCTGGGAACTACTTTTGTACCTCGGGTTAAGAACTTAATTCATTCCGGAGGTCCATTCTTAACCTGAAACTGTTCTTAACCTGAAGAACCACTTTAGCTAATGGGGCCTCCTGCTGCCGCCACTGCATGATTTCTGTTCTCATCCTGAAGCAAAGTTCTTAACCAGAGGTAATATTTCTGGGTTAGCAAAGTCTGTAACCTGAAGCGTATGTAACCCGAGGTACCACTGTAGTGACATCCTGGAAATATCCCACCATCTCAAATGAGTTCCTACCTTCAAGGATTTGCTTGGCTTTCAAGACAAAACCTTCAAACTGGTTTGAAAGAATACTTGTTCAAACTTAATAAACTAGTACCTAATTATAACCTAAAAACATTTTCAAATAAAATGTGCTAATGGCTACACACGCACGCACACACACAGGTCCATTCACTGGTGGCCTCAAGCACAGCAAACCATCTCAGCCTCAACTCTACAGAGGGTGATGATATGCTGACCTACAGGTTTGCTGGACGGATAAGCATCTTAAGTACATAGAGCTCTTAGGGAGGAAAGCCATTACTGAGAGTACCTATGATAATTAGGGTGATTCTATGAGATGTAAACAATGTTAATGTCCGTTGGGATAGCTGGTCCACTTATGGGCATTATGGACTGAATGTTTCAGAATGCTAAATTAGATTTTGCCCAATATTCAGACTATAGATGCTTTACTAATTGATTAAATTTATATAGTGTAGATATTTCACTTTCTGCTGGTTGTGTTTCTTACATTTAAACAGAAGAGGGAAGCAAAAAACCCAGCGCATCCTCCGAAAAGATCCTTTTCACTGTCCTGTCAACTGCGCGCGCGCACACACACACACACACACAACATTCAATCACCAGGAAAATGAAATTCCAAGGTAACAGAATGCAAATAAAGTTCTCTGTGCAACAGTGCCCCTCTGACCATGCTGAACTGCTCAAAACCACTGTGCAAACCACCTGCGGAATAGAGAGCATGTTTACATGATCAGAGGCTTATGTGGAACTTACTTCCCTTAATGCTATTCCATGCCAGTGTTTGATAATCTGCAGTAAAACAGATGTTTCTTCAATTGGCATCTGTTTTCTGTGAGAGCTAATACAGCATTCTGCCATTATGTGGTGAGCATGTGCGCACACACATGTGGGGTTTGTGCCTACATGTGTGGATGCAAGAGACAGTGGACACAGGGTGGACAAAGACGGTTTGGTGATGCCCACTTTTAGATTGTTGCTTTTTGAACACCGGCCAGCAGCAGTATGGAACAACTGATTGGTTCAAAATTGGTAAAGAAGTACAACAAGACTGTATATTGTCTCCCTGTTTATTTAACTTATATGCAGAATTCATCATGCGAAAGGCTGGGCTGGATGAACCCCAAGCCAGAATTAAGATTGCCAGAAGAAATATCAACAACCTCAGATATGCAGATGACACAGCCTTGATGGCAGAAAGTGAGGAGGAATTAAAGAACCTTTTATTGAGGGTGAAAGAGGAGAGCGCAAAATATGGTCTGAAGCTCAACATCAAAAAAACAAAGATCCTGGCCACTGGTCCCATCACCTCCTGGCAAATAGAAGGGGAAGAAATGGAGGCAGTGAGAGATTTTACTTTCTTGGGCTCCATGATCACTGCAGATGGTGACAGCAGCCACGAAATTAAAAGATGCCTGCTTCTTGGGAGAAAAGCAATGACAAACCTAGACAGCATCTTAAAAAGCAGAGACATCACCTTGCCAACAAAGCTCCATATAGTTAAAGCCATGGTTTTCCCAGTAGTGATGTATGGAAGTGAGAGCTGGACCATAAAGAAGGCGGATCACCAAAGAATTGATGCTTTTGATTTCTGGTGCTGAAGGAAACTCTTGAGAGTCCCATGGACAGCAAGAAGATCAAACCTGTCCATTCTTCGGGAAATCAGCCCTGAGTGCTCACTGGAAGGACAGATTCTGAAGCTGAGGCTCCAATACTTTGGCCACCTCATGCGAAGAGAAGACTCCCTGGAAAAGACTCTGATGTTGGGAAAGATGGAGGGCACAAGGAGAAGGGGATGACAGAGGACGAGATGGTGGGACAGTGTTCTTGAAGCTACTAAGATGAGTTTGACCAAACTGCGGGAGGCAGTGGAAGGCAGGAGTGCCTGGCGTGCTCTGGTCTAGGGGGTCACAAAGAGTCGGACACGACTAAACAACAGCAACAGCAGCAGCAGCAGCAGCAGCAGCAGCAGCAGCAGCAGCAGCAGCAGATAGCCACTTCGGCTCTAAATACTTCTCTGTTGCAGTTTCTTACCACACTGAATCCTCAGAATCACTTTGTCCAATAAAGCAGATCTATTCCATTATTCACAAAGCCGCAGAATGTGAATGTTACAAAGCCAGCTGAGAGAGAAAAGGCACCTTGACACGTTCCGAAGTACAGATAGCTTCTGCAGGTAACCAATCAGGCAGTGAAGCAGGCCCATGTATCCGTGGTACAACATCATTCTCATTTACTTCTACTAAAGGATTCAATAAGATTGAATGGGACCTGAATAGAATTTTCTCTTGAGACAATACATTCCTCATGGAGCAGATTTCAACATTCAACTACAGCTCAAGGTACAAGTAGAATTATTAGGAGCGATCACAAAGAAGTACAGCATTTACTCAAAGGCTTCTGTTCCACTCCTTACCCACATCCTTTCATGAACTTCATGCAGACAAGCCTGTCATACTATTAAGCTTTGTACTATTAACAAAAGCTTCTTTGTCACCCATCCATATCAAGCAGTGACATGAATAACGGCATACAGCTGCTTTTACTGAACAGCGAGCTTCCGAAGAATACCTCACTCTTGCAAGAAACAAGAGACTTGCAATTTACAGAGAAATGTTCAGAGGCAGCCTTCTTGACAAGGAGGGCACGACACCAGTTACTCTACATACCACTACCAGCTCACCTCCAAAGTTTTTACAGTCTCAACCAGCAGTGGACTGATTTATAACTGAAGTGATCAGCCGGCAGGCGTGAAGCCGCCTCTGTGCCTGGACTGAACCACTTCAGTTTGCAGGGGAACAAATGCGTGTTTGGATACATCCTGCTTGTGGGCATCCCATGGACATCTGGTTGACTGTGGGGACAGAGCACTGGCCTGAGTGGGCTCATCTGCATGAGACAAGCAGGTCAGGGAGAAAGACTAGCCTATCCGTCTTCCAAAATGCTCGCTTCCTCAATTTGTACCCATGGAGGCTGGAGGTAATGGGAGTCATAATCCAAAGCATCTAGGAGGCACCAGGCTGCCTGAATTACACCAACCTTGCAAAGGTGGGGCAGTTAAACTAGCAGGAAAAAAGCAGGGAGGGCAGGTCCACCTTCCAGGCCAGAAGCCAAGGAGGTGATGAGCCTCAACAGCTTCTGAAGGAAACAAGCTTGCTCAGCACCTCTTGAGAGAGTCACCTCTCTGCCTCTTCAGCCCTACCAGACCCATCAGACAAAGGAAGAGGTGATGTCCCCACTGTGGAAGGACGTGTGGATCCAGAATTGGCCTCCACAGTCACTTACAGACTCATTGTTAAAACCGTGTTTATGGAAGACAATCTTACTCGGCTACGAGGGATCGCCAAAGAAGGAGGAGGAGGAGAGAGGCTCAAACCTATGAGGAGCCATGACCCTTCTCCATCTGTAATCCCTGATGTGCAGGCCTCATCCGTAGGGCCATCAGCAATGGGCAACCAAAAGGAGGAAAAGGATGGAAAGAGTCCCCTATGATGAAAGGTTGAAGCATTTGGGACATTTTAGAGAAAAGGTGAGTAAGAGGCGACATGAAATAGGTTTTTAAAATTATGCATGCCATGGAGAAAGTGGAGAGAGCAAAGTTCTGCTCCCACTCTTGCAACACTAGAAATTGGGGACATCCAATGAAGCTGAACGTTGGGAAGTTCAGGGCAGAGACAACCAAGTTCTCCTTCACGCAGCACAGAGTTAAACTATAGACCTCACTCCCTCAGGGTGGCCACCAATGAAAATGGCTTTAAGGGCTATCCGTGGCTGAAGCTGGGATGACTATGCTCTGTTCCCACAGATGGAGGAAGTAACACTTCCAAACACCAGTTGCTGAAAACCCCAAGAGGGGACAGTGCTTGGATCCTGCTTGTGGGTTTGCCACAGGTACCTGGTTAGCCATCACGAGAACAGGATGTTGGACTAGATGGGCTTGATCCAACAGGCTCTTCTTATGTTCTTATGTTCAGTGAGGAAAAAAATGCACTCCACACCTGATCAGAGGCCATTTATCCTTACATCATGAATTTCTGGGGCCCTGGCATTGAACTCACACCGGGGGCAGAGGCAGAGAAAGGTGGGTGCGGTGGGTGTGATCTGCCCCAGGTGCCATCCCTGAGGGGGGGGTGTGTGACATCGCCGCCCCACCCCAACACTTGCCACTTGCCCAGGAGGCTAGCAGTGGTTGGTGCACCCCTGGGAATCACCCCCCGCATCCCTGGGACGCTTGCCCCGCCTCCACGGGCCCCGCCTTCCATCCTCCATGGGCCCTGCCTCCACGGGCAGCTAGCCCCACCCCCAGGTGCATGCCGCTCCAGGTGCCGTAGCAGCTAGCTCCACCTCTGACCGGGGGTAAACCTTGGTAAAATTCGAGTGCAAATTAGATCCTGGACTTTCTTTACCAAAATCTTCGGCAAAGAAAATTCCCTTCCTTTGATAGCTCCAGTTGCCAGAAGGAGGTGTACAAGACACCATCCAACCACCTTAGGGACTCCACTTTGCATTACGTGAAGCAAAACTCAAATGTTGCAGTATGGTCTGAACATACACAAAGTTAGGCATGATTTTCTCGGCCAGTCTGTCGTTCTTCCCCAACAACTGGCACTCAGGATACTGCCCCTGTACACAGTTCCTTTTAGCAAAAAGCCCCATGAATTTTAAAACTTTTTCAAGCTCTCTAAGCCAGTGGCCATCAACACAGCTTAAGGCAGCAAATTCCACAATTTATTTATGTATTGTCTGAAGAGGAACTGGTAGTTACACCATTGTTTTAATTAGTTCCCTAGGCAAGGTGGGGCTGTTCTCCCACAAGAGCACACATGTTCAGTCAGAGGCTCAACTGCCTAAGAATCAGTCTAAGCTTTTTCCTGCCAGCCTTGACTGGGGTTTTTTGTTTACCTGTGTGGGGACCTGGAGATCTGAGTCATGACCAAATTGCATTTTTACTGGAGATTATATTGGTGCATTTTATTATGGTACCCTCTCTGATATCACATGGTGAAGAAAGGCGAATTAGAAAATACATTAAATAAATAAAAATAAAAATGAGCAGCTTTCCTTATAATGAGCTGGGAAAATGTGTTAGTGGAGGGGGTGAAACTGTGGCCAGCAGATCAAAGAGTAACTCATTTATTACAAAATACATTTTTGGTGGACATGGAAGGGTTATCCTGAGTTGCAGGAATATATGCACACACGAGTACAGTGGTACCTCTGGATGTGAATGAGATCCATTCTGGAGCCCCGTTTGCATCCTGAAGCGAACGTAACACACGACTGTGCGTCTGCGTATGCGGCATTTCGCCGCTTCTGCGCATGACATCATTTTGAGCGTCTGCGCATGCACAAGCAGAGAAACCCGGAAGTAACGCACTCCGTTACTTCCGGGTCACCGCGGAGCACAACCCGAAAATGCTTAACTTGAAGCGTATTCATCCTGACAGTATGACTGTATATGTGTATAATAAAGGAAGGGTCAGGGAGGGCTGGAATAGAAATAGTGCCACTTCCAGTGAGTGTGGACAGTGCTGTGCTAAACACACCCAATGGTCCACTTTGGGGTGTTCACATCAGCATCTTGAAATGCAGTGAGGTTATTTCCTCCTGCTGTGCTTCAAGCCACATCTGCATGGCACTGTTCACATCAGAGAAGGGGTGGGCAAGTATGCACTGGATGCACATGAGCTTTTTGGTTCCCCTGCCCTTGCAACGCCCCCCCCCCCAATCCTATTCAATAAGCTATCATCTGCATAAGCAAGACAGCTGTTAGGGTATGTTCAGATTACAGTGGTACCTCAGGTTACATACACTTCAGCTAACCCAGCTAACTTCAGCTAACTACATACACTTCAGCTAACTCCGCTAACCCAGAAATATTACTTCGGGTTAAGAACTTTGCTTCAGGATGAGAACAGAAATCGCGCGGTGGCAGCTGGAGGCCCCATTAGCTAAAGTGGTGCTTCAGGTTAAGAACAGTTTCAGGTTAAGAACAGGTTTCAGGTTAAGAACAGAACAAATTAAGTACTTAACCTGAGGTACCACTGTACTGCTTATTCCACATACAGTTTTCTAGTTAGATTGCACCGGGGTTTTGGGGGGGGGGGGGGTTGAGGAGAAACCACACCAGGCAGCAGTATTTTCCAAGAAGCAACAGGATCCTTCTGGATTGTGGCTAATGTCGTGTAAATGCAGCCGCCCAAAACATTCCTGTTTATATCTTTCTCATAAAGAGCTCCAACTGGCGATACTTAATTCTCCTCCTCCCCATTTTATCCTCACAACAACCCTGTGAAGTAGGCGAGGTGGGCAGCAGGGAGTGACTGGCCCAAAGGGAACTTCAGGGCAGGAGGGGATTTCGCCAACAACACAGAACGTGGACATCTTTCTGCTTCAGTTTATTGCTGATTTTGATCTTTTAAAAATGTTCCAAATGGCTGCTAACCGTTTCTACCAATAATGGTATCGTTTTATTCTTGTCTGCAAAACAATCCAACAGTATATAATTCTAAATAACCAGAGAAAACCAACGCGGCTTCCAAGCCAGCCGTGGGAACGCACTGGCTGCGAGCGGTCTAAGGCCGCTGCTTTTCTTCCGAGGGGGGAGCCGCGGCGCCAGAGGCCCGCAGACACGATGCTGGAAGATGCAGAGTCCAGAAAGCAAACCCCCGGGGGCTGAGAGGCGGCGGCGGCGGCGGGGGGCGCATATACAGCACAGCCCCCCCCCCCCGCTGCAGGCTGCAATGGAGGAGACAAAGGGCTGGGTTTGGTCCCCGCCCGGCGCGGCGCTGAGCGGCCCTGGGGAGCCACGAGGCGGCGGCGGAGAAGGAGGAGGAGGGCGAGAGCCGCCCGGAGCCGAGTCACCTACCGAGAAGAGGGTGGCGTACGCCGAGAGCGCGAACTTGAGGCAGTAGTAGTAGACCAGCGAGTCTCGCCAGCCCTCGCCGCCCATGGCTCCGCCGGCGCGCCTTTCCGGGGGAGGCCGGCCAGCGGCGCGCCTCCATCCAGCCGGGAAAGGGACCTGGGTCGCCCCCGCCCCCGCCGGCAGCCGCCGCTCCACTTTCCCTTTCGCCTCGGCACCGGCGCGCCCCGCCCACTTCCGCCCCGCAAAAGTGAAAGCAATTAAAGGGCCCGGCGCGGCGGCTCCCTGGGCTCCTTTGCGCCCTTGGCCCTCAAGGCGCTGTGTCGGCGCTACCTGCCAACAGTGGCGTAGCGTGGGTTGTCAGCACCCGGGGCAAGGCAAGTAATTTGCGCCCCCTAACCCCTGGATTTGCGCCCCCTAACCCGTGGATTTGCGCCCCCTAACCCCCAGATGTTGCGCCCGGTGCGGCCGGTCCCCCTGCACCCCCCACGCTACGCCACTGCCTGCCAAAACAGGCGCAGAGTGAGAATGACCGAAAGCTTCTCTCCCCATGAAGCACACACAAAAATCTAGTTGTGTTTTGTGCCCTCTGGATCTTTCACGGGTTGCCTGCGTTTAGCATTTCAATTTTGATACCAAGGATCGTTGCGCGTGTTCTGTGTTGCTCCCACCACCTGAAGTGTAGCTGAAGCTACACTTTTATGCAGGTCCTGCTGGCAGGCGCAAATTTGTGACCCGCTCTGCGCTTCACGTGTAGATGCTCAGAGAAAAATGTCTAAATGTGAATGGCTCCATAGGGCAAAGGGCCTTTATGTTGGAGGCTGTCAGGGGTGGTATTGGCTATGTTCCTTCCTGATGGGAAAATTCCCACTAGAAGGCCACAGAATTATCTTCAAGCAGCAAGTGAATACAATGTATCAGTTGAAGATGGTTGCATGCTAGAACAGCCACACCCTACAGTATTTGCACTTTTGTCTCTCGCGTTTTGCATCCTCTCTGGAATGAGGTTAGTCTTCTAATGAATTGAATCTGATGTCTTTCATTTACTTCTATCCGTGCAACGTTTTTCTTTGCCTTGCTCAATCCGTTTCAAAGACCAGCACATATTTCCTGGGTTCATAGTTACATAAGAAGCTGCCTTCTAGCAAGTCAGACCATGATCCTTAAAGCTCAGTGTCATTTGCTGAGTGGCTAAATCAGCAAAATGCTAAAGCCCTAAGCTATGTCAGCCCCATAGCACTGCCCTCCCTAAAATGTGCAAGAAAGGACAATGAAAACAGCAACTGAATGGCAAGAATGATCTAGCTGCAGGAGATAGATAGATAGAGGGAGAGAGAGAGAGATTTAAAAATGCAATATGACAAATGATTGTGAAGCCATTAGATATTTATTTCTCCTATCAGAGCAATAATGTCTGTTTTAGAGCCTATTTCCCCTGCTTTTTTACTTTTTATTTTTTAAATGAATCATGGTAAGGCTTTCAGGGAGGAGGTGTATTTAGATGCTCTTCATAGTCTGATGGCCTAAACAATAGATTATTTCCCTTTCCCATAAATCTAGTACTAGTGGCAGTAGCTGCAGAGGGTCCTGGGACAGAGGTCCTTCCGAGCCCAACTTGGAGATTCTACAGCTTGAACCTGGCACCTTCTGCATGCAAAGCAAGGCACCCTCCACCAAGCTTTGCCCCTGGACTTTTCCCCTACAGGAAACAAGGCACTGGTAGTACTGAGTATGCTGAAAAGGCATGAGAAACTCAGATTCCATTTTTTATGTGTATGTCATGTTCTCTAACAAATCAGAACTGGATAAAGAACACGAAGCAGAAAGCAGTAATAAACAAACATTTCTAATAATGCAGGTGTGCACCTTCAGCAGTCAGTATTGCAACCTGTGCTTTTCAACAGAGAATCATAGAATCACAGAGTTGGAAGGGACTCAAAGGGTCATCTAGTCCAACCCCCTGCAATGCAGGAAACTCAGCTAAAGGATCCATGGCAGATGGCCACCCAACCTCTGCTCCAAGGAAGGAGAGTCCGCTACCTCCCAAGGGAGACCGTTCCACTCTTGAACAGCTCTTACTGTCAGAAAGTTTTTCTAAATGTTTAGTCAGAACCTCCTTTCTTGGAGCTTGAAGCCTTGGGTTCGAGTCCTACCTTCCAGAGCAGGAGAAAACAAGCTTGCTCCATCTTCCATGTGACAGCCCTTTAGATCAGGCTTCCTCAAACTCAGCTCTCCAGGTGTTTCAGGGCTACAACTCCCATGATCCCTAGCTAACAGGAGCAGTGGTCAGGGATGATGGGAATTGTAGTCTCAAAAACATCTGGAGGGCTGAGTTTGAGGAAGCCTGCTTTAGATATTTGAAGATGGCTATCATATCTCCTCTCAGTCTCCTCTTTTCTTGGCTAAACACACACAGCTGCTTCAAGTGCTCCTCATAAGGCTTAGTTTCCAGACCCTTGATCTTCTTGGTTGCCCTCTCCTGCAGACATTCCAGTTTGTCAACATCCTTCTTAAATTGTGGTGTCCAGAACTGGACACAGTATTCCAGGTGTGGTCTGACCAAGGCAGAATAGAGTGATACTATGACTTCCCTTGATCTGGGCACTAAACTTCTGTTGATGCAGCCTAGGATAGCATTCACTTTTTCCCCTGCTGTTGAATTACACAGTTGATTCATGTTAAGCTTGTGGTCCACCATGACCCCTAGATCCTTTTCACATGTAAGCCTGGTGTTCCCCATTCTGTATTTGTGCATCTGGTTCTTCCTGCCTAAGTGCAGAAACTTACATTTGTCCCTGTTGAAATTCATTTTGTTAGCTTGCACCCAGTTCTCCAATCTGTTCATAAATGTACAGAAAAGAAAGGTTGATCCCATGGGGCCCCTCCAGGTAGGGTGTGTGTGTGTGTGTGTGTGTGTGTGTGTGTGTGTGTGGCAGGTGTATTCTGCAACATGGCATTGATACAACACACTAGCACTAGGTTTATACTGGACCATTTCCCTTTCCTAGTTGTTCTGTAATGCTTTCCCACTGTTATTACATTACAGTGGTACCTCGGGTTAAGTACTTAATTCATTCCAGAGGTCCATTCTTAACCTGAAACTGTTCTTAACCTGAAGCACCACTTTAGCTAATGGGGCCTCCTGCTGCCACTGCACCGCCGGAGCACGATTTCTGTTCTCATCCTGAAGCAAAGTTCTTAACCCGAGGTACTATTTCTGGGTTAGCGGAGTCTGTAACCTGAAGCTAATGTAACCTGAAGTGTATGTAACCCGAGGTACCACTGTACTGCTTTCTGAAGGGGCACAACAAATGTGGGACAAAAAAGAAGTAAACTGGAAATTTGTGGATTTCAGCAGGAAGTTACAGGACGTACATTGATTAGAAACAAAGCAGTGAATTGGGCTGGGGAAGAGTGTGGGTGTCTCCCCTCCTCCATGGTCTCTCAGAAGCAGAATACGCATGAAGCAGGAGGAGCAAAGACAGACATGCAGGCACAGTCTCCAATTGCTCAGGAAAAACCCTGGGGAGGAGGAGACATAGCAAGACATAGGGGAGGAGGGGAACATTAGGCTTGGCAACTGATCAATAAGGCAAGACCTACCAGGGATGAGTTCCTGTGTTTGTTAGGCCTGTGCAGACCTTGTTCTTGCTAATAAAGAGTTAACTCCAAAGTGTGTGGTGTGAATTACTGCTGGCTTGCTCCTGCTGCAGGAGGTGTGGATGAGGTCTATTCGCATTGGAATCTGCAAAGAACAAAGGCCTCAAGCAGGGGTACCAACTTGAATAAAATATGGGGTGGGCAGGTAATCCCTGCACTGTGTAATCGATCACAAGATCTGGTGTGCGCACACTATTTGAATGGCAATGCCCATAAACTGGGGGGAGGGGGAGCCCTCTCAAATATTTTATTGGGGGGAGGCAAAGGGACCTTGACCCCTGTGAGTTGGTTCCTATGGCCTCAATCATTCTCACCTGGAGCAAATGGATTTGTATGGACTATGCATCTCTCTTTTTCAGGAGACAAAATTCACTCACATTACCTCCTCTTAGGCAACTAAGGACATCACCTGAGAGGGAAAAGGCAATTTTCATCAAAATGAATTTGGACTGGATGAGCATATTAAGGGAATAACACCCACCTAGAAGATTTCACTGGAAATAGCAAGTTTGCCTTTTCCCCTTGTTGTCTAAGAGGAAGCTGGCATCATTGCAATGATGCAAGGATTATTTAGGGCTAGTTTCTTCTGCTTAAATGCTGCCTTTGGGGAGGGGGCAGGAGGGAGAAAAACAAGCTCAGCTAGATTTCCTTTAATCAAAATGTAATTGTAGCTTTCGGTCATGATTGGAGCAGGCGCAAGACTTTCCCTGGCATTCACAGGCAGAGTCTCAGGCATTTCATCAGTAAGTGCCACCAAGCCTGGTATAGTATATGGAACAGGAGCTGTAAAGTGGTGGTTTGCTGTCTGCACCTGGCATCCAGGTGTAAAGGAGGAAACAATGGGGGTGTTATGTACTGAGTTGAATAGGATCCAAACTGCAGCAGTCTGATTGGTCCTAGAACAATAGGATTCAGAATGCAGCAGTCTGATTGGTCCTAGAACAATGCAGCAGTATGATTGGTTGGCAGGAACCACCCAATCATGCTCCAGATATAAGTGAATCCACAACCTGATTGGCTTACAGTAGAATTCCAGAATTAGCCAATCATGTGCAGCCCATTGTGTAAATAATGTATATAAAGCAGATACTGTGAGGGGACTTTCATTCATTCCTCCTCACCACTATGAGCTGAATAAAGAGCATGAAATCACTTTGCGACTCTGAGTATATTTCAGGGACTGTGTTGCATTTGAAGGAAATGCTGAATCTGTGATGCCACCTGAATATGGATGGAGACAGTGATTCCTAACAGAAAAAAACAATGGTTGAAATGGGCAGCGGGTGGCACCTTGTCAGATCTGAATTCTGCCGAACCGTGAATGAACACACAGCCTTTGTCCCTCCTGGCTCAGCACACGTGGAGGGAATGTCCTGTACAGTGTGGCTGAGATTTCTCTTCCCCTCTCTCCTTTGCTGTCCAGATTGGAAGGTCCCAGGGCCTTGGGAGGGACCAACAGTGCCAATTCCAGGCTAGCTGGAGTTGAGAACCAACAGTGACCATGGCTGCCAGTGGAAATCAGACTGCCTGGCACAGTTGGGGAGGATGCATCCCCTTTCCCTCGGCCTTGGTCCAGTGTACCTGAAGGAGCATCTCCACCCCCATCGTTCTGCCCGGACACTGAGGTCCAGCTCCGAGGGCCTTCTGGCAGTTCCCTCACTGCAAGAAGCCAAGATACAGGGAACCAGGCAGAGGGCCTTCTCGGTAGTGGCACCCGCCCTGTGGAACGCCCTTCCGCCAGATGTCAAAGAGAACAACAAAAACTACCAGACTTTTAGAAGACATGTAAAGGCAGCCCTGTTTAGGGAAGCTTTTAATATTTAATGCTGTATTGTTTTTAACACTTGTTTGGAAGCCGCCCAGAGTGGCTGGGGAAACTCAGCCAGATGGGCGGGGTATAAATAAATAAATAAATAAATAATAGTTGTTGTTGTTGTTTGTTGTTTATTATTCCCTCTGCCACACTCTGCCACGTCACCCAGAGGGGTGTAGTGGTTTGAGTGCTGGGCTAGTGTAGCTGGGAGATCAGGGTTCCAGTCCCCACTGAGCCAGGCACTGCCTCGCCCTACCTCACAGGGTTGTTGTGGGGATTAAATGAGGGGGGGGGGAAACCATGTACACCACCTTGAGTGGCTATAAATGCAATAATGAATAAATGAGGTGGATGGGTGAATGACTTGAGCTTGCTTCTTGCCCCATCACTCACCTGCTAGCTTGGCAGGCATCAGAGAGGTGTGGGTGGGCCTGGACTCTGAGTAGCAGGTGGTCCCACCAAGGGCATGTCCCCAAAGAATCCTGGAAGCGAAGCGGTAATTTGTTAAGGGCCTCCCAACAGCTTGGTGTAAGTCAAGGTGTGAACGTGACCCTAGAAAAAGCAGCTCCCCTGACTTTCTAAATGGTTAAATGCCATGCCAACATTCAAAATGAGAGGATTCCTGCCCACTCCAATGATTAAAAGTGCTTCCCTTACCTTACTCTTCATTGCAGAAAGAGAAGAACCATAGCTTCAAATTTATTTTTAAATGACTTCCCATTAATTCCACTTTTATTGCTTTTAAACCTCAGATGGCAGAAACACAACCACTTTTGTTCTAACTGAGTTTGGTAAAGTTATTTCCAATCCAATGATCTTAAAAAATTAGTCATTCTAGGTATATTATTTTTATAAAAAAATATTGTTGAAGTCTGAGCTTTATTGGCTTGCACATTTTGGTCAGAGTAATATGAAGCTTTGGTAGATAAAATCTGAATACTTCTGATCCATTAAAGCTCAGTTATTATATTAAACTGTGAGACAGAGTAACTGTTGTCTGACTTGAATGGTGCATATTGAGTTTTCGTAAGCTCTCTAGTGGAATACAAACGCAAAACAGCTTCAAAGGTGTAATTCTATGCAAGTTTCCTCTTGTGTTCAGGCAGTGAGCCGTGTTCCCAGCATCTTCTTTGGACTTGCAAAAGGCTGAAGGTGCTTCTTGCTCAATGGTTGTGCTTCACCTATTAAAAAGGATGCCTGGTGATGAGTCATTGATAGGGAAATGAGGCGGACTTCCCTGGGGAGAAAGTTTCAGAGCCTCAGTGTGGCCATGGAGAATGGCCCCTCCAGAAAGGACTGGAGCCACTCATTGTGCCATGCCCCCCCCCAAGACCCATTTCCCTACAAGATGCTTCAAAAGCACACCATGATTTATGTACTGAAGCTGCTCAGAAATCCAGATGTTCCTGGCCTAGATCATCTACCAGAGTGACTAAGGTGCTGGATTAAAATGGATATAATTTTAATTGATGGAGGAGAAGGCTATCAATGGCTACTAGCCATGATGGTGATATTCTGCCTCCACAGTTGGAGGCAGCAATGCTTCCTAATACCAATTGATGGAAACCGCAGGAGGGGGGAGGGCTATTGTACCAAGTTCCTGCTTGCAAGTGTCTCTTCAGGGCCCTGGTTGGCCACTCTGAGAACAGCTTGCTGAACTAGATGGGGCACAGGCCTGACTGAGCATAGTTCTTCTTATGTTATGAACCACTGATTCCTAGCACGCACCTTTCCCATTCTCTTCTCTAACACTCTCATGTGCATGTGCCCGCCCACCATCTCTCACAGTCTTCCAGCCGCTCTACCATGTGACTTTTCTCCATCTCTCCCCCCTACTGGCTTGCTCTCTCCACAGCTTCCTAACTGCATTCCATCTTGATTTCTGACTCCTTGGCTTTCAAGTCTGGGATGGGTCACATGCTGCTGTCAGGTCTCCCAAAGGCATCTGATTGGCTGCTATGAAAATAGCATGCTGGATGAGATGGGCCTCTGGTCTGATCCAAAAGGCTTTTCCTACATTAATATGTTCAGTGATGAATAGGACCACCACCATTACAGCCTCACCCCAACTCCCCAGAAGGCTCCTAGTGCTTTCTCATTACAAGGAAAAATAAAACCCTCTAGTAGCTGTGCATTAGACCATTGCTGAAAAGAACATGAAACATGATGTTCCTACGGGTGAGAGGAGATATTTGCTCTTCTAGGTTCCTGAAGGGGGGGAAGTGAGATGAGAAAAAGGGGTATTTTGGATCTAGGCAGGTTTGCTACTCTAATTAACAAGAGTGCTGAGCTAAAAGCATTTAGTGTTTCTAGCTGTCATCAGGAAGTATTTATAAGTAGGAAATATGAGGTTGCTTTTTTTCCCAGAAGATGCAAGTTACGAAAACCTAATGGCTCCTGCTGATACAGAGTGAACAACTGCAGAGAACAGGTTCAAGGGAATCACTCCATTTCCTTGACCATTTTGGTTGCTCTTTCTGAGATCTTGCATATATGATAGTGTTATGCTTTTCATAATTCTCTGAGTGGTGAAACAATCCAACAACCTTTACCCAGTTTTGGTTTCCTGTGGAATGGGGTATTTGGAGGTTTAGTGGCATTTTATAACAATGTACTGTATATACAGATGGGAGGCACACAGCTTAATCAGGCCTCCAAAATCCTTTGTCTCGGCATTAGAATGAGACCCTCGGGTTGTAAAGGGCAGCTCAATGAAGATGCTGACCTACTGGGTAGCAGCTATGAAAAAGGCAGATTCCATGCCACTGATCATTAGGAAAGGAATTATAAAACTGCCTTCTAACTTTTGCAGAGTAAGTTGCTTGCTAGGTGCTCTCCAGGGTGCTGCAATGACCAACATGAACTTGCTGCCTTGCTCTGTGGATTCCTGTGCAGATCAGAGCAGCACAAACCCTAAGGCCCCTCAGCTGATATATCTCCATTAGAGGTTTGCACCCAAAACAACTTAAAATGCATAGATTCAGCTGCCAGCATTCTGAATCCCTATCCATTTAGCACAACATTTCTCAAGATGAGTCTCTGATTGGCTCAGCCCCTTCCTGCAAAGATCCCAGAGGTCCTTGCTACATGGACATAAAGATGGATGGTCTACTACTAGAATGGAATGTTTAGAAGATATTATACATCAAAAGTAAAACCACAGAGGACAACTTTAAGGATATATATTATTGGCCATACTTTGTTAATTCATCATCTAACAGCTATCAGTCATTCCCATAATTTCTGTGTCCCTTTATCACAAAAGTGGCATTTTACCTCTGGGCTGCCTCCTAAACCAAGCACACACCACCAGCACCTGAAAGTGGTTTCCCCCCTCACACCACTTACAACAGAGCAGTCACAAAGCCCAAATGTCCTCAGTACATTCTCTTTCCTGCAGCATATTTTCTTCCATAACAAATATTGCTTTGACATGAGTGGTTGTGCTATCAAGAGGCCTTGACAAAGTCTTCCTGACATTCTAATTTAATTTCTAAAATTAAGAGTAACAATGTAACTGGTAAGCCATCAGCTAAGACAGCAGCTCAGGGATATATATACTGCTGCCAGACCTCTTTGTATGGATTTTGTTTCCAAATAACTAATTTCCCTTCCGTTACATTTTTGGCACTTGATTGCTATATTAGAAGAGGCAGTGGGTGTTAGTAGTACATGCAAATACATCAGACAATTTGCTAGTAATTTCAACACCCGGGTCAGGCTACTGAGTCTACTCCTCCCTTTCCCTCCCCAGGGGAAAACAAAAATCACTGAAATATGAAACAAGCAAAGGAATTTAAAGCAAAAAACAAAACCCCAAGTAAAAAACCCCATGTATGGCTGGTGGAGAAATTTGGTTCAGGTTGGATTTTAATGCAAACCCTTCAGATGACATCAAAACTATCTCCCCCAACTTGCAACAATGCATAATATGATGCTAATTTTTAACCCCTGCCCAGGTAGCTGCTGGGCAGATGCCCCCACCATCCCATTCTTGTTACTTCTCAGCCAGTCTCAACCCCAGATGGGCAATATTAGGATGGCAAGGGCAATAACCTCTTGTCCATCATGTCAAGGCAGCAATGTAACAAATGTGCTATGAGCCCACTGTAGTATCTGGCCTGGAGGTTGGATTGAAATAGATTGAATTACATTTTTTTATTATTCCTTTCCAAAACATGATGTAAATAACAATTCTTTTAGAGGTCTGTACAATGAGGTGGACCTGAACTGGAGACGTACAGTGAAAATGGTTCTTCTGTGTATCAAAGGAGCCCGTCCAGGGCGTGAGCAGAAGCTGGCCAGCCCCCACCCCAAGACAGGAGGCCTCTGTGAAGAAAACCCCAGTCTGCTGTAGAAACATGTTCTGCCTAATGCCTTCGATCATTTAGCTTTTATACACAATGGGGCAGGCTAGACATAAATCCTTTCAAAGAGCCGGAGGTCCTTGCTTCTCTTATCCACAGATCAATCTGGCCCAGTGTGGGGCTCCGCCTGTGTACTGACAACAGCTGAGTTAAATGAAGTGATTAGGAAGAAGGAAGAGGCCCATCGGCCAGGCGGTTCTTCAGGCTGAATTTGAAAGATTCCCACCTCCCTCTTGGATTATTTTCTGAGTGCTTTGCGGGCAGAATGAGTCACTTCAGGAGGGCTTCCCTCACGCTGTGCTCAGGAAAGCATTAATACCCATCATTAGAAGAGAAGCCAAAGTGCCAAAAAGCTCTGTTATCTTGCAGAGGAAAAACAGTGGCATTATTGTGCAACGACCAGAGACAGGGTGCCAACATGAATAAAATTGGGGGGGGGCAGATAAGCTCCGCCCTGCATAATCGATCACATGATGTGATGCACACATACTATTTGAATGGCAATACCCATCAACTTGGGGGTGGTGGCCCCCCCTCAAATATTTTATGGGGGGCTGGAGACCCATCTGCCCTAGGATTGGGGCACACCAAGGAAGGCTCCCTGCTGGAGGGCACCCCCTCCTTCCACAATGATCACACATTGCAGAAAGCACTTCATAGGCCACAGTCACACCATACATTTAAAGCACTATCATACCACTTTAAACAGCCATGGCTTTTCCCAGTGAATTCTGGGAACTGTAGTTTGTTTAGGGTGCTGAGAGTTATATGGAAACCCCTGTTTCCTTCACAGAGCTGCAATTCCCAGAATTCCCTGGGAAGAGGGATTGCTTGTTAAACCATTCTTTAATGGTTACACCAGAAGGGACACGGGCTCCACTGGCTTTCACACCATCGAGGTCAAGTGATTCATTTTCCTATACCTTGAACTTAATTACCAGGATAGTTATTTCATTACCAAGAGAGGTATTTCCTCTGCTCACCAAAGGAGCAGAAAAAGATGTGGGCTGCAGTTCTCTTTATTTTGCATATATACACACAATTTATATACCTTTATCCCACCCTTCTTCCAAGGAACTCACGGCACCAGCTAGTGCCCTGACCCATTTGCCCTCACAACAACCTTGTGAGGTTGGCTATGCTGAGAGACAAGGACTGGCCCAAGGCCACCTGGTGGGCTTCACGGCTGGAGAACTTGCCCTTTGGGGGTTTACTCTAGGGGCATCAAAGTTGGACATCAAGGACCTGAATGCAAACCAGATCTAAACTGACTCGGTGGGGCTTGGGACTGCTGCCCTGGACCCAAACAATGCAGAAAAACACAATGATCTGTGATGGTTGGTTTCACCTGGCACTACATGGGAATGCATACTTCTGAACTCATCTGCCAAAAACGGGGAGTTTTAGTAATTTCTGTAGGCACACAGAAAGCCACCAGTTTCTGCTTCTGCTTCCCTTACACCAAATTAATTGGGGGGGGGGGCAGAAGAGATGGAGGACTGGAATGAAGGCAAGAGAGGCTTCTAGAAGCATCAGAACCAGGCTGAGTTAATAGGAGTCAGCCATATGCGGGCTTTCTCCCAGGAAGACATTTGTCAGACAATGTGAGGAATATAATAGATATTTTGGAACTATTAGAAGTGAACATAAATACTAAAGCAGTCCTGATATTTGTGGACGCGGAGAAAGCCTTTGACAATATTTCTTGGAGTTTTATGAAGAAGAATCTACATGGGATGGGGGTAGGCCAAGGATTTGAGAATGGTATGGGTGCAATATACTCTGAACAAAAGGCTAAGTTAATTGTAAATAATGTGATAACTGAGGAATTTAAAATAGAAAAAGGGACACGACAGGGGTGCCCAATCTCTCCATTACTTTTTATATCAGTCCTGGAGGTTTTGCTAAATGTGATTAGAAGTGACCAGCTGGTTAAAGGATTTCAGGTCGGAGCTAAACAGTATAAGTTAAGGGCTTTCGCAGATGATTTAGTACTTACTTTACAAGAGCCAGACACTAGTACGAAAAGAGTTTTAGAATTAATTCAAGAATTTGGTCAAGTCGCCGGATTTAAACTGAATAAACAAAAAACTAAAGTTTTGGAGAAAAAATTAACAGTCATGGAAAGGGAGAAATTTCAGAAAGAAACAGGCCTGACAGTGGTCAAGAAGGTGAAATATTTAGGGGTTAATATGACATCTAAGAATGTGAATCTATTTAAAGATAACTATGAGAAATGTTGGACAGAAGTTAAAAAAGATTTGGAAATATGGTCAAATTTGAAGCTTTCCTTGTTAGGCCGAATTGCAGCTATAAAGATGAATGTATTGCCTAGAATGTTATTTTTGTTTCAAACATTGCAAATTCTTGACAAGATGGACTGTTTCAAGAGGTGGCAGAAGGACATTTCAAAATTTGTCTGGCAGGGCAAAAAACCCAGAATAAAATTTAAGATTCTAACGGATGCAAAGGAAAGAGGGGGATTTGCCCTGCCGGACTTAAAACTGTACTATGAGTCAGCAGCGTTTTGCTGGATGAAAGAGTGGATGCTCCTCGAGAATACAGACATCTTGGATTTGGAAGGTTTTAATAATGTATTTGGATGGCGTGCATATCTATGGTATGATAAGGTTAAAGCGCATGAAGCTTTCAAAAATCACATTGTTAGGAAAGCATTATATAATGTATGGATCAGATATAAAGATTTGTTGGAAAACAAAACCCCTGGATGGCTGTCGCCAATGGAGGCTAAAGCTGTGAAAAAACTCAATATGGAGGCTAAATGGCCGAAATATTGGGAAATTTTGGAACAAGAGGGTGATAAATTGAAATTACAGAGTCATGAGAAATTGAAGACCAAAGTATGAGATTGGCTCCATTATTATCAAATAATGGAGGTTTACAAACAAGACAGGAAAATTGGCTTCCAGGTGGAGAAATCAAAATTAGAAACAGAATTGTTAGAACCCAATGCTAAGAACTTGTCTAGAATGTATAACTTATTGCTGAAATGGAATACACAAGATGAAACAGTGAAATCAGCTATGATTAAGTGGGCACAGGACATTGGTCATAACATTATGTTTGCTGACTGGGAACAGTTGTGGACCACCGGTTTGAAATTTACGGCATGTAATGCCTTAAAGGAAAATATTATGAAAATGATTTATAGGTGGTACATGACCCCAGTCAAGCTAGCAAAAATTTATCATTTGCCTGATAATAAGTGTTGGAAATGCAAAGACCATCTCTGGTGGACGTGCCCGAAGATAAAGGCTTTCTGGGAAATGATATATAATGAAATGAAAAAGGTACTTAAATGTACTTTTCCTAAGAAACCAGAGGCCTTTCTCCTGGGCATAGTCGGCCAATTGGTGCCAAAGAAGGACAGAACTTTTTTTATGTATGCTACTACAGCAGCAAGAGTACTCATCGCAAAGCATTGGAAGACTCAAGATCTACCCACCCTGGAAGAATGGCAGATGAAGGTGATAGACTATATGGGACTGGCTGAAATGACTGGCAGAATCCGCGATCAGGGTAAAGAGACGGCGGAACAAGATTGGAAGAAATTTAAAATTTATCTTAAGAAACATTGTAAAATTAACGAATGTTAAAATGTCGAAGTTCTAGGGAAAATTGGGGGTTACAGCTGCAAAAGATTAAGTAAAAGAAAAGAATAAGGGAAAATTTGATAAAACAAAGTTTTGATAGGATTTGCTGAAATAATTTTGGAAATTGGGATGCAGAAAGGGGAGGTATGGGGAAGTTGATGAAGTAAGGCTTAAGGAAAAAAGGATATGAAATTATACATGTTTGTTTGCGTGTTTGTTTGTTTGTTTATGTCTTATAAAACTTTGTAAAATCAATAAAAATTTTATATAAAAAAAAATAGAAGTCAGCCATATGCGAGTGTAAGGTGACCAAAATAATCTCTCCCAACTGTGTGTGTGGGCAATAAAATGGCAAATGGAAATCAATGCAAGCAAGTTATGCTCGTTGGGGCAAAAACATACCCCAATTTCACATATACACTCATGAGGTCTGAAATGAAAGGAGTGATGGCCCCCAACTCAGATGGCTTTGAAGCAGGATTTGACTAATTCATGGAGGGAAAAGCTATCCAGTGGCCACTGGGGAGCCAGTGTGGTGTAGTGGTTAAGAGCGGTGGACTCGTATTCTGGGGAACTGGGTTCGCTTCCCCGCTCCTCCACATGCAGCTGCTGGGTGACTTTGGGCTAGTCATACTTCTCTGAAGTCTCTCAGCCCCACTCACCTCACAGTGTTTGTTGTGGGGGAGGAAGGGAAAGGAGAATGTTAGCCGCTTTGAGACTCCTTAGGGTAGTGATAAAGCGGGATATCAAATCCAAACTCTTCTTCTTCTTCTAGTCATAATGGCTGTGTACCATCTCCAGCATCAAAGGCAGTAGACCTCTGAATGCCAGTCACTGGAGGTCTCAAGTAGGAAGAGGGCTGTGGCACTCCTGTGTTGCTTATGGGCTTCCCATAAGTATCTAGTTAGCCACTGATTCAAAGACCCCTTTTGATAAAGAATGGCTTTGCTCACTTCTTGCTCACAAAACCACACTGAACATTTTTATAAAATTAATTTAGAATTCACAGCAGCGTGTGTGCCGTGGTTCTGCAGGGGGTGTAACAAAAAATGATTAGTGGTGGGGTTGTATCAAGGTAACACAATTGTAGGACAGTTTTTTCAGAGATTGCTAAAATCATGGGTCAAAAATTGGCCAAGTGAGAGCAACTGGTGTTACTAAATTTATTTTGTAGAGCGAAAAAAGAGACTTATACTTTAAATCTTTAACTGGACTTTTATTGGTGCCAGTGAGGTAGCTAATTGCTAGATTACGGAGGGGATTTGTCATTGATGGTGTAGGGCTGGAAAATCTGGCTAATTGCCCTAAATTAAAAGCTTAATGAAAACTGTGAAAGGGTGTGTGTGTGAGATGTAAGGACACATTTGCCATGAATAGCTTTACAGTATTGCTTACATGATATCTACAGTAAATGAAGCAGGGAATCCCATCGCTTGCAGGATTTTTTTGTTGGTTCAGATTTGATATTGTAATGTCTCCTTTTTCTTTTCTTTTTCTTTTTTGTATAATCTGGAAAGGAATTGAAGACATATATATTATTGTTTGCACCCTGTTGCATCCTGGGTTTTGTAGTGGAGGTGGGCTATTTGGTTGTAAATATTGAAAACCTCAATAAAAAGACACTAAAAAAATATTCATAGATGTGTGGGTGTGTATCTTCATTCCAACTATAAAATGTTGCCTGATTTATTATACCATTTCATTAGCCCTGCTTGAAATGCAGCGCTGGGACTTGGAAGTCAGCATATGGACTTAAAAGTTTCATTTTTTTAAAGGGTTTAAAAACAAAATTGAAGTGACTTCTGCTGTTATGTTCACAAGGCACTAAATTTTATTTCAAAGAAAAGACTTAACTGCTGTGTCAGAGTATTGTATTAAGCTAAGCAGTTAACACAGCATACTGGTATATATTCATTTGCTCCTTATCATTTTTAGCAAAGGAGAAGTTATGCCCACATTCAGACAAAGAGCTGAAACTGAGACCCAACCTGCTCAGGGGCGCATTCTGCCCATGTAGCTAACACGCCTTCCAAGTCAAAGGTCTTTGGGGGGTAGGTTGTCCAAGTGGGATGTTTGACTTGCTTCCCTTTGAACAGTAGACCCTCCACTACCACTCCACAAACTGCTCTGGAAAATCTCTAGAGTACCATGTGGTGATCTATAAGGGATTGCTGCTGAAAATGGCAACTGCGTGTTGAGGCCATCCCTCCTCTCCCTTCTGAACACGGGCACCAACTCCAGGGGGCCCTGGGGGTATGGGCACCCACAAAAAATTGTTGTGGGTGCTCAGTATCCATACCACAGGGCCTCTGATGTGACTTCTGGGTCTTCCAGGAGCCGCTGAGGCATGTGCGATGTAATGCCCCGTTATGACATCACATTATGTTGCGCATGCCACTGGGCACCCATAATCTGGGGCCCAAGTCGGCTCTGCTGCTTCTGAATGCCAATTGTTGGGGGTCACAAGTGAGGAGAGGGTTGTTGTGGTCAGATCCTGCTTGCATCTGGTTGGCCACTATGAGAACAGGATGCTGGACTAGATGGTGGGATCCAACAGGGTCCTTCCTATTTTCTTAACCCCTTGATGTGAACGGTTTCCTCAGTAGCTCTATATTAATGTATGTGAGAACTATTTGGTTTTAAAAATAAAAATTGATTTCATAGCAGAGTTAAAAGTGCTTGGAATTTGGAGCTATCCAGTCTCACTACCACTCATTCTGTCTCATTTGCACACCACTAGCATTGCTTAAGGGCAGGTGGCGGGTGGCGCTGGGGTCTAAACCACTGAGCCTAGGGCTTGCCGATCAGAAGGCTGGTGGTTCGAATCCCCGTGACGGGGTGAGCTCCCTTTGCTTGGTCCCTGCTCCTGCCCACCTAGCAGTTCCAAAGCACATCAAAGTGCAGGAAGGTAAACGGTGTTTCCGTGCGCTGCTCTGGTTTGCCAGAAGTGGCTTAGTCATGCTGGCTACATGACCCGGAAGCTGTACTCCGGCTCCCTCGGCCAATAAAGCGAGATGAGCGCCGCATCCCCAGAGTCGGTCACGACTGGACCTAATGGTCAGGGGTCCCTTTCCCTTTCCCTTTGCTTAAAAGAATAAATAAAATGCACAGAGGTCCCATTTGTTCTTACAGTTTCTTCATATTTCTAAGGATGACTTCAGATTCTAAGACTACCTAGTACAAGCTAGTTTCATGGTTGCTTCATGCAGGAAGAGAGGCATTGGGGGGCAAGATAAAGTGCTGGAGGTTGGGATTTTGGAGGGAAACCACAAAGTTTATTCCACCCTGACTGTCTTTTAGTCCCAACGCTGATGACTGCTCACTGGAGGTGTGCAAAGCTGCTTATACCCTAAAGAACCTTGGGGAGAAATTTTTGCCAGTCCCACTGAAACTGTTTTTGATTAAATTCTTTTTTTTATAATAATTTTTATTCAAATTTCCATTATACAAATTTAGCATATTACAAATTTTTCACAAATTTCAACTTTTTAGACTTCCATCAGCTTCTCTGCCAGTCATCCATATTTTTACATACTTTACGCATTCCCAGTATATAATATTGCCTTTTAGCATACCCTTACTATCCTGTTTCTTTTTAACAATATTTCTCTGACTTTCACAAAACTTCTTTAGATCCCACTAGCGTTGTTTGTTCATCACGTATACTTTTCAGATATTCTGTGAATTTTCCCCAGTCCTCAATGAACTTGTGATCCCGTTGGTATCTAATCTTCCCAGTTAGTTTGTCCAGCTCTGTATAGTCCATAAGCTTCATTCTCCACTCTTCAAGGGTCGGTAGTTCCTCCTGTTTCCATTTCTGAGCCATTAATATTCTTGCTGCTGTAACTGCGTATTGAAAAAGTTTAAAGTCCCTTCTATTTATCTCACATCATGTTATTCCTAACAGAAAGGCTTCTGGTTTCTTTACAAATGTATATTTCAACATCTTTTTCAACTCATTATATATCATCTCCCAGAAACCCTTCACCTTTTTCCATTCCCACCACATATGATAAAATGATCCTTCTTTTTCTTTACATTTCCAACACTTGTTAGACATTTTAAACATTTTTGCTAACTTAACCAGTGTTATATACCATCTATATACCATTTTCATAATATTTTCCTTTAACGCAGTACATGCTGTAAATTTTATATTTTCATTCCATACTTTTTCCCAATCCTCCAGTTGCATATTGTATCCAAAATCTCTGGCCCAGTGTATCATAACCGACTTTACTTCCTCATCCATCGTATACCATTCCAACAACATCTTATACATTTTTGACAGTATCTTGTAATCATTATTTATTATCTTCCTTTGAAATTTCGAATCCTTTTCTGCATATCCACTCTCTTTGAAATCCTTTTTAAACATTTCATTTACCTGGAAATAATGCAACCAATCAAATACATATTCTTTCACTTGTTCATATGGCTTCATTTTCCATTTTCCTCCTTCATTAATTATAAGTTCTCCATATGTAACCCAACTCCCTCTCATATTGATTTTCTTTACACTCATAACCTCTAGTGGAGACAACCAATGTGGAACTTTTGGTTCTAATAGGTTTTTATACCTATCCCATATTTCTATTAAAGATCTTCTGAAGATATGGTTCTCAAAGCCTTTATGACTTTTCTTCTTTTCTGACCATAAATACGCATGCCATCCAAATCTGTTATCAAATCCTTCTAAATCCAACAATTTAGTAATTTTTAGTTTAATCCATTCTTTTAACCAACAGAGACACGAAGCCTCGTAATATAATTTCAAGTCTGGCAGGGCAAAGCCTCCTCTTTCCTTTGAGTCTGTTAATAACTTAAATTGTATCCTCGGCTTTTTGCCCTGCCATATATATCTTGAAATTGTTCTTTGCCACTCCTTAAAAATCGCTGTCCCTTTAATTATTGGAATCATCTGAAATAAGAATTCTTCGGGTGTTCTGTCTAGGAATGGACCTCCAAATTCCTTCAATATTTCATTTAAGGTCAAAGGTGAAAGCAGCTCTAATAAAAGCAGAATAGCAAAGAATTTCAAACAATGAGTAGATGGCTAGAGGATGAAATGGAAACTAGGAAGATGAAATATTGATGTCTTCTCCACTCAGTCCCACTAACATTCATCTAATTACAATACTACAACCCATCCTCCCCAAATCTTTGAGGTTGGCTTCTATTAAGATCTGTAGCTTTTTGAAGCCAGTGCAAATATTAGCAGAAAAAGCAATCTTCTCCTCTGTGTTGTTCAGCTTGCTTTCCCACTTGCTCTGGATATTTAATAATCTTGATTGCTTCCTTCTAAATAGATTTGGTGCATTTAAACCTTGCCTCTTTAACCATTGCCAAGCTAAAACGATTAAGCAAAGTTAGTTAACAATCTCATTACTGGATACAAAGTTGATGATCTACCGGTAATTAATGTGGGCAAATTAATGAGAAGAGGAAATGGCAAAGGTCAGAGAGAAGGATTTATTATTATTGTTGTTGTTTAAAGACCAGGCAGTGTCATATTGACAGTCCAGTGTGGTCAAATTAGGAATGGGGAGAAATTAGCTTCAGTTCAATTTAGACGTGATTCTAACTCCCTTACACAATACATGAACCCAAATGCAGCTGTCTTTCAAAACACACATTTGTTCAAATTTTGAAGTGCAGTTCTCCCACTAAATAACACATTCAAAAATGCATACTTTAGGAGAAAGTAAGCTAATGCTTCAGAAGGCAATATGAGACTAGGACATGAACCACACCCTCCCCGTCTGGATTTGGGCCTGAGAGGCCAAGGAAAAATGTGGGTGCAAAGAGGGTAAGTCCTAAGCAAGTACAATTAGTGACATTGCGCAAGATCAGCAATGGTTCTTGCTTACAATCAGCCTTAACCTCCAGTTGCCAAATTTGTGGAATGCAAGTCAGTGTGAGATAGCCTTAACTCTTATCTTGAACTAGGTTATTGAATAATAGTGAGGAGCGCCTAGGGCTGTCCAGGACTTTGTGGAAACCAAGAACTATTGCGATTTTTAAATGGATGCATGTTGTGAGTTTGCACCTGTCACACTAAAAATCAGGTGAAGTCAAACCAAGTCAGGTTTCAGCCTGCTATTTTGATTCAGAAGGATGCCCTGCATCCCACTGTTGCCAAAGACTGCTTTCCCCACCTTGGGAACCTCCATGCTGAGTTTGAAATTGATGCAGTTTGGAGTTGTCATGCCCAAAATCGGGTGACGTTATACCAAAGTCACATTGGGGTCTGCCATATTCAAAATGGGAGCCAGCCTCCCAACATTAACCAAAACAGCCAATCCCAGCTCAGGAACCCTCGTGCCAAGCTTGGTGTTCCTAGTTTGAGAGGCAGTCAAGCTTTTCAAGTCCGAAGGGAGAGACTAACCACTTTCCAAAATGTACTGTAATAGATATGTGGGTTTTAAATGTCTGGGTTCAGTAAACATTAGAATTTAATTGGACCTTGTGCATTAAATACACCTGAGTCTAGTTCTTTCCCAGTTCTAAGAGACATCCAGGTGTGTATTTAAGTTGTTGGAGCATAATTCTCATGTGTGAAGGCTTAGTCAGACCCGTGTGCTGGACTGCGTGCCAGATGTCCTTAATCCTGTGAAATCAACACGGGTTCAAAGGTAATGGAGTCAGCCTAATTTCCTTTGAGATGAAAGCCTGGGGGCAATGAGCCATTAGCACAACAAAACATCAAAGAACTAGATGTGAGGATGCAGTTGAATGAGGTCTCTCTCTGTGTTAGAAAAGGGCTTAGGTTAGCAAGGCTAGAACAGGTGGCATGTGACTGTGCTTGGGGAAAGGCAAGCTACAGGGGAAGGATGCTACTGCCTTTGAAAGAAGCTGGCATTGCTTTGGATGTAATACTCGGAAGCCCCTCCACAGCAGGCTCAGGCTGTAAATGTGTGTAAATAAACCATATATCATTTATCATAGATCATAGAAATAAACCACATATCATAACCAGCCCTGAGTGCTCACTGGAAGGACAGATCCTGAAGGCTCCAAGACTTTGGCCACCTCATGAGAAGAGAAGACTCCCTGGAAAAGACCCTGATGTTGGGAAATATGGAGGGCACAAGGAGAAGGGGACGACAGAGGACGAGATGGTTGGATAGTGTTCTTGAAGCTACCAGCATGAGTTTGACTAAACTGCGGGAGGCAGTGGAAGACAGGAGTGCCTGGCGTGCTCTGGTCCAGGGGGTCACGAAGAGTCAGACATGACTCAACGACTAAACAACAATCATAGAGACACCACAGTCTTTGCTGTGCCTCATTTGTTCAAAAGGCATGCCGGCAACTGCTGGAATCTCACACCACTCATGGAGACTGGAGAGGTGTGGAAGGGCTTTGTGTGCAACAAGATAGCAGGCTAATACTGATTTGAGACTTACCACCTGCCCAGTTCCATGGGAACTTGAAACTCATAGGGGAACAGGGTTGTGTGCAAGTCTAGGACCTTGGACAGTTCCAAGAGGGCCCTGTGGACTGAGGCCTTCTCCTCCTAAGGCAGCTGCAGAATATGCTGTCTCCAGAGGGAACCAGAGTCAAGTGAAGCCTTAGTTAGGTGGACAAGACCTGGAGCAGGGTAGGCTCCACCATCCTGGGAGGCCGGCTCACAGGCTAGTTAAAGGTCCTCACCTTCTTTTCTAGTCTTTTTGTTCTGCAATGCTAGGGAAATCATTATTTCAGGGACACATCCTCTGGTGGCAAAGCTGTATCTTCTGGCTGGGAGGAGCTCAAATAAAATACAAATGGTTATCCCCCCAAGGAAGCATTAGAGTCCTCATGATACCACCTATGCCAACAAGAGAGGGGTACACTCAAGTGCAGAAATGTGCAAAGGAAAAGCCTATGGAGTGGAACTCTAAAATGGCCCCATAATATTTCAATAGCATGGAGTGTTAAACAAGTAAATGTGGAGCGTTTGTGACCCTGACAACTGGGTTGTGGAGGGGAATAGGATTGAGTGGTTGGAACTGGAGGACACGTGAATACATTTCAAAAGCAGAAAGAGCCATATGATTGTCTGGATACATCAATTTATGATTCACACCAAGACACTATTTTTTAATGTTCCCACAGATGGAAGAGAGTGTTGTTCATAGACATATGTGTCAAATTAAAGAATTTTAAGCTAGCTAGGAATGGGCACAGGGAGATCCACCCCATCCTCACCCCCACAAAAAACCCAACAACCCCAAAATGAGAGAGGGAAAGCACTACAGCCAACGAAGGACTGAGCATGCTCAGTGCATGCCACATGGTACTGCTTGTAATTCTTTATTTTCATGTTATTCCCCTATACTGAGGTTGAAATGATGATAAAATGTGGGAGGTGTGTGAGCAATCTTCTGATTATTTCCCCCCCACCCTGAAAAACAGAACACAGAGAGCTGTGAATAGGGCTGAATAAGTGGCAATGCTGTGTGTGTGTGCTTAACCCTTACAAGCTTTACACATCAATCTTCTGGCCGCTTATCCCCCTGCAGGGTTTAAATTCAAGAGTATCTCATTTATTTCCACCTCTGTGAAAGCTTGGGAAGTGGCTTTGATCCAAGAAAAACTGCAGGAAAAGGTCAAGCATCCGCTCCCTGCTGCTGCTGCTGTTACTGTGTCAATGAAATTTTCATCTTCTCCCTCCTGCGTCTTCACTCCAATTAAAAGGGGGGGGACTCCCCAGTGGAGATGGATTGTGGTACTCCTGTGCTTAGCTTGGCCCTGTGTCACTTGCTTTCCCTGTTGGAGGTGGAGGCAAGCGGATCCCCATTTTTGACGATTATTCACAAGAGACTCTAAGATTTCTGGCTCCCATCTTACCTTTGCATTCAGTCTAATGAACTGAGGCACCAAGACGAACCATTTCCCGACTCTGAAAAGGAGCTGCAGGTGCTGCGCTCGTTTTGTGCCTTTTGAAGAAGTGACTACCCAGGTGTGTGTTACAATGTCACTTGATTGAAGTATGGCAGCTGAATGGCCAGAAATCAATGTCTTGATTGGGATATAACTGCTTTTCAAGAGCAAAAACTTCCAAGCAACGGTAGAGGCAAAGTGTTCAAAATATATTGCGGGAGATGCCCTGCTCTGTGTGAGGCCCAGGTAGTTTTGTGGACCTTTGCATGAATAAAGATGATTGCTGCTCCATATGCTTGTGAGATGGGGGTGGCGGCTCATTCAGGTCTCATTGCCTGTGTAGCAAAGGCAGAGCCGAGGCAAAGGAAAGGACAGGAAAGGTGGAAGCATCCTAGACATTGTGACCTGCCATGTGATCTTCGGATGAAGGGTGGTATACAAATTTTAATCATCATCATCATCAACAACCCAGGCACATGTCTTTATGTAGGAGATGGATTGAGGATTAAATCTGTAGATTAAAATTCAAGCCTCCTATCCCATGTATCGGGACACGGGTGGCGCTGTGGGTTAAACCACAGAGCCTAGGGCTTGCCAATCAGAAGGTCGGTGGTTCGAATCCCCGTGACAGGGCGAGCTCCCGTTGCTCGGTCCCTGCTCCTGCCAACCTAGCAGTTCGAAAGCACGTCAAAGTGCAGGAAGATAAATAGGTACCGCTCCGGCGGGAAGGTAAACGGTGTTTCCGTGCGCTGCTCTGGCTCGCCAGAAGTGGCTTAGTCATGCTGGCCACATGACCCAGAAGCTGTACGCCGGCTCCCTCGACCAGTAAAGCGAGATGAGCGCCACAACCCCAGAGTCGGTCATGACTGGACCTAATGTCAGGGGTCCCTTTACCTTTATCCCATGTATGTGGAATAAATACAAAAAGTAGTGCCGGAGCTACGGCAGTGGGGGGTGGGTGGGGTGGGGAGGACAGACTAGCCAGACCCAGATGAAGCCTACAGAGGGGCACCATTGAGGCTCCCAGCCTCTCTCTCTCTCTCTCTCTCTCTCTCTCTCTCTCTCTCTCTCTCTCTCTCTCTCTGTGTGTGTGTGTGTGTATGCAAATGTGTGGGGGTCTTTATGTGCCAAACTAAGACTTTGACCCGGGTGAAATAAAGCCTAGTTTCACCCCTGCGAAAAGGAAGTGGGCCGTGAAGCCTTTTTAGAAGAATAAAACACTTATATGTTTTGCAGCTTACTAAAGCTTAGGAATATGGCAATTATACCTTTTTATCCTTTTTATTTGTGGTCTGCTGACTTCTCCTCTTCACACCCATTGCAGAGAATAAACCACAATTTTTAGTAAGCTAAAAAAATAATATAGGTCTATTTACACTTCAATGTAGGCAGCAAATATAATACAGCTGAGAAAACTTCTGAGATACAAAATACGAAAGGTGGCTTCAGAGCAGGCTGCATGTGCCTGGAGAGGCAAGGTTCTGAGGGAGCTGGATTTCATGCCCCTGTCCTGTGCTTGCCTGCTTTTTCTTTAGGGGGATTGCCGTGGGATTGTAGAATCCACCAGTGGCGTAGCGTGGGTTGTCAGCACCCGGGGCAAGGCAAGTAATTTGCGCCCCCTAACCCGTGGATTTGCGCCCCCCAACCCGTGGATTTGCGCCCCCTAACCCTAACCCCCAGATGTTGCGCCTGGTGCGGCCGGTCCCCCCTGCACCCCCTACGCTACGCCACTGGAATCCACACAGACCATGCCCAGCCTAGCATTTGAACAGTCCTACTTCCTATACAGGCCAGGTCTGAGCCTGTAAAATAGCATGATGCAGTGCATTACTAAAGAAAAAACTCATTCTAGCCTTTGATTCATTTGCCATCAGTTATTAAAATGTAATCTCCTATGGGTGTAACCTGGGTGGTCCTCAAACTTGAAAATTGCTCTCTTACCCACTGGCACTTTTAATCCTGCTCATAGCTTCCCAAAGCCCACCCTCCACCAATTGCTGGTCTCCTACTGCAAAGTCTTCTCCCATCCATACTCTGTGGCCTTTGCAGCTACTGCATTTGCAAGCTGGTTGGTAACAGCTGTTCCATCGTTTGCACTATTGCAGGCAAACATTCAGAACTTTAATCAGTGCTTGCCTCTAAAGCTCCAGGCAGCCATCTCAGAACACCAGTATAATTGCCTCTCCAAAGTCTCTTTCATTCAGCTGTGTACTAAATGCCCTAATTCATTCATTAAACTTGCATGGCAAAGAATGTCAGGTTTGGAAAACACTGTGGAAGGGTCTGTGTTGGGGACCTACTTTAAAACACACAGAGTCATGATTTGCAGTATAAGAACCAGTTCATTCATTTGCTTCCATTCCAGTTTGGAATGACTTGGGCAACAAATGGAAGAACATGGTGCTTGGTCAAAAGGAAGATTAGGGGGTGTTAGGTACCAATGAGAAGAATGGCTTAAGGGAGAAAGTACCGTACTTTTCCATGCACAAGACTATGTTTTTTTACTCTAAAATAATGTTCAAAATCTGGGCTCGTCTTATACACGGATAGCATCTCCTCCCATTTTCTTAAATTGGAGTCCCCCAAAACAGGGGGCGTCTTATACATGCAGCCGTCTTATAGACGGAAAAATACGGTACTTCTTCACACAATACATAGTAAAACTGTGGAAATTGCTCCTACAGGACACAGTGGTGGCCACCAACTTGGATGGCGTTAAAAGAGGATTAGAGAAATTCATGGAGGAGAGGCAAAGTTTCCTTTTGTACACAAACATTCCAGGCACAGGGTAGAAGCGAATCCTTATTTGCATCTGATCCCTAAGAACACAGAAGAAGAGCCTACTGGACCAAGATAATAGCCCCTCTTGTCCAACATCCTATTCTCACAGCAGACAACCATCTCTTGCGGGGGCTCAGTTAGTGCCAGCGCCTTCTGTCAAGAGCTTGGGTGTAACCTTCGACACTTCCCTTTCCATGGAGGTGCAGGTTGCAGTCACAGCAAAGGTAGCATTTTTCCATCTCCGCCGTATCAAGCAGTTGGTCCCTTACCTTTCTCGCCCTGATCAGGCCACAGTGATCCACGTGACGGTCACCTCCAGGCTTGATTATTGTAACTCGCTCTACGTGGGGCTGCCCTTGAAGATGACTCAGAAACTCCAACGGGTGCAGAATGCCGCAGCAAGACTTCTTACGGGGTCCTCGCTGTGGGATCACATTCATCCAGTGCTATACCAAGCTGCACTGACTCCTGGTGGAGTACAGCGTCAGGTTTAAGGTGCTGGTTTTGACCTTTAAAGCCCTATGCAGCCTAGGACCCACGTACCTACAGGACCGCCTCTCCTGGTATGCCCCGCGGAGGACCTTAAGGTCCACAAATAACAACACTTTGGAGGTCCCAAGCTGCAAGATGGTTAGATTGGTCTCAACTAGGGCCAGGGCTTTTTCGGCCGTGGCTCCAACTTGGTGGAATGCTCTGTCCCAAGCAACCAGGGCCCTGAGGGACTTGACATCTTTCCGCAGGGCCTGCAAGACAGAGCTGTTCTGCCTGGCCTTTGGTTTGGACTCAGTCTGATCCTTTTGTTTCCCTCCCCTTATGGTCTTGATTTATCAGCTACTTTAAAATGAGGCTGCATTTTAAATTGCATTTTACCCTGTATTTTAAATTGGGTTTTTTTCCTATTATATTTTTACTGTAATTTTATGGTGTTAGCTGCCCTGAGCCCAGCTCTGGCCGGGGAGGGCAGGGTATAATTATTATTATTATTATTATTATTATTATTATTATTATTATGCATGTAGGAAACCTGCAAGCAGAACCAGAACACAAGATCGCTCTTACCTCCTGTGGTTCAACTGGTATTCAACAATATTCCTGCCTCCAATTGCAGAGGCACCAAATACCGTATTTTTTGCACCATAACACTCACTTTTTTCCTCCTAGAAAGTAAGGGGAAATGTCTGTGCGTGTTATGGAGCGAATGCCTGCGGGTGGCGGGGGAGATCTGCTGCAGTCGTGAGCAGAGGATCCATGGTTCCCCTTCCTTCCCTCCTCCGTGGTTACAAAGCATGGATCCACATGGATCCTCAGGATTTTTGCATTGGGCTACTCCAAACTCACTGTCAGATCACATGTCTGTAGCCACAGCATGAACCACAAAAATCATATATCCACTATTTCGTTTAGAATATTTTTTTCTTGTTTTCCTCCTCTAAAAACTATGAGCGTGTTATGGTCTGGTGCGTGTTATAGAGCGAAAAATACGGTAGCTAGTAGCCATCAAGAGCTCACTCCTCTATGAATTCGTCTAATCATCTTTTAAAGCAATTCATGCTGCTGACCCCAGTGCCTTCTGTGGGAGTCCACATTTTAACTATGCACCATGTGAAGAAGCACTTTCTTTTATTTGTCCTAAAGCAGTGATCCATCTTTACAAAAAGACCACTTGCTGTAGTTTATTTTAAACATGATGAATTCATGTATATTTTAAACATGATAAGATTAACAAACAACAACATGCAAGCCTTTTCTCTGTGTGTCTTCCTTCACTTTGCCAGACTAGCTAAGCCTGAATTGCATCGTAAGCCAGGGAGACTATCTCAGAGTCAGGGATCTGATAGCTAAACCACATTTGACACATAGCCAATCTACAACGCAAGAGATAATCAGTTTTGCTCAGATGGCATGTCAAGAGTTGGGAGCTGTAACTGATTTAAAAAATCTTTAGAGAAATAAGGTAATGACTGCTAAATACATGAAGGACTTGATGTTGCTCTTTTGCCATTAGAATTATTGGAGTGTTGAAATAAGCCAGGGCTTCAAATCTGTATCTTAGACACACAGGCATCGCCTCCAGCCAAGCCAACATATTTGATGCCAACGCAGCCTTGATGTTTGAAGTTTACAGACAGATTTAATGCCGCTTTGGATGGGCAAAAGCAAGGGAGAAGTGGCTTGATCTCTATCTATACCATCTTTCCCCTATCGTAGCCAGCAAAAAAACATTTTGTCAGTGCTAGTGGATTAACAAAAGGGTTGCCAAAACTGTGCAAGATAAGGCATGAGTGATGAAGGGGGAAATGCAGATTGGGCAGACTTTGATAATATGGTGCCCTGAGTGAGGACAACATTTGGCACCCTCTCCTAAATATTTCTTATTTTCACAATAATTCATTTTGGTAAAGTTGCTTTTTATGGATCTTATCAGGAGGAACCCATATAAATACAGATATTATTATTATTATTATTATTATTATTATTATTATTATTAGTCTCCTTGGCTCGGCACCCTGTGCAGAGGAATCTAGCACTGATTAGATTGATTCCAAAACTTGGAAATAAACCCAAGCAAGAGCCAGTATGCACATGTGGGTGACAGAAGGCAGATTCTAAGGTAGTGTATGCATTAGGTACATGCTTAGAACACAGCTAGGTCATTCCTTTTTCTCAATTCAGTTCAAATCTGATGGAGGGGGACGCCCCAAACCCAATATTTCATAGGAAATGACAGGGTGGCTATGGATTGTGTGTCACATCATATGCACACTGCTTCCTGAATCTGTGGTGGGAATGCACTGGATGAAGAGAAAGAGTGTGTGTGCAAAGCCCTTCCTGAACTTTTCTCTGTGTTCATTCGTTCTTTCTCTCTCTCTCTCTCTCTCTCTCTCAGTGTACAGGCAATATCTGCTCTCCTGTTAGGACTGAACCACAACGAACCAAAAACAAACCCCTGTGTTGCAATAAGAACCAATCACAACAATACAAACACAACACGTAGGCTAATAGTTAATAGAGAATATATAATAGAATAATAAGGTAAAGGTAAAGGGACCCCTCCCCTTCATGGATCACTGCCTTGCCGTGGCGAAGGGGCTTGAATAACTCAGAGAAGCTATGAGCTATGCCGTGCAGGGCCACCCAAGATGGACAGGTCATAGTGGAGAGTTTGACCAAACGTGATCCACCTGGAGCAGGAACCGGCAAGCCATTCCAGTATCCCTGCCAAGAAAACTCCATGGGCAAAGACAACAGGCATATAAAAGTTATGACACTGGAAGATGAGCCCCTCAGGTCGGAAGGCATCCAACATGCTACTGAGGAAGAGCGGAGGACAAGTACAAGTAGATTCAGAGCTGATGAAGCGGCTGGGCCAAAGCCGAAAGGACGCTCAGTTGCGGATATGCCTGGAAGCGAAAGGAAAGTCCAATGCTGTAAAGGAAAATATTGCATAGGAACCTGGAATGTAAGAACCATGAACCTGGGTAAGTTGGAAATGGTCAAAAATGAGATGGCAAGAATAAATACTGACATCCTGGGCATCAGTGAACTAAAATGGACGGGAATGGGAGAATTCAGTTCGGATGACCATCATATCTACTACTGTAGGCAAGAAACCTGTAAAGGAAATGGAGTGACCCTCATAGTCAACAAAAGAGTGGCGAAAGCTGTACTGGGATGCAATCTCAAAAATGATAGAATGATCTCGATACGAATCCAAGGCAGACCTTTTAACATCACAGTAATCCAAGTTTATGCACCAACCACTGGTGCTGAAGAAACTGAAATTGACCAATTCTATGAAGACTTACAACACCTTCCAGAAATGGCACCAAAGAAGGATGTTCTTCTCATTATAGGGGATTGGAATGCTAAAGTAGGGAATCAAGACATAAAAGGAACAACTGGCAAGTTTGGCCTGGAATTCAAAATGAAGCAGGGCAAAGGCTAATAGAGTTCTGCCAAGAGAACAAGCTGGTCATCACAAACACTCTTTTCTTTTCTTTTCTTTCTTTCTTTTTTTTAATGATATTTATTACTTTTTCAACATTTTCAACACAACACTACAAACAAAAAAGAAAAGAGAAAAAACAATACAAATACAATACAAAAACGCTACATGGACTAACAAAACAAAGCAAAAACCAACAAAGAATTTAAAAACACCTCAAACATTTTCAATATCTTATATTTCATTCACTTATTTCCAGCGACCTCCTCACACCTCCCTTTTTGTATTCTACTTCTATTAATTGTTTCAGCAATTCCTTTCCATCTTACTCTGTTTTCTATCCTATAATTATCTTAACACATTCTTGCCTTATTTTTCCTTTAATTTTCTATTAATCTATTTATACTTAATTCCTTATGCCATTTCTACTAAAGCCATATAACTTCATTCCAACATTTTTCTAACATTCCTTAATTTTACAATATTTCTATAAATAGTATTTAAACTTTTTCCAATCTTCTTCCACCGACTCTTCTCCCTGGTCTCGGATCTTGCCAGTCATTTCTGCCAATTCCATATAGTCCATCAACTTCGTCTGCCATTGTCCAACACTTCAGTGTTTTCAAGAAGCAGCCATTCTCTCAACCAGCAAAAAGCAGATGGTTCACAACGAAATTTAAAGGTCTGGCAGGGCAGGTCCACCTCCTTCTTTGGCATCCATCAGTATCTTAAGTTTTACTCGAGGCTTCCTGCCCTGCCAAACAACTCTAAAAACATCCCTCTGCCACCTCCTGAAACAATCCATCCCATCCAAAGCTTGCAATGTTTGAAACAAAAGCAACATTCCCAGCAACACAGCAGCCCTCATCCCCACCACAGTAACTCGGCCCAACAGTAACAACTTCTGATTTGTCCATATTTCCAAATCCCCCTTCTCTTCAATCTAACATTCTTCACAGTTATCCTTAAACAGATTCACATTTTTGGCGGTCATACTAACCCCCAAATGCCTCTCTTTCTCAACCGATGTTAGTCCTGTCGCCTCCTAAAACTCTGTCAAGCTTTCCTTTTCCAGTTCAGATAGGGCTCTGGTCCTCAAATTCATCTGTTCTTCTTTAAGTTCAATCATAACGAATGTCAGCTTATGTTCATCAGGTTGTCTTTGTATGGATGGGACTCTCCTCTCCAGTTGTATTGCTTTAGATTCAGCAGCAAGGGTTTTTTCCCTGACTTCATCTGCAGTTTGCTGTATCAGAGTAGATTCCTGTGTCAGTTTCTGGGTGGTTTCTGAGTTGGCATTCACCTTTTGTCCCAAGTTATTTAAACTTTCTACGATTAAGCCAATTTCAATATTTGCAGCATCCATTTTCACATTTATCACGTCTGTTTTCTTGTGAAGTTGTTCCAGCGAATTGTTTATTTTCAATAATGCAGCCACTAAGGCCTCTTCTGTCGACATCCCGTCTGTTTTTTCCTTTCCGTTTACCATAACACTTAAGAGATTCAAGGTCAATTCCAAAGTCTCACACTTTTTTATCTTGCAGCTGGAAATTCCCCTAGCCCAGCTCCTGTAAAGTAACCAATTTCAAAAGCTTCCACTAGGGGAAAACAGTTTCTATTTGTATCGGTCAGTATGTCCTCTTTTAAACACAGTTTCAATAATCCAAAGTTAGTTTCAATTTTCAGGTACTTTCCTCCTTTTTTTTTTTGAAAACAACCGGAGACAGTAGAAACAATGTATTCTCTTGTTTAGCTACCTGTCAATGAACGTTCTAAACCCTGTCAATGGACATTCCAAAAAACATAAATCCTGCTAGTAGCCCATTTCCAGGGTCAGAGCGGTGGTATTTTAACTCTCTTAACTCTCTCCTACAGGCATATTCAGTCCACCACTCCCCCCCCCTTCTCCTGTCTCCAAAAGGGGAGGGGGGTTAGTTCTTTACTGATGGAAATTTAGTCTTTTACAAAAGGCTTTCCAAGACTTTAGCTTTCAGCCTCCTTGCTTCAGTTTATCTACAAAAGGGGGAGGCGGACTTCCTGTATTGTACCTCCCCGTTTCGGTGCCAGATTAAACGTTTAAAAATCCAATTCTTCCCAGTTCAGCTCTACTCACGGGTAATTACTTTAGAGTCAAATTGTCCACAGGAAAAAGTCAGTGCTCTCCGACAACAGCTATGTGGCTTCGCTCCGTGGAAGCAGACAATTTGAAGCACCGTGCCACTCACCCCACATCGCTCCGGATCCCCGAAACTGGGTTTCCCCGTGAGTAGGAGAGGCGCAAAAGGTGCCGCCGAATCCCACGTTCACAGGCTTCTCCCACCTGTGATTTTTACAGGTCTCCGCCTTCACCATGGCGGTACAGACCCAAATTCCCACGGGGCAAATTCCTCCCGATCAGAGGAATTCCGCCATTGCCGGAGGCACCAACCCGGAAGTCTCCACAAGCACTCTTTTCCAACAACACAAGAGACACATGGACATCACCAGATGGGCAGCATCAAAGTCAGATTGATTATATTCTCTGCAGCCAAAGATGGAGAAGCTCTATACAATCAGCAAAAACAAGACCTGGAGCTGACTGGCTCAGATCATCAGCTTCTTATAGCAAAAATCAAGCTTGAACTGAAGAAAGTAGGAAAAACCACTGGGCTGGTAAGATACAATCTAAATCAAATCCCTTATGAATACACAGTGGAAGTGAGGAACAGATTTAAGGATTTAGATTTGGTGGACAGAGTACCTGAAAAACTATGGATGGAGGCTCGCAACATTATACAGGAGGCAGCAACTAAAACCATCCCAGTGAAAAGGAAATGCAAGAAAGCAAAGTGGCTGTCCAACGAGGCCTTACAAATAGCGGGGGAGAGAAGGCAAGCAAAGTGCGAGGGAGACAGTGAAAGATACAGGAAATTGAATGATGATTTCCAAAAAATAGCAAGGAGAGACAAGAAGGCCTTCTTAAACGAGCAATGCAAAGAAATAGAGGGAAACAATAGAATGGGAAAAACCAGAGATCTGTTCAAGAAGCCAGACATCCTGGAGAGTGAAGTCAAATGGGCCTTAGAAAGCACTGCTAATAACAAGGCCAGTAGAAGTGATGATATTCCAGCTGAACTATTTAAAATTTTAAAAGATGATGCTGTTAAGGTGCTACACTCAATATGCCAGCAAATTTGGAAAACTCATCAGTGGCCAGAGGATTGGAGAAGATCAGTCTACATCCCAATCCCAAAGAAGGGCAGTGCCAAAGAATGCTCCAACTACCGCACAGTTGCACTCATTTCACACGCTAGGAAGGTTATGCTTAAAATTCTACAAGGCAGTATGTGGACCGAGAACTCCCAGAAGTGCAAGCTGTATTTCGAAGGGGCAGAGGAACCAGAGACCAAATTGCAAACATGCGCTGGATTATGGAGAAAGCTAGAGAGTTCCAGAAAGATATCTACTTCTGCTTCATTGACTATGGGCAGTGACAAGATGACACTGACTTTGCTTCCATCTCCACAGACATGGCATTTGTTGCCAGAGGCTGCCCAACCATCCCCCAGAGGTGCTGCAGTTGCATCCTGCAGAGAAGACCACCAAAGTCTATTTCCAGTTATACAATTTTATGCTTGTATATGTGAAGTTGATGCTTTTAAGTGGTTTATTTGCCATTTTAAAGCCCATTTGCCCGGTTTGAAGAGATCACTTTGGAGCACCTTGCAATCCCTTAAATGATGTGGTGTCTTATCCCCAGGTGCAGATCATTTATGAACAAGCTCCAATGGATTTCGGAAAGGATCCCCATGCAGAACTTCCATGTTCAGAGGCAAACAGGAGGAATGGAAAAGGAGGCTCGACTGGCATTTAAGAATCCAATTGTGGCTTTGTTTGTTCTTTGCTTACACAAGTGATAAAACTGACCCACCTGCTTCTCCATGTTCTTTAAATTTTATTGTGACTGTAGAACAGGGAATTTGAGGGCAGCCTCCAAATTATGAGTTGTTAACTTCTGGATAAATATCCACTCTGTACCTTCAGCCCTAAAGACATTTATGGCATGTTCATTCACATCTCCATCTGCCATTGACCTGCAATCTCCTGCTCTGGGTCCAAGCCAGCTCAGCTCAATTAAATCCTCTTCTATTCATCCTAATGCGTTAATTACATTACTGCAGTAACTTGGGACACAAACGAACATTACTGCGGATATGTGGGATATGGGCCTCCCACCATTTCCTTTCAACACATTAATTGTAGCAGGGAATTGTTGCATACAGCAGAATAAATTTTCAGATTAATTATCTTGCTCATTGTCGAAGAGTAATGAGCTGTGTGTACATCTGTCTTGCTGTTCCTCTGTCATTTACCAAGCCACTGTTATAGCAAAAGGCCGCCTGCCTCTTGCAGAACAGCTCTTCTTAGCTTCCCAGTTTGGGATTGCTGTTGTACAAATCTATGGTACAATAACTGCATTCCAAATAATGTGTACAGTTCTGGTTGCCTCACCTCAAAAAGGATATTGTAGAGTTGGAAAAAGTTCAAAAATGGGCAACCAAAGTGATTAAGGCTGAGGGCCTTCTGGCAGTTCCCTCGCTGTGAGAAGCCAAGTTACAGGGAACCAGGCAGAGGGCCTTCTCGGTAGTGGCACCCGCCCTGTGGAACGCCCTCCCACCAGATGTCAAAGAGAAAAACAACTACCAGACTTTTAGAAGACATCTGAAGGCAGCCCTCTTTAGGGAAGCTTTTAATGTTTAATAGGTTTTTGTATTTTAATATTCTGTTGGAAGCCGCCCAGAGTGGCTGGGGAAACCCAGCCAGATGGGCGGGGTATAAATAATAAATTATTATTATTATTATTATTATTATTATTATTATTATTATTATTATGGTGTGGAGTAAGGGTGCAGAGCTCAGACTTTATAGTTTGGAGAGAAAGGGAGAGGTGACATGATATAAGTTTATAAGATTATGCATGGCATGGATAAAGTGGATAAAGGTTTCTCTCTCTCTCTCTCTCTCTCTCTCTCTCTCATAACCTGAGAAGTCATGGACATGCAAGGAAGCTGAATGTTGTAAGATTCAGAGCAGATAAAGGAAAGGACTTCTTCACACAGAGCCTAGTTAAACTATGGATCTCCATCTCACAGAGGCTGTGGTGGCAACCAGCCTGGATGGGTTTAAAAGAGGACTGGACAAATTCATGGCGGAGGAGGAGGCTCTCACCCAGTCTCTGTTTTGCCCTCACAATTTTCAAAAGTGAGAATTAAGTGTATCTCTAATGTTCCAAATTATCTGTATCTCTCTGTGATTAGATCAAATATTTCAGATTTCAGAGAATGCATGACGGTTTCAGAAGGGAGGCAGTCACACGTTGGCCAAAGTGCAGAAAATATGGTGAGGAGAATCATTAGGCAAGCGTTCCAGCTCCTCCCATAGGCATGATTTAGTTTGCATCCACTTACCACGTACAGGATGTATACGTAACTTGTTTTCCAAGAGAACCCGAAGAAGTGAGAATTGGGCTCTCTGTTTGTAGAGCATTTCAAATAGGCAGTTCACCTACTCAGTCAAGGCAAAACATAATCTTTTTTAGTTCCTTCACAAAAGAATATACTGGTATTTTTACTGAAGTGTTTGTTATTTTGAAAAGAGTTAACAAAAATGAACTTCCTCTTACAAAGAAATACATCTACAGCTGCAGATCAATGCAGTAGACAAGGCGAGTCTCTTTTCTGGAGTGCTACTTAGGATTTCAAAATATCTTAAGGTTGCTAAATAATTAAACTATCAAGTGCTCAAGAGGCTGAGGAGTTTTCAAAAGCCTCATATGACAACTCAAGGAAAAATCAGCCTGTCACGATGCCTTAGACAGAAGAGTGCAAAGAGCTCTCCCTGTGCGGTGGTAACAAAAGCTCAGGTTGGGCGTAATGCTGAACCATTATTTGACACTAATTGGCTGCGCCTGCTCAAGCCTTGGACTTGGGCACTCCTTGTTCTGCTCTCCTCTGTAGCAGCTGCAAGGAAAATATCAGAAATGCCAGGTTCTGTTTTCCAGTGAACCTTGAGCTAATATTATTATTATTATTATTATTATTATTATTATTATTATTATTATTATTATTATTATTATTATTACCTTGAGCTTGTGATTTCATCTACACTGGAAACTGTACTGTACTGGAAACACAGGTTAGTGTTAAAGGGTTAAAAGAAGCCAGGATCAGAAACTAACTATAGTTTGGCTCTGGGTTATTTCATCAAACTATAGCTTACCCCAGAAGTGGGCAACCTGTGGGTCATGGACAGCCTACAGCCCAATTTCAGGCATCACTTAGCTTGATTTCAATAGCTCTCTGCAAGCAAGCAATCCAGCCCTCTCTGTTGGTGGAGAGGGGTGAGAAAGAGAGAGAAGGGCTGTCCTAAAAAGAGAGAAGATTTGGTAACTTAGTGGGGTGGAACAATGGTGTGACTTTACATCATGCATCTTCAGATGTTTGCATAATTCATACCACATTATTAATGGATCTATGAAAGGAAACACCGTATTTGGAACAATGGAATGTGCTGGGAAATGTGGATATTCCCCTATTCAGTTATGCAGTCTTATTTAACATTCTGGTTAAGCAAACAGCAAATAAAATGACCACCTCGCCAGGGCTCTAATGTGCCGTGAAGATGGAGGTTGTTTTGTTTGATCAATGTTTTCTATGCAAGGTTGTTACAGAGACAGAACAAGCCGGGACTCTTCTCCCTGTCTCTGCTGCTTTTATTAAAGCTTCAAGAAGCGAGTTCATTTCCACCCGTGTCTCTGGGGTGAGCACATCCTTTGAGCTTGGATTGCTTTCTTCCTCGGCTGCTAAGGAAGGATTCCTTTTTTCATGTGTGCTTTTTGTATATGTTTCTCTTTCCACATGCATTTCTCTATATTAAATTTTCATTATGTCTTTTATCAGAGGCATCAGTCTCCCAGCTGCTGCTATCAGGATGGCTTTTCATTTCTGAACTAATGGTGGAATGAGCCTTTTTTGTTCTCCTCCTCCTTAGATTTCTCCCCAATTCATTTCTCACTTAGATCAGAGCAAAATATGGCTGAAAGAGGGATGGAGAAAGAGGGTGGCTGCAAGAAGGCATAGAAAGCTTAGGAGTAGAAATTAATGTTACATGCCACTCCGATATCTGGGTGGTGAGACATTACAGGGTTCCAAGAACTCACTCAAGGCTCAGTTTCCTTGGAATGAAGGTCAGCAGAGACTATGGTGTCTTTAAGATATATGGTTTTATTTACACAATATATACAACCTGAGCCTAAGATGGAGGGGCTCGCAGCGTTAACGCCCCAAGAGATCTTGCTTCTCCATTAGTCACAGCTTGGATCTGCACAAATGAAGCATGGATTTCTCTCTCCAGCTTCTCAGCCTGAAGCCTGCTTTTAGCTCAGCTCTTACCCAACTATCAAGCCTATCAGGCAGGATGGTGCTTTCTAAGCCCTAAGGACCACTTCCCTTAAGCTCAGATCTATACATGATCCTTTATAGAAATAAGGGAGCTTTAGATTTACTTTCTCAAAGCACAATGGAGACAGAGTTTAACAAAACCTTGTGGGATATCCTAGAGCACAAGGGTAGCTTAATAAGCATGTAGTATGGCACGTGGAAAACACTTTAGTGACAATTTCTAGAGAAATAACATTTTTAAACTGATTAAACCACCAGTGTATAAATGGGTTTATTTGAGAAAAGAAGGGGAAAGGGAGAACAACAGATCATATACAGATGTTCCAATAAACAATAAAGAGCCAATTAACTTAGGTAGCTATATTTTACCTACTTGAGTTGACTCTAGGGTTTCAGAGCATGTGCAGTGTTCCTTGTAGAAAAGATGTTCAAACAGAGCATCGCAAGGCACCTTGATCACCTGATTTGAATGGTTCCAAGGAGATAAGGGAATGTACATGAGTTTGAAACCAATAAAAGCTGGCCTCATTTCTTAGATGGAATCAAAGGAGAAAGAAGCTCCATCTCTGCTGTCACTGGTCTAAGTAGCCAGTCAGATATTTACTTTTGGAGGCTGATTCAACCTTCTGAACTTCTAGTATGAAGGATAGCCAGTTCCGACCAGCCAAGCTCTTTTTTATTATTATTAAGAATTAAACTGGGGAAATGGATTGGGAATAAAAACTCAGGATGTTTATCAATTCAGGAATGGGGTGCCAAGTCCCAGATGCTCTATATGGCACTGTTGGTCTACAGAGGAATTTTGGGGTGGGGTGATGTCAGGGGTGCGGTCGGCATACCAGCCTAAGCTGGTAAAGGCACTGCACCTAAGCACTACTGCCAACTGTTCTTCCACAGATAGCACCAAATGACCAGAGTTGTTTCTGTCCCATATCCAGATTGAAACGATACAAATACTCAGTTTCCTCCAAGATAACCTGCAGTTGAAGGGCTCCATAACCACATGATCAGATAGTGTTCTAGCTACACCCATCTCTAACTAACAAAACTATACTATCCAAATCAGCATGAATGCAAGCCATTTTACCCACACAGTGCCATGCAAGCGGCTCACACCCAGCCTTTGAGGATGCAAGCGCATCCACATTAAGGAGTCCAGAAGAAGCCTCTGGGCTGCTGAGGAACAACAGAAGCAATGAAAAACAATCATCATCATCCAGTAAATATAAATTAATTTCAGTTTATGATTTCAGCAGCAACACCAAAAAATCCAGCAGTTAAGGGGTAATTATCATAGAGGAAAGGGAAGCATCTTTAAAAGTATACATACAAAGGAATAAAAATTAAGGGGATTCAGACATTCACCGGGCAAATAAAAAAGGGGTTTTGGCTGGCACCAGAGAAGGTGCCGGGCAGCCTTTTTTGGAAGGGCATTGCACCCTCGGAGCAAAGGGTTTCAAGGGCTTTGAGGTGTCGCTCTCCATGGTGCTGCTTTTGGAGGAGTTCATAGTGTGCCCGTTGTTCCCTCAAGAGGTGCAGAGGATTGGTGGGCTTCTGGGGAAATGAAGCAGAGCTTCCAGTCTCCTTTAATGTGATATTGAAAGCCCCAGTCCCAGATATAGCAGTGGACCACTTGTCGTCTTCGTCCTCCTTCAGTAGGATTCATCCTCAGAGTCTGTTTCAGGTGGGCTCCGATCTGTGATCTGGCTCAGTGTCTTTATTAAAGAGATCCAGGCACTGGCGTACGGAGGGGGGGGGGCGGGGGGAGTGCATCGCACCAGGCACCATTTGGGGAAAGGGTGCCATTGTGGCATCCACGCCCCCGCCTGTTCTCCGCTCCGGGGGCTACAGCATGTTGCTCCGCCTCTGGGTCCAGGGACTGAGCCACAAACTTTGCCTTGCTTGGAAGAGGATTGCTGAATGGCTGTGTCTGCCTTCCAGTGAGCGTGAGGCAGAATCATTTCTGGGCCCTGTTTTTCAGCCTAAAACAGGCCCCTCAGGAGCAACATCACTTCGGAGAAATGTGTTGAAAGCATGCAGAGCCAAGAGGGTGCATGAACACCATACGCATTAGCTTATTTGGGAGATAGCTCAGGTCAGCTCTTTACCCAAAGTGTCAAGGCTCCTTTCCAGTCAAGGAGATTTGATTGCACATAGGCTGCATCACACCAAGTGTCTCATTATACTTAACTGCAGTGTGATTTTGTAGCTTGATTTCTTCCTGTTGGTATGTTAAACATTGTTCCAATCTTGGCTCAGAGCCATATGTTCTAAATTATCAAGTGATCTGTGATGCTAAGATAATTTCCTCTGACACTCAGGTAATACGTTTGTTGTTGCCGCCAATGTGTTTGGTGGGTTTCCCACCTAGTAGGCAGCACAAGTTATTTGATTAGACCTTCCTCCCCTCCATCCAGGTGCACTTATCACAATGTTATGTTTCATTTCACTTTTAATCAAAGGGCAGGTGAAGCCAAGAGAGTGAGGTTGCATATTCCTGGGTTTGTAAATACTATTTCTAGAATTCTCTGTATGCACATTCCCATTTACATCCAATGCGTTCCAAGCGCTGGTTTGGAAAGCAGTGAGCACAAGATGTTAGCCACAATCCATATCTATTCTGCATCTACCTATCATATTTCTTAGGAAATATTGTGTTTTGATACATTTCCTCCCAAAGCAGTTTCAATCCAAATGGAGGAAAAGATTGACTAGGCTGTGTTTTAAGTTGGCAATATGTACACAGCTGTTGTTTCCATAACTCAGGGGTGGGGAACAGGATCTAGTGGGAAGGCTGGATCTCTAACCCCCCTCCAAAAAACCCATGGAGCAATTTTCACAGAGGATAGGGCTAACTCCTGCCAATCAATGGACATCATAACAATGTCAGCTGATCAATTGTGTCAGCTGATAATTCACTGTGGATAAGGCAAGTGTCAGGAGCGAGGCAGCAGTAAATCACACCATGCAAGTTGGAGTTAACTTTTTATTAGCAAAAACATGATCCGTGCAGGAGTGTCAGGCCTGATGAGCCCAGCAGCTCATCTCTGCTAGGTCTTGCCCCCATGAAGCAGTTGCTGAGACTGAAGTCCCTGCCTCCCGACAACTGCTGAAGTCCCCTCCTCTCCAGGATTTCCCCCAAGCAATCAGAGGCTGCATCTGCCTAACACTAATCTCTCCTCCGCCCTTTTCATGCTGCTCCTGGTTCTGGTGGGCAGGGGAGCTGGTTGCAGCAAGTAGTCATTGAGAGCCTTCTCCTCAATGAATTTGTCTGGTCCAAGTTGGTGGCCTCCTGTGAGCGAAAGTTCCATCATTTAACTTTGCCCTGCATGAAGAAGGACTTCCTTTTATAGGTCCTGAATTTTCCAGCCTTCATCTTCATTGAATATCCATAAGTTCTGGTGTTATGAGGGTGGGAGAAAAACTTTGCAGATTACCAGTTGCTGGAAACTACAGGAGGGAACAGAGCTCCTGAGCTCAGATTCTGCTTGCAAGCTTCCCAGAGGCACCTGGTTGTCCACTGTGAGAACAGGATGCTGGACTATAAGGGCCATTGGCCTGATCCAGCAGGCTTTAATGTTCTTAATGATGTCAGCTGATTGGTGGTTGCAGTAACCTCCTTTGAAAATGTGCTGGAAGGACACCTTCAAAGTGGCTGAGTATAATTTAAATCTGACTGCCAACCCAGTGCTACCCAGATATTTTGGGCTACAAATTCCATCAGTTCTCACTGGGGCTGATTGAAGCTTTGGCCCAAAATACTGTATCTGGAGAGCACCAAGTTGGTGGAGGCTGATTTAAGTTATATAATACATCTAATTTACCTATTTTTCCCAGTTGGGGATAATTTTTTATTCTGCCCAGAAGATAGATGGGAACTGTAAGCAGGTTGGTAAGCAAATTACAGAACAGAGCTTGGAAGCAATTGTTCCTGCTGTGGCAGAATTATCTACAACTTTTGCACTGTGGAAAGGAAGAGAGTCACCTCCTTACACAAACCCCTGTAGTACAGAAGATGGTGGCTGTTTCCACAGTAAAAGTGTGGAAGAAGAAATGTAATTCCTTCCAGATGCCCCATTTCGCCATAGGATCGGTCTTGTTTCAGCATTCAGAGGCTTTCACTGTGTTCTCAAAATGTTTATTGGCACCAAAATACCAGGCTGTGCTCCCCCCCATTAATCTGGAGTTATCCTTTCTGCAGAAAATTTGATAAGTTATACAAACAAAGCCTGTTGCCAACAATTCATTTGTGATATCTGAATGACTCACTTGCAGTCTTAAGCCTCCCTCTGGAAGCATCCCAAAAGCCAAACTCCAAATCCTCAAGCCTAGTTCTGCTCTCTCACAACTGATTGGTCAATTGGCCAAAATCCTCTGAAGTGTTGACCCAAAGTTGAGCAGGTTCTGTCTGCCTCTGTGACTGTTCGTACAATCATTTATCCTGCGATAACAATTTGAGATATAGATATATATATGTAGAAGGAGATTGGAAAGTGGTGAAAAGGAGTTGCACAACACCCAGAAAGGCTGGAGGAAATCAAGGAAACGAGTTTTTGCTGCCAAACTTGTTTTTATTATCTAAATGCCCAACAACATAGCCAAAAAAAGCACTTGCAAAATCAGAAATGGGCGTCTTTTTAATGAATTGGTCCCCATTGTGTGGTTGTATAAATAGGGAAAGTCATATAAACAGTGCTGGATTTATGTATAAACCAAACAAGCTATAGCTTAGGGCCCCACTCTCTTGGGGCCCTTCCAAAAAATTAAAGGGGAAAAAACCTGGATATACATTTCCAAAGTATAAGAAAAATATAAATAAAATAAAACCCACATACTGTTAGAGCTTAATAATTATTTCACTATTAATATACTTCTTCTTAATTTTATTTCACTATTAATATACTTCTTCTTAATTGTACTTCAATTCAATAATTACTTTGATAAAATACATATTTTGTTATGTGCAAATGGCTTTAGATACCTATTAGGTAAATAAATTACCATATAGCATATATTCAACACAAAAAACAGTGACAATTTGTTTTTGACAAAGGACAGCTGGACATATAAAGGGCCTCATTACCTTCAGTAGCTTAGGGCCTCGTCAAACCTAAATCTGGCCCTGCATATAAGCACTTCTCCCATGACTCTTGTTAGAGGTTGGTTCTATAGACTCCTCTTAAGAATTTTGCTACATGTAACTTCATCTCTGTAATTTGTTTTTTGTGCTGAATATGTTCCATGTATGGTTCTGTTATTGTTTGTATGGTTATGTGTTAGTGTGTTCATAGGAATGGGCATCATTTGAATGACATCTGTGTGCCTTTTGTGAAGCCTTCATTGCTGAGTCCATTGCTTCCTCTGCTGCAGGATATTTGCAGAGCCGTCTTTCCCATAGGGCTTAGTGGTGCGTTGCGCCAGGGCGCCGACCTCTCAGGGGTGCCCCAGTGAGTGGGGGAGCTGCGCGGCTTTGCCGGCGGCCTCCTCTTTTCCTGCACGCCTGCCAGCTGCGCCCCATCAACCATATGGCTGGCAGGTGTGCAGCTTCCTTCCCAAGCCTCTGCCGGGATTGCTCTCCCGCAGCGGCCAAGGGGAGAGTTGCGCCCCCCCCGATGGCTGGCAGTGTGCAGCTTTGCCCCCCCCCCCATCCATGGTAGTTTGGGGGCACAGAGAGGATATTTGCACCCCGGCACCGCATCTGCTAAAGACGTCCCTGGGTATTTGTTACATCTGAGGCATAGTAGCAAACGCCCTGCAGTATCAGCAGGATGCTGGGTTATGGGCCAGTGGCGTGTTCTAGCTGACTCTTATTATGTTCATATCAGTCTGCTGAGATGTACAGAGGAGCCCTCAGCTGCAGGATTCTACCTAAGTGGGAGAACAGAGTCCCCAAAATATAGAGAAATAGGAAGTTAGCCCCGGAAGGGCGGGTTGGGAGCCCTGTAAGCAGGCTGCTCTGAGCTGGGAGCAGGGAGGGTCTGAACCTTGCTGCTATTCCTTCTCCCCACCTGCCAACTTTGGCAGCAGGCATTTATTTCCCTAGCAAGGCATGAATTAAGAATACATTATTGTATCAATCGGAAGGCTTCCCATGACACCAAAAGTATCACTAGAAAATACTTTGGCTGAAATATGTTAGATGGCTATAAAAATGGCACATGGACAGGAACACTGAGCACTTAGCTGAAAATACCTAGAAATATATTGATTAAACAACTGGTAATTACAACACCAGAGACATTTACAGTCTTATCTGAACAGTTTGTCCAGGTTAGTCATGTATGGATAGGGCCCATCTTTTCACCATCATTTACCAGTCTTGTTTCTGGTAATTGTTTCTTTGATGGTCCTTGAACCTTCCTGCCACACCAGACTGGTGCACCCTCGGCTTAGGAAGGGACTTGGAAGCTGAATTTGATATGTTAGTGCTTGTTTGGTTTGTTGCCATGTATTGTTATTTCATTGTTTTTACTACTTTATTTTATATATATATTATAATCTGATGGATTTGATTGCATTTATAGCCCACCTTTTTCTCCAAGGAACTGAAGGTGGTGCACATAGTTTTCCCTATTCTGAGGCAAAGCAGTGTACAATAAGTGAATAATGTTGCTTAGCTTGACACATACCTTCCACATCTTATCTGCCTGGGCTTATTTGTTTTACCAGTGTGTGGTGTGGGAGGGGGTGAGGGTGCAAAGGCAGAACTTCTTAAATTCACTTTTAAAAAATCTAAATATACTCCAGACCAGTACGTTTCACCCAGGTGCCAAAGTGGAGGACCTCTTATTCTCCCATAGTTCAAGTATGAGGTTGTCCAACAGTGTCCTTCTAGTGTAAATGAGGTGAAAGCAGCCCACTGAATATAAAACAACCTGATTACCAAAGGGCTATTAAACTGGAGAAGCTCCAGGAGATTAGGCGATAAATCAAACAGCAAGGCCTACATGAAGGACAAACATGGAGACAAACACTTGAGGCGTGGAAACCGGAAGACAAAGGGGAAATATTTTGCACCACAGCTTAAGAGAACATTTCCGTGCAGACTGTTCAAAAAGAAAAATGGGAGGATGTCACAACTTGGGTGCCAACTTTTAAATTAAAAATCCTGGTGCCATTTGGAGGTGGAGGCAGGGTTGTTGTTGTTTAGTCGTGTCCGACTCTTCGTGACCCCATGGACTAGAGCACGCCAGGCACTCCTGTCTTCCACTGCCTCCCGCAGTTTGGTCAAACTCATGCTGGTAGCTTCGAGAACACTGTCCCACCATCTCGTCCTCTGTCGTGTCCTTCTCCTTGTGCCCTCATCAAGCAAATTCCAGCTGAAGTTGGGGCATAATCCCAACCAATGCCTGGCAGAATCTGGATTTCACAGGCTTCCTGCCACTTGTTTCCTGGTACTTGTTACCCCAGCATTTCCTATTCCTACCAGGGAAACAGAAACAAAGCAATAGGGTTGAGTGGCTTCAGGAACTGGGCAACCTTTAAAGTTGAAGTAAGAAGATGCATTCTACAAGGGAGCAAAACTCAAGCATGCATTGGGGGTTCAGCTTGGTGTTACAATCTGTAACCTATCCCCTTTGAGTATTTATTATCTTGTAGGTCAACAACAGCTAAGGACCTAAGCAACCCAGAATATGGCAGCCTTCACCTTATCTCAAGACAGCAGACTCTCTGGCAAGAGTGTAATCCTATGAAGCTGTCTTATTCAGAGTCAGCTTGACAGAACATATATTCCACTACTGTCTGTGCCAGACTCCCTCAACCTGGTGCCCTCCAGATGTTTTGGACTAATCAGCTCCAGTCAGCTAGGACTCATGGGAGCACAGCCAGGTAGTCCAAAACATCTGGAGAGCACCAGGTTGGAGAAGATTGAGGTGCCAGACAAGAATCTACATTAAAGGAGCAGGCAGAAGTCTGTTGGCTCCTGACCCCTGCTAAGTCAGTATCTGCACCCCAATCTGCAATACCCCCTCTGGCCGCCTTCTGTGGTGGCAATGCAAGCAGCATCCTTCTTCTAGCAAGCTGCCATGTTGAGTCTAATTCAAGTCTGCTGGTGCTTTGTAGCAGGAATAATTGGAGGCAGTAAGAATGCCTAGAAGCAAGAATTTCCCATTCTCTTTCTCCAAGTATTGTAAGCATGATAATTCCAAAAGCAAGGTCCCCCGAGAGGAAGCTCTCGTGTCAGCTGTGTGCCATCTCCCTAATACTTCTCTTATTGCGTCAATTCTTTTCTTCCCCTCCTCTTTGATGAACATGACCTCAATTTCCTCTTCTCACCTCTCCGAGAAATCATTTTTCAAGTGCTCATTTTCATCTTCAGTAGCAAAATTCCACTTGATGTAGTTTTCTTCCTTTCATTTTTTTCCAGAGACAAGGGGGGGGGAGGGTATCTTTATTGTTTTGCCCTGCAGGTGCTCTTTAGCTTTCACATTGCAAATTCAAATATTATTTTGTCTCTCACCTTGCTCTCCATCAGTTGTTGCTTGAATTAATCCATGCCTTGAGTTCTCTCCCCTACAGTCAGGGAGCCAATGGGGGCAGGTTGCTTAAAAATGTGATTGGAATGCATTTCAGAAAGGAGGCTCTGGGGTTGACATGCAAATCTGAAAATTAATTTCACTGGTTGCAACTGGGCAGAGATGCAGCACATTTGTTTATTTGTCAGTTTGGCTTTAGGTGAAGTTAGATACCCCCAAAGGTATCTTTCCATCCCACTTGCCACAGTTGTTCAATTGGATTTTTTTCTGAACTTCACGTTAAAATTAGTGATGGGCAAATTCCCTTCAGAGCAGGATTTTGAAGCGCGTCCACAAATCATGGGTGTCTTTGGAGAACTGCTGGGGGGGGGGAGGAGTTCGGTTCTTTATCATTATGATCACAGATCAGCTTCTAAACTATAGTCAAACAGATACAATTTGAAGGCAACAGAAGACTATTAGAAGCTGATTGACCATTGCTGCAAATACTAGGATACTACAGCCCTGTGCTCACAGTCCTGCTTAGGAGAGATTGCTGAGTGCTGGTATAGTTCCTATTCCCTAGCTAGCAAGGCCAGAGCTCAGGGGTGATGGGAGTTGTAGTCCAACAGCATCTGGGGACCCACAGGTTGAGAACCGCTGGACGTTATTGGGAAGAGCAAAGATTTTCAAGGCATTAAGGAAGGGTTGTTATCTTTTTAAAGAAACTAATAAAAGGAAGTGAAAGGAAAGATCCCTCTGGTAAAATGTACTTGATTTCGTACAGTTGAACAGGGATGCAGGAGAGGATATATTGTCTGATTATATCCTTTTCCAACTTGTGTTAACAAGTTCACAATTTAGCAGAGCAACAGTCCCCTTTTTAAACTTGCAGCGGATGCGTTTGCTCAGGCTCGCTAAAGCCTCTAAAATAACTGTTCTGGTATTTTCCCCTTATTCCCTCATAAAAGATAAGACATGACACAGTCTTCTATAAAAGTATAAAAAAAGGTTTACTCACACATTGTGTTCACAATCGGATCCCAGAAGGCAGACCTAGCTTAGAAAAGTAACATATACTTGGAAACTATTCCATAAGAATACAGTCCCATTATCCTCTCTTGGCTGGAAGCCAAGAGGGCATCTTTGGCTAAGCAGATGTTGCTTCTTCGATGCATATGAAGAAAGAGAGAGAGGTGGCTGCCCTGCCCTGTGCTTTTGTGCTTACCTGCACAGGTGAGGCCACACCCACCTCTAGTCACATGCAGAGGAAGTCTGTCCCAGCCCAGAAGGAAACAGGAAGTTTACCTGCTGGCTGGACAAACATTCCTCCCCATGTGTAAACATGTTCACTCTAGGAATGTTGTACAGTGGTACCTTGGGTTACATACGCTTCAGGTTACACACTCCACTAAGCCAGAAATAGTGCTTCAGGTTAAGAACTTTGCTTCAGGATGAGAACATAAATCGTGCAGCGGTGGCACAGAGGCAGCAGGAGGCCCCATTAGCTAAAGTGGTGCTTCAAGTTAAAAACAGTTTCAGGTTAAGTATGGACCTCCGGAACGAATTAAGTACTTAACCCAAGGTACCACTGTACTTGACTGCTCTTGTGTTTCACATCCCACATGAACATGAACACCAGCTCCACATACCGGTACTTGAGTTCCATCATGCCAGACTGTCAATTAAAATGAAAGGAATTGAAAGCGTTCCTTTCTCTGGGGTGAGTTTTCCTCGGCACGCCCCCCCCCGGCTCCTGCACTGAAAGTGGAAATGACTGATAACCAGAAGAGGGTGGGGGGCTGAGCAGCAGTAGATTTCTTGGGAACAAAGAGCGCTTTGCCTTCCTGAGGCAACTGGAACTCCGAAGCATTACTTCTTCCAGCAATGAGGGCAGAGCACAGCCGCTGTGGCTCCTAGTCTTGCTAGGCCTCTCCTCCATGAATCTGAAGCCATCTTTTGAAGCCATCCACATGGGTGGCCATGACTGCCTCCTGTGGGAGCGAGTTCTGTGGTTTAACTCTGCACTGCGTGAAGATGTCCTTTATTTTATCTGTCCTCAATTGTCTAACATTCTGCTTCTTTGGATGTCCAAAATGATTTGGACTACATCAGCAGGGCTCTGTGTTACTGAGACTGATGGAAGAATGGTCCTGCTGGCTGGCCTTGATGATGATAATAATAATAATAATAATAATAATAATAATAATAATAATAATAATATTTATACCCCGCCCATCTGGCCGGGTTTCTCCAGTCACTCTGGGCGGCTTCCAACAGAATATTAAAATACAATAACCTATTAAACATTAAAAGATTCCCTAAATAGGGCTGCCTTCAGATGTTGTCTAAAAATCTGGTAGTTGTTTTTCTCTTTGACACCTGGTGGGAGGGCGTTCCACAGGGCGGGCGCTACTTGATGGAAGTCCAAACATCTAGGGTCACTAGGTTGGCAAAGACTGTCTTGCTGCATTAGATGTACCAATCCTATATAATAAAAAAGTGAAATAGGCATGCCAGCCCGAATGTTGGAAGATTCCGAACTGATAAAAGGAAGGACTTCTTCACGCTGTGCAGAATTAAACTATCACAGGAGGAAGTGATGACCACCAACATGGATGGCTTTAAAAGAAGACTGGTCAGATTCATGGGGGAGAATCATAGAATTGTAGAGTCGGAAAGGATCCTGGGTGTCATCTAGTCCAACCCCCCCAGAATGGCTTAGGCAGCAATGCTTCTGAATACCTGTTGCTGGAAGCTATAGGAGGGGAGAGTGCTATTGTGCCTGGGTCTTGTGTTTCCCAAAAGAAGGACCTTTGAGAACAGGGTGCTAGACTAGATGCTCCACTGGCCTGATCCAGCAAGCCTGCTCCTATGTCCTTACACTCTACTTTCCAGTGAATTTGTTGCACTCTGAGGGGACTTCAGTGCCCAGAGGTGGTCATTGTGAGTAAATCTGTGAGTCACACAGGACGCAAAAAGCAGCCAGACTAAAGAGTTAATGTTAATTGGCCAGGAACACTGGAGATGTTCTCTTGAAGCCAGAAAATGCTATGCTGCCGCCCACTCACTGTTTTCCAAGGTGTTTATTGCCTTTTAGAGAAAAATCCCTCTGTTCTAATGAACTTGCTCTGTCCCAAGAAGAATTTCCCTTTGCTTACAAAATCAGTGCTCATTCTAAAGAACCAGTCAGAGCTTGATGCTGTATGGGGCAAGGGGAAACAGCAGTGGGCAATTTAGACACTGGTGAACTCACTCAGCAAGGCTCCACCTAACACCAGGCAGCGGCATCAGAGCAGCAAGGTCTTCCCCATTCCGGAGGAGGAAGGTGCTGGAGTTTGGCTGCAAAAGCTGCTGATCATTGAATCATAGAATTGTAAAACTGGAAGGGATTCCAAGAGTCATCTAGTCCAACCCACTGTAGTGCAGGAATCACAGCTGAAGACTTTGGCAGGTGGCCGTCCAACCTTCTGTTAAAAAACCTCCAATAGAGGAGAGTCGGCAAACTTCGAGGATACTCAGTTCCACAGTCAAACACCTCCTGCCATCAGAAAGTTCTTCCTAATGGACAGTGCATTAAGATAATTTTGCATGTGCAATTGTGTGTGTGGGTCCTAGCATAACTTCAAACTCTAATTTGAAAAAAAGATCAAACATATATAATTCTCCCTAATATAGAGATTATTTTCACAAACAGTTCTCAAATCAAAACTTGTAGAATGTTGGAATATTCAGAAGAGACAGAAGAAAGTATGACTTCATGCAAAACATACCATATTTTTTGCTTTATAAGACTCACTTTTTCCCTCCTAAAAAGGAAGGGGAAATGTGTGTGCCTCTTATGGAGCGAATGCAGGCTGCGCAGCTATCCCAGAAGCCAGAACAGCAAGAGGGATTGCTGCTTTCACTGCACAGCGATCCCTCTTGCTGTTCTGGCTTCTGAGATTCAGAATATTTTTTTCCTTGTTTTCCTCCTCCAAAAACTAGGTGCGTCTTGTGGTCTGGTGCGTCTTATAGAGCGAAAAATACGGTATTTAAGATTTGGAATTCACTCCCGCAAGAAGGATTGATGGCCGCCAAATTTAAAAATGGATTAGACAAATTGATGGAGGATAAGGCTGCTGAAAGCCTGCTTGCCATGATGGCTATGTTTTACCTCCCCTGTTAGAAGAGCTTCGATTTGATATCCCTCTTTATCACTCCCCTTCAGGAGTCTCAAAGCGGCTAACAATCTCCTTTCCCTTCCTCCCCCACAACAAACACTCTGTGAGGTGAGTGGGGCTGAGAGACTTCAGAGAAGTGTGACTGGCCCAAGGTCACCCAGCAGCTGCATGTGGAGGAGCGGGGAATCGAACCCAGTTCACCAGATTACGAGTCCACCGCTCTTAACCACTACACTACGCTGGCTCTCCAGCAGTAGGCACCTGAATGCCACTGGCTTGGCACTGCAAATGAGGAGATTGTTATCCCACTCAGGCCCTACATGCTGGTTTCCCACAGGCATCTCGTTGGCCACCATGAGAACAGGAGAAGGGGCTAGACAGACCTTTGGTCTGATCCAGTGGGGCTTTTCTTATATTCTTAAAACATAGCACACGTTTCTTCCATCACTGAAAACGAGAGGGGGCAGGAATGACCTGAAGTCTCCCTATGATCATTTTGGCCATGCAGGAGTGTGTGTGTGTGTGTGTGTGTGTGTGTGTGTTAGTTTAGATCACCAAGTTCAAGAGGTATATAAGTTAATGGAAACATAAAGGACAGCTTAGGTGAGCCAGCTGCTGTTTATTACCCACTTACTGTCAGGTGGATGAGTTGCAATATTGCAACTTGACTAAATAAATAATAACAACAATCAAGGTTCTTGCCAAATGTTGCTGATGTATACAAGAATTTGAGCCACCTTGTTCAATCGTTCTATTTTGCTTATCTATGCCAGTGTTTCCCAACCTTTTTTGGGCAAAGGCACACTTGTTTCATGAAAAAAATCTCGAGGCACACCACCATTACAGCCCCGTGACGTCAGCGCGCAGCGTCACGCCGGGAGGGACATGAATTGCTAGCAAATTACATAATCACCTCCTTGAGGGCTGGCTCATCTTCTCCGAAGGCAGAACCCCATTAATTAACAGCACAGACTCACACCATAGCCAAGACGAGGGGGGAAAACCTCAGTCATGCACAGTCATGCACATGTGGGGGCTAAATGAGGACAAAGACCGGGCAGAGAGCAGGGTTCAAATCACCCCACCTGGCCAGGACAATCCCTGGGTGCTCCCTTGGGCCACTCGCCTGACCCACCTCGCAGGGCTGTTGTTGCGAGGATAACACGGGGAGAACCACGCGCGCCCCCGGGAGCTCCTTGGAGGAGAAAGCGGGCGATGAATGCAATGCACGAAATATATGAGAGGCGACCAGGTTTTGCAGGTGAGGGGCCCCCGCCAGCCTCCGCTTCCAACACCCGGCGCAACGACGCCGAAGTTTCCCCCCGGGCTCGGCTTGGGGAGCAGCGCTGCTCCCCCCCGGCTCCCCTTCGCCCTCCCGGCTCTCTCTGCCGCCCACTGGGGACCCCCCTCACCTGCCAAGTCCGGAGCGCCGGTGGAAGTTGCATGCATGCATGCAGGGCGCCGCGTTGCCATTGCATTGCACTGCACTCCATGCAACGCCTGCACGCATGCATTGCCTTGCACACCTGCCAAGGGGTCTCCCCGCGGTCCAATGCATCCCCTCCGGCGCGGATGCAGCATTGCAAAAATAAACCCCCCCCGACGCAGCCCTACCTGGGGGGCAGCCTCCGCCTCCGCCGCTCTGCCTCCGCGGGGATCCCCGGGCTCCATCCTGCCGCCCGATCTCCGTGGGGGCGCAGGCAGGCTGCGTGGGGTCTGCGCGGAAGAGCCCCTGCCCGCCCGGCCGCCGCTGCGCTCATTCCATGGCCAGGAGAAGAGCGCTTCAAACAAAACGCCCGCCCCGCCAGGCCATGCTGGGAAACGTAGTTCGCGCACCCCGCGTGGGCGCGGAGCCCAAGGGCGAGGGGACTACGGATCCCGGCAGCCCCCGCGCCGGGGACGGAGGGGGAGAGGCCGGGTGCAGGGATGGAGGGACGGGTGGGCGAGCGAGTGAGTGAGTGGCAGCTGCCAAGCCTTGGCTGAGAGCCAGGAAGGGCCTCCCCGGAGGAGGAGGAAGAGGAGGGAGGCGCAGAGCGGGAGGGAGGGAGGGAACCCCAGGGGTCATCTAGTGACGGCGCCCCAATCGAAAATTTGACTTTTAAAAAAAAATTCTTTCGAATTTTTTAATTTTTCCCGCGGCACACCAGGCAACATCTCGCGGCACACTAGTGTGCCGCGGAACAGTGGTTGGGAAACACTGATCTATGCTACCTTTTAACGGAATAAAAACAGAAGCATTAAAAGCTCTTTGCCAGCCTTCCCCACCTGGAGCCCTGTAGGCATTTGGGCCAGCACAGCTCTAGGATTCTGAGGCTGAGACCAGGACCATGTTAGGCAGGCTTTGCTTGTGCTTTCTGCTACCCCCCCACCCTCTCCTCAAAGACCTTCCGTGGGCTACAAAGATGGTCAAAGGTTTGGATGTCAAGCCTTCAAGGAATTGTGGAGGGAGCTGGGCATGTTTAGCCTGGAGAAGAGAAGATTGAGAGGTGATAGGAGAGCCATCTTCAACTATTTGAAGGGCTGTCCCATGGAAGGTGGAGTAAGCCTGTTTTCTGCTGCTCCAGAAGGTAGGGCCCGAACCAATGGATTCAAATGACGAGAAAGGAAATTCCTACCAAACATTAGGAAGAACTTTCAGATCATTAGAGCTGTTTGCCAGTGGAGCAGAAGGTAGGGACTCTCCTTCATTGGAGGTTTTTAAAGCGAGGTTGGATGGCCACCTGTCTGGGATTCTTTAGTTGTGATTCTTGCATTGCAAGGGGTTGTGTGATGGCCTGGGATTCGGATTCTGATGCTGAACCTGAGGAATCCCAGCCTGCACAGGATTCCCTGCCTCCAGAACCAGCTGAGCCAGGGCTGGGGCATGAGCCTGAAGGGTCCTCACCTGTGCTGGATCCTCAGGTGCAGGCACCAGCTGAGTCTGCTCGGGCTCCTGAGGTGATGGAGGACCCATTGCCTGCAGGTGGTCCACTCTCAGCCCCGTCAGAGGAAGCTGAGGATGCCTCTGGGTCCGGTAACCCTCCAGCCTCTCCTGAGTTACAGAAGCTCAGGGCAGAGAGGTGGAGGTGCAGGAGGAGTGCTCACCTCCAGGCCAGGAGGGGTGAGTCACCTGAGGATTGGGGCCGGCCTATGCCTTGGGGCAGATAAAAGCCGGCCAGCCCCGGTCCCAAGTGAGGGAGCAACTTTGTAGGTTGCCAGTTCCTGCCTGAACCCTGTCCTGGTCGCCTGACCTCACCTGGTTTCCTGCCCTGCACCCAGCTTCAGCTGTTACGGACTGCCTCCATATTGCTCCTTTGACCTCGGACTGGACTCGGACTTTGCTACTCATTTGACCCACGGGACCAGCACAGGTTGGGCGAGATGGCAATCCTTTGATTCTATGAAATCAAAGAAGATGGGAAGGAGCACTGTGGCAAACTGCCAAAGGAAGATCCAGCTCCTTTTCTTTCCAACATGTGCGAGGAGGATTGCCAAGTTTTGAACCACTCTCTCTTCCTGGGTTGTGATGAGCAGCTTGATCTGCTGGCATGAGGAGGTGGTGATAATGCTTCTCTCTGTATCTTGCATGGTTCCTGCAGAGCAAGCTGCTTTTAACAGTACACTAACAGTCAGCCAACCATGCCGCTTCCATCCTTCCTTCCTTCCTTCTCCCCTCCCTCCCTCCCTCCCTTCCTGTCAGTTGGCACTGTCAGCCACAAGCAACACAGCTTCCCTGTGTGTCTGTGTAACTGAAGAACCTCTCAGCAGATCGAACTATGGACCATAGCTGTCTGTTGGCTGCTCTGGAATCTTTATTGCTGCCTGAAGTCCATTGCTTGAAGTAGTTATCTCACCTCACCTGGGGTTCCCTGCAAACAATTTCTTCAAAATGGGAGAGGCAGAGAGTGCAGATGTTTAGGAGGATAGAACATGGAAATGGATAATGAATTCCAGCTTGTCAATCAAGTTTTGCACAATGACAAATATTCAGCTCCAGTGTTAGCAGCAAAGTGTTGGTTACTTTAAGGAATTACTTCCATGAGTAATACAAGCTAATGAGAGATTGCAGTATTTAAAATAGGATTTTATTTAAACAGTGGCTGTGTGACTAGAGTGTCAGCCACCATTACTAACCATCAGTGTTTTAGCCAGATATAAAAATTAAACTGCTGCAGAGACTTTGTAAAGGCCCATCACTGATGGACTCAAACTAATGCCTTGAAAAGTTCAAAGCATTCGCAGTTAATATAAGAAGGATCTTGAATCCAGTGGATTGGCTCCAGAATGAAATTTCACTTTAGATGCAATTTGGCAGCAAATGTGTGCCTTCAGGTCTTAACTAGACATGTGGAGTAAGTGAGAAGTGGATAACAAACCCAGAGCATGGCTTAACTCATAAAACTGAGCCAAGTTCAGGACATTCAAGACAACTTGGGACCAGCATGCCTCATAGACTGCCTCTCCTGGGACAGGCAAGGCTGAACTTTGAGCTCTTTTGATGAGAAGTAATTTTATTGACTGTTGTTTGCATTTCATTGCCATTATTGTACTTTTGCTGTAAGCCATTCAAAGTTTTTTATTGTATTAAGTCACAGAAAACGAACAAACATGCACAGACACTTTCTGTGGATTCCCAGACTGCACTACTGTACAGAAATTGTTCTCATTCTTCAAAAATTGGAACCCCCCCCCAACATGTCTTTCAATGTCAATTGTAGTGAGAGAGAAAATTTAGTAGTCGGCTCCTGGTGCATTTTTGCAAGTTGTTAGGAAGACCATTGTCCTGTAGCATCTCCTTCCATCTTCAAAAGTATGTCCTGTTTTGGATAGCCCCCTGTATCTTCTGGGGATAGGCGTCAATGGGAACTCTGTTAACTAATTACCTTTGCTTCCTGTCTTGAATCAACAAAGGTTTGATGTTACCCTTGGCATATAAATGGAATATCTTTGCTTTATCTTCCTGGGGAATACTCTTAGCTGGAAACAGGCAGAGTATGGATGGCCTCCTAGGGCTGCAAGACATCCTCCGTTGGCCCAGAAAGTGGGCTTCCTGTTTGGGAAGGCAATGGGCAGGCAGATCAAAGGTCAGTCCTCAAATGGATGCTGGCTGCTTTCCAATATTTTGCCAGCAGCAAACCTCAAAGTGATTCTTCCTTAGGCCCAACACTTGAGGAAAGTGAAAAATATTCAGATACAACCAGTGTGATTTCTCCAATGGCTTCAACATGTCCCTAGACTTAGGTTTGGGAGGCCTCCTAGGTGCTTTGCATATTGGCACCATGGGTGGTGCTGTGGGTTAAACCACAGAGCCTAGGACTTGCCGATCAGAAGGTTGGCGGTTCGAATCCCTGCAACAGGGTGAGCTCCCGTTGATTGCTCCCTGCTCCTGCCAACCTAGCAGTTTGAAAGCACATCAAAGTGCAAGTAGAGAAATAGGTACCGCTCCAGCGGGAAGGTAAACAGCATTTCCGTACACTGCTCTGGTTCGTCAGAAGCATAGTCATGCTGGCCACATGACCCAGAAGCTGTACGCTGGCTCTCTTGGCCAATAAAGCGAGATGAGCGCCGCAACCTCAAAGTTGGCCACGACTAGACCTAATGGACAGGGGTCCCTTTACCTTTACCTTTACCTTTAAGGCCATGCCAGGGGATAGAACCATATAATTGCAGAATTGGAAGGGATCCCAAGGGTCATCTAGTCCAACTTTCTGTAATGTAGGAATCACAACTGGTGAATCCCTGACAGGTGGCCACCCAACCTCTGTTTAAAGTCCACCACTTTCCCAGGGAGTTTCCTGGACTGACTTAGTGGGATGGGTATTGAAGACACTGTATTGTGACAGTTTTGTTTTTATCTTCAGTTGTGTCCTGAGTGTAGTACTGGTTGAGTGTTACTGGGCCCCCTGCACTTGGGCTATCTGGTATCTATCTGGAGCCATTGGGAGTGGCCATTAGGAGTTTTGGAACAAGGCATTACCACCAGTATAGTGATGGCACACAGTGCCCTCTGTGGCTCAGAATGCCTTTTTAGCAGCTTCATTGGGTTCTCCAGCAATGGCTGTTCCTGGATAGGGATTCCTTGACCAATGGATTCCATGTGTTGGTATTGTAATGCACTCTAGTGGAGCTGTCCTTGGGTCTGGTTTGGAAGCTCCAGCTGGTGCAGAATGCAGTGGCCAGACTGCTGGTGGGGGCATTGGGCCAAAAACATGGGACACCTTTGTTAAACCTTCTGCACTGGTTGCCCATCTGCTACTGAGCCAGTTCAAGGTCCATGTATTAGTTTACAAATCCCTGCAGTGTCTAGGTCCGGAGGACTTCAGGGACCATCTGACCACAGCTTGATCACTGAGATCACCTACAGTCTTCCCCTGAGTGGGTGAGGCTCACTTGGCAGCAGCAAGAAATAGAGCCTTTAGTGTCGTTGGCCAAGTCCTGTGGACCACCCTGCCACTGGAGATTCAGCAGGCACCTTCTGTGCCAACTTTTAAACACCTTCTGAAACTTTTCTATTCCACCAGGCCTCTACAGGCAATTAAGAATGCATCCTTCTACAATAGCTAATAGTTGTCTGTGATTTTTACATGATTTTTATTTTACTGGTTTATGTTTTATTGCTGTAAACCACTTTGATTTTTTATGACACAGCAGTATATACATAGCTATAAACAATAAATCGGTATATAGATATATACATAAATTTATACATTTATTATTAAATGTATTTATAGCCCTCCTTTCTCCCAAGTTGGGATTCAAGGCCACTTCTGACATTTCAAATTATAATTGTATAAAACAAAGTAATAAAAGCCAGCTAATTAAAAACGATAGTTAAAATACATCAGGACACATATAGAGCCTGCAATTAAAACACAGTTTGCCCTGACAGCAGCCGAGTGATCGGCACCCTCTGCACCTTGGTTTCCAAATACTTGTCTGCATAGGAAGGTCATAGTCAGCTGGCAGAAGGAAAATAAAGAGGGAATCAGTCTAATCTCTCTTGGGAAGGAATTCTGCAATGTGGGAGCAGCCACAAAAAGGGTTCCCTCTTTTGTCACCACAAACCATGCTTCTGATGTTGATGGGACCAAGAGTAGGTGCTCACCAGAAAACCTTAGCACCTGGGCAGCTTCATACAGGGAGATACAATCCTTCAGGCGATCCTCTAAGTGTCCCTATCTTCCAGGGACAGCTCTGGATTTACAGAAGCCATCCCGGTTTCTGATTAGATCCCAGAATGTCCCACTTTTCCTTAGGACACCTCTATTTTCATGGAAGAAATGTTGGAGGGTATGGAGTTTGCGACCCCCAAACCAAGGAGATAAGTAAACTATACAACCTTTAGAAGACATCTGAAGGCAGCCCTGTGTAGGGATTTTTTATGTTTAATGTTTTATTATGTTTTTATATATTTTGGAAGCCACCCAGAGTGGCTGGGGCAACCCAGTCAGATGTGCAGGGTATAATAATAACAATAATAATAATAATAATAATAATAATAATAATAATAATAATAATAACAATAATAATAATTACTATTATTACTATTAAATAGTACATCCCTATTTCCATCAGAGAAATGTTGTTGGGTATGTCCAGGTAGCCTTGGCTCAAGCCATACACTAGTATCTTGGCAGAAGTTTTGGGAAGGTGGCTTGTTGCAGAGGAACAATATTTCTGTCCTTTAAAGTTTTTGAGCCTTGGAAAATGTGAGGCCCTCCATACATGCCTCCATACATGACTGGCAAATTCAGCTCTGTTTAGATTTAATCACTCATAGAATCATAGAATCATAGAGTTGGAAGAGACCACAAGGGCCATCGAGTCCAACCCCCTGCCAAGCAGGAAACACCATCAGAGCACTCCTGACATACGGTTGTCAAGCCTCTGCTTAAAGACCTCCAAAGTAGGAGACTCCACCACACTCCTTGGCAGCAAATTCCACTGCCGAACAGCTCTTACTGTCAGGAAGTTCTTCCTAATGTTTAGGTGGAATCTTCTTTCTTGTAGTTTGGATCCATTGCTCCGTGTCCGCTTCTCTGGAGCAGCAGAAAACAACCAAACATAGTCTAGAACAGACTCCAAGTATTTGGGGAGGGGGTTGTTTGTGTTTTGCCATTGTATTTTTTCTCTCCCAGAGATCTATTTCCTCTTCTAGATTAATGGCTCACAGATTTGGTAACCTGCCTGCCTTGAGGAACAAAGCAGGAAACCTACCTCCAAGCACAAAGAGCAGCTTCCAGTAATTTTCTTAGAAAATATCATGCCACACCATAGAGGAGGGAACATGTGGGCACACAGATTGTTGAAAACATACTGTATTCAGTCTGGAAAACTTGATGTTTGTCCTCGGCTTTGTTTTTGATGTGTTGTCCTTGAAAATGCTATCTATTGGAACGTTGGGTGACGCCTTACTCCATATGTGAGAACAAAGGAAGAGAGATTGGCATCACTGCTGGGCATCCCAGAGGACGACAAAGAGGGAGTGTCAGCCGGGTGTGTGGGCTTAGGAACGTCATTCAAGACCTCACAAACAGAAGTGCTGGGGGGGGGGCAAATTGAAAAAAAGAGCAAGCATCAATGGCTTTGTGATGGGCTTCTGGTTGAGTTCAAGACATGAAGGGAGTGGGATCAGGTTCTCCAGTTGCTTTCATTCTTATCTTAAAAGCAGTTATGGAAAGGCCTGAATTGTACCCACCCTGAACACACTCAACCCTAGGGGCTCCCAAACCATCGTTCCCATGTTGTGGTTGATGAGCTTCTTTTAGGTGGTCCACAGTGTGCCTGCATTAAATAGTCATATTTATTTTTAGTTGTACTTTATTGCTTATTTTATTGCATTTATATTACATTTATATTGCTTTTATTGCTTATTTTATTGCATTTATATTATATATATATTATTTTAAATTGTTTATTTTATCATATTTATATTGTATTGTATTGTATTACAACTTGAATTCCATAGAAGAGAAGGAGGGCTGAGCTGCATTTGAGCTGCCAGCCTCCTCCCTTGGGCAACTCGTAGCAGCTGCTGGAGAGTTGGCAAGGAGGAAGAGAAGCTGCTGCTCTGAGGGGCTGGCAAGAGGGGAGGGCCACCCTGGGCAGAAAGAAAGGGGGAGTGAAGCAGAGTCCAAGCATCTGGATTTTTAAAAAATGCTTTGTGCCTCCGTGTCTAATCTTGCCCCTTTCTAAAATCTATTTATTGGTGTGTCTTATTCTTTTTGTAAATCTACCAAAGAATAACATAAAATAAAACTGGGATTAACGGGTTTTCTCAGGATGGTGGAGGCAGTGAATGCTGTGTCCCATTGGTGTACTGGTGATATAATAATAATAATAATTTATTATTTATACTCCGCCCATCTGGCTGGGTTTCCCCAGCCACTCTGGGCAGCTTCCAAAAGAATATTAAAATACTGTGATACATCAAACATTAAAAGCTTCTCTAAACAGGGCTGCCTTCAGATGTCTTCTAAAAGTCTGGTAGTTGTTGTTCTCTTTGACATCTGGTGGGAGGGTGTTCCACAGGGCGGGTGCCACTACCAAGAAGGCCCTCTGCCTGGTTCCCTGTAACTTGGTATGGTACATGTGATGGTACTTGCCCTTGCTCTGGTAGGAAATGCTGTGCATGGCAGCTGGGGGGACCAAAAAAGTGGGGGCTAATGAGGATCAGTTGGGGGGGTGAGAACTCAGCGGGGCAGAAACACAGATGCCAAAGGAGCAGCATACCCTCCAACATTCCTCAAATGAAAATGTTCCTATTTTCATATGAGGAATGTTGGAGGGCATGCTATTGATGGTTACGAGCCAGGGTGGTTCTGCTCTGCCTCTACAGTTGGAGGCAGCAATGTTTCTGAATACCAGTTGCTTGAACCCATGGGAGGGAAGAGCGTCCTTGGCTCCTGCATGTGGACTTCCCATTAGGGCATCTGGTTAGCCACTGTGGGAAAAGGATGCTGGACTAGATTGGCTATTGGCATGAACCAACAGGCTCTCCTTATGAAGCTACTCCATAGTGACGAAGCTTCTGGAACTGGACTTTTCGTGGGACTTTGGGCCAGGGCCACTTGCAGTAGGAATGCCCCACCCCACCCAGCTTTTGCTTCTAGCTCTAAATGAGATAAAGCCTTCCAATGAAGAGGGTCTGCTTTCTACTGAGCATGAGTTTTCCTTTGATCAGCTTAACTCCTCCGCCTTCCTTTCTCTGCCATGCTGCTGCCTGCTGGCAGAAATGTGGTCAGATCCTGAAACAGCAAGAAGCTTGTCTGACATGCGTAGGGTAGGAATGCCAGCCTGGAATACTCCAAGCCACCTTCGTTTTCATGCAACCAAGGCAAGCACTTTCCAACAAAGTCCATCACTTCCATTGACTTGACCACTCCTTTTGCTTGAGCATTAAACACAAAAATGGATTTCAGTGGGACTTACTTCCAGAGAAGCAGGCACATGTATTTTATACTAACATACCTTCATCAGAGGACATATTCCTTTCAGCCACAGTTGCACAAGCTCTTTGGCTTCTCCTCTCCATTTGATCCACTGAGCCTAAGGAGCACCCAGATGGCATGTTCACAACCAGAGACAATAACAAGGGGAAGGGCTGGAGCTTAGTGTTACAACATTCGTGCAGAAGGTCCCAGGTTTGATCTCTGGGTTCTCTAGATAGAGCTGGGGGAAAGCCCTGGTCTGAAATGCTGGAGAGCTGCTGGAGTGTTGACAATCCTAAGCTTCCTAACAAGTCCTAAATATCAGTAAGGTCTGATGCCTAGCTCCTGACAGCATATGTGTGGATCTCCTATTAAAGTGAATTTAGGCTTGCCATATTCGCAAAAAAGGTGATTTTTCTATTGACTTGCCTAAGATCCAGGACAAAGCGCCACACTTCAGAAATTCCTCCCAGACATCAATTCTGCCTTTGATATCCTGGTAATGTCCAGGAAAATCTGTATATATGGCAGCCCTAAGTGAATTGCTTCCTCTGCTTAACAACATGCAAAATTTGCACACACATTTCCCCATACAAACAATGCATTCTAAATTTTATTTCACATTGTTCTTAGTTCATTATATTCTAGGCCCCTGAAGATTATGCCATAATAAACATGTTGTCTTTATGGTGCCAAAAGTCTCCTTATTGCCTTTGCTGCACAGACCAACACAATTCTCTCTCTGGAAATTCTGGGAATTTCCAGACAAAAACAAAAGTGAACAGGATCATTATTTATTGCATTTACAAACCACCTATTAACTCAGTGCTTGGCTTATTTAAAATACAGTAATGACAAAAACTAAACCCTCCTTATTACCGTATGTGAAAAGCTAAACTGTGTACTCACAATTAATCTGTGTTAGTTTTCTCATTGCAGTACTGGGAAGTATTGTTCTCTGACTGATTGCTGCCACATGCATTTTGTTTACAGCAGAAGATCAAAATGGAACAAGCAGAGCTGGTGAGAGGCACGTACAGATGTCCTGAGCCCCAGAGACAACCATTCTGTTCAGATACTCATGCTTGGATACATTCAAGATTTAAATAGTTTACAAGCAGGCACGGTATTCTTTTGTTGTAGTTACCGGTAATTATTAATACTTTACAATAATCACAGCAATTTCCCCCATTTTTTAAAAACAGTATTTTTATTGAATTTTATCCCTGTAACTCAAATAACAAAACTGAACTTCTTGAGACAAACACATAAAAAATAAACTGAACTGAACCAAGTTTGGCTGGCATGGGATGTTACATTCACATGAAGAAATCAGCTGCTTATCCAGATATTTGTGATAAGAGTCAGGCAGGAAGGTGGAGAGTACCGTCATAAGAAATGAAAGAACAGGAGGAGAGGAGCACATGACTTGCAAGATATACAGAAACACAAACCTGTCACTGAAACCATCAGATGCACAAGGCATACCAAAAACAAAGGGCTCTATATTACATCAAGAGAAAAGTCAACCAATTATATGTTGCTTATCCTAAATTTATTGAGAGACGTGTGCAAGAGAGAAATGTAACTTTTCTTTTTATATGTGTTCAGTAAAATCCTGCTTAGCTTATCTGGATCAAAAGCTAACTCTCCCTTCAACAGCCCCGAGGAGCCTGCTCTCCAATGCGATGCCCTGCCCTATACATACGTTAACAGATGCTGGGCCATCATCCAAAGAGAGTTCTCCTGACTGTATCAAAATTTTGAAGCAATTGCTCTCCATTGATTGAGAGGCTCAGATGATGTTTGGAATTGGGAGGGGGTACGAGTAATTTCAGAGACGCAGGTGGCGCTGTGGGTTAAACACTGTGCCGCTTGGGCTTGCCAATTGAAAGGTTGGCGGTTCGAATCCCAGGGACGGGGTGAGCTCCCATTGCTCAGTCGCTGCTCTTGCCCACCTAGCAGTTCAAAAGCACGTCAAAGTGCAAGTAGATAAATAGGTACCGCTCCAGCAGGAAGGTAAATGGCGTTTCCATGTGCTTCTCTGGTTCGTCAGAAGTGACTTAGTCATGCTGGCTACATGACCCAGAAAAACTGTCTGTGGACAAATGTTCGCTCCCTCGGCCTGTAAAGTGAGATGAGCGCCGCAACCCCAGCGTCATTCACAACTGAATTGTCAGGGGTCCCTTTACTTTACTTTAATTACCGTATTTTTTGCTCTATAAGACTCACTTTTTCCCTCCTAAAAAGTAAGGGGAAATGTGTGTGCGTCTTATGGAGCGAATGGAGGCTGCGAAGCTATCCCAGAAGCCAGAACAGCAAGAGGGATCGCTGCTTTCACTGGGCAGCGATCCCTCTTGCTGATCTGGCTTCTGAGATTCAGAATATTTTCTTTATTGTTTTCCTCCTCCAAAAACTAGGTGCGTCTCATGGTCTGGTGCGTCTTATAGAGCGAAAAATACGGTATATCATAGGATTATAAAATTGTAAAGTTGGAAGGGACATTGGGGGACACAAAGATCAACCCCCTGCAAAGCAGGAATCACAGCAAAAGAATCGCAGACAGATTGCCATTCAACCTGTTTTAAAACCCACTGATAAAGGAGAGTCCACCACCTTCTGAAGGGATCCATTTAGTCAGAATCTCATTTGAATACATTGGTTCGGGTCCTATACCCTGGAGCTGCAGAAAGCAAGCTTCCCCCATCTTCCGTGTGACAGAAGATGGGTATCATACCCTCATGTCAGATCACACTTTTCTTGTGTTGAATTCAATTTGTTTATAAAATAAATCGAATTTATTTATAAAATTAATTTATAAAATAAAATTAATTTATAAAATTATTATAGATATGGAGATTTTAGCCCAGTTCCTAGCCCACTTAATATCTCTACATTTTATTCTACATTCTAGGGAAGAAAGATGCAGAAATGAATATGCTGGGGGGACAGGAAATAACATTTTCCCATAGGTCTGCAAATTTATGGAGTCCTTTGTTTAAGGTATGGTACCTTCAAGTCTAACCAATTTTGGCTGTAATCCTGTTCATGTATATTAGGGAGCCGTTTCCATGGATTCAGTGGGACTTGCCTCTGAGTAATGTGGCACACTAGTAATTGTGGCATCCGAGACCCTGAACCAAAATACACCCTGAGGTGCAAAGTATCAATAAACTGCAATGTTTAACTATCCACTGTTTCTTTGCAAAGGAGGAGGATGCAGAGATGACCAGAACAGGTGGGAAAGGACACAACTTTTCTGCCAACAGAGAAGAAAATTGTGAAAGTAGAGATTCCTTCAGATTCAAAGCAAGACATTTATCAGTTCAACTATTTGGAAAATGGCAGTGCTTAAGCGTCCACAGTTGCCAACAAAGGTCCGCATAGTAAAAGCTATGGTTTCCCCAGTAGTGATGTATGCAAGTGAGAGCTAGACCATAAAGAAGGCTGATCGCCGAAGAATGGATGCTTTTGAATTCTGGTGCTGGAGGAGACTCTTGAGAGTCCCATGGACTGCAAGAAGATCAAACCTCTCCATTCTGAAGGAAATCAGCCCTGAGTGCTCACTGGAAGGACAGGTCCTTTTTTTTAAAAAAAATATTTATTAAGATTTTCAAAATATTACAAAATGAAAAAACAAAAAACAAAAATACAAAATAAAAGTAGTTAAAAACAACTCAATCTTTCTGTTACTTATCTTTCATTTGCTTGTTTCCCGGACCTCCTCACACCTCCCTTTTTTGTATTCCAATTCAGTTTGTTAGTTCAGCAAATCCTTCCCCTCTTTGTTTATCCTAATCTTTAATCTTAAAATATTGTGACATTAAATTTTTACCTGTTAATAATCCATTTTTCATATTCCCTTATAATATTACAGCTAAAAACCACTTAATTTCTATCAAACATCATTCTAACATTCATTAATTTTGCAATATTTCTGTAAATAGTCTTTAAACTTTTTCCAGTCTTCTTCCACTGACTCTTCTCCCTTAGACAGATCCTGAAGGCTCCAATACTTTGGCCACCTCATGAGAAGAGAAGACTCCCTGGAAAAGACCCTGATGTTGGGAAAGATGGAGGGCACAAGGAGAAGGGGACAACAGAGGACGAGATGGTTGGACAGTGTTCTCGAAGCTACCAGCATGAGTTTGACCAAACTGTGGGAGGCAGTGGAAGACAGGAGTGCCTGGCGTGCTCTGGTCCAGGGGGTCACGAAGAGTCGGACACAACTAAACAACTAAACAACAACAAGTGTCCACAGTATCTTTGGAAAGAAAGACGACAGAGAGAAAACCCAAACCGGTCTATGCCCCTGCCCTCATGACCTCCATGGACCATGCCCAGCCTAGTGGGTGCCAGCTGCCTCTACGCTAGTCTAAGTGGCTTTATAGGGGTCACCCTCTTTGGATGGTAGCGTGATTGTGGGAAGATTCAGAACAGAGGCAAGGAAGGACTTTTTCATGAAGTACACAGTTGAACTATGGAACTTGCTCCGTCACCGGAGGCAGTGATGGCCACCAACTTAGGAGGCTTTGAAAGAGGATTAAAGAAGGAATCCAATTCTGGTCTTCATCATGGTGATTGATGCCTCTCCTGTTTGCAGGAGAGACTCAAATGGAGGGGGGGGGTTACCTGAGCCTATAACACCCATGAAAACTCCCAAAGGTATTCAGGAGACAAGGGTACCCACGTACGTCTTTGTGCCTGCTCCTGCCACACGGACAGGGTGTGTGTGAAGATGCTGGATCTTGAGCCCTCCACTGTTGAGGCAGTCTCCGTATCTGCCAATGCAAGAGACAGAGCTCTTTCACAATTCAGAATGTTGATTCCAAATTAAAGGCGCCTCCGGAGGAGGCGTGGACAGTAAGCTGCAATCTGAATCAGACTATCAAAACTGAGGTAGGAGATTTGGGTGTCCTGCCATAATTAAATATGTAGAGAAGAGAGGAGTAGATCTTCCTTTTTATTATTACTGTTATTGTTATTATTTAAAGCCTGTGAGGGTTTAATACCTACTGCCTCTGTGAGACCTGGAAGCTGGACTTGATGGGCCATTGGCCTGAGCCTGCAGGGTCTTCATACGTTCCTATTTTTGCAGACATACAGTCTACAGAAGGTGCCCAGAATTCTGTTTTGAATATGTTTTAAAGGGATTGTGTGTATGTAGCCTTAATCTGTCATGATAAGCCAGCAGTTGTGCTAGCTGGGCCTGATGGGAATTGTAGTCTGTAACATCTGGAGGGTACAAGTTTGGGGAAGGCTCCATTATACTGCATAAGCCAAACTTTACAGCTCCATCTGCATGCTATAATGATAAGTCTCAAACTTGGAACAGGTGACTTTCCTGTATGCCTGCAAATACATCTCTCCTGTAACAGGGTCATGTGTAATTGCAGGTTGGAAAATCAGATGTTAACTTGACTTTCTGGTACAAACTGTTTCCCAAAGATCTAGCACCCTTATGTATTATCTCAGCTTGAGTCTGTTTGCACAGAGCACAATAAGTATATACATGAAATTAACTGGCAGGCTTGCTGACCTCAGCATTCTTTGCATCTGAAAAACTGAGTGATCAAAAGCAAAAGCTGTTCAACTTTGGGAGGCCGTATCCAGGCTCTAGTGACGTGTCAGGATTTAGCTCTGCACCAGCAAGCTTGTTTGCTGTGATTATGCTCACCACATGGAGAGAATGTGTATGGAAATGGGATCATAGAGATGGGCTGCAGCTTAATGGGCTAGAACATTATTTTATTTATTGCATCTATATCGCACATTTTTTCCAAAGAGCTCAAGGTGGCACACATGGTTCTCTCCCCTCCCCATTTAATTCCCACAACAACCCTGTGAGGTAGGTTAGGCTGAGAGGCACTGGCTGCTTCAAGGTCACAGTCAGTGAGTTTCTTCATGGCTGAGTGGGGATTTGAACCCTAGTCTCCTAGCACTCTAACCACTACACTATACCACCTTCCTTTGCTGCATTTCACCATTACATGACCATCATTTACCTGTATCCTGCTTCTCCATGGAAAACCAAGCTCAAAATGGCCCACTGTCCTGTCTAGCCCTGACCCGAAGCCAGACATGGAGTCCTCAGACAAAGCAGTCACCCCAGAGGTTGAGGGCCTTGAGGAGCAGGCAGGCCCCCTCAATCTAATGCTGAGGATCCTGGTTGAATCCTGATGGAGACCCCCAGGCACTGTCAGAGGAGCTGGACCTGTTTCTCCCCCTCCCCCCGTCCTCAGGTCCAGGCTGAAGAGCACAGCTTTAACAGAGGGACTCACAATTGCAAAACATATTCCCTCTCCCGCCCCCTTTTCCTGCCATTCTTTTAATCCTATTCTTTTCCTCTGTCTTTTAACACTTTTTAAAATGCCAGCAACTTTGGCAGCTCAGCAGTAGCAGTTTTTCCTGCCCAGAGTGCTTCTGGGGGGGAATATTCTCCAATGTTTGCAGAATGGGGGTGGGCAGACATCTGGATAGCACAGCAACAGGCAGCAAGAGGCCAGCTGTGGCAGTGCAGAGAGAGAGAGGCAGACCAGATTTCATTCACACACACACATATATGTGAGAAACTTTTCAGCATACGATACAATAAAAACCAAACTAATCTAAATAAAAATAAAGAAGACAAGAAGGAACAAAGAAAAGAAAAGAAAAGAAAAACAGCCCTCTACCAGAGGTATATCTTAACCCTTGTCCAACACAAAAAGGGGGTGGACCCTCCCAGCTCTGTGTGGAGATCGTCTTCATTTCATCATCTGCTGCCTCCTACTTTACCATTCCACTCTCATATTCAGCCAAATCTTGATCAATATCCCCTGCCCCCAAGGTCTTGTGTATTCTTTACTCTGATCTTTCTCAGAATCATAGAATCATAGAATCATAGAATCATAGAATCATAGAATCATAGAATCATAGAATCATAGAATAGAATCATAGAATCATAGAATCATAGAATCATAGAATCATAGAATCATAGAATCATAGAATGATTCTATTTTCATTCAATTATAGAATGATTCTATTTTCATTCAATTATAGAATGATTCCTTTTCATTCAATTGCTCATCCAATAATTGCTGCATGATACCAACAATCAGTGGGCTGTTCGACAATATCTTTGCCATATTGGGTTCTGTTAGTCTCCCCCATAACAGTCTCAGGCAGGCCAGATTTCATTGTGGAGACGCATTATTTTTGCTGCTATCTGGATTATGTTTTTGAATCTGTTTTTTCACTGTTAAACCTTATTATGAATCATCAGTGGATTCCATTGCATCTGAAGCTGTTGCTTACAATTTTAAATTCTATTGTGCCTCTCTTATGTAAACTTACGTTGCAAGTGTTGTGCTCCAGGTGATGGCCTTGGGGGGCTGAGGTCCAAGTTCCAGAGGATATCAACCTTGGCTAAAGATCTCACCCATGAGGGCAGGCTTGCAGTTACAGCAGAGTCCAAACAAACCAAAATCAAGGGTGGAGAATCAGTCTAAGTACTAACATGACCCAGAGGCAAAGTCAGGCAGCAGATGAATGTCAATATCACAGAGAGAAAGGGCAAAGTACAACACAGCAAGGTAGGGCAACCAGGATGAGCAACGAGAATGAAGATTACTGTTCAATAAGAGCTTCTGTCCTTGTGTTTTGGAATGGGAGCATGACATTCTGTCCACCTCGGATGCCATCATTTTACAAGTGCCTCTTACCCTTAGCGGAGTAAAGGGAGGAGTTGGGAGTGGTGTCAGTTTCAGCCTCTGGGCTTCATGCCCTTGACTAGTTGTTGTGTTGCAAGTCAGGGCAAATTACTATATTTAGAACTTACATATACTGTAGTTCTGCTTGGTGCCTTAACCACCATGATTCATAATAACACTGAATACCTGTGTTGTTTTCAACAGCTGGAGGGCTCAAGAGGAAGGCCTTAGATCAGGGGTCTGCAACCTTTAAGACAAAAAGAGCCACTTGGACCCGTTTCCGAAGGAAAAAAAACTGGGAGCCGCAAAACCATTGCGACATTTAAAACAAATATATCTCCGGAGCCACGATCTGACAGCGGGCGGGAAGGTGACGTCGGGACGGTGCGTGACTAATGCACGCACCGCCCCCATGCGACGTCACAGCCAGTACAGCGCCCGCCACAGTGGGGAGTGTCGGGGCGCACAATGCGCCTCCTCCCCTCGCTAGTATTCGCCCCGGAGCCGCAGCAAAGGTGTAAAAGAGCCACATGCGGCTCCGGAGCCGCGGGTTGCAGACCCCTGCCTTAGATGCTCTGGCCTCCTAAACCACATCCTTACCATAGCTGCTGGCAGTGAAATACTATCCAGAGTTGCTTGCTCACTAGTTGAGCAAAGCAACCATTCATTGTAAGAACAACTAAAAACTGATGCCCAAATTTCAATTCCCTCTCTCTTAGCTCCCTGTCTCTTTTTCCTTGCATTTCCCAAACTGGAACTAAAGTGGCCAGTCCCAATTTGCCACCCATAAATTGGGCTCCTCCCTCACATTTGCTTTTTCACCCAGAGCTCTCCTCGAAAAGCCCCCCCCTCCCATTTTGGCAAACCTTCACTGGAGACTCTCTCTCAACTTTCTCTCAAGTCCTCTGCTGTCCATCTGCTTTGTTTCCAGACAGCAGGTTCTTAGAATCATAGAAGTATAGAGTTGGAAAGGACCCAAAGGATCATCTAGTCCAATCCCCTGCAATGCAAGAATCACAGCCCATCTTGGCCCTTAAATCCCAGGACTTTTGAGCATGGCAAGCCTCTGTCCCGTTCCTTAGTGGGAGGCTATTTTTAAAACATTTATTTGTTTCTGATGTTTCCCCCTTTGCTTTTAGCTAAAAGACTTCAGAGGCAGCTTACAAAACCCAGTAGGAGTCCCTGCCCTCAAAGTGGACAATCTAAAAGATATGATGCATATGGTGACAGGACCTTGAGGCAGGAGTTCAAGGTCCCACTCAAGAGAATGAGTAGAGGCCCCAAAACATGCCGTCACTCCTAAGAGCATAAGAAGAGCAGGATTCTGGAAGCTGGATATGAACACAAGAGCCCTCCTGTAATTTCCAGCGACTGGTATTCAGAAGTACTGCTGCCTCCAACTGTGGAAGCAAAGCAGAGAACGCCAGGGCAGGGAGACCTCTCTTGTGACTTCTGGGTCTAGCTACCTATTAGAGGGAACTATTATACAGAGGCTTTCCAATCACAGTGTTTTGGGAAAGTAATACATCACCTTGTTCTCCTCTGTTCTGTGCTCCTGGCTACTTCTGCTGGCGATGCTTGCTTGAGAAAAGAACTCTGGAGTCCTTCTGCCTTTGTGCCTCATGCCTACACCCCCACACATCAATTTGGCTTTGCACTTTGGGTGCCAGCTGAGCAGAACAGAAGCCTGAAGCTGTCTTTCCTAGATTTATCCTCTAACTCCCCAGGCCCCTGCCTCGATCCTTCTGAAATTTCACAGCTTACTTTCCTCATGGCACCTCTACATTTTCATAATAAAGTAATTGCCCACAAATCCAGAAGGAGGGAAGCAACCCCCTTTTAGATTCCAGCAGCTGAGCTGTCAAAGTCCCTAACAGAAGAACTTCTGCATCAATGGTCTGTAATTTGGCAGGTTTCTTACCTAAGGGCGCGTCTCTTATGTTTGCTGTTTTCATACAAATTGCACATAAAAAGCAATAGGGCAGAGTCAGTGGTTTCCTTTTGAGCCACACCAAAATGGTAAAGGCTGTCCTTGCAGGGAAACCACTGCAGCTGTTTTTGGAATTAGGCAAGATTTATCCCCTCAGAATATTTATCCCCTTAGTTGAAAAAAAAATCTACTTCTGCCATTTTTTTAAAAAATTATAATTATACACATCTTCTTTTGAATGGAGGACCCCTTTAAAAGTGCCTACCACAAAATGCAAAGGACTTATTCATGGGTGTAGCCGGGATTTTTGTTAGGGGGAGCAGAAGCTCAGATATGTATTGATTTTTATTGATTTGGGGGGCAGCTGACCCTGAGGCGTTCCCAAAGTAAAGGATCCCCTAAAACTTTTTTTAAAGCACGACAAACCAAAATCCATTTTTTAAAAAACAAGGGGTGTTGAGAGTGCCTTTGGGCATGCCTAGAGTGCAGCTGTGCTAGTGTGGGCTTGCTTCATGCAGTCCTTGGCTGCCATCTTGCCTTTCCCTCCCGTCACCTTCTCTCCCCCCTGCCCCCCGCCTGTCACCCCCGAGTGTGATTTCTGATCTGGGGAAAGTGAAGCTCCTGGCACTCTGCACATGCTTGCTCCAACCTTTGTTTTTGTTTTTTTTAATGATATTTATTGGAAGTTTAAGAATTACAGATAAAAGAAGAAAAGAAAACAACAAAAAAATTGACAAGACATACATTACAATACATAAAAAGAAAAGCATAAAAAACAATACAACAATACAGCAAAAAACCCCAATAACATTAAAACACACATGCAATGTTCCATATCTTTATCTTTCATTTACTTGTTTCATCGACCTCCTCACACCTCCCTTTTTGTATTCTAATTTAATTAATTGTTTCAGCAAATTCTTTCCATCTTTCTCGATTTTTGTTATATAATTTATCTTAACGATCTAACCTATTAATTAACTCAGCAAATCCTTTCCATCTTTCACTATATTCTGTCATTCAATTTACCTTAATTTATTTAACCTTATCTTACCATAAAAAAACCTTAAAACTTAAAACTTATTTGTACATGACTCCTTATATCATTTCTACTAAAACCAAATAGTTTCATTCCAACATTTTTCCTAATACTCGTTAATTTTACACTAATTCTCAAAATAATTTTTTAAAAACTTTCTTCCAATCTTCATCCAACGTCTCTTCTTCCTGGTCTCGGGTTTTGTCAGTCCTTCTTGTCCATTCCATCTAGTCCATCAACCTGGTGATCTTACGTCCAAGGCTCTTAAGTCTTTTCCATGTCCCTTCTGCAGATCTTCTTCTTGTTTATACCTGCACTTTACTTTGTCTTTTGTTGATCTTTTTCTTAATTTCCTTCCTTTCTCATTGGGGGGCAGGTCTCGGGAGGACTCCAATCCAAAAATATCTCCATCTCCCCTCAGCAGATCAGCCCATTCTCCACAGTCCCACTCCCCACAGTCAACACTTGTAATCCAGAAAGTATCTAAAAGCATGTTTCAAAGTCCTTCCAAAATTAAGAGCCCTCACAACTCCAGACCCCCAAAACTTCTTCTAAACACATTTTTATTCAAGGTCAGAGTCTGGTCTCACAATCCTAATCTTCACAGCTGTGAAATCCCCAGATCAACTCCAGCAACAATTTAGCAAGCTCCCTCTAGAGGAGACAATTTCTATTTGTATCCATCTTTTGAAAGCAGGACCAACAAAAGAAAATTACTTTCATTTTTCAAATATTTTGTTTCTTTTGAATGCAAAAGGCAACATTGGAATCAATTTGTTTCTCTTTTTTAACTATCTGTCAAAAGACGTTCCATTCACAATCAATGAACTTCCCCATAAATTTCTGTCTCTGACACCCCGTTCCCAGGTTTGAGACGGTGGAAATTTATCTTTCTTTACTCTCTCTCCTGCAGGCTTGAACAGTCAAAAATCCCCCCCCCCTTTTCTCCTGCTTCCAAGAGGGGTTTTGGTGGTAATAACTGAAGGAAATTTAGACCTTTATATACGACTTTCCAGACTTTAGCTTGCAAAGTTTTTGCTTCAATCTATTTACAAAAACAGGAGGCGGACTTCCTGTTTAGAACCTTCCCGCTTCAGTGCCAAATTAAAATGTTTCTTAATCCAATTTTCTGTTCTACTCACGGGTACTTGTTTAGAGTCCAATTGTCCACAGGAAAAAGTCAGCGCTCTCCAGCAACGGCTGTGCGGCTTCACTCTGTAAAAGTAGCGGTTGATTCAAAACACTGCGCCACTCACCCCGCGTCGCTTCGGATCCCCGAAAAAGGGTTTCCCTGCGAGTAGGGGAGGCGCTCCTGGTGTCAGCCGAATCCCACGTTCCCAGGCTTCCTCCGCCTGGGATTTTTAAAGGGTCTCCGCCTTCGCCGCGGCGGCAAGACCCGATTTTCACGGAGCGGGTTCCTCTCGGTCAGAGGAACTCCGCCATTGCCAATGGCGCTAACCCGGAAGTGCTTGCTCCAACCTTTGCAGCAAAGGTGAGGGACCTTTTTAGAGCTCAAATGCATTTCTGAGCTTAAACAAAAAGTTTAAAAGTGGTGGACTCTTCTTCCTTGAAGGTTTTTAAGCAGAGGTTGAACACCCATCTGGCATGGATGCTTGAGCTGAGATTCCTGCCTTGCAGGACGTTGGACTAGATGACCGTGGGACTTCTTTCAACTCTACAACTCTAGGAGTCTATGATTTCTGGACTGGCTTCACAAATGCTTCATTCCTGAGGTGAGACGGTACCTGAAGGAGAAACACTTGTTGCCTAAAATGTTTCTGCTTGTGTGCAATGCTCCTAGGCACCCTGAGGAACTTTGCTTTGCACATGGCAAGGGTGAGGTTGCATCTCTCACCACCAGCCTCTGGATCAAGGTTTGATTCACTGCTTCCAGCTGCTTACACAAAGCTCACTTCCTTCTGGATGATGCATGATGAGCCAGATCTTGATCTCACAGCATTCTGGGAGTCCTTCAGTATTGCTCACTGTATCACTTACATTAAACAGGCAGTGGATCGTAGAATTGTATGCAACCAAGCCTGAAACGGTGGGTGCCTGTTTGGTGGAACCTTTGGAAGGAAAGTGTGCACAATTTCAAGGGATTTCTAAACCCTGACACTGAGGTGGAGTACCTAGTGCACATTACCAGGCATGTGGGCAGTGATGGCTTTGTTGGCCTCATCCAGGAAGAAGTGAAATTGTGGCAGCGCTGGGGAAACTGGTCAGACTGAGTTCAGAATGTGAGGATGAGGGTGGTGAGCAGGAGCCAGAAAGCTGGCAACTGCAGAATTTTCCCCAACTCTTCCAAGTCATAAAGCACATAAATGATCTGATTGCAGAGTTTGAACCCCTTATGGAATACAACTTGAAGATAATCTGTAGTATTACAGACACCAGAAGACCCTACAAGAAAATGTTTGATGAGCTGGAGCTGTAAATGACTATCAGACTTTGCAAAGCTGATCTCACTGGAACAAGTTTGAATTAATTAAACCAAATAGTCTTAATTGGATTTTGAATAAATGTGCCATTGATTATTACTGTTTTGAATTTTAGTGTTATTATCTTCCTTAGGAGGTCAGGCAAACCACAGTTCTGAATAATGCTTTTTATAGGGTAGGAACTCTTTCTGCCCCACACGCCTTCCCAGCCAGACCCACACTCCCCAGGTGACCCTCCCCCCCCGCCCTGCTGTATTTGACAGGTTTTTGCCTGGCTAGAATGAATTCTTGAACTCTGGTTATGCCGCTGGCTAGCCTGGATGGAGGAAAGATGAGGCAGTGGTGAGCGTGTGTCAGGGTTTTTTAAAAGCAGGTTTTCAAACTACACAAATTCCCCAGAAGATGCCCCACAGCAGGAAAACAAACAAGAACCTCAAAGGCCCACAAAGCCTGCTCTGCTCCTTTGGCTTCCAGCCTCTGTCAGTGGTAGTTCTGCTCCACCATGCAGTGAGTATTCATTAATGGACCCGACTTAGTTCAGGAACCGGAACCAGAAGGACTTTAAGGGATTTTAGGAGGCTGCCATGCAACCTGCCCTGCCCAAAGTGCCAACCCCAGAGAAGAAAGTTTGGGCAGTTTGTCTGAAGCATTCTTAATACTGATATAATTTATGCAATCCTTGATTTAATTCTACCCTTATTTCGCTTTTGTGGATACTGCTGCTGACACGTCTGCCTGCCACTGAACCACTTAATAAACACACATGCCTAACCTGTCCAATGTTACCGCTATTTAACTGTGATTCCTACATTGCGGGGGCCCTTTGGGTTCCCTCCAGTTCTCCGATTTTTCAAACTGCACGTTATCAGCTTTTCAGCTGCACCCGCCCCACAACTCCACATTTTGCACGCTAAAAGCAGCGTGGGTCTGCGTGTGTGTCAAACCAGCCAAGTCTAGGAAGGGCAAATGGCTCTGCCTGCCTCTTCCCCCTCTGGCCCCCGGCCCCGCTCACCCTCGGCCCCCGGCAGGTTACCTAGAAAACATGTGGCTCTCCGTTGGCAAAAGATTCCCCATCGCGGGCTTGGACGGAGAGGCACTGCGGGGCGCCGAGAGTTAAGGCTGGACGGTCCTGGTTCCGGGGCCCCCGGGGGCCCTCGCCGAGCAGACGCCTCCACTTTTGCCGCAACTGCATCCCCCGCGCGAGAGCGCGCCCGGCCGCCTGCGCGCCGCCTCCGCTGCCCACCTTCCCTGACGCGCCGCCGCCGCCGCTGCTGCCGGGCTATAAAAAGCCGCTTCGCCGCCGCCACGCAGCCGGGCGCTCCACTCGGGCGGTGCGAGAGCCGAAGCCAGCCTCGACGGGGCGGCTCCCCGCATTGGAGCTCCGTGCTGCCTGGCGCCGCGGAGAGCGAGGCGAGTGACCGGTTGCGGAGAACACCTGGGCCCCCTCCCGCTGCCCGACGGGCGCGACAGCCTCTACGCAAACCCCGCGCAAGTTTCCGCGCGAGGGCCACAGCCGCCACCCCCCGCCCCGTCTGCTGCTGAGGCGGCCCCCATGCTGCTCCCGCTGGCGCTCCCCGAGTTACCCTGAGGGCGATGGAGGGGACCCCCTCGAACGGCTCCAACGCCTCGACGAACGCCTCCCTCGGCGAAAACCAGTTCGTGCAGCCGGGCTGGCAGGTCGCGCTCTGGGCGGTGGCGTACGCGCTGATCGTGCTGGTCTCGGTGGTGGGCAACCTGGTGGTGATGTGGATCATCCTGGCGCACAAGCGGATGCGCACCGTCACCAACTATTTCCTGGTCAACCTGGCCTTCGCCGAAGCCTCCATGGCTGCCTTCAACACCTTGGTCAATTTCACCTACGCCGTCCACAGCGTCTGGTACTACGGCCTCTTCTACTGCCGTTTCCAGAACTTCTTCCCCGTCGCCGCCGTCTTCTCCAGCATCTACTCCATGACGGCCATCGCCGTGGACAGGTGAGGAAGATACACCGGCGCGCGGGGGCTGGACGCTGGAACCTGGGTTCTGAGCGTCGGGATGCGATGGGAAGACGCACGTCGAAGCGGGAAGAGAGCCCGAAGAAACGTGCTAGTAGGGAAAAACAGGGGAGGTGGCTGAAGAGCCTGGAGTGAAAAGTGAGAGGTTGGCCAACTTGGGATCAAGTCCTGACAAAAGTTGGGGAGCTGGTTTGTTTGTTGCGTGCAGGGCACAGCCCTAGTGGAGAGTGCCCCTGAGCAAGTGCAGAGTGTATTTTCCCAGGTTGACTGACTGCCTCTCCCCCTGTTCCTTCCATGTTTAAAAAGGTCACCTGTCAGGACTTGGGAGAGGCCCTTCTGGATCAGAGGGTGCTTTTGGACTAGGGATAAAAAACCTGAGGGTCAAATGTGGCCCTCCATGTCTCTCTGTTGGCCCAGGTGGCCTTTACCAGCCCCGCTATTTAGCTGCCTGGAAAGTGTTCTTGAACTCTGGTTGTGTTTCTTGCATGGCAAGATGGAAGATGGCGAGGCATTTGCATGTGTGTGATATAAGGAGAAAGTGGCTGATCACTGAAAGTGGCTGAAACAGTGCTGGACTAGAATGGAGCTCTGGGCTGACCCAGCAAAGCAGTTCTTGCTGCTGCTGCTGCTGCTGCTGCTGCTGCTGCTGCTGCTGCTTTTTAGGTATTAGAATATATTGGATTTCTTATGCGCCTTCTACAAGCAGTCTCAGCCTGACTTACAAATGGTGCAAAAACACAGAAGGTAAATAAAAACACCATGCTAAACAGCTTGCCTCAGGATGAAATGGATATAGATTGGATATGGATATGATGTTTTCAAATCAACACTGACAAAGATTCAAAAGCCTTACATGCAGCAGAAAGGTAATGTTGGAAGCGCACATAAGACCACCAGAAGAGCCCCACCAGATCAGGCAAAAGCAAACCCGTTTTTAGTCTAGCATCCTCTTCTTACAGTGGACAACCAGATGTCCAGATGTGAAGCCTGCAAGGAGGACATGAGCACAACAGCACACGCTGCCCACTTGCGATTCCCAGCTGCTGTTATTCAGAGGCATATTCATCTCTGAGAGTGAAGGTAGAACCTAGTTATCATGGCTAGTTGCTGTTGAGAGCCTTGCCCTCCATGTATTTGTCTAAAGTCCACTCTTTGGGGTTCCATTCCTTTTATAATAATAATAATTTTATTATTTATACCTACCCATCTGGCTGGGTTTCCCCAGCCACTTTTGGGTCCTGCTGTAGCACGGAGATATGGCTTCAAATCCCTCCCTGGTCTCACACATGCCTGGGGCAAACTAGAACCTCCCACATTCAGTTCCACACCTGTGAAATGGAAATGTTTGCACCAGCAGGCTTTGTGTCATTGCCCTGAAATGAAGAAACCAAAGGCTGATCACATCATTTTGTACTCTTATGAGACTCAACTGAGTCATTAAGAGTGACCAGAACATCTCTAGTTGGAATTTCACCTCAACCAAGAGCACACTTGGTGACTCTAGCTTCCTCTTTCAACCTCATCCCCCTGCCCCAATCTATAAGACTGATTTATACTATAGGATTGAAATAGTACAAGGAAAGTACGTCAAACACTTTAAAAAGCATTGCAAAAATGTGAGGTGTCTTTTAACCTTTCATCCGAGGAGCTCCAAGAGCCACATACATTATGATTCCATTTTATGATTCCATTTTACCTTACAAAGTAGGCTAGACTAACAAATAGTGACTTGCGCAATGCAAGCAAGGTGTCTATCCTGTGGCCCTCCATAAGTTATTGGACGCCAGCTCCCACCAGCCCTAGCCAGCATGGCCAGTGGGCATGGCTGATGTGAGCTGGAGTCCAACAACATCTGGACCAGTCACCAGCTGGACCACTCTGGCCACATCCAAGAATATCACTGTGTTCAGTATACCCCACTGATTCTTGAAAATAACTCATCTTTTTGTTGTGGTGGTATTACTGTTTTAGTTTATGACTGCCCTTCACTTTGCAGACCCAGGGTGGGCTACAATGATTTAAAACACGGTATTAAAAAAAGGCACACCACACATTCCTATGGCAGTTTACTCGGAAGGAAGTCCCACTAGGCTCAATGGTTCTTTTAGATGTGGTTCTTGCACTGCAGAGTGCTGGATTAGATGCATGGGTGTAGCCAAGGGGTGGGGGAGGGCAATCAAAATCAATGCAAATCAATACAAATATGAGGTTCTCTCCCCCCCCCCACAAAAATCCTGGCTAGGCCCAGGATTAGATGACCCTTTGGACTATCCTCACCTTCCATCTGTTTCAGAAGAACCTGAGAGAAAGAATCATAGAACTGTAGAGTTGAAGTGGTGGTGGCAGAATAGTACCTGCTGCCTTAATGAAAGGAATCCTCTTTAATAGTTCCTATGGGAAGAGAGTTGTTAGCCACCCATACATTGTAAACATCTGTCTGTAACCTGGTGGAATTCAAAGCTTTCTGTTTATCATGGTGAGGCTCTTCTTGGCTTTAGCATTCTTCTTCTTTTTAATTTAAAAAAGGTCTCCACTTTCCAATATTCCTCGTGTAAGAGGTTCTTGTGTACATGCATATGTGCATTTTGAAGCACAATATCATTTTGTGAAATGAAAACCATTTGTTCTTGCAGAGCAGTAGCAGAATAGAATACACACTGCCCTTCACAATTGGAGCTAAATTGGAAAACAGTGTGGTTTTCCCGTTGACGACTATAAAACATTCCCAAGGTATAAAGTAAGGAATTCTCGTTATCTCTGGAAAAGATTCGTTTCTAGAGTGTTGCTCATTCCATTCTCCAAGTTAACTAGTTTTCACTTGGAGAGTTAATTGAAAAGGAGGCATGTTGTGTTGGAAAAGGCTCACCTGCAGTGTCATCAGAATGAGACAACAGAATTAGTCCTGATATACGGATCCTATGTGGGATGTGTAAGAGAGTGGGTTGCCTTGGGACACCAGATAGAAGCATTTAGATGGTTTCTGCATATGCCATAATTCTATGAAGATTCAGCAAATATGCAAAATATGGCCATTTTGGCTCCAGAAACTTGTATCCATGAACACGAGTCATATTCCTCCATGGATTGTGACTAACGTTAAACCTGCCCAGTTACAGATAAATAGTTCCCAATGAGATCTTTCCTTGGGCTGGTTTACTCATCCATATGCATATCTTGCTGTTCTGACACTTGCATCTGAAATACACATGAGCATGTGAAAAGTTTTGTTTTGTTTTAAGTCACTTTGGAGGGTATGAAAGTTCCTATTTGTGAGAACAGATCTGCAACATTTGCATGTGCCAAGTCACTCCTTGATGGTAAAAGGGTAAAGGGGACCCCTGACAGTTAAGTCCAGTCGTGAATGACTCTGGGGATGTGGCGCTTATCTCGCTTCACAGACCGAGGGAGGGAGCCAGTGTTTGTCCACAGACAGTTTTTCTGGGTCATGTGGCCAGCATGACTAAGCTGCTTCTGGTGCAACGGAACACCAAAACCAGAGCAGTGCACAGAAATGCCGTTTACCTTCTCACCGGAGCGGTACCTATTAATCTACTTGCACTTTTTGGTGTGCTTTCGAGCTGCTAGGTGGGCAGGAGCTGGGACCGAGCAATGGGAGCTCACCCCATCGTGGGGATTCGAACTGCTGATGTTTTGATCGGCAAGCCCAAGGCTCAGTGGTTTAGACCACAGTGCCACCCGCGTCCCTCCACTTGATGGTAATAGGCATCAAATAATGATTATGCAGATGCAAGGCAGGTTTTTGTCACACACCGAGGTCTCATACTCGGGCATAAGGTGGCAACCGATAGCAAGGCGTCTGTTGCAGATCTTGGTGTGCTGGCTGAGAGAGGGGAGAAGAGTGGGGTGTGGAGGAGCAGAATGCAGAATAAGGGATAAAACAAGGGGGGAAGGAGGTGAAGAGCTGTCTCCCTTCTCATACCCTTCTGATGAGATTTCATAGAAGTGTCAACTGATGGAATGCTGCATCCATGTCTAATTCTTTCTCCTCAAAGACTCCTTGCATTTCCCCTCCCCTCCCTTTCATAGTCCTTCAGCTTGCTAATTTAGCCAATAGAGAGTCCCAAATTATATTGTGTGGCTTGGAATAATTGTCTGAACGTTGTAATGATGGGCTGTGCTGGACTCAGCCTGATCTTTGTGTGTGTTGTGGAAACAAAGAACTTGCCAGGATGAGAAAGAAGAAGCCGACAGTGTGGTGCAGGGGAGATTTGGGCAATGACAACACATCACACGGCCTTCCCCAGCCTGGTGCCCTCCAGATGTTTGGGAGTACAGCTCTCACCAGTCCCAGCCAGCACAACTGTGCAAAATGCACATTAGAGCAGAATTTACTGTTGGAGTAGCAGATGTACTTGTCAGCAGCAGTCAGCAAAGGCTTTGCTCCCAGATCTGGAAGGAAGACATGGAACAGGCCTGGCATTAGCTGAGGAATAAAACAAGCAAGATATGGGAGGTTCCTGATAGGAACTTCTGATCTCTCTCCCTCTCCCTCTCCCTCTCCCTCTCCTTTTCTTTCTGTGTCTCTCTTTAGAGCAGCCATGGGGGATTCTGATCAAAGCAGCAGTGCTGGGAAGGAGACTTTTAACCCATTCCCTCCTGCACCATTTCCCCAATCTAAATCATTTCCCCACCTCCCAAGCTGCTATCAGTCCTGCAACAGAAGAAAAAAAAAATGCAGGCATGTTACAAGAACATGTATTCCTCCCCACCCCTGTGTAAATAACAAGGAATGGCAGAGGGGAGCAGGATTAAACACCCCCTTTATAAGAGCACAAGAACATCAGAAGAATTCTGCTGGGTCAGGCCAAAAGTAATAATAATAATTTATTATTTATACCCTGCCCATCTGGCTGGGTTTCCCCAGCCACTCTGGGCAGCTTCCAACAAAACATTAAAAATACAATAAAACATCAGACATTAAAAACTTCCCTAAACAGGGATGCCTTCAGTTCATATAGGTTGGCATTCTGTTCTTACACTGGCCAACCAGAGGCATAGGAAAAGCCCCAGAGCAGGAGCTGAGTGCAGTTGCCTTCTGCCTTTGCCCTGGGAGGTAGGACAGGAAGATGCTCTGATGAAAACCGGAGCCTCTCCCCAGCTTTGCTTCTGTATTAAGATAAAAGGGGAGGAACGTGGGGCAATCTACTCTGCCATGGTTGCTTTGGTCTTCTTGAGGACACAACTTTTTATTGACAAACTGCAAGAGAGAAGATCTGATGGGCTTAATGTGAAATCCCCCTTGGCCCTGAACTGTCCGTCTGCATCTCACCCACAAGCCCTGATGTCGTAATGCTTAAGGCCTAGATCCAAAGAACTGCAAAAAGGGGGACGTGGGCTGATGGGGGTCTCCTGTTTCTCAGGCAACCATCCCTCATGGCAAACTTTTATTGAAACCAAGGGGAGTTTCTACACTGACTTTAGAAGGGGAGGGGGAGGCTGCTGTTTGTGGAAAGGAAACAAATATGTGACAAAAATCTATTCATAATGCCCAGGCCCTCAAAATGTGCCAAAAATAGTTCTTTGGATGCCAGCCACAGCATTTGCATGGGGCTTGAGAGTGTTGGAATTGTTTCACGTTCTCTTCGTGATCTTTTTGAAAGGCCAGTGGGTTAGCTCAGTATTATTCTCCCCACATTGCAGAGGGAAGAGGAAAAAGCCGCGAGGAGAGTGACTTGCTTATTTGAGTTTGCAGCACAGGTGAGATTGGAAAGGAAGACTTAGCAGAGCATTCCTTCCGCTGCTCTGTTTCTCCACTGCCTGTCAAATCATATGCAACTTCTTATTTTGATCAGCTTTAAGCAGATAATATCTCTGAGCAGCCTTCACCAACTGAGACTCTCCAGAGGCTTTAGAGTAGACTATACTCCCTTTGGAGCTGTGTTACTCGCACAAAGCAGCAACGCATGTGCAAAGGGGCTGTGTGTTTAGCCCTGTCTGTGAGGTTGTGAAGGGATAAACTCTGCCTCCACAGTCAGAGGTGTGGGAAGAAAAACATATGAATCTCTGTGCTGGGTAAATAACAAAAGAATTGGCAGGGTCAGTCTAGATTTAAAACATGCGGCTAAACTTCTGGGGACTAGTAGTAGAGTTTAATTTCAAAGTCAAGCTGCAGTATAGCATGGGAATTTAGGCTGTTAAACCTTTTCCATTTCCTGTCTCGTCCACTAGCAAAGTGCTTCTCCCTTTTTACTCCTCCTGCAATGAACAGACCACACACTCTTAAGCCAAAGGTCAGAGTCATGAATTTATCCAAGCAGCAGCAAGGAGAACACAGGCAGAATACCCTTGGGTAGAAAATACAGAAAGATAGCTTCAAACAGGTGTTCTAAGCTTGGAGCTTAGCTTGGACACACCTTCCTCGGTCAGTTACATGGTGCAGAGAGAAACAGAGCAGAACCTCCAAGTGTCCCTATTTTCCAGGGACATCGCTGATTTAGAGAAGCCATCTCGGTTTCTGATTTGATCCCGGAATGTCCCGTTTTTCTTTTGGACGTCCCTATTTTCACTGGAGGGTATGGAGTTATCTGACCCCCTCGAGCTATATAGGGAAGTTTTTAAAAATGTTTAATGTTTTATTATGTTTTATATATGTTAGAAGCTACCCAGAATGCTGGGGCGACCCAGTAAGATGTGTGGGGTATAAATAGTAAAATTATCATTAAGGAATGAGATGTCCCTATTTTCATTGGAGAAATGTTGGAGGATATATGAGACAGGGAACAGGAAGTGAAGGCTTGACTTCCTCCCTCATTGGAAAAAGAGGGGGTGTGACATAGCCAACTCTAGGAATCTAACTCTGTGGTCTTAACCCTTTCGTGCACTAACTAACACTCACGCATAGTTATGTTTGAATGCAATTTCAAACAAGAGGCAGGAATGCTTCTGAACACCAGTTTCAGGGAACCACAGGTTGGGAAAGAGCTGCTGTATTCAGGTCCTGCTTGCAGGTTCCCCACATGTTGGCAATGGTGAGAACAGGATGCTGGACTAGATGGGCCATTGGCCTGATCCAGTAGGCTCTACTTCTTAAGCTGGGAGACTCTTCTATCTCTTTAGGTTCCTTCATGTGCTTTAAAACCATAGAAGAATAGAGCTCTAAATTGCACAGGGGGTGTATCCTGAGATTTGTTTTTATGTATCTCTTTAAAAGATTTTTAGCCCACCTTCCTGGACATGCTGCCCTCAAGATGAGTCTTGCAAGTCTCAAAATGCATGGAAAGACAATTAGAAAATAAGACATACACACTCACTCACACACACACGCACACGTATGCTAACAGCACAATTCAGCCAAAGATTCCCCACTTTAGAAGGGGGACTTGCACTGCCCAAGGGCAGGGCTAAATGTGCAGCCACTGTGTGTCTTCCCCCGCCTGAGAGCTCTTCTGATGTTTGAACTACATCAGTTCCCATGTCATTTAGACATGCTGGCTGGGGCTGATGGGGACTGTAGTCCAAAACTTCTAGAGGTCACTGGGTTGCAGAAAGTTCCTCTAAGGTCATGCTTAGAGGTTCTGTCATTGGTCGTGGGAAACATTTGCTGTTCCAGTTAGTAACTTAATTTTCTGGACAAACGCACCATGCACATAAATATGCTCAGCGTACAAGACAACAAGCTCAAAGCTCACAACACTGACACATCCCAGCAAATGCAAGGATCAGAGGTTGCAAACTGCAAATCTGAAATTAGCGCTTGCATCAAAGGGAGAAGAGTGTTTCCAATTTTGATGTGCCCTAGAAGATTAACACCTCTCCCAATGACTCAGATGGGCAGACACACAACAGCTGTGTAAAAGCTGCTATGAAAATACCGAACCAGTATCAAAGACAACTGCATTTGCTACTCATCCACAGCAGGAAAAATGGCAAAGAAACACAGAATATCACATCACCGATGCTCTCCTAGTGCAAGTGATTAATCTCTGTCAATAGCAGCCGTGTTTGTATTCTGAAAGCTTCTTGAAGTTTGAGCCAGGCAGTTGTTCTCTGGAATAATACTCCATCGCAGGGGGCTGGGTGATTTTGAGCTTTCAAAATGTACTCTTTCAAAATGGTTTCCTATAATTCATGTCCCAAATAATGATGACGACAAGGTGAACAAATCCCCTGATGAGGACCAAAATTTTTCATTGAATTACTCCAACTTGTGAGAAGCATTTTCAAAGTAATTCTCTAAACAATGCTCTCTGATGCTCTACAAAAATGGCAATAGCATTGTTTTAAAAAATATCTTGATTTGCTTTAGGGATTATTGTGGTGCTGAGAGAGTAGCAGCTGCAAGTAGTGACGGCCTCTGGTGCTTCCAAATTTTCTTTTAAGCATACAAGCAGAGCCAGAAATTTATTAATGTTTCTTGGAACAAAAGTTCCTTGGTCAACCTTTCACAGGAACAAAATCAGGATCCGTCTGAGGAGAGACTCACCATCGGATGTTGTTTTTTAGGGGTGGGGAGGAATATGTGTTTATTTAGAAGATCGGGCAAAGCTGATCTTTAAAGCAACATTGGATCCCTCCCAAGCAATCATCAGCTCCTCCTTTTGTCTCCTTTGTGAGCCATATTAAAATTCCCAAATTGTTTCTGTCTTCCCCTGAGGAAGTAGGGTTTGTGCCCAGGCTAGCAGCTACCAGCCATCAAAGCCACCAAGCAGATGGACCTGTGATCATCTTGTGAGGCCCTTCTTTGTGTGCTTCCTCCACAAGAGGTCCAAAGGGTGGCAGCACAAGAACTGGCCTCTTATGTGGTGAGCCCCAAGGAGATTTGCACATTTCTCTATCCGTGGGGGTAAAGGTGGGGTTCCCCAGACTGGCAGAGCAAAAAGCCCCTGTGATTTCCCCTTCAGCTCCTCGTAAGCATCCCTTGTGCTACAACCCCGTCCTTCATCCCAGAAATGCAGGAGGTGTGCACCTTAGGAACTCGCAATGGTACTGTGTGTGTGTTGTGATAAATAGGTGGAAATACAGTATGCTGTTCATGTGCTTGAACTGATATGTTCTAGTGAGTGTCTGAATCACTTCTCAACAAGATGTTTGGTCTGCCATGAACATCTGTAAGGTCTCAGCTGGCTGCACACAAGAGCTCCTCTGAATATCAAGTAAAGAATGAAGGTTTTCCATACCCAAATGGCAAACGCTTTGCAAAACAAGGCAGTACAGTACAGGCTAACACTGCAGTTTAACTCTGGCAATTTCATAGGTCCGTTTCCTTTTGGCTTTGCTTTTTGGGATTAGCTGCCTGTCCTTCTGGGTTTCATGGTGCTCTGAAACCCGGTGGTATCCCAACCTAATGCCCTCCAGTGCTTTGTGGACTGCAACTCCCATCAGCCCCCAGCCAGCACAACCATATGACCTTGGTGCTGATGGGAGCATGGTCATGCTGGGGGGAGATGCCAGGTTCAGCCCCAGCATTTCCAGGTAGAGCTGGAAGAGACACTCACCTGAAATGCTGGAGAACAGCTGCGAGCCATTGTGCACAAGGGTGGTGGATTGTGCTGGATTAGTGGGCTGATGGTATAAGGCAGCTTAATTCTGCTAAGCAACTGTCCACAGTGCAAAGAAGTTGTTCCTTTTGTCTGACCAGAATCTCATGAAAATCAGTTTCATCTGATGACCTGCACTGCAGGGGGTTGGATGTCTTGTAATTTTTTTAATAGACCTCTATCATGCTCCTCCAATTGTCTTTTTGAGCCCCTCCCTGACCAAAAAGTTGCAAACGCTTTATCTTTTCCTTATACAGAAGGTTTACCAACCCCTATCTTGTTTTGGTGGCCCATTTCTGAACACCCCAAAGCTCTAGGGCATCATTTTGGAGATAGATGGAGCACTGTGTAGGGAAAACTGGGCTTCCGAAGGGTATGTACTAAGGACCAAGGAAAGCAAAATGATGAGCTTTGGTGCCTTTTCCAAGGTCTCATGCCTTAGAAGGGCAACTAAGGATCACAGCTCCCAAGTTGTCTCACAACATATAAAAAAGATAAAGCAGATTCATTACAGAACTGCAAACCATAAAACCACAATCAACAAAATGCTAAAACATCTAAAAACATTATAATGGCAGCAATAAAGCAGTATAAGCAGAAAGCCCATATAAATATAAATGCTACCAATAAATCCAATAAGTTTACAAACTGCAGCAGGAAAATGCAAACTAACTAAAATATCAAGTTGAAGGCACTTTGGGGTTTTTTTGCAAAGTCTCTGGAGTCCATTTAAAAAACCATCAGTGTAGGGTCCACACATACCTGCCATGGGAAGGGGCTCCATAAACATGGGGACATGGCTGAAAATGAGCCAGTCTTTATGCCTGCCAATGCAATACTTCTGATAGAATCACAGAATTGTAGAGTTGAAAGGGCTACCAAGGGCCATCTAGTCCAGCCCCCTGCAATGCAGGAATCACAGCTAAATCACCCCTATCTGACCTCCCTGGTTGTGGGCTCTTGAGGAGTCGCAGGGGGCAATCCTAAGGAGCAGGCAGGTTTGTTCAGGTACAGGCAGTCCTTTCAAATAATTTGTTTTGAGCTTAAAATTTTAAAAGCTTTTAAATTGGGCCCAGAAACAAACTGGCAACTAGTTCAACTCATGCCCAATAAATGTTATATACTCCAATTGCCTTCAAATGAACAGCTTCAGGTAGTCAGCCCCACGTAGAGACATAACACCAGTCTAATCTGGACATAATCAAGATTGTGGCAAGCTCTGCTTTTTCTCGATAAGGTTGCAACTGGCAAATCAGCCTAAGCAGATAAAAGGTCCTCCCAGCCCCTCCTGCACTTCTACTGACAGTGCCAAGCGTAGGAATTGCTTGTCATATTGATGTTGCTGAGATTTTTAGCCCTCTGCTCAGCTAAAAAAGGCTCACAGTGAAGATTTAGACCCTTCAGAAGCCTTTGTTTGAACTCGCCTCCTTAGGAATCTTGACTTTGCAGCAATCTCCTCACAACAGCATCTTTGACATCATGGGCTCAGTTTCAGCTGATGCAGCCTGAGGATGCAGACAAGGCTACTCCCTCAAACTTAGCCCCCCTTGGTTTATTAAGGCATGTCTTCAGGGGGTTGGCGGTCTGGGTCCAGGATCAACACATTCTTTTTTAAAAGTATCTTTATATTGCTTTGTCACATGCAATAAACCACAACAATAGCAAGTAAGTAGTCTTATTTCTTAGGAAACAAGCATAACAGCAGCTTAAAGGTGGAACCAAGTTTATGATAAATATTAAAGTCTCTAATGCAATAAGTGTCTCTCTAAGGTGTGACTGATTGTTGTGTCTCATATGGGAGATAAATGGATGCCAAGTGTTGCAAAAGAATAAAGTCAGGGCAGCCCCGTGGGATTCTTCTGCCTGAAGTGTGCTGCTTCACCTGGTCTCATGGGTGGGCTGGCCCTGGATCTTGCCTCTGACTGCCTTGACTGGACAGGTCAATTTCTCAGCCAGAGCAGCAGGCTACACCTGAGCAGAACATAAGTCTGTCAACAGGCCTGTTATAGAAAAACATTTAATGAGCAGTGACCAGCAAAAATGTCAGTATATCCTGATGAGTTACACGTTGGCATCTTAGAAGACGTGTTGATTCAACCACCTTGAATCAACATTCAACCACCTTGGACTTACTGGTTTGTGACAACTACCGGTAATGCCCAGTCACAGGCTCCCCCCTTTTGGAGAAGGTGACTGAGAGGGTTGCGCCAGCACAGTTGCAAGCATTCTTGGCTGAAATTGATTACCTCAGGGTTCAGAGCAGATTATATTCAGAGCAGAAATATTGACCACTCTGCAGAGCTGTTGTGAGATACCATCTGTGAATCTCACACTAAACACACTAAAGCATAATGTCATTGCCACCTGATTATTACTGCATTTTTACACACAAAAAGGGGAGGTGACTATTTTCCTTAGACAAATGCAGGAAGCAGGAGCCTTCCCCCAGCTTTTGTTGAAGGAAACCAAGAGCGCTGTGTATGCCATCCTGCTGGGTCTCTTTGGCCTTGAAGGGCCAGTGACAGATTGGTTTATTGCTCCCACTGGGTTAGGGATCAGGGTATTTTGGGATCTTTCCTCTGTACTGCTGCTTGGAAATAAGGAAGGACAAGGAAACATGCTAGTTTTGAGAAACAGTTTCCCCTCTTCATCTCTGGGGGTTCCAAGTGTCTCCAGAGCACTGGCATAGAATCATAGAATCATAGAAGAGTTGGAAGAGACCACAAGAGCCATCGAGTCCAACCCCCTGCCAAGCAGGAAACACCATCAGAGCACTCCTGACATATGGTTGTCAAGCCTCTGCTTAAAGACCTCCAAAGTAGGAGACTCCACCACACTCCTTGGCAGCAAATTCCACTGTCGAACAGCTCTTACTGTCAGGAAGTTCTTCCTAATGTTTAGGTGGAATCTTCTTTCTTGTAGTTTGGATCCATTGCTCCGTGTCCGCTTCTCTGGAGCAGCAGAAAACAACCTTTCTCCCTCCTCTATGTGACATCCTTTTATATATTTGAACATGGCTATCATATCACCCCTTAACCTCCTCTTCTCCAGGCTAAACATGCCCTTAGCCGTTCCTCATAAGGCATCGTTTCCAGGCCTTTGACCATTTTGGTTGCCCTCCTCTGGACACGTTCCAGTTTGTCAGTGTCCTTCTTGAACTGTGGTGCCCAGAACTGGACACAGTACTCCAGGTGAGGTCTGGCCAGAGCAGAATACAGTGGCACTATTACTTCCCTTGATCTAGATGCTATACTCCTATTGATGCAGCCCAGAATTGCATTGGCTTTTTTAGCTGCCGCGTCACACTGTTGGCTCATGTCAAGTTTGTGGTCAACCAAGACTCCTAGATCCTTTTCACATGTACTGCTCTCAAGCCAGGTGTCACCCATCTTGTATTTGTGCCTCTCATTTTTTTTGCCCAAGTGCAATACTTTACATTTCTCCCTGTTAAAATTCATCTTGTTTGTTTTTGCCCCGTTCTCTAATCTGTCAAGGTCGTCTCTTCTATGCCAGGGACAACTAGTGACCCTCTCACTGTGATGAGATCAAGGCTCTTCTCATCACAGGCACCAGAGACATGCTCTTACATGCCACCCCAATCTCTGAGTAGTGAGAGATTCCAGCTACTTACCCAGTTCTGGTTTCCTTGGAAAGAGGAAACTGTGGTTGTTTTTAGGATATATTGTTTTATTTACACACACATAAGGTGGAGGGACTCACAGCAATAACACCCCAAAAAATCTTGCCTCTCCAGTGGTCACAACTTTGGATCCAGCACACAGCAAGCAGGTCTCTGTGTCTCCAGCTCCCAGCCTTCTTCCAGCTCATCCCCTTATACACAAACACCCCAACTATTTTTCTCCTAGGTAGCAGCTGGAGGAGGAGGGTGGAGAAAAGGCCCATCACTTAGCCTTTAGGGCACCATCACTGACTCCTTTTGGAAATGAAGCATTGTCCAGACCCGTTAGATATTACTGAAATCTCCAAAACAAAACAGAAACATCAAATGATACATCCAACATATTCATACAATGTATTGTGCTGTCCAGCACAGGCCCAGAATCTTAGAAATAAAATACAACTCCAATAATTAGAAGGTGTCTCTCTCTCTCCCCTATTCCAGCCTGCCTTCCCCTGCTTAAGGCTAGGCAGCTCTTGGAGAGCTATTGACATCCTTTTGTTCTGTGTGGGATTCAGAGAAAGAAAAGCCACCACCCTTTCAAGATGGCGGATTTGCAAGACAACAGCCTCATCACATGATCAAAAGTTGCATTCAGGTTAGAGCTAGAAAACAACCAACACATAACCAGTAACCCTTTAAGGAGCTTAGCAATCACCTAGAAAGCTACTGTGGAAAGACCCAAATGGTAGCAATATACATTTAGTTATTCTTCATGTTAAACCTTCATTAATACACATAAGCATTTTCCCATTTCTGTGTGAATTAAATTGTGTGAGATCGATACAGGATCTCAAAGCAGCTATCTTATTACAAAAGAATTTCAGAAACAGACTTGAAAGGGAAGTTGCTGAATTACGGTACAACTTATCACTAAACTGAAAACTATGGAGAGACCTGGTCTTAACAGAGATATTGGATTCCTGTCTCATTATATATGCTAATCATCTGCATACTATCCCTTGTTTTTTCCTGTAGGACAAATTGCAATTGTTAACAGTCATCAACAGGTTTACCATACCCACTGAATCAATCACCCATCTCCTACTACCCTCCTGAGAAAAACCCCACCCCACCCTCCCACCTATATATAAGAGTCTGTTGACTTCTGTTGCAGTGTATCTGAAGAAGTGTACATGCACACGAAAGCTTATACCAAGAACAAACTTAGTTGGTCTCTAAGGTGCTACTGGACATTTACACACACACACACACCACACACACACACACACACACACACACAGACTACATCAGACCAACACAGCTACCTACCTGAATTAAACCAATTATACTTAACTGACCCTGTGGAAATGGCCCTCAGACGCATCAATGTTCCCTTAGGACTCTTCTCTCCTAGTCAGAGCTTGCCAAATGACTCCTCTGACAGCTCCTCCATCAGTCACAGTTCTTTCACTGCCACCACCTGATTTCCATTCTTTTCACTCAAGTGTTTATAGCACCTCGACACTTTTTTACTCACCTCCAGGACATTTCCATCACCCCCTTTCTCTCCCACATATTCACCCTCCTCCACCTTCTCCCAGTAAAAGAAAGCACTTCTTCATGCTGCACAGACTATGGAACTCCCTCCCACAGGAGGCGGTGAGGGCCACCAACTTGGATGGCTTTAGAAGAGGATGAGACAAATTCCTGGAGGAGAGGGCCATCAATGGCTCCTAGCTAGGATGGCTTTGCTCTGCCTCCACAGCTTCAGTTCCCCCTGCAGGAGGCGAGAGTACTTGCATGCTCAGCTTCTCTTCTGCTTGGCCCCTGTGAGAACAAGATACTGGGCTAGATGGCCCATTGGCCTGATCCAGCAGGCTCTTCTTATGTTCTGAACCATTTCTTCATAGCACACACTCTTCCCTTTCTCCTCTCTATCACTCTTAATGCCCTTGTGTTCAGCCCCCACAACCCGCAGTCTTCCAGACGCTTCCTATCCACTCTGTGACCTTTTGTCCATCTCTCCTCCCGACTAGCTTGCTCATTGCACTCTTGCTTGATTTCTGACTCCTGACTTTCCAAGTGTTTCTGCTATGTTGTTTTAGCTTGTCAGCTCCTCAGGCCTCTTGGCTCTCCTTTGGTTCCCTGCTTGGGGACGCCCCCACACCCCACACCTCTGTGGCTTTTTCTCCCTGCCAGTTGGGCATAGATCCTTTGTCGCCATTGAGTCCGCCCCCACATTTCTGGGATGTGCAGTGCTCCACTTGGAGATGCTCTGCCCGCCCACTGGAGCTCTGAGGAGGCAGCAGCAGAAGAGAAGGATGTGAGTCATCATGGACCTTTTGGATGGAAGAAAAGGGAGCCGAGGAAAGAGAGGGTGCCCTTTTATTTCTCAAGCACCTACCATGAAAACATCTTGGGGGGATTAAAATAAGCCCCATTCACAAGACAATAACAATACAATAATTCCAGCTGCATTAACTGTCAGGACGAAAAGTAGCCTAAACGGTCAAAACAAATGGCTCACATCTGAAGCCTTGGATGGGTTTAAAAGAGGATTGGACAGACTCATGGAGGAGAAGGCTATCAGTGTCTACTAGCCATGAGGCCTGTGTTCTGCCTCCATGGCCAGAGACAGTGAGGCTTCTGAATGCCAGTGGCTGGAAGCTGTGGGCTTCCCAGTGGGGCATATGGTTGGCCCCTGAGAGATCAGGGTGCTGGGTGAGGTGGGCCATTGGCCTGATCCAGCAGGTGTTCTTATTTTATTAAAGGCCTCGGTAAACAATAAAAATATGTAAATGAAAGACAAATATGAAGGAGGAAAAACCAGAGGGGAGAAGTTAAGTCTTGAAGAACATTTCAAAAGGTGCAAGAGGAAACCTGAGGTTGAGAATCCCAGCAGGAGAGGCGGAAGAGGGCAGCAGAGGAGAAGGAGGGGTTGAAACTCAGAGTACATGTGAAAAGGGTCTAGGGGTCTTGGTGGACCACAAGCTTAACATGAGTCAACAGGTTGATGCAGCAGCAAAAAAAGCTAATGTGATTTTAGGCTGCAACAACAGAAGTCTAGTGTCCAGATTCAGGGAAGTAATAGTCCCACTCTATTCTGCCTGGTCAAACCACACCTGGGATACTGTGTCCAGTTCTGGGCACCACAATTTAAGAAGGACATTGACAAGCTTGAAGGTGTGCAGAGGAGGGCAACCAAGAAGATCAAGGGTCTGGAAACTAAGCCTTATGAGGACCTTTTGAAGGAGCTGGGTGTGTTTAGCCTGGAAAAGAGGAGACCGAGAGGAGATATGATGGCCATCTTCAAATATCTTAAGGGCTGTCACATGGAGGAGGAAGCAAGCTTGTTTTCTCCTGCTCTTGAGGGTAGGACTCAAACCAATGGCTTCAAGTTACAAGAAAGGAGATCCCAACTAAACATTCAGAAAAACTTTCTGACAGTAAGAGCCGTTCAGCAGTGGAACAGACTCCCACGAGAGGTGGTGGACTCCCCTTCCTTGGAGGTTTTCAAACAGAGGTTGGATAGCCCTCTGTCATGGATGCTTTAGCTGAGATGCCAGCATTGCAGAGGGTTGGACTAGATGACCCTAGGGGTCCCTTCCAACTACAGTATATGATTCTATGAAAGCAGCATTCAGGACCTAGGCACGTCTGGATTGTGAGGTCTCTTGGCCTAGTGGAGTCTGAGCTTGTTGTGAGAGGTTTTTTCTTCTTTTGCAAGGCCCTGGCAAGGGAGTGAAAAATGCTTCAGGGTTCAGCTGTGTGCTGTGACTTCTCTCCCCAAATATTCAGAGAACATTTCAAACGGCAGACATACCGGTAATTAAATGATGCACAGCTGGTGTGGAATATGCCTCGGGAGTGTTTGACTGCGATTCCCAGTGCACTTCCTCTTGAGTCAACACCATGGAAATCAAGGGGACTTACGACTAAGTCCATTTAGGGCTGGGCTTTCATAATTTAATTGGATGGCTGCTGCGCGAGGCTGTTCCCCAGCTTGATAGCCTATAAATCTGACATGGGAGTCAGGCTGTAAAAATTCTCCCAGTGGCTTAAAAAGGCTGTTTATCACAGCTGACTTTCAATTGTTTCCTTTTCTGTAGTTTGCACACAAGCGATGGCCCATTCCACAACTCGTAACTTTCATGAGAAACTGATTGCATGACAAGGGAAAAGGGACTTGCTCCATTTGTGCTCTCCCTCTCCTGACATTTCAGCAATAACCTCTAATGAAGCATCACACGGTTTCCTCGTGAAGATTTTATTCTCCTAATGTTTTATATTTTCAAGACTCCTCTGGGTGTGTGCATCCAGCACCACAGGCATAGAAAACCATAGGTCAGCCTTTGGCAACCTGGTGCCCTCCAGATGTTTTTCGACATCAACTCCCATGAGCCCCAGCCAGCACAACCATAAGAAGAGCCAATGGGAGCACAGCCATGCTGCCTGGGGCTGATGGGAACTGGAAGCAGAAACACCTGGAGGGCACCAGGTTGGGGAAGGCTGCTTCAAATACTTGCTAAATTTCTCACACAATCTCAGGCCTCTCCTTTTGCAGCTGGAGGCAGAAATGCTTCTGAATACCAGCTGCCAGAAACCACAGGAGGGGACGGGGCTCTTGTGAATCCTCCTTGAGATTTCCCATAGGCATCTGACTGGCCACTGTGAGAACAGGATGCTGGTCTAGATGGGTCATTGGCCTGATCCAGCTCTTATGATGGGTGTGGTGGAGTTTAGTCTGCTCATTCCTGTTCACCCTTGTGGACAAATAGCCTTTACATGTCTGTGAACATTTCAGGACCCTTTGGGATGGATGGCATCTCATAAAAATGTCAGATGTGCTTATTGCGCCCCTCTCCTTGCCTTCATTGAGGCTGGAATGAGGCCTTCGCTTAGCTCTACAGTCACCCTTCGGAAAACAACAAACAACTCAGTTCTTTCCAATTGTTTTCCTCTTGTGCTAAGGACCATCTGGGTGCCATGTTGAACTTGAGAAATGCTTTGTTGTCATGGAAATATCTGAAAAGCCACAATGTAATAGTAAAATAAGAAAAAGTGGTGTCGCTTTATGTGTCGTTCCTCTTTTACTTGAGGTGGAAGTATCTGGAGTGTTAAGTTTTTGTGCTTGGCAGTGGGCCCATTCTGTTTCAGTCCTGCTGATAAATACAGCTCTATTCACTCATCGCTCAGGATCTGGAGTCCTCTGGAAGGTGGGGCCCTGCCTGTTCCCATCACTGAGCAGGTGCAGGTCACTGCTGAGGAGGGCGGACTGGGAACGGTCACCACAACTGTGTGTTCCAAACCATCACTCAACATGAGCCTGACACCTAAGCTCCCACCAACTATTAAGGTCCAATGGAAGATTCTTGCTCAGAGTTACTTTGTTTAGTGGGTTTGCTAACCTGTGATTGTGTTTAGAATGTTATAACTGCTTTTAGAATGCTTAAAAAAAAAGTTTTATTGTGGATGTGTTCGCCACTCTGGGCAGATTGCAGAGGAACAGCTGTGTATGCTGGAAGACAGGACAAATAATAAAAATGTACTTCTTCACACAACACATAGTTAAACTATGGGACTCACTCTCACAGGAGGCAATGATGGTGACCAAATAGAGGGCTGGACAAATTTATGGAGGAGGATACAGCAAACAGTGGCTACTAGCCCTGATGGCTCTGCTCTGTCTCCATGGTCAGATGCAGGAATGCTTCTGAATACCAGTTGCTGGAAGCCAGAGGAAGGGAGAGGGCTGCTCTTGTGATCAGGTCTTGCTTTCCAGTTTCCAAAAAGGCATCTGGTTGGGCACTATGAGGGCAGGATGCTGGACCAATGGGCTGTTGGCTTGATCCAGCCAGCTCCTCTGATGTTCTTGGTGCTGACCTTTAAAGCCCTAAATGGCCTCAGCTTTGTATACCTGGTCTCCACCTCCACCGTTCAGCCTGGAGACCGAGGTCCGGCTCTGAAGGTCTTCCCCCACTGCGAGATGTGAAGTTACAGGGAACCAGGCAGAGGGCCTTCTTAGCAGTGGCCCCTGCCTTTCTTTGACATCTCACTCATGTGACTCTTTGGCCTTTGCTTGGGTATCACACGAGCTGCCAAGGCAAGGAGAGCAACAACTGGCTAAGCTGACACATTGCCAAGGAGGATTCGGAAGGTTATACCACTGCACAGCACATCAGCTCAGAAAAGCTTTGTTTCCTATAATGCAGTCAGCAACACAGTGCCCACAAATCCTCATGCTCTGCTTTGGTCTGCTGAGCTGCACAGCTGGCCATTGGTTAGGGTGAGTCAGTTGGCTCAGGTGGTATCTGCTGGGGGTCAGCTGCCCCCTGCTTGCTCCTCCTGAGCTCCCCTCAGCTCTGTTGGATGGGAGACCTGGGAATGCTGCATGGACTGTGCTGACCACCCTGAACTCACCTGCTGCCTCAGGTGAGGTAGCAGATGCTCCTTGTTCAACAGTGTTGAAGTTAGAGTCAGCTGCCGGTCTGCTTGACTCCTCTGCATGGAGCGGAGAGAGGTGCGTTGGGCTGGCCCTGCTGAGCTGTGGCTCACCTGTCCTTTTTATGTGGGGACCCAGAGGCATCTGGCTCACTCCTCTCAAAAAGCACACACTAGACTTCAACTAGATACAAATTAAGTATAGTGGTACCTCAGGTTACAGACGCTTCAGGTTAGATGCTTCAGGTTACAGACTCCGCTAACCCAGAAATAATACCTTGGGTTAAGAACTTTGCTTCAGGATGAGAACAGAAATCGTGTGGTGGTGGCGCGGCGGCAGCAGGAGGCCCCATTAGCTAAAGTGGTACCTCAGGTTAAGAACAGTTTCAGATCCCAAGGAAATAAGGAAGGCCTTTTTGGATTTCTACAGAGGACTCTACAAAAATAGTGAAAGGAACAATTTGAGAAAAATAGAAAGATTTTTAAAATGGAAGAACATAAAAAAGATTTCGACAGTGGAGAAAGAAAAATTGAGTGCCTTAATTGAGGTAGAAGAAATAAAAGAAGCAATAAAGGAATTTAAAAAAGGGAAAGCCCCAGGTCCAGATGGGTTCACTCGTAGTTATTACAAAGAAATGGAGTCAGTTTTGCTGACTCCATTGCAAGAAGTAATGAATAATATTCTTAAAGAAAGAGAAATACCAGAGACATGGAAGGAGGCACTAATCACATTAATCCCCAAACAAGATTCAGATTTATTCAGATTTATTACAGATCAAAAATTACAGACAGATCTCCCTATTAAACATAGATTACAAGATCTTCGCGGGAATTTTGGCAAGGAGACTGAAAAATATATTGGTAGAAAGCATACACAAAGACCAAGCGGGCTTTTTGCCGGGTAGGCAAATGAAGGACAACATAAGAAATATAGTAAATATTATAGAATACTTATCTGACAGGTGTGATAAACAAGGTTTGTTGTTGTTCGTGGATGCAGAGAAAGCATTCGATAATATAATCTGGGATTTCCTGCTGAAACAATTGGAATATATGGAGGTTGGCACCGAATTCTTTAATGGGGTAAAGGCAATCTACACGGAACAAAAGGCAAAACTGATAATAAATAATGTGGAGACAGCAGAAATAAGAATAGCAAAAGGAACAAGACAGGGATGCCCACTGTCCCCATTGTTATTTATAATGGTGCTAGAAGTCCTCCTAAATTCAATAAGAGAAAACAAGGGGATAAAAGGAGTAACAGTTGGGCAGAATGAATACAAAATTAAGGCATTCGCAGACGATCTGGTTGTAACAATGGAGGATCCAAGAGATTCAATAAAAGAGGTACTCGAAGAATTTGACCAATTCGGAAAAGTAGCCGGCTTCAAATTAAATAAAAGGTAAACAAAAATCATAGTAAAGAATATGGATACAGATAAAATCGAAGAACTACAAAAAGAAATGGCGATAGAGGTGGCCAGAAAGGTAAAATATTTAGGAATATGGGTAACGCCAAAAAACATAGACTTATTCAAAAATAATTATGAGACAGTATGGAAAGGAGTTAAGAAAGATATTGAAACGTGGGGTAAGCTGAAACTGTCATTCTGGGGTAGAATAGCCACAATCAAGATGAGTGTGCTCCCAAAAGTGTTGTTTCTGTTTCAGAACATTCCTGTAATCAAGGGTATAAAGATATTTAAAGACTGGCAGAGAGTGATCTCAAAATTCGTCTGGCAGGGCAAGAAACCAAGAATAAAATTTAAACTGTTGACAGATGTGAAGGAAAGGGGGGGCTTTGCCCTGCCAGATTTGAAATTATATTATGAGGCGTCGTGCCTATGCTGGGTCAAAACATGGATAAAATTGGAAGATAAGGAAGTGCTAGACTTAGAGGGATTTAACAACAGATTTGGGTGGCACGCCTATCTATGGCATGAAAAGAGAAAAGTACACAGGGGTTTTGAAAATCATATCTTTAGAGGTCCATTGATTGAGGTATGGGAGAGGAATAGAGACATGTTAGAACCCAAAACACCCCATTGGCTATCGCCACTAGAAGTCACGAGCGTTAAAAAGATTAACATGAGAGATAATTGGGCTACCTATGAACAACTGTTAATAAAAGAAGAAGGAAAGTGGAAAATGAAGCCGTATGATCAGGTCAAAGAGAAAGTCTATGATTGGCTGCACTATTTCCAGATAAATGGAATGTTTAGGAAAGATATTACAGACAAAGGATATGCTGACAAAGATTCTAGATTCCAGATTGAGATATTGAATAACAATTATAAAATTCTATCCAAAATGTACAACCAGTTACTGGAATGGAATTTAATAGATGAGGAAGTAAAGTCGGTAATGACACATTGGGCTAGAGATATCGGTCACAATATATATTTCGAAGCATGGGAGAAACTTTGGAAAAAACATCTCAAGTTTACAGCTTGTGTGACACTAAAGGAGAACCTAATGAAAATGTTTTACCGATGGTATATGACTCCTGCAAAATTAGCCAAAATGTATGGAACTTGTAATAAATGCTGGAAGTGCAAGGAAAGGGAGGGGTCCTTCTACCATATGTGGTGGGAATGCCAAAAAGTTAAAGGGTTTTGGGAGAGTGTATATAATGAAATGAAGAAAATTTTAAGATATACTTTTGTTAAAAGACCCGAGGCTTTTCTGTTGGGAATGGTAGGAAGGGAGATAAAAAAGAAAGATCACAAGTTGTTCCAGTATGCAACAACGGAAGCAAGAGTTATTAGCTCAAAATTGGAAATCTGAGGGCTTACCGACAATTGAGGAATGGAGAGCAAAACTGTTAGATTATGCGGAGATGGGTAAGATGACAGGGAAAATTAGATACTCAAAAGACCAGAGGTTCATTAAGGATTGGGAAAGTTTTACGAAATATCTGGAAAATCTAAGTGACGGACAGATAACACTAGTGGGCTTTAAAGGAGCTCTGTAAAAGGAAAAGGGTATTGTCTAAAGAGAAATGGAAGAACTAGGATGATAATGGCAATACAAACTAAGAAATGCGAACTTTTACAAAAGATTATTACGGATGATTTGTGGAAAGGTTGAAGGAAGTCATACTAAAAACCTGTGAAAATGAGAATTGAATTTTTGTATTTTGTATTTTGTATTATGCAAACTAATAAAAATTATGCATGAAAAAAAAAAGAACAGTTTCAGATTAAGAACAGACCTCCGGAACGAATTAAGTTCTTAACCCAAGGTACCACTGTAGATGGTTTTGGTTTTTTCTTTTGGGGGGGTATGAAAGCTGCTGCTGCTCCTTCTAAAGAGACCTTTGGGCAGATACAGATGATGCACAACCAGTCATTTTTGTCTCTTTACTCCTGCTCCTTACTTCCTTTCATGTAGCCTGATGAAGAGTTCTGGGGAACTGAAAAGCTTGCACACAATTCTAGGACATTTTGGTTGTTCTTGGAAAGGTATTGGCTTCATAAAGATTTTGGAACATTTTAAAAACAGGTAACCTTTCCAATCTGACAGCATAGGTGGAATTGGTGCGCTAACTTTCTGCTGCCTCTATCAGGATCAGGAAACGCTGATATTGGGGGCCAATACAGAAAAGATCCTACTCCATGTTCCCTTGGATTTCCCCTCAGGAAATAGAGGGTGACTGAGGAAGGCTGCATCATAACCACACTATGAGCCTGCTGGATCAGGCCAGCATCCTGCTCTCACAGGGACCAACTAGGAGCTCCAGTGGGAAACCTGCTTCAGGACGTGAGTCCTCTCCCCTCCTATGGTTTTCAGAAACTGATATTCAGAAGCATAGTTGCCTCCAGCTGTGGAGGCAGAGCAGAGCCACTTGCTAGTAGCCATGGAAAGCCTTCTCCTCCCTGAATTTGTTCAGTCCTCTTTTGAAGCCATCCAGGTTGGCAACCATCACTGCCTCCTGTGGGAACAAGTGCCATAGTTTAACTATGTGCTGTGTGAAGAAGGACTTTCTTCTATCTGTTGTGAATCTTCCAACATCGCCATTCCTTAGGTCAGCCTTCCACAACCTGGTGCCCTCCAGGTGCTTTAGACTACAGCTCCCATCAATCCCAACTTCATATGGCCATGCTGTCCTGGAGTGGAGAGCAGTTGTAGTGCGACACATCTGGGGGGCACCTGGTTGGCAAAGTTGGCTTTAAAGAATTGGGGGAAACATATGGGGTGGGGGTGGGGAGCCCCTTCTCCTTTTTTACTTTCGGCTCCTACATTTTAATTTCTCCCTCTTCCAGGTATATGGCCATTATCCGCCCACTGCAACCAAGGCTATCTGCCTCAGCCACCAAGGTCGTCATCTGTGTCATCTGGTTCCTGGCTTTATTGCTGTCATTCCCACAAGGCTACTACGCAACAACAGCCGAGCTCCCTGGTCGAGTGGTGTGTCTGGTGGACTGGCCAGAAAATACAACTCAGACCTATCAAATAACGTGAGTTCTTGTGTTTTCTTTGCAATAGAATCATCCTTGGGTTGTGGAGGGAACTCATGACATTGTCCCAATCCAGCAGAGTCCTGATTATCCTAGAAGATGCAAAGAACATGACATAAGAGCATGAGAAGACTTTGCTGGATCAGACCAATGGCCCATCTGGTGCAGTATCCTGTACTCACAGTGGGACCAGATGCCCCAAAGGGAAACCACCAAGCAGGATCCAGGTACAAGAGCACACTCCCCTCTTGTGGTTTCCAGCAGCTGGTATTCAGGAGCATTACGGCCTCCAGCCAAGAAGGCAGAGCAGAGCCATCTTGACTTATAGCCATTGATGGTCTTGTCCTCCATGAATTTGTCTCATCCTCTTTTAAAGACATCCAAGTTGGGGGCTGTCAGGGAACTGCCATCAGAGGCTAGAGGAGAGGTAAGACGCTCCAATGATGCAGGGGAGGGAACCAGCAAGGAGAGAGAGAGAGCTTCCGCTGGGGAAGGAAATCCAGGGGACACCAGGGAGGAAGGAGAGGCGGAGAGTACTGCGGAGAGGAGGCTCCGAGACTCTTCCAGTGAAATCAGCGGAGAGAGCACAGGACCTCCGCTTGGCACGCCCACGCTGCGCAGAAGGCTTCCGTGCAGAGAATCTAGGGGGAGACTGGGCGTCAAAGAATTTCTATGTTGGAAGAAGTTTAGGAGACGCCCACTCACGGATTCTGCCAGTGACTAAGACAGTCGCGTTGTAAGGGCTGTCAAACCAGGGAAAGGTTTAGCTATACAACTAGCTTGGAGCAGTTTGCAGTGTACGCACAAGCAACCCCAATTCCCATTACAGGGGCCATCACTGCTTCCTGTAGGAGGGAGTTCCATAGTTTAACTGTGTGCTGCATGAAGAAGTCCTAGGGTAGAATCATGCTCAGGTTCCCAATGTCAACTGGAGGAAGGCTCCAATCCACACAATTCTACAGTCACTTTACCTTTTTTGGGGGGGGAGCCCTCAGCACCTCCTCCTGCACTTCCTGGCCTGAGGATGTGATTCTCCAATCACCTCCAAAGTCTGAAGATGCTACCCCAGAAGCTGCATTTGTTCTGCAGTCATGAAGAAGCATGTGGCTGCAGAACTGACCACAGGCCCTTTAAAGACAGCACACAGTTTTTCTCAGGGGTGGGGAGCCCTCAGATGAGTCTGGGAAAGCAGCATCTTCCATACCACAGCCAAGAGGGCCTAGCAGAATTGTGGTCCCTTCCCCTGTGCCCATCAGAGCAGCATAGCCATAGAATGACAGAACTGTAGAGCTGGAAGGGACCCCAAGGATCATTTAGTCCAGTGTTGGCCAAACCTGGCCCTCCAGCTGTTTTGGGACTACAATTCCCATCATCCCTGACCAATGGGCCTGTTAGCTTGGGATGATGGGAGTTGTAGTCCAAAACAGCTGGAGGGCCAACACTGATTTAGTCCAACCCCCTGCAATGTTGGATCACAGCTAAAGAATCCCTGACAGATGGCCATCAAAACTCTGTTTAAAAACCTCCAGTGAAAAAGGGTCCACCACCTTCTGAGATGGTCAGAAAGTTCTTAATTTTTAGTGAGAATCTCCTTTCTTGTCATTTGATTCCATTGGTTCAGGCCTTGCCCTCTGGAGCAGCAGAAAACGAGCTCGCTCCATCTTCCATGAGACAGCCCTTCAGGTATTTGAAGATGGCTCTCATATTTCTTCTCAGTCTTTTCTTCTCCTGTCTAAACATGCTCAGTTCCCTCAACTGTTTCTCAGAAGGCTTGGTTTTCAGACCCTTTATCGCCTTGGTCACCCTCCAGTCATGTTGCAGTGCCTCAGTTTCCCCTGAGTAATGAATATTGCTACATCTAGTTCAGCCCTTTGTTTCCTTCCGTTACTCTGGGGATATCCAGCAGCTTCTCTGAAATCCCAAATCTTATCTGAAATCCATTGGGTTCAAACAGTACTGTCACTCTCCACAAAGAGGTCTGTTCCCATTTGGATCCAAAGTCTGTTTAGCAGTGTTGCATATTCTCTGTGACTGCTTTACCTGACCTGATTGGGAATCTGTGGGAGCATCACTTTTTCTGACATGCAGTTCCATGTAAATACGATGCCATCTTAGACACTGAGGTCATCCTTGCAACAATAACACTTGCTGGGGGTTTGGCTGTCCTGCTAAAATGGCAGATATCAGGATTTGTAGCTCATTGTCCAGTTATGTAGCTTTATAAATCTTGTCCTGGTAAGAGACTTTGGGGTGTTTTGATTAATGCCTTCTTTCTCCTCTGGAACTTCCTTTGCTTCATGTCAGCTGAATATTTCACAGTCTCGTTTGTCTGTCTATATTTCCTGCAGCCAGTGTGACTTGTACAGCAAATTCTCTATAAACATCTGATTTCTTTCTTTTCTTCTTCTTTAAGATGGGGCTTCTAAGCCTAAGGGATAGTGTTGCATGTGCTGGGATCATTTTGGACTGGACAATAATAGCTTCTTTAAAATGGCTCTCAGTGGTTTATGAGCATTGTGTCAACTGAGATAGAAATTTGGCCTCTTTTATGCTGGTTGATTCCAAGGAAAATACGATTGCTAGACATTCTTTTCCCCATTTGGACACACTGCTGCTAATTCAGTGATAAATTTCTTGACACAAACATGGCAAGCTGTGCATTTTGCAAAAGGAGGTTCACCAGGGCCACTTTCACTGGCAGTGGATATGTCATAATATTTTGAAGCAGGGTGATGGATAAGTAAAGCACATGGTTGCAGAGAGCTGGTGAAAGGCTTGCATTTATTTATTTATTTATTTATTTATTTATTTATTTATTTGAGATATTTTCTTGGTTTACAAAAGTACATGCCTTCTCTCTCTTTTTTCCAGGTTGTGCAGTCTTTCTTACACGTCAGTTACATTTGTTGTGAGATAATAGTGTTGAGTACAGTCTAAGGTTGGGGAAGAAGAGGGGAGAGAGGAGAGGTGGGGTGGTGAAGCTTTGTATAGTGTATGTGTGGGGTTTTGTGTCAGCATGAACTGGGTAGCTTCTCTTTCTATTTGCTTATTACATTTCCCTGGTAGTGAGAGGGATTGGGGGAGTCCAGGGTGTGGCTGGTTGTCTGTCGTTGGCTGCATTTGTGAGTGGGGGGAGGGCTTGTTGGGTCAGGGAAGCCAGATTGATTCATATGCTATCGGTGGATTCTTGTTGTTGTCTTGTTGGGCTGTGTATGTGATAAAGGGGAGCCATACTGGGGTGAAGGAGTCCTCTTCTATTTGTCTCAGTGTCAGTTTCAGTTTATTGGTTAGCTTTTCTAGTAAGGCCATTTCCCATACAATTTGAGACCATTGGTCCATGTTTACTCCTGACAGGTCTCTCCAGTGTCTGGCTATGAGGCTTCTGGCTGCTGAGAGTAGGTGGGTTATAAGCTCTGTATAATGTGAGTGGTCATTATGATCTTGGAAGATGTTCAGTAGGGCCAGTTCTGGGGTGAGTTCTAATACCTGTTTAGTTATTTTGCATATCTCTTGTAGGACCACTCTCCAGAAAGGTTGGATTTTAGGCCATTCCCACCATTGCATGTTTTATCCTTGCTCCCAAACTGCAGGTTTATTTGAATGTCTGTATACCAACTTTTCAAAGTCTGCTAGTCATTTGTACGTCCAGCACCTTCTTGCTGCCTCCTTGCCTCTTAACACTCCCTAGGTGAATTCCACTGGTCCCCAGGGGGCAGCACTGTCCACCTAGGGAATCAGTGGGTTTAGAGTGTTGGACTATGACCTGGAAGACCAGGGTTCAAATTCAGCCATGAAGCTTGCTGGGTGACCTTGAGGCTGTCACTGTCTGTTGGGTATCTGAGGATAAAATAAATAATAAAATTATGATTATTAGTTTGATGTTTTATTATGTTAAGAGTGGCTGGGGAAACCCAGCCAGATGGGCAGGTTGTTGTTGTTTGTTTGTTATTAAACAGGAAAAGAGAGAGCCATTTATACGATCTTGAGCTTCTCAGTGGTAAGATGCAATGGAATGAATGTATGTATGAATGAATAAATGAATACTATTAAAAATAAATTTAGATGCCCCATTAAATCAACATAAGATCATGCTTGGGATCCCTGGCTACTTCTCAGAGGACCTGCTCCACCACCCATAACTTGTGGCGCACTGGTTTGGATGTCCAAACAACTCTCCTCTTGCCTTGGAGACAAGTGCCCCCTGACACCCGCCCCCAGAAATGGAGATATTACCAGTTTTCATTACCAGAAGGTCATTTGCTTTGACATCATATTTTCATTCAGCTCAGAGAAATTGGCTCGTTTCCTCGGCAGCCAATTTATTACCGTCATGATCCATCTTTCTGTGCTTAGCAAACATTGTTCCCATAACCAATCTGATTATCTGCCTTAGTTGAAGCATTTTAGTGAGTCCGCAGCTTGCATTTTAGATGTTGGTTTTTATAACTGGATTTCAGATGTCACTGTGGATATTGCAATGCTTTCCAGCATTCTATTTCCTGCCTCTCTGATTTGCTGGAGTGAAATATGAGGCACATAAATCAACTGGTCGGTGGGGACAGGGAATGTCGGGAGATGGTTGTTAAATGTGAAGCCTGCTGCTCTCATTCAGGGGCCCCTTCTCTCTTGTCTTCATGGAGCCCCGAGCCCCCATTTACAAGAGCTTCCCATGCATTATAATGGAGAGAACCTCTTGGGATGTGCAAGCTGCCGCGTCCCAATACTGAAGGCTAGTTTAACAGCTGATCTATGTGTGCTCCCAGAAGCATGCAGAGGTCTGGACTGAAGCCATGTACTCTTCTTTTGCAGGCTGAGCTTTATAATGTGATCTTTATTAGGGGTAGGTGAAACCTGTCTCATTATTCCCAGGAGTAGCTTCATCTTGCCATCTCCGGGCACTGCATGTTCAGGACACACAGCCACAGAAGTAGTTATGCGCCTTATGTTAAGTGAATCCAGGTAAGTTTGCATGGGGGTCAGACGAGATGACCCTTTGGTTCCCTTCCAACTCTACAATTCTAAGTTTCTAACCTGTAAGGCACCACAATGGTAGCATTGGAAGCAATAATCATTCTTCTTCTTCTTCTTCTTCTTCTTCTTCTTCTTCTTCTTCTTCTTCTTCTTCTTCTTCTTCTTCTTCTTCTTCTTGTGATTCACTGTGAGGAAAGACAACCTAATGTGTTCCCTGGAAATTGTTCCTTGGGTCAAGTGTTCATATAACGAGTTGATTATTTCCATTGATTCCTATGGGAAATTTTCTAATACATTTCCGACCATGAAATTTTGACTCCCAAAAGCAAAACAAACAAACAAACAAACAGGAAAACCCAGAAAAATCCTCTTTGATTTGTCCAAAGACTCACCTTCCCTCCCTCCTTTCCTCGGCTAACCAGGAAATGGTCTCTGCATTTCTGAATTTACAGTGCATTTAACAAGGTTTGGGTACTAATTTCTTGTGTTCAGATTAAGTGAATTTTCACATAGCAAATGTTCGTAAAGCAGGACTTGAGTGAGCTAGTTGTTTTTTCTTAGATTTATACCCTGCCCATTCCCCCAAAGGAGTCCTCCTTTGCCAGCTTCCTGGTTAGACTGCTGCAATGTGTTATACACTAGGCCAGCGTTTCCCAACCGCTGTTCCGCGGCACAGTAGTGTGCCGTGGAACTTTGCCTTGTGTTCCGCGTGGAGGCGGCCAAGTCGGGCGGTGAGAGGCGGGGCGGCGGCAGCGAGCACATGCGGGGCTGCGAGCGAGCGAGCTCCCACCATCGCCGCTCGCTACCGGGCCTGCGCATCCGCTCGCTAGTGAGCGGGGAATCCCATCCGCCCCCACGTGAGGGGGAATCCCATCCCAGCCCCCGCGAGAGCAGGGGAATCCCATCCGGCCACGCCTCCTGGCCAGCCAATCGGCTGGCTGGAGGGGGCGTGGCTTACCCTTTTTAGGGCCGGAGCAGAGGGGGCTCGCCCTCTCTTCTCCGGCTAGCCCCATCGCCGCTCGCTATTGCCCGGCAACCGCGCCGCCACCCCTGGCTCCCCGCGGCGGGTGATCGTGCAGGCTTCGACGGGCGAGCTGCTCCGCTGCCTGGGGGACTTCGTGTGCCGCCGCTGCTACCACATCCCATCGCCGCTCAGCCTGCGCGTGCGCGATCGCTGCGCGCTGACGTCATGGGGCGGGGCTTTAATGGTGGTGTGCCGCGAGATTTTTTTTTTGTAAACAGGTGTGCCGTTGCCCAAAAAAGTTTGGGAAACACTGCACTAGGCTGCCTTTGGAGGCAGTTTGGCAGCTGCAGATTATTCCCAGTGCAGCACCCAGGCCACTAACTGGGACTAAGCATTTTGGTGCAATGCTTATGTGACTTTCACTCAGGGCTCAGGCTCCATTTCCAGGTCCAGCTCAAGGTGAGGATGGGGGAGAAAGTAGTTCAGTTTGCACACCTTCTGAACCATTATGCAGACTGAAACAGAGCTATCCTGTGAAATTGGTACTTCTTAAATTGTTATGACGTAGTTATCCAACCAGAAATGCATCTTTAAAAACGTATATTAGGGGGAAAGTTCATATATTAGTGTAAATAACATACAGAGATATATTAAATTTGAAGAAATAGCTTATAAAACTGTTTAGAGGGGAAGATGCACACAAAAATGAGTATATTAAGAGAAATATATTCTTGCTAGAGTACTGCTGTTGGGAGTAACTGTTAGGGATCTAGGCAGAAAAGTGTGAGTCATGTACTCAGGTTCCCATTGTGAGTTTTGGAGACTGGCTGTTCTGTGCAAAGCACTCCTCTGTTGTACAACATATCCTTTCCTCAGGTTCCCTCTTCTGAGCTCTAAGTGTGCAGGACACAGAGCCAAAGAGATAGAGCCCCGTCATCTGAAACTGTGTACAAACCATACCTTTAAAGCACATTCAGAACACATCCTTTCCCTCAAAGAATCCTAGGAATTGTAAGTTGTTAAGGGTGCTGAGAGTCATTAGAAAAACCACCACCCTATTCCCCTCACAGAGCTACAATTCCCAGAGTGGTTTAATAATATGCTTTTCCATGGAACTCTGAGAATTGTAGCTCAGTACAACTCCCAGGATTCTTTGGGTGAATCCATGGCTGTTAAAGTGGTATGAGAGCACTTCCAATGTAGGAGGCAGCTGCTGGATGGTTGCTGCTCCAGAGATAAGCCAACTCACTGAACTCACTGTTCAGTCCCCAAAACAGCATCATTTCAGCAGGGGCCGTTCCAGGCCAGGGGCTGGAGGCAGGGGATAGTGCCAAAGAGACAAGATCAAGTTCCAAAGAAAGACCACTCAGGTTGACTGACTGACTGACTGACTGGCTGGCTGACTGACCGAACCCAAAGGGTGCTCATCAATGGTTCCTCTTCATCCTGGAGAAGAGTGACTAGTGAACAAGGGTCTTATTCAACATCTTTATCAACGACTTGGATGATGGACTCAAGGGCATCCTGATCAAATTTGCAGATGACACCAAACTGGGAGGGGTGGCTAACACCCCAGAGGACAGGATCACACTTCAAAAGGACCTTGACAGATTAGAGAACTGGGCCAAAACAAACAAGATGAATTTTAACAGGGAGAAATGTAAAGTATTGCACTTGGGCAAAAAAAATGAGAGGCACAAATACAAGATGGGGGACACCTGGCTTGAGAGCAGTACATGTGAGAGCTGACAGTAAGAGCTGTTTGACAGTGGCATTTGCTGCCAAGGAGTGTGGTGGAGTCTCCTTCTTTGGAGGTCTTTAAGCAGAGGCTTGACAACCATATGTCAGGAGTGCTCTGATGGTGTTTCCTGCTTGGCAGGGGGTTGGACTCGATGGCCCTTGTGGTCTCTTCCAACTCTATGATTCTATGATTCTATGATTCTATGATTCTATGATTCTATGATTCTATGATTCTATGATTCTATGATTCTATGATTCTCAGGGCCTGGGGCACATGCATTGCAGGCGGTTGGACTAGATGGCCCTTGGGACCCATTTGAGCTGTACAGTTGTATCACTTACATAGTGAGAGCCGGGAACAAGGTCAAGATGTGAGGCAGCAGGAGTGTGTCCGTTATCAACTAAATATATGGCACGTAGGAGAAACCGCTATAACCCAGGAGGGCACCTCTTGCAAGTCAGCTCTTCAGGAGACGTCTGTTGCCCTGCTATGGAGGCTCCCAGATCTCAGCAGAAATCACATTTGCGTTAACCATCAGCTCTGATTGTAGCGAGTGTCTACACTTATTTATTTCATTTATACCCCACCATCTTTCTCCTAAGGAGCTCAAAGTGGCGCACAGGGTTCTCGCCTTCCTTATTCAATCCCCAGAACATCCCTGTAAGTTAGGTTAGACTAAGAGGCAGTGATTTGCCTAACGTCACCCACCCAGGGAACTTCATGGCCAAGTGGGGATTCGAACCCTGATCTCTCCCAGGTCCTAATCTATCTGCTACACCACACTGGCTCTCATAAACAGCACAGCAGCAGTAGAGGTCTGGGAGCCCAGGAGCAGAGCTGAGCTCAAAGTATGAGGTGGGTCCCAATTCAAGGCAACAGTCAGGGAAAGGAGGCAGGTGTAGACAGGGTCCATGCATTGGCAATTGTGGGAATGTTCAGGGATGCAGGAGAGGATATATTGTTTGATTATATCCTTTTCCAACTTGTGTTAACACGTTCACAATTTAGCAGAGTAACATTCCCCCTTTTTAAAACTCACAGCGGATGTGTTTGCTCAGGCTCGCTAAAGCCTCTATAATAACTGTTCTGGTATTTTCCCCTTATTCCCTCATAAAAGATAAGACACGGCACAGTCTTCTATAAAAGTATAAAAAGAGTTTACTCACTCACATTCTGTTCACAATCAGATCCCAGAAGGCAGACTTAGTTTCCAGGTGTATGTTACTTTTCTAAGCTATCTCATAAGGAGACAGTCCCTTTGTCCTCTCTTGGCTGGAGAGCATCTTTGGCTAAGCAGATGTTGCTTCTTTGATGAAAGTAGTCACAGAGAGAGAGATGGCTGTCTTGGCCTGTGCTTTTGTCGTTACCTGCACAGGTGAGGCCACGCCCACCTCTAGTCACATGCAAAGGAAGTCTGTCCCAGCCCAGAAGGAAACAGGAAGTTTACCTGCTGGCTGGACAAACATTCCTCCCCATGTGTAAACATGTTCACTCTAGGAATGTTGAACTTGACTGCTCTTGTGTTTCACATCCCACAGCAATATGTTGTTTAGCTTGAAGGGCAGGTTCTGAGGCCCTGGATTTCTAGAGCCAGGTTCCTGGAGACTGGCCCTTGGGGTCAGCTGATTGAATGCTGAGGCTGACAGATATGGCAGGACCCAGACCAGGCATCCTCTCGGGCTTGTAGGTGAACAGAGCAGTGGGGTTGCAGGAGGCAAGGTGTGGGTCTGTCTGCTGGAAATCCTGGTTTGAGAGACACCCTCTCCCTCCCACAATTCGACTGCAGAGAGAGAGAGAGAGATGCCGTCACAACAAACAGGTTCCATTCAGGCAAGAAGTATGCATTGAGATAGAGCTTGGCACTCATTTCATAGAAACATGATCAAGAACTTGTAGGATTTTGATTGCGGGATCATTTCAGGCAAAGGCGGCTCTGAAAGGAAGGCTGGTTTTAAAAAGAAGAAAAATCTACATCTCATTTGAATCACATTTGGTTTTTTAAAAAAATCTCTGCTTGTTTAGCATGGCAGCCAAGAAGAATAGAAATAGGAAGGTACCTTGAAGTACCTGAAGACAGGTGTTCAGGGCTATTCAAGCTCATTTCATGAGGAGCTTGAATCATGACATGGGTATGAAACACTTCTTCACAGATGAGATTCAGCCCATGCTACAAGCTGTATGTCTGAACCTACATGTGTGTCTTGGAACTCAAAGACTAGATGACCCTACAATTCTATGCTTCTGTCTGTACTTCTACACACACTTCTGAGAGGTTGGGATCTTTTTGCTGGAGTTAGAGTGTGTGTCTGTTATGAATACGTGTTTGCCCTTAACCTTATGCCCCAAGAGGTTCATGCACAAGAGGAAAGGAGAGAGGCTGGTTTATTGCATGAAATGAAAGTGACAGAGTATGTGGATGGTGCTTTTGTTTGAGAGATGATAATAAAAATTTGCTGATAACACAAGATTAGTATGCTGATCTTTGCATTAAGTGTTAAGAAGTCAGAATATTTACCTATCCCTTCCAGAACACATTTATGATCAAGACTTGTACCAGAGCTAAAATAGTTTAACAACTGGGGGGATATTATATATCATGCCAACTTTGCTGATATGATGATGTGCAGAAATAAGCCCCATGGAGGTCTAGGCTGGCACACCATTGCATCCATTCCTCCTGTGCTCTCTATAAAATATTATTTGCACAAACACAAATAAATATGAAATTTGGTGTAACTTTTGGAAGTGACATAGGATCAAAAAACTCTTGGCTTCACAGTTTCCTGTCATGTCATCCTAACTCCTGTACAGTGGTAACTCGGGTTAAAAACTTAATTCGTTTCAGAGGTCTGTTCTTAATCTGAAACTGTTCTTAACCTGAGGTACCACTTTAGCTAATGGGGCCTCCCGCTGCTGCCGCGCAATTTCTGTTCTCATCCTGAAGAAAAGTTCTTAACCTGAGGTACTATTTCTGGGTTAGCGGAGTCTGTAACCAGAAGCGTCTGTAACCAGAAGCGTCTGTAGCCAGAAGTGTCAGTAACCTGAGGTACGACTGTACAAGAAAACCTTCTATTGAAGTGAATTGGCACAGTTATTTACTCAACTCAAAGGGGATTTTGTCTCAACATGCATAGATCTAGTACATTCCTCATGCCACATACATCACTTACTTCAGGAAATTCTCTCATCGCTTGCTGATTCTGAGTTGGATGTGTGACCAGACTGTAGTTAAAGTCCTGTATCTGAAAGCAATGTCAAATGATTTGAAATTTCCATCTGTGGTCCTTGATTTTAGATGCAGGTCACCAGGAAGGCCAGTGCAGTGTAGGAGCCCTTCAGACAGACACAGATGAGGACATTCTGGGGTTGAAATTCATGACATGCCCCCAGCTGTGACCTGCACATACTCATTACTTCTTCCTCAGTTTGATCAGAGGACAAGATGAAGAACATCTCTGCCATGTGGAGGAGGCTGAAGTCATTGCAGTGTCCTTTCATTACATATTTATGAATGCAAAGCATAATCTGTTCGTTGATGTGACGATGAAGGCTTCCAGCTTGATAACAGGCATTAGATTCGCACTCTGCCTCCAAGCAGAGACTGAGGCTAATAACTTGCTGAAATCTAAAAAACCCATTGGTTTAATTAAGGTATCGCATTCTCTCACGCAGAAAGCTGGCTGCACTGGATGCCATGTCAATAAGGTGGTCAATGAAAGCATAAAACTTGTTGATTTAGAGCACAGCAACCCGTCCCTGGAAATTGATATGTTTCCTTTTGGCAATCTCCATTCTCCCCCAAGGGAGCGTATTAGAATCAGGAGCGGAGGTGGAATCTAGTACAAAAAATGAATTATGTAGGTTAGAATTTGAATAAAGTTTTTTGGTTTTTTTTAATCCTCCTTTACTTCAGTAGCTTTTTACTGTTGCTCAGATGAGAGTCCAGGTCTTGCTTTTCTGAACCCCAAAGTAGCATTCTTCACTCCTCTGTGTCCTCCTTTATTTTTGCCTGTGCTGATAATTGATACTGTGCTAGGGAAGCCTCTGACATGGACTGGCTGAGCTCGTATGACAGTCTGGAGGGCTTGTTTCCAGGGAACAAAGCTGTCAGAATGCTTGTAGTCAGATTTGTGTGAGGGAAGGGAAAGTTGTCTGACTGGCTAAGAGCCAAACTTTACATGGGTCCTTGAGAAAGAAAGGTTTGCAACATGCCAAGGACAGGTAAGATGTCTTGGGCAGTAGGGTCCCAGAATCAAGGTGGCTGAAAGAATTTCAGATACAGATTGGAGGGGGGAGGGGGGGAGGCTGCAGAAATTATACATTACTCCAAGAACTGACAGCTCTAAGTTACACAATATAAGGTAGCATTCATATTCACTCTGTAGCATCTTCCATGGTCATATTTTACTAGCTTTTAGCTGCTGGTTCTCTTTGGGTACATCTACATTATGGAATCGTAGAGTCGGAAGGGACCCAAAAGGGTCTTTTATTCCCTGCAACGCATTCTGAATAGCAAACCCTTCCCTTTAATCCAATGTTTCTCAAACTTGGGTAGCCAGCTGTTGTTGGACTTCAACTCCCAACATCCCTGACCACTGGTCCTGCTAACTAGGGATGATGGGAGTTGTAGTCCAACAACAGCTGGCTACCCAAGTTTGTTGAGCTTTTTTAAAAGATTTAACACCAAGATTGTTGACTTTTTTAGGATTGAAGTTATGCAGCTTTTAAAAAAAATTATACACCAGGAAATAAATTGCCACACGGGCTGGATTAAATCGACAAGTGGGCCGGATTAGGCCCCCAGGCTGGACTTTGGACATGCCTGGTCTATAGGAAGATAAATGGGATCTGAAATGCTTATGGATGTACCTTGAAGACCAGCTGACCAGGAGGAGGAAATCTGATCAGTTCAGTGACTGCCCTGGCACTTGGAGGCAGGACGTAAGGTAGGCAGAATACAGACCTTCTTGGCTTCCACCTGGAATGCCAGAGTTGCCCCCTTAACCACAGCTGGAAAGGCTTTGCAAGCAGAAGTTCCCAGGTTCCAGGATCTCCAAGAGACACAGCCTGAAATCCTGGTGAGCTGCTGCAAGTTTGGGTAGACAGTGCTGAGCTCGATGGGCCAGTGGTCTGACTCTGTATAAGGCAGCTTCCTGTGTTCCACAGCTGGGTTATTGTGGCTGCTAAATTTTCGTCTCAGTGCAGATCCTTGCCAGCCGGAGCAGGTCATGGTTTCTGTGAAACCCATCAGGATCTCTCCTGCCTTCCTTCCAGGCTCTGTGGACAAAGCAAACTTCCAAGCCTGGAGGCCTTTTCTTTGTATTTAAACCTTTCCATGCCATCTGTGAGAACCTGTGTGGTGTAGTTCCTGTGCTTTCCAGGACTGGGAAATCTGCTTTGTGGACATTAAAATGAGAACTGTCATGCTTAATTAGTGCAATTCATTTTCAATCAACAAAACAGGCATCTGCAATTAATGGTAGCAGATTTTATTTTATTGTCTACCATTACTTATAAAAAGTGCAAATGGCAAGAAGCTGTCTCTCTCCACCTCTGAAGAAAAACAAGTATTTTCTTTTGTTAGATTTGTCATCATCTTAGCAGAGGGCAAGCTTTGCTCTCATCTTCCAAGGTGACAGCAAATCTAGAAAAACAATTTTTCCTCCCTTCAGACTATTTTACACATATGCAAATTCAATAATTCATACAATCAAGAGACCACTATTTCTTTAATTGGATGACAGCCATAATTTTTGAAATGTTCTGAGTAAAGCAGGGTTTATTCATGCAGTCATTTTTAATGGAACAAGGTGTTATATTTCCAATAAAATAGAACAAGTTACACAAAGCGCTGTGTTCGCACGTCATAGTGTGGGGCATGAGCAAATTGTGCCCGCTTCACTGTGGGCATCCAGTGATGCACAGGGTGGGAGTATGAAGGCTGCATTCAGAAGCCAGCTGATTCAGAGTGGTGGATCTGCAGCCTTGGAGGAGCCCATGCCTTGTCCATCCACTCAGTCTACCTTATATTTTGGAAAGTTGTTCATCTGTTCGCTTTGCATTCGGACACCTCTTGAGATATTGTTCCATGCCACCCCACTCTCCAAGCAGAGACAGAATCCAGCTGTTTCAGGCACTTACGTATTTTTTGCTCTATAAGACTCACTTTTTCCCTCCTAAAAAGGAAGGGGAAATGTGTGTGGGTCTTATGGCGCGAATGCCGGCTGCGCAGCTATCCCAGAAGCCAGAACAGCAAGAGGAATAGCTGCTTTCGCTGCGCAGCAATCCCTCTTGCTGTTCTGGCTTCTGGGATTCAGAATATTTTTTTCTTGTTTTCCTCCTCCAAAAACTAGGTGCGTCTTATGGTCTGGTGCGTCTTATAGAGCGAAAAATACGGTACTCAAGTTCAGCTTCCTTGGACTGAAGGTCAGCGGAGACTGCGGTGTCTTTAGGATGTATGATTTCATTTACAAATATCTATAACCTGAGCATCAGGTGGAGGACTCACAGCATTAACACCCCAAAAGATGTTGCTTCTCCATTAGTCGCAGCTTTGGATCCAGCACAGAGCAAGCAGGTATCTGTTTCTCCATCACCAGCCTGCTTCCAGCTTGGCCCCACATGCTATGCATGCCATTGTTCTCCTAGTTAGCAGCTAGGTGGTGCAGGATGGAGGAAAGGCCCACCCATTAGCCTGGAGGGCTAGTTGTAGCTCTTGCAACTGAGCTCCTTTTGGGTGCTGATGAGGGCATATAAGTGGCCAGATAAGGTAATTGTCTTACTAGAAAACTTAGCTGACTAGCTCAGCAACCTCCTCTGTTAGATTCTAACCCTCCCTGGGTGAAGGACTCCAAGAATTGGAAGGATTGGGCATCATCCAGACCCCAGAAACCCACATCATTGTAAGTATCTTTTGCATGATGGTTCCTGAGAACAAGGAGCTGGTTTTATGCCTGTGTTTGGATACAATTGGATCCCATTTTGAATTGCGATGATGGACTGACCATTTCAAAATGGCACTGATTTGTTTTGTTTTGTATCTTAGAATTACTGAGCAATGTTGGGTATGAGGCTGAGGCTATTTGTAAATAAAGGGACTATTACTCCCCTCTAAAGAAATATTCCTAATAAATATTGCAAAAATGCCACGAGGATAACCGACAGCAGCAAAAGAACAAATGTCCCCCCCCATCCCTTCTAACCAGTGCTACTTTCATGACCTCCTTCCAAAGTCCCCTCCAACTCCCAGCCCTGTCATTCAGCATCATATCAGCTAAGGACGATTCTGGGGGCATGGAGTCCGAAGCCTCTGGCTTTTTCAACGAGGGTGAGTTTTGCATCCAGCCTGTTGTTTTCATTGTGATAGCCAGACACTTCTGTGTCTAAACTTTAACCTCTAAAACAATATACGCCAACCCACCAAACAACCCAAAGGGGAAGGGGGGGGTGTTATGACAGCACAATCATGTAACAATGCAGATAGAAAAGCTCTCATTATCGTATGCATTCATTTATTCTTTTTTATTATTTTCATCCTGCTTTTCTACAAATGCTTGCAAAACAGCATAGCAATATATTAAAAGAAGCAGGAAAGAAAACCCACTGAAAAACTACCAGTTGTCAAGCAAGGCAGTGCTAAAATAGCACAAAAGCAATAAAATGTCAAACCCAGTTGCAAGTCGGGTGGTGAGTGCCACTGGCTATGTAGTCAAAACAGAGCAACCAAGAAATAAGATGGTGGTATTGGCATGGTCAGAGCAGGTGCAGATTTTGGTAATATGATGTCCTGAGCCAGGACAACTTTTGGCACTCCTACTAAATATTTCTTATTTTCACAATATTCATTCATTCATTCATTCATTCATTCATTCATTCATTCATTCATTCATTCTCCCTTGGCTTGGCACCCTGTGCAGGGAAACTGTCCACATTCTCCTAAATCCAGCACTGGCGAGAGGAACCCTGAAGTTTGCAAAAGTACAAATAAACACCTACAAAGAGTGTGTATGGGGGGGGGGGGACACAGCCCGATGAAGGTAAAGCATGTTCAGCAGCTGATATGGAAAACCCATGGTGCTGGTGGAATAGATAACATGGAGGAGGGCATGGCTGGCTGGCTGGCTGGCTGGCATTCCACTAGAAGGTGGGGATATACAGAAACTTTTTGTTCCAAGGTTGCATTTGGATACATTATGCATCTATTATGAAAATGCAGTATAGTACACACGCAATCAATTTCCCTTCTCAAAAACTGGACAACTTTAAAAGAAGATAGGACAGATTCATAGAAGATAAGTGTGATGGGTTTTCTTCAATTAACCACACCAGTTGTGATGTTCCAGTCAGCTTTATATTGTCAAAGCAGCAGTCGCTGGGGAACCACCCAAAGTAGAGTCCCCAGGCCTATAAATCCCACAGGCTTACATACCATCCAACATTTCTCTGATGAAAACAGGGACATCCTATTCTACATCATGAAGCTTCTCGCGTGTTTGATCTCATCACATATTAAGACATCATATATACATCTGTTGCCTTGACCCAATTACAACCTCTGTTCATCTTCCTTGCCCTGTCACCAGCTTCTTCCCTCTCTCCATCTCAGAAGATGTTGCTGCTGCCGACTCTCTCCCTGCTTCCACTGGTCCTGCAATTCATGTGCCCCGTGCACAGGTCCAGTCCTTAAGATGAACAGCTTCTTGGGCACAGGGGACCTTCGACTCACCACCACCACTGTGGTTAGTTTTGCTGTGTTGCCAAGTCTATGTCTTATGCAGGATTGCAAACCCTGGCATGTGTAGCCAGTCCTACAGCTCCTAGGCTTTCCTAGCAATCTCTATTAAAAGAGCTAACCACCCACTCATTTTGCCCTTGTACTGCATACAGAATGTGGGTTTCTGGACACCATACTCCTGTTGATGCAGTCTAGAATTGATTTAGTGGTTTTTTGCTGCTGCATCACACTGTTGACTCATGTTAGGCTTGTGGTCTACTAAGACCCCTAGATCCTTTTCACAATGTACTGCTGGCAAGCCTGGTGTCCCCCATCCTATATTTGTGCATCTGGTTCTTCCTGCCTAACCTTACATTTGTCCCCACGAAAATTCATTTTGTTAGCTTACGTCCAGTTCTCCAATCTGTTACGGTCATCTTGAATCCTGATTCTATTTACTGAGCTATCAGCTACCCCTCCAGTTTGGTGTCACCTGCAAATTTGATAAACATCAAGTACCAACTGAACTTCAGCCAACTGTCTTGAGCCAAAGGATTATGGTGAATGTTTTGGTCGAAGTAGGTATTGGGTGACCTAGATGGCCTCTGCAATAAATGGTGTCTAATCACTGTGCTCCTGTGCGATCTAAAATGCTGACATAGGTTATGAAACAGAGAAGTTTGTGAAAATTTTCAAGCACAGAGACTTTAGATTAGAGCAGCATCTGTGAACTGTGTTCACCAGTCTTCCTGGTTATTATGGCCTTTGACTTCGTGATGTTTCTCCATCGCCTTGACATTTGATGAGCGACGTCTCACCAAGTAAACAAGCAAAACAAAACAGGCCACTGCCTGTATATCTAAAAGGTCAGGGCATTTGATAAAGGTGTCTATTGAGCAGGTCTGTGGGTGAAAATGTCTCGGACAACCTCTCTTTCCCCTCCCCTAGTAGAAGAGAGGCAGAGTTGCATCCTTTTTCTCTTTAAAGGGCATTCTCTTTAAAACTCTTTTCCAACACATGCAATGAAACGCCTGTGGATGTCACTACAAATTAGCTCCATTTTGCCATCCCCTGATGATCTTGGTTATTTAGTGCCACTGCCTTTTAACATTTATCCCCCCATTTTTCAAACTGAAGTCTAATCTGTCCCAATTTTATTAGCTGATCAAATGGTTTCAGCCTGGGAAGAGAGAGCTTCCACCGTTTGCAGCTTGCTGCAATTAAGTTGTCCTCCTCCCTTTTCATTTGCAAAATGAAAAAGAACACATCTAGACTAATCTGTAGTGTGCTATTTTCTGATTGCCAAACAACTTGATTAAGTTATGCTGTGGCATTTTCCTCTCACTCTGCAGCTTTGCAGGCTTAATAGATAGCCTAAAATAATAACAAAGCATGACACAGTATCACCTTTCACCTTTGGTAGACTGAATTACTAGGGTATAATTCAGTGGATTTTTGTTTGTGACAATTCCTAATTTAGAACCATTTCAGGGCGGAGAACCTGGTTTATTACCACGGCTACTCATGGGGTTTTGTATGAAAGTGCAATCAGTTTTTGTGAGGTGACTGGTTGATTGCATGGCGGCTTTTTAAGTTTTCTGTGGAGGTGAAAAGACACCCATGGCAAGCTTATTCATCACACCAGTACTTTGGCCTCAGGGATTCCTGTTAAGTTGTGGGCGAACATATCAGAGGACACAGTGATTTCTCCAGAGCAGCTCTTTATTTGTAAGCTGGACAGAACTCAACAGCAAAGAGCTCAGCCGGCCTGCTTTTATAGGCAGCCGGCTGTCAACATTGTAGCAACAACAACCCAGGGTTTCCCGCCTAAAATAACTGACGTGGACCTGAGTGAAAACTATCTACAGTATCCCCCTGCTGGCCCAGGGTGAGAACTTCAGTAAATAACAATTCCTGTTTTCTAGGAAGAGCTATCTTGCATTTCTGACACTTGGGGATCATCTACACTCCCATTTGTCCTGCGATTTCTAGGCATGGATCCAGGAAGTTTTTCTTTAATCCTGCCACTTTCCCTGGGAAAACAATCATCAACCACATTTTCTGCAGATTGATGTTTGTTCCGATTCAGCTATAAAGAGCTGATTTTCCCAGGGAAAGTGGCAGGACAAAAGAAAAACCTGCCTAGAAATCTCAGAGCAATAGCAGAATAAAGGGAAGTGGGGATCAGTGGCGTAGTGTGGGCACGGCCATGGAGGCAGTTGCCCTGGACGCAAAGTTCTTAGGGATGCAAAATTTCAAAAGAAAAGGAAGTAGTAATAACCAATAAAAAATAGTGTGCTTTCTCCTTCACACAGAAAATCTCCCGAAGTTCATGCGGGCAAACTGAGGAGCAGATGTTGGCAATGCCCAGTTGCTAGGGAACCCTCCACTTTAGAAACCCTCTGTCCTGCTCTCCGCCATGCTCAACGCTCACGTGGCAACGCGACTGCCACTTGGGGAGGTTGCTGAGCTATTGCCCCTTCTTCCTAGCTTATCAGCAGATGGGGCCGAGGAGCTCCACCCCACACCACTCCCCCCCCTTGCCAGCTGGTCTGCTGGTGGTGCCAGAGGCAACATGGAATAAGACGACAAGTGGGTTATCAGCCGCAGACCAATCAGAAGAGAGAGGTGGGGTAAGGGAGCAGTGCCAAGGAGAATGAGAGTCGTCGTCGTCGTCCTGTTCTCTCCCGCCCCCCCAAGTATCTCTGTAAAGGGAAACTGATCCTGGCTCTGTAGAGGAAGCTGCTGCCCCCTAACATGGGTTAGGGGTGCAATACTTGCCTTGCCCCAGATGCTTACAACCCACACTACGTCACTGGCGTGAATGAGCCCTTATACTCAATAAATCTTTGTTCCTATAACTTTTCAGAATGGTTTCTTGTGGTGTTCCAGTGTGATGTAGTGGTTAGAATGTTGGACTAAGACCTGAGATACCAGGATTCAAATCCCCACCATGAAGCTCGCTGGGTCACCCTGGGCCAATCACTTCCTCTCAGCCTAACGTACCTGGATAGGAGAAGGGGGGGGACTGTGTACACACCTTGAGCTGCTTAACGAAAAAGGTGGGATATAAATGCAATGAATGAATGAATGTTGCTGTAAATTAAATATTCTGCAGATTGTGGGGGGAGCGGGAGAGACGATTTGGATAATATATTTACAAAATGACTTGCTAACTGGGCATATATTTCTATTTTGGTGACAACTTGCTATCAGAGTGTCAGCAGCTTCCTTCCTGCATGTGTTTGAATGGCTTTTAGCACCAACCATTCAAAGATGCAGAGCAGCAGCTGTGAGAAGTGGTCATGGCTCATGTAACTCAGTACTTCTCTTGACCCAGGAGAGCTCCAAGGAAGACTTGGCTTCTCTTCTGCAGAAAGGTGGTTAATTGGAAGTCAGCTGCCGAGAAGGAAAGCAGCAGGCGGGGGATTCCTAATAGCATCAACTCTACTCCTATGCCTATATAAATGTTTCTGTCAGGCACATATGGAAGCTCTCTAAGTGCATTAAGTTCTTAATCACAATGAAAAGCATGATCCAGACCAGGGTGAGAGGAAATGGATCCAGCCAGCAGGCCAGAGCCAGACCTTCTCCACCCTTCTGCTCTTGCTCGGTTCCTCTGCTTGCACCAGTGGTCACAGTGAAGCTTTCAAAGGCCTAGCGCTTTGCTGCCGAAATATTGGGAAATACTAGAAAAAGATGGAGATACTTGGAGATTGCAGAGTTTGGAGAAATTAAAGGATAAAGTGCGAGATTGGCTACATTATGCTCAGATTAAGGAGGTTTTTAATTCGGATAAAAAGATAGGATTCCAGGTGGAAAAATCGAAACTAGAAACAGAACTGTTAGAACCTAAGACTAAGGTACTTTCAAAAATGTACAACTTGCTGTTAAAATGGAATACACAAGAAAGAAAGATGCAGGACTGGAAACAACACGGCACCAGCAACTTAGTTGAAAGAAGTATGAGAATAAGTGAGATCTGAGAAATAAGATAAACTTTGGAATAACATTATGTCTAAATTAAGTATTTAACTATTTGATAACAATGCTTAAAGTCGGGGACATAATATTGGAAAATTACAAAATAAGTGTTGAAATAAGGTGATAAATTGCTGTTTATAATTCTATAACTGGGAACGCAGAAATGGGAGATGTGAGGAAGTCCAAAAGCTTAAGAAAAGATGGATGTTGGACATTTGATTTTGTGGTGTGTTTGTTATTATACGTTACCCTTGTTGTTGTTTTTTCTTTTTTGTTTTTTGTGTGTTGTATTTGGGTGAGGGCGTTATATGTGAATTTAATGTTTAAAATCTTTAATAAATATTTAAAAAAACAAAAACAAAGGCCTAGCGCTTTGCAGTGACACTGCTCAGCTGTTGGCTCGTTTTCCTTTCATCTGTGGATGGGAGCAAAGTGTTCTTTCCCCCTTTCTTCTTCAGCAAGCCATTTGCAAATTACTCACAGTCAGTGATGGTTGACCTGCATATGGGTCCACACATCTGGGCTGTTCCAAAGGTTTCAGCTCTCAGGAACTCTTGACACGGATGCTGGTGGCTGCCAGAATCTCAGTTGCCTCCAAATGGAAAACCTTACAGAATTTGCAACTTTTGCTTTGGTATATAAATATGTGGAGCTTAGCAATAACTACAAGAAATGGCTCATAAATTATGTGTTGCCAAAGGCTTGGGAGACCCTGAAAAATTATATGTTGTTTGGTGGGATTTTATATACAGCAAATACCAACACACAGGACTTCCTTTCCACAATACAATGTCAAATTTGGCTTTCCTGACTTGTTTTATTTGCTTCAATAAAATCTTTTTATAAGTATATGATAGGGCATAAATTGAACATGAAAGTAAGCTAGCACTTTGCCCCTGCTTGCTCTCTTTCCAATCCCAGGAGTGGAGAGAGAAGCAAACAGGACAAGCTCAGGGGCACTTTCTTTCTTGCTCCTTATTTTGCATGTCTGAAGGCTGAATCTGGGTGCTGAAAATCCCATTCTGTGGCTGCACACTGTGGAGACGTAGTTCAGATTCATTCCTGGCAGAGTCTGACATTTGATGAGTCCAAGCAATTGTCAGCTGCTGCACAGCTCAGTCCGCTCCCAACCGCATGGCTCCAGGGAGTTCCTAAGTTCAGAATAACATCCGCTGAGCGTGACTTCAGGTTGGCCCCAAAATAACTTTTGGCACACTCCAATCCCACAGGGAGCTATTGTCTGAGCTCTGAGTGATGCCACCGTTTATTTATTCTTAACTTGATGCTAGTCAGTCTCACATTACTGCATTTGCCGTACTCAAGGAGCTGCGGGTCCCAGGTAAAACGTGTTGCTGTATATTGTTCATGAATTCCCCATCGCCAGATGAATCAGTTCAAGCCAAATTGATGCGGAGCGTACTCTGGTTGTTTGGAGAGATAACTTTTAGAATTGAATTAGGCATATATTTTTCAGTTAGAAAACATGAGAGCATTCTATTTAGGGGTGCGATCAATTCTTGCAAGAGTTATATGGCTGACATGCTAAGCAGCTACCCATTTTACAGATGGCAACAGAGACTGAGTCAGGACTATGTGTTGCGTTTCCACCAGCTCTGACTCAACGGCACCAGTGAGGCTAGGGAGCTGTTTAGTCCAGCAACAGATAAAGGAGCAAATAAGAAAAATCCTGCAGATGGATGAGGCCAATGGCCCATCAAGTCCAGCATCCTGTTCTCACAGCGGCCAGCCAGGTGCCTATGGGAAGCCCACAAGAAGGACCTGCGTGCAAGAGTATTCTCCTTCTCTTGTGGCTGAATCGGCAGGGGAGCTGCTGCCCAGCTAAGGAAATGATGAAAAGAACAAGGAGATGGGCAGAAAGAGGTGTTGCAGCAGCAGCCTGGCAGCAACCTAGCAATTTCAGAGTACTGAACCACCCTGAGATCTTCTGATGAAGATATAAATCATCATCATCATCATCATCATCACCACCACCACCACCACGGCCTCCTTGTAGCTTCTGCCTCTCATTGCTTCTTTTTTCAGCATGGTCAATGAATTGTATCTTCCTGTTCCAGCCTAACAAGTTGGAGGAAGTGACTTGTCAGTTTCCACAGTTGTAAAACACCCCCCCCCCCAAATGGCTGGGATTTGCAGAAGATGCTGATCAGCAGAAGTGCCTTATTTTCCTATCTCAGCCCTAAGAATGGGAGATAAGATCTCCCTGCCTGCTTTTGAGCAATCCTTTCTGAACAGCAGCCAGAGGGATTTTTTCTTTAGATCTTGGTGCTAAGCACCACAGCTGTGAGGCTGGAGATAAAGGTGGTCTGCTGTGTATGTGTCAGGCAGAGAGTGTTGTGTGACTGCTTGTAGTGTGTGTGTGTGCGGGGGGGAATGTGCATAAGTGGTACACATGTGGCTGGTCTGTAGGTGTAGGGGGGGGCTCAGAGGGATGCTGACCATCAGTGTGACCTTTCAGCTGACAAAGTTTGCCCACCCCTGCCATACATCTCTCTCACAAACACAAAGCACAAACACTTCCTGTCCTGTGGACCTTGGTGGGCTGGGCTAAGGCAAAATCTCTTCTGGTTTAACTTTATAGGCGTCTTAGGATTGGCTTTCATTGCTCAATGACAAGGGAATCATGTTCTGCACATGCTCAGAAGTACTCTTTTAAGAATTAATTCACATCCCCCCTCATCTCAATCCTGGCACTGGAAACAGGATCTGAGCTTGAGCCCTGATGTGCCTTAATTATCGAAGCTTCTCTTGTTCTAATGGTATGTAACAGTGCCTTTGATCTATGCGCTGGTCAGGTGCTGGTTTTGACCTTTAAAGCCCTTCATGGCCTAGGACCCTCGTACCTACGGGACTGCCTCTCCTGGTATGCCCCACGGAGGACCTTAAGGTCTGTATATAGCAACACCCTAGAGGTCCCAGGCCCTAAGGAAGTCAGATTAGCCTCAACCAGAGCCAGGGCTTTTTCTTTTTCTTTCCTTTTTTTTTTGACATTTCATTATATTTGGTTTGTCAAAAGAATTACAGTGTTTTAAATAGGAAGATTGTTCCAAAAATGTTTAACTTTATAATGCCCTGAATTAAAGTACATATTGGTGAATCTTGGGTTAAAAAAGGTGAATCTCTTAAAATACACAACAAGCCATGTGCACTTCCAAAATATTCTAATGTTTCAAGCAAACAAGACTTAACAGAACGTATGGCTTTGCAGTAACATCAATTTGTCAACTAAATTGTAGCAATAGATACTTAACATCTCTACCCATAGACTTACATTTTGATCTGGTTTAAACAATACAGAAAACAAATAATTGAAAATCTGCTGTAAAATGTTGAACACTCAAAAATCTTTTAAAACCATTTTTCAGAATCTAAAACCACAACATTTAAAGGGCATTGCAGATGAACAATTCTTCGTCAAACTGAAAGAAACATGGACTTCATATATATTTAGTGTGGTAGGGGTTGGCGGTGGGGGGGGGGCAAATTATCGGGGGGGGGGGCAGGAAGGAAAGGACATAACCGGAGTGGAAGGAGGAGGAGAGGTATCTTCATAGAATCATAGAATCATAGAGTTGGAAGAGACCACAAGGGCCATCGAGTCCAACCCCCTGCCAAGCAGGAAACACCACCAGAGCACTCCTGACATATGGTTGTCAAGCCTCTGCTTAAAGACCTCCAAAGCAGGAGACTCCACCACACTCCTTGGCAGCAAATTCCACTGTCAAACAGCTTTTACTGTCAGGAAGTTCTTCCTAATGTTTAGGTGGAATCTTCTTTCTTGTAGTTTGGATCCATTGCTCCGTGTCCGCTTCTCTGGAGCAGCAGAAAAAAAAAATTCTCCCTCCTCTATGTGACATCCTTTTATATATTTGAACATGGCTATCATATCACCCCTTAACCTCCTCTTCTCCAGGCTAAACATGCCCAGCTCCCTTAGCCGTTCCTCATAAGGCATCGTTTCCAGGCCTTTGACCATTTTGGTTGCCCTCCTCTGGACACGTTCCAGTTTGTCAGTGTCCTTCTTGAATTGTGGTGCCCAGAACTGGACACAGTACTCCAGGTGAGGTCTGACCAGAGCAGAATACAGTGGCACTATTACTTCCCTTGATCTAGATGCTATACTCCTATTGATGCAGCCCAGAATTGCATTGGCTTTTTTAGCTGCCGCGTCACACTGTTGGCTCATGTCAAGTTTGTGGTCAACCAAGACTCCTAGATCCTTTTCACATGTACTGCTCTCAAGCCAGGTGTCACCCATCTTGTATTTGTGCCTCTCATTTTTTTTGCCCAAGTGCAATACTTTACATTTCTCCCTGTTAAAATTCATCTTGTTTGTTTTGGCCCAGTTCTCTAATCTGTCAAGGTCGTTTTGAAGTGTGATCCTGTCCTCTGGGGTGTTAGCCACCCCTCCCAGTTTGGTGTCATCTGCAAATTTGATCAGGATGCCCTTGAGTCCATCATCCAAGTCGTTGATAAAGATGTTGAATAAGACCGGGCCCAAGACAGAACCCTGTGGCACCCCACTAGTCACTCTTCTCCAGGATGAAGAGGAACCATTGATGAGCACCCTTTGGGTTCGGTCAGTCAGCCAGTTACAAATCCACTGAGTGGTAGCATAGTCAAGACCGCATTTTACCAGCTTCTTTACAAGAATATCATGGGGCACCTTGTCAAATGCCTTGCTGAAATCAAGGTAGGCTACATCCACTGCGTTCCCTTCATCTACCAGGCTTGTAATTCTGTCAAAAAACGAGATCAGGTTAGTCTGACATGACTTATTTTTCAGAAATCCATGCTGACTATTGGTGATCACAGCATTCTTGTTTTTGTGTGTGTGCTGGCGGCTTCTTGGGCTTCTCTTCTTTTGGTAGAAATCTTCTCTTGGGTCATAGAATCATAGAGTTGGAATAGACCACAAGGGCCATCGAGTCCAACCCCCTGCCAAGCAGGAAAGGGTCTTGACAATCTTTCCCACACGGAGGGGGAGGGATCTTCTTTTTGAGTTGGTGGGGGAGCTGGAGAGTCTTTCTTGGGCTCTTTTCCATCTGGTTTCATTTTCCGCTGTTCCATCAGCGCCCTTTCCCAAAGCAAGTCTTCCTTCCTTCCACCTCTAAGACTTCCGCCAAAGTCACAATTAGTGGGAATCTGAATTTTCTTTCTTTCTGGCAAGCGCTGGTTTCTCCAGTGGTGGAGGACTGGCAGGTTTGGGAGGGGGATTTGGTCTCCCAATGGCTTTTTCCAATTCTGCCTCGCTTGCGAGACTCTTCCCCACCACCTACTGTATTTTTCGCTCTATTGGACGCAGTTTTTCCTCTCCAAAAATTGAGGGGAAATGTGTGTGCGTCCTATGGAGCGAATGCAGGCTTGTGCCATAGCCACGCGCAACCCCTCCGGCAGGGAGAGGCTGCACGGGGCTATGGCTTCTTTAGCCCTGCGCAGCGTCTCCCGGCAAGGAGAGGTTGCACGGGGCTAAAGGGGAAGCCAAAACAGTGAGCGGGATCCATCCTGCTCGCTGCCTTGCCTGCTTCCATAGCTGCTCACAACCCCTCTGGCAGGGAGAGGTTGTGTGCAGCCTGTACGCTGCTCTTTGGGGCTGGGAGGGGATTTTTTTTCCCTTGATTCCCCCCCCCCTAAAAACTGGGTGCGCCCTATGGTCTGGTGCACCCTATGGTGCGAAAAATGTGGTATATGTGTGGCAAGTGGGGGAATCTGGCCGGGGACAGCTGGCGTTTGACTTGCTCCATATTTTCCCTTTTCATTTCTTTGCGGAGGCTAGACTGCTAGAATCTCTCCTGGGCCATTTCTTCAGGTGCTGAGGAGAGTGGGCTCAAGAGGAAAAACTGCCTCTTTTGATGGCATCTGATGTCATCGCATTCCACAGGTGCCCAGTGTTCCTTGTGTTCTAGATGCGGCCATAGCTGTCAACCTCACCCCGATATGGCTTCCCTTTATCACATACACAGCCCAACAAGACAAAGACAAGAATCCACCAACAGCATATGCTTTTTCAACACTGGCTCTGCCTCATGAGACCAGGGCCCTGTGGGATCTGATTTCTAAGACAGGGATGTTCTGCCTGGCCTTTGGCTTGGAGTCAATTTGATTCCCTCCCCTTTTTCTTACCTTCCTCCTCCTGTGATGAGGCTGCATTTTAATGTTTTAATAATTTTAATCTTGTTTTTTAAGTTGTATTTCAATCAACTTGTTTTTATTATTGGTTGTTAGCCGCCCTGAGCCCGGTCTTGGCTGGGGAGGGCGGGGTATAAATAAAAATTTATTATTATAATTTATTATTATGAGTCCCACTTTTGGTTCAAGGGCAATATTTCCTTTAGCCGCTGTTTAAAAGTGAATTATTGATGGTTTTAGGAACTGGTTTTCCTTGGAGAGATCATTTGTCCAGAAAGAGTCCAGGGATATGTGGACTTTCCGCAAAGCGGGGGCATAGCTCAGCAGCCGGGCCCCTACCCTGAATTCCCCTGTGGCTGCTGCCGTCTCCAGCTGAAAGGATTATAACTGGAACACAGAGAGCTGGAAGGGTAATTGACAGCGCTGGCCTTGATAGGCCTGTGTGACTGAGTGCAAATCTGATTCATTTGTTATCATAAATCAGTATCGCAGCAATATGATGCCAGGGCTTTTGGAAGACCTCAGCATAACAAACAACATTCATGTAAAGGGAAACCAGCATTACCAGGGAGAAAGAGCTGTTAAGAAAACATGCCAGAAACCAAGCATTAGGACTGATTACAGTTTGGGGATTTATATTTGTGAATGAATTTGTAGTGAGCAAGAGATTGTAGGTGAGCGTGTGGTGTTCAGTTCCAGAGGCATTTCCTAAGAACAAGCTGGATTACAGCAGAGCGCTTTGCAAAGTAGGTTTTGCAAGCTAATTCAAAGATGACCTTCAAAATCCTTCAAAGCTCTTCTTGGGAGACTTCAGGGAGACTCTTTGCACATCAGGGTACAGTTTGTTTAAACCTGAGCTGCTCAGTAGCTCCAGTCTAAACTTTTGTCAGCAGAGACTCGCTAGGCTTTAGTAGTGTCTTTGTCAAGAAGCTAATGAGGGGGTTGAGGGTCAAAAACACCCCATGCTTTAAGCCTGAAGATGACCTGAGAACTTGCAAACATTAAAATGACAATGGTCCTTTTACTTGGTTACTTATACTGGTGGGGGACTAGCATGTGTCCCACTTTAAAGAAGACAGTCCTCTGTTTGAATGACTGCCCAACCCAAGTTTGGTTTAAAGTTGAGAGCCCTGAGAAGGGAGAGCTGGAGGGGAAGGCTTGGGATAGGGCCACAGCTGAGTGTGAGAGCCTCAGGCTTGCATGCAGAAGGTCCTGGGTTCAATGGGATTCCAGGCAGGGCTAGGGGACAGGGCCAGCCCACCCGTGAGGCAGACTGAGGCAGCAGAATCCAACGGGCATGCCTCCCTGCCTCTCTCGTGCAACCCAGAAGGTGCACTGGTGCAACCCCCGCAAGCAAGGCTTTGGCAGGGGTGGCGTGTGCAGCAGGCATGCAGGGCAACACCTTCTCATTTCATCTCCTGCTAGGGGATGTTCCTGCCTGGAACGCTACTGCCAGACAGTGTGGGCAATATCAAGCTACTTGGGCCAATGGTCTGACTTGGTGTAAAGCAGGTTCCTATGATCCCATCCACAGCCACCCTTGGTCACATGATTCCCCACAATGGTGAGGTGTGTTTTTATTTAAATTATAGCAATTTGTTTCTAAATGTGCACCTATACATAAAAATTAGCAAATGCAAATTGGTATCCTCTTCTGTCCTCTTATTTGGTACTGCATTTCCCCCCTTCCCCCCCTTTTTTTTTGAGTGGGGGTAGCATGATGCATTAAGTGGCCACCCTATGAGGAATGGAACAACAACAACAATTTTATTATTTGTACCCCGTCCATCTGATTGGGTTGCCCCAGCCACTCTTAGTAGCTTCCAGCATATACAGAAACATAATAAAACATCAAACATTAAAAACTTCTCTGTACAGGGCTGCCTTCAGATGTCTTCTAAAGCTTCTATAGTTACTTATCTCCTTAACATCTGGTGGGAGGGCGTTCCACAGGGTGGGTGCCGCTACTGAGAAGGCCTTCTGCCTGGTTCCCTGTAACCTCACTTCTCACAATGAGGGAACCACCAGAAGGTCCTCAGAGCTGGATCTCAGTGTCTGGGTAGAATGACAGGGGTGCAGACGCTCCTTCAAGTGGAAGTGACTTGCAAACCTTTCTCCGGGTTCCTAGGTGTGTTGCCAAAAACTGTATGATGGTTGCTTTTGCTTTGCAGAAGGTGGGCTAAGCCTGGGTAGACCCATCCTAAACCATGCCCATGCAGTCCTGCCTTCTCTATGAAAGCACTGTAGCTGATCCACAGGCTTTTGGGCTTAGGAGAAGGTAGCCCCAGGACACCCAGGCCCTCAAACAGCCACTTGTAGTATGATTCTTAAAGCTCTTCAACTCATTCCAGGTACCACTTTTGTGTGACGGTGCTAAGCTACGTCCTGCCACTCCTAGTGATAGGCTACGCCTATACCATGGTCGGTATTACACTATGGGCCAGTGAGATCCCAGGGGACACTTCGGACCGCTACCAGGAGCAGGTGTCTGCCAAGCGCAAGGTAAGTGGCTCTGAAGAATCAAAACAGAGTTTGAACAGATCGGGAAGAAAAAGTCCAGGATACCTCAGATGAACCAATCCCAGTCTAGGTTAGATCCCCAAATGTTGGCAAGACAAGTGGATGGTGGAGCCCATGTGGTGCAGTTGTAAAGTCTCACAGGAGGGCCTCACAGACCTGGGTTTAAATCCCCTCTCAGCCGTGAAACTCGCTGGGTGATCTTGGGTTCGTCAACGACTCTTAGCCAAGAGGTTGGTTCACTGACACAGATCTCAAGAAGTGGTCTAATGCTTTTCTCCACTGCCTGGTTGTTGGCATCCATCTGTCTCGAGAGACAATGGAGTGCGCCTCCATCCTCGCTGGTGTAGTCCAATGGAAAGCAGAGCAAGACATTTGGCACCAGCTTGGCTGCAGGAGATATGGGAAGGAGGCATATAAAGCACCATCAAACTGTCTTATGGACCCCACTCTGAATTCATGCATTATTTACTCCTTAGCCTTTTCTTCTCCTGAAGATATTTTGCAAGGCACACAGGATTGCCAGATCTCATTTGCCACAAGGGTCATTTCATTTCAGAAGTTCCAGAATGATGCCAGGCACATCTTCCGTTTGCTCTGGGCACTTCTAAACATGAGGAAAGGAGAGCCCAGGATTTGCAAGAAGTTGTGGCCCACACCTTTAGCAAGGAAGATGGTCACTCTGTGGCCAAGGGCATGCCACTCCCCTGGAGACAGAGAACAGGGGCTGGCTGGCAAATCCTCTGAGGAGATTGTAACAGGAAGAGAATGGGCAAAGCTAGTTGGGAAACCAGTGCTTGGAGGTGTTGATGTTTCCAATGGAGTGGGAACAGGGAGATCCCAGAAAGGAGCACGGGTGGCCAGAATTATCCACAGTGCTTCTTGAAAAAAGGCCAGTCTAAGAAAAGGGCATGAGAAACTCAAAAGAAAATGGAGTTGGTTGGGTTAGCGTTGACCAGACCTTAAAGTCACATCAATGTGGGCAACATTCATTCATCACAGGACACATGCTGACACAGAGATAAGGCTCTGGAAAGACCACATTGTTTGTGGGTCACCTCTGAAAGAGCAAATAGCCCCAGGACAATTACACATACTTCTGACTCTTCCCGCTGAGATTTCCCTGTAGTACTTACCCAAAGCCCCTGCTGGCTGGTATGAATGGACCAGTCACGTCTTCGTTTTGACTGCCTCTAAATGCTACCGTATTTTTCTCTCTATAACACGCTCCCAACCATAACATGCACATTGTTTTTAGAGGAGGAAAACAAGAAAAAAAAATATTCTAAACGAAACAGTGGATGTATGATTTTTGTGGTTCATGCTGTGGCCACAGACATGTGATCTGACGGTGAGTTTGGAGTAGCCCAATGCAAAAATCCTGAGGATCCATGTGGATCCATGCTTTGTAACCACGTTTTTGCACCATTGCAGCCCAAGGCAACCGTGGGTGCGTGATTTTTTTGGTGCAAGCTGTAGCCATAGACATGCTATGTGATCTGATGGTGAATTTGGGGTGACCCAGTGCAAAAATCCTGAGGATCCGTGTGGATCCGTGCTTTGTAACCATGTTTTAAGTGGGGAGGGAAGGAAAAGCACTCAAGGGACAAGGAACACGCGTGGGGTGGGTGGAGAAGGATGCTGTTAATAATGCAGAAGAGGGGTATAAGAGGAGAAGGCTCTTATAAGAGGAGCTGGGAGGAGAGAGAGACAGAGAGCCTGCTTGCGAAAAACTTTGCTGCTATTTAGCGAGTGGGGAGGAGAGAGACAGAGAGCCTGCTTGAAAAATCTTTGCTGCTATTTAGCGAGTGGGGAGGAGAGAGAGACAGAGAGCCTGCTTGAAAAAATCTTTGCTGTTAATTAGCGCGTGGGGGGGGGGGAGAGACGGACAGAGAGCCTGCTTGCTTTAAAGGAGCCAACCGGACAGGAGCCGCTTACACGAGGAACCGCTCTCCTCTCCCGCTTTGCTCCTTTAAAGCAAGCAGGCTCTCTGTCTCTCTCTCCTCCTCACTCAGCGGCTCTTCTCCCGCTTTGCTGTTTCAAAGCGAGCCACGAAGGAGGGAAGGAAGGGGAACCATGGATCCTCTGCTCACGACTGCAGCAGATCCCCCCACCATCCGTAGGCATTCGCTCCATAACACGCACAGACCTTTCCCCTTACTTTCTAGGAGGAAAAAAGTGAGTGTTATGGTGCGAAAAATACGGTAGTTGATGCTGTGGCTGTAAGAGGCTGTCCTTCTCTGACAGGTTGTCAAGATGATGATCATTGTGGTGTGCACCTTTGCCATCTGCTGGCTGCCCTTCCACATCTACTTCCTCCTCCAGCATTTCAAGGCAGAATGGTACGAGCAAAAGTACACCCAGCAGGTCTACTTAGCTATCTTGTGGCTGGCCATGAGCTCCACCATGTACAACCCTATTATTTACTGCTGCCTCAATGACAGGTAAGATCCATGTCCCTGTGATGTATTGCGACGGGTTCAGCTAATGCTCAGGTTTGAGTTGCAAAAGCAGATTTGTACATAGCAAAACATCATCACCCCTTTTGGAGATTGGCTTTTTGGTGTCAGTGGTGCAGAATACAGTGGTGCCTCGCAAGACGAAAAGAATCCGTTCTGTGATTCTCTTCGTCTAGCGGTTTTTTCGTCTTGCGAAGCAAGCCCATTGACGGATTAGTGGATTAGCGCTATTAGCGGCTATTAGCGGCTTATCTGCTGATCGGATCAGCTGATAAGCGGCTTAGCGTCTTAGAAAAGGGGGGGGGGAGGGAAAAAACCCTGCAGGAACTCGCAAGGCATTGTCGTTTTGCGAAGCAAGCCCATAGGAAATTCGTTTTGCGAAGCACCTCCAAAACAGAAAACTCTTTCGTCTAGCGAGTTTTCCGTCTTGCGAGGCATTCGTCTTGCGGGGCACCACTGTATTGTTCATTTCTCTGTAAATAACTGTACAGGGATCAAGAGTATGCAATCCAGAATTTCATAATATTATATACTGTAATAAAACCTCAAAATGATTTGCAAAAAGAATGAAAAAATAAAATTATCAGTGAAAACAACTAAAACATTTTAAGCAATTAAAATCAATAAGCTAAAAACAAGATTAAACCACATGTCAACATTCTACATGTCAGGTTTGTCCAAACAAAAATGTTCTTAGCAGGTGCCCAAAAGATACAGCAAAGATGCCTGTCTGGTGTCAATAGGCAAGGAGTTCCAAAGTGTAAGTGCTGCCACACTAAAAGTTCTGTTTCTTACAAATGCAGAACTTTCTTTCTTTCCTTCCTTCCTCCCCAGCCAGGATAAATTATATCAAATAGCAGAAATGACAGAATCACTCATGAAAGTTAAGATCAATTTTCCATTTGGCCCTCTGGGGAGCTTGTGTGAACTTGTATGTTTAATTCCAGATTCATGTACCTAGGGTCACTGTTTCTACAATGTGAATGGACACATTTCTATTATTTGTATATTACTGTCATACTCAGTCATGAGTATTTTATATTCTCTTAATTTTTATTTCATCTTTTTCTCTTTTCCCTTTCTTGTCAAATTCTTCAATAAATCTTTGATATTTTAAAGAAAAAATATCAGTTATGCAAATTTTCTTAATTTATGCAGTTTATACAGAGCTCAGGGAACTCAGATTCTTTTCTTTTCTTTTTTTCTTTGGTACAGTATTTGGCCCAGAAAATTTAAATGTTTCAGCGCAAAGGTTATAAAGAGGAAGAAAACGGGTGTACAAAATGGATCTGGTGTGCCTGTACCATATATAAAATCCTGGCCAGGACCCATGTCTTAAATGCCACAGGTTGGGTTCTAGCACAGCTGACCCCATTTGCAGGGGGTTGGACTAGATGGCCCTTTGAGTCGCTTCCAACTCTGCAATTCTGTGATTCTACTATTTGTCTTCCCAGGTTCCGGATTGGCTTCAAGCATGCCTTCCGGTGGTGCCCTTTCATCAGAGCCAGCAAATACGAAGGGCTGGAGATGAAGTCAGCCAGGTACCTCCAGACACAGAGCAGCATGTACAAGGTCAGCCGGATGGAAACGACGGTCTCCTCCATCGCTGGCAACCCAGAGGAGGAGCTTGATGCCAGCAGCAAAACCAAGCGCCTCTCTGTGGATCTGACCTCCAACGGCTCCTCCCGCAGTGACTCCAAAACCGTGTCGGAGAGTTTGAGCTACTATTCCAACACACTGCCTCCCTAAGCAACCTGAACCTCCGTGCAACGCATCTCCATCAAAAGTGTGGCTCAGTTTCCAATCTCCCTAATGAAGGAGCTGTTCCTCATTTGTAGTCACCTCTTTCCTCTCTGACTTTGTTCCTGAATTGAGTTTTCCTTCTTTGTGTAGCCTCTGCTGTGATGCCCTGTTGGATGTTCAGACGATCTGTATATCAGAATGGATTCTCATTTTGGGGCCCGCATTGCGATAGGTTCATTAGCCAATTCTCAGGCTGTGCTGGCTAACAGCCAAGCACCTTCCGCTTGACTTTGTTTTTCCATCCCCAAATCTCACCTTCTCTTCCCACAACATGCTCAGGTCTTCTTGGGGTCTCTCCCTTCCAGCTTCCATACATAGAACCATAAGATCATGGAACTGTGGAGTTGGAAGGGAGACCACATGTCGCTGCTATTGCGAAAGGAGTGGAGGGAACTGAAAAGCTCCTTGAAGAAAAAAGGAGGAGCAAAAATGTCATGTTTGTAGTATGTGTGCCATTTTGGAAAAGTTGAATTTCAAAAAAACAAGTTTTAAGAATGTAAGAGTCCTGCTGGATCAGGTGAAAGTGGTCAGGGGGACTGAGTGGCTCCCCTATGAGAAAAAGTTGCAGAGTTCGGGACTTTTTAGTTTAGAGAAAAGTTAAGCGGCAATATGATGGAAGTTCCTAATGTTATGTCTGGCGTGGAGGAAGTGGATAGAGAAAAGTTTGTCTGCCTCTCTCACAACACTACAGCTCATGGACATCCCATGAAGATGGACATTGAAAGATTCAAGACAGACAGGAGAAAGGGCTTATTCACGCAGTGCAAAGTTAACCTATGGAACTCCCTCCCACAGGAACTTGGGGAAACTGCAGAAGGCGAGAGGGCTCTTATGCTCAAATCCTGCTTGCAAGTTTCCCACAGGAATCTGGTTGACCACTGTGAGAACAGGATGCTGGACAAATGGGCTATTGGCCTGATCCAGCAGGCTCTTATTGTGTTCTCATGAAAGGCTTGTCTGGTCCAGCTTCCTGCTCTCACTGTGGCCAAGCAGACCCCTAAGGAAAGACCACAAGCCTGACGTGAGGGGAGCAGCATTGTCCCCACTTTGTTTGAGAGTTAAAGTCCAGGCAGTATCTGAAATCCTTAATGGAAAAGTTAGGAATTTCCATATACAAATCTGAGGATTCTCAATTTGCAGTTTTTGATCCAACAGCACAGCGTTCCAAATTGCCTCCCTACAAACTTTGTGTATCTGATGTACTTCCAAGATCACTTCTCTTCCACTTCATTTATGTTGGGTTAGGGAAAAAACCCTCAACTCCTCATATTGGTTTGTGCCTATACCAGGGGTGGATAACCCCAAGTCCGGGGGCCTGATCCAGCTCCAGAAGCAAAAGACCCTACAGATTTTGGTGGTGGCAAAAGCAGGGGAGGAATATAGTCCGTATGGAGGCTGGGGTGGTGGCAGAAAAGTTTAAACCTCTCTGTTCAGCACAGCCTCCTGATGAGAAAACAATCCCCCATCTGATAAATTCGTGGAATCGTGGAGTTGGAAGAGTATCTAATGAATCTCTGACAGAGGCCTCCAACCTCCTGCTACATGGGAGACGGGTTGAAGAAAAAGAAATGCAAATTGGCCCTGCCCTGTAGCTTGAGCAATCATGTTAAGGAGCGGCTAGGAGCTAGGCAGAGTCATAGATCTAAAAAAAAGACATGCACACGCTGGCCAGCTTCCATTTTGACTTGAAATGTTTGTTTGGGGCTTCTCAAAAATATGTGAAGGCAAGAAGCAGATGGGAGGAGTGTTGACCCGCCATAGCACCCACCTGAGAGGTGCTGGAACTGCACTCTGGTGCACTCTAGCTGAGAAAAAAGCACTGCAAACAGCTCATACCATCAGAAAGTTCTCCCTGATGTTGAGTTGGTATCTCCTTCCTTGTCATTTGAATCCACTGGTTCAGGTCCTCCTCTCTGGAACAGCAGAAAACAAGCTGGCTCCGTCTTCCATGAGACAGCCCTTCAGGTATTGGAAGATGGCTGTTGTCTCACCTCTCAGTCCTCTCTTCCCAAGGGATGATAACTCCCCCTCTTCAACTGACCTGCATGAATCGGCTGTGGGGAGTGGCCTCTGAGTGCGAATGCATGTGGCCTCTGTAGGGTTGGCTGAGGGTCCAAAGGCCCATCACCTAATTTATGGAGGTACGCCAAATTCCTATTAAAGGCCCCAAAGGTTGCACTGAAACCCTACAGCTATCTAGGTTCCTATGCTCAGGGCATGTTTTTACATATGCACCAGTTTAGGGGATAGAGAACCGAACCATGAAAAAATGTACTGTTTCATTGCCCCATTCATCTCGTGAGAAATCTGGAATTCCTACAGATAGGATAGGAAACTAGTTTGATGGGGAGAAAAACAATTCATCCTAGGCTTCCCAATTATATGGTCCTTTTTCTATAGAAAGAGAAGATTCAACCCCATCCCCCAAATGGCAAAACATTAAAATACCATATGCAGACACAAGCCACACTCCCCTTTTTTTTTTTTTTTTTTTTTTTTTTGCATTTTAAAATTTTTTATTAATCTTTCCATATATATACATTAAATCCGTGTTTCATACATCTCATTCTTTTGGACTTCCTTCAACGTCCTTGACATTCATTCGTATTTATCTCTTTATAACGCATTCCAATCTTTCGTACTGCCATTAGTACCATCTTTCAGACATTGTTTTCCATAAGCAATACTTCTTAGTGTTTTACAGTGCCTCTTTAAATCCTACTAGCGTTGTGTTTACTAAACATTTGTTCTCCAGATAATCCGCAAATTTTCCCCAGTCATCTATAAATTTTTGGTCCTTCATATATCTAATTTTCCCTGTCAATTTATCTAACTCCGCATATTCCGTCAATTTTAATCTCCACTCTGTTAACGTTGGGCTTTCTTCCTGCTTCCACTTCTGCGCCACCACGATTCTAGCTGCTGTTACCGCATATTGGAAGATTTTACAATCCTTTCTTTTAATATCTTTTCCGACCATACCTAATAAAAAAGCTTCGGGTTTCTTTACAAATGTGTAACTTAATATCTTTTTGATTTCATTATAGACTTCATCCCAGAAGCTTTTAACCTTCCCACATTCCCACCATTGGTGATAGAACGTCCCTTCTTTTTGTCTACATTTCCAACATTTGTTATCTGTTTTATACATCTTGGCTAGTTTAACGGGTGTTATATACCACCTATATAACATTTTTAACATATTCTCCCTTAACAGTACACATGCTGTAAATTTTATATTCACTCTCCACAATTTTTCCCAATTCTCCAATTGAATATCATAACCGAGGTCCTTTGCCCACTGAGTCATCACTTTTTTGACTTTCTCATCTTTCATGTTCCATTCTAACAGTATTTTATACATACTTGACAGATTTTTCCGATCACAGTTTATTATCTCTCTCTGAAATTTCGATGTCTTTTCATCGTAGCCCCTCTCTTTCACTTCTTTTTTAAATATCTCATTTATCTGATAGTAACTCAGCCAATCGTATGTATATCTTTTTACCTGGTCGTATGGTTTAATTTTCCACTTCCCTCCTTCCTTCAATACCATTTCTTCGTACCTACCCCATTTTTTCCCCATATTGACTTTCTTTACACTTATTAACTCCACTGGTGATAACCAGTGTGGGGTTTTTGGTTCTAGTATGTTCTTATATCTATTCCAAACTTCTATCAAAGGTCCCTTAAAGATATGGCTGCAAAATCCCTTATGTACTTTTATCTTATCTCTCCACAAATAGGCATGCCATCCAAATTTGTTCTTATACCCTTCTAAATCCAATAACTCTGTATCTTCCAACTTTATCCACTCTTTAATCCAGCAAAGGCATGCCGCCTCGTAGTACAGTCTCATGTCTGGCAGGGCGAAGCCCCCTCTTTCAGTGGTATCTGTTAATATCTTAAACTTAATTCTGGGCTTCTTTCCTTCCCAGACAAATCTAGAAATCACCCTTTGCCATTCTTTAAAGTTTTTTGTGCCCTTTATTATCGGGATTGTTTGAAATAGAAAAAGCATTTTGGGGAGTACCATCATATTGACCATGGACACTCTACCCCAGAGTGATAATTTCATCCTTGCCCAAATCTCCAGATTTTTCTTAATTTCATTCCACACTGGGATATAATTATTTTGGTATAGGTCAATATTTTTATTGGTAAGCCAGAGTCCTAAGTATTTAACTTTTTTAACTACTTCAATTCCTGTTTGTTCCTGTAATAATTCTATCTTGTCTTGGTCTAAGTTTTTAACGATCATCTTTGTCTTATTCTTATTTAGTTTGAATCCAGCTAACTTCCCGAATTCCTCCATCTCCTCCAGAATTCCCTTTAAGCTGTTTATAGGATCTTCTACCGTTAATACCACGTCATCAGCATATGCTTTAACTTTGTATTCGTTTGAACCTAATGATATTCCCTTAATTTGTTTGTTTTGCCTTATTGCGTTTAGCAGAACCTCCAACACCACTATAAAGAGCAGCGGAGAGAGCGGGCAGCCCTGTCTTGTCCCTTTAGATATTTTTATATCTTCTGTTATGGCATTATTTATTATCAGCTTCGCTTTCTGTTCGGTGTATATTGCTTTTATCCCATTCCAAAATTCTTGACCCACTTCCATAATTTCTAAATTTCTCAGCATGAAGTCCCAGGTGACGTTATCGAAGGCTTTCTCCGCGTCAATAAAAATCAGACTAGCTGGCTTATCAATTCTGTCCGATAAATATTCTATTATATTAATTATGCCTCTTGTGTTGTTTTTTATTTGCCTTCCCGGTAGAAAACCCGCTTGGTCCTCATGCATTATCTTCACTAATATTTTTTTAAACCTTTTTGCTAAAATTCCCGCAAAAATCTTATAATCTGTATTTAATAAGGAAATGGGTCTATAATTTTTTACTTGGGTTGGGTCAGTATCTTGTTTTGGAATTATTGTGATAAATGCCTCCTTCCAGGTGCTTGGGATCTCTTTTTCCTTTAGGGTCTTATTCATCACCTCAACTAACGGAACCGTCAATATATCTTTCATTTCTTTATAGTAGCTCGCAGTAAACCCATCTGGGCCCGGGGCTTTACCTCTTTTCAGTTCCTTTATCACTTCCTCTGCTTCCTCTCTGGAAATGGGGGCATTTAACATTTCTCTTTGCTCTATCGAAATCTTCCTTACCATTTTCTCTTTTAAATATCTCTCTATTTTCCTATTGTTGTTTCTATCCTTATTCCTGTATAGTTGCTCGTAAAACTCCGCAAATCCTCTTCTAATCCCTTTTGGTTCAGTTATCTCTTCTCCGTTTATTTGTATTTTGTTTATTGTGTTTTGTTCCTTTCTTTTTTTGACTTGCCACGCAAGCCATTTTCCTGGCTTATTAGCAAATTCAAAATTTCTCTGTCTTAATCTTTTGATGTTCCACTCAACCTCCTTATTTATCAACATTGCAAATTGGGTTTGGAGGGATTTTATTTCCTGCAATATCCTTTCATTATTTGGTTTTTTAATTAGTTTTTGTTCACAATCCATAATCTGTCTCAAAATCTCCTTAGTTCTTTTTTCTTTATTTTTCTTTTTCCATGCATTTTGTTGGATGAGCAGGCCCCTCATGACTGCCTTACTCGCGTCCCATACCACGTTTATTTTAACCCCTTTATCTTGGTTATCTATGAAGTACTCCAATAATTTCGTCCGAATCTTTTCCACAAATTTTTGGTCATCCCATAAGTTATCATTTAATCTCCATCTGAAAGTTCGTCCTTCAACCCCCTTCATCTCCATTATTATGGGGTTGTGGTCGGAGATAATTTTGGCCTGTATTTCAATTTTTGTAGTTCTTACTGTTAGTTCATTTGATATCCAAATTTGGTCTAATCTTGACAGTGATTCATTCGGTCCTGAATGAAATGTAAATTGTTTCTCCATGGGGTGTCTCAATCTCCATATATCTACCAAGTTATAGTTCTTCACCATTTCAAAAAATATCTTAGGTAGTTTCCCTCCTTCTGTCTTAGTTTTCCTTAATCTATCTATTTCTGTTGAGACCACCCCGTTCATATCTCCCATTATTATGATTTTTTGGTCCATGTAGTCAAATAATCTCTCTTCCAATGATCTGAAAAATTCTGTTTTATTGCCATTTGGTGCATAGACTCCCACTATTATCATCATTTCCCCTTGCCATTTAACAAGCCACACTCCCCTGTTGCATCCTTGGAACCCTTCCAGCAAAGCTCTTCCTCCCACCAGTTGTCAAAACTGTCTCTGACATGCAGGTGTCTTCCGTGGAGTTCTGCCATTTGCAAGAGACAGCTCAGGCGGAGAGCATCCCTGCTGTGAGTCCCAGATGCGCATCGTTAAGGATGCCTTTTTGCAGCAAATATCCCTTGTGATTATTGCCAACTGGCAAAGGACCAAAACGAGCCTGCCATTGTCGTGCACACCCAGCGCTGGCATCATAGGACAGAGATGCATAGCCTCAGCCCATAATAAGATGAAGGCAAGAAGAATCTGTGGAAAGCAGGAGTGTAAGTAAAGATGGGATTAGATAATGGCACAAGGTGGAATGTATTGTATAGCCCAGAGGGTGTGGGGGGAAATGCAGGCGGGACAATTTAAAAAATGTATGGAGAGCAACACATCTCCAGTGAAGTCATGGAAAATCCAGCAACCTGATGTGAAGAGACAGGAAGTGCATATGGATATTGATTTCCCATAATGGCCCCAGGGGCTGTAATGCACACATGCTCAAAGGGATCCCTCCACTATTATGTAGATCCTTGCACAGATGTAGTGGATCACTTCCCTATGACAGCACTCTCCAGTTTGGAGCCCTCCAGATGTTTGGGCTTACATCTGCCATTAGCCCCAGCCAACACAGCTGTGCTGGCTGGGGTTGGTTGGTGACATCATTTTTATTACTACAGTTGTCCAAAACATCTGGATGGCATCAGGTTGGAGAAGGCTGCCTTAGGTACTGTGAGGACAGTCCCTTAAACTGACAACAATTGACTGAGCTAAGGGATTGCTTGCTGGTGCTGAAACTTTCTGCAGCCCAGTTCTGTTCAAGGCAAAAAGCAGGGTAAAGAAAGGTTCTTGAACCCGGGCCACATAGCCTGATGTCAGGCGCAAGTATCTCCCTCACTTTGACGCAGCAAAGAAAGATGAGGATGGAGTCCCAAGAATGGTGTGAAAAGCTCATTGCGGACCACAGAATTGCTGAACTGCCGCCAGGGTGAGTGTCAGAAGAGCTCTGCTGGGTCACATCAAAGGTCCATCTAATTCTCTTTCCCACCCAAGTGGACAAAGAGATGCCTCTGGTGAGCCCACAAGCAAGGCAGAGGGAAAGAGCCCTCTCTGGCTATCATTCCCTCACAACTGATCTCTGCACTGCCTCTGTGAAGACACCCTGAGAGCTGGTTCATGTGATCATCACCTCCAAACGCCACAGAGAGAGCCTCAATCTATTGTGTCCACCCATCCATGCTTTTTATTCTTCAGCAAAAGCAAAGTAATGTGCATGTGCAAAATCCCTCCGAAGAAGTGAGATGTCTTTTGAGAGAAGATCATTATTTTTAACACTGAGGCAGAGACGATAAATCTGCCATCTCTCTCAACACACTGTAATTTCTTGTGCATATTGTACAAATTTCTGGGCCACTTTGTTCGTGCCTAAGTGTTTCTACTTAAATTCGCAACAATTGTTGTAGCTTTTTTTTGCTGTGAAATGAAGAAGTGATGGGATAACTGACCTGTGTGCTCTTCCTGTTTTGGAGTATATCTGTATGATGTTCTTGTTTACAAAGTGTTGACAAACCCATATGAGGAATTCCAATATGATCAACTCAACTGCAAATTGTGTTATATTTGATGGGTCAGAACTTCAATGATATTGTTTCTGGAGAAGCTTTGAGTGGATCATATCAAAGTAATAAAAAAATTATGTCTCTTAAAAGAGTGAAAATAGATCTTCCACTGATATAACTAGGGGGGCGAGGGCGGGAGAGAGAATGAGAATGGGTGGGTAGGGAGGTGGGGTAGGCTTTTGCCGTTTTGTGTTTCTGTCCCTCTTTCTGCTCTGTGAGATGTGGCAGCCATTTTGTCTTATGCCACGGGGCCCATTTCAGCCATTTTGCGATTGGTGCCTGTGGCACTTTCTCAGGATTCCAAATGTGCCCACCAGCCCAGAAAGGCACCCCCTCAGCTAATATAGATATTAGACAAGTGTTGATAGAGTTATTCCAAGAACATTATAATGGAGGGGGGAGAGAAAAGGCATGTTTGGGAAGCATCAGGGGCTCAGGCGAGGGGCAGAGACATTGGACATGTTGGTAGCTTTCAGTGGGATACGGAAGAAGGTAGAAAGTGGCTGAGCATAATCAGAGTTGAAAAGGGATATGGGGTAGGGTTACCAGACGTCCCTGTTTCCCGGGGACAGTCCCCAGATTTGCGAATAAGTCCGCAGACAAATTCCATGCTCGGAATGTCCCCGGATTTCATCTGATGTCCCCGGTAAACGCAGCAGCGGCAGTCTCAGCAGCCCAGAGCAGTTGACTCTGGCTGGCTTCAGGAGCTGCTCAGAAGTCCCCATGTGATGGTGGTGCAGGGGCTCAGAGTTGCAGCTTCCGGGCTGCCTCCACCTACCCTGACCCCAGCAACTCAGCTGTGAAGGGAGGCTTCATGCTGCCTATTGGAGCAGCCTCCCAATACCCTACTTGCGTGCAAGCAGGAGCGGGGCGGGGAGATCTCAGCTGTGAATGGTGGTTTCACGCTGCCTATCAGAGCTTGCGTGCAAGCAGGAGGGTGCAGGGATCTCTCAGTTAGGCAACAGGAAGCCTCCCTTCCCAACTGAGGGATCTCTGCGTCCTCCTGCTTGCATGCAAATAGGAATGGGATTGGGGCTGCTCCAATGGGAAGGGAGGCTTAGCGCTGCCCAAGCCTCGGCCGCCAACGCTCCCAGCCCTCCTCCACCTTCCATGCCTGACCCACTGCGCACCGCTTCCCCACCACCACCGAAGAACCAACAACTCAGGGGCTGCCCAGGCTCATGGAGAGAAGAGATAGAAGCCTCGAAGGAAGGGGAAACGTGGCAGTTGTGGTCAAGACGGCAGCCGCCCCTCTGCCACCGCCACTGCTGCAGCATCAACGTCACAAACTTGTAGTTAGTATGTATGTATGTGGGTAGGTTTGTATGTATTTAAAGTGTCTCTGGATTCATTGAAAAAAATCTGGTAACCTTAATATGGGGAAATGAGACAGAAAGGAGGTGCACAGAAATTATTTCTTAAATTTGTATACTGCCCTTTATCTGAAGATCCCAAGGCGGTTCACAATAGAAAGCCCAGGATCTTCCATGTGAAGAAGTACCGTACTTGAAATATTTTATTGGCCTGGCAATATACGCTGGCAAACACCTTATCTCTTTGGCCTCATGCATAAAGATAGGATTTACTCGTAATTAGGAACAGTTTATTCCCCTCCTACAAAGTGTCCTGCAATCTTCACTAGCTGATTATCAATTAAGCCTTTTCATTAGCCACCACGGGTCTGCCAAAGCTTTTTTTTTTTTAAAGGGTTTGGATCTCTGTTGAGCTTCAACACACACATCACTGCAATGCTGCTAGAAGCCCCTTTGATTTTCCAGGTGAGCCCATGGGCCCCTAAACAGCTTCCAGACTGTTTTGGAGCAAATTGACAGGCTGGAGGAGATGGATGGATGGGACTTACCTAGGTTGAGGTGGTGGAGGTGCAAGGACCAATGCTCATCCCTTCCCTCTGTCCTCATCTAGAAACGCACAAGCAGTAGTTTTATCCTATAAAACCTTGCAATCCTGTACTCGCTTTACTTACTTGGAAGTTAAATCCATTGGACTCAATGGACTTCCCTTCAGAGGAAACATGCATAGGATTGTGCAGCACATGATGGAATAACAGAACTTGTAGAACCCAACACTCCCCATGCTAAGCAATTGGCCATTTTTGCCCATTTTGTGCATGCTCAGCAGATTTGGAGGCTCATTTCCATATCCCTGGACTGCAGGCAGGATTTGCTGTCAAGCATGCACTCTGCGTGTCTCACAGAGGAATCACTTTTCTCCATTGCCCGCCACCCACAGGGAAGCTTGGGTTTCCATCTGCTCTTCATTAATTCTACATCGAGAAAAATACTACCTGCTTTGAAGTACCCAAGCTCATTAATCGCCCTTTGCATAGATGCTAACACTTAGAAATTAATTTTGGTTTCTGAACTCCATGTAGAGTTTTTCTTGCTATTTTAGCTTGTTATTTTATTTTGTAGGAAATGGAGTTAATTCCTAAATTTGACTTGCAAATTATCCTTCTGGGAGCATTTTCCCTTGCATGCCGTCTAGGGAGACACTGTGCAGTTTATTAACAGTGCAGTACTCCTATGGAGGTTTATCGAGAAGTAAATTCCAATTGAGTTCAATGGGACTTACTCCCAGAGGGTTGCAGTCTAAGTGCCTGACAGATGATACTTCTGCAATGATGCAGTGGATTCAGATCAGAAATTTACCAGAAGAAGACTTCTAATTTTTGCGCTGGAGCTGAAGGATGGAGGCTGATTTATTTTTTATTTTATTAATTTGATATACCCTTACTTGCCAGAAAGACTTCTAAGCTGTTTACAAGTGTAAAACCAAAAAATATATCCACACATCCTTAAAATAAACAACCTACAAATATTATTTATTGAAACTTTAAAAGAAAAATGTCATTGTTGCCAAGATAACCAAATTCAGATAACGATCATCTGTAGTTGAAACAGTATTTAAAAACCATTAGAATATGATATTGTCATAAGAGTCTTTGATGAGCCGCTAATCCAACTGCAATGAACATTTCTGAGACCCTCATTGTTCCTGTTCTTGTTTTCAGTGAATTGCAGCATTTCAGCCACTAACGCATGTAACAATAGCAAAGAAATACAGTCTTCTTGGTATGACTGCTTACCTTTCTATATAATTAAAGAGACACACTGGAGACTTTAATATGACCTCTATATTAAAAAAAACACCACCTTGCTGACAACAGCAATTAGCATTTTAATACATCACTACTACAGGTAGTAATTATCTCCCTTTATAACTTCCACCATATGGGAACTCCCATTAATTTAACTAATCTTATAACGAGGCTTCCACAGAGATCTTTGCCACTGTATTATTGTCTGATAACAGGTCTCTGTAATATGAAGGGCTACTTTTCAAGATTTCCTGTAAGAGCTTCCCTCCTTGCCTCTGCAGCTGGAGAAAGAGCAGGAGGAGGTCACTGCTTTATTTGCTTCATTTTGTCTTGACTTTACTCGTGGTCCTTCAGTGCTGAACAAACTTCATTTCAGTACATGCGCATAGTGTCATGCCCTCAGTGTAGCTGCTTTTTTATATACCGAGGGGAGTGCAAGGTAACTTTTACTTATTAAACTGTCTGTTATTACTGCTTGCTGGGTTTTTATGCTGCCCTTCCTCCAAGGACATCAGGATTCTCACCAGCACATAAAATTGCCCTAACACCCCTGTGGAATAGGCTGCACCATGGACCACCTAGCAAGCCAAGTCTCTGTGGCTTCTTTTCATGCTTCACTCTCCAGCCACCCTCAGTGAAGGAGCCATGTGGATAGGCGAGCGGCAAGCCAGGAAGGTCAGTGAGAATAAGGCACTGGGAAACAAGAATCAGATCCTGCTTAGCCTGTGCATTTTTTACACACCAATGATACTGAAATCGAAACAAACTATTGCTGGGGAATGAAACACAGCAGGATACAAGGCTGCCATTTCTTTGCACAAAACCCAGAAATTCTGCAGTTAAAACCACCAATTCTACCTAGGAACTGAAGGATGGTTTCCTATTATGTAAGAGAGAGAGGGTTGGAAGAGATTCTTACTCGGCAATTGCTCCTAAGACATTAAAACTTAGATTTACACCAGCCCGCATCCACCTTTAAACAAAATCCCTCCCCAAATACTTAGGCTAGAATAAATCACAGGCACTTAGCTTTCCAAATAAGTGAAAATTTTACTTGCAGTGTTTCCAGAAGTTACATCCAACAGGTCTCCACCTGCTGGCCATAAGACAAAGAAAGGCACACCCACTTGTACCTGAGCTCTGGGCTCAGGTTAACTCTTTCATGCACACAAGTGTACGTCAGTGACTATATTACAACAGTAAGGGCCTGAAGCACAGGTACTTCCCTAATGATGACACCCAAATTACAATTGGGGTAGCCAACAGGGTGTCCTCCAAATGTTGTTGGGCAGCCAGTGTGGAGTAGTAGTAAGAGTGTCAGACTAGGACCTGGGAGACCAGGGTTCAAATCCCCCACTCAGCCATGAAGCTCCCTGGGTGATCATGAGCCAATCACTGTCTCTTAGCCTAACACAGGGGTTGTTGTGAGGATTAAATGAGGAAGAGGGGGAGGAGAACCATGTCTGCCACTTTGAGCTCATTGGAGGAATAGGTGGGATATAAATGCAATGAATAATTAAATACAACTCCTTTCTGCCCCAGCCAAGAATGATGCGGATTCCTGTTCACATTGCCTACCTCTGTGTTATAGGGTTGTTGTAAGAAATACAGCTATAATGGACAACAAGTACTTATGGTGCAATGCTAAAGATATACTGAGCATTCATATTTTGAGAAACATTTCAGAAATGGTTGGCAAGTGTCTACTACAGGTTTGTAACAAATGTCAAATCCATCCAACATTCATCGCAAAAGGTTTCAGAACTCATTGCTTGTTTGTCCATTAAAAACAGCAAAAAACAAAAACCACCCACCCACCTTTGTCTGTTACTAAAGAATATTTCCACCCAAGGAGTAGGATTATTGAAATATGCCTTCTGGAAAGGATTTCAAAATGAAATCAGGTATGTGCAAATAATAGCAACCCAAGATCATGTAAGTTAAATCAAGTATGCTAGTTAGAATGTGGGTCATGGTGGTCCTTTGTAGTCTCAGAGAATGGAAATGTGCAATTCAGTTAAACATTATAATCATGAATAGACTTTGTGAGCTCTCCTGAGAGCAAACTGACATTCAGGAAAATATTAGAATTAATTTAACGCATCAGAACACAAGATTTGATTCCCCCCACACCCTGCCTTCCAAGGCTGACATGTCATTTGCTGTATGCTGTAGCCAATTATCAGAATAAGCCATCCTGGCAGTGGAAGAGATTTAATTGTGGATGGAATAAATCTTCTCTGTAAAGGCTTAAAACATCTGCAAGTGGAATGAAACACAGATCAAGAAAATAAATGCTAAGGACTAGAGTTTCACAGATCCCAAAGTGTCTTCTAGTTTAACCTCCTGCAATGTCAGAATCACAGCTAAGAAGACTCCAAGTAAGCTAGCAACGGGCAAATTCTTTGCTGTTGTCTAAATTGGAATTCCCTTTTGCTGTGACATCACCCATCCCCAAGAACAAGAGCGAAAACGACTCACTTCCCATGTGAAGCCCACTCTGGGCACACACATGGGCTTAAGTGGCCCAGATATTCTACACATATTCCTGATGAACTCTTGATGGGAATCAGAGGTGTAAAACACTCGTCTGCAACAAAATGTTGCAGTGTAGCCTTCCTCCTCTAAGGGGCATTTTTGCCCCTGAGGTAGACCCCAAAATGCACCCCCTTCTCACCAGGAAGGAAGGGGTCCGGGAAGATCTACATCAGGAAAAATGGAGGGGGAGGGGGAAATAAAGGCTGACATTGGGATCTACTGCCCCGGGTAAATAGGTGGGAAAATTACTGTTTTGCTTATTTGCTTTCTGCATCCACCATTCAGTGGTTTCAGGCAATGAATGAAGTCCTGGCAATGACTGAGCGATGGATAACATTTTAATATTGCGCTGGTGCTGCTTTAATACTGATGCCTTGCCTTCCTCCATCCCAGCAAATGCAGGGTTTCTGCAGTCGCTACAGATTCCTCTTAAGCCTGGGGAAACAAGACATGGAAATAAATGCACATACTGTACGCTGAAGTCGTTACAATTAATTAATTAATTGAATTTCTATACCACCCTTCCTCTGAAGATCACAGGGTGGTTTACAATACAAAAGCACAATGACCCCATCACCCAGTTTAAAAGGCCATAGATTGTTTCATCTTTCCGCAGGGCCTGCAAGACAGAGCTGTTCCGCCTGGCCTTTGGTTTGGACTCGGTCTGACCCTTATGTTTCCCTCCCCTTATGGTCTTGATTTATCAGCTACTTTAAAATGAGGCTGCATTTTAAATTGCATTTTAACTTGTATTTTAAATTGGGGTACCCCCCCCTTTTCCCCTATTATGTTTTTACTGTGATTTTATTGGTGTTAGCTGCCCTGAGTCCGGCTCTGGCCAGGGAGGGTGGGGTATAAATAAAATTTATTATTATTATTATTCATTAGCCAAAGGCCAAAGTTATCTCTGTGCTGAAGGGAGTCAATGCTCAACTCAGCTAAGAGAAAAACAAAGCCGTCTCGAAGCAGCTTCTCTTTCTTTCTTCAAGAAGAAACAAACATCTTTGCTTCACAACAGGGGAGGCTTCCTCATCCCCAACCAGAGAGCAACAAATGACCCTGAGACTCCTTCCCATCTTCCGTTTGGCAGGGGGTCCCACCCCCTCCTGCATCACAAAAATGAAAGGGAGGCCAAGTACTTGGAGGCAGCAGCAGCATCTTGCGTCTCTTCTCAGCGCTGGGATGTGGGTGGCCAGGAGCAGAAGGTGCATTATTCCCCCGCGGAAGCCTCTTGTCTTGACCTTTCATGATACAAACACCCCTTTCTTTGCTCTTCTGTAGCCTGCGGCACAAGGGAGGAGCAACCCAGAGTCCCCCCATCTTCATTACAGAATCATAGAATTGTAGAATTGGGAGGGAACCCAAGGGCCATCTAGTCCAACATTCATTAATTTTGCAATACTTCTGTAAATAGTCTTTAAATTTCTTCCAATCTTCTTCCACCGACTCTTCTCCCTGGTCTCGGATTCTACCAGTCATTTCCGCCAATTCCATGTAGTCCATCACTTTCATCTGCCATTCTTCCAGAGTGGGTAAATCTTGTGTCTTCCAATACTTTGCGATGAGTATTCTTGCTGCTGTTGTAGCATACATAAAGAAAGTTCTGTCCTTCTTTAACACCAATTGGCCGACTATGCCCAGGAGAAAGGCCTCTCGTTTCTTCAAGAAGGTATATTTAAATACCATTTTCAGTTCATTATATATCATTTCCCAGAAAGCCTTAATCCTTGGGCACGTCCACCAAAGGTGAAAGAATGTACCTTCAGTTTCTTTACATTTCCAACATTTACTATAGATCATTTTCATTAGATTCTCTCTTAAGGCATTACGTGCCGTAAACTTCATACCTGTGGTCCATAACTGTTCCCAGTCAGCCATCATTATGTTATGTCCAATGTCTTGTGCCCATTTAATCATTGCAGATTTCACCGTTTCATCCTGAGTATTCCATTTCAACAGCAAGTTATACATCTTTGACAAAGTCTTAGTTTTAGGTTCTAACAATTCTGTTTCCAATTTTGATTTTTCCACCTGGAAGGCGATTTTTTTGTCCAAATTGTATGCCTCCATTATCTGATAATAATGAAACCAATCACACACTTTGTTTTTTAGTTTTTCAAAACTCTGCAATTTCAATCTATCTCCATCTTGTTCCAAAATTTCCCAATATTTCGGCCATTTGACCTCCATATTGAGCTTTTTCAGAGCTTTCGCTTCAATCGGTGACGGTACTGAGATATTTCTTGGGCAAAAATGATATATTGGCAGGGGCATCTGCAGGCACGATATTGGCCAGCCCTTTGGTATTAGAATTTGCATTTCATACGAATGTAAAAGGAACCTTCTGGAACCAATGGCTCGTCTGGTCTAGCATCCTGGTCTCACAGTGGCCAACCAATGGCCTGTGGAAAAACCCACAAGCAGGAACTGAGCATGAGAGCTCTCCCCCCCCCCCTCCTACGACTTCCAGCACCTGGCTTTCAGACACATTGCTGCCTCTGTCGGGTGTGCGTGCAGGAGTCAAGCCCTGTGACCAGTAGGACTTTGCAGGACTGGGGCCTTCCTAAGTTTGTTCTGAAGAGGCAAAGTGCAGCCTCACAGGTGAGGCCGATTGGTAACTCACAGCACCTGGTGGTAAGAGCTGGGAAGGGATATAAGGTCAGCTTTTCCCTTCAGCTTTTTGCCACAGCAACACGTTCCCTGCCTTGCTGCGTTTGACTCCTTGCTTCTTGATCCTCGGACCCTTGGCTTCCTGGCTTCTGGACTCCCATTCCTGCTCCCACCCTGCCATCTTGCCCCCAGTCCCGATGTCCCCAGCCCTTGAACCGGCCCGTGACAGCCTCCAACTCTGGAGTCAAAACACAGCCATCATGGCTACTGGCCTTTGATAGCCCTCTCCTCCATGAACTTGTCTAATCCTCTTTCAAAGCCATCTAGGTTGGTGGGCATCACTGCCTCCTGTGCCTCCTGAGTTCCATAGTTTAACTATGATCTGTGTGAAGAAGGACTTCCTTTTTCCTGTCCTGAATCTTCTCATGTTCAGCTTCATTGGATGCCCATGAGTTCTAGTGTTACGAGAAAGAGAGAGAACCTTTTCTCTCTCCACTTTCTCCCTGCCATGCATAATTTTATAAGCTTCTATCATGTCACCCCTTACTCGGTTTTTCTCTACACTAAAAAGTCCCAAATGCCGCAACCTTTCTTCATAGAGACGTCATTCCACCCCTTCAACCATTTTGGTTGCCCTTTTCTGAACGTTGAAATCCTTATGGTAGCAGAAAGGGCCTTTGGTGCCCTGTACACTGCCTTGCCCATTTATTGTGGACCAGCAAAGTCCAAAATTATGCAAATTTGTGAAGGGTGAATTAATTATGCAAATGAAGAGAAATTGTGCAACTGTGCCCAATGTACATAATTTATACGCATCCACAGGGTTTTCGCTTTTCTCCCACTGTCTCATTCAGAGTACACAAGCCCCATGTTGAGCAGCGTAAGGCAGGCAGGGTTGGCATGGCAATGGGTAAACTAGAGTGAAATTCCTCTCAGTGGGTAAAATTGAGTAAAGACTGAGAAAGGATTGCGATTCCTCTCAATCTCAATCTTACAAGGTAGGATTGAGGTGCTGGACAGACTCAGCACTGACTAGCTATCGTTCTGAAAGAAGAGGGCAATTCATTTCTGCTTGCAAATGAAGAATCAAGTGCTTTCTGTTACCAGGCGCTGCTAAGGGGTTAAGGCCATTTGCAGTTCATGGCTTTGACCATGTTATTTGAATGAACGGGAATAATAACAAGTGGATGAGGATGCTGATAAAGAGGGATTTCGTGAATCTCAGATCATCAGCAGAGCCAACTCTTGAGCATGAGCATAGCCAGGGGGCAGGGGGCAGCTGCCCCCTTAAATCAATACAAATCAATACAAATCGGAGGTTTTGCTGCCCCCTAACAAAAATTGTGGCTATGCCCATGCTCTTGAGAAAGTTCCTGTCTTTAAACGTGCCAGCAACATTTCTTGAAGCAAGGTGACGGCAAAAGAGAATCATGTTTCAATTTGTTGGTGAGTAATTTATAGCCAAAAAGAATATGAGAGGCATTTTGAGAAATTAGGAAGAGTGATTTAAAGAATAATGGAACAGGGAAAGGAAATTATTCTGGGACTCAAACCATCAATTATTAGCTCTAGGAGGTGAAAATCGAAAAACTAGACATCATTTGAGGCAGATGCAAAGTCATTTCAGTGCCAATAAATAGTTCAGCTGGAATATCATCACTTCCACTGGCCTCGTTATTAGCAGTGCTTTCTAAGGCCCATTTGACTTCACTCTCCAGGATGTCTGGCTCAAGGTCAGCAACCACACTACCTGGGGTGTACGAGACATCCATATCTTTCTGGTATAATTCCTCTGCATATCTTCTTGATGTCTTCTGCTTCTGTTAGGTCCTTACCACTTCTGTCCTTTATTATGGTAATCTTTGTACGAAAAGTTCCTTTCATATCTCCAATTTTCTTGAACAGATCTCTGGTTCTTCCCATTCTGTTGTTTTCCTCTATTTCTTTGCATTGCTTGTTTAAGAAGGCCTTCTTGTCTCTCCTTGCTATTTTTTGGAAATCTACATTCAGTTTCCTGTATCTTTCACTATCTCCCTCACATTTTGCTAGCCTTCTCTCCTCCGCTATTTACAAGTCCTCGTTGGACAGCCACTTTGCTTTCTTGCATTTCCTTTTCATTGGGATGGTTTTCGTTGTAAGCAGTGATATTCTGCCATCTCAGGTATTGTGCTCCTTTAAAAACTCAAGCCTCCGTGCATACACACTCTACCTTGGTTTTTCAGCCCCAGTCTTCTCTTCAAGGGCAAGGCAGTCTGGTGTAGCGGTTAGAGTGTCGGACTAGGACTTGGTAGACCAGGGTTCAAATCCCCACTTGGCTATGAAGCTCACTGAATGTTCTTGGGGGCAGGTCACTGGCTCTCAGCCACATCTCTCTCACAGGGTTCTTGTGGGGATTAAATGAGGAGAAGAACTATTCACACCGCCTTGAGCTCTTTGGAGGAAAGCATGAGATACAAATAAAATAAATAAAATAAAATAATTTGAAGGGAAACGTCAGTGCCAGCTCAGACTTCAGGGTCTTTGGTTTTAGGCTCCTAATGTCATAAGAGGGCATTTTCTGAGCTCTCCTCTCCCAGTGGTTTAACAGTTGGCGATGATGGTCCCTTTGCAGTGTCTCTGCTGGGCTCATTTGGACATAATGCCAGCCAGTGGCGTAGCGTGGGGGGTGCAGGGGGGGCCGGCCGCACTGGGCGCAACATCTGGGGGTTAGGGTTAGGGGGCACAAATCCACGGGTTAGGGGGCGCAAATTACTTGCCTTGCCCCGGGTGCTGACAACCCACGCTACGCCACTGATGCCAGCATCCCAAATTAGGAATTCCGGAAGCTGCCACTGAATTAGGCCCTTGGTCCATATAGGTCAGTTTCATCTACACTGGCTAGCAGTGGCTCTCTGGGGTTTAAGGCAGGGGATATTCCCAGACACTACCAAGAGATTTCTAGGGGGTTGAGCCTGAGACCTTCTGCGTGCAAACTGGGTCTCTTCCAGTGAGCTCCAGTCCTCCCCTTTTCATCAGTCCTAAATAACACATCAAACTCCATCTTTCAAGTTCAGAATCATGAATAACCCACTTATGTCATTTTTGTGACTTCTTATCCCCCAGACTTCAGAGCAGTTCAAAGCTGGTAGGTTTTCTCTCTTTCTCTCTTTCGTCTGTGTTGCTTAGTTGCTGTCTTTACTGACTCATCCTTGGAGACATTTCTCCTTTGAGGATGAAAGGCTTCCCTTGGCAGGCATCCAAGACGTGTGCTCCAGTTAGTCAAACTTCGTGCTTGCTCTGGATCATTTGTGGCATCTCTGGGAGAGTGCCAAAGGCTAACTCAGGTGCAGGAAATGTTTAATGAGCCCCAGCAGGTGTGAAATGCTTCCATTTTTGCTGGAAATAAATGTTTCATCTCCCCCAGTAATGTAGCTTTTTTAAAAAGCACCACCAAACTTCTCAAAGGCACCTGTGGAACTTTTATCACACTCGTAGACTTGTATGTGCAAACTCACCAAACGTCTTCTTCCCTGCTGCATTAATCCATCCCATGGCACAGACTTCGCTTACCTGGACCATAATTCATGATGCTGTTTATCTGCATCTCTGTCTGGGACCAATGGGTTGGCCCAGAGCCCGCTCTACCATGAGGCTGGCTGAGGTGGGACAGTTCAGTGGCAGATTTCAGAGGGACAGCAGATCATGGTCCTAGAGCTATCTATCTGAAAAAGGAGGCACACACAGTCAGGCAGAGTCTGGAAGGGGGGAAGGTGGAGGCAGTGGTGGAAGGAAGAAACAGAGAAGAGCATCACTGGGCTGAAATCCTATGCTTCTGAGTAAACATGCATAGGATCGAGCTGCGCTCCCTTTGAACTCAGTAGGACTTGCAGCTACCAATTCATAAGATTGGGCTGTAAGGCACACTGAGCTCTACAGCAGTGCTTTTAAAAGCAAGAAGCCGAAAAAGACCAAAAAATGTTTAAGAGGTTGTGTCTAGTATGGTAATGGGTAGTGACTTTCAAACAAAGCATGGTGAATGCTCAATAACTGTGTCATCTGCAAGTGCCTTGAGTTGGCACTGCAGTAGTTTCGGGGGGGGGGTCTGCTCACCTTCTCCCCCCCCTTCTCTTGTCTCCTTGAAGCCAGATTACATCATCTTCTGCAACATTCACAACCATCTGACTTTGTCATCCACAAAAGGAGGAAATTAATCCAGCTACCGACACCTGCAATAATTCATTCCAATCCTGCTTGCAGCAACTTCCTTTTGCCAGGCTTCTAAATATCCTACACAAATAACAAAATAAATATCCTACACAAATAACAAAATAAGTATCCTACATAAATAAATAAATAAATAAAATAAAAAATAAATAAATATAACAGATGGCTAATACGCATTACTTTTTAAAAGGCCTGTTCATGAGAATGGTACTGACCCGGCTTTTTGCCGCCCATGGTTTACATTAGGCTGATGAAAGTTCTTAAAGTTCCCAGACCAGCTGTGGACGCAGGGCAGAGCCACCCAAGAGCCCTCTCCTCCTCCATAAATTTGTCTAATCCTCTTTCAAAGCCTGTTTTTAAAGGCCATCCCTGCCTCCTGTGGGAGTGAGTTCCATAGTTCGTTTATGTACTGTGTGAGGAAGTGTGAAACTGAGGGGCTGGAAACTGGTGTGTGGACTTAGGGCTTATCCACAGTTCCTCTTACCCATGTGTCTGTGTCTTCGCCTTCTTACATAATCTTGTATTTCCTCTCAGGACACTGACAAAATTTGCATTGCCAGTGCTTTCAGATAGTTAGGTTTGTGATTATCACAGTGGCCTGCCTCCTCTCTCCTGCTCCCCCCCCCCCTTGATGCAACCTACGCTTTCCCTAAAATGGGCTTCCTTTTCAATCAAGCGTTAATGAGCCAAAAGCCCCTGAGCGCCTTGCTGTGATCAAAACCTACAAGGGCAAATTGCTACTGTTTTCATCGGCTACTGGCTCTGCAGTTTTAGCTATTGATATTCATTTGCCCACATCTAAGAAAGAATAAAAGTATCTGCTGGGAGCCGTAATGGTTTAAAGCAGTGAATGGCCCCAGCTGAGAAAGATGACTCAAAAAAATCATCTGCCTTACTGAGTTTAAAAGATTGCTTTGATTGGGCTGGCAACTGGAGAGCTGTTTTGCTGAGTAAGGAACAAAGATATCAAAAGTGTGGCTTGCATGAGAGAATAATCTAGAAGAAGACAAGGAAGCTGACTTCCTAAATAGTATTGAGATGAGGAGACAGTTATATAATTTCTCTCCCAGGAAACTCTTGAGCCAATCTCGGGTTATCACAAGGGCACCTTCCCTCTGCTTCCAACATTCAGGAGTCAGTTCTGCTGATGCTTACAGAGCCAACGGTGGTTCCATTTGGAGGTCCATCTGGTGTCAACGTCAGCTCAGTTTCAGCACCTGGTGAAGACCGGGCTATTTTCTCAGGGATTTATGATGCCCTTCCACGGCAGAATCATAGAGCTGTAGGGTTGGAAGCGACCAAAACAGCCATCTAGTCCAGCCCCCTGGAATGCAGGAATCACAGCTCAAGAATCCATGACAGATGACCACCCGACATCTGCTTAAAAGCCTCCGGTGAAGAAGAGTCCACCACCTTCCAAGGGAGTCCATTCCACTGCCAAACAGTTCTTAAAACTCAGCAAGTTCTTCCTGGTGTTGAGTCAGAATCTTTTCCTGTAATTTGAATCTATTGGTTCAGATCCAACTCTGTGTAATAATAATAATAATAATAATAATAATAATAATAATAATAATAATACCAGATGCTATCTGTTTAAATATTGTTTGTATTTATTTTATCTGTTTTGTTATTTAAATTTTAAAATAGTTAACTGCTTATTTTAAATCTGTTTATTTCTTAAATAAATTTTAATGTAAGAAAGAGATATAGCTATACACACACCACAATCAATCAATTTTTGTATATAGCCAGAGGCCTTTACAATGGACGACAGAGAATAAAAGGAAATTTTCATCCAAAATCATACACATAACCTGTAGCAGTTTACAACTTAAAAAGAAATTTGCAACATTAAGACTTGAGATTGGAGTGCATTCACACAGCTGGAACGGAGCTTCTTGGCTACCTGGTGTGTAATATATAGACGTTTATCTGCCAGGATACACACATACCTGTATTCTTTTTGCACATTATTGGGAGTCCTGATTCCATGCAGGAACCCCACTAGTCCAGACAGCCCTCCTCCAGAACTGGGCTCAAGGACATGTGCGGAAGAACGAGACAATGGAATCCTAGAGTTGGAAGGGAAAACCCCACAATGTAGGAATTGGCAGGGATCCAAGCTGCAACCTTGGCATTATCAGAGCCATGCTCTAACCAGCTGAGCTTATGTGCAAGACTTTCTTTTTGACGTTCCAAAGAATCTTCATGGCAAAAGCTTTAAGAAAATGTATAAAGAAGTACCGGTAAATAAAAAACCCTCCAGCTCATACTGTTCTCAAGCTCGAGAAAAGGGGTAAAATATATGGTGTAAATGATTTAGCTCAAATGAATAACCACACCCTAGGCCAACCCCAACCTCTCTCACCACCAAAGGAACACATGTGAACAGCAAAGAACCTGCACAAGCAACGCTGACACCAAGCCCCACATATATTAAGTAAAATAGAAACATTGCCACCCCGCCCCACCCCCACCCATCTTTCCCCCCTCCACCTCTTTCCCCCTTTTTTCCCTAATGTCTCAACAAATGAAACTGATTTGTAAAAATGTTACATGGGGGGGGGGAATACGAGAGAGAGAGACATTGCACACACTTTTGTAAACAACAAAATCTTTAATAAATAATAATAAAAATAATAATGATTTAGCTCTAGGGTCCTTCCACTGTCCTCGAAGAGGCTCAGCAGGAAACTTTAAAGGACAGTGCCCATTCCAAAGAGCAGCCTTTCATCTCCTTCCCAATGCATTAAAAAAACAAGTGGGTCTTTGTTACTAGGAACCAAGCTAGTAGGAAGATGTGTAATTTATGGTGCGTAATTGGAAGACAGAAGCTAAGAGGCCTGGTCTTTTGTTGGATATGCAGTGCCTGGCTTATATAGGCACTAAATGAATTCATTCATATATATAATATCCAAATGTGTGGAGAAGGGAGTCAGGAAGCAAACAGAGCGAGAGGCAGGGAGGGAGAGAGAGAGAGAGAGAGAGAGAGAGAGAGAGAGAGGGAATGGAAAACTAAATTTCAGAAGCCCCAAATCTCGGGACAGGGTGGGGAGCAGACTCTGTCCCCTTTCATAAAAAGTTCATACTGGCTTTTTAAAAAATCATAAGTTTAAACTGCTTGATTGTATAAAAATGAAAAATAAAATACCACACACACAAACCTCAAAGCAGTGCTATTTTTCTAGGGAAAGGGGTGCTGGAACTCACCTTCAGCACCTCCCTCGTTCTCTTAGAATGGCAACGGCGCCCACCTGAGAGGTGCTGGAATTGAGTTCTGGCGAGTTCCAGCTGGAAAAAAAGCCCTGCCTCAATGGGGCTTACAAAGAAGATAAAACAATGAATGTATCAATATGAAAAAATAACAATTTAAGACTTTCAAAAAGTTAAAATAACGACAGACTAAAGACAGATCAAAACTTGTATCAGCTTTCTAAACATCTACACTGACTTGTCTCAACACAAATGTTTTTAGCAGGCAGTGAAAAGAGCAGAGCGAAGCCGCTTGCCTGATATCAATAGCAAGTGAGTTCCAAAGTGAAGGTGCAGCCACCCTAAAATATTGAGTTCTTACAAATGTGGAATGGGTATGATGTGGCACTGTAAGAGTGCCAGTTCTGCTGATCAACATGGTCGAGTGGGTGTGGAAAATGTAAGGCGTTCTCGCAGGTAAATTGGTCCCAATTTGTTAAGGGCTTTCGTTTTATTAATTCCACTCCCCCCTTTTATTTTATATTGTGATAACCATATAGTTTTATTGCATAAAACTGAGTTGATTGGCCTTTTTTTTTTTTTACTCTTATGACTCAAAACTTGATGGTACGGTTTGGAGGATTAAAGAGACTGGTTCCCGTGACTCTTGCTTCCACCACGAAATTACTGTCTAAGGCAGCGTCCGGCACTCGACGCAAATAAGAAGATTGGCTGTGTGTTCCTCATCTTGCTCTCCATGCGTGGCATCTGTGCTAAATATACGATCTCACCTGGAGCGCTTTCAGAAGGGCTGCAGCAGATGGAAACATTCCTAATGAGGTGACCCGCAGTGAGGTCTCGCTGCCATTAGCAGGGACTGTGGGTTACGGAAGCACCCTGTGAAAAGGTGGTAAAAGGATGCTCATTCCCATCCTGCCCAGAGCTTCTTGGCTACAAAGGGAATGCACACACATCTGTACCACAGAAAAACAGCTGCCACTGTGCTACAGTTAAGGCCGAATCAGCCCTAAGACCAGGCGTAATTAATATTGCGTGGACAGGCGGAGTCCCCCCAAAACCCCGGGCGGCCCCCATGTGAAATAACGACTCAAGACAACCTGCTATGGGATTAAAATTGGCCACAACTTTATTATGTTTCAGATGTGGGTAGACATTGGCTCAGGCATTGGGCGTTTATCCCTCCCAGCCCCCCGCTGGGGATCTGGGGAACATCAGGGTTATCCAGAGTGTGGGGGCAGGGGGCTGGCTCTGGAGAACATATGTTCAAGCAGAGAGAGCCCACCCCCATTACGCCGCTGTCGCAGGGGAGAGCAATGACAACCTCTTGGTGTACAGCCAAAGCCTCCCCTCAAAACAACCCCTTTAATGGGGAACCCTAGTATCACTGCTGCAAAAAGAAGGGGGCATGAGGCACTACATGCCCACCCCAAATTAGGGAAGACAGACTAAAGGATTCCGCCCAAGGCCTGAAACCGCCAAAGTTGTGCTGTTTTGCAATGGAAAAGGCAAACCTGCCAATGCAGGAGAATTCCTTCCTGGCCCTTCAACAGAGACCCTGACGTAGCAGCGCCCGTGTACCTGTGGAGAAAAGGTTAACCTGCAAAAGAAGTCTTAAGTGAGGGTGGGAAGGGTGGGAGACGCTCTGGAGCCAACTGACGATTCCCAGGTAAGATCCTCCCCATATTGTGTCCCTCCCCCTACCTGTGCTGATCACCTTGGCAACGCCTCCCCAGGCGGGATTGGGCAACTGGCTGAGGCTGGCAGAGACCTCCAGGTATCCCACCTGGGGAAGGCAAAGCCAAGCCTGTGTTAATGGTGCCGCATAGGGTCCAGGGGGCTGCGCATGACCACGCAGAGGGTGCCCCCATTTAATGTGGGGAGTGGTCATTCTGCCTTTCCTTCAAGGAGCTCAAGCGCATGCATGTTTCTGCTCTCCACCTTTTATCCTCACGGCAACAACTTTGGGAGGCTGGCTGAGCTGTGAGATACTGGCTGAGCCCAAGTGAGCTATGTGGCTGAGCAAGGATTTGAAGCAGAGTCTTTGCCGTCCTGCTTTAACCGCTACGCCATACTGCACCTGCCGGTCCAGGGACATGAGGAATAAAGGGCTCAGGGTCCGTTTGAGCACAGCAAATGTAGATCTGGCTCAACCACCAGGCCAAGTGAAGAGGTTGCCGTAAGCAGCAGGATTTTGAAACGGCGTTTCCGTGCGCTGCTCTGGTTCGCCAGAAGTGGCTTAGTCATGCTGGCCACATGACCCGGAAGCTGTATGCTGGCTCCCTCGGCCAGTAAAGCAAGATGAGCGCTGCAACCCCAGAGTCGGTCACGACTGGACTTAATGGTCAGGGGTCCCTTTACCTTTACCTTAAAGAGGGGCTGACTCAGAAAGAGATTTGATCTATGGGGCACAATCTACTGGGGTCTGGAAAGGTAAGGTCTGTTTGATGCCACCTTCCTTCCTAATCAGCCTTTCCTGCAAAGCCTTAATTCCCACAACCCCCTGAAAGCAAGTCTACATAAGCCTTTCCCAACCTGGTGCCCTCCAGATGTTTTGGACTGCAACGTGCATCAGCCCCCGACACAGCCAGGCTGGCTGGGGACAGTGGCAGTTGTGGTCCAACAACATCTGGAGGGCACCAAGTTGGGGAAGGCTGCCCTCAATGCATACAATGGAATTAAAAGGATATTGTTAAGTCGTGGGTTGACATAGCAGCCGGCACAGCGATTTCTTCAAGTAGCTCTTTATTCTGGTAAGCTGGAGTAGAACTGAACTGCGAACAGCTCAGCCGGCCTGTATTTATAGGCAGCCGGCTGTCAACATTGTAACTACAACAGCCCAGAGTTCCCGCCTAAAATAACTGCCGCGGACCTGAGTGAAAACTATCTACAGACCTGAGTGAAAACTATATACAGTATCCCCCTGTTGGCCCAGGGGGAAACTACACTACATAACACCCCTCCCCACCGAGATAAGGCGTTAGTTACAATCGTAATGGTTTCCTTATATACAGCACTACGCGTAATGGTTCAATTAGGCACAAGAGCATATCGGTTACATTTCCCCTACTTAGACCAACAGTGATACCTGTCCAACAACATAGTCCTTTAAATAAGTTGGGCGCTTGGAAACTCTGCCAGACCGCCGGGGACTGGTAGCCAAGTCCGGAGGGCCACACAGTTCTCGCTGAGGCTGTGGTGCGACCCTAGGTGGCGTTGGAACCAACTCCCCTGGATCCGCTGCTGTGGGTGGAGCCTCCGCAAGTGGAGTGGTCTGAGTCTGTTCTGAAAGGGCTTGGTTCGGCTCCACGCTGGCAGTTTGCGAGGGAGGTGTAGGTGGGGCCTCGCCATCTGTACGTGTCTCTTCTGGAGCCGCAAGCGCAGTTGGGGGCACCTCGGTAGTGTCCAAGTCCCCAACCCTGCGCCTAAGCTGGTCTATGTGCCGTCGCCACAAGCGTCCGTCTTCGAGTGCCACCTGGTACGAGCGAGGTCCAGTGACTCCCACTACTGTGGCTGGCACCCAAGGGATGTCCCCCACATAGTTCCGGGCAAAGACCTGGTTTCCTGGGACAAATGACCGTGGTGCGTTGGCACAGCCTGGGGGTTCAGCCATGGCAAAGTCTGGGTGTAGCCGGTCGAGCGGTGACCTGAGGCGGCGGCCCATAAGCAGTTCAGCAGGACTCCTCCCTGTGGCCGCATGAGGGGTGATGTGTTGCACGAACAAGTATTCGGCGACCCGCTCATGCCAGTCTCCCCGGTCCAGGCGCGCCAGTGCCTCTTTTGTCGAGCGCACCATTCTTTCCGCTTGCCCGTTGCTGGATGGATGAAAGGGTGCCGTTAGGGCATGGCGGATGCCCAGTCCCAAAAGATACCGCTCAAACGTGCCTGACGTGAACTGCGGTCCGTTGTCAGAGACAAGGACATCAGGACACCCATGCGTTGCAAACAGGCCCCGCAGCACCCGGATGACAGCTTCGGTAGTGGTGGAGGGCATCAGGGCGACCTCCAGCCATTTGGAATAGGCGTCCACCACTACCATAAAGGTCCGGCCGTGAAAGGGGCCAGCCAGATCGATGTGCACCCTCGACCAGGGTGTCTTTGGCGTCTCCCAGGTGTGTCCCTTAGCTGCCGGTGGTGCAGGCCTCGACTCCTGGCACGCTTGACAGGCGGACACCCAGGCAGTGATGGCATCGTCCATATTAGGCCACCAGACGTAACACCGAGCCAACGCCTTCATTTTGACAATTCCCGGGTGGCCAACGTGCAGAGCCTCCAGGACGCGCTGACGGAGTCCCTGGGGAATCACGACGCGGTCTCCCCACAGCAGGCAGCCGCGATGAGCTGAGAGTTCATGTTGTCTGGTTGCGAAGGGCTGGAACTCCGATGCAAAAGGCCCTTGTGGCCACCCCCTCCACACCCAGTTGAGCACCCGGCTGATGGTGCAATCCTGGGCAGATGCGGAGGCCACAGTGGCAGCCGATACAGGCGCTGCCGGAAGATCCTCAATCAGAAGGAGCGATGAAGCTGGAGCCGGGTCTTCCACAAATGCTGGAAGAGGGCAACGGCTGAGGGCGTCGGCATGGCCCATCGATTTCCCCGGGCGATGGATGAGCCGGTAGTGGTAGGCAGCCAGGAAAACAGTCCATCGCAGCATGCGTGGTGAGAGGACCGGTGGAGTTGGACGATCACCGGCGAGGAGGCCCAGGAGTGGCTTGTGGTCAGTGATGAGGTCAAAAGTCCTGCCATAGAGGTATTCATGGAACCTCTTCACTCCAGCCACAAGTGCCAATGCCTCCTTGTTGAGCTGGCTGTAATTCCGTTCCGTCGGAGATAGTGTCCTGGAAAAGTAGGCGAGCGGTGCTTCTCTTCCATCTGGAAAACGGTGACTAAGGACAGCACCGATGCCAAAAGGTGAGGCGTCGCAGGCAAGGACCAGCGGCCTGGATTCACTGTACTGTACCAGCACACTGTCTGAAGAAAGGAGAGCCTTGACCGCGTTGAAGGCCGCCGTCTCCCGATGACCCCAGGCCCAAGGCGTCTTAGTGCTAAGGAGTCGGTGAAGAGGCTCAGCCACTGTGGCTTTGTGGGGCAGGAACATGTTATAAAAGTTCAGCAGCCCCAGGAATGCCTGCAACTCCGTTTTGTTCTTTGGGGTGGGGGCCTGCTGGATAGCGCGGATCTTGGATGTGGTTGGATGAAGACCGGAGGCATCGATAAGATAGCCCAGGAACTCTACCTGTGGAACGGCGATCTGGCACTTCTCCCTCTTTACCTTGAGCCCGGCCTCCTGGAACCTGGTCAGCACGGCACGGAGGCGCTCGAACAGCTGCTGGTGTGAGTCTGCAGACACCAAGACGTCATCAAAATATGGCACCACGCCCGTAAGCCCTTGCAGGAGACGCTCCATAAGGCTTTGGAAGATGCCAGGAGCCACACTCACCCCGAACTGCAACCGGCGGCAACGGAATGCCCCCCGGTGGGTGACGATTGTCTGGGCTTCAGCATTGGCATCATCGACTGGCAGTTGTTGATAGGCTTGGGCAAGGTCCAGCTTAGCGAAGACCTTACCCTCACCCAGGGAATGCAGCAGGTGTTGGACAACAGGAACCGGATAAGCGTGCTGCTGAAGTGCCTTGTTGATCGTGCACTTGTAGTCAGCGCAGATTCTCACCGACCCATCTGGCTTGACAGGTGTGACGATGGGGGTTTCCCACTTTGCGTGGTCAACCGGCTCCAAAACTCCTTGGGCGATCAGTTTGTCCAGTTGTTCGTCCACCTTAGCCTTGAGAGCAAAGGGAACCCGGCGTGGCTTTAGCTTGATGGGGGCGACTTGTGGATCAAGGCTAAAGGAGATGGGCGTACCTGTATATTGGCCCAAGGTGCCGTCAAAAACCTCGGCAAAGTCTTTGACCAGACCCTCAGTCTCTGCGTTAGAGATGCAGTTGATGCCGGTGACTTCCAGGCCGAGGGCATCAAACCAGTCTAGCCCTAGGAGGCTTGGCCGCTGACCTTCGACCACCACCAACCGGAGCAGGCCCGAAAAATCCTTGAAGGCGATCCGGAACCGGCCAACGCCTACCACGGGAATGTCGTTTCCCTGGTAGTCTCTCAGGTGTACACGGTGAGAGTCGAGTTGCCTTTTGGACACTCTGGGTACCAGTCTTTTGATGGTGCTCCATGACACGATGGACAGGGCAGACCCGGTGTCGATCTCCATGTCACATGGAGCTCCTTCAATGAGCACCGTGACGTTCAGCTTGCGTCGCGTAGGCGAGTCGGTTTGGCCAATCGTGGTTCCAGACGGGCAGCGGCAGTTGGTGAGAGCGAAACAACTTTCCTTGGCAGACTGGAGTGAAGACTTGGACTTGCGAGTCGATGAAGGGGGGTGTCAGACGGAGCCGATCGGCAGACCTTAGCGATGTGGCCCCTTCTGGAACACTTCCTACAGATGGCGTCTCTGAATCGACACTTGGCACGGGAATGGTTGCCTCCGCAGCCAGCACATTCCGGTTGGCCCTTGGACTTCTGTTGGAACATCCTGTGCTCCCGCTTTGTCTGGTGCACGTCATCGTCTTCACTGGAGGATGCCTCCTCACTGCTGGCCTCTTCATGATGCACCGGAACTGGCTCCCTAGCAAGACGCGGGCTGCTGGACTTGCGGATCTCCTGGGCGGAGCGTTCAGCAGCTTCTGAGGCCACAGCCTCCTCAATGGCTTTCTGTAGCGTGAGGTCTGGCTTGGCTAGGAGACGCCGTTGCAGATGGATGTCCCGGACCCCGCAGACGATTCGATCCATCAGGGCATCGTCTAAGTCTCGGAACTCACAGTGCATTGCAGCCTGTCGCAGGGCGGTGGTGTAGTTGTTGATTGACTCCCCCTCTGTCTGGTTCCGGTGGTAGAACGCATGGCGGGCAGCAATCTTGGATGGCTTTGGTGCGTAGTGGTTGCGGAGCTTCTCTTGGATCGTGTCCCATGGTGTTGCCTGGACTGCTTCAGGCGCAACCAACGCTCGGGCCGTCTCAAACACCTCAGGCCCACAGAGGCTGAGGAATAAGCCCCGCTTCCGATCCTTTGATACTGCTGTCAGCTCGTTGGCTTGGAGGTAGCAGTCGAACCGAGCGAGGTAGGAGTCCCATGATTCAGAGGCTGGCGCAAACGGCGGTAGAGGCACAAGTGAAGCCATGATTCCGATGCCGGCGTGAAGGGCGATGGATGGAACACAGTGCTCTAGCCAGAACAGTCAGCTCTGAATTGGTTCTGCCCAGTGATTTCGCTCAGTGATTTCGCTCTGTGATTCAGCTCAGTGATTCAGCTCAGTTCAGAGGCTGGCCGCATCTGGCTGTGCTCTGATGTCCATCGATCCCACCTTCGTCGCCAGTGTTAAGTCGTGGGTTGACATAGCAGCCGGCACAGCGATTTCTTCAAGTAGCTCTTTATTCTGGTAAGCTGGAGTAGAACTGAACTGCGAACAGCTCAGCCGGCCTGTATTTATAGGCAGCCGGCTGTCAACATTGTAACTACAACAGTCCAGAGTTCCCGCCTAAAATAACTGCCGCGGACCTGAGTGAAAACTATCTACAGACCTGAGTGAAAACTATATACAGTATCCCCCTGTTGGCCCAGGGTGAAACTACACTACATAACAGATATGCTTCCTCATTTTACCACCATCTCCATCTGTTACTCAGTTGTCTCTTTCCTATCAATATCGAGATTGTAAAAACCTTCTTTGACTCTGTAAAGCTCCATGCGCGCTGGTGGTGATGGCGCTTCCTGCAGCTGTATAATCTGATTGCTTCACAAGCATCCAGCGTCTTTAATAAAGCTTGTGCCACTTGGGGAGAGAATGGTTTCACAGTCATGGAGTGCACTGCTTGATGTGCTCCATACAAAAAGGGAGATGTGATGTCACTGTTTGGAACATCTGTTGGTCCACCTGCACTGTGCATTTAAAGCCTCTTGGCCCCATGCTGGCCAACTGCTGTCCTATTGGCCAAAAGGTCAGCCCACCTGGGTTGGCTGTGTTTACTTATATGCCACTTTCGCCACAATGAGCTGCGTCCAAAGAGGCTTACAGCAAGCATTCTAAACATCAAAATGCAGACCATTGGAAACGCAAATATACAAAATAGAAAACATGTCAGTAAATTCAAAAATGAGAAAAACCAACAACTTGGCAACAGTGGAATAAATTCAGCATTACAAAAATAAAACAGCTAGGCTTAAGTACATAAATGCACAGCAAAACAAGAGTCAACTGACAATGAAATTTCTGGTGCTGGTTTTGCTGCACTTGAAGGAGTCTGGTTTAAATACAGTTCAGAGGGGAGGGGTAGAGGACTCACATCTGACTCCCCATCTCTCCTCCAGAGGAGGCTGACAGCAGGAGAAGGAAAACATTTGGGCGAGCAATGATGACCAGTCTCTTCTCCAGCCTCCTGGAAGTACAAACTGTTGGCTCAGGTCTTATGGCACTTCTGCCCAATTTGCTCATATGTGGGCTTCCCTGGTTTCAGATCTCTGTGTGCAGTCTCACAGGAGGCAGTGACAGCCACAAAACTGGAAGGCTTTCAAGGAGAATTGGACAACTTCATTGAGAAGAGGGCTATCAGTAGCTGCTAGCCCTGCTGTCCTTCCTCTGCCTCCATAGTAAGAGGCAACAATGCTTCTGAACACAAGCTGCTGAAAACCACAGCGGGGAGAAGGCTCAGGTGCTTGCAGGTTTCCCGCAGGCAGTTGGCCAATGTGAGAACAAGATGCTGGACTAGGCAGGACGTTGTCTTGATTCAGAAGGCTCTTCTTATGTTCTTAGTACAGCCTTGGCTTTCCCCATAGAATCCTGGGAAGTGTAGTTTATTAATCATGATGAGTGTTCTTAGGAGGCCCCTATTTCTTTCACAGAGCTACAATTCCCTGTCAGTGTTTGTAGAAAGCAAAAAAAAAAGAAGGAAAGGGTTCTGACCTCCCTTTATCTTCTCAGTCTCCTTGTCGGTACAAAAAGAGTCCACGGGAATATCCTTGCAGAGTTTTATTAAAAGTCTTTGTGCAAAACACGACTGAATACACACCAGCACCAACCAACCCAAACACCAGCCAACACCCCAAACTTAACATTTCTCACTATATATATATAACTTGCTGCAAGCCGCTGAGTCATGCTGACCCAGCTTTATTCGCATTAAAGAAACAGCAGCCATTTTAGCCGTGACACCCCTTCTGTTTCTTAAATGCGAAAAACCCCAACAGAAACAATACATTACAACAATACAACAATACATTATATACATAAACCCAGTTTTGTCATCAATTCATTATGGCATGTTGCTGGCAAAGGCTTGGTAAACAAATCAGCAATATTATCTTGTGATTGACAATACTCCAGTTTGATTACCCCATTCTGTACACAATCTCTCACATTCGCATGACGGATAGCAATATGTTTTGATGCGGATTTCATTATTTCCGAGCCCGCTAATGCAATGCACGATTGGCTATCTTCATACACTTGGATAGGCAAATCTACTTTACAATCTAGATCTTTTAGTATCTGTATAAACCACATGATTTCATTGCATGCTAGCGACAGGCTCCCATATTCTGCCTCACAGGATGAGGTTGCAACAAATCCTTGTTTCTTTGACCTCCATCCAATTATGGAATTGGCAAACATCATAACCATTCCACTTGTAGATTTTCTAGTAGCTACACAGCTTCCCCAGTCCGCATCAACAAATACTTCTAGTTTTTCATCTTGTGTACTAGATATCTTTAAACATACATTTAATGTCCCCTTTAGATATCTGATAAGCCTTTTCAAAGCACACCAATCGGCAGTACTGGGTTTAGATACACGTTGGCTCAGAACATTTGTAGCACATGCAATGTCTGGCCTTGACCACTGGCTTAAATACAGCAGTGATCCTATTTTTGAGTGATACAACTCAGGCTGATCAAATTCATCATCACACAGTGTCTTTGGGAAATCTGGTGTCATGGGAGTCTGAACTGGCTTGCAGTTTTCCATGCCAAACTGCTCTATCAAATGAAGAATTTTCTCTTTCTGGCTCAATAGGAAGCTTCCATCTGCTTCCTGCCTTACTTCTACTCCCAAGTAATTGCTTACAGGCCCTAAGGCTTTAAGCTTAAACCTCTTTTCTAGTTGACTTGTGAGCTTCTGGATCTCATCTGTGGAACTTCCTGCCACAAGCAAATTATCAACAAAGACTAAGAGCATTAGATATTTGTTGCCTGTCCCCTTGGTGTACAAGCATGGATCAGCCACACTCCTTTTAAAACCAAGTTTTACAAGAGCTTCATTTAAACACTGGTTCCAACACCTTCCACTTTGTTTGAGACCGTAAACAGCCTTTCTCAAACGCCAGACTGCACCATTCCCCTCTTCAAACCCAGGGGGTTGTCTCATTAACACTTCATGGTCTAAATTTGCATGCAGATATGCAGCATCAACATCAAAATGGTGCACTGCTAGTTGTCTTACAGCAGCAATGGAAAGCATTAAACGAAAAGTTTCACTCTTTACCGTGGGAGAAAACACTTCATCATAACTCTCCCCTTTAATTTGAGTGAACCCTCTGGCTACTAATCTGGCTCGAAAACGTGGTTCCCCAGATGCAAGGGTTTTCCTTTTGTAAACCCACTTGCATGATACCACTCTGCCACCAGGTGGCGGCATTATGACCTCAAACACTTTGTTACGTTTAAAAGAGTCCATTTCTTCTTTCATGGCTTGTTCCCACAAAGCACGTTCCCCAGGGGGTAAGTCTAAGACTTCATTATAACTTTGTGGTTCCACACAACTCACATTGCATACTCTCACTCCTCCTAGGGTCAAACGCTGAGGAGGTACACCCTTGTTTGAACGCTGGGAGCGTCTAGGCACAACTACTTCTTCTTCCCCCCTTATCTCTGGCTCTTCTTCCTCTTCCTCTAGAGAAGTATTATCTATTGCCACATCTTTTGGGGAAATCTGTGCCTCCTCCTCATTCTGCTCCTGTGTTGCCAATGGCTGAGAAGAAGCCTCTTCTCTTACTTGCAGGGGCAGTAGGCAATCAGGGTTGGCATGGATCGCAGTCCATCTGTCCTGGTCAGCGAAGTCTGCACTTCGTGACAGAACCACGCGTCCTGGGCGTAAATTGAAACGCCACCCTTTGCCATAGGACTGATATCCCACAAACCGCAGTTTCTGCGCTCTAGTGCCCCCTTTCTGGCGCTGAGCTTTGGGAATATTTACATGTGCCCAAGAACCCCAATTATGGAGCATTGTCCACTCTGGTTCTTTGCCAAACAACACACGATATGGAATATCTTTTATAGAGCTAGACCAGGTTCTATTAATCAAAAAGTTCGCTGTCAGAAAAGCCTCGCCCCACAGCCTATGGTTGTGGCCCAATCCTGCATCCACTAGCAGGCAGTCCTTTACTGACTGTATTACAGCCCCACGTCTTTCACACAGACCATTTTCAGCAGGGCTATAAGGGTTAGTCAAACGGTGAGTGATCCCCTTACGTCGCAACCATGCCCCAAATTGTTTGTTCAGAAATTCTCCGCCCCTATCTGATTGCAGCTGCACAACAGGGCGAGCGAAGAGCTTTTCAGCTTGGGCAACCCATTCTCTGAATGTGGGGAAACACTCAGATTTCTGCTTTAACAAAAACAGCCAACTAAAACGTGATTTGTCATCTATTACCAGAAAAGCATATCTGGCACCCCCTTCAGTCTTCTGTGGAAAAGGGCCTATCACGTCACAATGGACAAGTTCTAAAACCTCTTTAGATACTCTGTCGCTTTTAGAAGCCACAGGCTTCCTCTTAGATTTGGCCATTTTACATACATTGCAATCTAGGAAACAGTTACAGCTATTTACTTTTAGGTTCTTGCACACCTTTTGCATCTCTGAAAGCACACAGAAATTGGCGTGACCCAGTTTTCTGTGCAGTTGATGTACACACCCCTTATGAACTGGAAAATTATGCTGAACCACCTGGGCTGCTTTAACAGGCTTGTCCTGCATTACATATAACCCATTTTCCAACTTTGCATGGCCACATACCTGAGTTCCATTCTTTATCAGACAGCCATCCTGCGTGAACTTAACACTATACCCTGCATTAATCAAACAGCTTACAGACAGCAAACAATAGTCCAAACTGCTGACAAACAGAGTCTCTGGTAGAGTAGTGTTCAAGCACTGCAGGAAACATGTTCCCTGGCCATCAATCTTGCTTCTACGACCATCAGCAAGATAAATTGAGTCTTTTCCATCAGCTGGCTTCTCCAGGGTCTTAAAGTCCTCCTGACTGTTGCAGATAATCCTGCTGCTGCCAGAGTCCAGCAACCATGTTCCTCGAGGTACCTTCCTCTCCTCTCGAGAAAACGCAGACACAAACTGAGCATAACGCGTGTTCTTCTTCCCTGAAGAGAACCCCTTCTGCTTACGTTTCTGTGTCGATTGCTGTCTCTGCTCCACGTCGTCTCCTGGAAGTCTTGCCCTGCATTGGCTTTGGAGATGCCCGGGTTGGTTGCATCTATAGCATCTCCTCACCGCCATGGCCAAGTCCAAACCTTGGCGCTGCTCCATTGGCAGATTCTGCTGCTGGCCCCCTTTGCTGTAACTCCTCCGCTCTTGGAGTTCAGCCTGTCTATCTGACCTTCTTTCTGCTTCTTCGGTCAATCTGCCAACCACATACTCAAGGGTCAGATCTCGGGGACGCATACTCTCCATGCTGTTAATCACAGGCAACCAGCTTTCAGGCAAACTTGAAAGGATAATGTAGGTTTGGTCAGTCTCATCATAACGCTTACCTCTCTGCTGTAGTTGAAGAAACAGAGATTTCAGCGTTTGAAGATGAGTTGCCAAACTCTCACCTTCTTTCATAACAGTCCTGAACAGCCTTCTGGTCAGAGAAATTATAGTTCCAGCAGTTTCTCTGACATGCATTGCCCTTAATAAATTCCAGCACTCAAACGCTGTGCTGGCATTTGCTACATGCAATAACTGAGAGTTGCTCAAACACAGCATAATTTGGGCACGGGCCCTTTCATCTAGCCGTTTTTTCTCAGCAGAGTCCCATCTCAAAACCTCAGTTTCAACACAGTCCCATAGTCCATCTCTCCTTAACAACTGCTGCATTTTAATTGACCAACTCAGCCAGTTGCTCTCTGAGAGAAGTTCAAAAGGGATGCCTCCCCCAATATTTACAACTTGGGAAGACTGGAAATCTGCCATCTCTGCTGGTGCTTGCTGAGCCCCTTCTGTGGGGCCTCCAGCAATCTCTCCTGACTCTCTCTTTAGAGTCCAACTGGATGGTCCTGGCTGGCACTCACCGGCTTCTAGCTGCTGCCTCTGTTGACCCTCAGGTCCCGCCTGGCTCTGCAACTGGTGTAGCCGCTCTGTGAGTCGCCTACTGTGGTCCTCTAGCAGTTCAAACTGTTCCAGTAGCCGACACTGAGTGCTTTCCTGATCCTCAGATCCTAGCCGCTCCAGCGTCACTGCAGACAGTTACAGCTTGCCACCAACTGCTCCAACGCACAGCCACTGTCTCCGTACACCACCAGGACTCATCAGCTCCTTTCTGAAATGCTGTTAGTCATTTTGCACTCTGCACATGCTCAGAAACACTGGGCCCATAACCTGTCAGTGTTTGTAGAAAGCAAAAAAAAAAGAAGGAAAGGGTTCTGACCTCCCTTTATCTTCTCAGTCTCCTTGTCGGTACAAAAAGAGTCCACGGGAATATCCTTGCAGAGTTTTATTAAAAGTCTTTGTGCAAAACACGACTGAATACACACCAGCACCAACCAACCCAAACACCAGCCAACACCCCAAACTTAACATTTCTCACTATATATATATAACTTGCTGCAAGCCGCTGAGTCATGCTGACCCAGCTTTATTCGCATTTGTCAGGGGTTTAGGAGCAGAGGCACGGGCAAGGGAGGAAACAGAGAGCGAAGGGGAGGAGGCAGAAGAAAAGACGAGTGATGACGACGACCCGAGATCTCCTAGTCTTTCCAGTGAATCAGAGGATTCACAGAAAGGAGCACCAGTGGCCAGGGCAAGGGGAGAGTCTAGGGGGGCACCCCAGGAAGATAGAGCCAGAGAGGACTCAGGGGGGAGCAGCTGGAAATCGGGACCAGCGTCACCGCCAGGAAGCAGGGAAGAGGAAAGGAGCCAGGGGGGAAGCGCTGGCAGCTCACCACAGGAGGGAGGGCATGAGTCAGGAGTGGCCACACCTCCATCGGGGAGCGAAGAAACGGTTAAGAGGAAAGTGGAAGGTTGGGCGCGCGCGCCAAGTTCAAATGCAGAGGAAGGCGGCGCAGGAGGCAGCCCCGAAAGGGAACCAGGTCCTAAAGCCCGGCGCAAGGAGGCAGGAGGGTCCGGGTCAGCGTCAGAAGAATCCCGGAAGGAAGAAGCCCCGGGGGGTAGAGGGACCCAGAGGAGGACAGTCAGGCGGAAAAGGTGGAGCAAGGCTAGGATATTAAGTTGGTGCACACGGGGCGGAGACTCAGACGGAGCTTCGCCGATCTAGCTACTAGACGTAGAGTTGCGCGCAGCAGCGTGAGAATGGAAACTGTAATTCAATAAAGACTTTTACTTAATGATCGCTGGCTAGCGTGATCCTCTGTGAGCTAGGATCTTCAAGCAGCTCTGACAGCATTAAAGAAACAGCAGCCATTTTAGCCGTGACATTCCCAGAGTTCCCTGGTAAGGGATTTTGGCTGTTACACCATCCTGAGACTGTAGCTCTGGGAGGAGAATAGAGGTGTCTCCTAACAACTTTCAGTGTCCTTAAGAAACTGCTCTTCCCAGGACACGTTGGAGGAAGCCCTGACTGTTTAAAGTGGTATGAGGCTGTGCAGTTGGGGCCTCTGAGCCTCCTCCTGCCCCCTTACATCATATCCATCATATCCCTGATGAAAACTGGGACGCAAGAGCTGCGTAAGTACAAAATGCATTACATTATAGAAAACTGTTTGCAGATACATGTAAATGCAGATGAATTTCCAGGAGGACTTTATAAAAATCACAAACTGGAGTAGAAATGTGATGAAGTGAAGAGAAAATGGAAAACTGGAACTGGCAGCTCCATCTGTCCCTGCCAGACTTGACTCCTGGCCTACCAGTCGGCTGCTTGTGGATAACTGGGGGCAGGATTAGGAGCAGGAGATCCTTCTCTCCTTAGCACAGTGGCATTTCGGACCCCTGCAAGTCCAGTGGAGAATTCTCCTTGGGCTTCCTAAGGAACCTTCCTCACTGAACTGCATCTCGCCATCCAGATCAGGTGTGGCGTGATGCACAGAATAAATTACCCAGCACTTTCTTCTGCACAACCCTCCATGAATAAACATTTCTTTAAGAGCCTTTTGCACATTTTCCACCATCTCCGGGCTCCTGTTGCTGAGCCCTCTGCATGACACACCAGACAGCCTGATAAATTGCTCAGAAAATGTTACTTTGGGAGATTGCTTAGCTGGGGTAACCCCTGTTGTCTTTTTAACGGATGGAAGTGTTTGTGGGTGTTAATAATAAAGTAGGTTTTTTAAAAGTGTCTGGTTGGGTGAGCTCTCAGAATTTATCACCAGGATTCCTTTAAAGTGAGGAATGAGGGGCACAGGACTGCTGATGTTTCAGGAGGGGGTGGGCATACTGGCTGTGGATGAGCTCCCTACCAATTGATGGCAGGGAGGCACCTGCATTTGATAGTGGCCATCCAGAAATAAGATTCTGCCAGGGATTCTTTAGCTGTGGTTTCTGCAATGCATGATTGGACTAAATGACCCCTGGGGTTCCTTCCAACTCTACAATTCTATGAGGCTATAAACCGGAATTAACTTATGGAACTGCCATAAAATGTGATGGCAACTAACCAGTGATGGCCAGAGGCTCACTTTTTAAAAGGGGGGAATCTTTTTTTAAAGCACAGGTTTGTTGAGGATAGGTCAATCAATGCTTCTCTATTGCAGGAATCCTCAGAACAACCCTGTGCTGGAGAACACTAGCATTGCTTCCATATATCGGATGGTGGGTTGCAGAGGAAGAGCAGCTGGCCTAAAGGCACCTCCTCAGCTAGTGACTAAGACAACAGTTGAACCCAGGACCTTCCTTGAGTAACTCCCAGGGCATCCTTGGGGGGGTGGCAGTTTGGGGGACAGTGTGACACGAATGAGGACAGAAGGTGCCCTCCCCTCTTTCTAAAACGCTCCCCCACTGGGGCCTGCTCTGCCGCCTTTGAGCAGAAGATCGTCTGGAGAGCCTGCTGGATGAAGCCAGTGGCCCATCTAGTCCACCTCCTGTTCTCACAGTGGCCTGTGGGAAGCCTGCAAGCAGGATTGGAGCACAAGAGCAACTCTCCCCTCCTGTGGTTTCCAGAAAGTGGTATTCAGAAGCATGTGGTGGCAGACCATAGACCTCGGGGCTCATAGTAGTCAACAGCCTTCTCCATGAATTTGTCTAATCCTATTTTAAAGCCATGAAGGTGGGAGCGAGTTCCATCGTTTGACCATGCATGGCATAAATAAGTCCTTTCTCTTACCTGTCCTGAATCTTGCATTGTTCAGCTTCATGAGGACAAATTGGTGGTAGAAAGTCGCCTTTGCTTGCTGTGCACCAGGCCTACTTTTTAAAGGCACAAGAGCAGAGCCAGAAAAGGACTATGGCAACCTTGCCTTTTTACAGCACATGTGGGGCTTTTCAGCTCCTTCTTCTGACCCACCTCGAGGCTGCAGGTTAGACAAAAAAAAAGGAGAACAGGAGAGTGGTCTCTGTGTAGCTAAGCTATAATGGCAGAAGACCGTGGCTGTTTCCCTGGCTGCCTCCTCCTTTTTGCAGGGGAGCCCAAGCTGGAGATCCGAGGATTCCTGAAGACAAACAGCTCCCCGAGAGCACAAGGCTTTGAGCAGCCAGCGTGCTCTTCGATCTCCGAACTAATGGCTCAGAAGCTGTGACGCGTGTTGTTCTCCCCCTCATTCCTCCTAAGCCATTAAACATTGTTGGAAGAGAGTAAAATATTAATGCCTGTTGTTTAACTGAAAATTAAGGCGATGCCTCAACGCCTGACAGCAGCTAGCATGCCTGACGTTTTAGTCACAGAACTGCCCTCAAGACACTGGGAACTGGACTCTGACTTGTGAGTCGTTGAGCATGCGCCCCCCCCCCCCCCCCGGTTCGATTACTGTGCAGGAGTCACACTCCAAGCAAGCAGCGCCTTCCAATGCATAAGCTTCCATTGCAGGGGCTGGAATGTGATCCTAAGCAAAGCTGGGGAGATCTCTGATCTGCTAAGTCCTTTTAAAAGGGGCTCCGGGTGGGAGAGAGAGAGGTTGCCATCATTTTTGACCTTGACTTAAATATAGATGGTGTGATGGCCTAGGATTCGGACTCGGATGCTGAACCTGAGGGATCCCAGCCTGCACAGGATTCCCCGCCTCCAGAACCAGCTGAGCCGGGGCTGGGGCATGAGCCTGAAGGGTCCTCACCTGTGCTGGATCCTTAGGTGCAGGCACCAGCTGAGTCTGCTCTGGCTCCTGAGGTGATGGAGGACCCATTGTCTGCAGGTGCTCCACTCTCAGCCCTGTCAGAGGAAGCTGAGGTTGCCTCTGGGTCCGGTAACCCTCCAGCCTCTCCTGAGCTTCAGAGGCTCAGGGCAGAGAGGCGGAGGGAACTAAGTTCCCGCAGGAGGAGTGCTCGCCGCCAGGCCAGGAGTGGTGAGTTACCAGAGGATTGGGGCTGCCATATGCCTCAGGGCAGATAAAAGCCGGCCAGCCCCAGTCCCAAGTTGCGGGAGCAACTTCGTTGGTTGCTAGTTCCTGCCTGACCCACCCTGGCTCCCGGCTTGCATGCCTGTTCCTGACTGCACCCGACTCCCTGCCCTGCACCCAGCTTCAGCTACTACGGACTGCCTCCACATTGCACCTTTGACCACGGACCCGACTTGGACCTCGCCTCTCGGATAACCCACGGGACCAGCACAGATGTATATTCCCAGAACTGACAGCAGCAATATTGTTTACAGTTTGTAGCTAAAACAATCCAATCACTTCTCTCTGCTCACTGTTAACAATCAACTGTTCCATGGAGGTCTGTGCTAAACACAAACACTTCTGATGTGATCGGCAAAGGTGGTTCACAGAACTGCAGCCTTCATGTCTGAAAATTTAGCTATGGCAGCTTTCAAGACCAGCCCTATTGTTGGGCAAAGGGAGACAAACATCTCAGGTGGCAAATGCTGGGGGACAGCAACCCCTGGCTGTTCCTCCAGAGGTCCCAGCTGCTCCTCTCTTTGCCACATGGCCTATCCTGAGCCCCCCTAATCCGGCATCCTCCCTCCAATACTAGTGCTGGAGTAAGATTTTGACCTACAGATACCAAAAATGCCTGGGCCAGTCCTGGAAACTTTCCTTAACCTGGCTCCCTCCAGATGTTTTGAACCACAACACCCATCAATTTCAGCTGCCATGATTGTACACAGAACTGTTAATCCAAAGCCCTTGGAGGGCACCCAGTTGGGAAAGGCTGGTCTCTGCAAGGCCAATGATTTTCAGAATTCTCTCTCTCTTTTCCCCTTCCCTTTGCAAGGAGAAGAGTTTGGCAGGAACTTGTTTCCCTCTCAGTTAGATTTTGCAAGATGATTTCCCAGCAACAAAGTTGAGCTCACAGCACCTTCAGAACAGCAACTCAAGCTTCAAGCATCTCAACAATGCATTAATGGAAAGCAAGCTGTTCACGTAGAGTTGTGTGCTGAAGTATAATCATTTGAATATTTGTCACAAAAATAACTACTTAATACTAACATTTCCAATTAAACAACCCTCAAACCAATCAGTGGCAAGAGCAAGCCTCCTCCTTTCTGCCCAAGTGTCACCCAAAGGACATGACAAGAGGTAAGGACACCTTTTTCAGCCGGAGGGTCACATAGTGGGTGGTGCCCAACCAAAGGTGAGAGGAGGCAAAAGAGAATGGGCAAGGGCAGACCTGACACACAGAGAGAGAGAGCACACCCTGCGAGACTCTCGTCCTCCCCTTGGCAATCATAGAATCAGAGTTGGAAGGGACTCAAGGGGCAACCTGGTCCAACCCCCTGCAATACAGGAATCTGTCACGGTCCAGTCTACAGGTGATCAAAGTCCCAGCTGAGGATGGCAGGGTGGGAGCAGGAACGAGAATCCAGAAGTCAGGGGTCCCGGGGGTCAGGAAGCAAGGAGTTACGAACTCAAGGGTCCGAGGGTCGAGAAGCAAGGAGTCAAGGATCAGGAAGCAAGGAGCCAAATGCAGCAAGGCAGGGAATCTGTTGCTGTGGCAAAGAGCCAAAGGGAAATGCTGACCTTATATCCCTTCCCAGCTCTTGCCACCAGGTGCAGTGAGTTACCAAGTGGCCTCACCTGTGCGGCTGCGCCTTGCCTTTCCAGAACAAACTTAGGAAGGCCCCAGTCCTTGCAAAGTCCTACTGGTCACAGGGCCTGGCTCCTGCACGCACTCCTGACAGAATCACTGCCACAAATTCCCATCACTGCTTAATTGTCGGATGGTGGTGATCTTCGTGAGGACTGCTAGGCAAGGGAGCATGAATCTTCCCCTTCCGATCTGCCCCCTCCACAAAAAGTTCCCCTACACAAGAGAAGGCTGAAAGGTGATATGAGAGCCATCTCTAAATCCCTAAAGGGCTGTTGCATGGAAGATGGAGCCAGGCTGTTTCCTGCTGCTCCAGAGAATGGGATCCAAACCAATGGATTCCAGTGGCAAGAAAGGAGATTCCAACTAAACTTTGAAATAACTTTCTGACGGCAAGAGCTCTTGGGCAGTGGAACGGACTCTCCTTTAAAGGGTGGGCTCTCCTTCCTTGGAGGTTTGTAAGCAGAGGTTGGGTGACCATCTGTCAGGGATTCCTTAGCTGTGCATTCAGGGGGTTGGACTAGATGTCCCTTCTAACTCTACTATTCTATAATTCCATGATACACACAGTATACCTTTAAGGCACATTCCAAGCACATGTTTCCCTGTAAGTGAGAAGCAGCAGAGAGACGGTGGTGGAGGAGGAGGGGAAACAGGAATCCAGTTGCCAGCTTGTGTGGGGAAGCTGGCGGTGAGAAGACCATGCTGCCCTGGTTCCCATTGGCCTTGGAAGTCTGAATTGCCGAGTGCATCCTCAGCCCATCCAACCTTTGCTAGAGGGCTCTCTCTCCACCCCCAAGTTCTCGGAACATGAATCTCTCTTGGAGTCATCCATCATTATTAAATATTGCATGCATTCCGCAAGCTGGTTGGCTTCATTTAAGACTCAAAACTGCCTCTAGGTTTCAGAGCGATCGCTCCTGACAGGATCTTGGACTCCGAAATGTTTTTGTTTCTGAAGGCTGTCGGCATTCTCTGCTCCAGCTCTTCTCTTCCCATCGCCCATGCTGTTTGATCTCCCCTCTGACTGGGCTGTGCTGGCACCTTCTGTGTGCTGCATTCAGAGGAAGGAAGGAAAGAAAAACGAGGATTCGCCTGAGATGGAGCTTCTTTCCCCAGCCCATGTGTAAGGAACCCCTAGTTCTACAGAGAAGTTCTTCGCTTCTTAGGGCCTCCTTTCCAAGTTTTGATGGGCTGCACCTAAGTCGGAAGGCAAAACATTCCTAGCAATGGGCAAGATCCAACATACTGCCAAGGGGTGCAGTGGGGCTTCTCCTTTGCCCCCTCCCCTATGCGGCCCCAATTTGGGGCGGGGGAGGGACACAGCAGGTCTGCAAGGAGTAGGAGAGAAAACGGAAGTTGTGTTTGTGTTGTGGAAGCCCACTGCACAAGCGAGTTGCGTGGCGAGTTCCCGCCCCCCACCAGGATAAATAAAGACACGAGACACCATAATTTAAGGTTAATTGGGCGAATTAGGCCACAACTTTATTGAATTCAGGAATGAGAGGCATTGGCTTAGGCATTGGTCCTAACGACTATCCGGCTCCAGCCCATTTGCTGGAGACACGGGGAAGGGTTAACACTATATCGGGGGAGTCTCCCGCCGAGGCACGTTGACTAGGAGCTCCCCCGGGTCACCGCTCTGGGGCGTGCCTTTGGCCCACACCTCCATAGGCTTCGGACAGGGCCACACATTACGGAGTCCTTTAACGGACCACCCTTCGCACACTGGGGGGAGGTGATGGCATTCCCCCCCCCCATCCTCTTAACCCCTTCTTACCAATGCCTACCGCCAATGCCGAGAAGTTGTGACGAGTTGCTACGAGGTAGGTGAAAAACCAAAAGGCTAGAAATTGCCAATTGGGAAAAATTCCTACCATGCCCCTTGCGGCGACAGACCGAAGTCCATAGCAAAGTCAAAGACCTACCTAAAGCCCACTTAAAGGGAGGGAGGGTGGGAAAAAGTGAAGGCCAGCCAGCGAAAAGAGGGCGAGCCCCCTCTGCGCCGGACCTAAATAGGGCAGGCCACATTCCCCCCAGCCAGCTGATTGGCTGGCTGGGGGGGGCAGGCCCAGCCGGGATTCCCCTGCTCTCTCGGGGGCTGCGACCAGCCCCCGCTCACGTGGGGTGGGCGTGAAGCCCGCAACCCCACCTCCTGGGCAAGCCGGAAGTGGCTTTGCCGCAGTTGGCTATGACAAGTCCTGAGTGAGGGGCTGGCTGGCTGAAGTTGACAGGGAGGTGAAGCTGACTGTGTCCAAGTCTTGGCCACTTGGGGAAGAGGATCCTGGAAGGCTCTAGTGTGCCTCTCTGTCTCTCCCCCCCCAGCCCCCCAGGCATGGGACTCCTGCATTGCCTCCATCTGTGCAAGTGACTTGCCCCCGGTGAAGGCCGCCCTTGGGTTGTGCTTGAGGAGAAGCATTCAACACCGACACCAACACTTTCTGTTTCAGCGTGGGAGCAAAAGCAGTCTTCACACAGAGACACACAAGCGGGAACAGGAAACACAAACCCCAAGGTCACCTCCGAGGGATTTCTCTCTTGTGCCCCAGAACTTCCTAACTTATGAAATTGATGTTTTTTCCTTATGAAATTGATTGAGAGACCTGTTGCCGCCAGCGTGGGGGCAGGAAGGCAAGATGCCAGGCAGAATTCTCAGCATTTCAAAAAGTGAATCGTAGAATCATAGAATTTTAGGGATGGATGGGTCACCCAAGGATCATCCAATCCAACCCCCCTACAATTTTTAAAGCCTTGGTTAACATCCCATGGCATTGTGGGCTGCTTGCAATGTCTAACTTTAATGGATTATCTGACGCAGAGAAGAGACGAGCCCTGTCAGTGTGCCTGGAATTCCAATGGCTTTTGCCGGCTCCTCGATTCCTCTTCTCCCAAAGAACAACGAACAGTAAACAATTTTAATGAAATCTGATTTGGAAGAAGATGTGTCTGATTCCTGCTCCCTCCCCGACACACACAGCACAAAGCAGGTCTGCAGCTTAAACAAAGGGCCAGAACAGTCAGGAGCAGCTAATGATATGGTAATGAAATGCCAGGAACGATTATCTGCTGGGGATTTTTAAAGAAATCTTTGTAACTCCAAGAAACTAGAACTGAGAGAATCCTGAAATGCAACCTTTCCCACCTCTTCTTCTGACTTTTACCCCCTTTTGAATAATAATGAAATGATAGCTTACAGCTAAAAACAATGTTTAAAAGAACCTTTCCAGATGGTAGGAAAATAGTCACCTGTTCCCTTTTGCCTTCCTTTTTTTAAAAAAGGTGAACGGGGCTCGTTTCATCAGTTCAGGCACCTCCTGCCCCACAACTGTGCCAGCCAGTGCCTGAGTTTGGCTTTGGTTTTCCTCTTCCCTGCTTCTCTCTCCCCCCTTGTGTGTTGTGTATTTTTATATTGTAACCCTGCAGCCAGGGACTGTCTTTTTCTAACTGTCTGTAAGCATCTCTGGGAGCCTTTTCTCACACATGCTTGAAGGAGGTTTGGGTGTGGCAGAGGTGTCCCTTCGTTCGCCTGTGCCAGGCTCCCCCACCAAGCTCCCTGCCATGCCCACTCAGGAAGCAGAAGCTACCATGGGTGGCATTCTTGCCAGCATGAGCCAGTGGAACCCTCTGGAATGGGTCAGGAAGGGCCAGGCCTGGCCATGCCAGTCCACCTTGAATCCTAAGTTGCCTGGCAATGTGTGAACTGGCTTTCCTGCTCCCAACCAGAAGTTTGGATTGCTCCCCACACCACCCTTCCCCAACCAAGAGCCCTCATGGAGCACCCAAAGGCCATCTAGCCCAACCTCCAGAAATGCAGGAATCAGTGGCGTAGCATGGGTTGTCAGCACCCGGGGCAAGGCAAGTAACCCGTGGATTTGCGCCCCCTAACTCCCAGATGTTGCGCCCGGTGTGGCCGGCCCCCCCTGCACCCCCCACGCTACGCCGCTGGCAGGAATGTCAGCTAAAGAACCCAACCTCTGTTTAAAGACCTCCAAAGGAGAGTCTGCCACCTCGGGATTCAGGCCTCATCATGGGACTGAAACTGCCTTGGTCGCACTGGTTGACGATCTCCGGCAAGCTAGGGACAAAGGTGAGAGTTGTTTCCTAGTTCTGCTGGATCTCTCAGCGGCCTTTGATACAATCGACCACAACATCCTTCTGGACCGTCTAGAGGGGCTGGGAGCTGGGGGCACTGTTATACAGTGGTTTCGCTTCTTCCTCCTGGGCTGTGTTCAGAAAGTGGTGGTGGGGAATGAGTGTTCAGACCCCTGGACCCTCACTTGTGGGGTGCCTCAGGGTTCCGTCCTCTCACCCATGCTTTTTGACATCTATATGAAGCCGCTGGGAGAGATCATCAGGGGGTTTGGACTGGGTGTCCATCAATATGCAGGTGATACCCAGCTCTACCTCTCTTTCAAATCAGAACCAGTGAAGGCGGTGAAGGTCCTGTGTGAGTGCCTGGAGGCGGTTGGAGGATGGATGGCAGCTAATGGATTGAAGTTGAATCCTGACAAGACAGAAGTACTGTTTTTGGGAGACAGGGAGCGGGCTGGTGTGGAGGACTCCCTGGTCCTGAATAGGGTAACTGTGCCCCTGAAGGACCAGGTGCGCAGCCTGGGAGTCATTTTGACTCACAGCTGTCCATCGAGGCGCAGGTCAATTCTGTATCCAGGGCAGCTGTCTATCAACTCCAACTGCTACGCAGGCTGAGACCCTATCTGCCCGCGGACTGTCTCGCCAGAGTGGTGCATGCTCTAGTTATCTCCCGCTTGGACTACTGCAATGCGCTCTACGTGGGGCTACCTTTGAAGGTGACTCAGAAACTACAACTAATCCAGAATGCGGCAGCTAGACTGGTGACTGGGGGCGGCCGCCGAGACCACATAACACTGGCCTTGAAAGACCTACATTGGCTCCCAGTACGTTTCCGAGCACAATTCAAAGTGCTGGTGTTGACCTTTAAAGCCCTAAACGACCTCGGTCCAGTATACCTGAAGGAGCGTCTCCACCCCCATCGTTCTGCCCGGACGCTGAGGTCCAGCGCCGAGGGCCTTCTGGCGGTTCCCTCATTGCGAGAAGCAAAGCTACAGGGAACCAGGCAGAGGGCCTTCTCGGTAGTGGCACCCACCCTGTGGAACGCCCTCCCATCAGATGTCAAAGTGATAAACAACTACCTGACATTCAGAAGACATCTTAAGGCAGCCCTGTTCAGGGAAGTTTTTAATGTGTGATATTTTAGTGTATTTTTGGTTTCTATGGAAGCCGCACAGAGTGGCTGGGGAAACCCAGCCAGATGGGCGGGGTACAAATAATAAATTATTATTATATTATTATTATTTTTCCAAGGGAGCCCGTTCCACTGTCAAACAGTTCTTACTGTCAGAAAGTTCTTCCTAATATTTAGTTGGAATCTCTTGTCTTTTGAATCCCTCCAGGTGTCTTGGACTACAGCTCCCACCAGCCCCTCGGGGTCCCTTACAGTTCTACAGTTCTATGACTCTTGATCTCAGGGTTGTGGGTTTGAGTTCCAGATTGGACAGAAGATCCCTGCTTTGCAGAGGGTTGGACTAGATGACCCCAGGGGTCCCTTACAGTTCTACAGCTCTATGATTGTATTGTCATTTGGCTGTGCTCAGTGGGGCTGATGACAATTGTAGTTGAAAACTACAACAGGGGGTGGGGAACTGGCTGGAGAAGGTTCTGCTGAGCACTCCTAGACTTGCTTCCAGAGCACCTCCACCTGCCTCTTGCCCTTTCCAAAATGTCACCATTGATATCCTCCATTAATTTGTCCCTCCCTCCACCCTCTGCCTGTACCTCCAACCCCTGAGGCATTTTGCAGCCCTGAGCAAGCCCCACAAGAAAGGCAGCCTGTTTGCAAGAGAAGCTTCTCAAATCACTTGCTGCCAATGTTGTGGCAAGACTCCCACTCACAGAAGTGAATGTTTTCCCTTGTTAGCAAAATGAAAAATTAAGAGATGGTTGACTGTAGCCCACGCAAGGAGAGAAGAGTCTACTGCGAAACCGAAGGCTCAGCTCTTCCAAAGCCAGGGCTGGATTAGGACCTTTAGAGGCCCTAAGCACTTAAAAGATTTTGGTGCCCCCATATCAGGGGCAAAACTAAGCTTTATTTCACCCAGGTCAAAGACCAGTTTGGTTGTGTCCTCCCCCCCCCCCCCCGAGCATTTCTGTACATTCTCACACAGACTAGGAGCCTCAATGGCGTCCCTCTGGAGGCTTCACCGGGTCGAAAAAAACTCCCGGCTAGTCCCCCACGGGGATGCGGGTGACACTGTGGGTTAAACCACAGAGCCTAGGACTTGCCGATCAGAAGGTTGGCGGTTCAAATCCCCACGACAGGGTGAGCTCCCGTTGCTCGGTCCCTGCTCCTGCCAACCTAGCCGTTCGAAAGCACGTCAAAGTGCAAGTAGGTACCACTCTGGCGGGAAGGTAAACAGCGTTTCCGTGCGCTGCTCTGGTTTGCCAGAAGCAGCTTAGTCACGCCGGCTCCCTCGGCCAATAAAGCGAGATGAGCACCGCAACCCCAGAGTCGGCCACGACTGGACCTAATGGTCAAGGGTCCCTTTACCTTTACCTAGTCCCCCACCCCCACGTAGCTACGGAATTGCCCCATATATATCCAATTCAACACATAATCAATAATAAACCATAAAATAGAATTTTATTTATCGAAATGAAGCAAAACCTACAGTAAGATGGGAAATAAGGCACTCGCTCTCAGTGGAAGACTGAATGGGGCAGCTGACAATCATGTGAGCCTCAGTGGACTGAGTGGCAGGCCAATTTTGTTGTATTCCCAAGATTGATGTATATCATTAATCTCTACTATTAATATTTATTTATTTATTTATTTTAGTGTGTGTGTGTGTGTGTGTGTGTGTGTGTGTGTGTGTGTGCAATTTTTTCATTTATTGTGGGAGCCTTTTTTGTGGAACTTGGTTCAGCAGCACCATATGGTCCATGGTAAATTCAGCAATGGCCACTTCTCTTGATGCTTTTTTGCTTAATGGTTAATCCAGCCATATCTGAAACACAACACTGAAAGGGAGCCGGTGTGCAAAGCCAGGAGAGCGAATGCATGTATTAAGGCTGCTGTGGCTGGTAGATCAGGTCACCAGTAGAAACTGCTTTCTGCCGTTGAGAGAGGAAGGAGATTCCTGCCCTTATGAAGAAGCGTCAGGAGATGGCAATGGAGAAAGCAGGTTAGTTGTGTGATTAGTGTGTGGTTGTTGAGCTAGCCAGTCAACAACTGCAGGCAGGCACGATCAGGGCCAGATTTAGGTTTGATGAGGCCCTAAGCCAGTGTTTCCCAACCTTTTTTGGGCAAAGGCACACTTGTTTCATGAAAAAAATCTCGAGGCACACCACCATTACAGCCCCGTGACGTCAGCGCGCAGCGTCACGCCGGGAGGGACATGAATTGCTAGCAAATTACATAATCACCTCCTTGAGGGCTGGCTCATCTTCTCCGAAGGCAGAACCCCATTAATTAACAGCACAGACTCACACCATAGCCAAGACGAGGGGGGAAAGCCTCAGTCATGCACAGTCATGCACATGTGGGGGCTAAATGAGGACGAAGACCGGGCAGAGAGCAGGGTTCAAATCACCCCACCTGGCCAGGACAATGCCTGGGTGCTCCCTTGGGCCACTCGCCTGACCCACCTCGCAGGGCTGTTGTTGCGAGGATAACACGGGGAGAACCACGCACGCCCCCGGGAGCTCCTTGGAGAAAGCGGGCGATGAATGCAATGCACAAAATATATGTGAGGTGACCAGGTTTTGCAGGTGAGGGGCCCCCGCCAGCCTCCGCTTCCAACACCCGGCGCAACGACGCCGAAGTTTCCCCCCGGGCTCGGCTCGGGGAGCAGCGCTGCTCCCCCCCGGCTCCCCTTCGCCCTCCCGGCTCTCTCTGCCGCCCACTGGGGACCCCCCTCACCTGCCAAGTCCGGAGCGCCGGTGGAAGTTGCATGCATGCATGCAGGGCGCCGCGTTGCCATTGCATTGCACTGCACTCCATGCAACGCCTGCACGCATGCATTGCCTTGCACGCCCGCCAAGGGGTCTCCCCGCGGTCCGATGCGTCCCCTCCGGCGCGGATGCAGCATTGCAAAAATAAAAAACCCCCGACGCAGCCCTACCTGGGGGGCAGCCTCCGCCTCTGCCGCTCCGCCTCCGCGGGGATCCCCGGGCTCCATCCTGCCGCCCGATCTCCGCGGGGGCGCAGGCAGGCTGCGCGGGGTCTGCGCGGAAGAGCCCCTGCCCGCCCGGCCACCGCCGCTGCGCTCATTCCATGGCCGGGAGAAGAGCGCTTCAAACAAAACGCCCGGCCCACCAGGCCACGCTGGGAAACGTAGTTTGCGCACCCCGCGCGGGCGCGGAGCCCAAGGGCGAGGGGACTACGGATCCCGGCAGCCCCCGCGCCGGGGACGGAGGGGGAGAGGCCAGGTGCAGGGATGGAGGGACGGGTGGGCGAGCGAGTGAGTGAGTGGCAGCCGCCAAGCCTTGGCCGAGAGCCAGGAAGGGCCTCCCCGGAGGAGGAGGAGGAGGAGGGAGGCGCAGAGCGGGAGGGAGGGAGGGAGGGAACCCCAGGGGTCATCTAGCGCCCCAATCGAAAATTTGACTTAAAAAAAAAAAATCTTTCGAATTTTTTAATTTTTCCCGCGGCACACCAGGCAACATCTCGCGGCACACTAGTGTGCCGCGGAACAGTGGTTGGGAAACACTGCCCTAAGCTACTGAAGGTAATGGGGCCCTTTATATGTCCAGCTGTCTTTTGTCAACAACAAATTGTTACTGCTTTTTGTGTTGAATATATGCTATATCGTAAGTTATGGACCTAATAGGTATCTAAAGCCATTTGCTTTGTTGTTGTTGTTGTTGTTGTTTAGTCATTTAGTCATGTCCGACTCTTTGTGACCCCCTAGACCAGAGCACGCCAGGCACTCCTGTCTTCCACTGCCTCCCGCAGTTTGGTCAAACTCATGCTGGTAGCTTCGAGAACACTGCCCAACCATCTCGTCCTCTGTCATCCCCTTCTCCTTGTGCCCTCCATATTTCCCAGCATCACGGTCTTCTCCAGGGAGTCTTCTCTTCTCATGAGGTGGCCAAAGTATTGGAGCCTCAGCTTGCTGTATGTAGGCTTTATTTTATTTGTTTTTTATCTTATATTTGTGAAATGTACATCCAGGTTTTTTTCCTTTATTTTTTTGGGGGGGCCCCCAAGAGAGTGGGGCCCTAAGCTATAGCTTGTTTAGCTTATACATAAACCCAGCACTGGGCACGATTCTCTGCCTGCAGCATCCTGGCACCCTGATGTTCTCTGGGTCTTAGCCCCGGAGTCTGCTGGTTCTTCCACCTCCTAATTCCCCCTCTGGTCACTGTATTGAATCCACAGCAATTGCTCCCCCAGGAGTGCACACTGGCTGGTGGAGACTGGCCAGGGGCAGCCCAGCCTGTTTTGCCTCCTGAGGTGCCGCCCTGCCACCAAGGCCTCCCTTACCTGGGTTACGTAGCGGCACCTGCAAAGCGGCAATGATGGTGGCAGGTTCTGGTGAGCTCTCATGAGATTTTGAGGTGATCTTGTGAGATCTCATAAGATCTCACCGGAAGCAACTACTGCTTCTGTGCCAGTAGCGGAGGTGGCAGAGCGGGCAGAGTGCCCACAGGGGCTGTGCCTCTTGGGGTTCTGCCCCCCCCCAAGGCAGCTGCTTCAGCCCACCCCATGTAATAGTCCCACTCTGTCCTGCCTTGGTTAGACCCCACCTGGAGTCCTGTGTCCACCTCTGGGCACCACAGTGGCACACACAATTCTATTGCCATTTACCTGCTTTTTAATGATTGTTTCTTCTATGTTTTTAGCTGCTTCTTTTTATCCAGGCATAGGCCAACTCGGCCCTCCAGATATTTTGAGACTACAGTTCCCATCATCCCTGACCACTGTTCTTGTTAGCTAGGGATGATGGGAGTTGTAGTCCCAAAACATCTGGAGGGCCAGGTTTGCCTATGCCTCTTTTTACCTGCAAGCCACCTTGAGTCCCTGTCTGGGAAAAACATGGAATATAAATAAATATAAACATCATAATCATCCTAACAAAGCAACTGAGCCACATTTCTACCTGCATTCGGGGCTTAACTCCTGAATATTTTCAATGTTATTTAAAGTAGGGGCAGAGAAGTTACTGTCAAGAATCCTCAAGTACACACCCCCTTCCCGAAAATACTGGGTGTTCTCTAAAGCAACTGCGATGAGAACTAAGGGCTCATCCATACTTCTGCTTGTCCAAGCCTAGAAAGCAGGAGTTGGAGCAGTTTCCAACTCCACACCTTTCCCAGGGAAAACCTGCTCTTTTGCTCTAAATCGGTCCAAACGTCTATCCGGAGAAAACCTGACTTGCCATTTGCTCCGCCTGAGCACTAAAGAGCGACCCCCCCCCCCCGCCAGGAGAGCAGCATCACAAGAGGAAGTGGGGGTGAGCTCTAAGCTCATCTACCTACTTTGTACAGACTTGTACAGCTGCATCATGGACTCTTCTACCTTGACTGAAAGCACAATATCGCCACCTGGTGTATGGCCAAGTACTGACTTTTCTATTTGAGAACTGAGTAGAGTGGTTCAGGGCTTGTTGCTGGCATCCGTCTGTCTTGAGAGACAATGGAGTGCGCTGTGTCTGGGTGTGAAGTCAAACCACTGGAGTATCACAGCGTCTGCTGTGCCTGCAGAGACTGGTAACTTGTAGCTGCTGTCTCCTGTGTGGCTTTTCCTGCGTTTGTAGCAACGAAGTGACCTCCCAGAGGTGCAAACCTGCTCCTTGAACCGAACCCAGAAACAAATTGGTAAGCAGTGGTGACGGTACGGGGTTGGTGTGTCATAATGCAACCTGCCTGCTCCAGCAAACATCCTGGCAGCTGCATTCTGGATCTGTGGGAAGGTTTCAAATGTACAAGTTCAGTCCACCATGTCTTGAAAAGAGTCTCAGTGTCCTTCTGACATATAGGAATGTCTGAGATTTTTATTGCCTGCCAGGACTTTGTGGAGTGTTTTTTTTATGTTGCAATCCTGGCAGGATCAAACTGGAAGCAAAGGAATGTTCTGTGTTCCCCTGTTGTTCCCGGCTTGCTTTTTAAAAATGTGTTTCTTTAGCAGAGTGATTCTCAAGCTCCCCCCTCCCTCAGACCGCTTGAAAAATGCTGAGAGTCTTGGCAGACCACTTACTGATTATTCTGCCTGTGCTAGGTGCTGTACAATTTTAGTTGTATTTTTATTGCCTCTTTTATTTCTTCAGTCACAAATCCAGAGACATACGATGGGCCACTGAATGAAGTTCAGGGACCACAGTTTAACACCCACCCAATCTCCTAGGTGGGAGAGAATCCAGTGGTTCCAGGTTTCCTTGGAATGAAGGTCAGCAAAGATTGTGATGTCTTTAGGATATATGGTTTTATTTACACATCTATACAACCTGAACATAAGATGGAGGGGCTCACAGCATTAAGACCCCAACAGATCTTGCCTCTCCATGTGTCACAACTTTGGATCCAGCACAGAGCAAGCAGGTCTCTGTTTCTCCATCTTCCAACCTGCTTCCAGCTCACCTGTCTCTCTCTCTCACACACACTGGCTGCTATTATCCTACCTAGCAGCTAGGTGAGCAGGTGGAAGAAAGGGCCACCATCATTTGTTGTAGTTCTTGCAACCTAGCCCATTCTTTTGGGATGCTGATGAGGACACTTAGCTGGCCATTTAAGGTCACTCAGAAGCTTACCGGACTAGTTCAGCAACCTCCTCTGTTAGATTCTAACCCTCCCTGGGTACTGGACTCCAAGAACTGGAAGGGACTCAGGGAATCATCCAGACTGACCCCCGTCTCCCCCCAAACTGACACCAGTATATTTTTTCTCCCCCATTAGAAACATGCCCCCAAGTAGGTTCTGGGTTCAAGCTTCTGCCATCACCCCTGGAATGCCCACAACACCCTGCTTTCAGACCCTTCTGATACCAGAGCTCTGCTGTTGGTTAAACTGGAGTGCTGGAAGTGAGAGCCTGCGCAGAATGGGAGGTTCTGACCTTGGGGCTCCATCTTAGATGCTAAAGCATTCTCTCTGATGTTGGCAGGTCTGAGCTGCCCTATGACCCCTGGGACCCACAGACCCTTAGACTCTATTTCCATGCCATTATTCATTGCCATTACAAGTGCAATCTGCAAGAACATGTTATGGTTGTATCCAGCTAAGTTCTCCTCAGAGCAGCCCCATTGAAATAAATGGATGTGCAAAACTTGAAGTGCAATAATTTTGGTGGGTCGACTCTGAGTAGAGTGGAGGGCTCCTGTTCATAGTTCCATCCATCAATCCGTGTCCTCCTTCAGGATAACATCTTCCATTTCCCTTCCCAACAGTCAGTCACTATGCTTTATCCACTGAGCATGCTCAGTCCTCATGCAACATTTTTGTGTTTTCCCACTTTAGGTTTTTTCCCCTTTAAAAAATGGTACATCCGTAAACATTGCATTTCTGCAAGCCAAACCTGCTGACTGGTGTGTGGTTTGACTACATAAGGATCAGAACTTAGAATTGGTTTGCTATTAGTAAATATCAGCCTTCCGCAACCTGGGAAGCACATAGTTAAACTACAGAACTCCCGCCGATGGAAAGCCACCATCCTAGATGGATTTGAAAGAGGATTAGACAAATTCATGGAGGAGAGGGCTGTCAATGGTTATTGCTCTGCCTCCACAGTGGGTCCCAAATCCCAGTGGCTGGAATCCACAGGTGGAGCGAGGGCTCTTGTGTTTGTGGGTTTCCCACAGGTATCTGGTTGGCCACTGTGAGAACAGAGTGCTGGACTAGAAGGGCCATTGGAAGCTGCTCTTACGTTCTTATGGTGCCTTCCATTCATGAATTTATCAAATCCCCCTTTAAAGCTATCCTTCAGTGGCCATTGTTGCGTCTTGTGGTAGCCAATTCCATAGTTCAGCTACATGCTGCGTAAAGAAGCATTTCTGAAACTTCCCCTCAGTCCTGGTTCTCACAGGTCGCGTAGGTCTTCAGGCAATGTGCGTTTGTGCAAACAAGTCCTCAAGACCATTGATTAAATGGCCCTGGAAGAAGAAGCATGGCCAGCTGAGGCTTCCCACTCCAGACCCCCTTCTGCAGCTCAGTCACAAACTGGCCATTTCCTCAGAGCCTTCAGCGGCCATCTTGGTTAATGGTCTGGACTTTTTGCAATTGGGCAGGGATTTCCAGTGCTGCATTCCTCAACTCCAGAAGGCATGCACTGCCACACCCAGGAGAAATGTTCCCTATGAATACACTTTAATCCTTGTGGCAGCCAAACTTTTTCAGCTACAGAAATGGCTGGGATGTTTTGAAAATATGGGTTTCCATACAGAACACAGGAAGAGCCTGCCTCTCGGTCAGTATCCTGTTCTCATGGATGCCAACCAGGTGCCTCTTCCTGGAAAACCATGAGCAGGATTTGAGCAGGAGAGTAGTACTCTCCCCTCTGTACTTGCTCATAGTGTAGCAGCCAAGGAATCTCCTGGAAGATCTTGTTTCATATGTCATTTCTACAGAGTTCAAGCCACATTCCCACAAGTAGGGGCTGGAGAGGGAAACCTGTCACTGCGCTGTAAAAGTTTGGACTGCAACTGGGGACCTGTGCTTAACCTCCATGTAGAAAATTAGATGCAGGTGGGGGGAGGACTGTAGTCTAGCCATCATTTTCAGTACAGCAACCCAGAACTCCTAATGTGCTTGGTATGGTGATCCATATTTTGTTATATGAATTTTGGACTGTAGGTCTTTGTCTGCTTCATGAGTTTTAATGGTAAGCTTGCCTGTTACATAACCATTACCTGAGCCATCCAAGCAAAAGCTTACTCAACTTACTGATGTGGAATTTGTTGACGTATTTGTGGCACTTGAAATGTTATTCCCAATTTTGCTTAAGGAAATGCAAGGGCACCAGGCATCTGGCTGCAGAATATTGCTTCATGAGCTATAAAAAGTTATTCCAAAAACATGCGGGTTACATAAGTGTGAAATTTGTCAAGGGTTTTGAGAGTTGTTGGGTTGTTTAACAACCCTCCTTCCCAGAGAACTCTGGAAATCGTAGCACTGTGAGGGGAATAGCAGACTTTATAATACACCAAAGACCCAAGCTGCAAGAGGTATTCAACATTCCAGTTAGGGATTAAAAGTTACCGGTATAATTTTGAGTTTACTTCTTAAAACCATGAGCCACAGTTGGGAAACAATGGCTTAGCCTTGTTCCCTGTGCATAGGAATCTTCTACATAGGGGACATCACATCATGCAATAATCCATCCCCTGCAATTGGAAGTGGTGCCCAGGCTGAACAGCTAACTCAGCATTTGGGGGAAGAGAGGCCTGGGGTGTATGTGGTGTCACCAAGGAAGTTGTCCTCCCACATTTCAATGACTCTGGCTGTTACCAGTGACAATCCATTAGTTAGCATTTGCAGACATTTCTGGCGCGGGTGGAATTAACATACACAACACTAGCATAAAGGTAAAGGTAAAAGGACCCCTGACCATTAGGTCCAGGGAAATGAAGTGCCATAGGTCATCGTAAAATAACAAAATTGGTTATGTTTCTAAATTTGAAAAGTTTAATGTCTATTATATGCAACTAGTAAGATGCAAATACAGTGGTACCTCAGGTTACAAACGCTTCAGGTTACAAACACCCCGAGTTACAAACTCCACTAACCCGGAAGTAGTACCTCGGGTTGAGAAATTTGCCCCAGGAAGAGAACGGAAATTGCGTGGCGGCGGCAGCAGGAGACCCCATTAGCGAAAGCGCGCCTCAGGTTAAGAACGGTTTCAGGTTAAGAACGGACCTCCAGAACAAATTAAGTTCGTAATCCGAGGTACCACTGTATAGCCAATTCATTAGATTCCTCCAAACACTAACCTGCATTTTTCTTAAGTTGAGGGTGGGAAAAGAATTAAAACCAGATGCCGTCAATACTGAGGTAGCAGTGTCCCCATCCCTGGAGGTTTTTAAACAGAGGTCAGATGACCATCTGTTGGGGATTCTTTTGCTGCGATTCCTGCATTGCAGAGGGTTGGGAAAGTCCCTTCCAACTCTACAATCCTATGACTCCAACCAAAAAGGGCTATTATTTACCTTACAAATAATGTTCCAAGACTTCAGTATCATCCCGCCAAAACAGAACAGATTCAGACTTCAGAATGAACATTGCTAGATTGCAATTCACATCATTTCACCGATAATTCTGAAAGGGAAAGTATTTTGAAGCTTTTTTCCAATTCACTTCCCCGCACCAACATTTCTAGTTTTCTGTACCAATCACTGCCCTTAATTTTATTTTTATTTTTGGAGTTTTTGCTCTTCTGGCTGATACAGAATAGGGATGGGACTGTCACAGCCCCCAGAGGAGCTGTCTCTGAATTAAAAATAGTCTATATAGCAGCTTCCACCAGCCTGCTGGAAAAACTCTCCAGAGGCTGCCTTGAAGGAGATTCTGCTCCTTGCTGAAACTCTCATGGTAGAGCCAAACAGCTGGTAGGAGCAGAGTGCAGGAGACCCTTTGCACAGCTAAGGAAAATTAGGCCAAATCAACAGAAAAGCCTATCTTAAGAGCTAGCCAGGACCTCCTGAGTGCAGCTACTGTGGGCTTCCCAGAGGCTGACCACTGTTGGGAACAGGACACTGGGCCAGGTGGAACCACTGCTGCTCTGAACCGGCAAGATTGTTTTTATGTTCTCAAAATCCGGCCAAGTGATTTAGGGACCTTTGCGTTTCACCTCATGGAACTGTGGCAGAGAGTCTGGACCCAAATTGTCACACAAAACATAATTTTATTGCTACTGTTTTCCCTTTTCATAAAACATTCACCATCAAATAAAAATTTGCTGTTCACCAAAGAAAGTTCACTACTAGTGAAATACATTTTTTTTCCAGAGGAGGTACAATCCAGCAACCACGTAATATTCAAGTTAAAAAAATATACATTATGATCAATTTCTCCATTATACAATAGATCAAATACTTGCGTTTCAATTCTTTCAGCAGGGTGGGATAATTATTTCCAGTAAAACTGTTACGTAAAGCTGTTTGGTATTGCATTGGTCAATTCTTTTTCTTTTATTACAAAAATACTCTTGATGTATCTTGATGTTGGGACATTCCTCAGATTCCCAGCCTGCCATTTCTACCCAGAGGTTATTTTCAGAATTTTCATCTTCATTGCAACTTTGAAACTTTTATAAAATATGCAAACATTTAACATTTAAAAAAAAGAGGAGAAAGTAATGTGCTTTTCATCTGTCTCAGGATCTCACCAGTGGAGATGCTCTTTTGGTACTAGTTATTCCAAACCATATAAATATATAGATACAGATATAAAGATAAAAAAATAGAGGGGGAAATCTATCTTCAAACTCACAGCCTCACCAAGGATTTCTTGTGTACATCACAGGCAGGCATTGTCTTGCATTAAATAGATACCAAAAATATTCTTTTCTTTATTGTAGTACAAACACACTGCTTGGCGGTTTCTCCCAGAGTAGCAATTTCCCACTAGCAAACCATCTATTTCCTCCTTTCAGTAACAACCAAACTGGTGAGCAACTGGAAGTCAATAAGAAGGGCTCAGTGATGGCTTTTGCCAGTTAAAATGAGAATCCAAAAAAAGAGAAGTTTGGAGCACATTCTACATTCAACCATTCATTTCCCACTGTATCTCTCGTGGCCTCAGGGCTAAACTTGGCCACTAGTGGATTTATGGCATGCTTAAGAGATGCAGAACATTGCCATTCCCAAACAGGTTAAGCCCTTATCCTGCTCCACCAACGCTAACAGAGTAGCAGGTGAAAGAGACAGCCCAAGTTTGCACCACAGCTGCACAGCCTCGATTCATTGCAACAAACCCATGCGCCTCTGAAAGGAACAGAGGCTCCAGAAAACGTGTTTGCAGGACTGAGCCCAAAGAGAAAGAGAGAGAAAGAAGTTCCAGTAGTGGTGATGAGAACGTGGCCAGTTTTCGCCTTCTGCTAACGGATAGGCTTCACATTTTCCTATTCCTCTGATCAGCTCTGAACTGTCTCAAGCCTCTTTTTTTCCTCCCTGTCTTGATCCACTGCTCCTGCCCACCCCTCCTCCCACCAACCCCACCCTCGGAAACATTTTTGCTTGCCAGAACCCCCGAAATGCTCTTCAGCCCTGCACTCCTGCCAACACTATTATTCACACAAGAACCCCCCCCAGCCCCCAACTATATACAGAAAGAGAGGTACAGCTCGCAAGACATTTGTTCCAAAGTGTCGAGCCAGTTGTGAGGTAAGGTGAAGGTGCTATTTTCACAGACAAAATATAATAAGTTATTCCCCAACCCAGGTAAAAAGATAGTGCAATGCAAAACTTTTGAGGGAGGGGGGTAAACAAGCTTCTGTTTGGCGACTGCTCTATTTACAGGAGTAGCAGCAGAAAGCAGGGACAATGCAATCCCAGTCACCAAACTCCCAGATGTGCAGGCAAGCCCCTCCACACATGCTATCCACCAAGCTGCAGTGCTAATGGAGGAAGAGCAGGCTGGAAGACAGGACCATCCCAGGAGCCCTGAAACACTCCCAGGCACATGCTTGCGTCTTCACCTGGAAATGCAATGCAAACAGGCGTTTTTGACAGCAGAATGCTCCCACGTTCCCCGGACTCAGCACCCTTCCCCGGACATTCTACTCTTGAAATGGGTATACCCTGTGCTTTTAAAAATAACAACACTACTAATAACAATGAGATGCCATGGCTTTCATGGAAACAGCAACACCTTGATCCTTCAAGCCCAATATTCAAGCCAGGTTTGCCCTTCTTTTGTATTCTTCTGCTAGGACTGATTCTGCAGTTTGGAAACAGACACAGACAGAGACCACAGGTTGCAAAGTGGCAACGCGGGTGTCCCGGTTGCCCACCTTTTTTTACGGAAGACACAGGTTGTGGAGAGGTTAACAGGTGAGATCTAACACCAACACTGTGCACGCAAGAGAGAGAGAGAGAGATTTTGGGTTTGAACCAGCAGTGGTGTGAGGGACACACGCAGACACCACGGGATGCTTGACTCGATATGTGCTCGTATGGCATGCAGAGGGGCAGAGGGGACACCTTTTGCATGGGGAATGTAGGGCCTTGGGTCACAGGAGTGGCATCTTTGGAGAAGAAGTAAAGCGAGGATCCGGCCAGTGGTGATCAAGGGCTTGAGTGGAGTGAGGGGCAGGCGCAGCTGGGGATCCGCTGGGCCCAGCTCTCCTGACCTGGGGGCCTAGTGCTGGCCCGCCTCCCGGATCCTGCACGCCACAGCAGTGATGAGCGCTGCGCCCTTGCCGCTGCCATCTTCCGACTGGAGGAAGGTCACCTCGCACTTAGGAGAGAGCTGCTTCACGGTTTCGCGCATGACAGTAGAGAAGCTGCCGGGAAAAGGGAGAGTAGATTAAGATGGGGCCGGGAGGAGAGCTCTTCTGGATCCTGCTCTCACAGTGGCCAATCACAGAAATAAAGACACAACACGTAGGCTAATAACGTGTTAGAGCATATATAATAGAATAATGATATCATTCAAAAAGTAGAAATAAATCTATTAGAGCTCATATATGCAGTGCAACAAACTAGCGGCGCAGAACGTCAAGCCATGTGTTCAAGATAGGCGCTGAGAAAACGTGCGTTGAAACTTTTGAAGAACTATTGAGAAAACTTTACTTTTTAGACTTTTGAGACGTCTTCTGTTAAAACTTTTGAATAACCATTGTGAGACTGACCTTTGACGCCTATCTTGAAAACACGGCTCAACGTTCTGTACCACTAGTCTGTTACATTCGATCACAAGAGCCTCCTTCTCCCCTCCTGTGGCTTCCAGCATCTGGCATTCAGAAGCAGTGCTGTCTCTGGCATAGGAGTCGGCCCTAGGGAACAAGGTTCCAACCCCCCCTAAAATATTTGAGGGGGCCACCCCCCCAAAAAAAAGCTGATAGACATTGCCATTCAAATGGCATGTGTGTGTCGTTTCTTGTGATCGATTATGCAGGGTGGGGTTTACCTGGCCCCCGCTCAATATTTAATTCAATTTGGCATCTCATGGAGGCAGAATATAGCCAATGTGTCTGGTAGCTACCAATAGCTCTCTTCTCTATGAATTTCTCTGACCAGCCAGTCAGAAACCCCATTGCAGGCAGAGCTTATAGCTGAGCACCTCGCTCCTCTCTTATCCTGGCCACCCCACCCATCTCTCCCTCCCTTTTATATTTTAAGCTGCTTATGGCTTAATTTTCTTTGCCCTACCATTAATAATAAAAGTACCATCAATTCTAATCTTAAGTATTTGCAGACACGGGAAGTAAAGGAGTTTTGATCTTCTCCCCCCGCCCCACACTTAATTTCATGCAAAACACTGTACAGTTAGACCACATCTTGCACACATTTAACTTGCACAATTTCAACTGTACACAGAGGAAGGAAGGCTGATTGAAATCATACAAGAGTTTGGAAGAGTTTTATTTTTGCTGCAGGTCTGCTTGCAAACAAAAGCAGGGGGCCCAAGCAAGGCCACGCTGGGATCAGGAGATGCCCGGAGCTCAGAGCACATTTGCCCAAAACTTTGCACAGAATCAGGTCTCAGGATGGGGTGACTTTGGTGCAGGAATATTATTGCAAAAAGCATACACTCAACTCTGGGTGGATGGGTTAAAGTCCTAGAACCAGAGAGAGCCTGATTAAAAGACACACGCCCCACCCCCCACCCTTCCCAATTCTGTGCAGAAGCAGCAACACTGCAGGTCCAACGCTCTCCCTCCAGCCCTCCCAGAGGCAGAGTAACCCCAGGCAAGGTCTTGCTGAAAGGAGAGAGACTTACTGAGGATGGAGCTTGTACAGGGTCCCATCCACGCCAACAGTGATTTTCAGGGAGTCTAGCCCACGGTTCTCTCGGATCTTGTCCACCACCGCAGCCATCCCTGCCCCACACAGCTGGGCGGCACGCCGGGCAATCACTGTGCACACTTCTTTCACAATGATGCTGTCATCACAGGTGCTCTCTAGTCCAAGATGCTGGAGGATGGAGCGGACCTGAAGGAGGGCGAGGCGGTCGCTGGAGGGGTCAAGAGAGAGAGAAAGTTGGGAGGAGCAGAGGCAGGCGCTTCTTGACAGCTATGCCAGGATGGACAGAAGGCAGTCCAGTTGCCAGCTGTAGAGCAGGAAGGGGCACCGCAGTTCCAGGCACCTGAAGCTAGGAGGCGCTGTGCCAAACCAGGTAAAAACCGAGCCTTTTCTTCCTGGACCACCCAAGACTAGCGGTGGAGCGTGCAAGGCCCCACTCCCCCCCTCCGTGCTCAGAGCTGGGGGCTGTCCCAGACCCTGCCTGCATTTTGGAGGTATGGTCAGGAAGAACTTGCACTTTGGTTGGCCAAAACTTGCAGACTCCTGGAGAGTTGCTTCCAAAGGAATACACCATGCAGAATCCCACTAGCCCCTCATTCAAATATGTCAAATATTTAGTGAGATGCAGCAACAGACCCTGCAATGCTGAGCATGGCAGTCCAGTTCTGCCCGTCACATCCCTTCAGAAAAGAGGGCCCTGTGGTGATATCACTATGCTTTGCAGTGCCATTGCATTCACACTTATTCCTTTTTCTCCAAGGAGCTCAGGGTGGCGTACAGGGTTCACCCCCTCTTCACTTAATCACCACAACAACCCTGCAAGGTAGGTTTGGCTGGGAGTGAGTGACCCGAGGCGCAAGGTCACCCAGTGAGGTTCATGGCAATTTGAACCCTGTTCTCCCAGTCCCTCGTCCAACATTCCTAGTCCCACTGTTTCACCCTGGCTCTTTTTCAGCCTTGCTGCTAATCGAGAGAAAACATCACGAAGACATCCTAGCACATATTTCCTTTGCTAATGTTTGTGGGAAGAGGCTTTGGCCACGGGGTCAAGGTCTTGCCCGGTTGTGCCCAAAGGGAGATACCACTGGAATTCGGGTGCCAGTGAGAGAATGCTATGCAGTAGGTTCACTAGCCACCAGGTGGCAGCAAATCTCACAGCGAGAGCCACATAGGTGGGGAATTGCAGTCAGTGCAGCACAATTGCTGGCAGGAGGGAGACCCTGTCTGCGCAGAACACCTGTGCTCAGAGACCTGCCCTTAATGCTGACTTGCTCCTATGCCAAGTTCAAGGTGTTCTTATTAGTATGCTAATCCCCCTTGGCAACTTGGGATCTGTTTATCGGCAAGATAACCTGAGCCTACGTATGCCCTCCTGACCACTCCAATCTGCGGAACTGGTACTGTTTCAGGGGCTTCAAAATTCCCATTCTGCATTTGTAAGGACTCGGTCTCTTACCTACACTTGGGGACTCCCTGCCTCTGGACATCAGGCAGGTGTCTGCTAAAAACATTTGTGTTAGACAAGCCTGCCCGGATGTTCAGAAAGTTTTAATCTAATTTCAACTTTTTAAAAGTTTAAATTTATTTTTGTTCATTTTTCTCCTTGATAATTTTGCTGTATTATCTTTTTCCACAAACTGTTTGGAGGTGTGTGTTTTTAACAATAAAGTATGCATAAATCTTGTGAAATAAATATAATCAAACATATGAACACTGGTAACGATGCAGTGCAATGTTTGATTCTCAGGCTACGCCAAAAAGCCAGGCAGTCCCGACTGGGCAGCTCTACAATGGCCCAGGCAGGCTCCCCAAAGCATCACCTCACACATCGCTTCCTCTTCTGCCTTGCCCTGCAGAGTCTTGTCATTCCCACCCACACTTTGGCCAGTGCTGATGTCCAGCACCCAGAAGACTGGGAGTCACTCATAAGGAACCTCTTCCACAGAAAAGTTCCTACAAGACTCAGACCACATTTACACAATACATTTAAAGCGCTATGATACCACTTTAAACATTTACAACCTCCCACAAAGAATTCTGGACCCTGTAGTTTCTTAAGGGTACAGATAAGTGCTAGGAGGCCCCTATTCTCCTCCCAGAACCACAATTCACAGAGTTCCTTGGGAAGAGGGACTGGTTGTTAAACCACTCCAGGAACTTCCTGACAGTAAGAGCTGTTTGACAGTGGAATTTGCTTCCAAGGAGTGTGGTGGAGTCTCCTTCTTTGGAGGTCTTTAAGCAGAGGCTTGACAACCATATGTCAGGAGTGCTCTGATGGTGTTTCCTGCTTGGCAGGGGGTTGGACTCGATGGCCCTTGTGGTCTCTTCCAACTCTATGATTCTATGATTCTATGATTCTATGATTCTATGATTCTATGATTCTATGAATTGTAGCTTGGGGAGGGGAATAGGGGCCCCCTCACGACTCTCACCCACCGTAACAAACAGCAGCTCCCCAAGCTCTTTTGGGGAAGCCGTAACGGTTTAAAGTGGTATCACAGCACTTTACACGTATCGTGTGAACGTGGCCTCAGGGGACAAAGGGTTCGCAGGAGCAGAGGTCCTCTAGCCCTGCGACACAGGATGAAATGGCCACAACCCCAGCAGACAGCCTGTCCATCCTCTGCTTAAATACCTCCAGAGGGTGGGAGAGGCAATTGGCTCCACTTCCAAACCGCTCTTGCCTTTAGGTTGTCCCCCCCCCCCCCGCCATTTTGCCCCCAACCTACCTCTCAATCTGAGACAAGAACTTGGTCTCAAAGATTCCCCTCGTCTTCAGCCGCTCGGAGATCCGCCCACGAAACAACAGGCCTCGCTTGGTGAAATCGATCAGGATGTTTCGGACAATTTCACCCAAGTACATCCCGCTGATCATTTTCTCGAACCTAAGACAGTAAAGGGAAAGGGGTTTTCATTTCATTTTTATTTTTTGCTGCGAGGGAAATTCAGTTTAGAAGTAAACATGATCAGCATGGAGAGGCAAGCATCCATGGGAAGATACCTTCCCTCCATAAGAACATCGGGAGGAGCTTAGCGAACAAGGACTTTAGCAAACCTGAAACATCCCCTACAGAGAGTCCTTGATGGGAGGCTGGTATGTATTAGACACAGAGGAGGAGGAGGAGGAAGAGGAGGGAAAACCTCCCACCCACCTTTGCTTCCCAGGATTGAGAGAGTTTTCATCCACGGCGGCATCAAACTCCGTCCGGAAGTCATCCAAGCAGCCACTGTCGCCAAAGGCCCCCCACTCCATGTTAATGCACATCCGGCCCTCGTCCCCGTCCACCAGCTCCACGTTCTTCATCTCCTCCATGTAGCAGGCATTGCTGCCTGTGCCTGGGAAGCCACAACACAGGTCAGCATCACACATGGGGGGGGGACACCCTGCTGCAAGTGGGCAGGGTAGTAAACAGGGACCAGAGCAGCGACAGCCGAACTTCTGTGGCCTGAGGGCTGCAATCACCCTCTGCCAGCCACATGCTGCTCACAAGACAGCTATGGGCGTTGCCAAAAGCAGGTCTGGCTCCCACACACGTGTGAACACACGTGCACACACACTCGTATTTGTGCATTTCTTATACATTTCTTATGCATACTTATACATTTCATTAAATAAATGAATAAACAAAACCTTACCGACAATGAGCCCAACTTCACAAAAGGGGTCTTCGTATGCACAGGCCATCATGGTGCCCACGGTGTCATTCACCACGGCCACCACATCCAGGTCAAACTCCTGAGAAAGAGGGAGCAAAGGTTTGGCCTCAGGGGCTGAATGAAAGCCAGAATCTTTCCAAAATTCAGCCGGGGGGGGGGGCGGGCGGGGGCGGATGACCTCCCCCAACACAAAAACAAGGATCAAGTACACAAAATAAACTAGGCATGCATCGATCTGCAGAGGCCATTCCAATGGTACAGTCCCTGCTTGTTGGGTCATTACTCCTCTGATCACAACCAATAAATCAATTTATTAGATTTTTAGTGTCTCTGAGACAGAGACTTGCCTTTGCAGAAGCCACGCTGGCTCTGCTTCTGTAGAGCTTGTTCTTCTATATGCCTGGTTATTTTATCCTTAACAATACTTTCCACCAGTTTTCCCAGGGCAGATGTTAAGTTAGCCAGTGTTCCAGGATCTCTTTTCAAAACCAGTGTTACATTGGCTACTTCCCCATCCTCAGGTATGGAGGCTGATCTGAGGCACAAGTTACATATTTTGTCACACCTGTCTGACAGGAACGCACCTCTCTCCGGTGAATGGCCTCCTTCAGCAGGCTGACCACATCTTCCCCTTCACAACCAGAAGCATTGAAACCTTTGGTCCATTTCAGGAGAATTGCCTTAAGACAAGAAGAAGAGGAAGAGGAGGAGGAGGAAGAAGAAGGAGAAGAAGGAGAAGAAAGAAGTTATGCAAACACAAAATTGTCAAGGGTACAGTGAAGCAAAAGGATGCAATTCAAGAACTGTATCCTAGGAGCATTGCAAGGTCAAGCACGCCATGTTTGCACATCAGCTTAGACCATGACTCAGTGCATCCTCTCCATCTTGGTGCCCTCCTGATTGGATTACAGCTTCCATCAACCCAAGCCTGTACGATGCAGGGACCAATGTGACAATAGTGCAAAACATCTGGAAGGCACCAGATTGAGGAAGGCTGATTTAGTGTGATGTGTGCTAGCCGGAAAACTTTGCCAGCATTTAGTTTCCTTTCCCCCAAATCTCTGCCAGAGATTGCATTTGATAGCTCCCCTTAGCCTAACGAGCCAGCCTTGTTGTAAAACACATTGTCTTGTCCTTTTTGCAGCTGGCTAGTATGTTGTGCTTGCAGGAATGACTTAGGGTGGAGGGAGAAGCCAAACGAAGCTCACCTCATCCAGGCTGTTCTGGTGACAAGGGAAAGAGAAGGTGAATCCGAGAGGCAGCGACACGCCTTTCATCCCCATGTACTCCAAGAAGTCAGCAATGCAGTGGACAATGTGATCAAAGAGCTGAAAGGCAGAAGTGCAAAATGGAGTCGGGAGAAGACGGCTCAGAGCAGCTGAATGGGGGCTCAGGTGGGTCTTGCTGGCATCACAAAGTGAGCAGGACTGAGCTGCTCTCTATCCTGGACCAAACTACCATCATCATTTGAAGCCACCTTGCATTTAATGTTCTTCTGCAAACTACCAACATCATTTAAAGCAATCTTGGGAATGCAGCCACTAACTTCCTCATCGTGGGATAAGGGCTGCATTCTGGACAGGGCAGTGGGGGGCTCTTGAGGGAGGTCAGCAGAGGGAACAGGATAAGCCTGTCTCCAGCAATCTGATGCCCTCCAGGTGCTTTTGGACTACGACTCCCATTAGTTGTGCTGTCTGATGGAACCTGTAGTCCAAAACACCTGGAGAACACCTGGTTTGCAAAGGCCAGGGTGGCCTCGGTCTCTATAAAGTGCATGCACATCGCTGCGCTAAGGCACAGGCTCCAGGGTGCGGCTGAGGCCCTTCTCTGAATAAGCCATATTTTATGTCATAGTTAATTCGGCCCGCACAACCCCACTGCAGCAAGGGCTTAGCATGAGGTTCATTGCCCAAAGTGCTCAAGGAAACATTTCAGGCAGAAATGTCTTTTTTTCTTGGTGGAGAAGAGAGACGTTCCAGGGAAAGTGGACCCAGCCTAAGGAACCCAGCCTTTGTCACAGTGCAAATCCAATGTAACAAATAATGTCTCAAGTAAATAATAACACATAGATTGCAAGCACTGGGCTTGAATGGTTAGGGTTGTCTGTAAAAACACCACTCAGGGCTTTTACTATCTGAATAAAAGGGACTCTGCAAAAAGGAGTTATGATGTAACAGGCCCTGAAGGCAGCGCTTTGGCCAGAAAAGGATCCCCATCCCTGGTCTACCAGGTCGGACAGCTGGTCCATCTATCATCGCACCATCTCTTCTGTCTGCCATGGGTGTTCCCAGCCATGTGGAACAAGATCTTGTGATTGACAGGGACCTTCTGCATGCAAACCAAAAGCTCTCCTGCTCAGCTACAGTTTTCTCTGACCCTCTCAGAAGTCAAAGCCCCCATTTTGATCCCTGTCACAGTGTTGCACTGAGTTGCTCACCTCATCTCCTGTCCCCTGCATGATGTCCTGAGGGATCGAATAGATCTTGTTGTGCATCTCCACACTTCGCCGCATCCCATTCCGCACACGCACAAGCAGCACCCGGAAGTTTGTGCCCCCCAGATCCAAGGCCAGGAACTCCCCCTTTTCTGAACCAAAAACAGACACACTTGCCATCAGCACTCCTCTCCCCTCCATCTTCCAAGGACACTTGAACCCAGAGGACTATTTGTGGTGTCTTTTAGATGGGTGGGATGGGTTAGACCTGCCTTCTAGTATGGGTGTGGAGATAGATACCATCTGCAGGGCACCAGGTTGGCAGAGGCTGCTCTGGCTAACCTGGCACATGTGAAAATTCCTTTCTGACTCCAGAAAGGGCAGTGGAGAAAACTGAAATGATAGGTTGCAATGTTTGTGATTTGTTAGTTTAGGGAAAAGGTGAGTAAGAGATGACTTGGTATAAGTTTATAAAATTATGCAAGTGGAGAGAGAAACGGTTTTCTCCTCTCATAACCTTAATACTCGTGGGCTTCTAATGAGCTGAATATTGGAAGATTCAGGACAGACAGAAGAAAGGACTTCTTCACGCAACGCAGAGCCGAACTCTGGAACTCCCTCCCACAGGAGGCTGTCATGGCCACCAACCAGAATGGCTTTAAGAGGATTAGACAACCTCATGGAGGACAAAGCTACTAGCCAGGACGGCCATGTCTTGGAGGCAGCAACTCTTCTGAATATCAGTCGCTGGAAACCACAGGAGGAGAGAGCGCTCTGTGCTTGCATCTGGCTGGTCACTCTGAGAACAGGGTGCTGGACTGCATGGCTCATCGACCTGGTCCAGTAGGTTCTTCTTATGTTCTTAAGAACAAGAGCTTCTAAAGCAAAATGTTATTGCGCTCCAGATTTGCCCCATGCAAAGTCATGTCTCTTATTCCAACAGTTTCATGGGCTCCATAGAAAAAGGCTTTGCTGAGGAGGAGAGGGAGGAAAATAGGTCGACAGAACAGAAAGCTTTCTGACACCAGCAAATTCAGACACAAGACTTAGTAGGGTTCTGCTCCCTAAAGGCGTCTGACAGAGACTTTTTCGAACTCTTGCAAGCAGGATGCCAGCACAATATTCCTCTCCTGTGGCTTCCAGCAACTGGTATTCAGAAGCTACCTCCAACTGCAGTGGCTGGACAGAACCACAAGCAGCCTTTGATAGCCTTGTCCTCCAGGAATCCTCCAGTCCTCTTTTTAAAGGAGGCAGTAAATGAATGGCACTCTGGAAAAACAGCATAATTTCCCACCCCATTAAAAGAGGCCAGAATTGCCACCACCACAATCACATATTGACACCCCCACGGTTTGATGCCATAAGCCAAAAGGGGTCATATTATTAATTACTTTTATTATTAGATCCCACCTTTCCTCCAAGGAGACCAATGTGGTGCACATAGTTCTCGTGCCCATTTCATCCGCAAAATGGCCCTATGAGGTAGGCTAGAATGAGAGGCTGCGACTTGCTCATGGCTCAGTGGGGATTTGAAACCGCGTCTCCCAAGTCCTGCTCCAATACAAGTGATGCACACAAGTGGCCAACCGGATTTGGCCAAGGACACTGTCCATTATTTCCATCCCAATTTACCTGTTCCGTCTGGGATGGAGCAGACGTAAGAGGGCAGCATCTTCACAGTGGCCTCGTCGTGCGTCTCGTGGCCCAGGCCCCGCTCCATCTCTTCCTTCATCCTCTTCTTTATCTCCAGGAGCTGCTCCCGGCTGAGTCTCAGAGGATCCAAGATCTTCTGGCGCGCTTTGTGTTGGGCTGCCAGCCGGTAAGCCACCGCGGTGACCATGGCCGCGCCTTTCCCGCTCCCGTCCTCTGAGCGGATGAATCGGATGTCGCAATCGGGCAGGAAGCGGCGCACCATCTTCTGAAGGCGGCGGGCAAAGCTGTGCAAGGCAAGGGGAGAGAACCATTACAAACACACCCATGGCACATTCGGAAATCACTGGTGTTGGCAGACAGGGAAAGCATCATCTGGAGGACCATGGATTCCCTCCCCGAAGGATGAACTCCCTGAGCACAGACAGCGAAGAGCACAGTTGATAAGCTGGGGTGTGTGAAGAGGAGGGTGGCCAAGGTGATCAGGGGTGTGGAAAAAGAGGCAGATTTAGGACGGTGAGACCAGTTCCCCAGCACTGGGTGCCAAGTTGAGAGAGGTGCCACAGGGTGCAACAACTATCACATTGCACACATACAGAATGAAAGGTGAGAGGTGGGGGCAGCTGGATATTGGCCTTGCTCAGGGTGCTGCTGAAATCTGAAAGACCAAAAGTCTGCCCCTGCTGCAAACCAAGCACTTTACGAGGAATGTTTGAGGGAGCATTCTGGGATAGCTTCTCCTTCTAGGACTGGCACGCAAGGGACTTGCTTTCGAATAACCCCAAATGGCCCACACCCACCACAGCTATGAAGGCTGCTTTGCTTGCTCCACTTACTGAGGATGCTTCTTGTACACCGTCCCGTCCACTCCAACAGTGGAGCGCAGGCGCTCGACGCGCTTGTTCTCCTTGATGCGCCGGAGCACAGCCACCAGGGCAGCGCCACAGAGGTTGGCCGAGCGCGTGGAGACAATCTCGCAGATGCGCTGGGTGGCGACACAGTCTTCATGGGAGGGTTCCAGGCCCAGCTTCGTGAGGATCTCCTGGGCTTTCAGGAGGCCTTCCTTTTCCCTGCAAATCCAGGATGGCAAGCAAAGGGGGTCTGTAAGAGGCAGCAGTTCCTGCACAGCGGAGGGGGTTGCTCTGGGGTCGTGGGGAGTCAAAGGTCCTTTACTATTTCTGAAACAGGCTCCCTGTCCCCAGCATCCCAGGGCCACCCAGTCAGCGCGAAAGGGGAGCTTTTCAGCCACTGAGACGCCTGTCTCAGCCCTTGTGCTGATTGCAGTCGGTCAGAGAAAAAGGAGGCGAGTCGGCCACTGAGGACGGGCTCCTAGGATCCCTCCGGAGAAGGCGCATGGGGAAAACACCAAGGAGGATTTGTTCTGGCTCTTCCAAAGCTACAGATTTAGGAGCACGGAAAACACAAGGCGAGTCCCATTCACTCACTTTTCAATTGCAGAGACGTATCTGGTCTCAAAGTGTCCCGTCGTCAATAAGTCTGAGGTGAGTCTCCCATCGAAGAGGAGGTCTTCCTTGGCCATCTTCACCAGGATGAGCCTGACCAGTTCACCCATGTACATCCCGCTGATCATCTTCTCAAACCTGTGACACACCCCAAGGTGAGAGAGCGAGAGGCGGAGTTTGGGCAGCAGCAGAAACTGAAGCTCCAACACACCATAAACTTGAAAAGGAGTTTGATGGATAGTTTGGGTTGCATATGACTCCATCGTGGCAAGAATGTGTAGGGCAGGAGCTCAGCCCTCAAAGGAGTTGTGAAAATGACAGCCCCTCCATACACCCTGCGCCTCTCCCCCCGCAAGGAAAATGGAGCACTTGGGCAGGGGAAGCGCTCAACAACCATGTACCCCCCTGCAGAACTTTCATTGCACTTCCCAGGTTCTTGTTCGGTACCAGCTAAATATCCTGTTTTAAGCCAGCAAGCATATTCCCAGCAAGCATATTCCCATATTCCCTCACTGCGAGAAGCCAAGTTACAGGGAACCAGGCAGAGGGCCTTCTCGGTAGTGGCGCCCTCCCTGTGGAATGCCCCCCCACCAGATGTCAAAGAGAACAACAACTACCAGACTTTTAGAAGACATCTGAAGGCAGCCCTGTTTAGGGAAGCTTTTAATGTTTGATGTATCACAGTATTTTAATGTTCTTTTGGAAGCCGCCCAGAGTGGCTGGGGAAACCCCGCCAGATGGGCGGGGTATAAATATTATATTATTATTATTATTATTAATCAAATTGGGACTAGTTTACTTGCGGGATTGCCTTACTTCAGACACGCCCTCTCAACTGCTTTGATTTGTGGAATTGGCACTGTTACAGCTACCACATAAGACTCATTCCACACCTGCAAGCAAGCAATGTTTTCATGTGGCAGCAGTACACTTCGGAACTCCCTGCCTATTGATACCAGGCAGGTGCCTTCACTGTACTCTTTTCACTGCATGTTGAAAACCTTTTTATTTAGGCAAGCCTTCCTAGAGCTAAATCAGAATGGAGTGTACACTTCCAGGGTCAATGAGAGATACATTACTTCTGATAAATGAGCCACCATGAAAATTTGTGTCCCTGCTTTTTAGACTTGTCTACCCACATTCTATCTGAAACCCAAGGGCCATTTTGGTTGCCAGATGTGGATTATTTTCCAGCTCTCCTGCCCCACTGCAGTTGCCAGAAACCACAGGAGGGGAGAGGGCTCTTGCGCTCAAAGCCGTCTTGCTGGTTTCCTACAACAGGCATTTGTGAGACCAGGATGCTGGGTCAAAGGGGCCCTTTCCGCTTGACCCAGCAGGCCCTTCTGATCCTACCCAGGGTTATTATTTTTGAGGCACAGGACTTACAGCTGCTTTCCCGGGTTCAGGGAGCCCATGTCAATCTCCCGGTCAAACTCGGTCCTGATGTCATTCAGGGCCCCATCGTCGCCAAAAGCTCCCCACTCCATGTTGATGCACATGCGCCCCTCGTCGCCCTCCACGAGGTCAATGTGCTGCATGTCCTCCATGTAGCAAGCATTGCTACCTGTACCTAAAGGGAGGGAGAGAGAGAGATTAGGAGACTCCATGAAAGTGGAAAACCTGCAGCTGGAGCCTCCCACCCTTTTCCTACTTTCAAGGGCAGCCAGTACCGTCCTCTCCAGATGCCGCTGAGGGACAGCCCCATCATCCCTGGCTGTTGGCCAGGTTGGCTGCTGAACGGTGTCCTGTTCCCCTGCCCCTGATTTATTTCCTGGCCTTTCTGGCCCAGAACACTCATGGGGTTCTGCGACTGCAAGCAAAGTACCAGAAGAGACTAAGTAAAAGCTGCCACTACTTTCTAAGGCATATTTTTGGCAGGTCAAAAGACAGGGTGTGAGATTCAGGGATCAAACTATCTGGACTGCTGCAATGCGCTCTGGGTGGGGCTTCCCTCGCACTTGATCTGGAAGCTGCAGTTAATGCAGAATGCTGCAACGCAATTGCTGACAGGAGTGTGGCTGTGTCAGCATCAAACCCCTGCGCTCAGAGATCAGCACTGGTTGCTGGTTTGCTTCTGAATCACGTCCAAGGTGTTACAAATTAGTATACAAAGCCCTTAACAGCTTGGGACCACTTGACCTATGAGATCACCTTACCTCACATGTGCCCCCTCAACTGCTTTGATCGTTGGAACTAGCAATGCAATAGGTGCCACAAAATGCCCATTCTGCATTTGTAAGAACTCAATCTTTTCGTCTGACAGTAGTTACACTTTGGAACTCCCTGCCTATTGATACTAGATAGGCACCTTCACTGTACTCTTTTCAGTGCGTCCTAAAAACATTTTTGTTCAGACAAGCCTATTCAGATGTTTAGAAAGTTGATTTGCATTTTAACCTGTTTTCAGTCTATTGTTATTTTCGGAAAGTCTTAAATTACTGTTGTTAGTTCTTCTGAATGTTAATTTTATTGTTTTATCTTAATTGTAAACCGCTTTGAGGTTTGTTTTGTTTTACAGACAAGTAGTGTACAAATATTACAAAATAACATAAGAAGCAGGCTGGCCTCAGGTACGCAGGAAATTCAGGTGCTTTCCAAAGGTGGGGGAAATGTCCCTGCCCTCCTCTCCCCGCAGACTTCTTACCAACAATCAGCCCGATTTCACAGTTGTGATCGTCGTAGCCGCAGGTCATCATTGTCCCAACGGTGTCATTCACCACAGCCACAACATCAATCTCAAAGTCCTACAGAGCAGGAAGTTGGAAAAGGCCACCGTTGATTCAAATTCTGAACAATGGTTTGTCAAGAAATGTCCAAAATATTCAAATATCCTATTCCAGCTTCTGTGTGTGTGTGGGGGGGGGGGGTGATCAACTGAAATATTTCAGTTCTCAAGAACTCCTGACCTGGAGGCTGGTGGCTGCCAGAACCTCAGCTGCCCCAAAATGGAAAACCTTGCAGGATGTGCAACTTTTGCTTTGGTATAAAAATATGTGGAGTTTGGCATTAGCTGAAAAAAAATTAACTCATAAATTAACTCAAAGACTCAGAGGATCCCAAAGAATTATATGCTCTTTGGTGGGATTTTAACTTATCTACCACAGATACAGGCACATAGAACCCCCTCTCCACAGTGCAATGTGTGATTTGGTTTTCCTAAGTGTCTCAGGTTTTCTTCTTTCTTATTTAAATCTCTTCTGCATATACTGTGCTGCTTTTCACTTCATTCACACCCACGCAAACAGAAACGCCCACCCACATTTCCCCCTCCAGGATGAGGCTCCGGAAACTGGGTGGGGAAAGAGCTGGTTGTCTGGATGGGTCAGTCCCAGGCCCTGCTCACCCCACACCACAGCCCCAAACCCCCAAGGCACTTTGCACAAGGGGGGGGCGAGGCACCATGAACATCTGGCGATGTCCTGACTCCAAAAAAGTAAGAATAAAATGTGGCATCTGGAGGGGAATGGGGGCCGGGGGGGGGCCTCACACACAGGCCTCCACCCCACCCTGTGCAAGGGCAAACTGAAACTCCACCAAGCTGGCAAGCCCAGGAGGAGGCAAGAAGAGTTTTGCAGCTGGATCAGGCCAAAGGCCTCCTTAGTCCCTTGGGAAGCCCATAAGCAGGACTGGAGGGCAGAGGCAGACGCCCACTTGTGCCCCCCAGAAACTGGTATTCAGTGGCAGCTGCCTGATACGAGAGGCGTATGGAGTAGCCGCCATGTTGGTGTCTGTTATGGCATGGTCCAGTTCACTGTCTGTGTCCACCTGGAATCTCCAGGTGGTGCAGCAACAGACTCTTGTGTGAAATCCTGCAGAGCCAGTGAGGAGAACACCGACCTTGAGGGACCAATGCTCAGACTCGGGAGAAGGCAGCTTCCTGTGGAAATGGCCCACCTAGCTGAGCGAGTGTCAACACTGACCCGCAGTGGCTCTCCAGGTTGCAGGTCAAGCCCTCCCTGGAGATGCCAGAGAGGACCAAGGACTGGGCATGGCCGAAGAACTGGGCCTATCGCTCCTGCTCATCCAGCGACCATCTCCTGGCCATCAATTCCACAGGCAGCCATGGATGCACTCTGCCACCTCCAACACACGGGGGGAAATGAAAGGAATTCAGCTGCCTGGCTCTAGAGCGGGCAGAGTGAGGTGGTCATAGTGGTGGACTAAGACCCGGGAGATCAGGGTTCAAATCCCCACTTAACCCTGAAGCTCACTGGGTGACCCTGGGCCAGTCACAGTTTCTCAGCCTAACCTGCCTTACAGGGTTGTCGTGTGGATTACATGAGGAGGGGCAGGACAATGTACGCCACCTTTTAGCTCTCTGGAGGAAAATGTGGGATATACCGTATATACTCGAGTATAAGCCGACTTTTTTAGCACATTTTTTAATGCTGAAAAAGCCCCCCTCAGCTTATACTCGAGTGAGGGTCCCTTTTGGGCTGCTCCTTCCTCCTCCACCGCCTTTGCTGCCACCAGCATGCACACACACACACACACACACACACACACACACTCCGGCCCACCAGGAGATTTGTGGTGTGGTGAACCGGCTTATATTCAAGTCAGTAAGTTTTCCCAGTTTTTTGTGGTAAAATTAGGTGCCTCGGCTTACATTTGAGTTGGCTTACACTCGAGTATATACGGTAAATGTAACAACAACAACAACAACAACAACAACAACAACAACACACACACACACACAAAAACTATCTTAGAGACAGCAACAGGCTTAGCTTACCCCTCGTCTTCTTATGGCTTCCCGCAAGAGGCCCACAACGTCCCGGCCTTCCACACCACTGGATTTGAATCCCTTGGTCCACGTCACGAGGACGCTCTGTTTGGGAAAAAGAGGAAAGGAAATCAGGAACTGCCTGCCAGCCAGGGGAGACAGACAGAGGTTCCGTTTCCAAAGCAGAGAGAACTTTCCCACACCGTAGTTGTAACACAGGTACCTCACAACTTAAAGCACCTTTAACTTGTGCCATTTCAGCTTTACACAGTTGAAGGCTGGCCGGTTGAAATAGCTCAGGTTAAATGCATGGAAGGCAGAGAGCTTAGAAGCACTTTTTGCGTGGGGTTTTCCCATAAAGAAGGAGGCAGTTCCAAGGGAATGGTTTGAGTATACACGTTTCTGTGCACATGCGCCGCCTTCCCTGGAACATAATCCCCAAGCAAGATGTGACTTACCTGGGCCACCCAACTCCTGGGACTGTAATTTGTTTCAACTTTTGAATACTGAATTTCAAACCTGCCCTGGGACCAGCCCTGGGAAGAGTGGGTAAAGATCACAATAAAAACCTGCGAGATCACCTTGCTCCGCACATGCCCACTCAGCCACTTCGACTGGCAGAGCTGGGGGTGCTCTAGGTGCCACCTAATACCCCTTCTGCATTTGTAAGAACTCAAACCTTCAGTGTGGCAGTCCTCTGGAACTCCCTGCCTCTTGACATCAAGCAAGCGCCTTCGGGGCACTCTTTACAGCACTTGAGAAAAACATTTTTGCTTAGGCAAGCTTAATGTAGGTTTTAATCTGTTTTTAGTTTATTACCATTTTTATCTTTTAAATGTGTTAAAAAGTTGTTTTTACTGATAGCTGTATTATTTTATTTTCTTCGTAAATTGATTTGAGGGTTGGATGGGTTTTTTTACAATCAAGAGATGTACTGAATTCTATTAAATAAATAAAATAATCATCGTAACATTTCCATTTGTGCTGCCGCTAATGGGAAGCCAGCCCAGTTTCTATCACCCAAAACAGCCATTTCTCCTCTACACAAAAGTCCCGAGCTCCCAAAAGTGCCGGACACACCCTCCTCATGGGTTAACTATTCTTAATATCATGAATGTTTGAAAGTATTCCATGTACATCATCTTAGTAAGTTCTTACAATGGCCCTACGGGGCAGACCAGAATTATTACCCGCATATGTTGCAAATCAGGTGCCAAGAAATTAGCTTCTCCAAAGCCTCCTAATTGAATTCATGGAGGAGGAGGCAAAGTTTAAAGCAGGAAATCTTCCAGAATTCCTGGAGCCTTTACCATCTCTCTCACGAATCCCAGGAGAACTTGAGTCGCAAGCTTACCTCATCCAGTTTGGTCTGGGAGCAAGGAAAGGAGAAAGTGAATCCCAGGGGGAGTTTCTGGTCCTTGATTTCCAGTTGGTCCATGAAGTTAGCTAAACATTCAGCAATGTGGTCAAAGAGCTGAGGGGCAGAGAAGGAGACACACACTTAGGAAGGCCGGCTGTGGTCAGACAATGGTGGCATCAGGATTTATTTATTTCTATACTACACACACAGTATATACATCCATTGAAACCAGAACTTGGCAGCTGGAGTCTAACGATAAAACATTCGTTCTAAACTGCAGAATTCTGGACCTTTTTTTGGAGCAGAAAATTTGCAAACACTATTTTTGTTTTGCTTTTTGTCTTGCCGCTTAACCTGAATGACTTGGAAATCGTTTGTCAAAGGATTCGAAAATGAATCTGGATCCTATCAGCTTCCCCAAAAACATTTCATCACAAGGAAACAGTGTGATTTAAGAACTCCTTCTGTTTCTAAACAGCTTCCCTAAGAGTTGAGAATTTGCACAAATGACCAAGAAGCCATCACAAATTGCGTGAAATTAAGAGAAGGCAAGCAATGTCTCTGAGCAGCTGACTGGAGCAGGTGACAATTTTGTACCCTCAAATGACAAGCTTGTTTCCAAGCTCAAGTCAAGGTGCTGCCTTTCCCTTTTAAAGCCAAATTGTCCTGGGCCCAGGAGATCTAAACAGCCACTTAAGACTGTTTGCTGAGGTCCTTTCTCTGCAGTCCTTTGTCACTGCTTCCCCATCGTTGGAAGTATGACAGTCCCTGATTTAGCTTCCTTTTTCAACAGGAAAGAGCAATGGTGCTAAAAGGTTCCTGAGATGGCCAAGAGAAGGCAGCTCAACTCACCTGCACTCCGCTGCCCCGCATAAGATCCTCAGGGATAGCATAGATCTGGTTCTCCATCTCTACTTTCTTGCTGCCATTATCAGCCACCTTGACTCTCAGGACCCGGAAGTTTGTGCCACCGAGATCCAAGGCCAAGAAGTTACCTTCCTCTGCAGGGGAAAAGAAAAAAGAAAAGATGGGGATTGTTTCACTCACTGGCGTAAGAAGCCCTGGAAGGTAAACTAGATTTGCCTGGGCATCTGCTGGAAGACATTTATTGAGAAGCTACCAGCCGTGGTCACCAGCCATGATGCCTGGGCTGTTCCTTCACAGTCAGAGGCTGCAGAGCTTCTGAATACCAGTTGCTGTAAACCAAAGAGAGGAGAGGACTCTTGTGCTTGAATCCTGCTTGTGGGTTTCTCATAGGCATCTGACTGGCCACTGTGAGAACAAGATGGTGGGCTAGGTGTGCCACTGGTCTGATCCAGCAGGGTCATTTTGGGTTCTCAAGAGCCTCTCTCAGCATCCAATTCTCCTTGCAGAAAAGGGAAGTTGGCAAGGCCAGGAACTCTGTGGTTCTGAAGTTCCAGGTCTTGTGAAGAGGGCTCTAGCCATATGGTGTTCATGCAGACAATCAACCAATCAGGCATCAAATAGAGGCTGCCATGACCCCATTCCTCACTGACATCAATCCACTGTACATGGGGGGGCTTGCATCCATGAGAAATGGGACTGTGGGGGGCTCTTTACCTGTTATTGCTGCCATGTGGGGGGTTGGACTAGATGACTCCCCTTCCAGCCCTACAATTCTATGACATGTACAGAAGCTTCCCAGTGGACTGCACCCTGCCAAAGCTTAGAAACCCATCTGATGTGCATAACAACATCTCTTTTCTGCAATCCTCGATTTAAGAAATCCTACAAAGGATCTTGCTCCTAGGAATCAATGTGGGGGCCCAGAAACCGAGACACCAGAGTCACTCTGCATTTCGACAACAGCGTGCAAGTTATGGAAGGAAGCCAGTAGAGAAGAGGGCAAGAAGGAGATACAAAATTAATACTCTCTGACCAGGGGCCTCGGCAACCCACCCCAGATCAGGGAGGGGAAAGGAAGAACCCTGTTGACCCCAAGCCTGGGCCGAATCCATGCAGAGTTCTCCCACTGCCTGCCTGCTTCAGAGTTGCAGGCCAGCTGGCAAGGAGAGCTTCAAAACAGCCCTTCTCATGGCAAGGGATTCCTGCTGTAGATACGTTCAGCTTCCTACAGGGATCCCCTCATCGTGTTGGCAGGATCTCCTATGACAATGTCCAAGCACCCAGGCCTGGGTGTAAGGCCCTGGTGTGCCCCCTGGTCTCTGAGAGCAGAACTCAAGGCTGGAAAGGAGAAACAGGGGCTGGTGCCAGGGAGAACTAGTGGGCTAGATATGGGGTGGGAGAATTGCTTAACCCTTCCCCAAACAGTTGCCCCCAGCAAATCATCCCCGTTTGCCATTTTATCTCTCTCTCACACACACAGCCAGATTCTTAAACTGAAAGTGGATCCCGCTGGGTTGGGGCGGCAGATGACATCAAGGGGTTTTTTGCCAAGGAGGCCTGGCAGGCATGGGAGGGGTTAAGCCCCCTCCCCGCTGCATGTCTGTCATCTTCTTGGAAACTGCAGAATTAGGGCTGCATTCGTGCAGAGATCAGCTCTGCTTTCCCCATGGGAGATATCATGGGCCTGCTTTTTCCTGCAGCAGCACCATAAAGTGAGCTAAACCACAGCCTTGCCTGTGGGCTTGTAGGGATTTTGAGAGCAGGACGCTGGCCCATTCTTCACCCCAGGCAGCAAATATGCCCCCAGCTGGAGGCAGTAGGAGAGTCCAGGGTTCAAATCCCCACTCAGACATGAAGCTCACTGGGTGATATTGGGCTGGTCACTCACTCTCAGCCTAATCTACCTGACAGGATTCTTGTGAGGATAAAATGAGGAGGAGGAGAACTATATATACACCACCTTGGGCTCCTGGGAGGAAATGTGGGGTAGAAATGTAATAAATAAAAAAATATCCATACACATCAACAAACATCTAGTGTCCCAGTCAAGGGAAACAAGAGTCCCGCTCTATTCTGCCTTGGTCAGACCACACCTGGAGTATTTGTGTTCAGTTTTAGGGAGGATATTGACAGGCTGGAAGGTGTGCAGAGAAGGGCAACTAAGATGATCCAGGGTCTGGAAACCAAGCCTTGTGAGGAATGGTTGAGGGAGTTGGGAATGTGTAGCCTGCAGATGAGAAGACTGAGAAATGATGCTGTAGTTATCTTCAAATATCTGAAGGGCTGTCACATGGAAGATGGAGCCATCTTGTTTATCTCCTGCTCTAGAGCAGGCATAGGCAAACTCTGGCCCTCCAGATGTTTTGGAACTACAATTCCCATCATCCCTAGCTAACAGGACCAGTGGTCAGGGGTGATGGGAATTGTAGTCTCAAAACATCTGGGGGGCCGGAGTTTGCCTATGCCTGCTCTAGAGGATAGGACTCGAATCAATGGATTCAAGTTACAAGAAAGCATCAGGAAGAACTTTCTGACAGTAAGAGCTGTTCAACAGTGGAACGGTCTCCTCGGGAGGTTGTGTAATCTCCTTCATGGGAGGTTTTTATGCAAAGGTTGGATGGACTTTAGTTGAGATTCCTGCAATGCAGGGGGTTGGACTAGATGACCCCTGGGGTCCCTTCTAATTCTACTATTCTATGATATGGCTGAAAATGCCCTCAAATGAGAGCAAAGAGAGACACACATTTCCCTAACCCCTATTTACAAAAACTTCCCAGTTTGGTTTCCTGAGGCAAATTCTCCCTTGCTGCTTTACAAGCCTAGATAGGCACCTGACACTCCTTGCAGAAATAGCAAATTCCTTGATCCTCGTCTGTCTTAAAACAATCATTCCTCATGTGTGGGACTGTTCCCCTGCCAACCAGCAGCGTAGCGTGGGTTGTCAGCACCCGGGGCAAGGCAAGTAATTTGCGCCCCCTAACCGGGGCAAGGCAAGTAATTTGCGCCCCCTAACCGGGGCAAGGCAAGTAATTTGCGCCCCCTAACCCCTAACCTGCCACGTCAGGTGATCTGAGGCGAGCTGGCGCTGGCGCCCAAACGATGCCACTTGCCCGGAGGAGGAGGAGGGCAGAGAGGCGAGGAAAATGCAACATGGCCCAGCAGCTGCAGCAGCAGCAGCGGCGGAGGGGCTGTGAGGAGGGGCTGCCTGGCGCGCCCTCCACGGCCCTGACGCGCGGGGACCGCGGTGAGCGCTGAGAGCCGCTGCCAGCTCGTCGGTTCCGCGAGACATGGGGCTCTGCTACAGCCTGCGGCCGAGGCTCTTCGGCGACTCCAGAGGCGGCGAGCGCCCCCCCCCCCAGATGTTGCGCCCGGTGCGGCCGGCCCCCTTGCACCCCCCACGCTATGCCACTGCTGCCAACTCAAGGCCCAACTCAGCTCCCTGAAACTATTTTCTGTCTCCGACATGAAGCAGTCAAGTGGGACAAGAGACCAACGAAGGGGACTGGAAAGGAACAAGATTATTTGAAAGAAGTCCTTTCCATCTTTTTGGGACAGGAGGCTTCAGAGGCCCCTCTCTTTAGAAAGCAGCTGAGGGATACGTGTCAGCTGACAAGTCTGAGTTACATGTCGAGAAAGCACTTGGTGCATGCTCAAAGAGACTCCCCCTTTTTATCGTTACCTCCCATTGTGCTGCAGGGGGTTGGACTAGATGACCCTTTCGGTCCCTTCTGACTCGTCAGTTCAACAATTCTATGATCTTTCAAAGCTGAGCTTTGGTGATCCACACAGGTTGTGGAGCTCAGACCTGGCTCAGTGAGCCCTTTTCTGGGTGGTGGTCATCAGCCTGTTCCACCATCCGACACCCCACCCCATTTACAAAAACTTCCCAGCTTGGTTTCCCGAGAGGAAATTCTCCCTTCCTGCTTTGCAAGCCTAGATAACCATCTGGAGCTCCTTGCAGAAGCAGCACATTCCTCGGCCCTCGTCCGCCTCCAGATGACCCTTCCCCATTTCTGGGCCAGTCTCTCTGCCAACTCAAGAGGAGGTTCCAGTGTTGCAACAGTTCATGTGGGCAGCCTGCTCCTCCAGCCGGACAGGGAGCTGCCGCTCCTCAGGCTTCTCATCCAGGCAATTCTTGGAAGCCAGCTGGCCCCAAACCCAGGCTCCCCGGGCCTTGCTTTTGAGGGTGGAGGGTGGCAGCAGAAACATGTGGAGGGGTCAAATGCAGTGGACATTTCTGACCAGCCGCCAGCCCCTTTCCGAGAACACAAGAGCCCAGTGCCAAGTCAAGATCCTGGTGCCAAGTCAGCGAGACAAGACTATCCCAGCCTGCTCTTCAGCCCCAAGCCTTGTAATTCTCCCACCTTCCTTAGGATGCTCAGCTCACCTTCTCACACTTGCAAAATGCCCCTGCCCCACATCTATTCTAACTCCAGCAGACCTAAAGGAAAACTACTTTGCAGCCCTTCATCAATGGTATTCAACGCCTTATAAACGGAACTTAATATCTAAGTTAGGGTGGGGGATGTGAACTGAATAATGCAGATTACATACACATCTCTTGGAATTGTTCTCAAATAGAAATATTATGGAAATCGGCTCAGGCCAATATCTCCGGCACCTTAGGAGCCCATATACCCTTGGCACCTGAAATATTTCTGCTTGGTTATCGAAAAGATGTTATTCTGGGAAATGGTCATGAAACAGTGTCTAACTGTTTCTAATGACTGCTGCTAATATTATAATAGCTAAAAATGGGGGGGGTTGGCACATATCTCCTACTACAGTTCATACCTTGGATTACAGACGCTTCGGGTTGCGTGATTTCGGATTGCGCACAGCACCGAACCTGGAAGTACTGGAATGGGTTACTTCCGGGTTTCGGCACTTGCACATGCACAGAAGCACTAAATCAAGCTTTGCACATGCGCAGAAGTGCTGAATTGCAACCCACGCATGCGCAGATGCGGTGCTGCGGGTTGCAAACATGCTTCCCGCACGGATCACGTTCGCAACCCAAGCGTCCGCTGTATATCTGGTCCACAGTAACAATGATTAAGCTGACTTACTACAAAAGAATACATATAAGCCAGAAATTGGTTTGTCCTCGAGGTCTCTTCCAACTCAACAATTCTTTGATTCTAACAAGTTCAGTGATAGCGCCCTGCCTCATGCCACCTTCAAGCTGCTTTAACAGTATTTATTTCTGCTCTCTGTCCTTGTGAGACGGGCAAAGGTCCCTAATGGTCTCTTTACTGGACCTAAGCGCATGTGCAAACCTTTGAAGTATTGAGTGAAAAATCTCTCCCACCCCAGCCATGAAAACAAGGAGTGACCAGCTGTGATTCCTGCATTGCAGGGGGTTCAATTACATGACCTTGGGGCTCCCTTCCGACTCTACAATCCTATGACTTGGGAAGCACAGCAACACTGCCGGGGCTGATGGGAATGGAAGCCCAAAGCATTGGGAAGACACCAGGTTGAGGAAACAGCAGAAAGCCAAGAAAGGATGTTTACAGGAAACGTCCCACTAAAGAGCTGGCAGAGAAGCTGGAGGCTTCCAGCCCATGACTTCCTGAACTTCAGGGGGTCAGTTTGGCTGCTAACCATCAAACAATGCAGCTTCCCTGACTGAAGCCAGCTTTGGTGCTGACTGAAAGGCTTTCTGTTCCCCTGTTGCCTGAGAGTAATTCAGACCTCACACCCCAGAGGTGCAGTCCACGAGAGACCATGGGGGGGGGAGGCTGGGGGCTTTTCTGCAGGGCTGAAGGGGACACAGAATAGTAGGACATCTGCTCAGATTGCGCAGGCTCACTGCCCTCTCGCCTCTAGGTGAAGAGGCTCTGCACATTTCCCCATCGTTTCAAAAACTTGCAAAACCTGTCAGACCAGAGGCAACAGTGAGCAAATCCAGTGTGTCTATGTATAATATATGTGTGCATGTATACACAAACACATAGGCAGAAGACATGGTGTAGTGGTTAGAGTGCTAGGCTAAGACTTGGGAGACACCGCGGTTTGGGAATTCCACTACTTACCAGCTGACCCTGGGCCAGTCCCCTTCTCTTACCCTAACCTACCTCCCAGGATTGTTGTGGGGAAAAAATGGGGAGGGGGAAACCATGTCTGCCACCTTGAACTTGAGGAAAGGTGGGGCATAAAACAAACACATAAATAAAAACCTCCTAAATTACTTTTAGTTCCCTAAAAACTGTTTTCTTTCTTGAACTTGAAACTATTAAGTGGACGAGAGCCAAGAGACCATCAATGGAGACCAGAAAGGAAGTTATTTGGAAGCTCACGCCACCCTTTGTGGACAGCAGGCTTCAGAGGCTGAAGGTCAAGCTTGTCTCTTTAGAAAGTGGCCAGTGGTTGCAGAGAAGCATGTCTGCCAACCGTCTCAGTTACACGGAGGAAAAAACACTTGGCACGTGCTCAGAGACACTCTCCTGTTTAATCGTCACCTCCCATTGCATTGCAGGGGGTTGGACTAGATGACCCTGTGGGTCCTTTCCAAGGCCATGGTTCTATGATCTTTCATAGCTGAGCACTGTCAATCAAGACGGGTCCCAGAGCTCAGGAATTTAACCCTTTCCTGGGTGGTGGCTGTTTACCTGTTCCATCTGGGGTAGACCTCACAAACGTCGGCAGCATTTTCACGGAGGCTGTAGGGTTGGTATCCGCCCCAAGGCCCTTCTCCATGTCTTTCCGGAACCGATTTGAGATCTCCTGCAGGGTTTCATCTGAAAGCCGCATGTGGTAGAGGTATTTGTCAATCTGGGGGAGGAGAGGGGAAAGCGAAGTCAATTCGACATTTGAAAGAGACATCTCAACAGCGCTAATCCTTGAGTCTTTAGTGATCTCAGTCCACCACAGACCCCTCAGAGATGCCGTGAGAGAGCCACAAGGTAAGTCTGACCCTTTTCCCCGAATCCAAGGAAAGCTTGTTGCACCAGGTCTGCTGTTATACATGGACCTGTGTTTCCAATGAGCTTGTCCTTTTATGTGCTACGCTATAAAGACGGAACCTTTCAGAGACTGACGAAACCTAGAGCTGCCCATCAGCTCTGCAAGAACCCGCTGCTTGGTTGGAATCTGCTTGGGAGCCTCTGGGTGTGCCAGGGGCCATCTTGCCCGAGGAGAAAAGGGCACGATGCATTTTATTGCCCACGTCAAAAGATAGTGAAAGCTGGAAAGCTGATCATGGGATCTCTATGCCTCTAGGAAAGTGGCCAATGTTTTACACAACTACATTCTGCCTCCCCTATTGGAAGAGGCAGCATGTCTTTGAAGACCAGCTGCTGACAAGAACAGCAGGGGCAAACGCTGCTGTGGGGCTTGGCTCTGGCTTCAGAGAAACAGCAAGTGGTTGCACACTGCAACAGCAGGGTTCTGCACTAGACAGGCGTGTGTTTTTAAAGTGAGCCCTCAGAATAAAACCATGGCTATCTGCACCATCTGAAGTCTCAGCATTAGGGGCGAGTGTTGATCCATTTGACTCTACAATTAGCAAAAGTATCAAGCCTATTGAGCACTGAGAATTCTTCCTGTTCTAACAACAAAACATTGAAAAGCAAACTGTTCTTCTTACAAAAGGTATTGGGCAATGTGGGCAATTGGCCAAATCTTGTCTGGCCCATCAGCTTGGCAGAGGCTGAGTGGGGAACAGAAGTGGGCAAAGGAACAGAAGTATGAGAGGAAGTATGAGGTCCCAGGTCCAATCTCATCTAGCATGGCCAGTGCTCAAGGATGATGGGAAGTAACAAACAGCATCCGGAAGGCACCAGGTTGCCTACCCCTGTCCTAGGGCCTGAAACCCCAGAAAGCCACTACAAGTTAGCAGGGCCATATAGCACTGGGGCGGATGGGAGTTGTAGTTCGAAGTATCTGGAGGGCGCCAGGTTGCAGAAGGCAGGTGCAGATTGCCTTTGCTGCATACAGCTAGGCTCTATTCAGTATAGATTCACGGAAATTAATGACCGCACCACTGCATGTGGTTCACAGAGGAACTGATCCAGCTTGCTTGTCTGATTTCATATCAGGGCTAGTCATTAAACAGCCGTGCAAATATTTGCTTAATAATTGCACCGTGCATTCTGCCTCACAGATCCGGGTTTCCACAAAAGAGAGCCATTGGGGATCACGAGTCAGGGCAGAAGATGAGGGCAAGAGCATGGAAGTTGGAGGGCTACGAGGCAAGAGTCCCGAAAGCAGGACTCACAGGAAAGGCAGGTCAAGGAATGCCAGATCTTGCCCAGGCCTCGGCTTCTGAATTCCTCCCTCATGACACGAGGTAGCAATGTTTAGTTTTACAGAAAAGATCCCCACCGCTGAAAGAGCCCAAAGCTAAGCTTGAGGCTGAGGTCATCCAGATCTCAAATTCCATATGCTGCAACTCCACAGAGACACAATATATGTCAATGAAAGGGGAAACTCTGTCCTTGCTGCAGCTTAGTCTGGGCAACTTCCAAGGAGGAAATTACTGAACGCAGAAAAACCCCGGAGCCTGCCAGGTTAAGCAAACACAAGGCAAGGCTTAGAAAAAGCTGCCCTGCGCAGAAGGAAAAGGGAGACATGAATGGTCAACTGACACCCAGGGAGCGGAAAGTCTCCCTCTCCCAGGGAAGGAATTCCAACAGGTGCAGCCTGTGCAATTGCTGCCTCGTAGAGAACCTTCTCGGCCACAAGTGGAAGCAACGAGAGGGCGTCACACTGGTGTGAGCTGGAAGAGCAGCCCACCAGCACCCGAGGCCTCCATGAGAACATAAGCAGTGTTAGAAACTCAGATATATAATCTAGTTGCCAAATAGCACCTTAAACCTAGGTTGCCACAAAGGAATCTCAAGGCACCATTTCCCCCCAGTGAGATTTATTATTGTTATTATTATTCATTTCGTTTCTATACTGCTTTATGTTTTCAAGAAAGAATCTCAAAGTGGTTTACAACACATTGAAACACCAACAAAGCAATCCAGAATAAAACAAATTCAAGCTTCAAAGGAAATATTTCAGATCCTTCTCTGAGTTACATTTTGCTTTCCCGATATTTATTTATTTACTTAATTCATATAGCTGCCCCATAGCAGAGGTACTCCAGGAAGCCAGTGTGGAGTAGTGGTTAGAGTGCCAGGCTAGGACCTGGGAGATCAGGGTTCAAATCCCCACTCAGCCATGAAACTCACTGGGTGACCCTGGGCCAGTCACAGCCTCTTAATCTACCTCACTGGGTTGTTGTAGGGATTAAATGCGGAGGGGGTGAACCATGTACTCCTTGGAGAAAAAGGAGGGCTATAAATGCAATAAACAAATTCTTCTGCTTAACTACCTAAGAAAGCTGGAGGGGCTAGCCAGATGCTACTGTTATGAGAGGGAGAAAAACTTTCCTCTACTTTCTCTATGCAATACAATGCAAAAATTCCAAATGCCTCCTTGAGTTACGCAGGCAAGCGAGCCAGCACCCCATCTCAGAGATGACGCAAACAACCGAGGGGCAGGGCAAGACGTGCTTGCAGAACAAACCACATTTCTCTACCCATGTAAGAGCAAAAATGACACAGAACAGGAACTTTGGGCGTGGCTTTCACAATCCTCTGCCGGTTTGAGTATGAAGGGGTTGTACACCTATTGGAAGGCAGGCTGCTTCCTGTAAGTCTTGCCTCCTCCCACTTCACATATCTTTCCAGGCAACCAGCCTGTCCCATGCTAGGAGTTATAGAGTATTTCCACAGTGCCAACTCAAGGGGGAAGAAGTGTGTCGTCTTCTTCTTGTAAATCTGGCCTTCTGCTGTTCTGCGCAAAATCAAGGAAGCATTGCCAAATTAAAAACACAGGAATCACATGTGGTGCTTGTGGCTCTGCTCTGCTATTAAACGGCAGAGATGAACAATAGTGTGCTTGTTAACTTTGTGCTGCTGCCTCTCAAATGCATCCCAGGTTTGCGGAGCAACCTCCCAAAGCCCTTATGTAAGAATACCCATTTGGAAATGCCGCAGAAATGCTCATGGGATAAGTATGGAGAAAAACGGCAAAACAAGCCATGCATCACTCGCCCGGTCCTTCGGATGCAGCCACCAACCCACTGTCCTGCAGAAGTCAGTGGGCAGCAATTAGGGAAACCATGTGGAGAAACACACTGCACACCCTGAGAACAACTGGATCCCAGAGCCATGTGTCCCAACACAAGTTCCCCTGATGGCTGAAAGCTGACTGCAGCCCAATCAACATTCAATATTGTGAGCCGGTAAAAGTGGGGCTGGCACAGTTGTAGTCACAGCTAAAACCCCATCTGAGAACTGCTGTTGCTTGGAGAGCCACACAGCTCTTCGGCTTCAGGTTAATTTGAGCTCTCTGGAGCCTCATTTAATAAATAATAATAATAATAATAATAATAATAATAATAATCCTCTGCACCCTCTGAAAGATAAATTGGCCCCAAACAACCAATATATCCTGGCATATTAATGTTTCGCACTATCTTTAAAATGCTAAAGAGGAGGAGCTCTGGCAGTTACGGTACTTTCCTGGTGGTTGCCCCACCACGGCCCACACGTTAAGCATAGGTGAGCAAGCTAAGATTTAGGATCAATCCCAAGAAGCACAGAGAGCCTTGGAGGGGGGGCCACGGGCCTTTAGATCACTTCCTACTGCAGCAAGGGCTGAAGAAACTGGGCCTGCTTGTAGCTTCATGAATGAAGCATGACAGTTACCCAAAGCCCTTTCACAGCAGAACATGAGTCACTTTCCCGCTTGTCGGGTTCCTCCCTCCCCCCCTTCATCTCCACCCTCAGCTAGCACCACAGCCTGTGTCTGAACTCTTAGCTGGGACAGAGAGTTAGCAACCAATTGCCAAGCAGAAGCCTGGGCCCTCCTGCTGCAGCCTCATGGCATTCAGGCAGGGAGAGCAGCCACTGCTAATAATGAAAGGGGAAGGGCTGTAGCTTAGCAGCAGAGCATCTGCTTTGCATTCCGGTCCCCATCATCTCCAGGTCAGCCCAGGAGACAACCCTGCATGAATAGGGCATGTTGAATTTTTCAGCTTCCAGAAATGAGGGGTGCTAAAAAGCTGTAACATGACCTGGGAATTCAAAAGATATTTTGGTTCAATTAATATAATCTAGTTTTGCTTGGTAAGTGAAAAGTGTGTAAAATTGCACAGAAATCATTAAAAATGATTGCCAATTACATGCAGTTGTTGTTGTTGTTGTTTAGCATTACCTAATATTTCCAGAAGGTAAAATTAAAATTCTTTGGTTTTCCAAAAATAGTTTATGTGCTTCTTTATCAAACGTAGATAGACTTACCAAGTTAAGTACAGTGGTACCTCAGGTTACATACACTTCAGGTTACAGACTTTGCTAACCCAGAAATAGTGCTTCAGGTTAAGAACTTTGCTTCAGGATGAGAACAGAAATGGTGCTCCGGTGGCGTGGCAGCAGCAGGAGGCCCCATTAGCTAAAGTGGTGCTTCAGGTTAAGAACAGTTTCAGGTTAAGTACGGACCTCTGGAACGAATTAAGTACTTAACCCGAGGTACCACTGTAGCAGATTTGAACTTAAGAACTACCCTGACAAACTAATCAACCTGCTATAGACCCACAAACATCATCTTAGTCAGCATCTTTGTAGGTTTTGGTTGGGTTCTGCCAGGAAGGGTTTAGATTTTGAAAGACTTGGATTCCGATCCTGTCTCAACTTGCTGGCTTGCTTGATTCCCTCAACCAAAATCACTAGCTTTAGAGAGAACAGGCAAAGATTGAGGCACAGCAAGGATCTATTATAGTCCACCTCTATGCACGTTTACTGAGAAGTAAATATCACTGAGTTCAATTGGGCTTGCTCCAAAGCTAAGTCTGCATATGATTGCTGCTTCACTGCACATCCCTTTGCACATTTACCCTCAAATTCTCACAAAGTTCAGGGGTTTACTCACTAGTAAGTGTGCTTCTAATTATAGAAACTATTCTGTGGATAGATGACTTCATTCACAGGCCCTTTTCGCAGACTCTGCTCAATGATGCTAAACTTCTTGGCCATGAAACTCAACTTTGAGAGTGATCTAGGTATGCCAATGCAGGTGCCCTCTTTGGGAATATCCCAGCAATGTAAAGACAAATGGATACCCTGAATTGCTAGAAATTATAAGCCAAAAGAGCTGTCCCACTGTCTTTCCTTTGCATCTCCTCCACCTCAAATTGCATCAGTTTACGGTGCAACTTCTGCAAGAGCATAAATGTCCATGAGTCACATTCATAAGTAAGGGCTGGGGAAGTTCCTTTTCCTAAACGCTGGCAAGAAAAGAGGGAAAACATTACAGAATCCCTTGATTACAGAAAAACCGAGTTTATAGCTCAACAACAAAAGTCAGTGACTTATATAACATGGCTGCAGTGTTTCAACAGGCACATCCCAAGGGCAGTTCATGAGGAACTGGGATTCTGAACTGGAAAGGCCCTGGGGAAAGCTGGAAAACAGAATCATAGAATTGTAGAATTGGAAGAGGCCACAAGGGTTATCTAGCCCAACCCCCTGCAATGAAGGGCATTTTCAACCAACCTGGGGCTCGAACTCATGACTCTGGGATTAAGAGTCTCATGTTCCACCAACTGAGCTGAGATTTGTGTTTACAGCTTTGGAACCCTCTGGAGATTTTTACCTGCCCACCTCTTTCTTTGGAAGCAGCACATTGCTGGTTTCCACCAACCACAATAAAACTGCAATTGGTCAATCAGGTCCCTCTAGAATAGCCTCACCCATTTCTGGTACTTCCAAGATGCTTCTAGGTCAAGTCTGAATAACACAATGGATTAAGGTAAAAGGTAAGGTAAAGGACCCCTGGACGGCTAAGTCCAGTCAAAGGCGACTATGGGGTTGGGGTGCTCATCTCACTTTCAGGCCAAGGGAGCTGACGTTTGTCCGCAGACAGCTTTCCGGGTCATGTGGCCAGCATGACTAAACTGCTTCTGGTGCAAAAGAACACCATGACGGAAAGCAGAGTGCACAGAAACACTGTTTACCTTCCTGCCACAGCAATACCTATTTATCTACTTGCACTGGCGTGCTTTCAAACTGCTAGGTTGGGAGGTCCTGGGATAGAGCAATGGGAGCTCACCCCATTGCAGAGATTCGAACCGCCTACCTTCTGATCAGTAAGCCCAAGAGGCTCAGTGGTTTAGATCACAGTGCCACCCGCATCCCTAACCCAATGGATTAGAATGGTAAGAATCTGGGACTTTTTGTCCCACATTACATAAGAGGAGTTACTCACTTGACATCATCAAGTGCTCTCCAACCTTTTCTAATGCGCCAACAAGGATGCAGGGGCTACCTCAAAAGGATGCCCTTTGGGGGTTCTATGTCTCTGTCTGCACTAAGGGATCTACAAATTGCATGCAATACTTTTCCAAAGTTTCTTCCACGCCACGTGCTGCAGGGAAGGTAGGCAACACCACCGAGGTTCAAGCAGTTTGGTTTGCCAGGGTGTGTCCTGAACAAAAAGAAAGGGGGTGCCTTCCCCCAACCCTCCCCCCAATTCTTATTCTCCTTATTTTCTGGGTCCCAAACTACACCTATCCAAATGAGATCTGGTTGCTGCAGGCATGGTCCATTTTAAGTGGAAGAATCACTTCCAAAAGTGACCCACTTTGGACAGAAAATAGTTAAAAGTTCAGACCCTTCTCTCCTCCACAAGGAGGGACAAACTATTATTTCACAGGGAGCAGCAATTAACAAGATCAAAGGAATGGCCAGGCTGTGGCATACAGGCTGTTCCCAGGTTGCAACTAAGTAAACCATCAAAAAGAAGAATGCCGTTTGTGCTACATTCCCTCTGTTACATCTTCATCTGCATAAAACATCCTTCACCTACTGGTGACTTCCAAATGCTCTTGGACTATAGTTCCCATCAACCTCATCCACATGTAGGGCCTGTTTGCAGGTTTGGATGGGCAGATGAGGATGGAGGAGGGAGTCAATGAGCACTCAACCAAGGCAGAAGGCATCGTCTCTTGATAAGGTTCGAGGGTTCCCCAACCTCATGGTCAGAATACAATTCCCACCAGTCAACATGGTTGCATGATGTTGATGTGTCCCCTGGTGCTGATGCAAGTTGAAGTCTGAAACATCTGGAGGTCAGCAGGTGGGCAAAGGGCGCTGTAATGAGAGGGAGCCAACTCTGATGCTATCTGTGATCTTTGTCATAACTGCAGGGACTTTCATAGCAATAGAAAGAGATCACATGAGATCTCCATTTGTTATTTCTCAACCCAAGGTCAGAAAAGGAGACACGAGTTATGCAGTGTTGGCATATTTGCAGTCACATTCCTCCAGAGACGGAAATTAAAACCAGCGTAACATTTTAGAGACTTGCACAGGAAAAGGGAGGAGAGAAAGAATTAGAGCAAATAATGAAAGGAAGCAGAGGAACCCCTTTAGCCTGGTGTCAAATAACCTTCTGCACATGTGGAGGGATGGAGCTTCCCCTCCCATCACGGCAGGCCGTTCCCACACCCCAAACCTAGAGAAGAGGGAAGAAAATATCAAAACAGCTTTTCGGAAGTCCCTGGCACAGAGGGCAAACCTTCGCTGCCCTGCCCCTTGCTTTGCAAAAATGATCTTTTCCTCCTCAGAAACCCTGATACAGTGGTACCTCGGGTTACATACGCTTCAGGTTACATACGCTTCAGGTTACAGACTCCGCTAACCCAGAAATAGTACCTCGGGTTAAGAACTTTGCTTCAGGATGAGAACAGAAATTGTGCAGCAGCGGCGTGGCAGCAGTGGGAGGCCCCATTAGCTAAAGTGCTGCTTCAGGTTAAGAACAGTTTCAGGTTAAGAACGGACCTCCGGAACGAATTAAGTACGTAACCATAGGTACTACTATAATTCTCACTAAGATTTCGTGACTTAAGTCAGCCCTGGGCCACAAGGAAAAAAGGGAGATGCCAGCAGCTCTTTTTTCCTCTGCAATTCTGGAGTCACAGGAAGGAGGAAAGCTGTAACAGTCCAACAGCTGGAATGAAGGGAATGGAGCAGAGAGGAGTGGGAAAGGTTTTCCCCAGATCAAAAGTGCAGCAGAGGCAGCCTTTTCCCTGTGTGACTTTGACAGGCTCTGTGTGTGTGTCTAGATCATGGTAGTCCATGCAGCAGAGGCATTTTTTGGCAGTCCTCAGCAACATCTTATGCCCCTCCTAGCCCTCAGGCCACCTTCCCAAAGCCTTGTTAGTGTTTTCCCAGCTTTGGGAAGGCAGCATGCAGGCATGAAATTCTGGCCTTGCTTCCCCACCACCACCACCATGCAACAAGGCAGAGTGCGGTCGTGGGTTTTGTATCCAAGTACTCTCACTTGGTATGAAAAGTTAAGGCTGCCCTGATCTAGATAGTAAGCCATCCAAAAGCAGAAGTGTGCCACTTGCATCAGTTCCTGTTGGGAGGCAACAGCTGCTTTGCTTCAGCTCTGTTTGCACACAAGCCAGCAAGGCTTGCCAGCAGGCAGGACAAAGTGGCTTCTGCAGGCAGCACATCTGGGACACTGTGAAGTAGAGTCGTGGGGGGCAGGCCGATCTGAGCCAGGATGCACAACCCCCACGGGACATCCTCCTGCATACAAGTCCCCCCACTCACTTGATGGGGAAGAGGCTGAGGAAAATGTCTCCCTGCAAAATAGCAATCAGATCACTGTTGACACGGATTGGCAGTGACTATTCAGGGCCTCAGACTGGGAGATGCCAGAGATTGTACCTGGCACCTTCTGCATGCACAGCAGTCACTCTACGGCCTGTCCCTGACACTGCTTGGTCAAAGGGCCATTTGGATGTTCTGCCTTGTGGATCAGAGAGTTTGGGCTGGTCCTGCTGGCAGCAGGTCACCCACGTCCAAGCGCTGCTGCTGTGGGCACTCACAGTGTTGGCACATTGAAGCCACTAGCAAGCTATAATGAAAGAGGTTGCTTTCTGTGGCCATCTGCTGCTCAGAGTCAGAAAGGCATTTGCAAGATTTGATAGCCAAGAGGTCACGATCCGGCTGACATGGAACCTTAAAGGCACCTAAAACCCCCAAATGGATGCATATTGCATCATTACGGGCAGCTGCACTCCACTCTGCACATGCCCCTTGCCATGATTAAGCCTGGGCATTGGAAACGAAAAGCCAGCACAGAACTAAGTGGCAGGTTTACTCACAGAACCAGGTTTACTCAAGAAATACCACACAAAAGCTTTGCATCAGCATAGGCTCTGCAGAAGTATGCCCACATCTATAAATCTTCATGTGGCATGTTATTATTTTAAGCTACTGCAAACTCAAGTCATCTGTATTTAAATACAATTAATCTTGCTCCTGAGGCTCCAACCACACACACCAGTCTCCCCCACAGAGTTGCTAGGCTAAAAAAGTAGTTTTCCCAATGCCTAAAGTTCTCAGAACTAAGCAAGCTTCTAAAAAGGTAGGTTTAAAAAAGTCACTGCCTCGAGGCTGAGGTCCACGGAAGCGGATGCCACAAGGAGGCGGGGCGTAATTTTTAAGTGAAAACAGATTCCTTTGTTGTCTGGGGGGGGGGGGGAGATCATCCGGGATCCCTCCATCACCACTACCCGCTCCTGGCATCAAAGAGGCTGGAAGAGGCCGGGGAAGGAGCCCCAAAATGCTGTGGGGGGGGAGGGGCGGCTTTCTTCCAATCGTATCACGGTATGGACTTTCCCCCTCCATCCTGATCCACTGAAGGGAGCAACTATCGAGAAGGAAAAAGCAGGATTGGGACCCCATTTCTTCCAGATAGTCGTGGAGGGGGGCGGCGCTCTCCTCTGCAATACATGAAAAGTTTGGAGAACGAAACAGACTTCAGTATTGGGGGGGGGGGGGAGGCCATAGTCCAGCCCCCACAAACGGGAGGGGAGAAAGGGTCCCATCTGCATTCCACGTGGAAGCCGGAAAGAGCGCCTCGCATCTCCTACTGCAGCTAATATAATCCTATTTCTCCCCGGGCAGTGGTCAGATCTTGGCGGCAGCCGCCGCCGCCCCTTCTCCCCCCTGTCCCGGGAAACCGGGCGCCCAGCGCCGCCCAACCCACCTAAGACGAGAGGTCCCTGGTTTCCCTTTCACGAGATCTCCGCGTCTCCCGCGCAGACGGGAATTCCCCGCTTTTAAGCTCCAACTTAAAAAGCACGCAAACGTTCCTTGCGCGTCCCTCTGAGCGCGTGCAGAGCTGCGCCCCCCCCCATAATCGCGCCGCCGTTTCCCGAGCGGGCCCCCGAGCTGCCCCCACGTGCTCGCCCCGCTCCCTCGCCCAGCCGGCCGGTCCCTCGGCGGGGCCCCGGCGCGCCCTCACCCGCTGCACTTGGCTGTGGTTGAGCTCGGTGAAGAAGTACGCCAGCAAGTGGGAGGCGATCATGGCGCGGCGAGACTGGGGCCCGGAGCCCCGGAGCCGGGAGAGGGCGGCGAGGACGAGGCGGAGGCGGCCCTGCCTGGCTACCCGGCGCGGGAACAAAGTGGCTTCTTGAGGCTCGCCAGCGATGCCATCCTCCCCTGCCGGCTCCCGCGTGACGCGCCCTGCCCGGCGCCTCCCATTGGCCCCGGCCGGAGGGTGTGTAGAGCCTCAGCCTCGAAGCAGCAGCAGGAGGAGGAGGAAAGCTCAGCGGCCCACCCAGGCGGCAGCAGGCTCCTGAGCGAGTGCAGAGTGCGGCGCCCGCCCCGCCCACAGCCGAGGCTCCCCAAGGAAAAAACGCGTCGGGGAGGTTGTGGCTCTGTTTGTCCCCGACGCGAGGCGCTTCTACTCGGACCCAAGTCCCAGGATCCGTGCCCAGGCTCTGAAAACAACACAAGCGCCCGCTTGGGCATAGCCTCGGGTATCCGAATGGGTCCAATGCGCCATCCGGCCCTTCCCTTTGCACCTCCCTAGCCACGAGGGCGCTTTCTCGCTCTGGGCATCTTGCGTGGGGCGGCTGAGCAAAAGGAGCCCTAAAGAGAGGCCAGATTGGGGATTGGGGCTCTTTATTGTCCTGCAAGTGCAACATCGGAAACTAGCTGCGCCGCCACGTTCTGCAGAGAGTCTGCGCCCCTCCAGGCGCCGCATCCCGCTCCGACCCGCCGCGCACATGGCGCTCCGGCTCCCAGGTTGAGCTGAGGACTCGACGCGCCGCCCTGCCCTGCGCTGCCCCGCCTTCGCCGGCCTCGTCACTCCGCCGGGGGCTGGCGGGCGTGCAGAACCGCACGACGCTCGCCTGAGCCGGGAGGGGCTGGCGCAAGGATCGCCGCCTGCCGGAGACGCGCGGCGGCGTCGGGTTCCTGAGCGCGTGCGGAGTGCGGCGCCGGGGCTAAACGCGCTGCTTCGGAGTTGGCTGCCGGCAGGCGCGGGCAGAACTCTGAAGGGGACGCGAAGCTTACTCCCCTGCAGAGCTCAAAGGGTGGAGGAGGGAAATAGTTCTTATCGGGACAGAAAGCCATTTTAAATTCCAGTATGCAACCTGAGGGTCGTGATGATTCTCCATTAAAAATGGCTTATATAAGGAAAGCTAAAAGTGCTTTTGGTGCCCTTTGAGAAAAGACTTCCAAATAGACAGCTTTATGGTACTGTCCCGTTCTTTGGCAAAGATGGGGAACCTGTGGCCCTGCAGAGATTGTTGGACTCCCAACAGCATGGCCAGTGGTCAGGGATGATGGTCAGGGCATTTTTGCCCTGTCCTTCAAACCCAGAAGAGCTTGCATGCAATCTAGCATAGTATTTGGAGACCCCCACAAATTTCCCACTCCTCTTCTACAGGATGGGCAAGCAATCCACTCAAACAGAGCTGTCAATCAAGCTGTCAGTTATTTTGCAAGTGGGATTGAACCACATACCTGGCAGATTCAGTCAGAGACACAGAAGACTTCCACACCACCAGTACATTCCAGGGTGGATTCATTCACATGCTGTCAAATGCAGGTTGTGTAATTTTTATTTTTATCATGTATTTTGTATTTTTTTTATTGTATTTTTATGTTGCGAACCACCCTGAGATCTACAGATGAAGGGTGGTGTACAAATTTTAATAATAGCAACAACAATAGCATATTTGGCCTTCTTGTGCAACAAAACCTATATCCAAAAAACCCCTCCACCCCAGACAGTTTGCAATAAGGACCGTGAAGGGGAAGATGCATTGAATATCTGAAATGATGATTGCTTGAACTAACGTCATATAACCTCACTGTATAGTCACAGTTGTATAACTGAGAACCAGTACGGTGTAGTGGATAGCATGCTGGACTAGTACCTGGGAGACCAGGGTTCAAATCCCCCACTTAGCCCACTAGGTGTGACTGCCTGGGCCAGTCGCTGGCTCTCAGCCTAACCTGCCCCCGTAGGGTTATTGTGGCGGAGAAGTATGTATGTCACCTTAGCTTCTAAACTAACAAATCAGAACCAATGCTCTTTAGACACACAACATTGTAGAACCTCCCACCCTGCATTCTTTGTACAATCAAGTCAGAGTGAATGCTGAACAAACAGGTTGTCCGGAAGTGATTGTACTGCATTGCCTGTGGTCTCTCCTCCAATGAAACGAAGGAGGAAACTGAAGGTCTACTAGCTGAGTAGCATTAAGAAGCCGTGTGTCATTCTACCCAAATAACTCCATCTGCGCCACTGGACACCTTGCCCCATGCTGGTGCTAAACTCCCCCAATGTCGATTTATGCTGGCAAGTTGCACCCACAGGGCAGAGAGTGGGCACAGCCTAGTTTTGCCACCCTCTAATCTCTATCATACCAGCAGCATGCCAGCAATAACAGTGGCTCTTTACAGTGGATCTGCAGCTGGTGGCTCATGAAGTTGATCATGGCAATGTCATTGGCTGCCTCCACATGCAGTGTTTGTGGACAGTGTGTAGTCCCTGACTGGGAGACCATGGCATAGATTCAAGTAATGCCAGGGACACACCTGCTGTTTTTACGTCGTTTCTTATTTGTGTGTATATATCCATTTAAAATATTCTGAATTTGCTTCTTAAATAACATGCTTCACAAAGTGCTTTATCACACTGAACCCCCAATAACACCATGCAATATTATGAACATGAAGGGAGCGTGCTGGATCAGGCCACCCAGAGCCCCGTGGAGAACCCACAAGCAGGATTTGAGCACAGGAGCACTCTTGCAGTTTCCAGCAACTGATATTCAGAAGCCTGCGACTGTGAAGTCACAGCTTAGCCATCATGGCTAGCAGCCATCGATAGACAAATTCTTGGAGGAGGGAGCCAATTCTCTTTTAAAGTCATCTTTGTGGTTGGTGGCCACATTACCTCTTGTGGGAGCCAGATCCATAATTCTAACTATGTGCTATTAATTTTAAAACAAAGAATCTGATCTAAAGCATTGCTGGCCGTGGTGGCTGGTCCATTGCAGCATCACCCTCATCCAGCCCCCACCTATCTGCCTGCCTTCTTACCTCAACCAGCCTAGGGGGTGGCACTGGCCAAGGTTGTCTGCTTCCTCCTGCTCCTGGGGTTGCCCTTGGAAAGTCAGCAGGGAGGGGGAGATGGGGACAAAACTAGTTGGCTCTGCCTCTCCTCTTGGCACTGACTGGCTCTAATTACTGTTTCGGCTCCCTGCCTTCCGCCCCGTGAGTCCAGATGGGGGCCAGCCACTGTGGCCAGTCACTGTGTTTTCTTCCTTCCCTGCAAAGCTGAATAGGTACAGGTGGTGTAGCTGCAAGACTTTGAAATTCTGAGTGTAAACCTGCTCTGCTCATCTGTGTAACATCCTTACCACTCTTGGGCAAGAGAGCTAGTGGTTAGAGTGTTGGGCCAGGTCCTGGGAAACTGAGGTTCAAATCCCCCACTCAGCCATGAAGCTCACTGGGTGTCACCCTGGACCAGTCACTGCCTCTCAGCCTAGCCTGCCTCTCAGGGCTGGTTGTGGGGGATTAAACAAGGAGGGGGGCGACCACATGCGTCACTTTGAGCTCCTTGGAGGAAGAGCTGGGGTAGAAATGCAATAAATAAATAAAATGTGTTAGGGTAGGGGTTTTTTTTGGGGGGGGATTGAAGAGGATAAAACCAGCCCAGCTAAATCAGCAGCTGCAGTACTTTGAAATGATTACCCAATTTTGATGGCCAGTTATGGGGTTTTGATCTATGGAAATAATCTATGGACAAGAAGTTAGCAGCAATTTAAGATGTTAAAAATACCATGGAAGGTGGAGCTCGAGTGGGGTTTCACTATATCCTAGGGCCACAATGTTTAACCAGTTAATTAGTTGATTAAGGCTGTGGTTCTGTACACAGCTGCATGGGAGTAAGCCCCATTGAACTCAATGGAGCTTGTTTCAGAATAAACTTTCATAGAATTACCTTATATAACTGGTGCTGATTAATTGGAAAGCAAATGTCTCAGAGCTTATTAGTAAGACAAGTGCCTATGGAAAGTGCAGCTGGCAAGAAGCAGCATTTTAAAATTAGGAAGTCCAGGACCTCTTTTACATAGGAGGGTGACAGTGACAGTGACTTTTCTGCCTCCAGGACGACACACACACACACACACACACACACACACACACAACCTCTAAAGTGGGGCTGGGCGATAACTGGTTTTCAATATCACAATATATCATCAGCTAAATATTGTGATATATCATGATATGATATATATATATCATGAAATTATATATATATATATATATATAATCATGAAATAAGGAAGGAACTACGCAGAGGCAAACAGGACAATGTCCTGGCAACTACTTCTGCAAGTCCTCACAATCCACCACCACTACTGCCAGCACTCTCTATCACTGCCGCAAGGCCTCACAGGCCACGGCCATTACTGCTGCCACTTTCCATTGATTTGGACAAAATGGCCTTGTGAACCAATTTTGGGCCATGGGCAGGAAGTTCTGCAAGACCTGATCCACTGTAAATTGGAAAGTGTGCACTGGAAGGTTCAAGTGCCTGTTTCTACAAATGTTAAATTGTGTTTTGTGCTTTAAAAAACAAACGTTTTCCACCCTGATTGCTTTCAGAGAAATAAATATTTAGTTTCTTCATGGAGCTTCACTTTGTAATTTTATAGCTCTCCCCTTTTAAAGGGCTGTCTTCCTCTCCCTTGAACTGTGCCCTGCGAATCTAAAAGCCCCTCCCAGGGCATCTGTCCTGTCTAAATATAGCCTCAATGTAGTTTTATTGAATGCTGTAAAGGGCACGGAAGAATTAATACTTCCTGGGGAGCCTTCTGTACAGCAGCACCTTGACTGGATTTTACAATCCCTCGCAATCACTCTCTAAGGCAAGTCATTTAGCACAGAACCGAGAGGGAGACTTTGTTCTCCCAGAGGACATTAGAGGTGTGTCTGAACCACACAGGTACAGGGGTGGGCTGATACGGTTGGAAGCCACTCCGTGAAAAAACAAGACCCCTGCCCAAAGAAAACTATTTAGGAGAAGAGGTGGGAGTGGGAGTTATTGCCACATTTTTTAAATAAAAAGGTTCTAGGCTGGAACCCTTTTTGATGTGGAAAGAGGCACGTTTTTATGTGAAGTTCCACAGAATCTAATGTGGTCCAAATCCAAGCAGAGATTTATTGCCAGAAGAGCACCAGACAGTGGTCCATTCAGTTCAGCATCCTGTTCTTAGATGATCCAGACACTGATCTAGCCCTTATATAGGGAAAGATCCTTGGAAGTCAAGTCTGCTACTGTCACAGATGCTGGTGCTGTTTAATCTTTTCAGCATGACACTACGTCATTCACTGACTCCTGCTAAACCCCAGGCAAAATGAATGCGTGACTCAGGCTCAATAGAATGGAGAACATCTGCCCTTTGCTTGTAAATGACTTTTTAAAAACCCATTTCAAATAAGATACATGCAAACAGTGGATAGCTAAGCCCTTTCCTCAAGCATCTTGGTAGGTTTGCACAGATAAAATATGAACGGCATTCTCACTCCCGGTCCATGTAGCCCAGCATCCTGTTCTCACCTTGGCCAACCAGATGCCCAAATGGGAGGCCCACAAGCAGGAGACGAGCACAAGAGCAACTCTCCCTTCCTCTGGTTTCCAGCAACTGGGATTCAGGAGCATTGCTGCCCCTGAGCATGAAGGCAGAGAAGACCTGTCCTGGCTAGCAGCCCCTGATAGCCTTCTCCTCCATGAATTTGTCTCATCCTCTTTTAAAGCCACCTAGGATGGTGGGAGTGAGCTCCATAGCATAGCTATGCATAATATTTTTTTAAAAAAAACATATTTATTAGAGTTTCCATTTTTTTACAAACAAAAAGAAAAAAGCAAACATAAAAAAATTAAAAACACATAAATTTCACAACTTATTTTCTCATAACATATTTCCCTGACCTCCTCATACCTCCCCTTCTTGTATATCAGTTCAAATTATTTATGCAGCAAATCCTTATCTCAAAGCATTACAGCTTAAAAGAAAGAAAACACCTTATTTTCTCTCCAACATCTGAGGTTATTATAACTTTAAATTCTTGCTTATAAAAAGAAAACCATTTTATCATATTCCTTTATACCATTACAGCTAGAAACCACTTAATTTCAATCCAACATCATTCAACATTCCTTAATTTTACAGTATTTTTGCAGATAGTCCTTAAATTTTTTCCAGTCTTCTTCTGCCAACTCTTCTCCCTGGTCACGGATTCTGCCAGTCATTTCTGCCAATCCCATACAGTCAATCAGCTTCATCTGCCATTCTTCCAAGGTGGGCAAATCTTGCATCTTCCAATACTTTGCAATAAGTATTCTTGCTGCTGTTGTTGCCATAGCTATGCATAATATGAAGACGTACTTTCTTTTATCCATCCCAAATCTGGATGTGTTATTGTTAACGAAGCAAGCCAGCTGCCCAACCTTTTGCTTTGCCAGCACTAAGGTAGTTCCTCCTCTCAGGCTCACATTCGAAAGACACAATGCAGGAGGGAAAGGGGAGGGTTGGGAAGAGGGGAAGCAACCTCAGAGTGACAACCGTTGTAATATAGCTTTGCCTTTGCAGATTCTGGCCATGGGTAAGAGCAGCAGCCCGTGGCTGATATCAGTGGCAGCTCTGGCTGCCGTGCCCTTGGTAAAAAGCAGCCTCATTGTGGCTTCCACCTGAGGATCTGTGGGACTTGTGGTTCTGTGGTTGGAAAGTGAGATGCTTTTACTAAAAGAGTCTGACCACAATTCCCAGAATCCCTTCAGAGAAACCTCTGAAGGTGCCTCAGGTGGTAGAATCCTGCAAGCGTGGCACCACACACACCACTGCCAGAGAAGCAGGAAGAAGTAGTGGCAACTGAACTCTTGTGAGATTTCGCTGCTGCTGCTGCTGCTGCTGCTGCTGCTGCTACAGCTTCACCTTACTTTTCCCATGGCAATGAGCCACTCATCGCTGCTGCCACTAGAGAAGCAAGAAGTGGTGGCTTCTGTGTTCTGACGAGATCTCACTGGAAGCCGAAGCTGTGTGACTCCAGTAAGCAGGACTGCAGTAGCAGTGAGAGAACGGCGCCTTCCCATTTCTCCTCAGGCAGTAAACAGAATGTGTCCTGGTCATTTTACAGTTTCTTGAAATAGAAACAATCTTAGTCAGGCCAGTTTCCAAAGGGTAGAGAAGAGGCAGAGCATGTGGGGTGGGATGTGGGCAGAGCAAAGCATTCCTGCTGCTTGGCTGCTCAAGAAGGCAGAGCTCTAGGCTCCAGGAACACAAGCGGTCCTACCACCCTCATATCTGAGGGCAGCATTTCAATATATAGGTATCTGCCTATATACATAAAAGTGTAATGCTGTCATCACACACAGCCCCCATTGGAGGATTTGCAGTGTCACATCACAATCTTGGAAATGGTGTGGGGAAAATGAAAGGGGCACTTAGTAGTTGCATGGGGTGGGGAGGGGAAGTTCTAGAGGGTTAATGTGGGGAAAATGGTGGGGGATTGGTGAGTAAGAGAGAGCAAGGACACAGCAGTGTGTGTGTGTGTGTGTGTGTGTGTGTGTGTGTGTACATATATATGACAGATCAATATTGCTGCAGGGGTTCATGATGAAGAATACTGACAACTAGGGACAAAACTAGGGATCACAGCTCACTGGCAGAGCACACATGTTGCATGCAGAAGGTCCCAAGAAAAGTCCCTGGCATTTCCAGTCCATCCAGCTAGTGATGGAGAAGGTGCTTCTCTGTCTGAGTCCCTGGAGAACCATAGAGAATACTCAACAAGAATCCGGATGAACAAATAGTCTGACTTGATACAAGGCAACTTCCATCATTGGCTCCTGCTACTGCCTTTTAGCATTTATCACACTATAGCATTTTCACAGGCATTTGTCTCCATAATTATTTTACAACAGCCTTCTAAGGTAGGCTAATATTATGATCTCCCTTGTTGCAGATGGGAGAAAGGCTCAGACAAGAGGCACTTACATAAACGTGAATCCAGATGCCAGCAATCTTGGCGTGAAAACACACCCAACATTTCCTTGCCCATACAGGGCTCAGAGGGAGCCGGTTTTTCCAGCTTTGCACACAGCTGACTGCCTATCCTTTGTGTCAGTCATGAGGTCTCTCCCTTTTCTGGGAGGATGGCTGTGGATGGTGTCACTTGGCTGGACTTTGCATCAGTCAGAAAGTTACTTCCCCCTTCCCACAGAGAAGTAGACAAAATGTGTTTTTTCGACAGTGCATGTCTGTTTGTGCAAAGGGATAAGCCAGTAAAGGCCGAAATATTGGGAAATTTTGGAGCATGACGGTGATAGAATAAAATTGCAGAGCTTTGAAAAATTGAAAAACAAAGTGAGAGATTGGCTCCATTATTACCAAATAATGGAGGCTTACAATTTGGACAAAAAAGTTGGTTTCCAGGTGGAAAAATCAAAATTGGAAACAGAATTGTTGGATCCAAAAATTAAGAATTTGTCAGGAATGTATAACTTGCTGTTGAAATGGAACACTCAGGATGAAATGGTGAAATCAGCTATGATTAAATGGGCACAAGATGTTGGGCATAACATAATGATGGCTGACTGGGAACAGTTATGGACCACAGGTATGAAATTCACGGCATGTAATGCCCTAAGAGAAAACTTAATGAAAATGATTTATAGGTGGTACATGACACCAGTCAAGCTTGCAAAAATATACCATTTGCCCGACAATAAATTTTGGAAATGTAATGAGACTGAAGGTACATTTTTTCACCTTTGGTGGACATGCCCAAGGATTAAGACATTCTGGGAGATGATTTATAATGAAATGAAAAAGATATTTAAATATACTTTTTTGAAGAAACCAGAGGCCTTTCTCCTGGGCATGGTCGACCAATTGGTGTTAAAGAAAGATAGAACTTTTTTTATGTATGCAACAACAGCAGCAAGAATACTTATCGTGAAGTATTGGAAGACACAAGATTTACCCACACAGGAAGAATGGCAAATGAAGTTGATGGACTACATGGAATTGGCGGAAATGATTGGCAGAATCCGAGACCAGGGAGAAGAATCGGTGGAAGAAGATTGGAAAAAGTTTAAAGACTACTTACAGAAATACTGTAAAATTAATGAATGTTAGAAAAATGCTGGAATGAAGTTATATGGCTTTAGTAGAAATGTTATAAGGAATTAGGTATAGATAGATTAATAGGGCATTAAAGGGAAAAATAAGGTTAGAATGTGTTAAGATAATTATAGGATAGAAAATAGAGGAAGATGGAGAGGGATTGCTGAAACAATTAATAGAAGTGGAAGACAAAAAGGGAGGTGTGAGGAGGTCGTGGAAACATGTGAATGAAAGATAAGATATTGAAATTGGATTGTGTTTTGAATGGTTTTTGTTTTGTTTTGTTAATTGTTTGTGTTAGTGTTGTGTAGTGCTTTTTGTACGGTATTGTATTGTTTTTCTTTGTTTTTTTGTAGTGTTGTGTTTAAATTGTTGAAAATTAATTAAAAAAATTTTTTTTTAAGGGATAAGCCAGTAAAAAAACGAAAGCCCACTTGAATCATCAGGGCAAGAATGACCTGAAACTAAGCACACATGACGTATTGCTACAGCAGTGCCCCCCCCACACCCCGACTGCAGTACCCACTAAGAACATAAGAGCTGGCTGGATCAGGCCAATGACCCATTTAGTCCAGCATCCTCACATCACAGTGGCCAACCAGATGCCTGTGGAAGACCCCATAAACAGGGTGCAAGATGAACTCTCTCCTTCTGTGATTTCCAGAGACTGGTATTCAAAAGAATTGCTGCCTCCAGCCGTGGACAATGTAGCCTTCATGGCTAGTAGCCATCAACAGCCTTGTCCTTCATGAATCTGTCTACACCTCTTTTAAAGTCATCCAGATTAGTGGCCATCACTGCCTCCTGTGCGAGGAGTTTCACAGCTTAATATGCGCTGTGTGAAGAAAAACCTTGTTTTATCTGCCCTGAATCTTCCAACATTCAGCTTCTGAGGATGTCCAAAAGTTTAGTGGGATTCCCCTTCCTTGTAATATGAATCCAGTGGTTTTGGTCCAACCCTCAGTAGCAGCAAAAGCAACCCTGCTCCATCTTCCATGAGACAGCCCTTTTGCACCCAGGTGAGAGGGTGCAAATGTGGGTGAGCAGAAGAGCCGTGCTTGCATTTCAGAGCAAGTGGGTGGGCAGAGGCCCCTTTCCAGGGGCTCAGCTGCGTGAAAAGGACTCACGGTTGCCCACAATGGCTTCGTATTTGAGAGAAGAGGACTGGAGTGACTTTTAAAACCATTCAGTCTTGCTCCTTCACACCCTATACCCTATAATGCAATTCACCTGGGACTTGTGCACCAGACCAAGAATTTGTTGTGCAAGAGGCCTCCCTGAAAGAGCACGTGGGCAGAACTGCAAGGCCGGGTCAGAAACCTCCCTGTCCCTTGTAACCTGAGCATGCTGGTCTGGAATAGAAGCTGCCACATGCCTGCCAAGCTGCCCCATCAAAATGGTGTGGAAACATTTGTCCTCTGAGACTGACCACTGATCAGACCCCAGTGCTCCAGCTTGGGTTGGACCTCAAAGTGCAGGGTCCTGTGGCCCCCAATGACCAAGAGAGCAGCAGAGATTGGAGGAGGCATCAGCTAGCAGGCCCAGCATCAGCACCAGAGATGTTCTACACATACTAGGGTCCATCAGGTCAGATGCTGGTTGCTGCAGCATCGCTCCTTCCTTCTTCTTTTTTAAAAAAACATATAGCTGAGGAATGGCCAAGGAGGCATGAACATGGTTGCAAATGCTCATTTTATTAAAGCTTTTCTAGTACTTATTCCCAAATGTTTGGCAGCAGGAAACAATACAGCAGCAGAAAACTCCTTTTTATTTCCGTAGTCATGTTGGTGCTGTGAGTTTTTATCAATGTGAAACTGCATATGCTCAGAGTATTTATTTTTGCAGTCCGTATTGGCCAGCTGTTTTCTTGCTTTTTGCTCCAGCTTATCAGGAAGGCAGATGCAGTTACAAAGCATATAATGGCTGAATGGGAGAGAAGTGTGATTTGTGTGCTTTGCAACTGAAGTAATGCACAAAGCTCCCCACCGCCCTCCATGCAGAGTCCGCAAGAGCCAAGCAAGAGGCAGCAGCCAGAGGCAGATTTAGGGGAGCACAACAAAGAGCCTCAGGGGTGCTACACCTATGATGTAGAATGGAAGGTGAGAGGTGGGGGGGTGCAGCAGCTACATAAGACCAGAGTGGCCCCTCCTGGATCCTTAGACCCCATTTCTGGCCATATCAGGGGAGCAGGAAGCTCTGGCCAGCCGTTCCCCTCCATGTGCCAGTTGCCACACTGCCACAAAGGAAGAAGGTTCAGGGGTCTTGGTGCTTCTACTTCAAACCCACCGCTCTTCACTCCTCCAGTGACCTCCACTTCCCTTTTTCCATCTAAGCTCCTGCCTTGCAGAATCATATGCTCCAGGTTGACCCAGCCAAGCATAACTTTAGCCCAGGCATGGCTGCAAAGCACCTCCTTAGGAAGGAACAATTTGCAAGGGAGGAGGCGGGACTTAAGATCCCACTGTCCCACTGAAAGTCTTTCCCCTACACAGAGAGAAAGAGAGACAGAGACAGTACCTGTTTACATGGAAGATGGAGCCAGCTAGTTTTCGGCTGCTCCAGGGAGAGGACCTGAACCAATGGATTCAAATGACAAGAAAGGACATTCTGACTAAACCTCAGGAAGAACTTTCTGATGGCCAGAGCCCTTTGACAGTGGAACAGATGCTTTCGGAAAGTGGTGGGCTATCCTTCAATGGAGGTCTTTAAACAGCATTTGGACGACCATCTGTCTGGGATTCTTCAGCTGCGATTTCTGCCTTGCAGGCGGTTGAACTAGATGATCCTTGGTGTCTCCTTCCAACTCCATGATTCTACCCCACCACTAATAGGGGTTCCAGAAAAGCAACCTGGGGAGGGATTTCAGAGCGAAGAGAGAGTGGGGGTGGGTGGGTTTTGCACACATATATGCCACACAACCACCATTCTGCTGCTGGAGATTCTGCTGTGCTAAGGACACACTGCAGTGGGAAAGAACAGTGGCGTAGCGTGGGGGTGCAGGGGGGGGCCGGCCGCACCGGGCGCAACATCTGGGGGTTAGGGTTAGGGGGTGCAAATCCACGGGTTAGGGGGCACAAATTACTTGCCTTGCCCCGGGTGCTGACAAGCCACGCTACGCCACTGGGAAAGAAGTCGTTGGGTTCGTATTACCCATGGCTGCATCATAACATGTCAGAAGATGGAGGAAGTACACTAATGTACTCATTCCAATGGATCCTTTGCAAGTTGGAAAACTGCATCACAACATCCAGAGAAATGCAGATTTTGAGTGCCTGCCTCTCCTTTCCTCTCCTCTCCCCTCCTCTCTCCTATATTGCTTATTTTCCACTTTCCTCTTCCTCAAGTGTTACTCAAGTGTGCTTGTCACAACCAGAGCTGTCAAAAGCTGGCTTCTTCATCCAGAGGGGAGTTTGCATTGCAAGCAGGATATATAAAGCACAGAGCAAAGGATATGAATGTCATTCATAATAACATATATTCATGTCAACATCACTTACATGGATTGCTTCTTGCTAGTTACTTTAAATAAATAAAAAAGTCTTCCAAACTGATATCATAGAGCTGTGTTTCTGCCAAGAAGAATCCAGGAGATTAAGGTGACAGTCCAACAATTCATAGCAGTGATTTACAAGGGATCCTGCATGGAAAATGTACTTGGCTCATATTTACTATACTAACCTCTCTGATTTGGAATGTGTAAACACATTTGTTGTTGCCGATGATGAGTTTTGCCTGAAGTGTTGTGAGGCTGAGCAACCCTCTTACTTGTTTGTTTATGCATTTCTAGCCCATCTTTTTCTCCAAGAAGCTCAAGGTAGCATACATGGTGTTGTTGCTTAGTCATTTAGTCGTGTCCGACTCTTTGTGACCCCATGGACCAGAGCACACCAGGCACTCCTGTCTTCCACTGCCACAGTTTGGTCAAACTCATGCTGGTAGCTTCAATAACACTGTCCAACCACCTCGTCCTCTGTCGTCCCCTTCTCCTTGTGCCCTCCATCTTTCCCAACATCAGGGTCTTTTCCAGGGAGTCTTCTCTTCTCATGAGGTGGCCAAAGTCTTGGAGCCTCAGCTTCAGGATCTGTCCTTCCAGTGAGCACTCAGGGCTGATTTCTTAAGAATGGATACGTTTGGTCTTCTTGCAGTCCATGGGCCTCTCAAGAGTCTCCTCCAGCACCACAATTCAAAAGCATCAATTCTTCGGCGATCAGCCTTCTTTATGGTCCAGCTCTCGCTTCCATACATCACTACTGGGGAAACCATAGCTTTTACTATACGGACCTTTGTTGGCAAGGTGATGTCTCTGCTTTTTAGCATACATGGTACCCCCCCCCCCTCAATTTAATCCCCACAACAACCCTGTGAGCTAGGTTAGACTGAGAGGCAGTGACTAGCTCAAGGTGACCTTCATGGCTGAGTGGCAGAATTCAAACCCTGGTCTCCCAGGTCCATTGCTGTGATGGCTAGGACTGATTACAGTTGTTAGGCCAAAACATTTGGAGGGCACCAGGCTAGGGAAGGCTGATCTAAACTCAATGGGTCCAAGACCAAAATTATCATCTTCCTCCTCAAGAGTCATGTTACGTCTCCCATTCCAGCATGGCAAAAACATGTCCCTTCCTCTCTGCTCCCTTGGCATACAGTTCTGTGCCCTGTTGTTGCCTTGTTTTTGTTTGATTTCATTTAATATTTGCAACCCACATATTCCCCACACAGCATAGTGCAATAGTGGCAGAATAGCAGCCCACAAAGCCATATGTCAAATGATCAAGAGAAAACAGCAAATAAAGATAATGCAATGTCCACCTCCAGAGCCTTATGTCAGCCCCCATCACCTCTGTCCAGAACTCTGCTGCAACTCTCTCATCCCTCTGATCATGCAATGCCTCTCCTGAGCTACATATACGTACAGGCTTCCTATCAGTACCCAGATGCAGCCCCTCCAGACATCTCAATGCACACTTTCTGAAGTACCATTTGCACACTGAGAGCTCCACAGAATGACCACTTATGCCTTATTGGAACAGAGGAGATGCATTGCTCCAAAAAGGAAGCGGGCGAAAGAGACATATGCATAAACTTTGCATGTGCTAGCAGTTTATAGGCACAGGTGCAAATTTAGAAATAATTGCTATATTTTTTTAATGAAATGCATCTCATCATAATGACCAGGTGACCTCAGCTGTTCACTGCTGATGGGCAACTTCAAGGCCCACTGATCTTCGCCGTTATGGTTCTTCCTCTTCAAAACAAACTTGGACTGGAAAAGCATTTGAAATAGAGGACTGTCCTCCGTAGAGCATTATGGATGCAACACGACTACCTGAACAGTGACTAGTGCAATATGTGGTGCTTTCTAAATGGTTTGTTGCAGCATGTTGAAACCGACACTATGCAAGAAGGGAAGCTAAATTGTGTCAGTTCTTTGAAAATGAAAATACGTTGAGAAAGGACCCAAGACTGTCAGGTGGTAAATCTGGATTGCACACATAACAGAGCACACCAGGTCTTGTGTCACCAGGCCTAGATGCCAGGTGGGGCTCCTGCTGGGGGGGTGTGCAGATCAGAGTCCCCTGGTTCTGCTGCAATGAGGAGGTAGGCACACTGAGGGTGGGGCTAGGGAGGGAGTTTTGCCCAAGGCTCTGCCAAAACCTGGACCCCAAACTGCCACACATGTGCATTCCACATACCCCACTTAGTAGAACGGGTCAGGGAATGGCCATCTGCCTTGATGCACATGCCTTGCTTGCAGAAGTTCTCAGGTTCAATACCCTCAAAGCTTGCAGGTAGGGCTGGGGAAAGCTCCTGTAAGAAGGGCTGGAGAGCGACTGCCAGTCAGAACAGACAACACTGAGCTAGTTGGATTCAAGGTCTGATTCAATATAAGGCAGCTTCCTGTGCTGTCAAAGTAGCATATCTATCTCCTCCCCTTCTCTTGCCATATTAATGGTGCACTGCAGGAAACGGTGACATACTGAGTCAGATCATGAACCCACCAAGCTCAGTATTGTCTGCTCTGACTGGCAGTGGCTCCTAGCTGTACCTCTCCCAGCAATACCTGGAGATGTTAGCAGGGGCTGAACCTGGGACTTCTGTGTGCAAGGCAGGTGCTCTGCAATCTGCGCTGTGTTCCTTCCCCCAGCAGGTGGGAAAAGCACATCCCACTTTTGTGGGGTCTAGTTGAATCGCTAGATCTCAGTTATTTATAGTTCTCTTTGACGCAGTAAATGCGTTTTCATTTTGGGGTAGTTGTTTCAGGTATGTACACGTCTGTTATTGTCACACAACATCACCATCAGGAAGCGAGTTCTGTGCTAATGACAAACCGTGCTCAAAGCTGTTCAGAAAAAGCTGGCATGTCAGGATGGAGGCTTCTGGGTGGGGCTGCAGGAGGTGAGTGGTGGGCCCTCCCTCAATGGAGGTCTTTAGGCAGCGCTCTGCTTGGGATGCTGTTAGATCTGGATCCCTTGCACTGAGCAACAGGTTTGATGAAATGGCCTACAAGGCCACCATCCCATTCTTTAACTCTAGATTTGTAGCTTGGGAGTATTTTTAAATGCAGCCTTGGAGAAGTGTCCACCTGGTTCATACCCCCCTGAATCAATGGCAGATGTTGCACCAGCAGCTCCCCTTCCTAGAGAAACAATAAACAAGCAGGATTGAGCATTTTCACCAATGCTAAAATACCTGCACAGGTTTGTTTCCAAGCCTAGCTCAAAGTGCTAGACTCACCATGGTATGGTCTGATCCCTTAGGAATCTGCCTGATTGTCATGTGCCTATGGAGGCTCTGTTCTGAATGTTCCACTCATGGAGGTACTGAGCATGGAGGCTATAGACAGGGCCTTTTCGCTGGTGGCATCCCAGCTGGGGATCTCCCTCCTCAGAGCATGTCACCAGCCACGAGCCCCATTAACATTACCCGCTCAAAATTTCAAAGCCACACACTCTCTCCCGTCTCTCTCACACGTTTTACTTCCTTGAACCTACAGAGGCATTTCTGTCATTCTCTGCACAACTCAGCCATTCCAAAAGACTAGCTATGGCAAAGAGGTCTCTAAGCAGAAAAAGCATGTGATTGACTGGGCTGTCACTACATCAGCCCTAGCAGGAAAGCCCTTCGTCCATCTGAGAACTGTGGAATGCTAAGGATGCTTGGAGTTGTAACTCCATTATGGGAAAACTACAGTTCCCAGGATTCTTTGGCAGAAGTCATGTGCTTTAAGTGTACATTGGATGTACTTTGAAATAAAAACACACACACAGGGCTGGACCAAGGCAGTTGGTCCACTTTGAGGCTTTCTACAATTCAGCAGTATATAAATTTTATGAAACAAATCAATGAAGGCAAAGTAAAAGGTGATGCTCCCACCAGACAGAATCCAACCAGCTTGGCAGGTGAATCCTATTGCAATTGCAGCAATGAAGCAACATTCACCCCCATTCCTGAGGGCAGCAGGGCAGGTTACAGGACTCATGGGGGGGGGGATTGGGGGCGGAGGGCCTTGCTCAGGTAAATGCCAGGGCTGAGCCTGAACCTGAACACATCCAGATAGGAGGGACATTGTTGAACTGTAGGCATTTACTCTCTGGCTGAACCCAAGCAGTCTGCACTGAGCAGAGAGAAAGCTCAGTTTGCCCATCAGGTCAGATGTGTTTGCTTGACTGACTCTTCTCATTTTTATTTAAATGCTCAATTACACAGTTAAAACAAATATTGTTGTATCTCAGTAAAGAGAAGATTCTGAAACTATTTCATGTAAATTTAGTTAATTAACACAGAGACAATTAATGCATTCTTTGGCAAACCCTCTTCAATACTTGGCTCGAATCAAGAGTTGAAGCAGAATGACTTGTAACAGAACAATGCAATTAGCCCTGATCCCTCTTTCATGGGGGCAGCTCCAATTTAAAAGTCCACCGTTAACATGTATATTAGTTAATTAACCAATCAATCTTGCAATCAAAGCTAATTATTATAAATACATCTTTCTGCTTAAACTTCTGAACCATTTCTTTTGCAGGCATTTTTTTCCCAAAAAGGGGAAACATGTTATTCCTTTCACAGCAAACATGTGCCATGGTCATATTTAATAAAATCTTGTCTGTTTTCTGAGTGCTCTCTTCCCCAGACAGAGCTACATGCTTATTTTAAACCTCAGTATATGTGGGGAAAATGCTATTCTGAACCTTGCATCACTTACAACCAGCAGCAAGATTTTCGGGAAAACACCTGTCTGTAGAATTAAACTAAGGGCAGTAAACTTCAACCAGAACCAAGCCAGTTCAGTTACACTGGAAGCAAAATCCAACCAGAAAACTTAATGGGTTTGACACTGGGTTCTGTTAACAGAAGATGCTTCTCTAAGTCTTCTTCCTAGAGGCCTTATGCCCACTTAATATATTTACTCCAGGAATACAGTTCCAGATGTCCTGCAAGTGTCCTTGGACTCCCATCAATCATGACCTCCCATCAGTCATGAACTCCCATCAGTCATGACCACCATGGTCAATGGACCTCCAGTTTCTGGAGGTCTACAGCTTCCCCATCCTTGCATATAGTCCAATCACACTCTACTTTATTTAAAAACTATTCTCTGCTTCCAGTCTCAATTATCTGCACAACTCTAGTTTATCAGTTTATGTTGCCCTGTAAAGTCAACAGAATCATGCATAACAAGAAACTAGTTTCAACATACGGGGTGTCAACACACATCCCGGACAATGCAAGATATTTGCATTGTCCATCTAGATTTTATCTTTCCTGTTGCTGAACATCTCCTTTCCCTGATCGCTATGTTTTCCATACAGTGTTTCCTTCCTATCAGGCTTTGGAGGAATCAGAGACAGAGAAGACACAGAGAGAAAAACACACCAGCTGAAAATTCACCATGGAGCAAGGCAAGCTGTGTTCATCCTGAACTCTTCAGCATTATAAACACTGCAAGTGACTAGGAAACACTAGACTGGAACGTTAGTATTCAAACCTGTGGTGAAAAGGGTTGCACCAAGTTCATCTGAAGGATGAGCTACCTGTTTGCTCGAGGAAGCTGAAAATTACACACCTGCCTAAGGTGTATTCCTATTAAGGATACCTTATTTTGAAGTGGGCTGTAAAAACTGAAGCCTGGCTTGCTTCTCCCTCTCACCAAAACAGGAGAGGTGCTTAGAGGTGAAAAGAGAGTGCTCTTACCTGGTTGAAGATTTCCTGGTCCATGGCACCAAGGTCCCTGCCAGCCATCCTCTCTCTCAGTTGTGGGGAAGCAATTTAGAACAATGTGGTGCCTGCTCTGGAGTTCCCTCTTTAAAGACTTGCTCAACACGGACTGAGTGGGTGGAGAGGGAGAGAAAGAGAGAGAGAGAGAGAGAGAGCGAGAGAGAGAGAGAGAGAGAGAGAGCTAGCATCTACGAGACTCACGGAGGGAGGTCACTGCCTGGGCTTGAGGCAGAGAAATACGGGATTGTAGCAGGCAGCAGTTTAATCCCAGAGCTGAGCGATGATGAGCAGCCAAATAAATAAATAATTCACCCCTCTGCTGTCAAAAGGCTTGTCTGTGGATGCAAAAAGCCAGAATCTTTGGGGCGCTGAGAGTTTTGCTCGCAGCCCTGCTCTGCTCTAGGGTAAAACTGGCACGTGGCAGCCAGGGGGGAGTAACGCAGGAGGTTCAATGCAATTTATTCGTTTTGATTTCACAAAGCAGCTGAGGGACATTTCTGCAACTGCGCTGAAAACATGGGGGCAGCAGCTCAGTCTCTGAACCCCCTTTTGTGTGCAAAGGTGGGGGGGGCGTCCCAGCCAGGTTCAATCTCTGACACCTCCAGTTTTTCTTAAGGTTCTCTCAAGAACTCATTCTGTTAGAAAAGGGGTCTCTCCCTCTCTCTCTCTCTCTCTCTCTCTCTCTCTCTCTCTCTCTCTGTGTGTGTGTGTGTCTGTCTGTCTGTCTGTCTGTCTGTCTCCGAGACCCTGGAGAGTTTCTGCCATTCCGCGATGTCCCTTCAGGATGATTTGGACTACAACTCCCATCAGTCTCAGCCAGCACAGCTGGGCTCCCACCAGTGCTGGCATGACACAGCTGTGCTGCTGGAGGTCATAATTCAAAACATCTGGAGGACATCAGACTGGGGGTGGGGATGAGGAGGGAGGCTTGCTTATTCATCCATTTAGGTGCATTTAAACATTGCTAGTTTGAATACTAGAAAATTATCTGGTATTAAGACTGTGGCCCCTGTACACAGCATGAAACCACTGTAAACAGCCATGGCTTCCCCGCACAGAATCCTGGGAACTGTAGTTTGCTACGGGTGCTGAGAGTTGTTCTCCCAGAGCTGCGATTCCTGGAGTTCCCTGGGAAGAGGGATTGACTGTTAAGCCACTCTGGGAATAGTAGTTCTGGGAGGGGAACAGGAGTCTCCTAACAGTTCTCAGCACCCTTAACAAACTACAGCCCAGGATTCTTTGGGCAAAGCCATGGTTGTTTAAAGCAGTGATGCATTGTGCAGATGAGCCTGGGAGACAAGACCCCTTTTCAGGCATGATGAGTCATCCTGTTAGATAAGAGCAAGTGATTGGAAGAGCAGGCCATGTTCACTGGTCCCACCCCTGCTGTCATCATCAACAACAACAACAACTTTATTGCACTAGCCAAAGGACATGGCTTCATTCACAAAGAGAGAAGCAACAATAATCATAAAAAATAAAAACATCAGGCACTGCAGATACAATGAACCACAATCACTTCTCCCAAAAATTATTTGTTGCATACGATAGAATAGCAAGGGGTTCTCAGGTAGAATGTGCCAGCTTAAATCACCTTTGCAATTGACCGCTATTTTATCTAGTTCTTTTCTCCTGATCTTCTTAGCTGTCAACGCATATAGTGCTGCTTTATAAGTTACAAAGTCATCAGTATCACTCAGCAGCCATTTCCCCCTTTCCACCCTCTTCGAGTGTGTTCCATTCGTGAGCAGGGGTTTTATATATCGATCTCTTGGTTCTATATATAGCGGGCATTGCAATAAATAGTGGTGCAGGTCCTCTACGCAAGGTTGCCCACACAGGCAAAATCTCTCCTTGTACTGTACTTTGCCATACCGACCATCCACCACCACGGAGGGCATCAATTGGAATCGTAATTCTGCAAAAGCGATTCTTAGTACGGCAAGTGGGAGTTCTATCAAATAACTAGCTTGGATGTGCTCTGTTTTGATAAGTGGGAACCATGGTGAACGTTTGCTAGAGGCAATCATGGTTAAATCCCTTTCTGCACCGGACCTGAAGAGACAATCTCTTAAGTGCCACTTATCCATCTTCATGATCACCTGGAGATCTTGTAATTGATATTGGGTCAAGAGGCATTGGATGCCATCCTTCCAACATTTGGTCTGTTCCCGTTCTATGTGGGCCATAAGTGGGGAATCTCTCCTCCGAGAGAGATTGAAGTCTTTTCACATAGTTTAGACACAGATAGTCAGTTCTAGCCCCGTATTGTTGTCACACCCACTTCACTTTCCTGAGGAATTTGTTCTGCACTATTTCTAAGGCTTTGTTGGCATTAGGATCCATGCCCCATATCGCTACTCCATGAAGCATCTGGGAGACCACTTTACTGGCAAAGATTTTCAACACAGTTTCTAGTAACTGGCCACCCACCATAAAATAGAATTTCATTCATGACCCCTGCTGTCATGCCAGCCCTCCACCATCCACAGGTGTGGAAGGTCTGGAGCAGGGAGCCAACTCTGGACAATTAGGGTCACCCCACAATTTGGAACCCTGCGCAATCTGGGTTCTAGATGGCACCGGGAGCCACCACACAGCCCCAGGCTCCCTGTGAAAGCACCCGGGGACCCCCATGGGTGGAAAGGGTGGGGCTGGATGATCAGAGCATGCCTAGGGGTTTGGAGCAAGCGAGGAGAATGCCCCCCTTCCCCTCATGTGATCATAGATCGTAGAGCTGGAAGGGATCTCCAAGGGTCATCTAGTCCAGCCCTCTTTTCAATCACAGCTTAAGAATCACTGACAGATGGCCATCCAACCTCTCTTTTTAAAAAAAAAACACAACCAAAAACAATGAAGGAGAATCTACCAACTTCTGAGGGAATCCTAACTGCAGGAGAGGATAGAGTGCCTGAAAAGGTCAATTGTTGTAGTCATATGAACCACTCCTTGCCTATGCAAATATACAAATTAGTGTGACTGGCATTTACATTTCCCCTTGGCTGACCTGAGCAGGAGCCAAGCCGGAACAAGCTCAGTTGCCCTGAAACCAGAAGGTTTTCCTCATTGTGTTATCAGATAAGGACTCAATAGTTACAATTAAACACACTGAAGCACTAAAGAGCTTTTCGGGGCAGTGTTAAACAAAGTCAAGTTGCTTCCAGACCAAGTATACGCTGAGCATTTCCCTTTATTTGTCTGCAGGGAGCTTGGATGACATGTCAAAACGAGGCTTTCCCCAGACTTCCCAAGGCATTTGCAAAATTTGCAAAAGTTCTAGTCTTTTGGGGAAGCAGGGTGGTAGACAGGGCAAGGAAAGCAAACCAACTATAACAGTGTGACATGAATTTGCCAGTACCATAACAGTGTGGTGTAGTGGTTAGAGTGTCAGACCAGGACCTGGGAGACCAGGGTTCAAATCCCTGCTCAGCCATGAAGGTCACTGGGTGACCTTGGGCCAGTCACTGCCTCCCAGCCTAAACTACCGGGTTTTTGCTCTATAAGACGCACCAGACCATAAGACGCACCTAGTTTTTGGAGGAGGAAAGCAAGGGAAAAAATATTCTGAATCCCAGAAGCCAGAACAGCAAGAGGGATTGCTGCGCAGCGATCCCTCTTGCTGTTCTGGCTTCTGGGATATCTGTGCAGCCTGCATTCGCTCCATAAGATGCACACACATTTCCCCTTACTATTTAGGAGGGAAAAGGTGCGTCTTATAGAGCGAAAAATACAATACCTCACAGGGTAGTTGTGGAGATTAAATGAGGAAGAGGAGAATCATGTACTCCACCTTGAGCTCATTGGAGAAAAGGTGGGATATAAATGCAAAGAATGCAATGCAATAATTCTGTTACACAAGTCTATGGTGCAACTGCAGTTTGAATGCTGTGTACAAGCTCTGGTCGCCTCAGCTCTGGAAGGATATTGGAAAAGGTTGAGAAAGGGCTGGGAAAATGATCAAGGGGATGGAGTGGCTCACGTATGAAGAGAGGTTGCAGCATTTATGACTTTTTGGCCTAGGGAAAAGGTGAGTACATGATGGAAGTTTCCAAGATGACACATGCAGGCATGGCATGGAGGAAGTGGACAGAGAAAAGTTTTCTTCCACCTCTCTCCTAACACTGGAACTTGTGGACACCCAGTGAAGCTGAAGGTTGGAAACTTCTTCACACAGCACAGAGTTAAACTATGGAACTCACTGAGACAGGAGGCACCAACATGGGTGGCTTTAAAAGAGGATTAGACAAATTCATGGAGGAAAGGGCTATCGATGGCTACTGGCAACACGGGCTAGTAGCGGGTGCATGCCTCTGAATACCAGTTGGTGGTAATCTGCAGTGAGTAGGGTGCTGTTGTCCTCCTGTCCTGCTTGCAGGCTTCCCATAGGCACTGTGAGATCAGAATCCTGGACTAGATGGACAATTGGCCAGAGCCAGCAGGCTTGTCTTAGGTTCAGTAAGGGATTGAACCCCATCTGAAAATCACGACAACTCAAAGGCATCCTCTGGTCCTTCTTGCAGAATTCCCCGAGGCATTTAGTTGGCCACTGTGAGAACCTAATGCTGGATTAGATCAGCCTTTGGCCTGATCCAGGAGCCAGGCTTTTCTCCTGTTCTTATTGTCCCTGTAATACAGTGAAACAAATCCCTCAAAGAACTGGATTTGCTCTAGTGGCTATTAGTCAGTTACTAGATGGAACGTCCCTGCAGGAAGCAGTCTACCTCTGAGTAGCAGGTGCTGGTGACAAAGAACAGAGGAAGCCTGCCAGTTTTTTCCTTGGTAGCAGCTCCACATTACTGACCAGCAGAGTTGGTAACAAGATCATAGAATTATAGCTGGAAGGGACCACAAGGATCATCTAGTCCAGTGCAGGAATCACTGCTGAACTAGATGTTCTTCAGTGCAAATAGCCCAAAATAAATCACACAGCAGTGGTGTTGTGGATGCCCATTCTCTGTGCATATACGTTTCTGTTCACAGCAGTTCTCATTCCACAGAGAAGGCCTGGGAATTGGCTTCTAGATTTGCAACTGCTTCCAGAGTTTAAGAGAGGAGGAAGGAGAACACTTTTGCCTCTTCTGCCAGCAGAAGGTGGAAACCCAATTAAAAACATCTGTCTAATTCCAAAGTTTATATGCTACTCACTAACAAAAGGTAGTCTCAAGTAAGTTGCTTGACTGCCCCTTCCAACTGCCCATCTTTTGATAAGCATATCAAAATGCTTCACAAACCTTATCTCTGTCATTTTACAGCATCTAGGCAATAAGGAAAGCCAATACTATTATCTCTGTCTTACTAAAAGGAGTAGATAGTTCTGAGTCCACAGCTCACTGCTGCAGCACCTGCCTTGCATGCTGAAGTTTTCAGGCTCAATCTCTGGTGTCTCCAGTTAAAAGGGTCTCACCTAGCAGACCTGGGAAGGAACCTATCTCTGCCTGGGACTGGACTAATGATCTGACTAAGCGTAAGGCAGTAATAGAGATGCTCGTTATCTGGGGCTGCCCTTGAAGACTTTCTGGAAGCTACAGCCGGCTGCCAGGCTGTTGAAGGGGGCAGCAAGGCGAGGCCATGTGTCCCTGCTCCCGAAAGCACTGCAGGGCCTGTGACCTTTAAGGTGCTGGCACTAGTGCATAAAACCCTAAAGAATTTAGAGCCCAAGTACTTAAAAGATGGTCTCTCCCATTACTGACCAGGCCTTAAGAAGCATAGAGTCATGGTGTTTTCAAGTTGGAGGGAACCCCAAGAATCATCTAGTCCAATCCCCTTCAGTGCAGGAATCACAGCTAAAGAATCCCTGAGATGAGGCCACCCAAATTCTGTTTAAAAACCTCCAGCGAAGGAGTGTTCACCACCTTTCTCCTTGCTGTGGTTGTGCCAAGGGGGTGTATCTGGGAGTGGGGCTGTAGTAGAGACCTTCAGCAGGGCTTCTCTGCAGCAGCACTCCAATTTTGGGACACCCCCCCATGAAGTGCATCACTAATTCACTAGCACTTAGATGTCGCATGAAAGCTTCCCTGTTGACCCCTGTGTCCAGTCCTCGCAGGGTGGGGTATTTTTAGCAGTTTGGAAACTGATGTGTGTGTGTATATATATGAGTTTTTGTTTGTTTTGCATTTTTAATTACGTTGTATGTCTGCTCTGGGCTCTTTCAGGATCAGAATCAACCTTGAATAAGGCACATTTTAATAGCTCTGAAATAGACATAACTAGAATTTTGGCAACAATGAAGGCTCTGAATGTGTTGTTGTTGCTTTTTAACTGTGCCCCTATATTCACTTATGTAATTCTATAGATGGTTCTTCTTTTGCAGATGTGTCAGACCAGCCTTGCCCAGCCTGGGACTCTCCAGACGTTTTGAACTACAACTCCCATCTCACCACTACAGTGTCCTGGCTAAGGACCTTTGTTGGCTGCATGCTCTTTCCATCCGCACCTAACACGCATGCACACACACACATGCACAGCTGTGTCGCATACGCACCCTTGGCCAAGCCTTGATCTGCTATTCCGATTCTCTTGCCATCTCATGGGCATGTGGCAGGGGGGAGTGGGAAGGGTGTGTGTGCCTGACCCACGTGTGTGGGCATGTGGCTGGTTCCCTAACTGGGTGCCCTCTAAAGCAGATCATCAGCTCTGGATCTCACATGACAGCTTATGCAGAGTCTCTCTCTCTCTCTCTCTCTCTCTCTCTCTCTCTCTCTCTCTCTCAGGGGGGGGGGGAGGAATGCCAACAGAAGAAAGAGAGAGCAAGCAGCAGCAGTGATGCTGCCTGGGTTTCTTGGCAACACCCCAGCTGAGTCCATTTGCCTTTCATTCACTCTGCTAAGTACGTGATCCCAGGCACACACACACACAAGCCTGGCGGCTTCCTCCTTGTGTTGCAACGGAATGGGCAGCGAAAAGAAAAGAGGTTTAAAGCAGCGGTGATGATGCACTGTTAATTCAGCCAGACGGAGGCTCTATAGACTGCCACCACTGCAAGTAGCAGGAACAGCAACACAGAAAATAAGGCTTTGTCCCAAAACGACCTCCCATAGAGGGCACAAGCGTCAGACCAGCTGGGTAGCCTGTGGGTCTCAGGAGCTGTGGGTCTCAGCAGCTGAAGTGAGCCGCTGAACCTCTGTGGCTAAAGGGGCCTGCAAGGACCAGAGAGGCCCCTGGAGAAGGATATGGCGGTTATATGAAACAGTGTTCGGGACTTTTTAGTTTAGACAAAAAAGGCTAAGAGGCAACATAACAGAGGCGTATAAAATTCTGCATGGCCTGGAGAAAGTGGATAGGGAAAAGTGTTGCTCCCTGTATCATAGCACTAGAACTGGTGGTAATCCAATGATGCAGAATCCTGCAAGACTCAGGATGGATAAAAGGAAGGACTTCTTTCTGCAGTACAGAGTTAACCTATGGAACTCACTTCTACAGGAGGCAGTGACAGCCACTTTTAAAGATGACTTTGAAAGAGGGTTGGGCAAATTCACAGAAGAGACGGGGCTCTTGATGGCTCCTAGCCCCAGTGGCTCTGTTCTGCCTCCACAATACTTCTAAGCATCAGTTGCTGGAAACGGCACAAATCCTGCTTGTGTGTTTCCTACATGCACGTAGCTGGCCATGGTGAGAACAAGATGCTGGACTAGGTGGGCCATTGGCTGATCCAGAAGGATCTTCTATGTTCTTATGGACTAGAGTAGGGCAGGGAAGTCAAGTCAAGTAACCTCTATTGGCATCACATAAGAACATTCAGAATACATTCAGAATAGATAGGCCAGTGCGATCTCATTGCCACCCCAACGGCACAGTCACCCGCCAAAGGGCAGAAGAGGCAAGCAGGGAAGTTAAACTATGCACTCAGTGGCATAGCGAGGGCCCCAGGGAGGGGGGGCTTATAGGCCTGGGTGCAGAACCTTGGGGAGCCACAAACCAGGTACCCCCCGCATGCACCTGACATGCAACCGCCCAAAGAGTGCAGAGGGTGTTCTTCACCCTCCATGCTCTCCCCACTCCTGCCTGCCTGAAGAGCACCCTCCACGCCCCGCCCCCACCCAGTGGCAGCAGCATGGCCTGGGGTAACATGCTCCGGATCCGCATGGGGGAGCGCATGCATGCGCCCGCCCCTGACGCCTGCAGACAACGCTACTTCCCTGTATGCTCTGTGTGAAGAAGTACAGTCGTTCCTTGGAAGTCAAATGCAATCTGTTCCAGAAGTCTGTTCGACTTCCAAAATGTTCGAAAACCAAAGCATGGCTTCTTATTGTGTTCCAGGACACAATCGGAAGCCGTGGAAGCCCCATCGGATGTTTGGCTTCCAAAAAATAGTTCACAAACCGGAACAGTCACTTTCAGGGTTGCGACATTCGGGAGCCAAAATGTTTGGGAACTCAGCTGTTTGACTTCCAAGTTATGACTGTACTTTATTTTACCTGTCCTGAATCTTCCAACATCTGGCTTCATTAGATGTCCATGAGTTCTAGTGTTAAGAGAGAGGGAGAAAAGTTTTTATCTACTTTTTATCTACTTTTTCCATGCCATGGAAATGTCCTTGCCAGATGGCATCCTTGGCCAGTTTTAAGCTTGGGTGCCTGAGGAGCGCAGGTCCCAAACTGACCACCTGCGGGCTGCTGGACCACAACTCTAAAACAACATGATAGTTTATAGGCATTTTAAACAGAACATTTGGACCTGGCAACCTCTTAACTAAACTTTTTATTGCAATTTAATCACTTTGTGGTAGTATATCAGCCAGTTTATCATAATCACTTTACGGGTGAGTGGAAGTCCTAATCTAATCAGCAAATGGGAAAAATTATGGCAACCTGTAATAAATGCAATAAATATTACTAATAAAATAATAACCTGAGGCTAGGATAAGCTTTGACTTTCCCTTTCAGAAGAAAAATGTTTAGAAGTCAAGGAAAGGAAGCTTGTGCAAGTCCAAGAGAAGCAACAGGGGCTCCCTTAAGCCTGGGTGGGCCAGGTGGTGTCTCCCTGGAGGGGCAGCTTAGAGCAGTTCCAGGACACAAGGGCCTCTGTGCATCATCTGCCCAAACTGGACATGCCTAAAACGCTCCCCATTTTGCAGGCTGTACATAGAGGAATTGAGGCAACATTGGCTCCTCATGGCAAGCTCAGGCATTCTTAGCTGAGGTGAGATGAGAGATGAGCATTCGAATTGGGGGGGGGAACTAGGGTGGTTTTGGGTACCCTTGGAAAGAAGCAGAATCACATGAACTGCCCCAACTTGGGGATTAGTGGCATGCAGACTGGGAACCAAAGCTTCTGCTGTTTCTCCTCTGTTGTACTTAAACTAAGGTTACCAGACGTCCCCGTTTCCCAGGGAGAGTCCCCGGATTTGCAGACCAGTCCCCATACAAAATCCATTGAAGTTGAAAAGTGTCCCCGGATTCACTGAAAAAAATCTGGTAACCTTAACTTAAACCAGCTCTCCAAGAAAAGGAAAAGATGGCCACCAAGATCAAGCAGCCTTGAACAACACTTGCAATTCCAGGGAAGGGTGGCCTCTGGCAAGGCAAGTTTCATCAAGCAGATGAGAGAGGGAAAGAGCAGCGGGAAGCCAGCTAAGCCCCGTGCCTGCCTGGCCACTGCCTGCTCCACAGTCTGCCTCCCGGTATGGCTTCATTTAAATCATGTCAGGGAAATGTGAGTTACACAAGGCACATGATGCTATCTCAGAGCAACCGGAAAAGACGTCACAATGGAGGACCACCTACTTGAAGAACATAAGCAGCTCCTGCTGGATCAAGCTCTTCTATATCACCTTTAGAAGACATCTGAAGGAAGCCCTGTCTAGGGAAGCTTTTTAATGTTTAATGTTTTATTATGGTTTTTATATATGTTGGAGTCCCAGAGTCCCGCGGACTGCAAGAAGATCAAACCTCTCCATTGTTATGGAAATCAGCCCTGAGTGCTCACAGGAAGGACAGAGTCTGAAGCTGAGGCTCCAAGACTTTGGCCACCTCATGAGAAGAGAGGACTCCCTGGAAAAGACCCTGATGTTGGGAAAGACGAAGGGCACAAGGAGAAGGGGACGACAGAGGACGAGATGGTTGGACAGTGTTCTCGAAGCTACTAATATGAGGGAGGCAGTGGAAGACAGGAGTGCCTGGCGTGCTCTGGTCCATGGGGTCACAAAGAGTCGGACACGACTAAATGACTAAACAACAACAACATATATGTTGGAAGCCACCCAGAGTGGGGCAACCCAGTTAGGTGGGTGGGGTACAATATTATTACTATTATTATTTGGCCTGTCCAATGGCCCATTCAGTCCAGCATCCTGTTCTCACAGTGGCCATCCATATGCCTGTGGGAAGTCTGCAAACAGGACCCAAGCAGAAGAGCAGCCTCCCTTCCTTCAGCAGTTTCCAGCAACTGGTATTTAGAAGAATTCAGAAGCAGTGCTCCTTCCAGCTGCGGAGCCAGAGCAGAGCCATCCTGGCTAGGAGCCATTGACAGCCCTGTCCTCCATGAATTTGTCTCATCTTCTTTTGGGAAATGATATACAATGAATTGAAAAGGATGTTTAAAATAACCATTGTAAAACATACCAGAAGCTTTTCTTTGGTGGATTATAGGGACAGAACTACCTAAATTGTACAGAATTTTTTTTTATGTATGTGATTACAGCAGCAAGAATGCTACTCGTCCCAAAATGGAAAGAAGCAGAAGTCCTAGTAAAGGAAGAATGGATACAAAAACTTATGGAATGTGCAGAAACTTACTGGAAGAATAAGAAATCAAGATAACAAACAACTCTTTATAAAAGAATGGAAATGGTTTGTTGAATATTTACAGATAAATTACAAACAGATAAAAACATTCGCAGGATTATGGTAATAACCTGCAGTTTCATAAGAGTGTATATTTAAAGTAGATAATTAAATGAGCAAATTTAATGAATTTGGATATGAAGAAGATATTAATAAGGAACCGCAGAAAGAAGGAGAAGGAAGTCAAACTTTGTAATGTTAAAATGATTGTAAAACTAATGAAATGTGTAAATTTGAAAAGTATAAATAAAACCTTTTTTAAAAATCTTCTTTTATAGCCATCCAGGTTGGTGCCCCCCCTGCCTCCTGTGGGAGGGAGTTCCATAGTTTAGCAATGTGCTGCATGAAGAAATTATTTTTTTTATCTGTCCCAAATCTTCCACCATTCAGCTTTTTTGGATATCCAAAGAGTTCTAACGTTATGATGGAGAAAACCTTTCCTCTATCCACTATCTCTCTGCCAAGCATTATTTTACCAACTTCTATCATGTCGCCTCTTGCTTGCCTTTTCTCTAAAGTAAAAAGTCCCCAATGCTGCAACTGTTCCTCACGGGGGTGTTGCTCCACCCTCCAGATTATTTTGGTTGCCCTTTCCTGAACCTTTTCCGACTCTGCAATATCCTTTTTGGGGTGAGGTGACTGTAATTGTTCACAGTATTCCAGATGCAGTTGAGCCCTAGAGTTGTATAAAGGCATCATGAGATCAGCAGGTGTATTTTTGATTCATTTATGGTCCTGATCCAGATGGAAGTGGGTGGGTGGGGAGCAGCCAAAGAAGAAGGCCTGCTTCTGCAATGTTTGGGAAGAACAGGAGAAAGAGGTGCAGGTGCCAAGCACACACACACCTTCCTCTGGGAATTTTTTTGGTTTTTGTCACCTGTGTCACAAGAGTCCTTTGCTTGCTTCTGTTTGCTGCTTATGCCCCACAAACAGGATGCACCTGGCAGTGCTGGCCCTACCATTAGGCAGACTGCGGCAGCCGCCTCAGGCGGCAGATACTGCAGAGTGGCCAGCAATGGGGAGGCATTTGAGCATATGTCACACAGGCAGCCAGCATCTCTTGGGTGTAGCAGAGGATGCTGCCCCCTGTATAGTGTTGATGTGAGGTGCAACCTGGTTGGCTTTTGCACACTGGATGGGGAGATTGGGAATCTCTTGTCCTTTGCCACAGGCAGCAAAATGTACTGGGCTGGTCCTGGCACTCGGGGCCCACAGGCAACCTTCAGCTCAGTCCTAGGTTATATCAGAGCTCCCTGGCCAAGCTCAACGAAGGCAATCAAAGTTGCCTGGAAAGGACCTCTGCCATTGGGGAGGTTACCTCAAAGATCTCTGACATTCCTGCTGGTTCTTCTCCCAGTCCCAGGAGGAAGCGCACTCCCTGTTCTGCTAAGTTATTCACAAGAGGTCAGAGACAGAGAGCATTTGTGTCACCAGGCCAGCTGCCATCAGGCTGAAGAGGTTGCCTATGGTGCAAATTTGCATATGTTGATCTACCTCTGGGCAAATTATGGTTGTGGGTGGATGAGGCTTCAACAGCACTGTGCTTTGCACCTGGTGAGTAAGAGTTCTTTTTAGGAAGAAAAGGAAAAGGGCACAGCACAAAAGACCTGGGGGCCACCCCCTAACAGCCCCTGTATAAATGTGATCAGACAAGAAGGAGGAGTTAGCTCCAGTGCCATTAATACCTCTGCTGAAGTGAGAATTTTTGCAAGGGATTGGTCTAGATGACACTTGAAGTCCCTTCTAACGTGACAATTCTGTGATTCTGTGATTCTCTGTGTGTATGTAATAGGGACAGTTGAAGTCTAAACTATTGGTCCAGGCAATGTGGGCTTGGGTTTCCCCAGTGTTATGTCGTAATCACTCGCCATCTCATTTCCTGCGTCTTTGCAATTGCTGCCTCAAGCAGCAACACCATTTACTCTAAATAAATACCTATTTTATTTGCATTTATCTTAACATTTATTGGCTGTCGCAAATTACGCCAAATAAGTAAGATGGTATTGGCATTATTGCCTAAACTGCAAGAAGGAACCCCTGTGGCACACAGCAAAATCCAAATTAAAGATCCTCCAAATTGTGCTTCGTGGGTAGACAAAGTGTAACCTGAGAGGTCATGGGGGTTGGGCTAAATGACCCTTTAAAAAGGTGTGACCAACTCTGGGGTTGCAGCGCTCATCTCGCTCTATGGGCGGAGGGAGCCGGCGTTTGCCTGCAGACAGCTTCCGGGTCATGTGGCCAGCATGATTAAACCACTTCTGGTGAACCAGCGCAGCGCACAGAAACGCCGTTTACCTTCCCGCCGGAGTGGTATCTATTTATCTACTTGCACTTTGAGGTGCTTTTGAACTGCTAGGTTGGCAGGAGCAGGGACCGAGCAATGGGAACTCACCCCGTCGCGGGGATTCGAACCGCCAACCTTCTGATCGGCAAGTCCTAGGCTCTGTGGATTAACCCATAGCACCACCCTCATCCCAAATGACCCTTTGGGTCCCCTCTAACACTATAGTTCTATGATTCTATATATACCTGCAAAATAAGGACACAGGCGAACCTGCTTAATGCCCTCTAAGGTTCGATATCCCTTCCTAGGGATCCTGAAGTGCAACATGTTCCAAAAGGCTGATGCTATTTTATCTATTTGTTGAAGAGATTTGTATTCCTCCCTGCACAGGCTTCTCAAGGCAGCTTATGAGAATCCACAACAGCAGTAAAACAAATGCCAGTGCCAAAGTCAGCTTGGCGATTCCAACTCCAAACCCCAAGATGCAAAGCCCTAGCCTTGGATTCCAGGAGAAAGCAGGTCATTTCAGGGCAAGGTTGACCCCAGGGAAGAAGGGGAAGGGAGGAAGCAGAGGAGCCAGTGGTTCTCAGCCCAGTCCAGCACCAAGAGCAAGAATGTCCGCTAAGGAAGCCTGAAGGCTTGCAAACATCACAGGCACTTTCTGTCACAAAGCAGCCTGTCTCGAAAATGTTAAGACCGCCTCTTCCAAGAAACTTTCTAAAACAGAAGTCTTCTATTCTGGTTTTTATCTGCACTGGCTTAGAAAAATAAGTGCTTATTTTTATTTTGTTTTATTCTTGATATTGTTATTGTTAAATTACTTTGCCAGGTTTTATGGGAAATGATTCATAAACAAATTAAACGAATAATAAAATAACTAATGGGGAGGCTCCATCACCATCATCCAGAAAGTGACAAATGACCCTCTCACCTGGCTGTTTGGCTGGATTTTGCTTCCCGGCTAAAAACCTCCCCACAAAATGAGCCTCAAATTGCAGCAAACATCCAAGTACTTCCATTGCCTCTTTCCCAGCTGGCCACCCAGGGTTGGGTGGCATGCAAAAGAAGCCTTGTGCTCCACTAACTTGTGGCCAGATGTGATGCTTTAAAAAAAAAACTTTTTAAACTCCCCCCAAAGTGCATTTTCCAAATGCAATCAGAGCAAAATTTGCATAATTGACAGCGTGCATAGTATGCAAATTAGGTTCTCGGGATTTGGGCAACCACCATTAGGCAACCCTCTACATAAAAGATGTCAAGGCAATTATTTCCATTCTCTTTTTTTCAACCTGCTCAATGCAAATCGTAAACGCTCTAGAAAGGTGGCACATACTTCTTGGAAATGATTTCATAACAGGAAGGGGTGTGCTAATCATGTAATGCAAGAGCAAACTTGCCCTCAGCTTGCTAGCATTGCTGCAGCGGCACCTGTTTTCTGAACTGTTGCCCAGCCTTGCCAAAAGGTGTCAATCACTGGATGATGACGGAAGGCCAGGAGGAGCTTCTTGCTGAATCTAATCACATCCTATTCCTGCTTCTCACCTCAAGCTTCGACTGGGCAATTTAGGAATTCTGGGGTGCGGTAACAATGGACTTCCCTGTGCTCTTTCTCCACCTCCAGTCAAGACACTTGAGCAACTGAATCAGTCAAGCTCACAAGGAAATCTGAGCATTGCGACACTGACCTGCTTTCTGAAATAGGACAATGTTATCTGTGATGTATCACAAAGTTCTGTCAAATAGTTTTGTGGTACCTTTAAGAAACAACTTCGTGCGGTGGGGCTGTCCTTGAAGACAGTCGAGAGATATGAATGGTACAAAATGTGTCAATGAGAGCCAGTGTGGTGTAGTGGTTAGAGTGTCGGGAGAGGGCCTGGGAGACTTCAAATCCCCACTCAGGATAAAGCTCACTCGGCCACCTAGGGCCAGTTGCTGCTTCTCGGCCCAGCCTACCCCACAGGGTTGTTGTGAGAATAAAATGTGCCTCCTTGAGCTCCTTGGAGAAAAATGGTGGGATATAATTGCAATGAATATAGGGACGCGGGTGGCTCTGTGGGTAAAACCTCAGTGCCTAGGACTTGCCGATCGTATGGTTGGCGGTTCGAATCCCCGCGGCGGGGTGAGCTCCCGTCTTTCGGTCCCAGCTCCTGCCCACCTAGCAGTTTGAAAGCACCCCTAAGTGCAAGTAGATAAATAGGTACCGCTTTATAGCGGGAAGGTAAACGGCGTTTCCGTGTGCTGCGCTGGTGCCGGTTCGCCAGAGCAGCTTCGTCACGCTGGCCATGTGACCCACAAGTGTCTCCAGACAGCGCTGGCCCCCGGCCTCTTAAGTGAGATGGGCGCACAACCCTAGAGTCGGACACGACTGGCCCGTACGGGCAGGGGTACCTTTACCTTTACCTTAATTGCAATGAATAAAATAAATAAATAAATAAAACTATTGACAGGCCAAACAGCGCTAGAACAGCAGTCCTTAAACACTTGCAATGGTTGCCAGTTTGTCACTGGGCTCAATTCAAAGCTTTCACCTTGAACCCATGTTTCCTGCCTTGTCCTGCCTGCACTCTGAGGTCAACCAGGAAGGTCCCCTTAGTGGAACTACCTTGGAGTGAGCTTTAGAGCTCTGGGACTTGCAAGAGACCCTTCTTTGCAGTAGGCTTGGAACATCCCCACACCTCGCCTGGAGCTTTGGCTGGCACCTTCTTCTCCTTCTCTCAGGCCTATGGCTAATAACAGCATTTAAGGCTGCTTGGCATGCTTCCCCCCCCCCTCACAGAGTTACAGTTTCCAGCTGTGGTATGCAGTGAATTTTTTTGTAGGGGAATATTAGGGCCAGAGGTGCCAGCTTAGGAGATTGTGGATAAGGAAGTGAAAATATTTCATTGCGTGTGGGCTTTTTAAATTAAAAAAAATCAGTTTTGATACACTTTTGACAGCTGACTTTTTCAAAGTGTGGAAGTTCCTTTGCGTCAGGGTATAATTCCTCCAGGTCCACAGAAAAGACTCTACGTGCTTTCCAGAAGTAAGTTCTCATGAGCAGAAGCCGCTGAAATGAATGGGAGCAGTGCAAGATTCAGATCTCATGACTCTGGCTCCAAATCTTCCTGGCTTCCGAGATTTCACAACACTGCAAATTTTCTTTCATAGTAATAATAGGAAGGAACTTCTGTGGTTTAGAAAACCCAACCAGGACATTAGGGGTGCTGGACTCCGTGCTCGATACTGTCACACAATAGGTGACATGTTGCAATCTCCAGAATGGTTGGCTATTCCCAGAGAGCCTTTTTCCCAGGGTTGGTCCTTCCCAGCGAGAACTGGAGGCTTATGACACCGTTATATCATTATATTATGTGTCCATTCATAATAACAGGGATGGGCAACCACTTTCTGTCAAGGGTTACATTCCTTTGTGTTCATTCCCTGTCTGGGGTCATGTTCCAGTTGTGGGTTAGGCCAGAGTCAAAACATAGGTGAGGCACCCTTTTTCTTGCTCCCTTTCCTCTATTCTCTCCCTCCCTCTCCTTTGGTCTCACTCTGCCACTCTTCCTCTGACCCAGTCCTCCCCCCTGCCCATGCCTCTCTGTCAGTTAGGCTGAGAAACAACTGCAGCGCTTTTTCCTTCCCCATTTCCCCCACTAAGGTTGCAACTCAGTTTTAACTACAACCTCTCCCTGCTCCTTCGGACAACTTGTAGGTAGCTCTTCCTGAAAATTTGAAGAGTGTGACATTCTAGCTGCTGGAAAGAGCTGTTACAAATGGATTCTCTCTTATCAGATTCCAGTTGATGCAAAAGCCAAAGGCCAACACGTGAAACTTTTGTGTCTAATGAGCCAGATCCTTATCACTCCCTGCTCTACCTTGGGCAGGTGGGCGGGGCCACCCACCTGTCATTAATATGATGTCATATGTCTGCAGGTGATTGATTGGCAGATGGCTGTCCAACCCCTGCTTAAAAACCTCCAAGGAAGGAGAGTCCGCTACCTCCCAAGGGAGACTGTTCCACTGTCAAACAGCTCTTACTGTCATAAAATTTCCTCCTGATGTTTAGTCGGAATCATAGAACTAGAGAGTTGGAAGGACCCAAAATGTCATCTAGTCCAAACCCCGGCAATGCAGGAGTTTTCAATTTCACAGCACTTTCTCCGGTGGAGACAGGTCACACAAGGTCTAAATGGGAAGAAGCCACCAATTTGCAAACCATTTGCAGCCGGCCCTGACTCACATCTAACTCTATCACATCCCTATTGGGCAATCTGTTCTGACTAGCTGGTCAAAGTAACATTCCCCCTCCCCTTTCTCACTGAGCAAGATAAAAATGAATTGAATAATCTAGCAAATTACACTCTACAATCTTACATAATGATGATCCAGGAAGTCAATCCGATTGCAAGCACTCTGGGGGTGGGGAGGGAGAGAGCGAGTGCCTGGCTTGATCTGCTCAACTCATGAAGCAGCAATTTCACTGCAAGTGATGCAAGTTTTGTGTATTAACTACTTCGCTGTCCTAGATACCCAAAGATGGAATCAAATTCCAGCTCATTCATGGACCGACTGACTCAGTCAAGATAATGCTGTGCTGTTTCCACTCCCCGCCTTTAGAATAGCAGCAAAAGACACCTGACACAGACCTGGTTCACATTTTAAGGAGAATGCCCATTTTGACAATCAAATCTTACAGAAACTCTGTAGTTAATAATAACCAAAGGCAGCCTTGTGTGAATGAGCCTAATGCAAGCAGTCAAGTTTCTTGCAAGCCTGGCTCTGCCAGCTGGGTGCATCAGCTCACTGCCTGACGGGGGACGCCAGGACACGTGCCCCAGCTGATGACCTCAGGGTGCTCCAGTTAGCACGAGGAGCTGCATGCTGAAAGCAAAGGCCAGAGAGGCTCCCTTTCCCGCTGGCACATCATGGCTGCAGTTTGACTTTGCCCCAATTAGAACCTTCCGCTTAGACACACGTCTCAAGGGCAAGAAAAACATGCATCCAGCAAAGAAAGGGAAAGGAAATTAATTGGTCACTCTGCAAGAAGAGGGAAAGGAAGGAGATGATCCAGGAGCCAGGGCTGGTGGTGTGAAGATTTCCCCATCATCATCTGATGCAGAAGATCCCCAAGTGCCGTTTGTGCTGCGATGCCTTGTCAGAAGCTGGAGTCAGGAGTAGGTCAGCGGTGTCTGTGAAGTTGACTCTTCATTCAAAGAAACCAAAACAGTGCAGGCTTAGTGATCACAGCCACTCTTCCCAGTAGATATTGCCCTAATAAGGAAGCAGTGAGGGCTGAAGGTCTCCACCTTCCCACAGTTCTCTTAAGTTTCACCCCCCCCCAAGTCCTTCCCAAGCAATCTGAGGCTCCATCGGCTTGTCTGTTTTTGCTCCTCCCTCTTCATACCTCGTCTGGTTTTGGGAGAACAGGGAAGAGAAGAGCTGGTCACAACAGGAGGGGGAGACAGCCTGCATGATCTTTGCCTCCTGCCTCTGATTCTGGACTGCTCTCTGCCACAGCCTCTTCCTGCTCACTTCACCCAGTTGCCTCTTCAAATTTTGACAGCGCTTCTCCCTCTGACCACTCATCGTCATCCCACCACCAGTCTCCTGGCTCTGAGCCTTCTTCCCCAGGGGGTTCCTTTGGGGGTTCCTTGGCTGGTGCCTCCCACCAGTCCTCTGCATCCAGCTAGTCCATGACATGCATCAGCAAAAAGCCAGAGAAGGGGAGATGATGGGCTGGTGGAGAGGACCATTCAGCCTGGAGTTGCCAGCTGGAATCCCTGCCCAGGTCTTCTCCTTGCCCTGGTTGCACTGATAATGCGCAGGCAGCCTAAGAACATCAGAAGAGCTCTTCTGGATCAGGCCAATGGCCCATCTAGTCCAGCATCCTGTTCTCATTCTTCATGGCCGCTGCACACTAGGTTGACATCTTCATTGAGCTTTCCACATGACCTCATGGTCTCATTCCAGATCTGTCATGGCCAATTCAGACTTCATGAGCATATCTCATAGAATTGTAGAGTTGGGAGGGACCCTGAGGATTATATTTGTTGTCAGCCTGTTGTTCACACCATGGGGAAGGGCTGCAGTTTAGTGGCAGAGCATCTGCTTTGCCTGCAGAAGCTCCCAGGTTCATTCCCTGACATGGGCTGGGAGAGAACCCTGCCTGAAACCCTGGAGAAGCTGCAGCCAATCACTGCAGACAATGCTGAGCTAGATGGATCAATGGCTGGACTTAGTGCAAGTCCTATGTTCCGTGTGCAAGATCCAGTTGTTGTTTTTAATACTCTGCTTTTCCAAGGACGCCTTGTGGGGCACAAGAGGAGGGCAGCATCAAGGGAGACTTGCGTGTGTGAAGGAGCCACGGTAGCTCACAGAAGGTACCTTCATGTCACCTCACAACCCACTGAACACAATCCTTTCCAAGGACACCTACTCACATGTTCCAGTTATACCAGCCCAGATCGCACATGTATGAGCTCCTCACTTGAACATCAGCAGCTGAGTACGTGGACCACAGAAAACATTGGAGATGAAATTTTAGTGTCACACAGGAAGACACGGCTGAAATTTGAGAAACCAAAGCATCTCTGACCAGCCCCATGGATGTCTTATGACCGGCTGCACCTTTTTGCATGTACTGCTAAGCCCATCCTGGGCTTTGGGTTTACCGTATTTTGTTTTATCACCTGATTGTCCTGTTTGTCTCATGTTGAATCACATTTTGTTAGTTTTGGTGCAGTTTCTGTTCTACCCTCCTAGTTTTGTAACATCTGCAGATTCGATGAGAATTCTACCCCTTGGTCAGTGGATCATCTCACAATCCTCCACACAGAAGCCAGGTTCGAGACTGCAGCACCATAAGAACCTCACCACACAAAACATTTTACTCTTTAGGAAGTTTGAGGAAGCTGCCTTATACTGAGTCAGATCATTGGGTCCATCTAGCTCAGTACTGTCTACACTGACTGGCAGCAGCTGTCCAGGATTTCGGGCAGAAGTCTCTCTCAATCCTGCCTGGATTGCAGTGGGGATTGAGCCTGGGACCTTCTGCTTGCAAGGTTTTGGAGGCAGGATGGGATGGCTTAGTGAGACAATTATTTGTGTTTGCTTGAAGCATTTCTAGCCTGTCCTGGTTCTGCCACTGCTTGCATCCAAGGCAGCTTCAGAAATCATGTATACATTGTTTTAAATAGGCCATTTCCCTTCTCCTTCTCTGCCTCAACTGCAGCTGCTAATTTTTAGTTCTCAATTTTGCAAAACGACAACAACAACAACCTGGAAAAATCCCTTGACATTCTAGAGTGTTTACTATCTCTTGACATTCCAGAGTGATTAATTCAGTCCCCTCTGGTCTTCCAGTCCTCCCTGCCTTCTTCAAGAGCTCCCAGCAACATTCCTCTAGGTGCCTCCAATAGGATATTGTTTCCTTTGCCTATTTACATTTCTTCAGCACTGAGCCAAGAGAGCGGCTTGCTCTGCTCCTACTTTGTTCAAGCAAACAGCCCTTCCACTTTCCTCCAGGGATCAAAGGAAAATATAGCCACCGCCCTCCCCCCTGCAAAATGTTTTGCAAGCCATGGGGGGCGGGGGGGGGGAGTAGCAACTGGGGGATTCTTTAGCTGTGGTTCCGGCATTGCAGGGGGCTGGACTACATGACCCTTGGGGTACCTTCCAGCTCTACGATTCAGAGATTCAAGATGCAGCTGCAAAATGCATTTATAGGCAACCCTCCAATGAACCTGCTGGGGAAGTGATGCGGGATGCTGCTGGTGGTGACTTATGGACAGCGGGGGTGAGTGGGGGTCAGCGGGGCTTGAAAAGGAGTGGACAAATGCCTGCGGAAGATTACTAGCTCCAGAGTATCTGCCATGATAGCAAAGTGCAGCCTTTCCCAACCAGCTGCCCTCTGGATGTTTTGAACTGCAACTCCCATCAGCCGCAGCATCTCACAGCCCCGCTGACTGGGGCTAGTGGGAGATGTCAAATACCCAGAGGGCAACAGGCTGAGGAAGTCTGGCTAAGTGAAACCACCACAGCCAGGAGCAGTCTACCTCTGAGTACCAGTTGCTGGAGGGCAAACAGCAGGAGGGGCAGCAGTTGTTCCCTTCCCCTTTGCCTGGGCTTTCCAGCAGTGCCTGGCTGATCCTTGGAAGCAAAAGGCTGGATCTGGTAGACACACCTTGATGTGATTTTCTTGCAATGGCAACCAGAAACCATTCTGTCCTGCAGTTTCAACATGACAGCAAGTGGATTCGTATTGGCTAATCTGTAGGAGACGGGCTTATCCATGGCTGTGGGCAAGAATAGCAAAATGGAGGCGCCATCTCTCTCCCAAAGGAAACATTCAGCGTAATACATAATACTTTCCCACCGTATGTTGAACTTATTTTCTCCCTCCCTTAATTAACGGTAACCAAGAAACTACTTCCAGAAAGAGGTCCCTGGAGTAGAAGAACTAGTAATTAAGCCTGGAAAACATGAGATGGATATGATGAGAAGTTGGTGATTATTTATTTATTTATGTGTAGCCATTTCCATATGACTTAAAGCAATTTACAGCCATAACATACAAACAGCTGAAATAGCTTTAAAGAGAACAAGAAACAACTGAGGGGTTTGAAAACAATACAAAATGTGCACCAAAGGCTGAGAAGAGACATTTTCATTTAACTGGATAAAAACATCTTCCTTGGTTTCTGTAAAGTCCTGATAGTGTGTGCCTGGCATATCTCAACGGGGGATGCTGTTCCACAAAAGAGGGGCCATCACTTTGAAAGCCCTGCTCTGCATTCCTGTGGAGAAGGCAGAGATAGTTTGGGGACTTTAAGCAGAAATTCTTCTGCAGAAAACAGTGGCCTCTTAGGTATTATCTTTATTATTTATTATTTATTGAATTTATATACCACCCTATACCTGGAGGTCTCGGGTTTAGAAAGAATAACACAGTGAACATACTGATACATACATTTATATGTAGCCCATAAATGAAGAGATATAAAAAAAGAGAGTTCAAAAGGATATTGGTAGGAGAATCTACTTTTTCAGCCTGTATTAAGAAAGTGCCAAGAAGTTTGTTTGGCAAACTCAGCCTTGAGCCAAACTGAGCGAAAGCAGGCACTGAATCCTTCCAATTTAGGTATGCTTTTCCTCTGAGAATGTGACTTAATTTCTGAGCATGGCTAAAGCTAAAGCAAGGGAATGCTTCTATATAAGCCTGTGCAATTGATAGTCCTTGTGGACGCCCCAACAGCTGCTGTTATTCTGACCAAATAAAAAGCTGTCTTAAACATTGCAACTGGAGTGGGTAATTGAAGAAAATCCACAACAGCATTTTCTCAAGAGACGCCAGCGGAAGGACCTTAGCTCATTAGCTTTGCATGAAGCAGTAGTGTAGGGGGGGGCAGTGGCCCCAGGTGCAAAATTACGACAGCTCCTGCTGTCTTCCGAAGCTGTGGGGAGGCAAGCCACACCTGGGCTGGGCCTTTGCGCTTCGGGGCTGGGGTGGTGCCTCCTTCTCCTCAGACACCCACATGTACGAGGGCTCACCTGGTCTGCGAGGTGGCAAGGATGGAAGTGGAGGGGTCTGGGGAGTGCTGGGCGCAGTGGCTGAGGCTCAGGCCAGGGGGGAGATTGCGCCTGTGGAGGGGGAGGGCAGCAGCACCACCCCCTTGGAGGAGGAAGAGGAAGGCGGGAAAGCGCCCAAGGGAGGAAGCCCCCTCCCAGTGCACGTCTCCCCCCAGCTGCCCTGTCCACCAGGGGGCACAACACTTGTCCCACCCCGGGTGCTGCAACCCACGCTATGCCACTGGCATGCAGAAAGCCCCAGGTTCAATCGTAGGACTCAGAATGCCCTCTGCCCAAGACTCTGAGAAACGGCTGCCAGTCAGTGTATACAATACTGAACTAGTTGGTCCAATTGTCTGACAGACTATATAAATCAGCTTCCAGTAAGGAAGAGTCCAGCTAGGAGTGCCCAGTGTCACAAGAGCAGGACACTCCTCTGCGAACCTGCTTCCTTCTTCTCCAGACTCCAGTGTCCCCCCCCCCCCGGCCTAGTGGCCTTCTCCGTGCCCCAACTCCATCTCCCCCACCCCTGCTAGGACCCTCCCCAGGGTCACCCAGGTCCAACTCCCTGAGCTCCTCAGGATCTGACCACGCTCTTCATGACATCTCCTTGAGACCTGCGGCACTTGCCCATTTCTTTCTTTTCTTTAAAACTATATGAAGGGCGGACTTTGGTGACCTTCTGGGCAAAAAAAAGGGAAAGCTGATATTCAAAGAATGCCTGACCACCACCGCTGTGTCAAAGCTCTTGGATAATGTTTCCACTTAAATGGCCCAGAGGAGGCTGAGTAGGCCCTAATCTTTGCCCTTTACTTAATTCTTATCTAGAAGATAAGGCTCACCATTTTATGGCTGTATCCAGCACTTGACACAAACATAATTTCTTTGAAGGAGGAAACCCAAGGACAATCTTTGCTCTACCATAACCTCTGACAATGTGACCACCCACGTTCTATCTGTCGGGAAGAGCACCTGCTGTTCAAAACTGGCCACTATCCGACTGGAGTGGACCAAGAGAGGGGAGGTCCTTTCCTGTTAAATATTAGGCAAGGAAGCACCAATGGAAGACCTCCTTCTGTCTTCAAAGCCTTTTAAACACAGTGGTACCTCAGGTTACGAACTTAAACTGTTCCGGAGGTCCGTTCTTAACCCGAAACCGTTCTTAACCTGAGGTACCACTTTAGCTAATGGGGCCTCCCGCTGCTGCTGCGCAATTTCAGTTCTCATCCTGGGGCAAAGTTCTCAACCCGAGGTATTATTTCTGGGTTAGTGGAGTTTGTAACCCAAAGTGTTTGTAACCCGAGGTACCACTGCCTATCCCAGGTTGCATCTGTATCAGACTTGAGATTGTTTTTATAGGTTCTATTAATCATAGAATTGCAGAGTTGGAGAGTTCCCCAAAGGGTCATCGAGTCTAGCCCTCTGCAGTGCAAGAAACCAGGGAGGAAGCCAGGAATTGGGGCGGGGGCGGGGGCGGGGGCGGGGCAGGAAACCCCCCTGTCACCATCCTCTGCCTGGCTCTCTCTAGCAGATTCGGAATGAAATGTCTCAACAACAGTTGTTTTAAATTACTTTCTTTTGACCCCAATTGCTCAGAAAAATCTGTCAAAATCTTTCATAATTGGAAGACCAGGAAGTTAAATAAAAGAATAACACCAGGCAGTACCTTTCATGCAGTTAATGAGTATATTTTGCAAAATTACGAAGAATATGCCATTTCCCATCTTATTTTTAAAAAGTCTAAACTAAAGGGTTTTGCTGCAAACCTTTCCAGCATTTCCTTCTCAAATTCCTCCTCTTTTCCAGTGCAGTTTTTCTGTGCACACTCAGTAAGCAGAGCCCATTGAGATGCTCCCCTGTCATCATCCGCCTTAGCCACTGCTCTTCGGTACAAGCGTCGATGGCTGAGCAAGAGAGATGAGCAGAGCCTTTTTCGTGGCAGGGGAAAAGATTTTCACCTCTTTTACTAGGTCTGCTATGTTCCTTATGATCATTCCTAAGTGACATCTGTCCCTATTGGAATTCATGTTGCCATTAATCACTTTGGGATGTTTCGTGGAAAGCAATTCATAACTTTTAAAAATGTATTTATTCCATTTATATCGCACGTCTCCCCTGGGAGCTCAAGGTCTCCCCTCTTCATTTTGTCCTCACAACGACCCTGCGAGGTAGGTTCAGCTGAGAGACGGTGCCTGGCCCCATCCCGTGAGCTTCAAGGCTCTGTGGAGATAAGAGAAGTAAATAAAAAAGGGCTCCCTCCAACGTGGGGATAAAGCTGGGCTGCCCAGGTTTGGGCGAAGCAGCAGGCGCCCCACTTTCCCACTCCCCATGATTGTAACTGTGTGAACTGCACACCTGAGCTGAGCTAATATTTCTCTCTCTGCTGGGAAAATGTTCGCCTGCTGTTTTCTGGAGCTTGACCCTCTCTTAAAGGCGCAGGACAGGCTTCCTCCGAATCAGCTGGCAGGGCTGGCCAGGCGCAATTGCCCTGTCCACAGTCCAACGGTCTCAGAGCAGCTTTCTCGTCCTTATAGGCTTAGAAGCGACGAGGCTTTTGTGCGGGGGGGTGGGGGCACAAATCCCCCTGCAGGACCATGCGCAGCGCAGAAAGGACCCCGTCAGCATCCGCTGCGCACCCCCCCCACCCCCCACCCCCGGGGGAAGAGGCGCGTGCAGGTCGGCATGGCTGAGAGATGCGATGAGCTGAGAGAATCGGCGAGGCGCGTTTGCCCAGAGATGTCCTACTCCGGCTGAAACAAAGGCAGTTATATAAGCCCTTGCAACAGTTCAGCACACTCCTAGCATTGGGCAATGCGCTGCTGCCCCCTAAGGTGCGATCTGCTCAAAATGCAGATGCAGCAGCAGCAGCAGGCAGAAACCTGGCTAGGGCCACGATGTGGGGAGGCACCTGAGAACCACCCAGCAGGTGCCTCTTCTGCCGCTCTTTCTCAGGGAGAATCTCTGGGGGGCTTGCTTTCCCGGCCACTGAAACAGCATGCTGGGGCGCTCTCCCACTGTCCCTGGCAAAGGGCTTAGTGGGGGTGCAGCAGGCTGTCATTCAGCCAGCTAACCCTCCCAGCTGCCATCGCCTCCACAGAGGGACAGGTCAGACTTTGCCCACCTAGTGCCCCCCAGATGTTGGGCTACAACATCTGGGGCTGGCAGAAGTTGCAGCTGATGTTGAGGCAGTTCAGTGCATTCTAGCTCAGCTCACATCTATGGGTCGCAACAAAGGCTATATTGCGCCCCAGCAACAGAAGCAACAAGAGGGGGCAACGCCGGTGGGGGCAAAGCTAGAAGTCTCCTGGTCCTTTAACAGAGAAAGCCTCAGGTGTGGTTATTCCCAACACAGGTTTTCAGTGATTTGGAAGCCTTCATTAGGGCAAGCAGGCAATCACCTGAGATATACTGGACTGGGCTGAGGAAAAGAGGGAGCCAGGGGGCCTGCTGGTCTCTTCAAGTCTGTAAGTACAGGGTCCACTTCAGGGTTTCCTAATGCCTAGCAGTGGTGGTAAAGTACTTGTCGACTTCTCTTGAAGTATGTAATAATAATAATAGTATTTTATTATTTGTACCCTGCCCATCTGGCTGGGTTTCCCCAGCCACTCTGCAGGCTGAGACTCAGGGCCACCCCCTTTTTCAGCAGCAGAGAAAGGAGGTGTTATATTGTTTAGCCCTGGTAGTTAGGATTTAGAGAGAGACTGGCCCCATCTATGTGTTTATGTATTCTGTACCCTTTGCTAAGCTCTTGCAAGAATGTGCAATTGTAATGAAAATTGTTTAAAATGGAGCAACACCACAGGCCAGCCAAAGATTAAGATTGATAGAGAAGACCTTCCTGCAACTCTTGGAGGGGTGTGTGTGGTTTTTAAGAGTGCCTTCCCAGTAGGACTCCCTCTCCAGAGGGGTGGGGGGTACTTTTTCTTTACAGCTTCCATTGGCTGCTCAAACTGCACCTTTTGAAAACTGAAGAATTGTAGTTTGGTGTTCTCCCTGTAATGTGTAGTATGGAATTACTGTTTTTGGGGCTAGAGTGTGGAATTTTGTTTAACTGTTTTAACTGTATCGTATACCTGGGACTTTTCTGGGGTAGGGAAGGTATCGGTACAAGAAGAAACCAGCAGAGAGAAGCAGGCTGGATGTAAAAATCTGGGAAACTGAGAAAGTCTTTGGCACTGACGGGACACCCAAGTAGTAGTTTTTCCTCCTTCCTTCCTAATGGTGGAACTCATGGGCATCTAGTGATGCTGATGGTTGGAAGATGCAGGACAGATAAAAGGAAGTCTTCCTTCACTCAGTGCACGGTTAAACTATGGAACAGACACCCACAAGAGACAGTGATGGCCACCAATCTAGATGGCTTTAAAAGAAGATTAGTCAAATTCATGGAGGAGGGCTATTGATGGCTGACAGCCATGATGTCTATGCTGTGCTCCCACAGTTCCTGTTGTTGACAGAAATGCTTCTGAACACCAGTGGAAACCACAGGAGGGGAGGGAGGCCTTGCATTCAAATCCTGCCTGCTGGTTTCCCACAAGCATCTGGTGGGAAAGTCTTTATCAGGTGAAGCTGGGGGGCCACCACTGAGAAGCCTCATTCTGTGGTAGAAGTCGTGCAGGTGGGCAATCTAAGGGGAGACCCTCTTTGTACAGTAGATGGTGTTGCTTCACGTCTTTCAAACACCAGTGTGCCAATTCTGTGTGGCCCAAGCAGCACTATTGACACTTGTCATGCTGAATTTTTCGACTTTCAAATCCTCAGAATGAGGGGTGCTAAAAAGTTGGAACATAACTTGAGAACTCAAAAGATATTTTGATTAAATTAATATAATTTAGTTTTGCTTAGTAAATGAGTAAAATTACATAGAAATTATTTTAAATGATTGCAAATTACTTGCAGCCATATTCTATATTAATTTTATTTATTATTTAGTATTACCTGACATTTTCAGAATGTAAAATTTTAATTATAATTCTTTGGTTTTCTGAAAGCAGTTGATGTGCTTCTTCATCAAACATAGACTTATCAAGCTAAATGTTGCCCAATCACAAAAATTATAGCAGATTTGGATTCCTCACACCCCAAAACATAGTTTTAACACTATGCAGTTGTGCAGTTTGGACACCCTGCACAATGAGGTCTGTTGAAGATCTTCATATGTGGGAAAGTGGTCCAAAGCTTTAAAGGTCAAAATGTACACTTTGCATAGAGCCCAGAAATGAACTGGGATCTGATGCAGTTGGCATAGTGTTAGTGCCGTAGACTCACAATGCCCGGCCCCAACTTGACACCCTTGCAGGTGTCCTTTGGCCTAAAGTTCAGTTTCTGAACCATCTTAAAGAGCAGCCCCATGTACCCCACATTACAGCAGTCTAGCCAGAGTATGAGTGGCTGGTGCCAGGCTACCTCTGTCCAGGAGTCACAGCTGGCAGTAAAAGGAATTGGTTGCACATGGGCAATCTGTGCTGCCAGTAACATAGGTCAGTGGTTCCCAAAGTGGATGGTGTCGCCCCCTGGGGAGGATTACCGGGGGGGGGTGATGCTAAGAGGCAAGGGGGCGGCGTGGGGGTGCTGGAGGTGTAAATGACTACCAGATTTTGGAAAGCTGGTATTGTTGGGTCAAGTTCATCACTTTTCTTGAATTAATTAAACTAAACAGTTTTAATTGGATTTTGAATAAATGTGCAATTAATTGTTACTCCTTTGAATGTTACTATGCTAATATCTTCCTTAGTGGGTCAGGAAAACCACTGTTCTTAATAATGCTTTTTATAGAGTGTGGTGCACTGGGGGTGAGTCTATGGAACCAAGGGGGCAGGGGCCCCCAGAGGTTTGAGAACTCCTGACATAAATGGTCCCAGGATGGGGACACACACCAGATTCCAAACATGGGAGTGCAGCACTGCCGATGAAACCTCAACGGGCAGTTTCCTCCCTATATGTTTGGAAGGGATTAGTTAGTGCCCTGTGTGAGCTGAATATATCAGTAAGTTTTCAACCAGTGTGCTGTGGCACCGTGGGGTGCCTTGAATGATGGCCAGGGGTGCTGCAGGCAACACTGGTTTCTGTCCCTCTTTCATTCCCTCGCTCCTCTGATTCCCTCCCGCATCTCTGCCTCCCAAAGGCTTGCAAAACTGTTTGTTGCAGCAGCCCTGGCTACAAACTCCCCAGGCGAATGCTGCCTCTGGGGCTGGCCAGGGGGTGCTTCCCAGGCCCCTGTGGGGCAGTGTGAGGAGGCACCTCTCTTTTGGATGGGGGTGGGAGTGGGGCGTGGGGAGCTGCTAAGAGGCCAGGGGGCGGCAGCAGCAGCGACTGCCTCTCTCAAGGAGAGGAGGCGGAGGGAACACTCCACAAGGGAAGGTGTTCGAAAAAGGGTGAGATGCTGCCAGCTCGGCAGGCATGGGGTGACATAACTGGGCTCCTGAGCCCCACAGGGGAGCTGCAGAAAGAAGGTAGTTGGTTAAGGGAGCCGTGGACCCAAAACCTTGAAAACCTCTGCACTGTATAAATACTGGAGGGTTGAGCAGCAGTCTGCTAGTGACACCTTCTGGAGCTTGCCATTCACTGCAGAAACAGGGCCACTGAAAGGACCCTGCAGCCAAATCAGAGCTCTTCCAGACTTCCTTTGGTGCCACCTTTCTAGGCGCAGGTCCAGCCTTTAAAACTCCACGTTTGAGCATTCGGGGGGGGGTTGTCCCTGCACTTTGCCCACTTAAACCTGTGTTTTGCTGCTGAATCAGAGCAAAGAGCAATCAGGTTTTCCGTGGGCTGCCGTTAACTCAAATTAGGCGGTGAAATTCAGATTTTCCTGTGGAAAGCGCTGCCGCAACAACAGCAAAACTGCTTGGACATGAGGCTTTAAAGCCTGGACAGCACAGCGCAAAAGGAAGTCTGGATGAGGCCCCAGACTCTTATCCTGGAAGACACCAGGAGATCCATCTGGTCAGACCAGCCTCTGGCGCTGGTCAGACTCAGGGGTCAGCAATGAGGTGCATTTTAAATAAAAGGACACGTTCTACTCATGTAAAAACACGCTGATTCCCGGACCGTCCACTGGCAGGATTTAGAAGGCGATTGGGCCGGATCCGGCCCCTGGGCCTTAGTTTGCCTACCCATGGACTAGCTGAATACCTCTCCTAACACTCATCATCCCTGAAGCCTAATTGCAATGGGCCAAGATCGGCTTTCCTGTGCCTGCTGCAACCCTCACCAACCACAGTCAGCACAATGGGGGGGGGAGAGAGAGAGAAGAACCCCCCCCCCCACTGCCGCCCAGCCTTTTCCCCTCCATTCTGAATGTTCATAGGCTTTCTTCTTCCTCTTCTGTCTGTCTTCTTCAGAGCAGAAAAAAAATACGCAGCAGAGGTGTGGGTGTGGGACACCTACACATGTAAACATGGATGATTTATCTTTATAACTCTGCACTTGTTGGTTTGAGCTGGTTTGGATTTAAACACTTGTTGAACTCATTAGCAAAAACAGAGCTAAGGTTTTGTGTTTTTTTAATAGCTTTAGTTGAGCTAAGTTCATTTTAATTAACTGAGAGAAGAGATAAGGCCAATCATTTCGTGCAGCTAACAAATACATTGGTTAGATGCCTCAATGATGAAATTAAAAATGTTGGAGTGAATAAAGCAGCCTTATCTGACAAGTTGACAATAAGGGAAAGCTGCATTTAAGAATTTATAATGTGTGCTATATTGCTTAGAGTGTAGGACTAGGGCCTGGGAGACCAAGATTCAAATCCTCGGTAAGGCATGGTGCAGCTCCCTGGGTGACTTTGGGCCAGTCACTGCCTCTAGGCCCAACCGACCTCACAGGGTTGTGGTGAGGATTAAAGGAGGAGGGGGTGAAACATGTATATGCCACCTTGAGCTCCTTGGAGAAAAACATGGAATATAAATGCAATAAATGAATATATATAAGCAATATAGCTGGTCGCTAGGGATGGAAGGGTCAAGTTTGGTTCTGTCAGAGTCTCTTTTTTCCAATCTTAAATTTGGTTCTCCACATTTCTGCAATTTCAGAGTTATCCCCCCCACCACCACCGAAAAATAGCCCCCTGAAACTTCATCAGCATTTCAGTGCAAATTTGTCCTAATCAGCACATGTTTGTATGCAGCTTTGCATACAAACTAATGCACATATTTTTAAAAAACAATTCCTCCTAATATATTCACATTTGGTTTGTTCTGACAAATATATTTGTATGCAGACTTCCCCCTAATTTGTGTGTTTTCATAAATGTTTTTTGGCTGGAGAACTGCATTGCAAAATGTGGAAAAGTGCAAATTCCAAAAGTTAGCTGTGTTTTGGTCCTCTTTTTTAAAAGTGTGGATTTAAACATTAAGTGCTGCAACTTTCTCCTCCCTGGTCCCCCCTCCCTGAAATGTGGCAAGGTGGGTTTTACCTGCAGCTGGTGACTCTCTTGCCACGACCAGGCCGCTCCTGATGCTCATCAGCTCTGCTTTGTCATATCCAGGGAGTGAGGATGGCGATGCAAGAAACCCAGCAGCTGCCTCAGCTTGCCCCGGCACCTTCCGCTGTGATCCTGGGTGAGATGATGAATGAACACTTTGGCCCCATGCCTGTCAAGGCCCCCATCACCCGAATGAAGAAGAAGTCCTCTGGTGTCTACCTTCCCACGGTGAACCAGGATCAGGTCCTGGGAAGGAGGCAAGCAGCGAACGCTAAAGAGAGAGAGAGGGTAAGCAGACACAGAGTCTGAGGTTTGAGAGTGAGCCCTGTTGAACACACAATAGAATTTAATTCCAAGGAGATGTCCACTGTATGAAGCCACAAGAGTTTCTGACCTCCTAGTTACAGAATAATAGGATAGTAGAGTTGTGCCATCTAGTCCAGGCTCCTGCAATGCAAGAATCCTGCCCAAAGCTGTCCCCAGGTGGGCTCAAACCACCAACCTTCTGGTTAACCCATTGTACCACCGGCAGGAATCTCAACTAAAGCATCCATGACAGGTGGCCATCCAACCTCTGCTTAAAAACCACCAATGAAGGAGAGTCCACTGACCTTCCAAGGAGGTCCATTCCACTGTCAAAGAGCCTCTTTCCCTCAGAAAATTCTTCCTAACGTTTTGCCGGAATCTCCTTCCTTGCCATTTGAATCCATTGGTTCAGTCCTACTCTCTGGAGGAAGAAACAAGCTTGCCCCTCAGATATTTGAAGGTGGCTCTCATAAATGAAAACATCTGCCAGTTTTACAGGGGCTGGATGAACTGGTGGAAGGAGGAGCCTGGGGAAGTGGGGTTGACTCTGAAGGGAAACACCTGCCAGCTGACAGCCTTCCCCATTCTGGCCTTCCAGACGTCTTGGACTACAGCTTCTATCAGCACCAGCCAGCCTGGTCATACGAAGCTGCGGCTGATGGAAACATGTCAGTTCTGGCTGGGGCTTATGGGAGTTGTATTCCCAGACACCAGGAAAGCAGCCAGTTGGGAAAAGGCTGTCCAGAACATTATGCTAAGAAAATCCTGGTCATGACAAGCATAAGGAAATCTGCTAATGATTGCAAAATACTTCCTGCTCTCTGGTCTTTTCTTTAGTTTTGTTCAAGCAATTGGTGGGGTAACAATGAGAAACACACTTTAGCCTCTGAGGTGGTCAAAGGCTGAGTCAGAGTTTGATGTGAATGTGCTGGTACAAGCAAATGCCAATTTCAGGAATTACTGGATCCTGGGGGCAGATTTTCAATATTTACTCCAAGTACATGGCAAAAGCCATTCTTCAGTGTTAAATTGTGGAAATGATGATGACATTGGGCTCAAAATGCCAGAAAATTGGGGAAGTGCCCAAATTTTCTGACTTTTCCCACTAGCCTCCCCAAAGATTAAGAACTACCGGTAAATGTCAACATTTGCCATACCCCAGATAGATGGTCATGGAAGCCTTGCAAGCTGTATGGAGTGGTCATTGCATTTTGCAAGTTGATTCCTTGGGGCTTGGTAGAGAAAGAGATGTTCTTTTTCTGTACCCAGATGGCCATTCCTCAGTTGCCACCAGCCAACGCTTCGTGGAATATTTTGTCTTCTGGGGGAAGCACTGTTTCCTTCTGCCAATTCCTCCAGGAAAGCTGTCAGGACACAGCAATAAAAAAGCTTTTATGCTGTTAGAGAGCATTCTTATCAGGAAATCAGCCATTGCTAACTGTTTACTCTAGATAGCTTGGGTAAACCTTGAGGAGGTTAGTTCGGCAACCTGGTTGCATCAGACTTTGGCAGAAGGCAAATGGCAATAGTTAGTTGAAGGGAGGCTGGAAGAGGCTCATAATGTCATACTCATTCCACTTCTGTCTCTGGCAGGTATTTGTGTTGTGTCAAAAATTAAAGACAAAAACAAGGCAAAATCTATTTGATTAAAGACAAAAACGTGCAAAGAGTTGTTTTAAACTGTGTTTTAATTGTTGTAACTGTTCTGGGGCCTTAGAGTGAATAGCAGGTAATTAGGATAATAGAATTGTAGAGTTGGAGGGGATTCCAAGGGTCATCTATTCCAACCCCCTGCAATGCAGGAATCACAGCTAAATAATCCTAGACAGGTGGCCATCCGACCTCTATTTAAAAACATCAAATGGAGGCACCACCTTCCACTCTCGAACAGCTCTTACCATCAGAAAGTTATTCCTAATAATAACCATAGTAATGTGAAGTGAGACCTCTCCCAAACCACTTTCCTCTCCCTTAAAAACTCTGCTGTCTTAAGTGTTGTTTGACATCCCCAAAGCTGCAGCAATTACAGCAACAGCAACAGGATTATTAAGCATATGGCAAAACTGGAGTTTGAATCTCTGTCCCTCTGCCCTCAGGCCAAATCTTGAAAGTAAACAGGGGTGTCTATTGTGGGCCTCCAGATGCTTTTGAGGCTCCATCTCTCATCACCCCTGACGGTTGGCCAAGTTGGGCTGGTGCTGATGGAAGTCAGCCCAGCATCTGGAGAGCCACAGGTTAGCCACCCCAGTATCATCTCCAATTAGCAGGCAGCCAAAGTGAAGAAAATGAGTCATAATTTGGTTTCATGAACAGGTTAGTAAAAATGCACATCTGGAAGGACAGGTGATGGGAGGGAGGGGGAGCCCTTCCCAACTGCTCATCACAGGATGAGTGCAAAGGAAGGAAAAGTTTCTCCGGCTTGAAGGGCTCAGGAGACACTAATCTCTCGGCTTTAATTGCTTGCTTTTAAAAAACAACAACCCCACACACAGATAAAGAACTTGAACAGTTGCTTTTCCAAGCTCAAAGCTATCGTGCCACTGATTCCGAAGGACCGGAAGCCCAGCAAAGTTGATATGCTTAAAGCCACTGCTGAATACATTCGCCTGTTGCGCTCAGTTTTGGAAGAAACTGGAGGGTGTGAGGTAGGAGCAAAACAAACTTTGCAACCCCCCCACCCTTCCCGAACTTCCTGTGATCCTCATTTGAGGCCCTTCTTCAAGGGTCTGGAGGGTGGCAACACGAGAACAAGCCTTTTCTGCGGTGACTCCCCATTTGCGGAATGCTCTCCCCAGGGAGACTCACCCGGCACCATCATTTTATATCTTTAGGCGCCAAGCGAAAACTTTTCTCTGTAACCCAGGCCTTTGGCCTTTAACGATCTGTGGCCTTTTAGAAATGGGTGAGGTGTTTTAAAAACGTTTCTTTCCCCCCTTGGTTTTAATGTATCTGTGTGGGGTGGGTAGGTTTCCTTGGGCCAGGTAAAGCAACAAAGAACCTTGCCACACGGTGCGGTCTGCTGAAGAACCTCCTGAGTTGCAAAACCCTGTGCTGTGCGGGTTCCAGGGCATCCCCTGGAATGCACCTGTGGAGCTTGGGCCCTGCTCACTGGGACACCTGTGGCACTTGAACTGCAGCTGCTTCCAAGCAGGTTACTGCAACACTGTCCTTCCCTGGAAAGCTACAAGCAGAATTGCAACTGACTTCCCCCAATGTGGGGTGATTGATTTGGGCTGGTGGAGGGTATACATCACACTACCTTTTGCCTAAATAAGTGGGTAGGGAAGGTATCTTCCCCACCCCACCCCCATCATTAATTTTTCCTTGAAATAAATAATTGAATTTGCACTAAAGCACTTATGAGGCAATAGCAAACTTTAGCCATAACTGGAATTGTACAGCGAATACATTACATTCACTGTGTTTATTATTCATCTATTTAATACTTTAATATCCCACCTGAGTTCAAAGTGACAGAGATGGTTCTCCCCCTCCTCATTTAATCCCTACAAAAAGCCAGTTAATGCTCTGCCCATGAAATCATGTCGGCTCTTTCCCAAGCACCCCTTCCTTTGCAATTTTTCGTATGTATGTAGTCATCCAAGCTGTCTCACTACTGATCTGTTTTCCTTTCTGCTTCCACAAGCTGAAAGATCCAGCTGCTCACGGTCCTTCTGGGCCCTCTTCAGTGCCAGCACCACTAGAAAAGTGCTCGCCAGCCAGTCCCAGGCCCCAGAGACCCAACAACTGCATCAAGATGGAAAATGGGATGGAAGTGGTGTGGGCAAGCCCAGTGGTGCAGAGCCCCATGTGGGCCTGGGAGGAAACACTTATTCCTACCTATGTGGGGATTTTGGAACTTCACACAACCGGATAGCAGGTTAGGTTTTCTCCAGGGCTTGGTTTTACCTTTTACCTTTTCAGTGGTTCCCAAAGTTCGTTATGCCGCCCTCTGTGGGGCTGTGGGATTCAGGGGGGGGGGCACTAAGAGGCAAGGGGGCAGCAGGGGGCGCTGGAGATGTAAATAACTTTGAAAGGCTAGTACTGCTGGATCAAATGCACAAATTTTGTGGAACTGGCTAAGCTAAACGGTTTTAATTGGATTTTGAATAAATGTGCAATTAATTGTTACTGTTTCGACTTTTATTGTGTTCAGCACCTGCTAAAAACATTCTTGTTTAGGCAAGATGCTACCCAGATGCTTATAAATGCCAATGTGAATTTTAATCTGTTTTTGTATTTTAAATTTTTGTATGCTTTAAAGTATTGTAAATGTTTCTTGGTTTTATCATTTTTTTCGTTTTTGTAAACTGCTTTGAGGTTGTTTGTTTGTTTGTTTGTTTTTACAAGCAAGTGGTGTATAAGTTTCATGAAATAAAACAAACAAATAAATAAGATAAATAGTAGCTCATGCACTTACCCGGGTAATACTATGCCCCCCCCCCCCAGAGGCAGTAGTGCCCAATTTGGAAACAACTGGTTTAAGATTATACCTTTACCTCCTGTTTTCATTTCATTCCAGTTTAATCCTTATCCTATTCTGCATGCTGCCTTCAAGATGCAGGATGGAAAATCAAGAGCGCAGGACTGGAATCAATCAGCAAAGACGCAGCTGCACTTCCACACCTGCGGACAATTTGTCTTTCAGAGCCTCCTTTGGTGCAGAGGGAGGAACAGCTCTTCAAGACGCAGCACTTACAGAAAGGAACCCAAACCAGGGGTTCTTGTTTGATGAGTTTTCATTTGTTCTGTTTAAAATTAAATTAAATCTGCCACAATTATGACTCATGCTTTGCATCTTTGCAGTCTAGTCTTTGGACCAAAATTCGTTGTGGGGAGCAAAGAGCTTCACAGGGTAACTGAAAGCTTCCCCTAAATATGGGAGGGTGTTCTTGGGAAGGTTCAGTGCAAGAGAGAAGCCAAAGCAGGGGGTTTTGTTTGTTTTTTGCTCCATGGACCTGATCCTTATTAGGGCAAGCCTGGTGAGCTATTTGACAGCGGAACACACTACCTCAGAAGGCAGTGGAGGTTTCTGAACCTCACTGGAAGTTTTTAAGCAGATGTTGGATGACTGTTGTCTTCAGCTGAGATTCCCCCATTGCAGGAGGTTCAACTAGATGACCCTTTGGGTCCCTTCCAATTGGGTCTACAATTCTATGATTCTGAGGTATGTACGTATGGCAATTTAAAGTGGATCCAATGAACCCCAGCCAGAGGGGTGTGTGTGTGTGTGTGTTTGCATCATCCTCATCTAAATGGCAGCCCATACTTTCTTCCCCATTTAGTTTACCTTTTCCTCGTTCTGCAGATGATGTGATAAGGGGAAATCGTGTTCCTTGGGCAAGCAGATTGGGTGGCCAGGTTTGGGGGGGGGGCTTTATGTGTGTTGGGAAGTTTTGCTGTGCGCCGTCTAGCTCCATGCCCTTCTCTTCTATTTTTGCATCACCTGAGCACAACCAAACCATTTTGTTTCCATCAGCCCCCAAAAGAAAGGATGCACCATGCTTACTCCTGGCATGTGCAGAGAAAGGCACATTTGCTGTAATTTATTTTCACTCTTAAAGCAGTAGTTTTGTACAGAACTGCTCTTCTGCAAAACTGCAGTGGTCAAAAAGAAAAATGGCCTTTGCAGGAAAGGTGGGGAAAGAAAAACAGTCTCCATGTTTTGTGTCCCTGGGTTGTGTATGATTAGAATCATGGAATTGTAGAGTTGGAAGAGACCCAGAGGGCCATTTGTCCAACCCCTTATGAGTGTGTGTGAAACGTACTGCTTATGCCCATCTCCGCAGCAGCTGTTTGCGCCAACATGGCAGCAGTGCTGCTTCTGCAGGAGCTCTCAATGTCAGCAGCTGTGGTCAGCGAGGCACTTGGTGCATGGGGCAGGGAGAGAAGCAGCAGCCGTGGCCTCCACCAGCGGCTTTGGACCCAGGTCACTGAACACTTCCACATGGCGGCTGGCACAGGACCAAGCTCACGACACCCAACTCATCACAGTTGATGAAAAATTAGACTTTTCACCTTTAACAGGTGTTATGTACTGAGTTGAATAGGATCCAAACTGCAGCAGTCTTACTGGTCCTAGAACAATAGGATCCAAAAGGCAGCAGTCTGATTGGTCCTAGAACAATAGAATCCAAAAGGCAGCAGTCTGATTGGTCCTAGAACAATGCAGCACTATGATTGGTTGGCAGGAACCACCCAGTCATGCTCCTGATAGAAGTGAATCCACAACCTGATTGGCTTACAGTAGAATTCCGGAATTAGCCAATCATGTGCAGCCCATTGTGTAAATAATGTATATAAAGCAGATACTTTGAGGGGACATTCATTCATTCCTCCTCACCACTATGAGCTGAATAAAGAGCATGAAATCACTTTGCGACTCGGAGTATATTTCACTGGCGACGAAGGTGGGATCCCGCTGAGCTGACTGCCACACATAGCACCGCAGCACCGCCACCTGCCGCACCGCTGCCTCGCACCATGTATCCAGGCTTCAGCTCCGGGACACAAGGAACTCAGAATGGCAACCAACAGCAGCTTCTCGCCGTTCAACCCAGCATCCGGAGACTGGGAAGCGTACGCCTCCCATTTCACCTTCCTCCTAGAAGCCAAAGGGGTCACCGACGAAGAAGACGCCAAGAAGAGGGAGATATTCTTCAGCGTCTGCGGAGAGGAGACGTTTGAAATCGCCCGGGCTCTCCTTGCGCTTGAAGACGTCGCTACTGTTCCATACAAAACAATAATGGAACAGCTGAAGGGGCACTTTTTGCCGCAGCCCTCAGTGGTGGCTCGTCGAAATGCCTTCTACGCAAAGCGGCAAGCCCCTGGGGAAACCATAACTGGGTTTGTGACCTCTCTCCGCCAAGCCGCCCGGTTCTGAACTTCTCAGAGCTGGAGAACATGCTTCGTGACCGCCTCGTCGGTGGCCTGAAGGATGAGAAGCTGCAACGACGCCTCTACGCTAAGAAGGACCTAACGTTCCATGTCGCTCTGGAGGAGGCCCTGGCAACGGAAGCTGCCGAGAGGTCGACGCAAGAGGCACGGCCGAGCCTGCCATCCCAACCGAGGGTCCACCACGAAGACCTCACCGACGACTCAGGATCCGACAGGGAGGAGGTGCACCGAGTACAGCAGCGCACTTAAGCAGCCCATATACCACATCTGCCTCGACGAGAAGGAGGGAACTGCGCAAGCTGCGGGGAGAGTCACGAGAGGAGGACCTGCCGTTTCCTCAACGCAGAGTGCAGGCAGTGCAGAAAATCGGGACACATCGCCCAGGTGTGTTGGGCTCGGCCCACCCGACGTCAGGCATCAGATGACCAATCCAAGAGCCCCAGGTCCCGGGGCCCAACGCACCAAGGCAACTCGACGGAGCTCATGGGCTTCCAGGTATACCAATTGCCCCACCCCAACGTAGAGAAAATTTATATAGAGGTACAGATAGAGGGGGCCCCATGCCGCATGGAGCTTGACACGGGTTCAACTCTATCCATAATCTCGGCAAGGACCTTAAAGAAACTGTCCTACTGGGGGTCCCAAACTCAGGCCGGCCCCATTCACCCTCCGGGACTTCCAGAAACATAAGGTCCCCACAATGGGGGTGAGGACCTTCAGGGTGCAATACCGAGGGCGGACGCGGCAACTGGACTTGCTTGTGGTCAAGGGCCCCTACATTAGCTTACTGGGATTGGCATGGTTTGGACTACTGGGGCTAGCCATCACCGGGGTGAACCACACTACCTTACAAGTGGACATGGACGCCATATGCAAGGAATTTCCAGGGGTTTTCGATGGGAAATTGGGACAGTATATGCCCCCCCATTGCTCTGCAGCTTGACCCCGCAGTACGACCGGTCAGGCTCAAGGCCCGCCGGGTCCTGTTCGCCCTGAAACCCCATATAGACGAGGAATTGGACCGGCTCGTGGAGCAAGGAGTGCTGGAGCCGGTGCCTAATGCCCCCTGGGAAACCCCAATCGTCACACCCGTCAAGCCTAATGGTTCGGTCCGCATCTGCACAGACTACAAATGTACCATAAAGAAGGCCCTCACGGCCCATGCATACCCAGTGCCAGTGGTCAGCCATGTCCTTGCCACCCTGGCTGGGTCAAAAAATTTTGGCAAACTGGACTTGGCCCAAGCATATCAACAGCTGCCAGTAGATGAGGCCACAGCAGAGGCACAGACAATTGTGATGCACAGAGGAGCGTTCAGGGTAAAGCAGCTGCAATTCGGTGTCAGTGTGGCACCAGGCATATTCCAGAATCTAATGGACTCGCTCCTTAAAGGGATTCCTGGCGTCACCCCCTTCTTCGATGATGTGTTGATTGCTGGGCCCACACCAGAGGAGTTTGAGGACCGCCTCCACACCGTTCTGCACCATTTCCAGACGGCAGGTCTCAAGGTGAAGCGGGAAAAATGTCTATTAGGAGTGCCTCAGGTGGACTGTCTGGGATTTATGGTGGACGCAGAAGGGGTCCACCCAACTGGGGACAAGGTACGGGCCATTTGTGATGCCCCAGCGCCCAAGAGCAAAACTGAACTCCGGGCCTTCTTGGGACTATTGAACTTTTACCATTCCTTCCTTCCCCACAAGGTGGCGGTAGCGGAGCCACTACACAGACTCCTGGACAAGCGGGCCCCTTGAGTGTGGGGCCAGCGCCAGGAGGCCACATTCCAGGCAGTCAAGGACTTGCTTGTCTCAAACTTGGTCTTGGCACACTTCGACGAGAAGCTGCCGGTGGTGCTAGCATGCGACGCCTCGCCCTATGGCATCGGCGCTGTCCTGGGACACCAACTCCCGGATGGAAGAGAGGTACCGGTGGCATACTTTTCCCAGATACTCAACGCAACCGAGCGGAACTACTCACAAATCAACAAGGAGGGTCTGGCAATCGTGAAGGGAGTAAAAAAAATCCATGATTTCTTGTACGGGCGGCCCTTCACCGTGGTGACTGACCACAAGCCGTTGTTTGGCTTGTTTGCCCCCGAAAAGCAGCCCCCCCCAAGTGCTGTCTCCTCGCGTTCTCAGGTAGTTAATTTTCCTTGCCAGCTACCAGTATGCACTGATTCACCGCCCTGGGAAGGCGATGGGCCATGCGGACACCCTCAGCAGGCTACCACTACCGGAAACAGGCCCCGACCCAGCACCTGCACAAGAGGTTATGAGCCTGGAGCTGCTTCCCGACTGCCCCATTCAGGCACAAGAAGTTGCACACCATTCCAAGAAAGATAGGGTCATCTCCCGGGTCCTGGACTGGGTGTGGAGGGGATGGCCCAGCAGCAGCCCCGGGCCAGAATTTGCTGGCTACACAACCCGCAAACATGAACTGTCGGCCCACAAGGGGTGCCTGTTATGGGGAAGCAGGGTCATTGTTCCCCAGCCCCTCCGCAAAAGGGTCCTCACAGCCCTACATGAGACACACCCAGGGGTAGTAAGAATGAAGGCCCTTGCCAGGAGTTATGTGTGGTGGCCGGGGATCGATGGAGAGATAGAGGCCTGGGTCAAACACTGCCAGGCCTGCCAAGAATCCCGCCCAGATCCCCCAAGGGCCCCAGTCCAGTCCTGGGAGTCCGCCCGAGCACCATGGTCACGCCTGCATGTGGACTTCGCTGGCCCCTTTCAGGGGAAAACATTCTTCATAGTGGTGGACTCCTACACCAAATGGCTGGAAGTCGCACTGGTACCGTCCACTTCTACGTCCGCAGCCATCTGGGTACTACGCAGGCTGTTTGCAACCCACGGGCTCCCTGACACTCTCGTCTCAGACAACGGGACTGCATTTACATCAGGAGAATTCCAAACCTTCACAGCGCAGAATGCCATCTGCCACATCCGTTCGGCGCCATTCCACCCTGCCACCAATGGCCAAGCAGAACGCATGGTGCGGACCACCAAGGACACCCTTCGCCGCATGACGCAAGGGGATTGGGAGTACCGCCTTGCCACATTCCTTCTAGCACAGCACAGCACCCCCAGCTCAACGACCGGCCGGAGCCCCGCTGAACTACTAATGGGTCGGCGCCTTGCAATCAGATTGGACCGCCTTCACCCCAATAGAGCTCAGGATGAGGTAGTGGTGGGGGAAGGCAGGAACCCCCGGACCTTCGAGGCCCAGGACCCAGTGTACGCAAAGAATTTTGGGGCAGGCCCTGCATGGGTACCCGCCACAGTCACCAGGGTCACTGGCCCCGTGTCGTACGAGGTGCTAACAGATGGGCAATGCTGGCGCCGCCACTGCGACCAGATACGGCGACGATTCCCGGGAGAAAACCAGGAGGAGGAGGACAGGTCAGAGGAGTCCCAAGGGAACAGTGGGGCAGTGAGGCCCATAGAGCAGGAGGGGCCAGCAGGAGAGGCAGAATCAGTAAATACAGAGAGGACCCGTGAGGCCGAAAGGACACCGGAACCAGAACCACGACTGAGCGAGCCGGTTGCGCCAGACCAAACTGCCCCATCACAGCCAGCATCCTTGGAACACGAGCCAGAACCTGAACCCCGGACCAGGGAACACCCCAGGCCGCAACGCACACGTAGGCCACCGGCGTACCTTGAGGACTATGAATGCGACCTCCCGGGCAGGACTGGAACTTAGAGGGGAGGGGTGTTATGTACTGAGTTGAATAGGATCCAAACTGCAGCAGTGTTATTTGTCCTAGAACAATAGGATCCAAAAGGCAGCAGTCTGATTGGTCCTAGAACAATGCAGCACTATGATTGGTTGGCAGGAACCACCACCCAATCATGCTCCAGATAGAAGTGAATCCACAACCTGATTGGCTTACAGTAGAATTCCGGAATTAGCCAATCATGTGCAGCCCATTGTGTAAATAATGTATATAAAACAGATACTTTGAGGGGACATTCATTCATTCCTCCTCACCACTATGAGCTGAATAAAGAGCATGAAATCACTTTGTGACTCTAAGTATATTTCAACAGGTATACCAGAGGAGCATATCATAACCAGAAAAGTTCGCTTTTTTGTTCCAGCCCGTGATACCATGCAAGCTGGTGTTAACAATACAAAAAAAGGAAGATAGAATTTGGCACAAGGGAGCACTGGGAAAACCCACTGATGGGCTGGGCATCTTCCGCGGATCCTCTGTCCAATGTGTTGATGACCTTTTTACGAAAGAAGCTGCTATAGCCTTTGCTGGGGGGGGGGGGGGGAGGAAATGGCTGGAGCTATGATGTTCAAGAGCAGAGGATTCCAAAACCTAAATCCAAGTCTTATGGTGCAAACTTTTCTTGGAACAAAAGAACAAGGGTGTACACAAAATAGGTTGACATTGGCTGTCTCTGCGTCTGACTGTGAATTAAGTCAGCTGTGCTGCATTTGTAGTCCATGTATAATACATCTCTTAATCTCCTAATAAATTTGACCTTTAAAAATAAAATAAAAAAGTACTGTTTGTTATTCTCTGGGCCACACTGTGGCTTTCTGTGTTGGGGGGCAGGGGGAAGGTCTGGAGATCAGAGACTCCCCTGCCTTGCCCTGTCCGGTCATTCTTTGCCCTGGAGAAGGCTCTCTGTTGGTTCTGAACTTGGCAGGGCTGGTGCGTCATATGAACATCATTTTAAATGCTGCTCTGTGCAATATCAGTAAATTGAAAAACATGATTTCAAAAATGAATTTTAAAATTGTCTGTTTTCCCTACCATGAAACATGCGTGAAGTTTTGGCTTTGGTAAAAGTTTGTTATTGAAATACTCTGTGAACAAAACCATTTATGAGAAAGGGGGAAAAACCAGGTGTGCATGCACAGGTAAACTAATCCTTGCATACCTGTCCATAATGGACGTCTAGTTCCTGTAACTTCCAGAGGGCAAAGAAGTACTAACTGAGGATGGGGGTGGGGGGGACAGACAACAACACATAGCATGAAGGCATCCCATCAAGCGCCACACACTAGTGTGGGAACATCAAGGCAGATTTCAATGGAAAGTCCTCAGAAGCAGAGAAATCAGAACTATGTGACACAGTTGTGCATTAGCCCCCTGGAGTGTGCACAGCCTCACACCCATACAGCAACAAGGAACACAACACACAGTGGGATAACAGACTGTCACAATTTGCATGTGGGATTCCATCACATACCAGCAAATTCAGGTTGCCCAATTAGCGCAGAGTTTTTTTGCCATTTTTTTCTGCTTCTTCCCCCTGCCCCAAAACTGTTTACAGGTGAAACGCGATGGGAGAAACGCCTTTCTGCATATTACCTGTCCAGTAAGTGCAATAACCAGCAGTTGGTACTTCTAGGAGGCTGGAGAAGAGACTCGCCATCATTGCCTTCTCCGACATTTGCCTTTTGCTGCTGTGTCAGCCTCCTCTGAAGAAAGGATATGGGAGCCAGCTGAACCGCATTTAAGCCAGGCTCCTTGGAGAGCGGCAAGACCAGAAACTTCATCGTTGGTTAACTCTTGTTTTGCTTTGTGGTTATGTACTTAAGCCGGGATGATTGGGGGGTTTTGTGGGTGTGTTTGTAACGTTGAATTTATAATGTGATTGCCAAATTGTTGATTTTTGTGATTTCTGAAATCACTGACTTGCTCTGCATTTTGTTTATTTGCATTTCTAGTGCTCTGCATTGTGATGTTTTGCATGTTTGCTGTAAGCCGCTCTGGGCGCAGCTCATTGTGGAAAAGCGGCATCCATCCGCACAGCAGAAAAACCCCGAATGAACGCTCAACAAAGAATCCGTGTCGTATAACCTCCCCGCGAACTCTAAGCATGCAATCCAGTTACTTACTTCCATCAAGGATCTCATCGGGCTGGGCGAGATCGTTTCACAAAAACGTGACCCCTGATCGGCAGAGCTGGTCCTTGCCTCTTCCCTCTCCCGCAGCCCCGCGTCCGAGGCTCCCGTCTCGCGGGCCACAGAGGGGCGCCCTGCTCCTCCCGCGCCAGCGCCAGCGCCAGATGCGCGCTACATTTCAAAGGCAGCATCTTCCCACATGCGCAACGAGGTCTGCTGATCGCCGCCGCAGCGCACCGACTCAGACCCTTGGGTCCCTCGACCCCGTGCTGCCCACACAGACTGGCAGCGGCGGCTCCCCGGGATCTTGGACGGGCGTTTCTCTCCCCGCCCTACGTGGGTTGCCAAGCAGGTGCCCTTCTCCTCTCGACTCCTGAGCAGCAGCCTACTCCTACTCCTAAGTAACGCCATTAAGAACAACTGCCGCGCAGCCATATCAAGCCCCTCCTAAGGGAGGCCAGCTCCATCGCCGGCTGCTGCTTCTCCTTCCAGCCCCTTAAAGGAGAGGGGCGCATCCTTCTGGCCCACCCGGCTGGGGGCCCTCCTGGTGCCAACGGCCCATTGCGTCACCGCTCCTCCCTGCAGCAGAAGAGGAGGCAGCGCGGCGGCTCGGGGGCCGAGGGACGCGGCGCCTCTGGCTGTGCGCGCAGCCGTCCGGAGGGGGGCGCTCGGGGCGCGGAGGGGAGCCGCCCTTTTGTCATCATCCGAAGCGGACGGGGCGAGGCGGGCAGGTTGCCTCCGCCGCCCGGTTGCTGGGTCTCGGGTCCCTTTTGGATGCTGCTGCTGCTGCCGCCGCCTCCCCCTGCCCGGCATCTTCCCCACCTCCCTGGGCGGATCTCTTTCTCCGCGGCGCGCAGAGCAGCGAAGGCGCCCAAGGAGACCAGGAGGAGGAGGAGGCGCGAGGCGCGGCGAGGGACAGATCCGGAGATCGCAGGATGGGCTCCTCCGGTGGGCTCCTTTGACTGGGAGGAGGAGGAGGAGAAGGGACCGCACTGCCGGGGAGGAAAGCGAATAACCGCCCCTGCAAGGAAGATGCGCTAAGCGGGTAAGGAGGAGGCAAACCTTTCGGATTTCATCCGCACCTTCGACAAGTCGGCTTTCCACTTTATTGTCTCTGCTTCTGTTGTTGTTTTTTTAAAGATATAGGTAAAACCAATTTGGTATGAATGTTTTGCACTGGTGAATTTGTGGGTCGAAAGGTGCCCCCCACCCCACCCCATCTTGCAGCAAAAAGGAAAACCCCAATGGGCTGGGGTTGCTGCTGCTGCTGCTGTTTTTCGTGGGCTGCTTGCTCCCTTCGCCAGCACGCGAGTGAATTCCGAAGAGCCCAGGCGGTGTTTCTTGAGCTGGAAGCGGGATATAGGTGGGGATGGGGGTGGAGGTTGCTCTCTTGCACGGTTTGCATAAACCAGATTGGCCTGTTTTTGCAACAATTTTAAACCGACCGTGGCCAAAAGCCCTGTATGCTACAACGCAGCAGCAGCCCATTGGACAGAATTGGCTGCTGGTCATCTTAAAGTGCGTGTGTGTGTGTGTGTGTGTGTGTGTGTGTACACAGGTGTATTCTGGATACATTGATCCCTAAAGATGAAAACCTTCTGATCTGGCTTTTCATGCCATGGAGATTCTCTGGTGTTTGATCTCTGGGGATTCCTCTGGTTTCCTAGGCAGCGGGTTCACACATAGATACTTAGCGACAGAGGTGGGTCTTAGCTCTGCACTTTGAAGTGACTGGAAAATGCTGGGAAGTGTCACTGTGGCAGCTGATTCTCTGGGCCGGATCCAGGGTTCTCTTTGTGTCTGTGAGGTTCTTTTCCTCCACCTTGTGTGCGGTTAGGAAGGAGGACGGGAGGGAGGACTCCTGAGCCACACTTAACCTGGGCTTGGTCTCATCCCTGCTGAATATTCATCTCTTTCTTTTGTTTTCTCACTGTCAAAGCAAGCTCCTCATCGTGAGGGCTGCTGCAGCCATGGCTCACCCAGTCTCCTCTTCCAGGAGGTCTCATGAGTCACAGCCCCTGCGAAATAAGCGGAACATGCTCAGTAGGTCTAAGGAGGAGAGAGTGTGTTGCAGCCCTGAGCTTCACTTTGAAAACAATCCTACTTCCTTTCCCAACTACCAGGTCTGTGGTTGCTCTAGGCGCTGCTGTTTATCAACCAGGGTCATCCGTATTTTTATTTATTTATGCATTTATTGCATTTATATCCCAACTTTTTCATCCAAATTGCTCAAGGTGGCATATGTCGTTCTCCCCCTCCTCATTTAATCCTCACAACAACCCTGTGAGGCAGTGACTGGCCCCCAAGGTCACCCGGTGAGGAGGGATTCGAACCCTGGCCTCCCAAGTCTTAGTCTGACACTCGAACCACCATTCTTCACTGGCTCTTGTCAGTGCTCAAACTACAGAATTCTGTGATGAGACCCCGTAGTTCCTCTTTCAGAATGCTTGGAGGTGGGGGCATCCTTTCACCCCCTCCCTGTTTTCACGAGAATCTTTCCAACCTCTTTCAACCTCTATGGCTCTGGGCCTGGATGAGGAGGAGTGTCTGATTTGTTGACTCAGGCGATGATCTGCTGGTGGGCCATGTTTGAATTACAGGGGAGCAGAGCGGGGTCCGGCTGTCTTCCTTAGCCATGGTTTTCAGAAGGTTGTGGGAGCAGCATGGTTTCACTCCAGTAGGAATGAGTCACAGATTGGGGCCCACGGATTGCAAGAACGATACCCTATTCTTTCGCATCTTCCCTGTAATTTGAGCATTGAACCTTCTCTTGGTATTTCACAGAGTAACAGAAGCAAAATGGTAGGAAAGGGGAGGCCTCTGCCCCAAAGAGCTTACAAGCTAAGTACTGGGGCTAATGGGAGTCAAAAACATCTGGTGGGCATGATGAGACATCAATAATGTAAAGCACTCATCCTGGCTTCCTGCCCAAAGAATCCTGGGAGCTAAGAGTGGTTAGGCGACACTTAGCAAACTATGCTTCCCAGGTTACATTATGGGGGAAGCCACTTCTCTTAGGGCAGATTCATAACATGCATTTAAAGCACAGGACTTCTAGGACTGGGTGATATGTCTCTATATTATCCGATTTTCGGTGTTTGCGTCTGTGCAGACACAATTTCCAGTGCTGCAGAAACGAGTCCGCGCACCGCACTGTGCCGGTTTAGTGCAGCATGCGGGGACTCGCCAAGCGAGCGACTCAGTTTGAGGGCGGCTCATGGGCCAGTTAAAGGACCCCCATGGGCCGCTTGTGGCCCATGCGCCTTAGGTTACCAACCCCTGGTTTATGCTATGCAAATATAATCATGCAGGAAAAACCGTGAAGCCACCAGTGCCTCTACATAGCTCCATCCTTATTTCAGACATCACTGAAAACCAGATATGACTTCCCACAAAGTATCCTGGGAACTGTAGTTTGTTAAGAATGCTGGGAATTGTATGTTTATGAGGGGGAACTACAGTTCCCAGTGTTATTTGGGGAAGTCATGTGCATTAAATCTATGTTGGGTATGCTTTAAATCTAGGCTGTGGCTTTGACCAGAGTCTGCTAAATACCTCTTCAAGCATGTCAATGTTTTATCAGGCTAAATTACTGTGGGTGGGCCTGATTTCCTTCACAGGGTGGAGGGAGTTAACCCTTTTTCTGCTTACTACCATCCCCCTTCCCCAACTCTGTTTGCGGCAGGAGGGAAGCCTCTGCTGGTGTCAATGGGCTCACTCTCCCTCGACTAAGAGCAGCATTAAGGAGAAAGTGCTCATTGCGGGTGTGGGATCAGAGGAAAGTGTTTGCTGCCTCTCCCTGCACGCTGCAGACCCAACCCAAACATACAGTGGTACCTCTGGTTGTGAACTTAATTTGTTCCGGAGGTCTGTTCTTAACCTGAAACCGTTCTTAACCTGAGGTACCACTTTAGCTAATGGGGCCTCCCGCTGCTGCCGCACCACCACTGCGCGATTTCTGTTCTCATCCTGAGGTAAAGTTCTTAACCTGAGGTACTACTTCCGGGTTAATGGAGTCTGTATCCCGAAGTGTTTGTAACCCAAGGTGTTTATAACCCAAGGTACCACTGTAGTGGGTTTGGGGTGGGAGTGAGGCACCTACAGCTGCTGCTTATAGTTGTAAAAAGAGACCCTGCTCTTGAACCATTAAGCATCATGTCACGTTTAGCTGCAAATTCTGACAGCGCAGGCAACTGGGAGTCAAAGGTAACCCGCAATGGAATGGGAGCCAATGCCCTTGCATGCACTATCCCTGCGCCTGTCTGTCTCTGTTAGGCATGAGGACTAAAAGGTGCGGGCAGCATCCCAGCGAGAGACGTTGGGTAGCCGGGTCTCCGGGTTTGACCTCAAGGGCCAGGTGTGGGGAAGAGGGGGTAGAACATTGCATCACGCAAGGAAAAGCCCTCGAACTGATGGAACATAGGAAGCTGCTTTAGGTGAGTCAGACCATTGGTTCATATTGTCTACACTGACCGGCAGCGGCTGTCCAGGGTTTCGAGCAAGGAATCTCTTCCAGCCCTACGTGGAGATGACAGCAGGGACTGAAGCGGGGATGTTCTGCATGTGCGGAAGATGCTACTGCCCTTTCCCTCAGCACTGTGTTGAATGCAACACCTTGTTGTGCTCCTTGCTGCCCAGGGCTCCTTTGGGAGGAAAGATGCGATAGAAGGGGGAGGGAGGGAGGGAGGGAGGGAGGGAGGGAGGGAGGGAGGGAGGAAGGAAGGAAGGAAGGAAGGAAGGAAGGAAGGAAGGAAGGAAGGAAGGAAGGAAGGACCAAACAGTGGTTAGAGAGGCAGGAACCGCTCAGTTAGATCGCTGAGGTGACAGAAGGGAAGCTTGCCCTTGTTTTCATCCATGAAAGGTCTGTTATCACCAACTTTTCAGTTTATTTCTTCTTTATTTCCTTATCTATTTCATAGCATTTATACGCTGCTTGATTGTTAAAAGAAAACCCTCAAAGTGGTATACAAAGAGAATAAAACAATAAAATTATCAATAAAAATCACCCTTTGAAACATTCAAAAGATAAGATCAGAAATAAACTAAAAACATACAGCAACATTTACATGTCTGGATAGACTTGTCTTTAAAAGCTGTTTTTAGCAGGCACTGAAAGGAGTACCGGGAGGACGCCTCTCTGATGTCAGTAGGCAGGGAGTTCCAGAGCGCAAGTGCTACCACAGCAAACGGGCCATGGACTTGCGCAAGCAATCTTCCTGGGAAAACTGTTGACATTGCAACTTCTCGGCCCCGGACACACTGACCAGATGCTTGGAAGCTGTGGCTGGATGGCTGCGTGGGAGCCGGTTGAAGTTAAATCCTTCAAAGACAGAGGTCCTTTGGCTAGGTCAGGATGACATGGGGTTGGGGGGGGCAACTCCCATCTCTTGCGGGGGCTCAATTAGTGCCAGCGCCTTCTGTCAAGAGCTTGGGTGTAACCTTTGATGGCTCCCTCTCCATGGAGGCGCAGGTTGCAGCCACAGCAAAGGTGACATTTTTCCATCTCCGCCGTATCAAGCAGTTGGTCCCTTACCTTTCTCGCCCTCATCTGGCCACAGTGATCCATGTGACGGTCACCTCCAGGCTTGATTATTATAACTCGCTCTACATGGGGCTGCCCTTGAAGCTGACCCAGAAACTCCAGCAGGTGCAGAATGCCGCTGCGAGGCTCCTTACGGGGTCCTTGTCGCAGGATCACATTCATCCAGTGCTTTTTTTAAGGTGCTGGTTTTGACCTTTAAAGCCCTATGCGGCCTAGGACCCATGTACCTACAGGACCGCCTCTCCTGGTATGCCCCGCGGAGGACCTTAAGGTCCACAAATAACACCACTTTGGAGGTCCCAAGCCGCAAGGTGGTTAGATTGGTTTCAACTAGGGCCAGGGCCTTTTCAGCAGTGGCCCCGACTTGGTGGAATGCTCTGTCACAAGAAACCAGGGCCCTGCGGGACTTGACATCTTTCTGCATGGCCTGCAAGACAGAGCTGTTCTGCCTGGCCTTTGGTTTGGACTCAGTCTGACCCTTATGTTTTCCCTCCCCTTACGGTTTTGATTTATGGGCTACTATTAAAATGAGGCTGCATTTTAAATTGTATTTTAACCTGTTTTTTAGTAAATTGATTTTTGTTTGTTTGTTTCCCCCATTATGTTTTATTGTAATTTTATTAGTGTTAGCCACCCTGAGCCCAGCTCTGGCTGGGGAGGGTGGGGTAAAAATAAAAATTATTATTATTATTATTATTATTATTACTATTATTCACCCCTACGCTCTTAGTCAGAGGTGGATTTAGGGAAGTGCGACCAGTTCGGTCACACTGAGTGCGGATCCTCAGGGGCGCTGCAACTATGATGTGGAACGGAAGGCAAGAGGTGGGACGGTGCCAGATTTTGGTGTTGTACCACTGACTTGGTCTTCTTCTACCTGGTTTAATATTTCTCTTGAAATGGGCAAGAGCAGCCTACCCCAACCTGGTGCCCTTCAGATATTTCTGGACCACAATTCCCATCATCCTGTGCAGTGCTGGGGCTGATGGAAGCATGACAGTGCCGGCTGGAGCTGATGGGAGTTGCGGTCCAAGACATGGGGATCAGGGCAGGTTAGTTCCATTTTGCATCTGGTATGCGCAGGTGGTTGCTTAGACCATTTCCTCCTTTTATCTCCTTCCCCTTGTCACTTCTCCCTGAATAAATTGTGTGGCCGTCTTTGGAAGCTCTTCCTAATTGCAGGCACATCTCCTTGCTCTTGTAGGCTTTATGTTCCAACGCTCTACGTGGCTTAGAAAAAGCTACATCTCTGTTTCCATGGTTATGTTTGGTGTTAAATTCTGCCTCATCCAAGGATGCAGCAGACCGTTTCCAGAATTCTTGGATATTCCCTCTTGCTGCTGCTTTTGAGGCGAGGTTTCTATTTCTGTCAGATGCAGTTGCACAAGCGTTATGGTCAAATAACAGTAAGAGAACAAACTAGAGGTGGATGAACCCTCCGAGACTCTACTCGGAATGGATTGGGATTGAAGGGGCAGGCATTCCATGGGGAATCCCGGGGGGGGGGGATGACCCCAAATCAATGCAATGATTTGGAAAGGTGCCATCGAGCCACTTCTTCCTCTTCCTCCTCACCGGAGGTTCAGGGTTAGCGATGGCAGCCATGAAAAGCTATTTTTAATTCCTTGTTCCTTCCTTCCCTTCTTCAGTCTAGAGCCACCTGAATACTAGCTCCATGTAAAATTAAACTTGAAATTAGCATTCTTTTCTGGGTGACTATTCCCAGGGAGCACATCTATTTATGTATTCAGCTTTCAAGGCATGCTAATATTAGGATGTGAACAGTTTTCAACACCTTTGCATTACTCCTTAGGCTATAGGCCTAGTCACTACATACTAGGGAGCCAGCCTCATTTAGCTCAATTGGACATTATTATAAATCAGCCTGCATAGGAGTGCATTGCTGGTGGCCCTGTTTGCTCTTATTGTAGCACCCTGCTTGTGGTTAACGCTTAGCTGGAATGAAATATTCAACGCAGCAACAGAGAAATTAAAATAATAATTTATTTGTCAGACAAATAAATGAGAGGCACAGTGGTATATGGTTACCAAGCTCTGGCCTGGCCTCCTGCCATCATGGCCAGCACTTATATTCCCTTAATCCAGCCCCCTTTGCTCCTCCTGTGGCTGCCTCTGTTCAATCAGCCTGGTTGAATTTCCTATTGGCTGATTGCTATAACCAATTCTAAAAGATACACCCATATCCTCCTGTCCTTATATGGAACACAAAGAGCTATATATTGTTACATCTATAAATGACAAATATGTAGTATTATATCTTACATGTGTCTCAACAAGGAATCTTAATTACCAGCTCACCTCTTGCCCTCCTTGCCCTATTGCCTTCTAAAACAAATGGTTAATCTTAAATTTTTATTTTAAACATATGTCAAGGATCTTGAGTTTCACATCAACATTGAAAGATCTCCTTTATTTGAAGGTTTCTAAACAAATGCCTGACAACTTATATATCAGGACTGCTTGGATGGCGTCTTCCTGTCTGGCAGGGGGCTAGGCTGGTGGCTGACTTAAATACAACTCTTACAACTATATGAAATAAGAATCTAGCATTTGTTAAATCCTTTGCATAATTACATTTAAGATAATATATTTAATACATAACATAGGTAGCCTTTTAAAAGGAATAAGGCCTTTGTAAAGTAGAAAAGGAACTCAGTAAAAAAGGAACACAGTAAAAAACCGCTTTAAAAGAAGCCTCTTCAGTTTAGACCCCCCCCCTTCTCCAGCCAGTTGCTTTGTTTTCCATGTGCTCTTGGCCTTTTGTCCTGTGGCTCAAGTTTAACGGTTTTATTTTACTATTTACTCATTCCTAATTATGTTTGGTCCATGTAACCTTGTTCTTAACCTGTAATTCCCTTTTTACGACTTTGAGAATTGTTTTCTGCTATAAATCAAGGGGGGGCCCTTGTCTAGGAGGAAAACATTGCCAAGGTTCTCTATAAACAGCTGGCCTTCTTGCCTGGCATGAAACATTTGAAAATCTAAGCCCATTTAATTTAGGAACCTGATCAAGATATAAGCCAATATATGCCTTGATTAAAAATGCAGTCTATATTCAGATGCCACATTATCATGCAACCATTGTTTACTGTGACAAGGACAGGCCATAGTAAGTTTCAGGTTTGCACAGTCCCACTTCCCTTTCCTCTTACTTGGGCTTCTGTTTTAATAGGAACCCTAAACGGTGGTTTATCATAACTGTGGTTTGTCAAAACAAGCCAGCTTCTTAGATTATGGTTGAAAAACAGCTTGTTTTAACAAGGCATATCTCAGGTTAACCTGAAATCTGTCAGGTTCAGACAAAACGGCAAACTGTGGTTAATCTAAAACAGAAGGCTGACCAGAGCAAGAGGGGGCGGCAGGGAGGCCTCAAGTCTGAGTCTCACTGCAGCTTGTCCACAGAAAACTAAACTATGGTTTAGTAACTACCTTTAGTGGGGGGAGCCTTTTATAGATTTATAATATATATATCCCACCTGGGCCTCCTGGAAGCTGTCAGCATGCAACAGTGGCCACATCCCGGGAACGGCTTCGATTGGCTGGCTAAACCAGGTAGCTGATGGGTCTCAAATCCCTGCTGAGTTAAGGGCTTCCCCTGCGTACAAAGTCAGGCTCTGGCAGATTGAGCAGACGAGACCAAGAGTGGGTCCAATGGTGAGGAGGGCAGTTTCTGCATGTGCTGTAGAGGGAAGTGAGGGGCAGGTGGGGCTTGTCCACCTGAGAAGGCAGCCAGTCTAGGAGAAGGAAGACTCCGATCCCGAATGTGCACCTCCTTGCAGGACATCTTTGGAAGACGAAAAGCCTAAGGAGTAAACCCTACACAAAGGGTTTTCTCAAGACAAATGGATGCCCAAATATTTAAATTTTGTGCATTGAATATGTTTTTTAAAATAAATATAAGGCAACATTCTAAACATTCACTTCCCTCTACAGCACATTCTATATAACATATGCTTGTTCTGCATTATTGTGCTTTTATGTGATCCTTAGATGAAGCCACTGCGCCGCTTGGACTTGCCGATTAGAAGGTCGGCGGTTCGAATCCCCGCGACGGGGTGAGCTCCCGTTGCTCGGTTCCTGCTCCTGCCAACCTAGCAGTTCGAAAGCACATCAAAGTGCAAGTAGATAAATAGGTACCACTCCGGCGGGAAGGTAAACAGAGTTTCCGTGCACTGCTCTGGTTTTGCCAGAAGCAGCTTAGTCATGCTGGCCACATGACCTGGAAAAACTGTCTGTGGAAGCAGACACACACCGGCTCTCTTGGCCAGTAAAGCGAGATGAGCGCCGCAACCCCAGAGTCGTTCACGACTGGACTAATTATTATTATTATTATTATTATTATTATTATTATTATTATTATTATTTATTTGTACCCCGCCCATCTGGCTGGGTTTCCCCAGCCACTCTGGGCGGCTTCCAACAAAGATGAAAAATACACTAAAATGTCACATATTAAAAACTTCCCTGAACAGGGCTGCCTTCAGATGTCTTCTGAATGTCTGGTAGTTGTTTATCGCTTTGACATCTGATGGGAGGGCATTCCACAGGGCGGGCGCCACTACCGAGAAGGCCCTCTGCCTGGTTCCCTGTAACTTGGCCTCTCGCAGTGAGGGAACCGCCAGAAGGCCCTCGGAGCTGGACCTCAGTGTCCAGGCAGAACGATGGGGGAGGAGACGCTGGGGGAGGAGACTTAACTGTCAGGGGTTCTTTTACCTTTGATGAAGGGCAGTATAGAAATGTAATTAATTAATTAATTAATTTAATTTTCTCCATTGATTTAGGGTGGCAGAAAATTTCCCAGTTCAATATTTGCCAAAAAAACTCACCATCCCTGGATGGCAGCTATTTGCCGCTAAGGCCACTGACTTCCTCTGGTGCTCTCAGACTCCAGCATCCTTTCCCAACAGGGTGCTCTCTCCCATCCGCCCCAGCACTGTATGGTCATGCTGGCTGAGGCAGCTGGGAGCCCAAAACACCCAGAGGGCACCAGCTTGGTTGGGGGAAGCTGGGCAACAGTGTCCCTTCTCGCCATTTCCTAGGTGAAAATGTTCAGGGTGGCTGTTTCCTCTGCCTGCAAGCCGGCACTGCCAGATGCTCCGTGCAACAGGACCCACGGCAAGCTTCTTCACCCCCCACCCCCACCCTGATTCACCATCTGCATTATGGACCCATGTATTGTTTTGTGCCTTGCTAGATGTTACTGGAGAGGCAAGAGGTTGCCGCGATCGGTGGAAGTCTGCCCATGGCTGCTGTAGTATCGATTTACATTCTGAGATCAGCTTGATTTATTAAACTGCAGGCAAATGCATCAAAAGTTGAGGTTTCTTTTTACTTGAGTCAAAAATGGTGCTGTCATTAGGGTCAAAATGCACGAAAGGGTGAGGGGTGGGTGGGTGGGTGGCTGGCTGGCTGGTTGGTAACCTGGAGAGTGGGTAGGAAAGAGACTGGCTTTATTTTATCTCTGTGGTGCATCCCAAAAAGAGATACTGGAGCAGTAGGGCCTGTTAAATTGTTCAGCTGTCAACTTCCAAAAATGAGGGGTGCCAAGAAATTGTAACATGACTTGGGAATTCAAAAGATATTTTGGTTAAATAATTATATACCGTATTTTTTGCACCATAACACTCACTTTTTTCCTCCTAAAAAGTAAGGGGAAATGTCTGTGCGTGTTATGGAGGGAATGCCTACGGGTGGCATGCCTACGGATTTTCCTCCTCTAAAAACTATGTGCCTGTTATGGTCGGGTGCGTGTTATAGAGCGAAAAATACGGGTAATTTGGTTTTGCTTGGTAAGTAGAATGTGTGTAAAATTGCACAGAAATCATTAAAAGTGTGTGCAGTTATATCATATATCATTTTATAATTTATTATTTATTTATTTAGCATTACGTGACACTTTCAGAAGGTACAATTATAAGTCTTCGGTTTTCCAAATCGGTTTTTTGTATTTTATCAGACATAGACTTAACAAGCTAAATGTTTTCCAGTCACCAAAATAATAGCAGATTTGAATATCTCACACCTAAAAACATATTTTTAAGACCCCTCACTAAAGAAATTTGCAAAAATTGTTTCACCCTCTAGCATGGCATGCCCTACTGGAACAGCCATTCCACCAGACTTTCTCAGTGGGAGAGATGGGAAACAGAAGACTCATTCGCTCAGCTTCACCAAAAGACCAGCTCCATCAGGCACCTCCTACCCCTGAATTGTGCCAGCCGGTCATTTTAAGAACTGTTTCAAGATTGGCGCCTGAGTTTGATTTCCTCCTCTTCCTTCCCTGTCCCTATTCCTTTGTGTGCCTGTTTCTTTTAGATTGCAAGCCTGTGGGCAGGGACCGTCTTGTTTTGATTGCTCCCATTTAAGCCACTCTGGAATTGACTGAAGAGCAGGGTACAAATGCTCTAAATAAATAATACTATAGGCAGCAATAAGAATAAATCAGTTCAGTTTGCATTTTAATTCCTAAGTCACCCTTTCTGAACCAATAAGCAATCTGGAACACTGTTAATCCTTAAAAATCTGCATTTTTCTTTCTTTGTGTGATGTGATTCTTCAGTGCAAAATGCTATTATTATTAGTGAACGTATCTTACAAAGCTACACTGCATTACGATCAAGGGCTTGCAGGAAAATGTGATTGCATGCAAAAATGCTCCTAGAAACGCAAGCGGGTTTTCATCCTGACTTTTTGCAAAGAAAAATGTGCAAATAGACGCTGAAAGAGGGCAAGTGGAACTTAGGGCTGGGGGAAATGAGAAACGGAGAAAGAACTGAAATGGACAGATTCACCCATCCTTGGCTGCCAGGCATCCAATATGCTCTAAGACAAGACAGGGAGGAAATGTGGGCCGCCTTCTGTACATGATGGAGAGGACATCAGTCTTTGTTTCAGTTAATCTGGTAGCTGTCGTGGATGCGAAAACTCTATTCGGGAATTTGCTCCGAGCCAAATCCACCGAGAAGCCTTTCTCTCTCTACTCCCGCATGATGTTTCATTGTGAAGGCACTCCTAGCACCATATCCCAGAATGCCTCCCAGCCCCAGGCAGAAGTGTCAATTATTCCTCTCGCGTTGGCTTCTGCTGCACAAAATCAGCAGCAGAGCTGCAAGAGAGCTTTCGCTCAGAGTTGCAAGGTGCACAGAGGTTTGTGTTGGGCCGGCTTTGCTGAGCCTCTTGGAGCTGAGCTCTGCCAGGCTGACCCTGCCATCCATGCTGACCTTGACCCACTGGCTATGACAGAGTCCTGTCGTCTCACTGCTTTCCCTTGGGGAAACCCGCTCAGAGCTCAGAGCAAACAGCGATTTGGGCTTCCTCCGGATAAGCTTTTGTTCTGATTTATTACTAAAGAGTGGTTTTCCCTTGGAAAGGAGCAGGACAAAGGGAAAAGGGCTCAGACCAGTGCTTTCCAGGCATGGTAGAAGCGGAAGTGTGGATGAGCACTCAGAGATCAAAGGAACCAGAAAGCATTGCCTGATGGATCCTGCTCAGGTTGTCTTGCCTGACGCTGGAGGCATGTGGATCTATGGGATGAGGGTGGTGGCCTCTTTGCTTGATCCTTGCCTATCCTGGCCAGTTAAAAAAGCAAGATTGGGACTGAGTGAGTGGACCTCTGAGGCAGTTAATCCCTCTTTGAGGGAAGGAGTTGTTCCTGACAGCCTGAAGAGGCCACTAGGAAAGTCGCACCTTTAGCAAGTCAAACTTGGTCTATCAGTACCCTTGTGCTAATTTTCCAATTTTGGACAAGGCATTGTTGTGGGCTGTGGCCTTCCAATGCCAGACGGTCTTGGGTGATGCTGATGGTTTAGATCTGTCTTAGTCTGATTTCAGGTAAGGCTTTGGGATGGAAAAGGCATCCTGGTTGGTGACTTATGATGGGAAATGGGCCATGGAGATGCTGCTCTCTCAGCGCTCCTGAAGCTCTTGGTGGCTGTTCGTACGACTGACTGTGGATTGTCTATCAGAGTTTGGCTTAAGGGATAGTGTTTTGAGATGAGTTGGCTAAGTTTGTTGTCTCAAATCACTGTCATTTGGAATTTATTATTCCTGTTGTGGTTCTTAATGGTGTTGGCCGCTTCACCGAAGAGCTGGATATCCAAAATTGTCTGATAGGGAACCTGTTCTCTTATGCCAGCAAAATGGGACTGTCTACTCAGAGAAGTGGAAGGGAACATACCCGAAACCAGCCCAACAAAGACTGGGCATGCTCAGCTACCATGCAATGCTAGCTGGGTGTGTGTGTGTCTGTGTGCGTACGTGTGTGTGTGTGTGTGTGTGTAAAAAGAAGGGGGCAACCTGGAAGAAGGCACATCTGGCTATACGACTGGAATGTTTCGAACTACATCTCCCATTAGCCCCAGCTTCTGTGGGAAAATGATTGCTTGTACATGAGAGCATGAGCAAAGTTCTTATTGTTACAGGGTGATCTCATAGCTAGAAGCATCCTTGGAGCATGAATAGCGCGTGAACAGCTCGTGCTGTCCTATATGATTGGCTAACGTGGCATGGCCTGATGCTCGTACGAAGGTCTTTATCTGCTGGCTAGAACAAATTGTTTGGCTTGTATTTTTTGTATCTTTTCTATTTCACACAATAAAAGCTGTGCTGCATTAGCCCTAGGAGCAGCCATATTTCGGAACCTATCATGGTGTGAGACTGATTTTTCTTTGGATGCCGAGCTGCAACTCGACAATTGGTGCCCCGTGTGACTGCCTTCGGACTTCACGTTGTTTTTCATTATTCAGCACTCACCTACACGTCGTTCATCCACGTAGTGGATCCCTGGTGAGTGCTCCCGTGTGACTGCCTGTTTTTCATTATTCAGCACTCACCAACACGTCGTTCATCCACGTAGTGGATCCCTGGTGAGTGCTCCCGTGTGTACAACGTTCAGCTCTCACCTCGCCCCGCAAGGGCTGCAGACGCGTCGTTCATCCACGTAGTGGATCCCCGGTGAGAGCTCCCGTGTGAATGTGATTCTGGACTACGTTACGGACTTATCAGCACTTATCTCCGCCCGGACAGGGCAAAAAGGCGCCTCCCTCATCCTCCTAAGGATCCCTCGGTAAGTGCTCCCTGCTCTTTTTGCAACTCTTGCAATCATGGGAAAGTCTCTCTCTGCACCACAGAAAAAATTTTTTAAAGACCTTAAATTCCTTTTGGCCAGTAACAACCTTGCTGTTCGGAAAGCTGACCTTAAGTCCCTTATAAAAGCCCTGGACACTCACTGCCCGTGGTTCCCCCAGGACGGAAATTGGGGGTTAGACGATTGGGAAAAAATTGGACACTTCTTTCAAAATCATCCTCAGATTGATGTAAAGGTTTTGCATGCCTGGGGTAACGTCTACAAAGCTATGTCGTGCTTAACTCCTTCAAACATTCTTCTGGCTGCTGCAACAGCTTCTTCAAACGCCCCCCCCCGGTTCCCGCTTTGCCTGCCTCAAACCTACCTCCTAAACCGCCGGACATTCTCTCTTCGGCTCCTCCTGTCACTCCCCTGCATTCTTCAAATTCTGCAGCACCCCCTGCTCTTCCACCTCCTCCGCCCAAGGCATTTGGCACCGCTTCTACCACTCCTCTCCAAGAAGAGACTCTTTGTACTACTGCTCCGTTGCTGCCTTTTGATTCTGAAACTCCAAATCACTTTCCTGTGATTGCTCCTGCACCCCCAGCCCCCGTCATGCTGACCCAAACCGATGTTCTCGATGGGCTGACGGGAGGAGGCAATTTTCTTACCATTGCCCAACAGTTGGCCCTTGATCCTATGTATTGGGCAGCCACCACAGCCTCAGCCCAAGAGACTCTGGCCTCTGTCCCTGATGACAAGACTGAGCGCAATGGCCTATTGGGGAGCATCAGACAGGGTCCTGCAAAGCCCTATGGACAATTTGTTGATCGCTTGTATAATACCTTCAAGCGGCAAGTTCAGGACCTGGCAGCACAAGAACTGATTGTACGCCAGCTTGCGTCTGCTAATGCAAATGAGGACTCTAAGCAAGCGCTGCGCCTTCTAATGGCAACATCAAATATAGCCATTGCTGATATGCTTAAAGCCTGCCAGTCAGTGGGCACTGCTAGCCACGGCCTGCTAGCCACGGCCTGGTCCTCCTCCGTGTCCCAAAATCCTGCAAAGGCTACAACCTGTTGGATTGACAGTGGCTAAGGAAAAAATCCAGCGGACTTTACCCATTACGTAAACTGGTGGATTTACAACAAATTCTTGGACAGCTGAATTGGATAAAGAGTTATTTGGACCTGCCCACATCCACTTTGCCTCCACTATTTTCTGCCCTTAAAGGACATAAGGATCCAGCAGACAAGATCACAATCACCTCTGCAATGGAAGAGGCTCTTCCACAGCTGTTCCAGTGTTTCCTGGCACGCTGAAAGGCCATCTTCATCCCTACTGCATTGGCCCCCCTTTTCCCTGGGAAGCCACTTCAACCACCAAACATCATTACAGTTTTGCTGCCTCCTAATAGCAACCATCCCATCTGTATCATCACGCTTCATTGGGCTTGGACTTTTGACTCAGCAGTACAAGGAGCAATACATCAGACCTATTTACAGCAAATGGGCTCCTGTATCTGCAGAAATGGTTGTGTGACTTCTTCTGGATTGTGATTTTAACATGCCAATAATCGAGCCATGAAATATCACACAGGTTGCTCGGAAGTGGCCATTGGACTAATTTACCATTCTCATCCTTATTGGCATCACTTGGATTTTACCCCCCAGATCAGATCTTTTTTTCTCCTCCCTCAGGAGTCCTGCCTTATGATGTGTTCCTCTGAGCATGTACAGAGGGCTGTCTTGGAACTATTGTGGACTCTTGGCAAGGGAGGGGGTGAGGGATTTCAGTGTGTTCCAGTTGTTTCATTCTTGTGCTTTGGCATGGTTCCCGGACAGAAAGCAACTTGCAATATGGTTTTTTAACACGGCCCACGAAGACAATGGGCTCTGTTCTCGACCTTGTTGCAATCTTTTTAGTTACAGCAAGTGGAATATGCTTGAAGCGAAATATGCTTGGCTAGTGCCTTTTTAGCTGCTGAGAAAAATGATTTTAAAAAGCTTCTCAAAGCTTTCAGCTTTTTTTGGTGATGGTATTCTAGTATTCCAGTAAATGCTTCATTTAAGATTAGCAATAATATGAAGGACAATCGTATAAGTTTATCACCTGTGTTTTGTTGCTTGCAAAAATAATGCCTTATTGTTTTCATTTTAATCACAATAGCAAAAAATTTTTAGGTCATTATCCATATTGTAATTGGACATATGAATACATTAATGGATCTTCTTGTTTTCTTAATGTTACTACCATGAGTGGCAGACCAAAGGTTTTAATTAATAATGTCACAACTTACATGACCTATGAACAACAAGCTGCGTGTAGAGACTTTTATGTTTGGTTCGACTGGATGCGAAAGAGCAGCAGAACTACATGTTTGCTTCAATCTGATTTATGGTTATTTTGTGGCACACATGCCTACAAAGAAATCCCCTCTGCCTTTTCTGGTACCTGCACGTTAGGCATAGTGGTACCCTTGGTGTATAAAATAGATAAGCTCCCAGCGGTCCGTTTGCGTAACAGAAGGGAAGTACAATCACCTATTTCTCAATATACAGGGACAGCCATTTCTAGGTCCCTTCTGCCTTCTTTAGGTGCAGCCATGAATTACCGTGATTTGCATAAATTGGCAAATTGGACAGAAAATTTGTTTAATTCCACCATTTTGGCTTTAAAAATGATTAACAAAGAAATATCAGAAATAAGAAATGTAGTTCTTCAACATCATTATGCTTTAGATGTGATCCTTGCTTCTAAAGGTGGAATTTGTGCCTTAATTCATTCTCATTGCTGCATGTATATAACTGATCAATCGACCAATATCTCTGCTACTATTGATCATATGGAACAAATGATAGCCCATAATCCTTTGAATCCACCTGAAAGTTTTGATCCATGGGAGTGGTTGTCTTCTTGGTTACCTAATGGATTATGGTTAAGAAAAATATTATTGATTGTAATTGCATGTATTGCTGGCTTCATTATGGTGTGTTGTTGCATTCAATGCATACCCTCTTTGATTTCCCAATGCACTGCATGGTGGTACCGACCATGGCCCACCACAGGGGTTACAAGAGGAATTTATGTTGCAAAGTGTAGACGCTTAGGCAATGAAGTGTACGATTTGGACTAATGGTCCCTCTTTTCCTCTAATAATATAAACAAGAAAAGGGGACATGTGGGAAAATGATTGCTTGTACATGAGAGCATGAGCAAAGTTCTTATTGTTACAGGGTGATCTCATAGCTAGAAGCATCCTTGGAGCATGAATAGCGCGTGAACAGCTCGTGCTGTCCTATATGATTGGCTAACGTGGCATGGCCTGATGCTCGTACGAAGGTCTTTATCTGCTGGCTAGAACAAATTGTTTGGCTTGTATTTTTTGTATCTTTTCTATTTCACACAATAAAAGCTGTGCTGCATTAGCCCTAGGAGCAGCCATATTTCGGAACCTATCATGGTGTGAGACTGATTTTTCTTTGGATGCCGAGCTGCAACTCGACAATTCCTGAAGCTCTTGGTGGCTTTTCGTACGACTGACTGTGGATTGTCTATCAGAGTTTGGCTTAAGGGATAGTGTTTTGAGATGAGTTGGCTAAGTTTGTTGTCTCAAATCACTGTCATTTGGAATTTATTATTCCTGTTGTGGTTCTTAATGGTGTTGGCCGCTTCACCGAAGAGCTGGATATCCAAAATTGTCTGATAGGGAACCTGTTCTCTTATGCCAGCAAAATGGGACTGTCTACTCAGAGAAGTGGAAGGGAACATACCCGAAACCAGCCCAACAAAGACTGGGCATGCTCAGCTACCATGCAATGCTAGCTGGGTGTGTGTGTGTCTGTGTGCGTGCGTGTGTGTGTGTGTGTGTGTGTGTGTAAAAAGAAGGGGGCAACCTGGAAGAAGGCACATCTGGCTATACGACTGGAATGTTTCGAACTACATCTCCCATTAGCCCCAGCTTCAAACAGCCTTGCAGGCGGAGGCTGGTGGGAGTTGCTGTCTAAACTGCCTGGAGGGCACCAGGCTGGGGGAGGCGGACTTATATTCCATAACAAATTAGCTGCTTTTTAAGGTGCTGCTGCAAGACTCTTTGTTGTTCTTAACTGAATCGCATGCATTTGGAACTTCTGACATTTTGTGTAGATAAAAGCAAAGATCACATGATTTTTTAAAAATGGGTTCAGGTAAGTGTCTGTGAATTGGGCATTAACTCTGTCCCCACCCCACCCCAACACAAACACACACACATGAGCAGAGAGCACAATGGTTCTCTGCAAGGTGACTTGGCTGCCTGCACTCAGGGGCAGTTTGAAATGACGGGTCAACTATCAATACTATATATCTCGCAAGCCATGTTCTCCCAAAACAGCCTCGTCTCCGGGCCCTTAAAATGTCATGTCTGTCTTCACCCTAAAACAGCAAATCCTTTCCTGGAAAAAAGGACCATCTCTTTCCTTTCTGGCACCAAATAGATTTCCCCCTTCAAAGAGAGCCTCCATATTCCTCATTTAATTTTTATTTTTTTTATCAATCAGGAGAGTACAAGAGAAAAGAGGCCTCCTGTTTTGCAAGATGAGAAGCCTTGTTCCCTCCCAATGAATCAACATTAGCAGTTAAGTGGATTAATATGGCTCTTTTGGCTGGTTTATGCCACGTTAGACCCGGGGATGGTGATAATTCATTCTGTTTCAGGCCAGCTCCTGGCAATTCTTTGATGGGCCAATATTTTTGTGTGGAAAATCACAGCAGGGAGGGTTTTTACAGTGACCAGGCCATGACTCCTCCACTTCCCTATCGATCCCCGCTGGCTTCCTCTCTCTCCCATCTGTTTGATTAGGTCACAAAATACATATCGATTTTTCTTCTTCTTTTATGTAACTGACATTTGAGAGATGATTCACAGCTCCATTAGAAAACTGTTGCATCCAAGGGCCAGAGGCCAGGTGAGGCCAAGATGCTTGGATGCCAGAAATGGGACCCTCCCCTCCAGCTGACTGGCTGTTGCAGGAAGGGTACTACTGGGCAGTGCTTTGATTGGTTGGTTGCATTTATATCCCACCTTTTTCTCCAAGGAGCTTAAGGCGGTACATGGTTCTCCTTCCTCTCATTTCATCCTCACAACAACCCTGTGAGATGTAGGTTAGGCCAAAAGGTACTGCGCTGCATCATGGCTCCTTGCGAATTTGAATCTTGGTCTCCCAAGTCCAACACTCCAACCAGTACAGCGCATTGGCTCTTTATTATAAATTCTTAAATGCACCTTTCCCTTATTGCCAACTTGTCAGGTCAGGCTGCTTATCTGACTGCCCTCCAGATAACAAGGCAGTCTTCTTCACCTTGTACACTCCAGATGCATTTTTGTATATTATTTCCACCAATGTATGCATTTATGGACACTTTCCCCCTGGTACAGGGGTGCCCAAACTTTTGTCAAAGAGGGCCAGATTTGATGAAGTGAACATGCGTGAGGGACAACCTTTTTTTTACGATTTTACTCCAAAGTTGTTGAGCTTTTTCTAGGAGTTGAGAGCTTTTAGGATTTGACACCAATACATAAACTGCCACGGGGGCCAGATAAAACCATAAAACCAGTGGGGGGCCAGATTAGGCCCCCAAAACGGACTTTAGACATGTCTGCCCTAGCATGTGGACTTTTATACACATTATTTGGTTGGAGAACTGCAACACAAGATTCAGAGGAAGGCTGTGTTTTGGTTTGCGTACTGCTCTGGGAAGTGTGGAAAGGGTAGTTTTGCCTTTTAAGTGTGAAGTTAATTAAATCTGAAGTTATGAACTGTGGAGTTTATTTAATTAGCCATGATTCCTGCATCACAGGGGTTGAACTAGATGACCCTTAGGGTCCCTTCCAGATCTACGGTTCTATGATTCTATGACTACAACTCCCAGCCAGAGCCAACACAGTAGTATGAATCCTGGGACTGATGGGAATTTTAATCCAAAGCATCTGGAAGGCTTATTATAGGGAACTCCCTTCGCCTTCAGCATCTGGAAAGTCTCTCCCCCCCCCCCCAAGATATTCAAAGGTTTGGGAGGAAGTATAGTGTCCTGCTGCCTCTTCTTTTAACAGCATTTCGCCTCTCTGGTTACATTAAAAGCTGCATCTTTCAGATCAATGGGATAATTCCATTTGGCCCCATCCATCACAGTGTGCTTAATAGAACCCAGCCCAGTTCATTTGCTCAGAATTATAGGCATATTCATGCTTAACCTTTTGCCCCGCTCTTTGCAGCACAGCTCTGCGCTTTAAAGCTTCATGTCTGAGCACCCTTTTTTTTATCCAGAGCTGTCTCCCCAAAAACTTGCTCTTTAAAGCTCAATCAGAGCAAACAGCTACTTTGGTGTTCCGCATATTGCCTTTTGCTCTGATTCAGCTTTCAAAAGCGGGTATTTAGTGTAGCAGCTTGACCCGAGACATGTTTACTTGGAAGTGAATTTTACATTGGGACTTACTCTGAAGTAAGAATGCATAGGGTGCATCTTTCAGTGCCTGAACGAGTGGCTAAGACTTCACCAGCTCAGCAATGAAGAACCTGGAAAAATCTGCATTTGTCTTTGTGGTATAATAACTTATACACTTTGTACACATAAATAGTGTGTTGGGTGTGTGTGACGGATCCAGAACACGGTTACGTCATCCAGGGGGACTTTGTTCAGCTTCAGACTCCTGATAAAGGGATGGGAGCAAACCAGACAGGTGTGCTTGTTTGTTTCCTACAGGTCTAAAGTCACAGCATGCAGCAATTGCTAAGTATCCTGTGCTGGTCCAAAGAGCAAAAACTGTTCTCCAAGACACCCCTGGTTCAAATGTCTCCTCGCCAATCAACTCTCTATGGCTTGACTATATGCAAGGAGATATCTAATGGCTTCAGAGTGCCATCTGCTCTGAGGGAAGGATGAGCTATTTGACCTTCCTTACAGGAATGGCACTAGGATTGTTGAAATTATTCACGTGAAGTGGTCTGAGGAGACTAAATGCCAAGAGTGGTGTAGTGCTTAGCCTGTTGGGCAAAGAGTGGGGAATCCGAGGTTCAAATTCTGTTCATTGGGGTGGATGCACCAATCACTATCACTCATCCTAACATACCTTACAGGGTTGTTGTGAGGATAAAATGGGAAGTGGTAGGACCATGCATGTGTGTGCCCACCCACCCCATCCTTGGAGGAAGAGTAGAATATGAATGTATAATATTATTAAGCAGCTTCCACCTGTTTCCCCCTCCATGCTGCGCTGGCACCCAGTCTGAGTCAGCAGTGGCTAGCTGGGGATCAAGCACGCAGCTGGCATGACTCAGCTAAGATGCCGTAGATGCAAATGCCACATTGACGAAGCAGCACAGCCAACCGTTTAACCTTCTCCTGAGATGTTCTTGTGCTTTTAAATGTAGCTCTGGCATTTCAATGCCTTGGCATTTCCCCAATGGACGGTTCCATCAGTCATGGCTGGCATATTGCTCAGCTCAGGACAAAAGCCTCCCACCCAGCAGAAAAGGAGATTGACAAGCTGGAAGGTGTGCAGAGCAAGGCGACCAAGAGGATCAAAGGTCTGAGAACCAAGCCTTAGGAACAGTTGAGGGATGTTTAGCCTAGAGAAGAGAAGACTGAGAGGTGGAAAAGAACTTTCTGGCAGCAAGAGCCATTTGACAATGGAACAGACTGTCTCAGAAGGTAGTGGACTGTCCTTCATTGAAGGTTTTTAAACAAGAGTTTGCAGTCCCTTCTCCTGCCAACCTAGCAGTTCAAAAGCACAAAGTGCAAGTAGATAAATAGGTACCGCTCCGGCAGGAAGATAAACAGCGTTTCTGTGCACTACTCTGGTTCGCCAGAAGCGGCTTAGTCATACTGGCCACATGACCCGGAAGCTGTACGCCGGCTCCCTCGGCCAATAAAGTGAGATGAGTGCCACAACCCCAGAGTCGTCCACGACTGGACCTAAGTGTCAGGGGTCCCTTTACCTTTACCTTTTTTTGCAGGGGTGGGCCTTGAGGTCTCAAATTTCAGTGGTGCCATGTGCCATGGCAAAATTTGGCACCCCCCTCCCTGCCTCTCCCCTTCCTTTCTACATTATAGTTGCAGTGCCCCTGAGGTTCGGCACCCAGTGCGACCAAACTGGTCACACTCCCCTAAATCTGCCTCGGAGTTTGTCTGGCTTCTACCATGAATTCCTTAACTCTACAATTTCATTATTCTATTTGCAGAGCCTGGCTACTTCTTCTTCTGATGCGCTCCCAAGGCTTTTCCCCAGCATCTTTGCATGACCCCACCCCGATCCACCTCCCTCAGACACAGGAGCTATCATTCATAGCAGGGAGCGCCTTCTCTGAGCCACAGCACCCTTAAGCACCACTTTAAAAGGGAGCCTTGTGCTCAGCTAGGGTTGCCATATGTCTGGTAAGGGCTCACAGCTTTAACATTCCAGCACATCTTGCTTGCCCATTATAGGTTCCTAGGAGGACCCCAAAATCATGGCTTTGGATGCAGCACAGAGCAAGAAAAGCCTCTGTGTCTCTTCCCAGCTTACAACCCCAGACTCTGGCGAAAGGCTGGTCTTCTTCTACCTGGCTATTCTTCTTTCCACCTCTAGGGCGATTCAGCCAGGGGCCCACCCACTTGTCTCTATGGCAACACACCTGTCCTTTGCCAGCTCTCTGTGGGTGCAAATGTGGGTGCTTACAGCCCCAGCTAGCCATAGTTTGTAGTCGAGGGAAACCAATCACAACAGATACTAAAGCACAGGCCTGTTTGGGGTCCATGGGCATCATCCAAACCAACCCCCAATCCTATCACAATATTTTCATTAGCTTCCAGACAGACAGTGGTGAATATATACCAGGCTTTCATGTTGGGCAACTTACACCTGCCAGCAGTGAAGCTTGAATGCCTTCCACATTAAATGCCCGATTCTTCTACCTCTGTGTCTTCTTCGGTTGTTCATCTGCTATGTTGAATTTGGTTTCTTGCAAAATGCCGCTGATCCAGTAGGAGAGATCTCTTTAGAGTCAGGCTGATGGTAGCACTTCCGGCACTTGGCTGGACCTGCTGAGCTGAAGCTGTCGGCCTCCTACTGGCACGAGGACCAGAGTTGGCATTTGCCACTGGGCAACTCTCTGACTAGCATGCAATCTGTAAATCAAGCCAAATGGTCAATGGCTATGGGAGGCCTGACCAGCCTGACAACAGCCAGCCCTTAGTTAAAGGTCAAGTTCCCATATTTATCCAGTTCTGAATATTCAGTTTTATCATGTTGCAGGTGCCCTGGGGGCTGAGGGAATACTGGGTTATCAAAATGTAATTTTCCTATCCAGTTTCTCTCTCTCTCTCTGTGGTACTGGGTCAAACCCAGTGCTGACTTTGCTGCAAATCTGCAGGGACCTCAGGCGTGGCTCATTTCTACTGCTGCTAACTGTGCTCATTTAACAGCAGATGACCAAGACTAAAGATGGGACCTGCTTCCCATAGACCAGGTCTTCAGCTACCACATTCTTCCTCCCCCATCTCCATTGATGAATCTGGTCTCTTATCAGCTATTTTCACTTTGCTTTGCCATTTTTATTGAGGCAACGATGTGAGGGTGGGGCTTTTGCTACTCGTCCTCAGAGGAACCAGGTCAGCATCCAGTAAAGTGGTACCCCCTGGAACTGAGAAATTGGTTGCCATAGTAACCCCTAAGAGTCTAGCAGGCCTGAGAGTGCTACAGTGCGGAAGGCAAGTCCACAGAGATGGGCAGCTGGCGAAGAGAGAGTGAGAGCCCGTTAGGAGAGTTGAAGAGTAGGTTAAGTCATGGCAAGCCTGAGAAATAAGCTCTTGCCTGCATCCCCCTGATTGTAGGCATCTCTCAAGGGCCAGTGGGTTAATGGTGCAGCCACAGGGCCAGGACTGGTTGTGTGGGTCCTCCCCAGAGAATTAGGCCTCCTCCTACAACCTGCAAAGGGCACTGAAATCCTAAGTGTAAGCCTGAGGATCTGCATAGGCCATCAGACAAACTCCCTTCCCTTCTGTGGGGTCTGCCTCCCTCCCACCCACCCCTTTAGTGCTACTGTTCCACTTTAAACAAGGATGCCAGTAAGATAATGTACCTACACTGATGCACTGTAAATGCAATGCCAAAGCAGAGGAGCAGATGGGGCCCCATTGGGGTGAGTGTCAGGCGCATCGTAGAGCCACGAAGCAATAATGCGGGGAGTACTATTTGAACTGGCATGCTCACAGTTTCCTCCAGCCAACACTGGATCTCTTCCGTTTTTCTTTCCAGCTGAGGTCTGTCCGCCGGCAGCAGTTTTCCGTGGGTGCATGCAGTTGTGCACTAATCACACAAGAATTCAATGTAAATGTCTTTTTGCTGTTCTTGATCGTAACTATGTTAAGCCATGTTTAATATTCTGGCAGTCCCATCAGGAAGAAAGCTACAAAGAAAATGCCTAGGCGCTGCATTGCGACCAAGTCAAGGCAAATTGGAGCCCTGAGGTCTGGGGCAAAATTTGGAGGAGGGGGATATTCAGAATCATCCCTCTGGGTCGGCTCACGGGGGCCGAACTGCTGCAGAACTGCTACAAAGGGCATAATCCCTGATCTGAATTAACGAGACCCCAGTTTCATTTGCTGTCCTGAACAGTCAATCTCAATCTTTTAAAAAGTACATAAATCAAAGGCTTTGACTTTTCATCAGCTCTTAAGCCAAATTTCCCATTGAGACCAATTAAAAGTGCAGGGCTCTATTCTCAGCGGGTGCAAGATATTACCATATAATTAAAGTCAGCTGAGGTACTGAGGCTTGCACTAGACAAAGGTCAGTTTCTGGAAGGATGGGCAGAGATCGTCATTTCTAAGGAAAGCAAGCAGCCAGTATGTAATAATATAAATAATAATATTGCTCTAGCCTACTTTCTGCTCTTCTTCAACTTTGTCTCCGCTATTCATTTAGGCTAGCTCCCCCAACCTGGTGCTGAGTGAGGCTGATGGGAACTGTACTTCAAAACTAGCATGGTAAAGGCTGCATATACCCAGCCTGCTTTGTCTGATGACCATTAGCCACCCTGCCTCTTGACCATCCTCCCTGACCCTCTCCAATCCCTGCCCCATAGCGAAGCTTTGCCCAGAAATGTAAACAAACGCCTTGTGCCCATGGGCACAAGGGAGCTCAGGTTCCTGGCTTGGGAAACACTTTTTTTTTTGTTGGTGTTTTTGAAAAGTGAGTGGGCCCAGGGAGCATGGCTAACACGGACACGAAATCTTTTGCTCCATGAACTCTTGGACAGAATCAACCTTCCTCATGTGATTCAGCTATAGAATTGGTGTTTATGTTTCCATGCACCTTATTTAAGGAATGTTACACGGCTCTTTGAAAAGCAAAGGAAGTGTGTTGATGTCATATTTTATCCCAACTGAGCAAGAAGGCCTCGTATCATCTGACAGACCCTGATCTGGCAATATGGCCCCCCAGGCAACAGAAAACCTCATTCAATGGGGTGCAAGATGGCAAGAACAGCCTCAAAGGGGGACTAGTAGGGGATTAGTCAACCAATTTCAAACATTTGAAAAGGAACTGACTGCACAATGGGAAGAAACCTTGAGACCTTTGGTGGAAATAAAATGCAGAGTTTGACTCCTGCCTTGATGCTTTGGCAACTTCCACTTTCAAAGCTCTGGATGTCAGCCTGGCCAAACGCAGAAGAAATTCAGCTCTTGAGAAGGGAAAAATAAAAGAATTAAATCAAAACTGGAGGAACTCAAAAATTGCAGCCAAAACCTGTGGGGTTTTTTTGGTTTTGCAGAAGGAGCAGATGAATATTCTACATCAATTAAAGAATTTGTTGTGGATTGGCTGTGTCCCACGTTTCCTGGCCTTGAAATTGTGGCTGAAAATAATTAAATAGACATTAATAATACCATGATTGTATTATTATATGTAAATCAACATTATTATTAATTTGAAAATAGAAGGTCTAAATTATTATCCAATGTAATAAAAGGAATACAGAAAAAGAGGGTGATTTTGCTCAGTGAACTACAAAGGATAAGAACAGAATTTGGAAATTATGCTTGGCAGGGGGTTGGACTCGATGGCCCTTGTGGTCTCTTCCAGCTCTATGATTCTATGTTAGGGATTTATATACATTGCATCCCATGAATCCTGACACTTTTCAAATATTTATCTAACTTGGTTTTTTACATGGATGTATTGTGTAAGTCAGAGATTGTTGTTCAGATTTGAGAAGGTGTGTGTGTGTTTTTCGCCTCTTTTCTTGTTAACAAACATTTCAATTTAATTATTTTTTTTTAAAGTGAGGTGGCACTACTACGCAAACATCCATTTTCATGCCCACAATGAAATGTCTGGCGAGTGGGAAAGTATTCACAGCACAAATTTGCCCCTGTTTGTATGGATGGGAAATACTGAGGTAGATTTGGGAGCCATAAAATTGTTTTGTTTTTTTTAAAAGATTTTTATTGGTTTTACAATTTTTTATACACAATACAAACAAATAAAAAGACAAACAAACATGTATAATTTCATATCCTTTTTTTCATAAACCTCACTTCTCGGACTCCCCCAAACCTCCCCTTTCTGCATCCAAAATTTCAAAATTATTTCAGCAAATCCTAAATTTAATCTTATCAAATATATTCCTTCATTATTTTTTTCTTTAACTTGATCTTTTATCGCTGTAATCTCCTTATCTTTCTAAAGAACCTCAACATTTTAACATTCATCAATTTTATAATATTTCTTAAGATAGATTTTAAATTTCTTCCAATCTTCTTCCGCCATCTCTTTCCCCTGGTCACGGATTCTGCCAGTCATTTCAGCCAATGTCATATAGTCCATCACCTTCATCTGCCATTTGGGGAGCCATAAAATTGAAAGCACTCACGTGTGAACAAAGGTCCACGAATGCCTACATGGAAACAGCAAGCCATGTGCACATTTTTGCCCATGTGTGGACGCAGCTTGAGTGACGCATTAAACCCTCTCAGGCAGGTGTCTAATGTGGAATTGGTGCCCACAACAGGGGTTGTTCTTTTTTGCACCGTGCACATGATATCATCAGCATCAAAATGCCAGCTTATATCTGCCTCCCCCTCCCCCCCCAGGTTTAATCTAGTTTTGACCATTCCTGAGAAAATCCTGTAAGTTTTTAAAGAAGGTGTTGCAACCACCTGCTTGTGATACACCAATGACCCATTTCCAGTATTACATCCCCATTTGGAAGCATCCCTGGTGTGTAAGCAGCCTTACTTTCAGGAAAATGTGCATAGCGTTGCAGCCTTAGATTTCCATAGGACACAAATCACTGGGAAACTGGAATATGGCAGTCCTACTTCAGAGAGCCCTCTGAGCAGCCCTTTCTTGCTCTGGTTCCTTATCTCCTCTGCTTTTCTTCTCAAAGCCTTCCATCGCTTTGCATCTGGGCTCCCTGACCCTTAGCCTTCTTGTGTCCCAGCACCTCTTCCCAGTACTCAACTTGCCCGCTGTGTGAGGTTTGGAATCTCACCCAAAGTGATAAGTCCCCTTTCCATTGCAGGAACTGGATTCCAAATCATTACATTCCTTGTGCAGCCAGGCATCCTAGCCAGGAGGCTCCAAGCAGAAGTTAATGTAGATTGAAAAATATTTCAAATCTGGATTCAACAAACACCCCTCATTCTTAGCTCTCCAGATTGGGTTTACTGCAGTGTCGTTGTTGGGCAGGGCGTGCTAGCCAGGTTTTTTTTGGCCCAGGTAAAGTCTCCAGAGCAGAGCCACTGAGGCTCCCAGCCAGTGTGTGTGTGTACAGAGATTGGGGGCGGGGGGACTGGGCCTGGGTGAAATAAAGCCTAGTATTGCCCCTGGTTTACTGCTTCCAGTTGTCAGGCTCAGCAAAAAAGAAAGATCCATTCTCTCGAGGCATTTATCCAACTCTGCGTCCCTCCTCATCTCTCTCTTTCAGAAAGCTTTTAGTCTGCTGTGTATTAATTTTTGCATAATGGGAGTCGGGGTGGAACTGATTGGGTTTGTGAATAGCCCCCAGGACAAAAGGAGGAATAAACATATAGAGACTTGAATCTGGAGTGCTTTGGAAGACAGATCTTCAGCAGCCCAAGTGCTCAGCTACATACAGCCCCAAAAAGTTGCTCCTTGTACTGTATTGAGTTACACCTTCAGGCTTTCATTAAACGTATGTACAAATTCTGTCACCCTGCATTTTGTGGTGCGATGAGATACGAGAAAAGGACCTGTAAGAAATGGCCTTGTGTAGGGTGCTCTTAGTCTGCCTGATTAAAACATGCCCCATCTGACAGCTTCTCTGGCGCTCAGCCAGGGGGCTTTGGGGGGGGGGTCTCTCCTGATTTGCATGAAAGGGAGGAGAGCTGCAGCTGTTGCCCTGATCTCTTTCTGTATCTCTTTCCCTCCTTCATTAAAGTCTTGCTGACCAAGATAAATGGATCTTGGTCAGCTGAAATCATCATCAGCGGGGGCTGCCCTGCTGGTTTTTAACCTTAACAAACGAGAGTGAAGCTAGACAATAATAAAACAGACAAGATATTATACTTGTTGAGCAGTTCCTCCTAGTGTCTTACTTGTCATGAACAATCTCTTGTCATTGTTATAAAATTATTGCTTGAGAGGAAATACGTGGAAAATAACCCAAGTATCCCATCCGCAGGTCTGGTGTTGTCGTGCACGCAGCAGAGGTGTTTAGGGGAGGGGAAAGACCCATATTGTGTCTACTTCCACCACACAGACCCTGGCCTTCCCATTCACATATTATGATATTTCAGGACACAGCAGCCAAGGATGTCACCACAAACCATCATGATGGATGGCTGGCTCCATCTAGTTTCCTCCCCCAAAGTGGCTGGCCTTCATGAGCCAAAAATCACAACCCAAAATCCTCTGTAACATTGTGAAATGCCTTGAGGTTCCTCTCTGACTACACCCTACTTCCTCAAGGGCCCCTACAACCCTACAAACTGCCTGTGGGTTTGCGCTCCCTGGCCCTGATTGGAGTAACTGTGCACCTAAAGGACCAGTTGCACAGCCTGGGGGTCATTTTGGGCTTCATGGAGGCTCAGGTCAACTCTGTCCAGGGCAGCTGTTCACCAGCTCCATCTGGTACAATGTCTGAGACCCTACCTTCCTGCACACTGTCTCACCAGAGTTGTATATGTTCCAGTTACCTCTTGATTAAACTACTGCAGTGCGCTCTACATGGGCTACTTTTGAAGGTGACTCGGAAACTACAATTAATCCAGCATGCAACTGCTAGACTGGTGACTGGGGGCAACTGCCAGGACCATGTAACACCGGTCCTAAGCTACATTGGCTCCCAGTACATTTCTGAGCACAATTCAAAGTGTTGGTGCTGGCCTTTAAAGCCCTAGACACCAAGATCCAACTCTGAGGGCCTTCTGGCAGTTCCCTCATTGCAAGAAGTGAAATTACAGGGAACCAGGCAGAGGGCCTTCTTGGTAGTTGCACCCACCCTGTGGAATGCCCTCCTGTCAAATGTCAAAGAGTTAAATGACTAAATGACTTTTTGTAGACATCTGGAGGCAGCCCTGTTTCAGGAAGCTTTTAATGTTTGATACTCCCCGTCTGTCCCCCCCCCCATGCCCCCGTAGTTTGTTGGAAGCTGCCAAGTCTATCTGGAGTAACCCATTCAGGTGGGCAGGGTATAAGAAATAAATATTATCACCACCATCCTTTGGTGCTTGCCTAATTTGTCAAACTTGCAGAACTGCCTATGTGTTCAGAGACAGTTCCGCCCAGTGGCATAGAGCAGCCTTCACCAGCCTGGTGTGGTCCAGATGTTTTGAACTACAACGCACCAGCGCTGGTCTTTTGTAAAAGTAATAAGGAATAAACTGGGCATAAATCTATGGGTGTTAGTGTGAAACTTGGATGCGGCTTAACATGTGTGGGATTCTGTCCCCGGGAAGAAAATGTACCTTTTGTATCTAAATAAATAAAGGCTATAAAAAATGAAGTGCCATTCTTGCTCTGCAGTATCTCTGGAGATTGGCTCTTGCAGCCATGGGCAGCCAGCCCTCTGCCTGCCGCCTCCTGCAGGTCCAAGTGGCTGTTTAAATGCCAAGATCAACATGAGGAGGAAAAGCCGGGCTGATGTGTCAAACAGTAATGTTGCCTCTGAAGGCATGAAGCCCACAGACCTTGCTTTGTGTTTCAAGACCTCCCGGTATGACGAGCGGCTCTCCCAGTTGAATTGTTCCTCCCACGCATTACCCTTTTGTTAACAGGGTTGGTGCAATGATGGCCTTCGCTTCAGAATATGAGAGAGGAGGAGGAGGAGGAGGCAAGTTCCTGGGGGCTGTTTTTTATCAACATGTACAGGTAGAAAGCTGAAAGTGGCCTCTCTGCAGAGATGGGCTGCTCAAGAGGTTGGATATGCTTCCTGGTGAAATTTCAGAGCTGGAATAAGAATCACTCCCCCCAATTCTCCTCTGCAAATTTAGATGTTGAATATTTACTGAATATCCCCTGACTATTTCACATCTGAGGACAGAAAGTAGTGGAAATCGGAGTGGAGGGTTTAGGAACTGTCCAAAGTACCTGCCTAATCAGGGGCCAAGCTGGAGGTTCGTGTTACTTTCAAATTCATTCATCTTTCATTGTCAGTATGCAAAAGTGCACACAAAAATACAAAAGCATCCTCACACCAGCTATGTAAACAGAGAATAGGAAAATGGAGCCAGTCTTCCTAATTTTTTATCTGGATACGGTTCTTCCCCCTCCCAGAGAGTGGAAGGTGATGGGAAAGAAGCATAGTTTCCTATGGTGCGTGCAGCCTTTGTTTTCATCTTGCTGCTGTCTCTGGCCAGTCTGCATTTGCAGGAGTTTGAAACAGTAGAAAACATGTTTTACTAGAAGGGGGAAAGAAGGGGCACTCCGTAATACCATCTTAAGCACAAAAGCACCAAGCCCTGTCCCAAAAGCCTGCAAGAATAGTTCAGCTCTAGGTTTGCACCTCTTCCAAGCCAGTCCTGACTCAGCGGCACAAATGCGGCTTCTGGTAATCCCCTGTGCCAAATGGCAAAGTTTTCCAGTGCAACTGTTGGCGTTGGCTACTAATTAAATCAGCCTTCCCCAGTCTTGTGCCCGCTGGATTCTTTGGACCACAACTTCCATCAGCCCCAGCCAGCATGGCCAATGGTGAGGGATGGTGGAAATTACAGCCCAAAACATCTGGAGGACAGAAAGCTGGGAAATCCATCAGATGCCTGTTGACATTCATTTGCAGTAAACACCTGATGTAGGCCCCTTCATGGATCACTGCCTTGCCGTGGCGAAGGGGCTTGAATAACTCAGAGAAGCTATGAGCTATGCCATGCAGGGCCACCCAAGATGGACAGGTCATAGTGGAGAGTTTTGACTGAACATGATCCACCTGGAGCAGGAACCAGCAAGCCACTCCAGTATCCCTGCCAAGAAAACTCCATGGACAAAGACAACAGGCATATAAAAGTTATGACGCTGGAAGATGAGCCCCTCAGGTCGGAAGGCATCCAACATGCTACTGAGGAAGAGCGGAGGACAAGTACAAGTAGATTCAGAGCTGATGAAGCGGCTGGGCCAAAGCCGAAAGGACGCTCAGTTGCGGATATGCATGGAAGCGAAAGGAAAGTCCAATGCTGTAAAGGAAAATATTGCATAGGAACCTGGAATGTAAGAACCATGAACCTTGGTAAGTTGGATGTGGTAAAAAATGAGATGGCAAGAATAAATATTGACATCCTGGGCATCAGTGAACTAAAATGGATGGGAATGGGCGAATTCAGTTCAGATGACCATCATATCTACTACTGTGGGCAATAATCCCGTAAAAGAAATGGAGTGGCCCTCATAGTCAACAAAAGAGTGGCAAAAGCTGTACTGGGATACAATCTCAAAAATGATAGAATGATCTTGATACGAATCCATGGCAGACCTTTTAACATCACAGTAATCCAAGTTTATGCACCAACCACTGGTGCTGAAGAAACTGAAATTGACCAATTCTATGAAGACTTACAACACCTTATAGAAATGACACCAAAGAAGGATGTTCTTCTCATTATAGGGGATTGGAATGCTAAAGTAGGGAGTCAAGAGATAAAAGGAACAACTGGCAAGTTTGGCCTTGGAGTTCAAAACGAAGCAGGGCAAAGGCTAATAGAGTTCTGTCAAGAGAACAAGCTGGTCATCACAAACACTCTTTTCCAACAACACAAGAGACGACTCTACACATGGACATCACCAGATGGGCAGCATTGAAATCAGATTGATTATATTCTCTGCAGCCAAAGATGGAGAAGCTCTATACAGTCAGCAAAAACAAGACCTGGAGCTGACTGTGGCTCAGAGTATCAGCTTCTTATAGCAAAATTCAAGCTTAAACTGAAGAAAGTAGGAAAAACCACTGGGCCGGTAAGATACAATCTAAGTCAAATCCCTTATGAATACACAGTGGAAGTGAGAAACAGGTTTAAGGATTTAGATTTGGTGGACAGAGTGCCTGAAGAACTATGGATGGAGGCTCGTAACATTATACAGGAGGCAGCAACTAAAACCATCCCAACAAAAAGGAAATGCAAGAATGCAAAGTGGCTGTCCAATGAGGCCTTACAAATAGCGGGGGAGAGAAGGCAAGCAAAATGTGAGGGAGATAGTGAAAGATACAGGAAATTGAATGCAGATTTCCAAAGAATAGCAAGGAGAGACAAGAAGGCCTTCTTAAACAAGCAATGCAAAGAAATAGAGGAAAACAATAGAATGGGGAAAAACAGAGATCTGTTCAAGAAAATTGGAGATATGAAAGGAACATTTCGTACAAAGATTACCATAATAAAAGACGAAAGTGGAAAGGACCTAACAGAAGCAGAAGACATCAAGGAGAGGTGGCAAGAATACACAGAGGAACTATACCAGAAAGAAATGGATGTCTCGTATACCCCAGGTAGTGTGGTTGCTGACCTTGAGCCTGACATCCTGGAGAGTGAAGTCAAATGGGCCTTAGAAAGCACTGCAAATAACAAGGCCAGTGGAAGTGATGATATTCCAGCTGAACTATTTAAAATTTTAAACGATGATGCTGTTAAGGTGCTACACTCAATATGCCAGCAAGTTTGGAAAACTCAGCAGTGGCCAGAGGATTGGAGAAGATCAGTCTACATCCCAATCCCAAAGAAGGGCAGTGCCAAAGAATGCTCCAACTACCGCACAATTACACTCATTTCACACGCTAGCAATGTTATGCTTAAAATTCTACAAGGCAGGCTTAAGCAGTATGTGGACCGAGAACTCCCAGACGTGCAAGCTGGATTTCAAAGGGGCAGAGGAACCAGAGACCAAATTGCAAACATGCGCTGGATTATGGCGAAAGCTAGAGAGTTCCAGAAAGACATCTACTTCTGCTTCATTGACTATGCAAAAGCCTTTGACTGTGTCAACCACAGCAAACTATGGCAAGTTCTTAAAGAAATGGGAGTGCCTGATCACCTCATCTGTCTCCTGAGAAATCTCTACGTGGGACAAGAAGCTACAGTTAGAACTGGATATGGAACAACTGATTGGTTCAAAATTGGGAAAGGAGTATGGCAAGGTTGTATATTGTCTCCCTGCTTATTTAACTTATATGCAGAGTTCATCATGCGAAAGGCTGGGCTGGATGAATCCCAAGCTGGAATTAAGATTGCCAGAAGAAATATCAACAACCTCAGATATGCAGATGACACAACCTTGATGGCAGAAAGTGAGGAGGAATTAAAGAACCTTTTAATGAAGGTAAAGAGGAGAGTGCAAAATATGGCTTGAAGCTCAACATCAAAAAAACGAAGATCATGGCCACTGGTCCCATCACCTCCTGGCAAATAGAAGGGGAAGAAATGGAGGCAGTGAGAGATTTTACTTTCTTGGGCTCCATGATCACTGCAGATGGTGACAGCAGTCACGAAATTAAAAGACGCCTGCTCCTTGGGAGAAAGGCGATGGCAAACCTAGACAGTATCTTAAAAAGCAGAGAAATCACCTTGCCAACAAAGGTCCGTGTAGTTAAAGCTCTGGTTTTCCCAGCAGTGATGTATGGAAGTGAGAGCTGGACCATAAAGAAGGCTGATCGCCGAAGAATTGATGCTTTTGAATTCTGGTGCTGGAGGAGACTCTTGAGAGTCCCATGGACTGCAAGAAGATCAAACCTCTCCATTCTGAAGGAAATCAGCCCTGAGTGCTCATTGGAAGGACAGATCCTGAAGCTGAGACTCCAATACTTTGGCCACCTCATGAGAAGAGAAGAGTCGGACACGACTAAACGACTAAACAACAACAACAACATGATGTAGGCAAGTCCTGAACCTCTGGCACTGTTGATGGCTGATGGCATTAACATAAGAGCCCATCAGGCCCATCTAGTCCAGCAGCCTGTTCTCACAGGTGCCACCCAGATGCCTCAGGGGGAAATGCGCAAGCAGGATTCGAGCACAAGAGCCCTCTCCCCTCTTGTGGTTTAGTCGTTTAGTCGTGTCCGACTCTTCGTGACCCCAAGGGAGCCGGCGTTTGTCTGCAGACAGCTTCCAGGTCATGTGGCCAGCAGGCGTCTTTTAATTTCGTGACTGCTGTCACCATCTGCACTGATCATGGAGCCCAAGAAAGTAAAATCTCTCACTGCCTCCATTTCTTCCCCATCTATTTGCCAGGAGGTGATGGGCCCAGTGGCCATGATCTTCGTTTTTTTGATGTTGAGCTTCAGACCATATTTTGCGCTCTCCTCTTTCACCCTCATTAAAAGGTTCTTTAATTCCTCTTCACTTTCTGCCATCAAGGTTGTGTCATCTGCATATCTGAGGTTGTTGATATTTCTTCCGGCAATCTTAATTCCGGCTTGGGATTCATCCAGCCCAGCCTTTCGCATGATGAATTCTGCATATAAGTTAAATAAGCAGGGAGACAATATACAGCCTTGCCGTACTCCTTTCCCAATTTGGAACCAATCAGTTGTTCCATATCCAGTTCTAACTGTAGCTTCTTGTCCCACATAGAGATTTCGCAGGAGACAGATGAGGTGATCAGGCACTCCCATTTCTTTAAGAACTTGCCATAGTTTGCTGTGGTCGACACAGTCAAAGGCTTTTGCATAGTCAATGAAGCAGAAGTAGATGTCTTTCTGGAACTCTCTAGCTTTCTCCATAATCCAGCGCATGTTTGCAATTTGGTCTCTGGTTCCTCTGCCTCTTCTAAATCCAGCTTGCACTTCTGGGAGTTCTCGGTCCACATACTGCTTGAGCCTTCCTTGTAGAATTTTAAGCATAACCTTGCTAGCATGTGAAATGAGTGAAATTGTGCGGTAGTTGGAGCATTCTTTGGCACTGCCTTTCTTTGGGATTGGGATTGGAATGTAGACTGATCTTCTCCAATCCTCTGGCCACTGCTGAGTTTTCCAAACTTGCTGGCATATTGAGTGTAGCACCTTAACAGCATCATCTTTTAAAATTTTAAACAGTTCAGCTGGAATACCATCTGGAATACCAATTAAAAGAACTTGTCTATTCCTCTTTTAAAGTCATCCAGGTTGGTGGACATCACTGCCTCCTGTGGGGGCTCCATAGTTTAACTATGCACTGCATGATGAAGATTGACACATGAAGAGGCAGAAATAATCCTTTTGCAACTTATCTTTTTATGCCACCATTTCCTTCCCCTCCATTTCTTTCTGTTCACTAAGGAAAGACAGATTGGTTGAGACTTCTGGATGAATTTTTAATAACTGTCTGGTGCGCTGCACACAGTAAACACGCCGTTCCTGCCTTCCAAATATAGAATTCACTCTGCACCAGTGGGAACTAATAGCATCAGATTTTCTTCTTCTCTCTGAAATAGCTCTTGCTATTGATCAGTATGCAGGTGTTGCGCCCTGTCTTTATTGCAATCTGCCGCCTAGTCGCCACCTGCCTCTCGGCCCCCATAAAAACCATGCCGTCTCCTGACCTTCTCTTTGCTTCCCAGCTCTCGTTCCGGGAAGAGGGCTGCTCTGGTGCTGTGCCAGAGAAGCTTGCCGGAAGAGGTGCTGTCTCCCTTGTGGTCGCAACTGTGCTTGTTTTGCTTAAGACTGGAGATGCCTTAGCTGATGAGGAGCTTAAGGTTGCAGCACAGATGCTGTGTTTCCATCTCATGACTCCCATTGGCAGGCAGGAAGGGTGATGATGGAAAGGCTCCCAGGAAGACAGAACTGGCAAGGAAGATCGAGGGTGCAGATGAGACTAACAGCCCCAGTCAAAGGCAGAGATGTTGTTTCTCACCTGTGCAGACAAAAGCCCGGTGAGCAGCACAGCGAACAGTGCTGAGTGCCACAATCCTGAAGCCGCAGTTGCTGTACCATGAGGCAGGGTGAGGCAGGTAGGTGATTTTGGGGTATCAGTAACAAGCAGAATGGGGTATCAGTAACAAGCAGAATGGGAGCCAAATCTAGTTGCTTGGGGCACAATTCACCAGGAAGTCTCTCTGTGTGTATTTGTATTTATAACTGTCACAGTGGCTAACATTATAAAACAGTAACATGCAAAATAATAGCAGGCAATGGCAGAGACAACATGTCAAAAAGCAAAAAATAATAATGCCAGGGAGATAATGTCACAGCACTGCAAGGGAGTTGTATCCTGTTTTGCCGGGACTGGAGAGGTGATAAGGATTGCCAGGGCAAGGCAGATCAGGACCTCAGGCACTTCTCAGTGGGCCCTGCTGGCTGATTTTATTTTTTATTTATTGCATTTATATCTCACTGTTTTTCTCCAAGATGCTCAAGGTGGCATACCTGGTTCTCTCCTTCCTCCATTATAATCCTCACAACAGCCCTGCAAGGTGGGCTCAGCTGAGAGGCAGCGACTGCCCCGAGGGGACCCAGTGAGCCTCAGGGCCAAGCAGAGATTTGAACCCTGGTCTTCCAAGTCCTAGTCCAACACTCTAAGCCACAAAACCACACTAATGGGTGGGAGGCACTGGCTGCTTAAGCACCATACAGGTAAAGCACCCTTGCTCACCCCCAAGAACTCTGGGAACTGTAGTTTGTTAAGGGTGCTGGGAATTGCAGTTCAGTGAGGGGTAAGCTACAGTTCCCAGGATTCTTGGGCAGGGGGCAGGGCTAGCTTTACATGTGTAACCAGAGTCAAATGAAGGCTTTTAAGAAAGTTGGCAGGCTCTTCTCTTCCAGTGGTTCCATCCCCTTGGAAGAGATATAAGCATTCCTTGAAGGGAACAGTAGCCAGTTCTGTAGCCACACAAGCTCCTTCATGGCTGTGAAACAGGAGAAGCTGCAAGGGAGTCATCGTGTGTGAGAACCACATCTTCAAGCCAGAGCTGTAGAGAAGGGGTTGCTGAGGGCTCCCCCTTTGCTTGGGGGTGACTGGCGCATTGCCTGGATCTGACACCTTAGGCCAGCCCCCAATACCCACACTGGCACATCACATGCACACCAGGGAACACCCAGGCACACAGCATATAATGTTGATGTCTGCCTGCCACTCCCTAAGGAAACTGAGGCACAGGCTCTTTAGGAAAAGGCAGAGCTGCTCCCCCCTCAATGGATGTGTCAGTTTGCCCTGAGAAAATTGTCACTATAGATCAGCGTTTCCCGAAATTTCTCAGGCCGCTGCCTCCTTGGTTCTACAGACTCGTCCCCAGAGCCCGCTAGCCTAGCCAAAGCATTATTCCAAATAGCACTTTGCACAGCCCACTAAGGAAGGCAACAACACAATAAAATAGCAACCATTCATTGCACATTTATTCAAAATTCAATTAAAACTATTTGGTTTAATTAACTCAACAAAATTGATGAACGTGGTCCAGGGAGAACAGCTTTTCAAAGTCTGATAGTCATTTACATCTCCAGTGGCCCCCGCCCCCACCTTTCCTCTTAGCACCCTCCTAGTACCTAGTACCACCCACTTTGGGTACCACTGTTGTGTGGGACCCCTTCATGGATCACTGCCTTGCCATGGCGAAGGGGCTTGAAGAACTCAGAGAAACTATTCCCAGCAGTGATGTATGGAAGTGAGAGCTGGACCATAAAGAAGGCTGATCGCCGAAGAATTGATGCTTTTGAATTATGGTGCTGGAGGAGACTCTTGAGAGTCCCATGGACTGCAAGAAGATAAAACCTGTCCATTCTGAAGGAAATCAGCCCTGAGTGCTCACTGGAAGGACAGATCGTGAAGCTGAGGCTCCAAGACTTTGGCCACCTCATGAGAAGAGAAGACTCCCTGGAAAAGACCCTGATGTTGGGAAAGATGGAAGGCACAAGGAGAAGGGGACGACAGAGGACGAGATGGTGGGTCAGTGTTCTCGAAGCCACTAACATGAGTCTGACCAAACTGCGGGAGGCAGTGGAAGACAGGAGTGCCTGGCGTGCTCTGGTCCAGGGGGTCACAAAGAGTCGGACACGACTAAACGACTAAACAACAACAATTGTGTGGGAAGGATGCTGGGGGCATGGAATGGGCAATGAACTTGGGGAGGCATTCCCTTGCTTCCATCTCTCCTGTTTGTCTTCAAGGCACACCGATGCATTCGGAGGAAGCCCTGCCACGTTGTGTGTCAGACAGCATCTCAGCCTGCCCTTTGCCCAGCTGGGCTGTCAGTTTACCCTGGGACAGATGGGAGGTGCTGATCATATCCCACAGCTGATCTGCCAGTGACCCTGTTTCCTTGTTTCATGGCCTCCGCAAGAAATGGAGCTTCCATCCCTCCAGATTTGTTGTCATAGCATATCTGGATATTTTAGATGCGTTCTGTCGTCATGTTGTAAATTAGCTATTTTCGTTCCCTTCCACTTTGTCACCTTGCTAGACTGGGAGGTTTTGAAGGAGACCATCGCAATCTAGCCACAACAGACTGGGATTGTCATCTTTGCATTTCTTTTGTGATCCTGAACCTCTTCGTTTTCTCTGCCCTGATTGCTCTCATCATGTGACCTGCACAATGGCTTTGTTTTGCTGTTTGAAGTGCCACTTAAGAACGCTAAGCTTATCCATAACAGACCAAGGAGGGACAATAACTATTAGATTAAATTGAATCAAATTGAAATAATCAGAAGAGTGGGGGGTGGGAATCCCTGGTTGTTCTGTAAATGCAAAGGCAAAATTTCACAAAGAGCGAAATGAAAAGGGCAGGCGTGAACTGAAAAGGGAGCCCAGTTGCAGCTTCATGCTTTGAATTCAGAAGATCCCAGATTTTGTCCACGGGATCTCCAGTTAGATGGAGCTGATATGGAATCAGTTGCACTGGTTGTCGGGGCATTTCCAGGCCCATTTCAAAGTGCTCTTTATTGCTAGGTTTATTACTCCTTTTCACTTTCACAAAAAATCTGTTTTATGGTATGGCTACCAGTGTTTTTTGTTTTCTTTTCTTTTCTTTTCTTTTGTTTTGTTTTGTTTGAAGCTGAGTAGCAACTGGGAGTCAGTAATGGGGATGGTATGGTCAAAGACCCTGGGCCCAAGCACACATGCATGTTGTATAAATGTGCAAAGCCCTTCTTTCGCACCCTGTGAAACATAAATGCGCCAACCCGTGACTCCCGGGCCTTCCCCGATCTCCTGCCCCCTTAGTTTTGACAGATTGGGGGAGGCTCGGGAGTCACAGGTGGGCAGCTGTTGCCCAGGAGGGACACCAGGTGCACGGTTTCTCTGCCAGGCAAGGTGCAAAGCTCTTCTTTCACACCCTGTGAAACATAAATGCGCAGAGTTTTTAAAAAACTGGGCAACTGCCACCAACCCACAACTCCTGAGCCTCCCCCATCAGTCAAAACAAAGGGGGAAGGGGGCAGGAGATGCTGTGGCGCCCACCATTTTTCCTCACCGGAAGTCCTCATATGATGTGTTGCGCACATGATACATGATATGGGGACTTCCGGCGAGGAAAATTACAGGTTCCATGGCAGCGAGCAACTCCTGAAGCCAGCCAGAGCCAACTGTGCTACCAGGCTGGCTCCGGGCTGCTGAGGCTGCCGCTGCCATGTTTCCCGGGGACAGATTTTCAAATCTGGAGACATTCCGGGGATGGAATTTGTCCGGGGACAGATTTGCAAATCCGGGGACTGTCCCCGGGAACCGGGGACATCTGGTAACCCTATTTTATGGCCTTGTCAGTTTCCCGTTTGTGGAAGCTATGAGACTGAGCAGTAAGGATCCATTTAAGCCAGATCTCTGCCCCCCCCAAACCATTTCTGACTGCTAAGGAGTCAGACCTGCAAGAAGAAAGAAAAACCTGCCCCTGATTATTGCCCAGAGTGACTCTTGTCAATGAATAATCTCAGCACACCCTAAAACAGTTCAACGTGGGAACGTCAGGAGCACCTTGGAAAGCCATAGCAGAAAGAAATACAAAATGCCTTGGTCTTTTTTTTTTGCCCGCTTTGAAGTAATGGCCCAACTGCCTTCAGAGACCTTTTAATATTCTGCCACCTGAAAAATAATCCCTCTGCACATTATGGCACTGTGAGGGAGGAGTCTGAAGATGTGATTTGAGGGTGTCAAATCTCTGGCAAGAGTCAGGCAACAGCTGATGTGGCAGAGAGAACTAAAGGAGATAGGAAAATAAGGCTTAAAAGAGGCTAACAACAGCAAAACACTTACATAAAAGTGGGAAAATAAAGATTCCCCCCCCCCCCGTCTCTCTCTCTCTCTCTCTTTTATTAACGCTATCACGATTCATTGCCAAAACTATTAGACACCCTTGTTTCTACAAAATAGAAAGGGGGGGGAGTGACATTTGATGGGGGAAGGGACTATATATATATATATATATATATATATATATATATATAGTGTTGTGAATAAATAAAGATGAAAAAATATTTAGATTTTATCATGAAGATAGTTTGCCAGTTATTCCTTGCCAATCAGTTATGGTGGGGGAGTGGGGAATCTTCATTTTTCTACTTTTATGTAATACAGTGTTTTGCTGTTGTTAGCAGTGTAGTAAGCAGCTGAAAATCAGTACTGATGACCTCGGAGTGAAGTAACCAAAGGAGAGGTTTTTTTTAAGGGATTCTTGGGAGATCATCACCTGTACTTATTTTTGTATAATGATCAGTGTTTCTGTCCAGAAAGGTATTTTTTCCCCAACTCCAAAAGGTGTACAGTAGTACCTTGGTTTAAGAACAGTCCTGTTTACGAACGATTCGGTTTAAGAACTCCGCAAAACCGGAAATAGTGTCTTGGTTTGAGAATTTTACCTCGGTCTAAGAACGGAATCTAAACGGTGGAAGGGCACCAGCGGCAGGAGGTCTCAGTAGGGAAAGCACGTCTCGGTTTAAGAACCGTTTTGGTTTAAGAACGGACTTCCGGAACAGATTAAGTTCATAAACCAAGGTTCCACTGTATATTAAATCCTCCTCAATTCTGTTACGCCTAAAAGAAGTTAATTTTTAAGGAACTCGGGGCCAGGCCTGTTTTGCACTAACAGCATCTCTTTCTCTGTGTGCCGAGCGCAGTGTTTGCACTTTCAAGAAACCTTTTGGCAGGCGTGTCTTTTAAGGTGTGAAGGAAATAGAGGTGGGTGTGTGGAGCAAGCAGTTCGTTCCACTGGCAGGTAATTTTTATAAACAAGCTGGGAGCTGGCAAGGTGGGTCCGCCATGTCAAGAGATGGATTTTGGAGACCAACAAAGGGCAGACAGTGTGGGAGACAGATCCGACCCACAGGGCACAATCCATGGGGAGCTGGAATGAGAAGACCTGCTTGCCTACCATTGGTGTGGGGATGAGGGTGCCACGCAAGAAATATTCCTGGCTGATTCCTGATTGCTAACCACAATTAAGTTTTCTGCAGGGGTTTTTTGCATCTGAAGCTCAAATGTCCACCCCTGAGGATGGGGCAGCCTTGCTTCGTGATGTTTTCCTTAGAGTGTAGCAGGACCAGCTTTGCAACAGCACCTGCAGGCTGCTATGTGTGGCTTTTTGATTGCTCTTGTCTATTGATCTGGGTAGCATCTATCTAGTCTCTTTGCCTCCTCGCCTTGTGTCTTTCAGAGGGGGTGTCTGGCAGATCGTTTTACAAATCCCCTGGTGAAATCGGCCAAAACGCTGAACCCTTTGTTCTTCAACAACTTCCCTCCTTCTGTGCATTTCTGCAACATTCCAAGCTAAGAGTCTCATCTGTTGCTGCTCCCACTGTTTGCCTCTCCCCCCACCCAGCACCGGCATTTGCCCTCACCCTCAAAGGGCACTGGAAAGGGTTGCTGTCCTGGCCACTTTACAAGGACAGCTTTTCTCACCCTGCCAAACTAAGGTGCAGTTGATGCTCTGTGTTTTCCTTTGGCCAACCCAGGACCTGTATCCCTCCAGCTGCTGTTGAACTCCAACTCCCATCAGCCCCAGGTAGCATGACCAATGGAAAGCAGTGATGGGAGCTGGAGTACAATAACTCCTGGAGGACCAGCCTAGCAGTTCCTTTGTCAAGATGATGGCTTTGGCTGGCCAGAAGTACTGCCGGGGGTGGGTGGTGGGAGAGGGGTAGTAGCTCTGTGGAGGACACATCATGCTCCATCTTTAGTCCCCAGCATGCACTAAGTTCTCACAAGTGCCTCCTGGAAGCTGTCAGCAAGCAACAGCGGCCATATCCCAGGAACAGCTTTGACAGGCCAGCTAAACCAGGTGAGGGGAGTAGATGGGTCTCAAACCCGCAGTGAGTTAGGGACTTCCCCTGCATGTGGAGACAGACTCCAGCTGATTGAGTTGACGAGACCAAGGGTGGGTCCAACAGTCAAGAAGGCACTTTCCACAGTAGAGGGAAGTGAGGGGTAAATGGGGCTCATCCACCTGGGAAGGTAATCCATCTAGGAGAAGGAAAACTCTGATACCAAACTTCCACTGCCTTGCAGGACATCTTCAGGAGATGAAAAGGCTAAGGAGTAAACCCTGCCCAAAGCTGGAGTGGAGTCCCTAAGGCAGTTGGAAGGCACCTTGTACGCCTCCATCTGGCAACTCCTGCAGCCAAGCTGGTGCCAAACGTCTTGCTCTGCTTTCCTTTGGACCCCATCAGTGAGGCCAAGAGGGGAGTCTTGTCATCTGAGCAGCCCAGGACCTCCAGACACACTGGCCAGGCTTGTGCCCTGGGGAGATCACTTCAGTGCTGCTGACACAGTGGTTTGATTTCACCCTCAGAGGCACACTCCATTGTCTCTTGAGACAGGTGGGTGCCAATTCTGCCATTTGTATGGGCAAAGAGAAAAATGGGTGGGCCTTTTCTCACCTCACCTGGCTGGATGCCACCTCATTCTCAGATGGAGAACAATAGGCGAAGCTGGGCTTTGTGAGAGTATTGGCTGATGCTGGAATCTGGATATACAGAAGCTTCTCTTGATCTGTGCTGGACCTGTGCTGACTCTGGGGCTTCCCTGGGAACAGAATGAGGAAACAAGATCTATGAGTGCGCTAATGCTGTGAGCCCCTCCATCCTATGCTCAGGTCATATGTCTGTGTAAATAAAACCATATATCCTAAAGACACCACAGTCTCCACTGACCTTCATGCTAAGGAAACCAAACCCTGGGTAAGTGCAGGAACTCCTAGAACCTCTCGCTGCTCAGAGATTGGTGTGCATGCAACAAAATTTTGAACCAAGTTGTAGCTTATCTCAGAGGAGGAAGGAGGTTGCTTTCCCTGACCCTGTAATAGCATGAGGTTTTCAGGGACAAGCAGATTGCATTGACACACCAAAGAAGTGCACCCTGTGTAGAGGCCCACTCTGGCTGAGCATGCAGCAATGGTTGTGCATGGAAAGAGACGCATGATTGATGCTTAATTTAATTGCCTTTATTGGTTAGTCTCTCCTGTTTGGCAATTCCATTAATCCACTTTGAGGCCCGGCTCAACTGGTCACATCAACTTCAAAAAGGCTACCAATGTTTGGTGCCAAGAATCCTGTCCCTCCAGAGAGGTCAAGCAGCAGAAGGGGGGGGCAGAGGGCCAAAAGAGATTGCTAAATTCACAAGGGAAGGGGAGAGAAGAGGGGTGCCATAAAAATTGCCTTAAAAATAGATACTGAAAAGAGGAAATGGTTTGTTTTATTAAACCAAAAAAGATGCTTGGAATATTGTATGTTTAGGAAGTTTAGAGCTTCCTCATGCTGCCATGATCTCCTTTTCCTGAGTCTCAAGAGTTGCATTTCTTACGCATTGTCATTAATGAGAAATGGATGTAGGTGCAATTTTGCAAATAGCAAGTTGTTCTCAGCATGAGTAGCAAAAAGGGGTTTTTTTTTAATCCCCCAAGAAACTCTGAGCTCCCTGAATTTTATTTTGCAACTCCCTCCCCCATTTTTGATTTCCTTCCTTTTGACAAGCTTTCACATTTTCTTACATTACAACTGCAGCTATAACAAAGCAGGCTGCTGGAGAGGATTCTAGAATTAAACTCCTTATGAAGTGTGTGTATGTTTCTTTGCATGTGTAGATGCCATCCTGTTATGGAACGGCATCTGTGGAGTTGTTGGTGGGGCAATCCAATAGGGCAGAAAATGAAAGCATGCAGATAACTGAGCCCTATCATTTGCTAAGAGAATCCCAGGATGAGAATCCCAGATTGCAGAGCCCCCGGCTAACCCAGAGGGCCGCCCACTCCCACCTTCCCTAGGGTCTCTGCTTTGCAGACAGAATTTCCGACTCCAGCCGAGGGAAGGAGAAGCTCAGAGAGTCTTCCGGGCTCTCGTTGTTTCCTCGCTGTTTGCCTTCCACCCCCCACTCCCAGGGGACTCTTCTCCTGTAAAAACTCCAGCTCTTCCCCCAGTGGGCAACTCTGCTGCACTGTGTAAGACAATCTGGCTGCCGCCCGCTGCCTGGCACAATGAGATTGCCAAAGCACCATATGCCAGAGCTGGCTCATACGCCAACGTGCCCTGTGGCCCCAGGCTGCTCCCAGCCCTCCTTGCCTGAATGCGCTGCTGTCACACACCCTTCTGGGCTGTGGAAGCCTTTTCGTGATCTGCCTGATTGTCTTCCGTCCACATCTGCCATCTGCGGATTCCTCCTGGGTTTTCAAGCGACGCGCGGAGAGAGACTCCTCCTCATCTGGGATCCTTGACAATGGGCTCTTTGTGTCTGGGAGTGGAGGCACATGGTTGCCATGGACAGAACTGGGCAGCCTAGCCATGTTCAAGCTGCCTGGGGTGACAGATATTTAAAAGCTGGGGAGAGCAGCAGCCTGGGTAGCAATGAATTTCTCCTTCCCAGACAGAGCCCCCAAGAGACAGCGGAGGGAGGATGAAGGGGTGTTGGGCCAAAGCAGGGGGGTGTTAGGGCCAGGCTGGGTGCTTAGCTCCAGGCCTGGTGGGGTGCTGTTCCTTCCAGAGTCCTGGAGGCCAGATGCTGAATCCAGAGCTGGCATCACAGGTTGGTAAGGTGGGGCATCTGCTGAGCTGCCACTGCCAAGAACTGCCCATTTCTCCTCTTCCCCATGGCCGCCTGCTTCTTACCTCTCTCAAACTCAACATGTCAGCACCTCTTACCATGCCTCAACCCTACCTTTGGGGCTGCAATTCCACATCTCTCCCCCAAAATGGGGAAGGTGGAAGCAATGCTGGGGAAACATGGAAGATTCCAAGATTAAGGCTGCATTGTGTGGAAACTTGTCGCAGTCGGTGCTTGGTGCAGCGTTGAGAGGGAGGTGGCCTCATGTCAAGTCCAAGAAAGTGCCACCCCCACCCTGGCATCAGTCCTGGATCTGGCTGCTCTCCTCTTTGTCCTTGCTTCCTCTCCGCATGTGACAGTCCCTCAGCTCCCCTTGCCTCTGCTGCCCCTTCACCCAGCCTGGGTCGCTTGGTCCCCCTTTGTGCTGTGACATCCTGTATCACCCCCTTGGTCTCCTCCTCACATCTACCCTGGAGAGTTGTGGCAACCCTTGGGGCTTGTCTCTTTCCCCCTTAAATAGGGCACTACCATTAAGGTGGTTTCCATCTGAGTCAGCCATAGGTGCAGGGATCACCTGCCCTGAGCTTCCAACCCCACCTTAGCTTGGCCAGCCACAGCTGTGAGCATTTCCTTAGGCATACCCCACCTGTGCTTCCAGGCTGCTGACCAGGTGCACAGTGGCTCATTCCTTCTCCTAACAATGTTGTTAATTCCCTCCTTGCCCACCTACAGACTCAGGAGACAGTGGAGGTAGGGAGAGGGGCGCTTGGGCTCCCTCCTAGCTTTGAACAGGCTCCTCTGGTGAAGTAAGTCTTGCACCAGTGCCCTGCTTATGCTTCAGCTCCTGCTGTTGCCCTCATCTGGGTCCCTCATGTCTGCCTCATCCTGGCAACGTGGCGCAAGGCAACCCTCACCCTTGCTGTCATTTTGGGTAGTGCCAGTCTCCTGCTGCTGCCTTTGATGGCACCCTCATCCTTGCCCTCTGCATATGGCCAGTCATGGAGCACAGGCTGATCACCACGATGAAGCACAACACACGGTTAAACATGACTTAGCAGGATACAGTATAGCAACTGCACACTCATCCAGAAGCAGCTGGAGGCTGAGCGAGTTACAGTCAGGGCTACATGTTCCTGAAGCTTGCCATCAGCATAAATCAAGCCAATTTACATATTTTTCCTTGCATTGTGGCCCTGCTAGTCATTGGGCAGAGAATGGAGCCCAGTGATGATGAGATTTAGCCTCCGCTTAGTTTTGCAGTTTTGGAGTATCCATGGTCTAAGCACCAGGGTGTAGCTGTAACCTTGTAGCCATTTGCAAGCCTTTCAGATTATTATATCCTGTTAAGCCCTTTAAGGCTGCAAAGGTGTCAGGAGAGGGCAAGTCCCACAGGGGACACAGGCCTTCCTTCTCCTCAGGCATTGGAACAGTACAGTCAGAGGTGGCCTTTGACACCGCCAGTCTCCAAACCTTGCTGGAGGGAGATGGGGTCCAGTCTGAGTTCATAAGGCAGTCATGTGAGGACAAGCTTTAAACTAGTGACCATCCTGCGGTGCGGACTAAGAGCTGTTTGCAGGACAGAGAGGCTGGCAGGCAGCCAGCTAAAAGCAATCTGGGTCGACAAGAATGTGCAAGCGCAGCTCTGTGTCAAGGGTGACACAAAAGAGGGGTTTTGCAGACACAATTCCTCCTGCCGGCCCCTATTGTGGGAAAATTTCTAGTAGTTCTGCTTGCTCTAATGCTGGGGGATTTTATTTATTTATTTGTTTATTTTGCAAGCATGCAATAACCTTGCATGAAAGTTAGATGATGGCTAAACCATGTGAGCAGACCTGCCCAAGGCATTTTTTTTTTACTTCTCTGATATCATGTATCATGTATATAACCCCTTTTCCATAGTGCCCCTTCCCATCACAACTGGGGCCTGGCTGAAAGGCAGGAAGACCTTTCCAGCTTCCCTCCTCTCTTAATCCTACTCAGATCTTTATTTTTAAGTCCTGGTGCATCTGGGTTACCAGGCAACGCTAACATGGCACTGCCTTGGAAGAGTAAGAGGCGAAAAGGAAGTGGTTGTTCTGCAAAGTTCGAGAGCAGTCTCCATCCAAACACAAGCTGACACTGGAGAGAAATAGAAAGCAAAAGTGTTGTCTGAATTCAGGATCCCCCCCATCAAATGTGCCAGTCTGGGGAGTGACATGAGCACCCAGGCTGGGGGGTTCAAAGCAGGGCGGAAAAGCACACGGGAGAGTCATAACTTTTCATTATACGTGCCTCTTACTTTTAAATTCTCAATAGCCTCTTCCATGTGTGTTTTTCAAATCTCGACATTTGTGACTGCAGGAGGTTGGGCTATATGACCCTTGGGATCCCTCCCAACTCGACAATTCTGTGATTACCCACGAATGCATTACACTCCCCAACACTGCGGCTGTGTACACAGTGACTTGTTTGTCACACAAAAATGTAATTTTTTTACTCAGTCCAGCATTGTTCATGCTCATCCTCAGCGTTCTGTTCTCCATCCAGGTTGAGTCTAGATCCTGCCATCCACAATGCTGGGTTTGGTGAGTTGATAGGCAATAAAAAAATCCTCCCTTTGATGAGGCTATCCTTGCTTTTTCCATTTGCCCCAGGTGAATAGAGAAGAAGTGGGGGTTGTGATCTTGGTTTATGCTCACCCACAACATCATTGGGTGGAGGTAGAGACCCATTGCCCAAACCACCTACACCTGTCTTCCTCTGTTTTCAAATGGATGTGCTGCAGGGTAATGCAGAATCGAGCTGAGTTCTTATATTAAAAAAGAAACCAGTTTCTTAGGAAGCAGTCTTCTGGGGCAAGAATAATGTGCAATATATCTGGATTGTGAACAAACTACGTGGGGAAAACAAGCACTCTGCCTCCCTTGATTCTAGAAAGGAATGTTGTGTGAACACAGTGTGTGTTGGGTTTTTGGTCATAGAATCATAGAATCATAGAGTTGGAAGAGACCACAAGGGCCATCGAGTCCAACCCCCTGCCAAGCAGGAAACACCATCAGAGCACTCCTGACATATGGTTGTCAAGCCTCTGCTTAAAGACCTCCAAAGTAGGGAGACTCCACCACACTCCTTGGCAGCAAATTCCACGGTCGAACAGCTCTTACTGTCAGGAAGTTCTTCCTAATGTTTAGGTGGAATCTTCTTTCTTGTAGTTTGGATCCATTGCTCCGTGTCCGCTTCTCTGGAGCAGCAGAAAACAACCTTTCTCCCTCCTCTATGTGACATCCTTTTATATATTTGAACGTGGCTATCATATCACCCCTTAACCTCCTCTTCTCCAGGCTAAACATGCCCAGCTCCCTTAGCCGTTCCTCATAAGGCATAGTTTCCAGGCCTTTGACCATTTTGGTTGCCCTCCTCTGGACACGTTCCAGTTTGTCAGTGTCCTTCTTGAATTGTGGTGCCCAGAACTGGACACAGTACTCTAGGTGAGGTCTGACCAGAGCAGAATACAGTGGCACTATTACTTCCATACATCAATGCTAACAGGCAGCATGTGTTCAAATATTTAGACGAGTGAGCGTGAGAGATGTGCCCCAAACACACACACATGCAAACTCAGAGGCCCAAGGAATGAAATTCTGCTCCATAGTCCTGTCTGGCAGGGGATGTGCTACATAAGGCCTTGTCAGCACAGGGTCTTGCACTGGCTGCCAGTTTGCTTCTGGGCAAAGTTCGTAGTGTTACTATTAGTGTGGAGAGAGAGAGAGAGAGAGAGAGAGAGAGAGAGAGAGAGAGAGAGAGAGAGAAAGTATATATTAGTATAATAGCTTGGGACCAGTTTACCTGTGAGATTGCCTCGCCCATATACGCCCACCTGACAGCTTCGATTGGCGGGACTGGCTCTGTTACAGGTGTCACATAAGACCCCTTCCACATTTGTATGGAACCAATCTTTTAGTGCAGCAGCAGTAGCAGCTACACTCTGAAACTCCCTGCCTCTTGACAGCAGTCAGGCTCCTTCACTGAACTCTTCTCAGCACTTGCTAAAACCTTCTTGGTCAGACATTTGGAAAGTTCATACAGGTTTCGATCTCGTTTTAGTCTGCTGTTATGTCAACTTTTTGAATGTCTTGCATTTTTGCTGTTAATTCTTCATATTTTGTTCATTGATTTTCAGTGCATAAACACAGTTAAGTCTTCTTAATAACAATGTTTTTGGTTTTGGTTTTTTTTACAGTCAAGCAGTGTATAAATTTTCTGAAATAAATAAGTAAAACACACCTTTCCTGCTTGCAGCCCTGTTTGTCAGGGGCTGGCCATACCATGAGACCAAGGGAAGCAGGCCCTCTCAGCTGGCAGATTACGGATGCCATGAGGGATGGCAGAAGGGAAGGGAGCAAGTCTGACCTAGTACACACAAGGGAACAGCATATCCTTCTAGCAGCCTTCACAGACATGGGGGGGGGGGATGATTGTGCTGGATGCTCTGCTGGGAGGGAGAATCATATGTGGCACCAAACACTTAGGCTGGTCCAGCTGCTTGTAAGTAGTGCAATAAGAGCATTAAAGGTAAAGGGACCCCTGACCATTAGGTCCAGTCGTGGACGACTCTGGGGTTGCAGCGCTCATCTCACTTTATTGGCCGAGGGAGCCGGCGTTTGTCTGCAGACAGCTTCCAGGTCATGTAGCCAGCATGACTAAGGCGCTTCTGGCGAACCAGAGCAGCACACGGAAATGCCGTTTACCTTCCCACCGGAGCGGTACCTATTTATCTACTTGCACCTTGACGTGCTTTCGAACTGCTAGGTTGGCAGGAGCAGGGACCGAACAATGGGAGCTCACCCCGTCGAGGGGATTCGAACTGCCGACCTTCTGATCGGCAAGTCCTAGGCTCTGTGGTTTAACCCACAGTGCCACCCGCAATAAGAGCATTACAACCGTGCAAATAATGTTCTCTTCCTCCCTGATCACATATACTTTAAGTAAGTAATTTGTGGCTTTTTGTTAGGCTTGGTCCCCTGGAGAAGATTCTTCCTCGCCACAGGCAACCAGATGAGTAACACTTTCAGGTCTCTTTAGGTTTCCTGCCTACTCTTCTTGCTGGAAGTAAGAGACTCACGTGCTTTTGCCTTCAAGCCACATGCCATCTGGGCTCCTTGGTTGTAATTAAACGTTTTTAGCAATAATGAACAGAGAAGATTTGCTGCAATGTGTAATTTACACCGGGGCTTTCTGTCAGCCTGATATCCCGATAAAGCTGCAGTTGTTTGTGATTCAGCCTGCAGCTCCCCCACACACACACACCCTGCCCACTCCCCCCTGTGATCCTAGAAGTATATAAACCCCCTCAAGCATTGTCAAGAGGTGCGTTCTGACATTAAAGTGCTGGATTCTGGGAAAGGAGGCTTGGGCAATTTCTTAACATTGCTGTGTTGATATTAGAGCTGGAAGGTGTGCGGAGGAGGGTGACCAAGATGATGAGGGGTCTGGAAACAAAGCCTTGGGAGAGAGCTGGGTATGGTTAGCCTGGGCTCATCAATCAGGTTTCCTGTGGGTTGACTTCCTTTCCGATTCAGCGGTAAACAGTGGGTTTTCTCGGGGAAAGAGGCAGGACAAAGGGAAAACCTCTTGGACTTGTGCCTTGGAGTCACGGAGCAATGGAAGAAATTGTGGGACAAAGGGAAGTGTGGATGGCATCATAGCCACCTTCAAATATCCGAAGGGCTGTGCCACATGGAAGATAGAACAAGCCTGGTTTTTGCTGCTCCAGAGGGTAGGATTCAAATGACACGGAAGGAGATTCCAACTAAACACAAGGAAGAACTTTCTGAGGGCAAGAGCTGTTTGGCAGTTGGAGGGTGATGGACTCTCCTTTGCTGGAGGTTTTTAAACAGAGGTTGGATGGCCATCTGTCAGGGATTGTTCAACTGTGATTCCTGCATTGCAGGGGCTTGGACTAGATGACCCTTGGGAGTCCCTTCCAGCTCTGCACTTCTATGGTTCTAGGATTCTAGAGAGAGAGGATGCAAATGGCCTTTCCATCTTTGTTTGTGCAGGCCCCCAAAGTAGACTAGAACATCCAAAATGAGCAGCGAGACCATCCCCGAGGAGGTCTCCTCCCTCCCCACCCAAAGCCAGCATTACTTCGACCGGTTCGCAGAAGATGACCCTGAGTACCTGCGCATCAGGAACATGGCTGCCGACCTGCGCCAAGACTTCAACCTGATGGAGCAGAAGAAAAGGGTCACCATGATTCTGCAAAGCCCTGTGAGTATCACCCACCTCAATGGCGCAAGCCAGATTTGACAGGGTGGGGGGACATTGTGCAGCAAGGCAAGAGCCATTCCCCTCAGGAACAGCAGGGCTCAGCTTGAGCCGGTGAGCATGTCTGACCTTGAGGCAGGGCCACATGACCTGCTCTGGGCTACAGGCAGGGCCAGATTTAGGTTTGATGAGGCCCTAAGCTACTGAAGGTATTGGGGCCCTTTATATGTCCACCTGTCCTTTGTCAACAACAAATTGTCACTGTTTTTTTGTGTTGAATATATGCTATATGGTAATTTATGGACCTAATAGGATCTAAAGCCATTTGCACATAACAAAATATGCATTTTATCAAAGTAATTCTTTTGTTCAAACTTTCCTCCTGTGCTTGATTCAGGACCTGTGCATATTTGGGTCTACTAGCTGATCTTCTGAGTGATTTGCAGTTGATCAATAAGGGTTTCTGACTCCTGGCAATAGGAAAGCCCCCCCCCCTTTACCACACACACGGCTATGGAAACCAATAAATGTTACAATTCCACTTCTCATTTCCCCAAATTATGTGGGTACCTTAAAGATTAACAATGATCCCAGCGCTGTGAAGTTAATTAACAGCTGCAGTGGGATAGAAAGCCATTACTGTGATTGAATCCAGAGTCCTTCAGTGGTTCAGGGATGATTCATCCCATTGCACCATTTGAGGTGAAACAGGAAATGCTACGCTGCCCTGCCACCAAAGCATCCCTTACCTAGCTGAGCAGAGGTTGGTTCTGGCGAGATCTTGCGGGACGTGGGTGAGATCTCACAAGATCTTGCCCAAACAACAGTGGCACCACTTCTCATGGATGGGTCTGCCCTGCAGTGGTTTTACAATGAAGTCTCCCTTTATTGTAAGACAGACCACTCTCGGACCAGCCAGAGAGTCTTCCTGGGCAGATGAAAGGGTCTCTCTCTGGTTCCTGAATATCCAAATGAATAAAGTGGTCATTCTTGAGCAAACGAATGTCAGAGTTTGAAGGGGACAGAGGAGGAGGACTCAGAGCTGCTGCAGCCTGGATCATTCAGGGTCTCTGTGGGTTTCCCCCACCCCAGTCTTTCAGGGAGGAGCTGGAGAGCCTCATCCAGGAGCAAATGAAGAAAGGAAACAACTCCAATATCTGGGCCCTCCGGCAGATTGCAGACTTCATGGCCAGCACTGCCCCTTCCGTCTTCCCGCCTTCGCCCTTGAGTAAGTTGGCATCCCTTGTATGAATGGGTCTGGTGCCAAAGCACCTTCTCCGTCTCCTGAGCCCCTTTCCTCCCCCCTCCCTCCTCTTGCCTACAAATCTGCCTGTGCCTCACATCAACACAAGCCTCCTGGCCACCACACAGGTGTCATTCACACCATTACATCTGAAGGAATGTCATACCACTTTTTGAACACGTACGGCTTCCCCCAAAGAATATATATGGGGCTGAGCGTTGTGAAGAGACCCCTATTCCCCTCCCAGAACTACAAGGCCTAGAGCGGTCTAATAATCAGCCCCTCTCCATGGAGAACGGTAGCTCTGGGAGGGGAATAGGGAAGGGGTCTCCTAACAATGCTCAGCACCCTTAACAAACTACAGCTCCCAGAAGGTTTTTGGGGGAAGCTGTGACTGTTTAAAGTGGTGTCACAGTGGTTTAAATGTATGGTGTGAATGCGGCCCCAGTGACTCCAGCAAGGCCTCGCTGTGCTCAGCCTTTTACCCCACACTGCACCTTGGCCTGGCCGCCTCATGGGACGCCTCCCCCCCCCCCCACTTTTCAACCTTGTTTTGAATTTGGCAGACCCGCGCATTGCTCTCAGCATTCACTTCTGCAGAACCCCCACCCACCTGGCACATGAGCCGCCAGCCCCAAAAGGGATCCAGCTCTTCGTTCTGCAGCTACCCCCATCCCAGCCACAATTCCTGACCGCCTTCCTCTCTCTCCATCCTGTCCCTTGAGATACTTGACGGCCAGTGAGGGAGGGTCTTTCTCCTGAAATGGTAGGAGGAAGTGATGGTTTGGCCTAGCCAAATGGTTGTAAGGTCAGCTGATGGGCCAGAAGGTCAGGATTAAATCCTGCATTGGCTGCTCATGCCTGTTTACAGCCAGGAACAGGTGCCTGTAACCAAAGCAGCAGGATTTACAGGTGAAACTCAGAAAATTAGAATATCGTGGGAAAGTTCATTTATTTCAGTAATTCAACTTAAAAGGTGAAACTAATATACGAGATAGACTCATGACATGCAAAGTGAGATATGTCAAGCCTTTATTTGCTACAATTGTGATGATCATGGCGTACAGCTGATGAAAACCCCAAATTAACAATCTCAGAAAATTAGAATATTAAATGAAATCAGCAAAACAAGGACTGCAAATAGAGCAATATTGGACCTCTGAGAAGTAGAAGCATGCATATGTACTCAGTACTTGGTTTGGGCCCCTTTTGCATCAATTACTGCCTCAATGCGGCATGGCACGGGTGCTATCAGCCTGTGGCACTGCTGAGGTGTTATGGAAGACCAGGGTGCTTCAATAGCAGCCTTCAGCTCTTCTGCATTGCTCAGTCTCATATCTCTCATCTTTCTCTTGGCAATGCCCCATAGATTCTCTATGGGGTTCAGGTCAGGCGAGTTTGCTGGCCATTCAAGCACAGCAATCCCATGGGCATTGAACCAGGTTTTGGTACTTTGGGCAATGTGGGCAGGTGCCAAGTCCTGCTGGAAAATGAAGTCAGCATCCCCATAAAGCTCGTCTGCGGAAGGAAGCATGAAGTGCTCCAAAGTCCCCTGGTATACAGCTGCATTGACCCTGGACTTAATGAGGCACAGTGGACCAATACCAGCTGATGACATGGCTCCCCAAATCAACACAGACTGTGGAAACTTCACACTGGACTTCAAGCATCTGGCATTGTGTGCCTCCCCATTCTTCCTCCAGACTCTGGGTCCTTGGTTTCCAAATGAGATGCAAAATCCATGCCACGCCGCACTGAGGCAGTAATTTTCTAAGATTGTTAATTTGGGGTTTTCATCAGCTGTACAATTATAACAAATAAAGGCTTGACATATCTTGCTTTGCATGTCATGAGTCTATCTCATATATTAGTTTCACCTTTTAAGTTGAATTACTGAAATAATGAACTTTTCCACGATATTCTAATTTTCCAAGTTTCACCTGTAACTCCTTGCCCACCAGCTGACCAGTGGGGTGGGGTTGAGCTCAGTTTGACCAGATTCCATGCAAACGCTTTCCTGATTCAGAAAGTCACTTGCGTCAAGTCACCGGCTAAATTGAAGTGTTCCCCCTCCATTTTAGCAGGCCATCGGATGCCAGCCCCTTCAAGACAGATAAAGGAAAGTCCTCCTTCACACCGCACAGAGTTAAACTATGGAACTCACTCCCACAGGAGGCAGTGATGGCCACCAACTTGCATGGCTTTAAAAGAGGCCAGGGCAAAGCCATATCGCTATGAGCCACAATGATCACTATGAGCCACAATGGTTCTGCCCTGCTTTCATGGTCAGAGGCAGCAATGGGAGAACAGGATGCTGGACTAGATGGGCCATTGGCCTGATCCTGCAGGCTCTTCATATGTTCTTCCGGATTCATAATCGTTTGCTAAAGCCAGGAGGGGGTCTTCATTACAGCAGTACCTTAAATGGTGCTTTGAAGTCCTGATTTCAGAACTTCAAGGCACCTTGAATCTGGCGTCACTGTGACATCAAGCAGTTTCCCACCCACCTGTCAAATTTGGTCTGCAAGGCCTATCTGGATAAGAATGTGTCCTGTGGTGTCAAATAGGTTCCCCGCCTCTGTTTCAAATAGAAAATTAAATCATCCACAAGGAGTGGAGGAAAGTGAGAGGCAATGTGCTTTTCCAGAGCCATGGGTGGAACATGGAAATGGACCGTCTCACCCAGCTCCAGTGATGCCTTGATTGTGTTTGTTTAACCAGCTGACCCCTCCTGTGCGCTTTCTCTCCCACAGACCTCTCCACGGTGACCCCCATCAATGACCTCCAGGGCATTGACTCGACGTCCTTCGCCAAAGGGGAGAGGCTCATGCGCTGCAAAGTCAGCAGCGTCTACCGGCTGCTGGACCTCTATGGCTGGGCGCAGCTCAGCAGCACCTGCGTCACGGTGAGGGATCCCTTCCCTGCCACCCACCACCCACTTTGCTCAGGGCCAGGAAACAAGACGCCTTGAAATCTCCTTTTTCTTGGTCAATACCCACTTTATCCCCTTTGGCTCAAGGCAACGGTGCGCCAGTTTGTTTCCAGGCCCAAGAAGGTCCTTGCAATGATATTGTTGTGTGTTTGGTGGGGTCAGTTTGGATGATGCCCTGAGTCCCTTCTAATTCTTGGGCTCCTGTACCCAGCGAGGGTTAAAATCGAACAGGTGGTTGCTGAACTGGTCAGACAAGTTTCTTTTTAAGACAGTGACCTTAACTGTCCCAAAAGAAAGAGCTAGGGTGTAAAAGCTACAACTAAGTGAGGTGGCCCTCCACGCTAAGCTGCCTCTTTCCTCCACGCCCCTCATCCAGCTTCTAGGTAAGAAAACAATAGCCAGAGTGTGTGTGACAGGGCTGAGCTGGAAGCAGGCTGGAAGCTGGAGACACAGGGACCAGCTTGCTCTGTGCTGGATCCAAAGCCGTGACTAATAGAGAAGCAAGATCTGTTGGGGTGTAAGTGCTGTGAGCCCCTCCATCTTATGCTCAGGTTCTAGATGTTTGTAAATGAAATCATACATCCTAAAGACACCACAGTCTCTGCTGACCTTCATTCCAAGGAACGTAAGTGCCTGGAACCCCTGGAGTCAGTCTTTCAACACTCAGAGACTGTGGTGACGTGTAACAGTATTTAAAGCCCTGAGTGGCTTAGGCCCCAAATATCTGAAAGATGGTCTCCATCTCTGCTGACCCTCTTGGATGTCCCGCCCAGGAAATGGCAGCTCAGGAGAGGACTTCCCCTGCGGTAGCCACTGAACTGTGGACCTCCCTCCCCAAAGAGGTGTTCTACCATCTTCATTGTCTAGGTTTCACCAGATACTGGCACCCTTTGCAGTTAGGGTGTGTTTTGCTTTGTTTTTTGTTTTGTGGGACCCACCTCTTTGGCACAATTTACACTGTTCTGAGCTGACTGGAACAGTTTTACTTGTTTTTATACCTGCAATTGTTTTATCTGTTTTTATAACGGTAAATTATATTGTCAAAAGCCATCCTGGGATCTTATAGTCAGAAATGGCAGAAATAAACGGTGTCTTAAAGGTGGATGAAGACTCAGGGGGAAATAACGGAATGAATGGAAGAGCCTTCTGACCTTAATTTCCCTAGGGAAGAAGGAGGCCACAGGAGCCCAAGGAAATGAAGACGAGCTCACCATTCTCTTCTGGTCTTCCTTTCACAGCTGAGAGTCAGCAAAGAACAGGACCACTTCCTGATTTGCCCTGTGGGCCTTTCCTGTCCTGAAGTTACAGCTTCTAGCCTGGTGAGCACACAAGACCCCTCTTCCTCTCTCCATTGCCAAAACTAGCTAACTTGAGGGTTTGAGCATCTTCATGCTTAAGGCATTATTAATAAATAAGCACAACATCTCCCTTGAGGGTCAGACAACACATCATGGGAGGCATGGGGCGGAGTCTTCGCCCCCAGTTCCCTTGGCATCATGGAGGGCAAATGACTTGGTCAGCTGATAGGAATTGGAGACTAAAATACCTGGAGGTTGGGGAAGGCAATGTAAGCCTTATAAACCCAAGGAATCACCAACTGCAGAGAGGCTAGGATGGGTGAGGTCTCTGTTTCATATTTTGCTGTCTGATGTGCAAAGGATTTCTGGGGCCGGGTGTGAATTGAGAGGGGGTAAAATGAGAAAGTGCAGAATTCTGATAAAAGGGCACACTCTGGGTCTGAATTAAAATGGGAAGTACCTGTCACTCTTGTGACTGAAAATATTTCTTCTTAGAATGGGTAAGGTTAAGAATTGTCTGTCCTTGGGGGAGGGTTAGGGTTTGAATATTGTCAAAAATGTATTTATCATGGCACATGTCAACCTAGCTTGCCACCTGGTTTGGGAAAGACTGTGTCCCCTACCCCCTCTATCCCCAAAAGGAAGCTGCCATCCAGGCAGCACCTTTAGGGTGCAATTCATCACCCTAACGTCTCACCCATCTGTGCTTCCCCCTTTTCTTTTGCACTGCAGGTTAAAGTGAACATCCTGGGAGAGGTGGTGGAGGCAGGCAGCACCAGCTTCCCAGTGGATACCCGTAGGTTCAGCCTGCACTCTGCCATCTATGCAGCCAGACCAGACGTGAGATGCATCATCCATCTGCACACGCCAGCCACTGCGGCAGTAAGGAACGCTGTCCATTCGTCTTGCTGACAGAGCAACGAGAAACAGCAGACAGAGCCTCCTGCCCAGACATTTGGGCTGGCTCCGAGGCTGATTTATAGAAGAGCATTAAGCTTGGAACAGCTTGGCCTCTCCATCCCTCCTTGTGCACTGCAGAGACTCTGGGAGACTCTGAATGGGAGAAGGTCTTAGGAATAGTCAGGGGGACCCCAGTTTCACAGTATCCAGGATGCCCAACACGGAACCCAACAGTGCTGTCTGGAAGGCATCGTGTAAACCAGGGCATCTTTTGAGTTTATTCAAATAAGAACAGCAGAAGCGCCTGCTGGATCAGACCAAAGGCCCATCTAGTCCAGCATCTTGTCCTCGCAGGGGCAACTAGACACCACTGGGAAACCAGCAAGCAGGACTCAAACTCAAGAGCGCTCTCCCCTCCTGTGGTTTCCAGCGACTGCCTCCAAGTGTGGAGGCAGAGCCCAGCCACCATGGCTCGTAGCCACCAATAGTCCTCTACTCCTCCATGAACTTGTCCCATCCTCTTTTAAAGCCCTCCAAGTCATCACTGCCTCCTGTGGGAGGGAGTTCCATAGTTTAACTATGCACTGGCTCTGAAGTTTAGGGAGAATACTCGCCAGCAGTACAGAGGTGACAGGAGAAGAGAAATGAGATGTTTAGAGGAAACCACAAAGCAGCAAATGAGACAGGGAAGAGGAACAGAATTCCTGCACCTGGTTCTATGGCCAGGAATCAGGCAGGGTCCAGTCAAGGTCTAGGCTCAGTCAAGATCAGGGCCTTGGACAGCTTCTGAATCAGCTATGGAGGCTGTAGTCTCTGCAAAGAGCTATAGCCAGCTGAAGAAGCCTTAAGTAGATTGGCTGGTAGATTCCACCTCCCTGAAGGAGCTGGATGGATATAGGACTCTTGCACTGTTTTGCAGTCATTGGGAAAACTGCAGGGGACTGTGTCCTCTGGCCAGGAGGTCCCCAAATAAAGCCCGGGTGTTTCTCCCTCTGAGAAAGTAGCCTGACTCCATTGCAAGATCCCCAGGTTGTGGCTCATAACGCCCAGAGGGGATGTTGGTGAAGGCGTTGGAAGGTGTTAAGGCAGGCTTGTCCAAATTCGGCCTAATCCAAATCTGGGGCCTAATTCGGCCCACAGGTCAGTTTATTTCCTGGGGTAAAATCCCCCCCAAAAAAGCTCAACAGTTTTGGGGTAAAATCGTAAAAAAGCTAAACAACCTGGTCGGCCCTCATGCATGTTCACTTCATCAAATCTGGCCCTCTTTGAAAAAAGTTTGGGCACCCCTGTGTTAAGGGAAGGGACAGAAAATGGCTAGATTCCAGGCTTGTGGATGGGTGGGAGGAGAGAGAAACTCATGACTCCTATGCAACCACCAACAAGGCTCGCAACAACTTCCTAAGCGTCTGGGTGGGCTTGTCTAAACAAAAAAATGTTTTAGCAGGCACCCGAAAGAGTACAGTGAAGGCTGATGTCAATAGGGAGGGAGTTCCAAAGTGTTGGTGCTGCCACACTAAAAAATGGCGTCCTTAGAGATGTGGAAGGGGTATTATGTGGCCCCTGTAACAGTGCCAGTTCCATTCAAAGCAGTCGAGCGGGCACAGGCGGGGTAAGGCCATCTCACATACAGAACAGGTCCCAAGTTGTTAAGGGCTTTATATGCTAATAGTCACACCTTGAATCTGGCCTGGTAGCAAATTGCCAACCAGTGCAGACCTATGAACGCACGTGTTGTATGCTGACAAGGCCTCGATCCTGTCAGCAATCATGCTGGGCATTGCACATTAACTGAAACTTCCGTATCAAGTACAAGGGAAGCCCCACATAGAGTGCATTGCAGTAATCCAGCCTTGAAGTAACCAATGAACTACTGTGCCCAGGCTTTCCCAGTCCAGGAATGGCCACAACTGTTGAAGCAACTGCAGTTGGTAAAAGGCCCTTCTTGCCACTGAGTGCTTTTGCCTGGCTGGAAGGTGCCCTTGTACTAGGATGCCTCTCGCTTGCCTGGAAGGGGGGATGGAGAAATCTCTGACTCTGGCATGCCTAGGATGTGACCTACGGTGCAAAGGTCAGGCCCACCTCTGTTGCCCATTCAAGGCACAGTGGAGATGCGTCGATGGAAAGACAAGGGATGACTCTACCTGCTCATCTTTGCCTCTCTGTCTCTGGTCTGTCTTCCTTCCCAGGTGTCTGCCATGAAGCACGGCCTCTTGCCCATTTCCCACGATGCACTGCTGGCAGGGAACATGGTGTACTTTGACTTCAACGGGGAGATGGAGGAAGAAGCGGACAGAATCGAGCTGCAGAAGTGTCTAGGACCTACCTGCAAGGTGAGGGTTGAGAGGTAGCATTCAGGCTTCAGCGTCCTCTGGCACTGTGGCGCGTCAAACAGCCCTTAGGGATTGTCCACACTGCTTGTTTTGTGCCCAGAAAGCCCAGGGGCAAGAGGGCTTCTGCTTGCCCCGTGCATTCCAGGCAGGGGTCCAAGTGGTTTTCTGTCTGTTTGCCTCACGACTTTCCCCAGGAAAACCTGCTCTCTAACACGGAACCAGAGGAAGCGTCAATTCACAGAAAACCTGACTGATGTTTGCTCTGATTCAATGGTAAAATGCCAGTTTCCCTGGTGGGGGGACGGCAGGACATGTGGAACTGTGGAGGAGCTGGCATTTGGGATCTAGACCTCTGAAGTAGGGCTTAGCCAGACTTTTTGAAATCCTCGGGCAAGAGGCAGTGTGAAAAATTATACAGAATTGAGGAGCACCTATGGCTTTCCCCATTTTTACTGACCCTTTCTCCTTCCTTCTCTTGGCAGGTTCTAGTGTTGCGGAATCATGGTGTGGTGGCCTTGGGAGACACGGTGGAAGAAGCCTTCTACAAGATCTTCCATTTGCAGGCTGCCTGTGAAGTGCAGGTGAGCAGCAGAGCACACCCACCCACCCACACCCTTCTTTTCGTCACCAGGCACGTTTTATCTAATCATATAATTATAGAGTTGGAAGGGACTCAAAGGGTCATCTAGTCCAACTGCTTGACAGCATTAAAGGTAAAGGTAAAGGGACCCCTGACAGCATTAGAGACACCATTATTATTTCCATTTGTGTGCCGTAGATTCTGGCGTATTAGGTGACTGGGCGTATTAGACGACCCCCCCAAATTGGCAGCTTCTTTTTTTTTTTTTTAATAAATATTTTATTAAATTTTCACAATAGAAAAGCACTCAAGAAAATACACCAAGACAAAGAAAACACAAAATCGCCGAAAAAACAATACAATACCAAAATACAAACATTAAACACATCAAAAGAAAAAGAAAAAAGAGATAAAAACACATATAATAACAAAAAACAAAAATTCCCTCTTTCTTAATTTCTCATCTTCAATTAACTTATTTTCCCGACTTCCTCACGTCTCCCGTTCTTGTATCCCTTTTAGAAATTAATTCAGCAAATTCATATCCTATTTAATTTATCTGTTATTAATCCAATCTTACATTTTACTTTGTTGCTAAAGCCCCTGCGACTCATTTCAATGTCCTCAACATTCAAAAATTTTACAATATTTCTGCAAATAAATTTTAAATTTCTTCCAATCTTCCTCCACCGACTCCTCTCCCTGGTCTCGGATTCTGCCAGTCATTTCCGCCATCTCCATATAGTCTATTAGTTGCATCTGCCAGTCTTCCAAGGTGGGTAGGTCTTGTGTCTTCCAATGCTTTGCGATGAGGATTCTTGCTGCTGCTGTAGCATACATAAAAAAGGTTCTCTCCTTCTTTAACACCGATTGGTCCACTATGCCCAGGAGGAAGGCCTCTGGTTTCTTCGGGGAAGTATATTTAAATACCTTTTTCAGTTCATTATATATCATTTCCCAGAAGGCCTTGATCCTTGGGCACGTCCACCAAAGGTGAAAGAATGTACCTTCAATCTCTTTGCATTTCCAACATTTGTTATCGGGCAAATGATATATTTTTGCAAGCTTAACTGGGGTCATGTACCACCTATACATCATTTTCATAATATTCTCTCTTAAGGCATTACATGCCGTAAATTTAATCCCAGTGGTCCACAACTTCTCCCAGTCAGCGAACATAATGTTATGGCCTATGTCTTGTGCCCATTTTATCATTGCCGATTTTACTGTTTCTTCCTCAGTATTCCATTTCAACAGCAGATTATACATTCTCGACAGTGTCTTTACATTGGGTTCTAACAATTCTGTTTCTAACTTTGATTTTTCCACCTGGAAACCAATTTTCCAAATTGGCAGCTTCAATTTGGGGGTTCGTCTTATAAGCCCAGTCACCTAATACACTGGGCAGCTCCACACCAGGAAAAAGCCACACGGAGCAGAGCTTGCCCCCCCTGCTGCTGCTTCCGAAGCAGCAGTGGCCGGGCTCCGCTCCGCACCGCCCATACCTGGCGTATAAGACGACTTTTTAACCTCTTTTCCGGGGTTAAGAAGTTGTCTGATACGCCGGAATCTACGGTATGTCCTTTCCCCATGTAAGCATGTCCAAAGCAGCCACAGTAACAACACAGGAGCAAAAATGCACATCAGAGCATCCTCACTCTAGTCAGTCTAATGCCAGTTCATTTAAGTTCACAAGGAGGCAACCAACCCAGATAATTCATTCCGAGAATACTCATGTGACAGTATTTTAAAACCATTCTAAAGTAAGCAATATCCATTGATATTGATAGTTTGTATCAGTTACTATTGATAGTGTATATGTTGACGCATGTTGGTTGGCTTCCACCTGTCTTGGAAACAATGGAAGAGGACGCCTTGGGGGGTGAGGTCCAACTGTTGGAAGGTTGCAGCACCTGCTCTGACTGTAGAGACTGTTATGGGAAATACCTGTTTTGTTGCAGTTGGAGCAGATGAAGGCATCTGGTTGTGCCTTCACATACGTCACACATATGACACACACACACACACATACCCCTGTTAAATTAGCAATGGTTTATTTCCAATGTTAGCCACATTCCAAGTCGACCCCATGGAATTAGTGGACATAACTGATGTAGTTTCCTTCATTCCTGTGCACCTACTCTGAGTAGTTCTTAGCTGGCTCCAACCAAGTAGCATCTTAGTAGCTTCAGCTGCAATAATTAAATTTTTAGGCACAGGGAAATGATGTTTTTCTCCTACAGAAGTTGTGGTATGGAAGGAACATTGTGTTCCTCCTAACATGCTGCAGAGTAAAATTTGGCAGAGTATGGTGGTTCCTGGCAGCTGTGAAGTCCCCAGTGAAAATCACGCTTCTGTTCTGAACTCTCTGGGATGCTTTAGGAAAACCTGCTTTTCTCAAGCTCAGCTTCGCATTTGCAGCTTAGGGATGGTAAGAGCCTTTGAAGAGGGAAAGTGCTGGTTGAACGTTGTCCTTCCCCGGCCTGGTGCCCTCAAGGCATTTTGGAGTACAAATCCCACCAGCCCCAACATTACAGGGCCCTGTCACCTAACCTACCTCACAGGGTTGTTGTGATGATAAAATGAGGAGGGGGAAAACTACGTATGCCGCTCTGAGCTCCTTCAGGGAAAGGTGGGGTATAAATGTAACAAATAAATTAGCAATTAAGCCAAGAGGGGCACTATTTCCACTGCAGGGAATGGGGTGAAGTTTAACCCTCCATGCTCCAGTCATGATCCTAAAGAAAATCCCTACCCCGCTCTATGCTGATGAATCTCAGAAGAAAGGGAAAAAACCCCCTCCCTTCCTCCAAGCTGGTTCCTGCTAAGATCTGCAAAAAATTTAAAAAGTTGCTTTGCATAATTTAATAATAATAATAAAATTTTATTTACATCCCGCCCTACCCAGCCAAAGCCGGACTCAGAGCAGTAAAATAATACAGCATTCTAAAATCAATTCATTATAAAATCAGTTCAAATCAAATTGATGGCAACCATTGGGCTAGAGTTCTGTGAAGAATTACCAAAGGAGGGGGTCAGGCTGTGCCTTGGCCAAAGGCCTGGTTGAACAGCTCTGTCTTGCAGGCCTGCGGAAAGATGTCAGGTCCCGCAGGGCCCTAGTCTCTTGTGACAGAGCGTTCCACCAGATCGGGGCCACAGCCGAAAAAGCCCTGGCTCTGGTTGAGGCCAGCCTAACCTCCCTGTGGCCCGGGACCTCCAAGGTGTTTTTGTTTGAAGAGCGTAAGGTCCTCTGTGGGACATACCAGGAGAGGCGGTCCCATAGGTACGAGGGTCCTAGGCCGTATAGGGCTTTAAAGGTTAAAACCAGCACCTTAAACCTGACCCTGTACTCCACCGGGATACAGTGCAGCTGGTATAGCACTGGGTGAATGTGATCTCGCAGCAAGGACCCCGTAAGGAGTCTTGCCACGGCATTCTGCACCCACTGGAGTTTCTGAGTCAGTCTCAAGGGCAGCCCCATGTACAGCGAGTTACAATAATCCAGTCTGGAGGTGACCGTCATGTGGATCACAGTGGCTAGGTCAGGGCGAGAGAGGTAAGGAGCCAACTGCTTAGCTTGGCCGAGATGAAAAAATGCCACCTTTGTTATAGCTGCAATCTGCGCCTCCATGGAAAGGGTGGTGTCAAAGATTACACCCAAACTCTTAATGGAAGGCAATGGCACTAATTGCTCCCCCGCAAGAGATGGGAGTTGCCCCCCCAATCCCATATCATCCCTTCAAAGCCAAAGGACCTCTGTCTTCGAAGGATTTAACTTCAACCGGCTCCCATGAAACCATCCAGCCACAGCTTCCAAGCATCTGATCAGTGTGTCTGGGGCCGAGTCAGGATGGCCATCCATCAACAGATAGAGTTGGGTGTCATCGGCATACTGATGGCAGCCCAGCCCAAAACTCCAGACAAGCTGGGCAAGGGGGCGCATAAAGATGTTGAAAAGCATCAGGGAGAGTACCGCACCTGATTTATTTGGTAATGTTTACTTTTTTGCATAGGCAGGAAGTTAAAGAATAGAACGTCAAGCTTCATAATCCATAAATGAATCAATTGTATTATTATTTACATATGTGGGCTTCATCAGCTGTTTCCTCTTCTGGGGCTTTAAAAATGTTATCCCCAAAAGGCAACAGTCTTCCCCGGCCCCCTTCTCTGTCTTTCTGGCTCTGCCCAGCCTTGTCAGGAACTAATAAGCCCTGCAACCCCAGGCAGGGTGGGGGTGGGGGGAGGCAGGTTGGACTTCCTGCAATTCCTGCCTTAGATGCTCAGTGCCATTGTCTGCCCCTCTGAGCATCAGCCTACTTCTTCAGCTGGAAAAAACTAGGTCAGCCATGTGCCAAGGCCCAGCGCATGAGCGCCGTCTGCAGGTGGAAGGGTGGCAAGGCATGGGCTCCTTCCACACTTCCTTGATGACCAAAGGATGCTGCTGTCTTGCCCCCCTCCCCGCACCCTCGGGCTCCTGCTGGGGCTGCAACAAATTGGCTCCCAACTGGTTCTCCCCTGCACTTTATGATCTCTGAATTATTCTCCAGATATTCTCTTGGCGCTCAGCTATTTTGCCTGGACACCACATGTGGATAAATGGCCTCTCTTGTGGTTTGCATCTTTCCAGGTCTCAGCCTTGTCCAGTGCCGGCGGAGCAGAGAATCTGATACTCCTGGAGCGAGAGAAGCACCGGCCCCATGACGTTGGCTCTGTCCGATGGGCCGGCAGCACCTTTGGACCCATGCAGAAGAGCCGGCTGGGAGAGCACGAGTTTGAGGCTCTGATGAGGATGCTCGACAACCTGGTGCGTTTGCAAGCGCAGATGCCACAGCGCCCATTTTCCTGGACATGTGTCCCATCCTCACTTTCTCTGTCTAGTGCAGGGGAGCCTCTTCCTACCTGAGGGATGCGTTTCCTTCTGGGGAACCTTCTGGGACCCACATGCCAGCGGTGGGTGGGGCCAGAGGCAAAAATGGGCAGAGCAATTGATGCAGATGTTACCTTGGAACAGTCTTCTTCTTTGGCGATCACTCAGAGCCGAGTAAGATGGTCTTCCATAAACACGGTTTTAGCAATGAGTCCGTAAGCAGGCTGGCTTTGACACCCCCACACTCCAGGGCAAAAGCACTCCAGGAGAGGGCAAAGCAAAGAAGGCACAGCAGGGGGTGTGGTGGGGAGAAACCCAAGGGCCACATAGAGTGACTTGAGGGCCACTGAGGTTCCCCACCCTGGCTTTAGCAAACCTTTCCCCAACTTAATTCAATGAGTTCCTGGATGCCGAAATTGTCTAACAATGGATGGTTACCGTTTTATAACTTCAAGCTGAGCATTTGCAAGCTGCCAGATCCCATTAATTAACCCATAAATCAGAACTGCTATCAATTGACTCTTGGTAGATGTTACTGATAGGAAATGTGGTAATCTCTAAGATAGTAAAAATACAAACGTTTTTCATGCATGCCAACAACCACCAGCACCAGAAACTGGGGTGGGCTTGGGGGATTGAAAATCCTGCTCTACATCAGCAGGTAGTTTCTGTGCAGAAGGCAAGTGGCCTCACAGCTTCAGCTTTTGCCTCTGTGTCAGCATGCAGGGGAGCCTTCAGGGAAGCCTCTTTGTCCTTCCTAGGGCTACCGGACCGGCTACGCCTACCGCTATCCGTTTGTCCAGGAGAAAACCAAGCACAAGAGTGAGGTGGAGATCCCAGCCACGGTCACAGCCTTTGTGTTTGAGGAGGACGTAGCCCCCATCTCAACTCTCCGGCAGCATGCCCAGAAGCAGCAGAAGGAGAAGACCCGCTGGCTGAACACACCTAACACTTATCTGCGGGTGAATGTGGCCGAGGAAAGCCAAGGCAGCGCCAGCAGAACCAAAACCACCGTAAGGAGAACACCATTCACTGCCTCTTGTCCCTGCGAAATGCTCCACATAAGCGAAGTGGCCACCATTTTCCATGCTGAAAGAAAGGCCCTCTTCCCCCATCTAATTGGCTACAGCAGAAATTTAGGGGACAGTTGGTTGGTTGGTTGGTTGACATCTGTCTCAGGAGACAGTGGAGGAGTGCACCTTTGTAAAGTTACAGCGCCTACAGTTCCATAGTTTAACTGTGCTGGGTGAAAAAGGACTTTCTTTTCTCTGTTCTGAATTCAGCTTCATTAATGTTATGACAGAAGGATAAAAACTTACTTTCTATCCATGCACTATTCTATAAACTTCTGTCATACTCACCTTTTCCCTACACTAAAATACTGCAACTTTTCTTCACAGGGGAGTCAATCAACCCCCTTGATAATTTTGGTTGCCCTTTTCTGAGTCCCATTATTTGTGTGACAAACCTGTGTCCTCTTGCACTGAGGCTACTCCTCCAGGTCCGTCCGTTCCCCCACCCCCAGTAGCAGCCACTGGCTGGTATGGGAGGATGAAACATATTCACCGTGGGGGAGAATTTAAAGATTCGAAAAGCTGTTTTAATTCAGTCAGGCCATTTAACTCATTTGAAGAAAATTTCTGCCTTGGACTATTCAGAAAATCAGAGGACATACGTTTCTGTTTTCAGTGACAATCAGGAAATAGGTAATAAGAGTTGTGACCTTCAGTAGTGGCAGATTATACAGTTCATGAGGACTAGTTACATGACAGCAGGGCCCACACAGTGAGGTAAGCGAGAGAAGATGGGGGTCACAATCATCTGAAAAGCTCTTCTTGCTGAATTAGGAACCTGAATGTCTGTAGCCTTACATATCTGGGCTCTTTCTCAGTGTGGATGCAAAAACTGACTCATCAGTTTGAATTCAGAAGCCCCAAATCCCATCCTGCCTCTCAGCTTTGCAGATCATTTGTGGAGTTGGAAGGGACCCCAAAGATCATCCAGTCCAACCCCTTGCAGTGCCAGAATCCCAGCTAAGGAATCCCTCTGTGCCCTTTCTCCACCCTTAAGAGACCTCCCTTTGCCCTTACAATTTGCCCTTGACTTTTCATGCTGCCCAGTGGATGAAAGCAGACGAGGTGGAGAAAACCAGCAGTGGAACACCGATCCGAATTGAAAACCCAAACCAATTTGTGCCTCTCTACACAGACCCACAAGAAGTTCTGGAAATGAGGAATAAGGTACAGCCGCCTCCTTCCCATTTGCTCTTTGGAGACTTTCCATCTCTGTTGGTACCGCCTCCGTTGCTATGGCATCCCCAAAATAATCCTGGGAATTGTGTATTGGGGAAGAATCCCCGCAGCCTCTCTCCCTAGCAGAAATACAATGGGGAGAGCTGGTGTAATGCAGTGTAGAGTCCCAGAATTGTAGGGTTGGAAGTCACCTAGTCCTACCCCCTGCAATGCGCTGGACTAGGTCAGAACTCCAGCCAGGTATCCCATCAGTGCTGGTAACAGGGAGCCGGGTCCTGATCCACAGCCCCTGATGGCACCAAGAAACTTTGTGTGTTGCTTTCTCTTCTTCAGGGGCATTGCTTCAATCCCACAGACCACAAACTTTCTCCTCTTTTCCTTCATTTCCACTTGCAGATTAGAGAACAAAACCGCCAGGACGTGAAATCAGCCGGACCCCAGTCCCAGTTGCTCGCCAGCGTGATAGCAGAGAAAAGCAGGAGCCCGGTACTTGTCATTCAGGGAGCCTCCCGGTGCAAAAACCCGCTGGGAATGTCCTGGAATAGAATCATAGCATCACTGAATTGTAAAGTTGGGAGGATCATCTAGCCACCCCCCCCCCAATGGCTGTCGACTGGAGGGGGCTGGCTCCAGTGCCATAAGCGTCACTGGGATGGAGACTCCAAATCAGGCACCATTTCTCTACCACATTGATCTCACCAGGCTGTTATGAGGACAAGCATATTTTACTTATTTATTCTATAGACATCTGGGGGGCGGGGATTCAAAGTAGCGCTAAGCAGATCGCTCTGTTTCTGCAAGCATTCCTGCTTGCCTGATGCAACTATCTGTCCTCTTCACCACCACCACCTCCCTGAAGTTCTGGGATGTCTCTGGACCCCCAAAGAGCCAATTGTCTGTGCATGGAGGAGGATAGCAGGAGGAAGTCCAGTTGCACTAGTGGAAGTCCTTCATGGGCTCCTTGGCTGAATCCCAGCGCTTAGACCTCTTAAGCTCATTTCAAATAATAGAGGGTTGGGGCTTTCCTGATCTCACTGGGAATTAAATTTCACCCTCAAGAATTTAGCACTGAAAAGTGTAGGAATGGATTTAGGCAGGAGGAGAGGATCCTTGCTCACGTTTATGAGATCAGCAGTGTACCATCCTTTGCAGCATTAAACTTGGAAGCTAAGGCAAGGTTGATTTAACTTTCTACAGACAAGAATCCAGGATGCTTTAAGGCAGATGGGATTTTCCCTGGTATTACTGCTTTTCTCTCCCTTAAAAATGACCATCACACACGTTGTTTTGAGAAGAAGTGAAAGTAGTATTTGCTTACCTAACCTGGGTCTTGAAGCAGCAGTTTACAGTAGCAAAATGAAGGCAGGTTCATAACTACTAAGTTACAAAAGTACAAAATCTAAGTTCAAAATGTTGCATGAGGGAAAGAGAGAGATGCTCAGGCAGGAAGGAAGGATGTAGTGTTACAGCTTCCTGCCAAGGCAAACAAAGGAAGAGATGTCACAGAGTTCTCTCTAGCAAATTTAACAGGAAAGCTCTGTGAACCTCAGCCTCTTCATGTGCTTATCTGACAAAATATGAGTTTGACTGTAATAATGTCCCACAAAAGGCCCCTCACTATTACTATTACTATTACTATTACTATTACTATTACTATTACTATTACTATTACTATTACTATTACTATTATTTGCAAATGATATTGACATTTTTTTAAAAAAACCAATTACAAACCATAAAGTGTTGTCTCCCAGGACAAATACATGTACAAATGTTAAGTCTTCTATTATTCATATGGCATCAAAACAGATTTGGAAAATCTTTTACATTCCAGGTTAAGCTCACATCCACAGGATGTACTTCAGTCTAGAGCATTAAGATAATTTCTCCATAGCGGCTGCTATGACTGAGGGGGAAGGGAGATTACTGTACTGTTGTTAATGAACAATATAAATTGAGACCATACAGAGTGAAATGCAACTTTCCTGGCTGATCCTTTTATCACCCTCCAAGAGTGAGTTAAGTGTTCCATAAATGCTATAATGATGGATGACACTGAAAGATATCAGGTCCAGAAATCTTTAAGCAACGGACGCTCCCACCACACATGGAAGGATGTGCCTTTAAGCATAAGGGCAAGGGAGTACAGTGAAGTCTGGAAAGCCATAGGGGCATCCAGTGCCATCTTTTAATGACCTTTAAAGAGGCGTCCTGCCATTTAGCCGAAATGTTTTGCAGTGGAGGTTTAGACCATCATCAATGTCCCACCTTTTTCATGGGCCAGGACTCAAGATGGCTTGCACAAATTAAAGCACAGGTAAAATAAAATAAAAATGCTGGAAACATTGTTAAAAAGTAATTGAACTCCAATAGAATTTAAACAATGTAAAAAGACAAATCTATTAAAATACAAATAATAAAAACAGGACGGTGCTATTAAAAGCCCTTCCCTTCCCTCTCGGTATAAACTGGTATTCACCTGCCGGCAGAAGGACCACGAGGAGGGAGCCCGTCTAGCTTCACTAGGAAGGGAGTTCCAAAGGTTGGGAGCGGCCACTGAGAAAGGGTGGGATCGAAGCATGATAGGATTGATCCGTGGGCCCAGAACACCTTTCTGCTTTCCAGCCCCCATGGTTCTGCCCACAGACTCCCCCCCATATTTACCTCATTCTTGCCTCTCAATGCAGTCTACAGAGAGTCACTTGGCAGACGGAGAAATGAAGGATGTATCCCACAACGAGGTTCCTCCGGAGCCAGAGCCACCAAACCCTTTCAGTCAGCTGACAGACCAGGAGCTGGAGGAGTACAAGAAGGAAGTGGAAAGAAAGAAACTGGGTCTCGATGGTAAATATCATGGTTCAGGAGAACAGGGGCTGGTTGTGGCTGAGAACTAGAAACTTGAGTGGGCTGAAAGACCACAGCGCTTGCTTTGGTATTAACAACTAACGACACTTGATAAAATAGGGGCCACCTAAACACTCTGGGGAGATGAATGCTGTGTCATCAGCTGAGAGAGACAAGAAAGAAGCATTAGTTGGGAAGGAGGGGATATGGATGGTTCCAAGGAATTTGTAGGTGGTGTGCTAGAGCCACAGGGGTGGGGGAGAATTTTATGTTTTCCACATTTATTTTTTACCACGTGAATCGTTTATTTTCCTACAGAATCCCATCTCACAGACATAGCAGCACAGACTTGGAGATGACATCCAAACCACCCCCTCCCCATCCTATAACAGGACTCTCCTGCTCACAGTCCAAAGTCCACTGCCTTGCTCTGACCCTGGAGAGAGAGAATTATGTATTATAATGCCTATCCTATGATATAGTCATCACAGAGTGAAAAATAGTTCATCCCTAGGGCAGTGGCTTCCAACTCTTTTCAGGGCCACCGCTCCCTTGGTTCCATAAACTCATCCCCTAGTGGCAGGAAGTTCCACAGGACTGGACTGGTGGCACTAAAGGCTCAGTTACTTGCTGTTGTCAAAGGAGTCTTTCCAACGCCAGGAACTATCAATGCTCCTGCAGTGACTGAGCTGGGATCCTCGGGTGATCCCTGTGATACCCTGGACCTAAGATGTTCAGGGCTTTGTAAGTTAATACAAGGACCCCAAACCCAGCTTGGTAGTAGGTGAGCCACCTGAAATGTTGCCTTGGCTGCACAGAATTTTGGGCCCCTGTGCTGATGACCACAGCCCCCAGCAAGTTGTGACGCCTCCCTTTGAACTCTCTGTCCTGGGGGATTGAAAGACCTCCTCCTCCTTGCAAAGGAGCAAGGAGGTCCCCTGGCAGTCTCCTTCAGCTCTGTGTCCCATCAGTTTAGAAACAGTGAGATGGGGGGATTTGCTCCCTCCTTGTGGACATCCAGGCATCCTGAGACATGCTTTCTTCCATTGTATTCCCATCTCCTCCCAGGTGAGAAAGACACAAGCCTGGAGGAAGAGGTGACGGCCCCTTTGGAGTCGACTGCAGACCCCACAGTCCAGAGCCCAGCCAAGCCTCCGTTAAAAAGCCCGCCCAAGACTTCAGAAGGTAAGGGAAACCTCTGCAGCGCTCTGGGAATCAAGCACCTGCTTCTTCACACCATGAAAGGTTAGGCTTTGGAACTCACAGCAACAAGATGAGCTGGTGGCCACTGGATTAGATGCTTTTAATAGGATTGGAGAAATGGGGGTGGCTAAAAAGGCTGAAAGGCAGGAGCAGCCAGGCTAGCTCTTCCCACAAAAACCGCTTAGAAGAGTACCTATACCTTTTGCTTCATACCTGAGTCTAGGAGATATGAGACTTGCTTCTTTTTTGTTTCTTTATAATGGAATTTCAGCCGGGGGTCCCTGCTAAATGGGCCTGGTACATCTACTTCCTCTGCACTAATTTCTGGCAAATGCTTGGGTGAACAAGAGAGTCTTAAAAGATTCCCAGATGATGTCTTATCGAGAGGTGGGGTGCAACTCCTGAAGGCTGGGCGGCACAGCGGAAAAGGTCCACCCCCTGGTGCCTGTAAGATAACAAGATGTGCAGCAGCTAGCTAATTCTAGCAGCTACTGGCAGGGGGAGAATTCAGGCCTGCCTTCCCTCCTGGCCCTGCTCTGGTGGACCCTCCTTCCTTGGGTGGCCACCTGCCAGGGACTCTTTCGCTGTAATTCCTGCACTGCAGGGGGTTGGACTAGATGACCCCTGGGAACCTTCCACTCTACAATTCTGTGATGCTGTGAAATCTTACCCTCCCCAGGATGTGATGCCCCGCCCTATTCAAGGGTGTAGTGGAAGTGTGGCCCTGATCCGAGAGGGGCATGGTTTCTTGTGGCTATGGGGGGGTGTAGTGTTGTTGCTTCCCCCCCCCCCTGCATTGTCTCATTTGTGCCTCGTTGTGTTTGGTGTGCTTGTCTCCACACTGTCTCCTTTCTCTTTCCATGTGTTGCTCTCATCAAAGGAGTTCCCTCTGATTCTGAATACTTGTCACTTTAGTAAGTATAGAGAGGCTGTTTTCTCAATTTTCAGCTGCTCCCGGGGGGGGAGGGGACGGGGTCCTCAATCCAGCCTCCATTTCAGCATCTCAGGGCTGATCAACCCTTTCATTTTTGGAGCTGCAAACGTGTGTAAAACATGGACTCAGTTGCATGATGCCAAGAGGGCCCACAGGGCAGTGGCAGGCCATCCGCTTTGCAAGCAGAGTTTCAGGATCCGTCCCCAAAAGCTCCAGTTAAACAGGGTCTTGGCTAAGCATGGTTAGGAAAAGCCTCCGCCAGAATCTCTGTGTAGAGAGGGGCAGCCAAACTGCTGGCTGGGGTTCCCTTTGGATTTCTTTTAACCCATTTCAAAACAGCTGCTCTGGTTGCCAGTTCGTTCCTGGGCCCCATTTAAGCTGCTTACGTTAGTGTTTAAAGCCCTAAATGTCTCAGACCCCAAATAACTGAAAGATGACTCCCTTCCCTACAGTCCCCCTTGGGTGCTATGATAGGCAGAGGGAGGCCTCCTGGTAGCTTGTCTGCCCTCGGAGGCTTGGTGGCCCAGGAGGAGAGGGCTTTCTTTGTGGTGGCCCCCAGAGGTGTGTCTGGCACCATCATTTAACAGTTGCCCGAGAATGTTGAAGATGCACCTCTTTATTCTGGCTTCTGACACTTGAGGTGTAAGTTTTTAGGGCCCACCATTGCTTTGTGATTGTAAGTTGTTTGGGACAGGTTTCAATGTTGTAACCCACCCAGGGACCTTAGAGTGAGCAATGGGTAAATAATAATAACAAGAATATAGCAGGGATGGGGGACCTGTGGCAACCATCGTTGTAGTTTGGCCTCTTTTATTGCATCCTGATGAATGTGATGGGAGGATTTGAATTGCCTCTTGAGCAGCCTCTCTGAATTGCCCCCGTCTCCGTTTCTGATTCCACTCAGGGAAGGGAAGGAGACTTTAATAGAGGACTGCAGCCTACATTTGTAATAAATTTGTACTGAACAGAACTGAATGTTGGACTTTGTTGCAGCTCTCATCATTGTTAAGACTTTTCCTAATGGGTTGATGGAGTAGGCCCACCCTGGAGGAGTATAGAAACCTCTCTATGGTTGGGGGGGGAGGCTCCCCTACATCATATGCAGTCTGCTGATTAGCAAAGTTTTCTTTGCAATACATTGTGCTTTTGTGGCATATTGCAAAAATATTTAGTGTAACATGTAGTACAGAATATGTACAAGAAGTGGTGTAGCATAAGAGATCCAGGAACAGACCAGGAAGCCCCTTCTTCTCCACCCCCATCGTTCAGCCCGGACACTGAGGTTCAGCTCCGAGGGCCTTCTGGCGGTTCCCTCACTGTGAGAAGCGAAGTTACAGGAAACCAGGTAGTGGCGCCCGCCCTGTGGAACGCCCTCCCATCAGATGTCAAAGAAATAAACAACTATATGGCAGCCCTGTTTAGGGAAGTTTGTAATGACTGATGTATTTTTAATCTTTTGCTGGAAGCTGCCCAGAGTGGCTGGGGAAACCCAGCCAGATGGGCGGGGTAGAAATATTAGTATTAGTATTAGTAGTATTATATTCAAATCTCACATGCGCTGGGAACTTTCTAGGTTCCTTTAGTGCTTGCCACCATCCCTAAGCCTGAACCCCATGCCATCTGCAATATACCTAACCCCTACCTGTGGGGTTGTTGTAAGGGTTATAGATAATATGCGCCTATAGATTGCACTTGGAACACTTTAAAGCTCTGTTTAACACCAATATGCTATTAAACATCTGTAGGAAAGAACTAGAGGGCTTAATCTGAAGAGGCTGTATGGGCTGCACGAAGGCCAATAAGCTGAGGAAGGATCTTGGTAAGGTGGAAGCTGTGGGGGTAAGGGTTCCTGGATCTGAGAAATCCCTAGATGGCCTGTTCCGAACCAGGCAGCCTTCCCCTGAAAGGAACAGATGTGCAGCTTGGACCGCAGCTCAGTGGGCAAGCAGAAGATCCCAGGTCCAGTCCTCAATGGCAGCTCCTGATAGGGCTGGGAGAGACTCCTGCTTGAAATCCTGGACAGCTGCTGCCAGTCAGTGCAGGCAATAGTGAGCTTGATGGGCCAGCAGTTTGACTCAGTGTAAGGCACGTTCCTGTCTTCCTTTGTTCCTAGATTCCAAACTGTCGACAGAGACTCTCGTGGCCTCCGCGGCTAGGAGTCCCTATGCCCAGCCCTAGCAGGCCCTCCTACCGCCCTGTGGAGACTAGCCTACCCACGGTAGTTCATGCTTTGCTAACCTGCTGCTTGGATTACTGCTGTGCGCTCCCTCGAAAAGTGGGGCAGAATCCTGCTGCGCGTCCAGTAGGGTCTGATGACACTGATCATGAAAGCATTGCAGTGTCTGCAGCAGGACCAGTTCAAGATGGCGGCACTTGGACCCAGCTGCTTGAAGAAGCGCCTCTTCTCTCTGCAGCCCCGGCCAGCCCCAGGCTTTTGCAGTCTGCAGGAGAGGCTCCAAGTGTGGAACTCTCTTCCTCTTGAGACCAGCTTGTCCCTCCCCATCCCAACGTTCATTCAGGCATCCGCTCAAGGGCTCTGCTCAGGCAGGCCTTTGGAGCAGGCACCATTTGGATAAGGACATGATGGTTCTTGCTGTACAAAGTATTTCAGTAGTTATTTATGTGCTCATTACATTTACAGCCCACCTTTTCTTCCAAGCAGCTCAAGGTGGTGTGGGTGGTTCTCCCTCTCCCCGTTTCATACTCACAACAACCCTGTGGGGTAGGTTAGGCTGAGGGGGTAGTGATTGGCCCAGCTTCATGGCTAAGCTGGGATTCGAACCCGGTTCTCCCAGGTCAGATTCCAACACTAACCACTGCACCACTGCTGGCTCTCCAAAGGAACGACAATCATTATGCATTGTAGTTCTAACCTTTGCTAATGTTACAGTTTTATTGTTAGCCATTCTTAACAATAAAAAAGTTATTTATTTTAATACAGTAGTAAAATAATAATAATAATAATAATAATAATAATAATAATAATAATAATAATAATTGCATTTTGGTGAGGAAGCAATATTAGTTACTGGTGTTTGTTTTCTTGAACGTACCTTATTTATTCTCTCCATCTCCTCACTCCCAATCATATTGTCACCCATCTGTTCTAGCCCTTTATTATTGTTTCACACACACCCCTGTGCCCCTTTCTGCAGAACAACCCCGTGAGGCAGATCAGGATGAGAGACAGGGACTGGCCCCACGGTCACCCAGTAAGCCTCCTGGCTGAGCAGGTCTCTCCCGTCTATGTCTTGCACTTGAACTACTTGTTTTGCATCACTCCTGGTGCAATCGAAAGACAACATCGGTTGAATCTTCAGCTCTCATTTCTTGTTTCTTTTGGAAAGGTGGGAAGAAGGCGGACGGTGGCCAGGCGCCTGCCGAAGCTGACCAGAAGGCGGACGACCCAGGCACGGTGGTGGTGAACGGCAAGGACGATGATCAGAACATAGAGGACCTGCTCAGCAAAGGAATGAGCCAGATGACCACCAACGCAGACACCGACGCCCCTAAGGACAAAACAGAGACGGTCACCAGTGGACCTGTGTCACCCGAGGGCTCCCCCTCCAAGTCTCCTTCAAAGAAGAAAAAGAAATTCCGGGCCCCGTCCTTTCTGAAAAAGAGCAAAAAGAAAGAGAAGACAGAGTCTTGAGGTCCTCTCCTGGATGCTTCTCCCTGCTGCTCTTCTTCCTCCTCCTCTTCTTCTTCTTCCTCCTCCTTTCTCCTCCTTTTCTTCTTCCTCTTGCCTTCCGCTACTCCCTCTGCTCTTGCCACCACAGGGAAAACTCCTCCTTACAGTGGCATCTCTTTTGGCGACGAAAAAGAGAGGCTGAGGACCCTGGAATGTTTTTCCCCCATGGGATTTGCTTGGGAAGGTGAGGAAATGCCTCCCGGCCACAAATCCAAGGATATAACCAAGATAGTCTGTCCTTTTAACTGCTCCCTTTGGGACGGAGAGGGTGCTTGCCCCTGAATGCCAGTCACTTCACAGCGCAAACGTCCCAAGCCACGTCAGGCCCATGCGTGGAAGTTTCCCATGGACTGCTTTCTAGTGCACAGCAGGTCACTTTCAGAAATACTGGTGTGCACTGGGGGGAGTGCTGATCCCTTGCTGAAGCAGGGAACCTGCGGAACGGGAGGTTGGACTGGCTTTTTGGATGCTTGATCCAATTGCCGCTATTAATCTCTGACGGAAATTGCTCTGGACTTTAAAGCGGACAAGCTGTTTCGGCTGCCGAGAAGCCCTTGGAGAAGGCTGTGGGATTTCTTGGGCAAGGATCTGACCCAGGAGCCAGCTGAGCACCAGGGACCTCCTTTCCGTACGAACGAGTGACACTAAATGCCTTTAGGGAAGGTGGGTGTTTTAATATAAGGACTGGCGCCCCCTGTGCCAGCGGATTGCCCTGCAGGTGGAACAAGGTTGGGCAGGTGCCATTAGGCTGGCAAAGGGGAAGAGAACAGAGCTGACCCCTGGGGCACAATCCAATAAGAAGCTCTTCCTCATTGGAAGTCGCTGTGAGGTGTACAAGAGGATGGTGAGTCTCTTGCACATCTCATATTCTTTTTGATGGGGCTTGTGCAGGAGAACTTCTCAATGTACTGGGGGTACCCTGTGGATTTTCTGCTCCAGGCTTCAAAATGAGCAGGGGGCTGGTCCCCGGTTCACAATCCAGGCTAACAAATGGTGGAACGATTTCCCTTGTTTTGAGGACTGTCTCCTGGTTCTGGATTGAAACCCGCTTAGATTTATGGGCTGCAATATCCCCACGCACGCACACGTCTCCTCGGGGGTAGAGCATGTGCTTTGCATGCACATGATCCAGGGATCAATTTGAGGTGTCTCGGGCGAGAAAAGGACACCAGGTCACAGGACCAAAGGAGGTCTCTCACCTGATGACGCCTCTGAGATCTGTTGCCAGTTGGAGTGGCTGAAGCTTGGTGAGGTGGATCAGGGACCTGGCTTGATCTAAGGGAGCTTCTTGTCCTTAGATGGTCAGCTGTGGCCACCCAGCAGCTCCATCAGATCTAGAGAGGCCCTCTCTGTTCCAGCTGCTGGTAAAGTGCTGGTGCCCTAGTGGGAAATAAATCAGATTCTCCCAAGTTCCACCTGCACTACATTAAGGAAAATATGTATTACGATAACTCCATTTCAGCCACGTAAGTGCTAGTTTGGTTGTCTGGACTATCAAGACAGCCACAAACACTGCCGATAATGTCACTTGTGTAATCACAACGGATAATACGATGGAAAGCTTACAAAAATACTATTTTCTCACTTACTGCACTATTAAGGGATTTTATCACGCTTGAGGTGTTTTCACAAGTGATTGTAAAATTTGCTGCAGCTGTAAATTGCTTTTGAGAGCCACTTGGATCGGGGCGCAGGTTCTGCACAGAAATGGCCTGCCTCTGCTCTCTCTACTGCATTCACCTTTAGAAGTGATCTGAGCATCACTCACGATGCTTAGCTGGGACACAGATACAGATTTTCAACGGAAGTTAATTAGAGCTGTTAGTGTTTTCCTTTGTTTGGCTGGATCCGGGGGGGGGGCAGTGGCTGGGGACCCACCAAAGAGGTCTTTGTTCCTCCCAGGCAGGGTTGGGGACAGCCAGGTGTAGTCTGGCTACAGTTCCCATCATTCCTGCCCATTGGCCATGCTGGTTGGGGCTGATGGGAGTTGTGGTCCAAGACGTCTGGATGCTCCTGCCCTTAAATTCTTCAAGCCATGCTAAGCATTACAGGCACATCATGGCAGTTTCACCTCATCTGAAAATAAAGCTGCTGCTTCTGGTGATCAGGACTGAGAAAATTGGGGGGGGGGGGGCTGAGCAGTGCTTAACATTTTCCCTGCCAGTCAGTTAGTTCCCTGTTCCAATCCGAGCCTCCACTCTGGTAGTTGAACATTGTTCTTTGCTCTGCATTTGAGACTCAGCAAGAAAAAAGAAACATTGGGGGGGGGCGATTTAAGAAAGGTGAAAACGTTAGGTGGATATGTGAAGCCACTTCTCTTATTGCCCCACCAGAAGTAGGTTTTTCTAAAGTTAAGAAAAGAACAGTTAGGATTAGGTTACACACAAGTGTGATCCTTCACTAGCACTGGGGCCAAACTAAGCACGACACCATTGCACAATTAGCAAAAGTGTGAATGGTGGGGTTTTTTCTGTGGGTGTTGCTGGGGTGCTGTGGGTGGGGGGAACAATCCAGATCAGGATTCTTGGGGGTGTTGCAGGAGACTTTAACACTTCAACCCCTGCTATTTCCCGCTCCAGAACAAATTTGTGTGTTCTAGCACTAGAGACGGGGGAAGAAATATGATTCAGTTTGCAATGAAAGGCAACATTACCAATTCACACTTCCCAAAACAATATACAAATTGAAGAGCAACTATCCTCCAAATTTTGTGTTGCAGTTTTCTGAGAAAGTGGTGTGTACAGTAATGCATCTACAGAGGTAAAGTTGTGCGTACTGTACCTATGCATAGACTAGTAAAAATAACATACAAATATGTGTTGTGTTTGAAGAAAATATGCTTTGCTAAAATTTGTTATTAGGCAAAATGGCATACAGAAATGTGCGTGTTAGAGGAAATTCACACTAAAATGCTAATGAATTTCCAGCAGGACTTAAAAAATACATTGCAAACTGATGTGGAAATGTGAAGAACTGGGATTTAAGATTGGAATAACAGAGAGAAACTGAAATTGCCAAGAGTCCCCTATGCATTACCTCTGCCACTGGCCAGTTAGGGAGACTTAAGCAATGGCCTTTTGCTCTCATGTGAACATGCCTATGCAAAGAATCACAAGGGTAATGCAAATTTATTTGGGCACAATCTCCGTGCATGTTCTCCTGCACAAGACACACTGAAATGGGTGAGAGCTGCTCACATGGAGTAGATCAGGTCTCTGTGTCACAATACCCAGAAAGCAACACCTTCATAAAGGAACCATCTCCTATCTGAGCCAGAGAAGTTGCTTCTTTTATCCCATTTGTTAGAAAGTGGGGAGTGTGTGTCCACACAGGGGCTCCGCTGGTGCATACAAGTACATTTTGAGAGTAAAATAACCAACCCCATTTCCATAGCTGTCAACCTTCCCTTTTTTTGCGGGAAATTCCCTTATTCCAGCGCCGCTTCCCGCTGCTATCCCGGATTATTTAGATATCCCGTGGACTGTTCCTGGGACAGGTGAGGCTGCTGATCCCTTGTTTTCAAATCTGAAAGTTGACAGCTATGCATTTCTTCTTTTAAACTCACTGATGGAGAGATTTCACTCTTCTTGTACCTCAAAAATTATACTGGTGCTTTGCATAGAGAAACTCATTTCTCTTGTAATAAGGACCAAATCCTCCCCTTTTCCTCAACAGATGAAAGGGAATGAATATTTTAGAACTCAGTCATTTTTATAAAGAATAAGTGACTGGAGATGTCCTGCTGTTATGAAACTACTACAACAAAAGGCTTCTCTGGTTCTGGTGCTTCCACAGACCAGCTAATAACATCAAACAATGTTCATTATACACAAACATTGCTTAAATGGTAGGTTGAATGGGCAGTTTATGCAGGAGATCCCTTTGGGAAGGGTTGGGGCCATGTCTCCTTCTTCCTGGGAAGCCCTCCAATTTCTGGGCAACTCACTGGTCCTGCCTGCTGCAGCCTCGATTTCATTTGCCAGGTGTGCATGTCAAAATCATGACAACTGAAGGTGGCGGAATTACCTGATTAGCCTGAGCTGATAAGTTTGCTATAACCATTCAATGCAAACAAATGCAAAGTGTGGGGAGGAGCCACAGCTTAGTGGGCAAACATCTGCCTTGCAAGCAGAAGATCCCAGGTTCAATCCCTGGCATCTTCAGGACTGGGAGAAAGTTCTGCCTGAAACCCTAGAGAGCTGCTGCCAATCAGCGTAGACAATATTGAGCTATATGGAATCTGTATAGGGCAGCTTCCTATGTAAGCCACAACCAATGCTCTCATATATATCACTCAATGTAATCTTGAATTTATTCATTGCTATATTTGTATCCCAGACCTTTAAACCTCACTGAGAATCTTCCTTCTCCCAGCACTGAAATGGCACCTCCAAAGACCAAGTCGCCAGCTCAGGCAGTGAGTCTGAAGAACGGCTGCTCGATTTCACCCAGGGGGTTGGAACAGATGACCTATTGGGTCCCTTCCAATTCTACAATTCTGTGATTCCAGGCAGTGCAAAATTTCTAGAAAAGGAGGTGCTGGAAGCAATGGTGCCCATCTGAGAGGTGCCAGAACTGAGTTCTGGTGAGTTCCAGCTGGGGGGAAGCCCTGATTCTAGGTGTGTAGTCAGAATCTGGTGGACTGAGGCCACACAATGCAAACCAAGGTCCAAATTCTCTCCAGAAAAGGCAGTTGCTGTGAAACAGAGCAGATCTGGTCAGGAAAATAATATTTAGGAGCAGAAGCGGACCACCATACAAGCTCTACACTTTACAAGTTTCCACATGATGTGTGAGGAAGGGGTGGTGGCGACACTGTGTTTGCAGAATGTTGTCAGTGGAGATGTGGGCAGCGTATCGTTGCTGAGAGGGGCTCAGGGGCTCATGAATGCTATGGAAAGATGCTTGGGGGCTCATATTTTCTCAGATTCAGTTGGGAGTCATGCCAGCTACCCTGGAAGGAAACTGCTCTTTTGATTCCAAAGGCCAAAACAACTCTGTAAAGAATCCTGTTGCTCTCTAAGGACTGCTGCTTTTGCTGCACCAACAGCTTTCATTGCGTGACACACTCCCTTCAGTTTACAGAGGCATGGGCAGAGGAAAGAAAAGCAAGGCTTGCCAAGCACATGGGGAACCACTGCTAAGTGGGGAGGTCATGGCATTCTGCGGTTGCTGCCAGAGGAACTTTCTCTTTTGTTCCCCTCTTCCCCAAGTCTTTAAAGGGGCTATAGGGAGAAAAGGGTGTTGAGTACATGGAGGTAGGCTGGTTAAACAGAGGGGCTGAGCAGAGGCAGGGCTTCAAGGAGACCACAGGAAGGCTAGAAAATAAATGCTGAAGCCTTGCAGAGGACACAGAGTGAGGCCAGAAAAGGTGGCTCATTACTCTGGCCAGGTCTCACGAGTTATTCAGCTTTCCCCAGCTGGGAATGCTCCAAATGTTTTGGACTACAGTTCCCAGTCAGAACAAGTGTGCTGGCTGGAGCTGATGGGAGTTGTGGTCTAAAATATCTGGAGGGCACCCAGTTGGAGAAGGTGGAGTGAGAGCCCCTCACAGCCAACTGGGATAGTTCAGCTGGTAGAGCATGAGACTCTTAAGCTCAGGGCTGTGGCTTCAAGCCCCACACTGGGCAAAAGATTCCTGCACTGCAGGGGGTTGGACTAGAGGACCTTTGTGATCCCTTCCAACTCTACAAATCTATGATTTTGTGAACTGGAGGCTATTGTATCTGGAGAGCAAGAACCACCTGAAAGCCCAGTTTGCCCGCACATTTGGAAGCAGGCCCAGCCCATCCACCCTACAGCATTACCTTTATTCTTGTGAAGGGAATGCCTTGGATGGATTCGGGGTTTGCCCTGGGTACATTCCTGATGAAATGTGCCCCCATTTATTTGAGCATAGCAAGCTCTGAGTAATCAAAGATTATCAAGTCCCAATTCTTATTTTTTTAAATAGTATTTAGAAGAGAAGTTAGCGGAGAACAGACTCCCACTCTCACTCTGCAATTACACAATATTCACTTAGTTAATTTTATAACTGTGCATCTGATCACAAGAGCACTTATTCCATGTAAGCAGCAAGGCATAAGCAAATGCTGAATTATTATGAAGCAAGCCTGTCATCATCACCATCCTTATGCAGCTGATCTGTGGGCATTCACTCCCTGAGGAGGAAAAGTGGTTTTCCTAGGGTGTAAAAGTAGCAGTTTTGTGATGGGTTGTATCTTTTCCCGCCCCCGCCCCAGGTTTACAATGGAAGATTGGGAGACAATGGATATATTATGAGGGGTGCAGCTAGGCAGCTTTTGAAAGAACGGCATTTTGGCTCCTTCTTCCACACCACCAAAGTTACTAGGAGAGCCTATTAATTGTCTTCTTTCAGCCTAGCCATGGTTACTGATTGCAGGGGCTGGACTAGAGGACCCTTACGGGCCCCTCCAACCTTTATGATTCTACGTGAGGGTCAACTTGTAGCCTCTTCCCAGAGAGGGGCTGCACCTCCCAGGCCTTCATTCCCCTCTAGATTTCAACCAGCAATCAACAACTCCTGAACTTGGTGCAGAGGTGGAAGAGTCAAGAAGGTGAGGCCAACTCTGCTGAGCTGCAAGACTTGCGCGGGGAGGAGGGAGTCTTTGAGGTGAGCTGCTCACAGGTTACTAAGGTCAGAAGCTAGCCCTGATTTGTCCCCCGTCAGCAGCCAGTGCATCCAGTTTAGGGATGGTGTATGTAAGCTACTCTCATCTGCCCACCACACCCAGGATTCCTAGGATGCTTCGGTTCTGGGGCCAATACCACATTTCACAGCTGGAAAGTGTGACCGCAAAATATACATAGCAGAATTTGGTCCCGTGGCCATCTCAGGAGAGTTACACGTAGCAAGACTGAGTGTGTGGATATAGCACCGGTTTCGTGGAAGAGCAAGGGAAAGGAGCAAAGGCAGCAATAGGCGCCTCCCAATCGGTAAAGCCACAATTCCCACCCTGGGACTCCACAGTAACTCCTTGGGATTTTGCCCACTGCCACACACTGACATTAACAGCAGCCCTGATCACGGCTGGCCCATGTCCTTGTCGATTGGCAGGGCAGGGGTCCACCAAGCCCAGCCCCAGTGCAATCCCCGACGCCCCTCCACACACTGCAGATCTCCAAGCTGCCTCTCTCCCCACCAAAAAGGGATTGGGGCCAGGCCTGGCCCAGATTAGCCAGAAGCAGAGGTCACAATAACGCTCTGTGTTATCAGTCGGGCTGCAAAAACTTCAGTGTCTGTGTCTGACAATCGTTGCTTCAAAGTGCTATTTAATGTTGCCCTCTGTAAATAAAGCCCCCGTGTTTGGCCTTTGACTGATTTTGTGAAGTCTGCCTTTGAGGTTCTGATGTAAATAATCTTTCTCTGGCAACTTAAGACTCTTCTCTTTCTGCGTTATGACACAAAAGCCTCTACTTTTCTTTCTTTCTTTTCTGTACTTGCCACAACCAAGGGGCAGCTCAGACTGGCAATTTGGTTTGTTTTTCCTTTGCAATTTTATATCTTCCTTTTTGTATTGTACTTTGGTTTTTAAACCTTTGAATACTTGCTGTCTTCAAGAGAGTTTGACGAGTCAGCAGCTGACCCCTTCCCAACGGTGCCGCCTTCTGCTCCTGCTGCATGTTTTTCCTCCGTACAGATGATGGTAGATGCGCTTCTTCTTGACCTAATGGATAGTGAGGTATGAAAGCGACTGAGCTGAGTCAGGCGAGAGGCCTGGGCTGTCATTGGGTTGCCAAGCAAGATACGACGGCTAAATATCTGCATCTGAAACTCCTTAAACAGCTTTTGTCTCCTTTGATTGCTCTTAAAAAATACACAAAAAAGCAAAAAACAGCAAATGCAAATAAACTTTCACCTGAACACTGAAAGCATTTTTGGAAATCTGTTTTTACTATGAACCAGCACATGTTATTGTTGTAAACAAAAATTGCACTTTTTCCCTTATGGGGTATCCAAGAGCCCATATAGAGTCCCTACATAGGTTCCCTATTGGTAGGAGAAAATAACAGAGGCCAACCAGAGAATATTGAGAAGCAAAGCAGCTAGTAAGCTTGATCTTTATTGATCTGTTGCAACAGGGTGCTCCCCTCACTCACAGGAAAGAAGGAGGAACCCAGAACAATGGCGCGCAAGGCCAAGCCTCAAGGTCCATAAATAGCAACACCCTAGAGGTCCCAGGCCCTAAGGAAGTTAGATTAGCCTAACCAGAGCCAGGGACTTTTCAACTCTGGCTCCGGCCTGGTGGAACGCTCTGCCTCATGAGACCAGGGCCCTGCAGGATCTGATTTCTTTCCGCAGGTCCTGTAAGACAGAGTTGTTCCGCCTGGCCTTTGGCTTGGAGCCAATTTGATTCCCTCCCTCTCTTTTGTCTTTTCCTTCTCCTCCTGTGATGAGGCTACATTTTAATATTTTAATGTTTCAATATTTTAATGTTGTATTTTAATTTTGTTTTTAAGCTGTAATCATTCAACTTGTTTTTATTATTGCTTGTAAGCCGCCCTGAGCCCGGCCTTGGCTGGGGAGGGCGGGGTATAAATAAAAAATTATTATTATTACAGCTTCCATCAGCTGCAAAACTCCTACAGGTCACCAGCTGCAGGAAGATGGAATTAGAGGAAGAAAGGTGCCGCACAGCACGCAATGTTTGCAAGCTGTCAAGCAGGCAGATCTTAGGTTTTTGCATGGAAAAGAGGACAGATAGGGGGTCCCGCCTTTAGGGAGCCCTTTGAAGTGTCAAGGGTAAAAGATGGGGGAAATCCTGTTAGGTCATTTAGTTCATCCCCCTGGGCTCCCGGCAGAACAGTCTGCGGTGCTGTCTCCTGGGGTTCACGCCTAAAATAATTTATTTCCAGCCTTAATACAAAACTACGGATCTCCTTTATGCAAAGGACCAATCTTCCAGCAGGGCCTTGCTCCTCCGCACCGCTGCCATGGGAGGCATTTAACAAGCTGGCAAATTATAAACAGAATAAATTCGGTTCTCCTGAGATCATAGGGGAACCAGGCAGGATGGGGAACGGAGGGAGATTGCATATTGCATCAGTTGCACAAAGGTTTCAAGGGATGAGTGAGCGGCAGGTTCTGTTGGGGCTTGAACCAAATCCTAGATCATGGGTAGGTGAACTAAGGCCCAGGGGCAGGATCCGGCCCAATCGCCTTCTAAATCTGACCCACGGACGGTCCAGCATGTTTTTACATGAGTAGAATGTATCATTTTATTTAAAATGCATTTCTGGGTTATTTGTGGGGCCTGCCTGATGTTTTTACATGAGTAGAATGTGTGCTTTTATTTAAAATGCATCTCTGGGTTATTTGTGGGGCATAGGAATTTGTTCATCCCCTCTCCCCCTAAAAAATATAGTCTGGCCCCCCGCAAGGTCTGAGGGACAGTGGACCGGCCCCCTACTGAAAAGGTTTGCTGACCCCTTGATCCTAGATCAAATAGGAAATTCTGCCTTAAAAGCCTGGATGTTGGATTAGAAATATCCCAGGGGCAAAAGAGATCACATGTACAGTGGTGCCTCGCAAATGAAAAAAATCCGTTCCGCAAGTCTCTTTGTCTTGCGGTTTTTTCGTCTTGCAAAGCAAGCCCATTAGCGGCTTAGCAGATTAGCGCTATCAGCGGCTTAACAGGTTTAGCGGATCAGCTGATAAGTGGTTTAGCGGCTTAGCGGATCAGCTGTTAAGCGGCTTAGCAGATCAGCTGATAAGCGGCTTAGCGGATCAGCTGTTAAGCGGCTTAGCGGCTTAGGATCAGCTGATAAGAGGCTTAGCAGCTTGGGAAAAGGGGGGGGAGGGAAAAAACCCCGCAGGAACTCGCAAGACATTTTCGTCTTGCGAAGCAAGCCCATTGGAAATTCGTTTTGCGAAGCACCTCCAAAACGGAAAACCCTTTCGTCTAGCGGGTTTTCCGTCTTGCGAGGCATTCATCTTGCGGGGCACCACTGTATTCTTTGGAGAAGGCATGCCTTTAAAAAAGAAGAAAAGGGGAAAGTAGCAGATATTTTCCCTCCAAACAAAGGTAACTAATTTTTTTTTTTTTGGGGGGGGGGGGCAAGTGTGCCGAAGGTCAGGTCCAAAAGATGGGAGGCTCCAGGCAGGATTTTCTGCCATAGCAAAGTGGAAGGAGAGGCAGTGTGGTGCAGTGGCTAGAGCGTTGGACTGTGACCTGGGAGACCAGGGTTCAAATCCCCCCTCGGCCATTAAGGGTGACGTCGGGTGTGTGTGTCAATCAGTGCCTGCCAGAGTAACCTACCTCGGTGTTGTTGTGGGGGTTAAAGGAGGAGGGGAGAGAACCATCTGTGCCACCTTGGGCTCCTCGGAGAAAAAGGCGGGATATAAATGCAATCCAATAAGTCGCCTTTTTCGTGCTTCTCCTTCTGGCTGACCTCCCAGGGCTGTCGTGCGAATAAAAAAGGAAGAGCTCGGGGGGGCGGGGGGGGCTGGCAGTCGCTGCCTCTCCGCCTGGCCTCCCTCCCAGGGCTGTTGGGAGGAAGCGCCGTGGAATGAACAAGGGAGGGAAGAAAGGCTCTGGGCAGTTTCCATGCCAACCAGGGATGCCAGGGGAGCTTCTCCAGGTAGGGCTTGGTGTGGCTGGAGCTGCGGAGGCTGCGCAGGGCCTTCTCCTCCCTCTCCTTCCTCCTCCCCCCTCCCTCCCGCATCAGCCTCTGACCACCTGCACACCTGGGAGGGAAAACAGCACTTTTGCCTCTTCTCGCGACCCGTAGCTCAGAAGCCGCGCCGCGTTGGCTGTCGGGAAACGCAGTCCTCCCTGTCATTCATTTCCGTTCTCTGGGGGGAAGAATAGGGGGCAGGCACTACGACTCCCAGAAGGCAGTGGGCGAGCCGGCTCCAACCCCTCTGTCCTCTCTCCCCCACGCGCCCGCTCCGAGGCCTCCCCATTGGCCGGCTCTTCCGACTCGGTATCTGGGCGAAGCCCGGGTCCTCTCAGCCAATGGGAGGCGAGATTCGGGCGCGGGGGGCGTGGCAGGGCGGGGGGCCGTTGGCAGTTGGCCGTTGCTTCCAGATCTCGGCTGTTGCCCCCGGGACCCGCCAATCAGAGCCAGAGCCTCCTCGCCGCTCCCTCCTCGGGATGAAGACCGGGCTGGTGGGGGGCGGGGAGGCCCTTGCGGGGTCCCCTGTATGGTCTTGTGTGTCTCCCTAGCCTCTCCCTTTCACCAGGGACCCCCCAGCCCAGAAGGAGGCGTCCCACTCGCACCAGGAAAGACTGCCGGTCCCTGGCCCCGAATGGTCCTCCTTCTGTATGGAGCTGGTGTTACCGGGAAAATCCGAGGGCTCCCTTGGACAAAAACAAAGACACCAACCAGGATAACTTAGAGCAAAACAGCAGCCTGTAGGCTTGGCCTTTATTGAACTGATGCAACAGGGTATTCCCTTCGCTTGCGAGAGAGAGGAAAGACCCAGAACAATGGGCTGCAAGACCTTATAAAAACTTTTGAGATTCCCCTCCTCTAGGTCAAGCCCACCCCCAGAAACATCATGCATACATTACAGAAAGGAGGGGTTGAGGGAGGAGTTGTGGTGGTAACCTGAGTGTCCTGTCACCTGGCTGGTTCCTCCTTTCCCCCTCCCCATGAGTCACTTCCAGGAGACAAAGGGGAGTTTGCAGTTTCCTGCCCCCAGAGGGAAGATCTGATCATTGTCCTTTGTTTCAGTCCATGCTGAATCCACTCCCATATGCAAGTTCTTTGTGATCTTGATGGTCTTCTGTCTGGGATCATCAGGGTTGACATAGCAACTGGGCAGGGCTCCTGTGGATGTGCTGGGATGGTGAAGGGATTATGGCTGACCAGAACCAAGCCACCCCCCTTTGATAGTCCTTGTCATATGGAGTAAAACCAAAATGGAACAGTGCAAATCCGATGTATGGTTGATTTTTCTATGAATTTATAACAGAAATGTGGCGTATGTAGTGTGTGAGTGTGAGTGTGTGTGAAGTTTGTACAAACAGAATGATTGGGGTGGGGGGGTTCCTGCTACACTGGAAACGGAGGCTCAGACCTCCAGGCTCCCAGAGGCAAAGTGAGAGGTTCTGGGAGGCCTCGCGTTGCACTTCTACAAAAGAAGCCCCCCCCCCTGCACTAGTTAGCTCGGTTGGATAGAGCGTGGTGCTGATAATGCCAAGGCTGCAGGTTCGATCTTCGTAACGGCCACCTGCATTTTCCTGCATTTCGGGGGGTTGGACTCGAGGACCCCTAGGATTCCTTCTAATTCTGCAGGTCTGTGATTCTAACATCTCTAAGGGGGGGGGGCACACAACTTGCATCTCCCGCTTAAAAGTGCTAGATGAGCAGTTTACGATTAACTCCATGTGGTCATATTCCGGGTGCACGTAACTGTTGCTGCGCCTCCTCCCCCCAACGGGTCTTTAGCAGTGAGTGACTGCTGACCTGCATTTACTACTGACGCTGTGCCTTGGATTTCAACCTCTTTATTTGGCTAAGTGCTGGTGCAGTGGTTGATCAGCTTGCACTCTCTTTGTGTTGTGCTAATTGTTGCCACCCACCCACTCCTTGGGTCCTGGCTGGGCCCTTCAAATCCAGAGAGAAGCTGGGGTTATGCCAAAGCAGCCAGCCCACATTGATAGGTAGTGAATTACATACGATAGGATGTTCCAGCCCCGAATGACAGAAGTGTGGAAACTTGCTCTAATTGCCTTGTGAAAAGCTCAGGAACAAGGCAGCAAAAATTACACTTGTCCTCCTCTCTGGTCCTCTCCCTGGTCTTTGGTTCTGTGTTGTGACTGATCCTGTTCTAGCCACTGAAACATAGCTTGGAATAAGACTTGTCAACTTCATGATTGTCTAAGAAATGGTAGGGAGGAGCATAGGCTAATTGCTCATGGAATTATAAAGCTTTATCAAGTACCTCCAAAGCCATTAAGAATCTGTTTGGTATACAAAATAATTGAGCTTCTTCTTATAAAAGTGTTGAGAATAGTCAGGCAGCTGATGTAATAATGGGGGGTCTATAAAAAGACTATTGATCTTTGGTCTATGGTGTAACCCTGCAGGACTCTTCAACCAAACGTTCGGCCCCTTCTCCGGATGGGAAGAGTAAGTCCAAGGTGCAGGGTTCTTGGTGTTGGGCAGGGTTATCCTTGGGCCTTCTCAAGTCTGGAAGCCAGCCCGATTGAGAGCCATAGCGGTCAAGAGTGCTGGACTAGCAGCTGGGAGACGGGTTCGAATCCCCACTCGCCATAAATAGGAATCTTTCTCCTGCTGAACAGCTCCCATTTCATTGCCCCACTTCCCAAATTAAAGACAGAACACAATTTAATCAGAGGAAATGGGTGTGTGGATGCAATTGTTGATCAGACAAGAACGTATTTATTTTGTGTGAGTTTCATATACTGTTGTCAGAAAAACCCTCAGAGTGGTTATGGATAAAATGATTAACAAAAAGTTAAAAACAGCTACAGTGGTACCTCGGGTTACAGACACTTCAGGTTACAGACCCCGCTAACCCAGAAATAGTACCTCGGGTTAAGAACTTTGCTTCAGGATGGGAACAGAAATTGTGCAGCGGTGGCACGGCAGCAGCGGGAGGCCCCATTAGCTAAAGTGGTACCTCAGGTTATGAACAGTTTCAGGTTAAGAACGGACTTCCAGAGCAAATTAAGTTCTTAACCCGAGGAAAAGTTGTTGTTTTTTTGTATACTGCCCATCATCTGAAGACCCCTGCACAAAAACACAAGGGGCAAACGCAAAACGCTCGGTAGAAACAGAAACAAAAACAAAACAAACCAATAACACCTGTCAGGGGTTTAGGAGCAGAGGCACGGGCAAGGGAGGAAACAGAGAGCGAAGGGGAGGAGGCAGAAGAAAAGATGAGTGATGACGACGACCCGAGATCTCCTAGTCTTTCCAGTGAATCAGAGGATTCACAGAAAGGAGCACCAGTGGCCAGGGCAAGGGGGGAGTCTAGGGGGGCACCCCAGGAAGATAGAGCCAGAGGGGACTCAGGGGGGAGCAGCTGGAAATCGGGACCAGCGTCACCGCCAGGAAGCAGGGAAGAGGAAGGGAGCCAGGGGGGAAGCGCTGGCAGCTCACCACAGGAGGGAGGGCATGAGTCAGGAGTGGCCACACCTCCATCGGGGAGCGAAGAAACGGTTAAGAGGAAAGTGGAAGGTTGGGCGCGCGCGCCAAGTTCAAATGCAGAGGAAGGCGGCGCAGTAAGCAGCCCCGAAAGGGAACCAGGTCCTGCAAGGAGGCAGGAGGGTCCGGGTCAGCGTCAGAAGAATCCCGGAAGGAAGAAGCCCCGGGGGGTAGAGGGACCCAGAGGAGGACAGTCAGGCGGAAAAGGTGGAGCAAGGCTAGGATATTAAGTTGGTGCACACGGGGCGGAGACTCAGACGGAGCTTCGCCGACCTAGCTACTAGACGTAGAGTTGCGCGCAGCAGCGTGAGAATGGAAACTGTAATTCAATAAAGACTTTTACTTAATGATCGCTGGCTAGCGTGATCCTCAGTGAGCTAGGATCTTCAAGCAGCTCTGACAGTAAGCTCCGTCTCCCTCTTGTGGGCATCTACAGCCTCGAGGAGGGGAGAGAAACAGGTGCCTACTAGCGAGCTCACGAACGGCAGACGACATGACGGCTGAGCAGCAGATAGAGGAACTCAGAAACGCAGTGGCACAACTGAACGCCGAGGCTCTCGCATCCAGGAAGAGAGAGGAGGAGGCAGCCGCCGCCTGCAGGGATCTCCAGGTCAGGTTAGACGTGCTGACAAAGCAGACACCCCGGCAGGAGGGAATTGGGTTGGCGAGACGGACAGGCGGGCTGGTCTCTCACTTCGATGGGAACCTGCAACAGTATCCCAACTTTAGAGCCGACGTACTGTGCGCACTGCAACTGCTGCATAAAGACTTTAGAGATGAACAAGAGAGAGTGGGGTTCATCATGTCCCATTTGCATGGGGATGCGAAAGCATGGCTACGCAATTTATGGAGAGATAAGGATCCGGCGCTCCAGAATGCAGATGCCTTTATTAAAGCGATGGATGGGTGTTTTTTATCAAGTATTGACGTGGATCTTGCACGGAAGGAGGTGCATGGGCTGAGACAAGGGAGGGCCAGCGTCAGGCAGTATCATGCCCGCTTTTTCGCCTTGGTCAGTGCCCTGGAATGGGACAGAGATTCGGCTCCTGTAAGAGACCTCTTTTGGGAGGGGCTGCACAACTCGATTAAAGATGAGATCGCGAGGGGGGAGAGACCCCGAACCACCCAGGAGGTCGTTCAGAGGGCACTGGCAGTGGGGGTGAGGCTGGAAGGACGTCCGTGGAGCAGGGACGAAGGGCGTGGAGGGCGCGAACCAGCCGGGGGCCCCTCCTTCCTTCCCAGAGAAGCAGCGCGGGCGCAATCCACGCCTCCGCCAGGAGGAGGAGCCGAACCTATGGAGGTTGGAGGTGCAAGGGCTCAGTCAGCAACCAGAGCCCTAGCACCGGCAGCAGTGAGAGCGAAGCCTCCTAGAGGGAACAGGAAGTGTTACGTCTGTGAGGAGCCAGGGCATATGGCAAAAGAGTGTCCCCAGAGGCCCCACAAGCTCACTGCAGCCTCAGCAATGGTGACTGCAGCAACGCAGCAAGGAGGACCACAGCAGGGAAACGACGCTGTCTGGCTGGAGGAAGAGGCACTGGGGCCCAGCCAGACGTGTTAGTGACGCAGTCCCCAGAGATTTTACAGCCCGTGAACCCCCTCCCGCCCAAACCAGTAGTGAGGCTCACAGCATCTCTCCAGCTGCCCAATGGAATCACCATGGACGTGCCAATCACCATTGACTCAGGCAGCAATGCGGACTTTATAGGGCAGGACTTTGTCGACAGGCACGCTGTGCAGTTGCTGCCGGCCACACTGCCCCTGCAGGTTGTCACGGTGGATGGCAGGGAGCTGCTCGGGGGGCAAGTGGTGAAGCAGACGCCACCAATGGTGATGCGACTTGGGAATCACAGAGAAATCATCAGCTTCAACGTCACTCAACTATCTGACACGCCCATTGTATTGGGCATGAGTTGGCTGGACAAGCACAGCCCAACGATGGCTTGGTACCAGAGGCAGCTGACCTTCGGCTCTTCCTTTTGTGCTGAACACTGCATCGTACCCAGGCAGGAAGGAGAGGAAGAGGAGTCACAGCTGCTGCTAGGCACGCTGCAAGCGATTCCCCACAAGTACGCTGAATTTTTGGAAGTTTTCTGCGAGAAGGAGGCAGACAGGCTACCCCCTCACAGACCATATGACTGCAAAATTGACCTGCTGCCGGGGGCGGCGCTGCCTAAAGGGAAACTGTATTCCATGTCAGAGGACGAACTGCAAGAACTCAAGGAGTTCATTGATCATAATTTGCAGCGCGGCTTCATCCGGGAGTCCAGGGCAGTGGGGGGCAGTCCCGTATTCTTTGTTAAGGAGCGGGACACGCCCCAAAAGAGACTCGTAGTGGATTACAGGATTTTGAACAGTGTGACTAGGCCATCGGACTTCCCCATGCCCCGAATTGACGACCTCCTCGCAAAGGTACGGAAGGGCAGAGTGTTCACCAAGTTGGACCTGCGGGGGGCGTATAACCTCATTCGCATGCGGGAGGGTGATGAGTGGAAGACAGCCATGTTCACGCCACTGGGGACCTACGAATATAGAGTTATGCCTTTTGGATTGCAAAATGGCTCCCACGTTTTTCAAGCATTTATGCATCACGTGTTGGCGGGACTTCTCTACAAGACGTGCGTCTGTTTCTTAGATGACATCCTGATCTTTTCGGAGTCGCAGCAGGAGCATGACAAACACGTCAAGGAAGTGCTGAGCAGGCTAAAGCAACATAGGCTCTACGCCAAGCTGGAGAAGTGCCAATTTGACGTGCCGGAGGTGGATTTTCTGGGCTACAAGCTGTCTGACAAGGGGCTCGCCATGGACAGCGCCAAGGTTCGAGCGGTGTTGGATTGGAAGAGCCCGCGCAACCGGAAGGAGGTCCAACGGTTTGTCGGCTTTGCGAACTTCTATCGCAAGTTTATCAAGGGCTTCGCGATGCAGACGGCGGCCATCACTGACACGCTTAGCTCCAAGAAAAAGAAGTTCATTTGGACAGAGCAGGCGGAGCAGTCCTTTCAGCCACTCAAGCGTCTCTTCGCGTCGGAAGAGCAGCTGCTTCATGTCAACCCCAGCAAGCCGATGAGGGTGGAGACAGACGCCTCGGACAGAGCCGTGGGGGCGGTCCTGCTGCAGAAAGACCCGCAGGGGGTGTGGCGACCGGGAGCGTTTTACTCCAGGAAGCTCAGCAAGTCCGAGCAGAACTACACCATATGGGACAGGGAGTTGCTGGCCATTCACGCAGCGTTCAAGGCGTGGAGGCACTTTCTGATCGGCGCCAAGCACACGGTGCAGGTTTGCACGGACCACAAGAATCTAGAGCACTGGCGCACGGCACAGTTCCTGAACCAGAGGCAGATACGTTGGGCTGAGTTCTTTGCGAACTTCGACTTCCGAATAGAGTATGTCCCGGGGGACACCAACATCATGGCAGACGCTCTCTCCCGTAAGCCACAGTATCTGGAGGACGCAACACCAGCGGCCGCCATGCACATCTTCGCACCAACAGTGTGGGCGTGCGCCGCGGCGACCGTGGACCTAGAGGCGGTGCGACGAGCGTTGCAGGGGGACTCCTTCGCACAAGCAAAGATGGCAGAGGTGCAAAGGGGCAAGGCAGCGGCCGACGGTTTCCAGCTAAGAGATGGATTGCTCATCCGTAAAGGGGCCATCTACGTGCCGGGAGACGAACTTCGAGCCAAGGTGCTGCAGCAGCTGCACGACGCGCCCACGGCCGGGCACTTTGGCAAGGAGAAGACGGTGGAATTAGTAGCCAGGGATTTCTGGTGGCCTGGAATGAGAGGGGAGGTCGCAGACTACGTGGCGAGGTGTGACACCTGCCAGAGGGCCAAACCAGTGCACAAACCGCCGGCCGGACTGTTGGAACCGCTGCAAACTCCGGTCGAACCTTGGGAAAGGGTGGCCCTGGACTTTGTCACGGATCTGCCCAGCTCAAGGGGCAAGACGGCAGTGCTGGTGGTGGTGGACCTGTTTTCCAAGATGGCGCATTTCATTCCGTGTGCTAAGGTGGCCACGGCAGAGCAAACCGCCAAACTGTTCATAGACCACGTGTTCAAGGTTCACGGTCTGCCACGGTCTATTCTGTCCGACCGGGGGCGGCAGTTCATCTCGAATTTCTGGCAGAAGCTGATGGGCTTCCTGAACGTCAAGATCAACCTGGCGTCGGCGAGACACCCGCAGACCAACGGGCAAGCGGAACGGGTCAATGCCATCATGCAGCAGTACCTGAGATGTTATGCAAATCAACAGCCTGCGACGTGGGTGGATTACCTGCCGCTTGCCGAGTTCGCCTACAACAACACGAAGCACGTGTCCACGGGGGTCACGCCGTTCTTCGCCAACAACGGGAGGCACCCCAGAACCTTCCCGGGACTGGAAAGAATGGGGGAGGGGGAGCCGCAGACAGCAGATGCGTTCGCGTCGGAGCTGCAGGAAGTCCACGATCAGCTGAGGCGCCACCTGGAGCTGGCCAAGCACGCATACAAGGTACAAGCAGACAAGCACAGAAGGGTTGGAGAAGAGCTCCACGTGGGAGACTGGGTTTGGTTAGCAGCCCACGCAGTGCCGGCCAGGTCGTTGGCCAAGAAGAAACTAGGGCATAAACAACTGGGGCCCTACCAAGTCGAAGAGCAGGTCAACCCGGTAGCTTTCAGACTGGCACTTCCGGAGGGTTCCAGAATGCATCCGGTATTCCACAGATCGGTGCTCACTCCCTACAAGGCACCGCACAGGTTCCAGGAACCCGGAACGGCGCCGAGTCCGGCCAGAGACAGAACAGGGCACGCGGGAGTGGCACAGAAGGAGCGCATCAACGAAGTCACGGAGATTTTGGACTCCAGATGGGGGGAAGAGGGGGTAGAATACTTTCTCGCCAAGGAGGGCACCCCGGCCAGTGCGAACAGCTGGGTGCCGGGCTACGCCTTAGACGAACCTCTGCTCAAAGACGAGTTTCATGCCCTCTTCCCACATAGACCTATGCCAGCAGACTTTTTCGACGACTGGCTTTTCACGCCCACGCTTTCGGCCAGCACGTTCCGGGGGTTCGACTCGGACGAGGAACCGACACGAGACGTCCGTTCCCCGGAGGGGTCACCCTCGGGATCTGCCTCAGAACCCTCGTATTGGTGGGACGATAGGCCAGAGGAGCAGTTCCGCAGAAAGTGGCTGGAATGCTCAGGACGAGCAACGCCGCCAGGAGGAAGTGAGGGAGAGACGGACATGGACATTTTCGGGGACGACCCTGGTTTCGAGCACGGCGGCACAGAGATGGAAGCGGAGGTGACCGTCGTCGACGAGAGCAGGGAGGAAGACCCGGGAGAGTTCAGATGGAGGCCCGCCACGGGAAGCGACCGATATCCGACGTTCGTCCCTTTGCAACAGCAGCCCCCAGCTCCAGCACCGGAAGGAGGGGAGGGGGGAATGGGGGGCTTCGAGGGGGGGATGGATGTCAGGGGTTTAGGAGCAGAGGCACGGGCAAGGGAGGAAACAGAGAGCGAAGGGGAGGAGGCAGAAGAAAAGATGAGTGATGACGACGACCCGAGATCTCCTAGTCTTTCCAGTGAATCAGAGGATTCACAGAAAGGAGCACCAGTGGCCAGGGCAAGGGGGGAGTCTAGGGGGGCACCCCAGGAAGATAGAGCCAGAGGGGACTCAGGGGGGAGCAGCTGGAAATCGGGACCAGCGTCACCGCCAGGAAGCAGGGAAGAGGAAGGGAGCCAGGGGGGAAGCGCTGGCAGCTCACCACAGGAGGGAGGGCATGAGTCAGGAGTGGCCACACCTCCATCGGGGAGCGAAGAAACGGTTAAGAGGAAAGTGGAAGGTTGGGCGCGCGCGCCAAGTTCAAATGCAGAGGAAGGCGGCGCAGTAAGCAGCCCCGAAAGGGAACCAGGTCCTAAAGCCCGGCGCAAGGAGGCAGGAGGGTCCGGGTCAGCGTCAGAAGAATCCCGGAAGGAAGAAGCCCCGGGGGGTAGAGGGACCCAGAGGAGGACAGTCAGGCGGAAAAGGTGGAGCAAGGCTAGGATATTAAGTTGGTGCACACGGGGCGGAGACTCAGACGGAGCTTCGCCGACCTAGCTACTAGACGTAGAGTTGCGCGCAGCAGCGTGAGAATGGAAACTGTAATTCAATAAAGACTTTTACTTAATGATCGCTGGCTAGCGTGATCCTCAGTGAGCTAGGATCTTCAAGCAGCTCTGACAACACCCTTTCCATTAATTAAAATCAATGATAAGCTAAAAACCGGATTCAAACACATGCCATACTTCTTAGCATCTGGCTAGGCTTGCCTGAACAATAATGCTTTTAACAGGCACCGAAAAAGAGTACAGCGAAGTTGCCTGCCTCTTGTCAATAAGCAGCGAGTTCAAAAGTGGGGCGCTGCTGCACTAAAATATTGATTTATTACATATGCAGAGTGAGCATTATGGGGTGCTTGTTGGTTCCGCAGATTGAAGTGGCTGAGTGGGGAAGGCGGCCTTTGCAAGTAAACTAGTCCCAAACTGTGAAAGGCTTCTTCTTACCGTCAAACTTTATGCTCCAAGTCATGTAGAAGCCGTCCGTCTGCAGGTAGAAATTCTTTAAATCCTCAGGCAAGACACAGGCATTCTTCTGCAAGAAGAGGCGAGGGCAGAAGAAAAAGAGAATCAAGCAGCAGCCACTGCCTCTGCAGCAGCAATTGCCAGTTTGCCTCCGTCTAGATATGGTTGGACTCCAACTCCCATAGGTGCCAGGCAGCATGGGCAAGGATTGGGGTGATGGGAGTTGGAGTACTGCAACATAGGGACATGGGAAGCTGCCTTATGCTTAACCAGACCATCGGGCCATCTAATTCACTATTGTCTCCAAGGTTCAGGTGCTCCCCAGGGTTTCAGGTAGGGAGGCTCTCCCAGCACGATCTGCAGACGATGGAAATTGTGTGCAATGCAGTTGTTCTACCATTAAGCTACAATCATTTCCCAACATCTGGAGGGCATCCTTGCTTTGTGGAGTGTGCTAACCAGCAAATGGGGGGGGTATTGGTTTGTTTTTCTGCTTATTTTTACAGTCAAATCTCAGTTTTCACGAGTCTCTGTTGCTGAACATTTTGGCTCCCGAACGTCGAAAACCTGGAAGTAAATGCTCTGATTTTCAAACATTTCTCAGAAAACGAACATCCGACAAACAGCTTGGATGGAGGACTTGACCTAGCATGTGTGACAGAGACTTGGTTGGATGAAGCAGATGGGCCTGTCCTTGCCGCTGCTTGTCCACCAGGTTTCTCTTACGCACAGCAACCCAGGTCATGTGGGCGAGGAGGGGGGGTTGCAGTGATTTTTAGCAAGACACTAGTTAACACCAGGCATCCTATTGGGAAGATCGAGTTCTCTGAGTGCATGTTCTGGAAGTTGGGCAATAGGGGCAGTACAGGATTCCTTTTGGTGTACCGACCTCCCCGCTGCAACACGGATTCCCTGCCCGAGCTGCTTCAGGTCATGGCGGATGTTCTCCTGGAGACACCTAGTTTTGTTGTCCTGGGGGATTTTAACATCCATGCTGACATGACCTTGCAAGGGACTGCTCAGGACTTCATGGAAAGCATGGCCTCCATGGGGCTGTCCCTGAATAAGTGTGGCCCAGCTCATAGTTGCGGACATGCCTTAGACCTGATGTTCACCTCTGTTGACGTGGGTGATCTGGCATTAAGTAAAGGTGAAACAAAAGAAGTGTCATGGTCAGATCACTTCCTGGTGCAACTGGACTTCTCCGCAACCCTTCCCCTCTGCAGGGAGGTGGAACCGATTTGGATGGTCCGCCCCCGCCACTTAATGGATCCAAATAGTTTCCTGAGAGTGGTAGGGGATGTTTTATTTAATGTTGATGGCCTTTCAGCTGATTCCCTGGTGGCCCGCTGGAATCTGGAGTTAACCAGAGCTATTGACTGTTTGGCTCCGAATCGCCTTCTCCGATTGCATGGAGCCCAGACAGCCCCATGGTTTTCCCCAGAGTGGAGGGCAATGAAACAATCGTTGAGACGGCTAGAGCGCCGATGGCGGATAACTCATTCTGAATCAGACCGGACACGGGTTAGAGCTCAATGTCGAGCCTACCAAGTGGTGATAGTGACGGCGAAGAGGACTTTTTTCACTGCCTCTATTGCATCTGCAGAAAATAGCAGCAGGAGACTCTTTCAGGTGGTTTGCAATTCAACAGAACCACCTTTGCCATCGGCGCCTGGTAAAGACCCCAAGATCTCCTGCAATGATTTTGCAAAGTTTTTTGCAGATAAAGTTGCTCAGATTCGGAAAGAGGTAGACTCCACCGTGGGAGCAGGGCCGGGGCAGGAGAGTGCTAGAGTCCTGTCTAGTCAAGTTGTGTGGGATCAATTCCAATCTGTTACCTCCGAGGACGTGAAACCAACCACCTGTCGCCTTGATCCTTGCCCATCCTGGCTAATAAAAGTGAGCCAGGAAGGGCTGGGCAACGTGCTCTGTGGGGTGGTGAATACTTCCCTCTGTGAGGGAGCCTTCCCAGATCTGCTGAAAGAGGCGGTCATTAAACCGCTTCTTAAAAATCATCCTAAGACCTGGCCAATATGGCCACCTATTGCCCAGTCTCAAATCCTCCATTCTTGGGCAAGGAGATTCAGTGGGTGGTTGCTGAACAACTCCAGGTATGCGAACCATTTGGATCCCTTCCAATCAGCATTCAGGCCTCACCATGGGACTGAAACTGTCTTGGTCACACTGGTCGATGATCTCTGGTGGGCTAGGGACAAAGGTGAAAGCTGTTTCCTAGTTCTCCCTAAGCGGCCTTTGATACCATCAACCATGACATCCTTCTGGACCATCTAGAAGAGCTGGGGGCACTTTTATTCAGTGGTTCCACTCCTTCCTCCTGGAAAGTGGTGTTGGGGGATGAGTGTTCAGACTCCTGGGCTCTCACTTGTGGGGTGCCTCAGAGTTCTGTCCTCTCCCCCATGCTTTTTAACATCTATTTGAAGCCGTTGAGAGACCATCAGGGGGTTTGGGCTGGGTGTTCATCAGTATGCAGATGATACCGAGTTCTAAGGTTCTAAAGGAACCCCTGACTGTTAGGTCCAGTCGTGGCCAACTCTGGGGTTGCGGTGCTCATCTTGCTTTACTGGCCGAGGGAGCCGGTGTACAGCTTCCAAGTCATGTGGCCAGCATGACTAAGCCGCTTCTGGCGAATCAGAGCAGCACACGGAAGAGGCGTTTACCTTCCCGCCAGAGGAGTACCTATTTATCTACTTGCCTCCAATTCGGCCCAGCAGTTGAACGAACTTCTCTGGTCTGATCAGCTCCAAATAAAAAGGGCTTCCCTTATGCAGGCGGATGAGCCCCTACCAATGTATGACGATTTAGTAGAACTTCTAAAACCAACACTAGCTCGGCCCCCCACAAAGCATGGTAAACAGTTTTTCCACAAAAAAATGGTTCGATGAGGAATGCAAAAACTTCAAGAATCATCTGTATAATGAATGGTTGGCATACAGAGCATCAAATGACCCCATGCCAAATAACCGTCTCATCACCCTCAGGAGAAGTTATAAAGCCCTACTAAAGGAAAAGAAGCTCGAGGCAGAAAGAAACAATTGGAACAACCTCTTGATAGCTGCAGAGAATAGAAATCCAGCCTCTTTTTGGCAGTTAATTTCCAGATACCTGGGTAGGCCGCTTGCAAGAATAGAACCCCACATCTCTGCGGACACTTGGGAAAGATACTTCGCCGATCTGTATGCAGCCCATGATGCCTGTGGAGATACGGTGGAGCCGGAAGCACTGCCCGATTGGGACCCAGTTACATGCCCTGAAGTTGAAACTCTCATAGATCGATTTAAAGCAGGCAAGGCCCCCGGTGATGACCTTATATCCATTGATGCCATCAAAGCAAATAAAGATTGGTGGATCCCACTTTTAGCAGCACTTTACACGCATATAAACAAAACAGCAAAATTTCCCTCAAGCTGGAGCTCTGCGTTGATTGTATTAATACATAAGAAAGGCCCACGTACAGAGCCGAGCAACTTTAGGCCAATCAGCTTGCTAAATGTCATTGGGAAGATTTACTCGGGGTACCTGCTAAACAAACTATTGAAATGGATGGAGGACGACAATATCATTGCCGATGAACAGGCGGGTTTTCGCCCTGGAAGATCTACCACAGACCAAACATTAACCTTGAATCACCTGGCGGAAAAGTATGCCGGCAAAGCCCCAAAGGTTCTTCATGTGGCTTTTATTGACCTTAAGCAGGCATTTGATCGAATCTCTAGAAAGCAGCTATGGACAAAACTGGCTGCTACAAATATCGATCGTCGTCTCCTTCATCTGATTATCAGCCTCCATACAAACACCTTTCTGAGAATCAGGCTAGACAATAAAGGCCTAGTCTCCAACCCTGTTACCACCACTAGAGGGGTAAGACAGGGTTGTCTATTGGCCCCAGCATTGTTTAATTTTACATTAACTCACTGGTGACTCACATGGCCAATGATGCTTTCCACCCCACCCCCCCAAATTAGCAGGCCGAACTCTGAATGTTCTTCTGTATGCGGACGCCGCCACACTTCTTGCCAGATCCCCTATTGGACTGAGGAGAATGTTGCAAGCTGTACATGAATACTGTGATCAACATGAACTCCAACCCAACTATGCTAAGACCAAGATCATGGTCTTCTCTACCCGGCCGAGACTCCATCGATGGTCGATGAACGGGATCCCCTTAGAGCAGGTTAACTGCTTTAAATATCTGGGACAAGTAATACAGTCAAATAGGTCTTTTCTGGCCCATAGAGACTATATAACAACTAACGCATCTAAAGCAGCCATCCAGATTAGATCCCTATATGCTAAGAATCAGGCTCAATCAGTGAAGATAGCTTTGAGACTCTTTCAAATGAAAGTCCTCCCCCTTCTTTTGGTGGGCATCTCTTTAGGCTCCCGTAGGGATTTTTTGAAATTGGATTCTATCCAAACGCGATTCCTTAGAGCCATCCTTAGGATACCCCCTCGGTAGCGGGTGCGGTTATGAGATTAGAGGTCAGCTGGCAAGCTCTACGGCATGTGGCCTTGAAGATGAAGCTCTGGCTATGGCTCAAGCTTTGTTTTAAACCAGTGGGTATTGCCCCCTTGATATTGAGGGACGATTTCCAATCATCGTGGGAAAGGGAGGTCACTAACGAGGTTCAATCCTGCGGATTGTCTCACCTTTACTTTGAGTCTATGACGTACAATCAAGCTACAGCTGTGATCTCCCGGAGACTGAGTGACATTGCCAGACGAGGACATAGCCCAGGTAAAACCAGGGATGTTCCTAGGGGACCAGATTTATTGGATCATACCAGCCCCCTACCTTGCAGAAATTCACTATGTGGAATACCGTAGACTTCTTACAGCGGCTAGATTAAATGTCCTTGACTCTGCGATATTGTGTGGAAGGTACAGGGGAGTACCATACGCCCAGAGAACCTGTCATTGTGCCATGGGTGTGGTTGAGTCCACCGAACACATTCTCTTAACTTGCCCTTCTTATGCAGAGCTTAGACAAAATTTTATAGACCCACTCCTATGTCAATCTAGCTTCCTATCCGGAGAAAACCAGGTTTTACACTTGCTGAATAACGTCACTAGAGCTACACCTTCCTTGGTGGCCAAATTTCTTTTTTTAGCTTTTAAGCGTCGCAAGACTTTAATTGATTGTATTCATATGGGGCTATCTGTTTAGCCCATTTTAGTGTTGGCTAAGTTCTAAAATCTTCCTGGAGCTTTTAACTGTGTATTGACAAATGTACTTTTTTCTGACTGACGGTCGAATAAAAGGTTGATGATGATGATTAAAGATCTGTAATATCTAGAAGTCAGTCCATCCGGTCCTGGAGATTTTCCCAATTGCATATTCTGAATGGCACCTTCTATCTCCTGTTCAGTTATTTTGTAATTCAACATTAATTTATTTTCTTGAGAGATTTTTTGTAATCCATTTGTTTTCAAAAATCGATCTACATCAGTTTCTTTCTGTGGCCCTTGTGTATATAGTTGTTTAAAATACCTCTGGAAACAATTTCTAATCTCAACTGGGTTCTGTATATTCCTTCCTTCCACTTCTAAATTTGTAACTGTATTTAATTTTTGTCTATTTTCATTTGCCAAGCCAGCAATTTCCCACATTTATTAGCCGACTCGAATGTCTTTTGTCTCATTTGTTTAATTTTCCATTCTATCTCCCGATTCATCATTTTCATATATTGCACTTGATATAACTTTATTTCTCTCAAAATCTCTTGAGACTTTGGTTTTGCTCTCAATTTTTTTTCACTTTCCTTTATTTTCTCCAAAATTTTATCCTTCTTCTCATTTTGGATTCTCTTCTTTAATGCATTCTGTTGTATCAGGAAGCCTCTCATAACCGCTTTACTTGCGTCCCAGATTACTCTTTTTTCCACATTGGTGTTCATATTTATCTCAAAATAGTCTCTCAAGGTTTTTTGGGCCTTCTTAAGCACATCTTCATCTCTGAATAAGGTCAAAATAAAAAAATTCCTTCCAGTAGCACCTTAAAGACCAACTAAGTTAGTTCTTGGTATGAGCTTTCGTGTGCATGCACACTTCTTCAGATACCATGCACACGAAAGCTCATACCAAGAACTAACTTAGTTGGTCTTTAAGGTGCTACTGGAAGGAATTTTTTTATTTTGACTATGGCAGACCAACACGGCTACCTATCTGTATCTGAATAAGGTGTCATTCATCCTCCATCTAAAGGAGCCAGTTGGTATCAATTTCATTTCCATCTTAACAGCATTATGGTCGGAGCAGGTTTTTGGGCAGATTTCCACTTTTCTTGTCTTTGGTGCCATTCCTCTAGTTACCCATATTTGGTCAATTCTTGTCCATGTCATATTGGCTTCAGAAAAGAAGGTTCCTTCTTTAGCCATGGGGTTCTTTGTTCTCCAAATATCAACTAAGTCCAAGTTGTCTGTCATCTCAAAAAAAGTTTTCGGTAGTCTACCATCCTTGGTGACTACTTCTCTTTGTGCCTTGTCCATATTTGTAGATACCACTCCATTCATATCTCCCATCAAAATCATGTTATAATGAGATCAGGGTCTCATGCAACTTTTTAAAAAACTCAGATTTCCCCTCATTTGGTGCATAAATTCCTACTATCAAAATTTTTTCTCCTTGTATTTGAATTTCGATTGCCACAAATCTTCCTTGGTCATCTTTAAATTTCGGTAGTAATCTGTCCTTTGCATAAATCATAGAATCATAGAGTTGGAAGAGACCACAAGGGCCATCGAGTCCAACCCCCTGCCAAGCAGGAAACACCATCAGAGCACTCCTGACATATGGTTGTCAAGCCTCTGCTTAAAGACCTCCAAAGTAGGAGACTCCACCACACTCCTTGGCAGCAAATTCCACTGTCAAACAGCTCTTACTGTCAGGAAGTTCTTCCTAATGTTTAGATGGAATCTTCTTTCTTGTAGTTTGGATCCATTGCTCCGTGTCCGCTTCTCTGGAGCAGCAGAAAACAACCTTTCTCCCTCCTCTATATGACATCCTTTTATATATTTGAACATGGCTATCATATCACCCCTTAACCTCCTCTTCTCCAGGCTAAACATGCCCTTAGCCGTTCCTCATAAGGCATCGTTTCCAGGCCTTTGACCATTTTGGTTGCCCTCCTCTGGACACGTTCCAGTTTGTCAGTGTCCTTCTTGAACTGTGGTGCCCAGAACTGGACACAGTACTCCAGGTGAGGTCTGACCAGAGCAGAATACAGTGGCACTATTACTTCCCTTGATCTAGATGCTATACTCCTATTGATGCAGCCCAGAATTGCATTGGCTTTTTTAGCTGCCGCGTCACACTGTTGGCTCATGTCAAGTTTGTGGTCAACCAAGACTCCTAGATCCTTTTCACATGTACTGCTCTCAAGCCAGGTGTCACCCATCTTGTATTTGTGCCTCTCATTTTTTTTTTGCCCAAGTGCAATACTTTACATTTCTCCCTGTTAAAGTTCATCTTGTTTGTTTTGGCCCAGTAGGGCAGGGACTGGGAAAGCACAGACCTGTGCCTGGAAAGTGTGGGGCAAACAGTAAGTGTGCCTAAGTCCTCAGTTAGCTACTGCCGTATGGCTGGCAGGCAGCAAAACAAAATAAATAGAACAACAGGTGGATCAAATGACAAGAAAATAAGGCGGAATGCAGGAAAAGAGCAGTGGAGGGGAGAGGGAAACAGCAGCTCCTTAGGACCCCAGGGATTTCTATTGCCTGCTGCCCAAACAGGGTGCCTAGCAGTCACAGCTCAATCTTCACACATTGTCCAGAAATACCGACAGGATGGGAGCAGCCCAGCTGGTTAATTGCAAATGTTAATTTTTATTAAGTTTCCAAAATTTCTCAAATTATATAATTACATAACAACTTTGTTTCATGGATTAACTTCCTACCCACATGTCCACAGTGCTTTTCTTCAAACCCTTTTCTACTGCATTATATGGCAAACTCTTATCTATTACAAGAAAAAGCCCTTTAATACAATTATTTTATCATTGTTCTTCCACTGCTCCTATGTTGAATCCTGCCCATGATTTCATTTGGCTATAATGTTTTCCAAATAGTCCAAAAAATGCCTCTAGTCTACTGTAAAAAGTTCATCATTTTGGTCTCTTAATTTTGTTGTCTGCTTTGCCATTTCCACATAGTCCATTACGTCTTTCCATTTCTGTGCATATAGTATTCCAGCTGCTGTTGTCACGCAGTGGTGTAGCATGGGGGGTGCAAGGGGGGCCAGCTGCACCAGGCGCAACATCTGGGGGTTAGGGTTAGGGGGCGCAAATCCACGGGTTAGGGGGCGCAAATTACTTGCCTTGCCCCGGGTGCTGACAACCCACGCTACGCCACTGTTCTCACGTACATAAATAATTTGGTCATCGTCTTCAGAATATGTGTCTCTATTAACCCTATAAGAAAGGCTTCAAGTCTTTTGGGAATAACCCACTTAAACATCTTCATTTCATTATATATCATTTCCCAAAAGCCTTTAGCCTTTTTGCATGTCCACCACATATGAAAGAATGACCCTCTGTTTATACTTCCAACATTTACTTGACACATTTTCACACGTTTTGGCCATTTGTTTGACATTAGGTACCACCCACACTTCATTTCCAAATAGGTTGTGTGTGTTTTTAAGAATAACAGGCAGTAAATTTCATGTTCTTTTCTGATAACTTCTCCCATGAAACCATATCAATATTATGATCTAAATCTTTAGCCCATTGTATCATTGTTGACGTCTCTAATTCATCTTTGTTTTCCAGTCTAATAACATTTTATGTATTTTAGAAATCAGTGTTTCTTGACTCTCAAGCAGCCCCATTTCAAAGTCAGAGTTTCGTTCCACAAAACCATCCTTCTTAAATAGCTCGTTTACTTGATGATACTGGCTGGCTCATTTCAAAGAAATTGCTGAAAAGGGCATTTTCTAACAGTGATTCTTGGAGGACTAGAGACTTATTTATTAAAAAACAGCAACAACTCAGAGGCACCAATGAAGGCCTTCACAGGTAGCATGGCATCACAGTCACAAGGTTGGGGACCCCCACTTCAAGGGCATTGGGAGCAGAGTGTGTCTCTTCTGAACAGTATTGATGCACTGGGCGCTTCCAGACTGCGGCTATTTGTGGGGCATGATTCAATCGAGTTTCCAGTTCGTAAGTTTACTGTTCTAACTGTGATTCAGTTACATACAGGCAAATACAGGTTGTGCGCTTAAAGGTGGTCCGGAGCTCTTGCACAACAACCAACCAGCTAAAGAAAAGGAGTCTGCATTTGACATCTTGTGCTTTGGCAAACTTTATTCATTTAATTAATTAATTTATGAATTGCTTCCTATGCAGAAGCGATTTCACAATATAATAAAGACATGTCTAAAGCTTTTGCATATACAGTATGCAAATCATTAAAAACCATTACCTATATAAAAACAGTGTATGTGAATATATACTATATATTCAGTGTTGTTGAATGAGGAAAGTCTCCAACAGATGCTGAGAAGACACTAGAGATGGTGTCTCTTCGATATGTAAAGAAGGGGGTTCCAAAAAGTAGCCGCTGCCATACCAAAGGCAGTATTCCAACACTGAGCAGAACAAACCTCCCAATAAAACAGTGTCTGCAGGATGCCATCTCCTGCAAAGAGCAGCAATTGGTTAGGTGTAAAAGGGAAGAGACTATCTTTTGGGTATTTTGGTCCCATGCTGGTCCCCTGGTCCCAGGGCTTTTTACATCAGTAGCTGCCTGAGCTTAACCTTTGCATATCCATCATACTAAAAACTGAATTAGAAGATGGCACTTGCTGCAACAGAACGGTGTCTTCTGGATATCTCTTAGAATAATACTACCTGATAAAGCACTGGTGTAACCTACCAGAAAAGGTGGGATATCATATCCACAGGGAGCTGCAGACCCTTCTGCCACAGATGAGAGCAGCACTAAGCCGGGAAATGGGGTGGGGGTCATTTTTTCAGCCTGGGGGCTGCATATTCTCCTGGGTAACCTTTGGGAAGTCACATGCAAGTGTTGAGTGGGACTAGAGAAAAAATGGGAAAAGGTAGTAAAATTGACCTTAACTATTATCATAATTTTCTATAATTTAATATAGGAAAATGCCTTATACTCAAAGTGGGCCAAATGTTTCTCCCTACTGTGACAGGTTGGCGGGGGGGAGGGGGAGATTTTGATTACTTGAAAAGACTTGGGTGGGGATGAGTTTACCTTTAAAGATGAGATGACTGAGATTTTTTCTCTTTAAACTGGAGAGTTTTGCTACTACTTCAGGCAGCTTTTCATCTGCCCTCAACAGCTAGGCTGAATTCCCTTTCAAATTTGGGGCAGTACGACTCACTTATTTAACACTCCCACATGACATAGTGTCTCCTGGGGCATTTGACAAGGCTATGTCATGATGTAGAAGCAGAAAAGTTTTCTTTCAAAAAAAAAATCTGTTTTTCAACATACATAACTTTCTTTATAATACACTAAAATTAAGAGCCTCACTCATGTTACATTATTAAGTGATCCATTCTTTTCTGTGCTGTATTTCACTATTAACAGTTTTCCTTTCTTTTCAATTATATTCACTAGAGTCTTTCCATAGAAGTCCATGGGTAGATGAACATTGCCACTTATGTTCCTTTCATGCTACGTATGTAATGAAACTGAACCATGTTGCCTGGAATTTGTCCTTCGTTTCTCCAGAAAAGCTATGGTTAAGCTGGTGGGTGACCAATCTTTAAATAAAAGACAATCCTCACCTGAAAGTGCAATTTCTCCTGCTCCTGTTCCTATTCTGGGGGGTGGGAGTGAGGGTGTTTCACTCCAGCTTCCCCCTGAGAAGTACTGGCAAGTCATATACCAGGTGATAATAGGTCCATATTGTCTACTCTGGTCTTCGCCAACTTATTGCCCTCCAAGTGTTTTGGCTTACAACGAGGGATGTTGGAAAATTCTGGCAAAAACAAAAAACCAAACAGAAATTGCTGCAGTTCACATGCTCATCTCTGGTCAGGGGAAAGATTTATACGATCTGAGGTGAAACCAGAGTATCTCTGGTCAGGGACACGAACAAGTAAGCAAATCCTCTTTGTATTTGTTCCCATCATTGTTCTTGTTTTTCAAGTTTGCAAATGAGGCATAATTAATGGATTTTAAAAAACATTCTTTTGCTGTTTCCTTCATACTGAAATGACATACTATTTAGCAGAAACCAAACTGCAGCACTACAGGAACCACACCAAACACAGGTCAGAATGGAAGTTGCTGCCTCATTGCATCCCTCACTCACATCAGCCCAGCCAGAAAGGGTGGTCTCCTCTTGACTGTCAATAGCTCTCTGGGGTCTTAGGCAGAGGAGACAGGTCTTTCCCACTGAAGGTGAGAAGCATAACTCTATGACTGAGCTAGAATGTAGCCTGGTCTGGAATAAGGCAGCTTCACATCTAGCTCAGTATTGTCTATTATTCTAACATAGGGTTGCCATATTTCATAAAGTAAAAACCAGGACACCCCAAAATTATTGAGCCACCAAAATTGTTGAGCCCAATGTTGTTTCAGTTGACTTGCCTAAGATCCAGGAGAAAGCACTGCCTTTCGGAAATCCCCCCCAGAAGTCAATTCCGCCCTTGAAATCCCAGTAACGTCCGGGAAGATCCAGACCTATGGCAGCCCTGTTCTAACTGGCAGCAGCAGTCCAGGGCCTTCTGCTGAGGGCCTTTGTGCCACCTCTTACCTGATCCAGGAGATGCCAGAGACTGGCCCTGGAACCCTTGCCTGGGCTCTGCTGCTGAGCTCTCAACCCTTCAGCTGTGGTCCCTCTGCTGCAGCTTGGTACATGCCTTTGGGCCTATCCACCAGAGGCACAGATGGTCATAGCTGTCAACTTTTCCTTTTTTCTTGCAAGGAATCCTATTCGGAATAAGGGAATTTCCCTTAAGAAAAAGGGAAACATTGACAGCTATGGAGATGGCACAGAGATGGCCATACCAGCTGGGGCAGATAGGAGTTGTAGTCCAAAAGAGGTGAAGGCCACCAGGCTGGCCTAAACTCTCCCTGGTGCTTTGTCTTCTTGCTAGAGGTGAGCAGGAGCAGTCCTGGTGGCCAAGGGACCCATACAGGGCAGTGCAAGGGAAGCTGGACCTGCTTCCCTCTCCTTTGAAGGGCAGCTGTGACTGCTGGGGCAGATGTGACTTCACAGTCAGCCAAGTAATAATGGGGGTGAGCTACCAGTGCAGCAGGCAGCAGCCAACAGGGCTGCACAAAGGCAGCGGGAGAGCTGGGGAAGGCCCAGGCTTTAAAGAACAAGAGTGACTTGAGTCGGTTGTGCTGTGCCTGCAGAGGAGGAGAGGCATGGAGCAGCCCTGGCTTAAGATGCTCTGCCCCTTTAAGAGCTGTGCGCCTCCAGAGGTAGGAATGGAAGTGATGGAGAGGGGTGGGATTGGCCTAGGTGACAGGCAGCTGGAGGCAAGCTACACGGGTGGGCGGATGTGTAGAAACCTCTGGTGTTTGTGAAGCTGCAAGGCAGTCTGCTGTGCAAATGGGATAGGAGCCACAACCATTGCTCCTTCCACTTTCGGTCTCTCCTGCCCAACCTACCAACTGGCATGCAGCCCCTGGACTGTTGACTACAGGCAGCTTGCTTCAACAAGAATCAAGATACATTATATAAAAAAGACAAATCCCACATTCAACACAGCTGTTAATGATAAAATCCTACATTTGTAGTAACACAATTAAGCAGCAAATCTCTAAATCTCTAAAAACTAAAAAACAAAAGTGAATTATTTGCAAAATGAAAATATATCGGAATGCAGCAGATATATATATATATGGGGACCACATGATTATTACAAAAAAGTGCCCCCACATGTAATATTACAAATCAGGAATTAAGTGCCACCCTCACTCCTCCGACAATTACACTCCCCTTGCTTCCATCACATAGTACCATCCACTCAATTCTCACTTTGGCAAAACACTCAAAACATTCCACAACCCATCATCATGTCCAAATCCAGCAGTTGCAAAGACCAAAAACCAACATCTCTCACTTGGGATAACACAAACACCTTTCCCCCATCTGTTATCAAGGGAGATTAAACCCTTCCCCACCAAGAGACCCTCACCCTGGGGGGTGGGCTTCAGGCCCAGCCACCAACGCCCTTGAGTCTTGACCCTCACAGAACAATAATGGCGGAAGAAGAATAAACTGAAAAGGACAAATCTGAGCAGGGATAGGAATGGCTAGCACCTTCTGAGATAGCAGTTACAGTGGATGCACCACTGAGTTGGATGGCTTTAAAAGAGGACTGGACAAATTCATGGAGGAGAAGGTCACAGGGGCCACTAGCCAGGATGCTGCTGCTCTGCCTCCATGGCTGGAAGCAGAAATGCTTCTGAGTGCCAGTTGCTGGAAACAGGAAGGGACAGTGCTCTTGTGCTCAGGTCCTGTTGTGAAGCCACTATGAGAACGGGGTGCTGGACTGAACCAGGCTCTTCTTGTGTCCTTCACTTGCTCTTTGACTTCTTTTGCTGACTTTCACCATGGCTATCACCAGTGCTTTTTTTCTGGGGGGATGCCAGGGCACGCATATCCCTAAACATTTTAGGAATCTAAGTTTGGCCTCATTGAGCGGCAGTTTTCAATATGAGTGGGAAAATGAGAGTACCCCTGTAGTGGTTGGGAGTTACTCGTGCGTAATCCTGCTCCGTTTGAGCATTAGTTTGCCTGGTTAAACCCTCCGGACTGCACAGCCCATCTCAGCGTGGCTGCCCTTAGTCACTCGTAGAATCTGTCTGTGGGCGTTTCTTAAAGCGCTGCCAACATAAGAGTTGTTTGACGCCCAATTGTCTCCGCCTCTCACTGCGCGGGAGTCTCCTGCGCAGGGTGGGCGTGGGCAGCGGGGTGCCTGGGCTCTCCTCACTAACATCCAACAAAGAGTCCTGGAGCCCCTGCACCTCCCTGTCCCGTTGCTCTCCTGGATCCCTGGTGTTACACTTATTCCCTTCCCCTTCTTCCCAGCTGAGTCTCCCCCTAGCGCTGGGACCTTCTCCTGCAGAATCAGAGACCCTCTCCTTCTCCCGTGCCTCTGATGTCAGTTCCCTGACATCCACCTCCCTCTCAGGGCCCCCTTCACTCCCCCTCCGACCTGTGGGCTCTATTGTAGCCTCTTCTCTGGTCGGCGAGCCAAGGAAACCCCGGAATGAGCTGTCCTCCTCATCGGTGGGTGCGAAAACCTCTTCCCACCTGCTAAGGTTCCCACCCATGGAATGACCCTCCCAATCCGATTCTTCTTCAGATTCTGAAAACCCTTCGAAACTCTCTTCCTCCTCCGTGGTACCGAATTGTTCCTCCCAGAATCTCTCTAAGGGCTGGGGCTTATCTGGGAACCGTTGGTGGAAAACTTCCACCATATGCTCGTCGCCAATTGCCTCTGCTGGCACCCACGTGTTTTCCGACCAGGGCTCTCCTTCCCACGCCACCAAGTACTCCACTTGCCGACCTCGCCACCTTGAATCAACTATCTCTGCGGCCAAACTTTGGTGTTCCCTTTCTTCTACCTGTGGTTGTGGCATGACTTCTACCTCCCGCCCCTCGAATTCCCGCCCCTCTCTGTGTGGTGAGAGTAAGGACCTGTGGAACACGGGATGTATTTTCATGTTGTTGGGCAACCTGAGCTTGAACGCCACGGGGTTTATCTGTTGTATGACTTCAAACGGCCCCAGTTGTCTGGGCTGCAACTTCTTGCACCCTCCCTTAAAGGGTAACCCTTGAGTGGACAGCCACACGCGATCCCCCACCCTTATGGTTTCCCCTTCCCTTCGGTGTTTATCTGCTTGCTTCTTGTAATTGGCCTTGGCCCTTTCTAGGTTCATCTTGAGCTGTTGATGTAACGCTTCCATTTCTTCCACAAACTGTTCAGCTGCGGGCACACTCCAGCTCTGTTCCTCATTACCCGGGAATGCCCTGGGATGACGCCCATAATTGGCCAAAAATGGACTCATTCCTGTGGACACATGTTCAGTGTTATTGTACGCAAATTCTGCTAACGCTAGTTTCTCTACCCAATCATTCTGCCTCTCGCTAACGTAGCAGCGTAAGTATTGCTGGAGTACGCTGTTTGCCCTTTCCGCTTGCCCATTGGTTTCTGGGTGTCTCGCTGTCGAGAAGCTGACCTCGACTTGCAGTAGGCTCATGAGCTTCCTCCAGAACCGGGAAGTAAATTGTTTTCCGCGGTCTGAGAGAACCCTCAAGGGGGCGCCATGCAGCCGGAAAATGTGTTCTACAAACAACTGTGCCGTTTCTTCCGCCGTCACCGCATGTGAGCAGGCGATAAAATGGCACATTTTGGTTAGCAAGTCGACTACTACCATCACTGCTGTTTTTCCCCTTGATTTGGGCAGATCCGTCATGAAATCAATTGACACCACCTCCCAGGGTTTGTTTGGTGTGGGTAAGGGTTCCAGCAAACCCGCTGGTACCGTGCGTTCCCCTTTGGCCCTCTGGCAGCGGTCACACCCTCTTACATATTCGCGTACATCTTCCCTCACCCGTGGCCACAAAAATTGTCGGGTCACCAGCATCATGGTTTTGTGTTGCCCAAAGTGCCCCGCTGTGGGGGTGTCATGTAGTTGTTTGAGTACCCTTCTTCTTAGAGCCTCCCCCGGTACGTACATTGCCCCCCTGTAGTACAACACCCCTTTCTTCTCTTCGAACCCCTCTGATGCTCCCCTCCCATCTTGGAGTTCCCTGATTTTTGTTCGTGCGAATTCATCGTCCCTAGTGAGTCCTGCTAGTTCTCTCGTGCCCACTAGAGTTCCCACACACACCCATCGGTCCTCAGGTATGACGTGTCGGGTCTCCGGCAGCCCCTCTCCTTTGAAGTACTCTGGTTTCCGCGAGAGAGCGTCTGCTCTCACGTTTTGCTTGCCTGGCACATACTGGATTTCGAAGGAAAACTTGGAAAACTTCTGCGCCCAGCGAATCTGTCTCTGGTTGAGCACCCATGCTGTCCGCCAATATTCCGAGTTCTTGTGATCTGTACAGACCTGGATCTTGCGCTGCGCCCCTATCAGCAAATGGCACCACCGACGAAAGGCGGCGTAAATTGCTAGCAGTTCTCTGTCGTACACGGTGTAGTTTTGTTCTGACTTGCTCAGCTTCCTCGAGAAAAAGGCACACGGTTTCCATTCTTGCTTGTTCAGTCCTGGCTGCAACAGAACCGCCCCTATGGCTCTGTCTGACGCGTCAGTCTCCAACCGCAGTGGTTTCTCCAAATCCACATGTAGTAATTGTTCTTCCGACGCGAACGCCTTTTTCAATCTTTCAAAGGATCGCTGGGCTTCCTCCGTCCACACAAACTTTTTTTTACTACTGAGACAGTCCGTGATTGGGGCTGTCAAGTGTGCAAAGTTCTTGATGAACTTCCTGTAGAAATTGCCAAAACCTAGGAACCTCTGCACATCCTTTCGTGTCTTTGGGGTTTTCCACTCCAATACTGCTTGTACCTTGCTTGGGTCCATCGCTAAGCCTTTGTCCGATAACTTGTACCCCAGGAACTCCACCTCTCGGGCATGAAACTGACATTTCTCTAGCTTGACTGGTGTTTCTGCAATCGTAGCACTTCCCTGACATCTCTCACATGTTGCTCCTCATTTTCTGAATATATCAAGACGTCGTCCAGGAATGCTACACAGTTCTTGTAAAGCAGAGACCCCAACACGTGGTGCATGAACGCTTGAAAACAGGCGGAGCCTGACTGTAATCCGAAAGGCATAACGAGATATTCAAAGGCCCCCAGGGGTGTGAACATGGTGGTCTTCCATTCATCTCCCTCTCTCATTCGGATTAAGTTGTAAGCCCCCCTAAGGTCTAGCTTGGTGAAAATCTTTCCCTTCCTCACTCTCGTCAGAATGTCGTCAATTCTGGGCATAGAGAAAGTCACAGGTTCTGACACCAAATTTACCGCCCTGAAGTCCACCACAAGCCTCGGTTTATCAGTGTCCTTTTTGTCCACAAAAAATACTGGACTACCCCCCACTGCCTTTGACTCTCTTATAAACCCTCTCTCTAGGTTCTTGTCGAGTTAAGTCCCGTAACTCCTTCATCTCCCTGTCTGACATGGCATACAGCTTACCCACAGGCAGCTGCGCCCCAGGGAGCAAATTGATCTGGCAATCGAACGGCCTGTGGGGTGGCAGTCTATCTGCCTCCTTTTCACTAAAAACCTCCTTCAGATCAGCATATTGTGGTGGCACCTTCCCTTTACCCTCCACTGCCATGCTTGCCACTCTGGCTACGCTCATCCTTGGCGTTTCCCCGCCTAAGCAGTGCTGCAGGCAGTAGTCAGACCCAAAGCTGATGGTCCTCTGATGCCACGCCACCACCGGATCATGTTGCGCTAGCCAGCTCATCCCTAATATTATTGGGGGACCCGCTAATGAGGCAACGTGGAAAGCGATTGTCTCTGAGTGCCTAGACACTCTCATTCTCATCGGTGGGGTCTGGTGTGTAACTTCCCCCCCAATCAGTTCCCTCCCATCAATGGTGGTGACTTGCAGAGGTGCATCCAAAGGTAGCAGGTGAAGCTGATGCTCTAAGGCAAAGTCCCTGCTAAAAAAGTTGCATGAGCTTCCTGAGTCCAGCATACCCTGAACCTTCACTGGGTGCCCATTTGGGAGTTCAAGCACCACCTCAATGGCAATTGCGGCTCTTGGAGAATCTGGTTTGGGCACATTCATTGGTTGTTGGCTCGGCTGCTGTGCCCGCTGATTGGCAGCCAGGCGTTTCCGTTTCCCTGCTCCGGGGTTTGGGGTTCCTCCTCCTCGCCCCCCACGGCCCCCACCATTCCTTGCCAGGCCTTTCTTTGTGGGCAGACTCTGGCAAAATGTCCTGGCCGTTGGCAAAGGAAACATTTCTTGGTCGTTTTTACATCCTTTCCCTCCTTTTTGCGACTCTCGCTGGCGTTTGAAACTTCCTGGGCGCGCGCACCGCCTATTTCCATTGGCTCCGCCGGCGGGGAAGGCTGCCTAGGTATTCTAGGAATGCGGTAGTCATGACAACGCCGCTCTCTCCCTTCCCGCCTCTCTTGAGCCCGCGCTTCCTGTCTTACGCCAATCGCAAGGACTGCTTTGGTCAGCTGATCCATAGACTGTGGGCGGGGTGCGCGCGAAAGCTCATCTTTGAGCCCCTCCTCAAATAGCATTTGTATGGGTTCCGAGTCCAGCTGCCACCCCAGGCGGTGAACGATCATTGCAAAACGTGACCAATAGTCTCTAACCGACCCTTCTCCCTGCTTACAGCTCAGCAGTTCCCGTTTTGTAACACTCTGTTGCACATTGCTACTGTACATTGCGTCCATCGCCTGGAAGAATTTCGGTAGATCCTCCATGGCGTCATTCTGCGTCGCCATAAGCGGTCGAATCCACTCTCTAGCCCCGTCCTGCAAGTGCCCCACAATATAAGCAACTTTCGCTGCGTCATTTTCAAAATCGTTTTGCTGCAGCTTCAAGGCATATTCTATTTCTGTTCTAAACGCCACATACTCTTGAGGCTTTCCCCCAAACTTATGCACCAGTCCCGGTACCTTCCTCGCTATGGGGGTGGGTTTCCCCTGAGCATCCAGAGACCGTCGTTCGTCCAGCCTCGCCGTCAGGATGGTTATGTGCTCTTCCAAGTCGCGGTTTCTCTCCTCCAGCGATTGGCCTCCAGCCGCCCCTTTCGTGGCTCCGACTTCTCCGGTCTTACTCATGATGCCCCCTTCTGCTTGTTGCGCACGAGCAACTTTCAGGGTCAGACAGATTGCTGTAGTGGTTGGGAGTGCGTAATCCTGCTCCGTTTGAGCATTAGTTTGCCTGGTTAAACCCTCCGGACTGCACAGCCCATCTCAGCGTGGCTGCCCTTAGTCACTCGTAGAATCTGTCTGTGGGCGTTTCTTAAAGCGCTGCCAACATAAGAGTTGTTTGACGCCCAATCGTCTCCGCCTCTCACTGTGCGGGAGTCTCCTGTGCAGGGTGGGCGTGGGCAGCGGGGTGCATGGGCTCTCCTCACTAACATCCAACAAAGAGTCCTGGAGCCCCTGCACCTCCCTGTCCCGTTGCTCTCCTGGATCCCTGGTGTTACACTTATTCCCTTCCCCTTCTTCCCAGCTGAGTCTCTCCCTAGCGCTGGGACCTTCTCCTGCAGAATCAGAGACCCTCTCCTTCTCCCGTGCCTCTGATGTCAGTTCCCTGACAACCCCTAAACATTTTTTTAAAGAAAAAAAGCACTGGTTGCCATGGGCAAAAAGGACAATGGGAAAGCTACCTATTGCCACATTCTGAGCTGATTGACATGTGTTCTGGTATTGTTTGGGGGGTGGACTGCTTGGCTCAGTGGTGGTCTGCTGGCTGAGCCCCTTTGGCTAACACCTCTGTGCAAGCAGGTATCAGGTAATAAGTACCTGAAGGGTGGGAAGAGCAGAAACATCCCAGATGTTTCCTATCCAGCTCTACCCCACCAACCCCAGTTCCTTCCCACTCCCCACAGTTACCAATACCAGGAGGGGGAAATGTACAAAATGGTAATCACTTAGCAAATAAGCTATGTTTACAATTTAATTGATATGATTTCTACTGATTGCAGGATTCAGTCTTTTCTCCAGGGCAGAATTCATGCAGCCTTGCTGAGAAATCTTCCTTGTCAACAGTTTGGATGCTTTTCTCTCTCATGTTTTTCTCCAGGGACATCTGCTTTAGAGATGGCCTTGGGCCCCCTCATCTTCCTGGCTGTGCTAGCTCTAGTTCATCAGCCCCTGATGGTCAGTGACCACACAGACTCGGCCACACGGGACCGGCTCCAGGAGCATGAGAAGCTTATGAAAACAGAAATGGGACGCCTGCAGACAGAATTTGACCAAAAGGGCTGGAGCTGGGACCCAAGGCAGAGCCGGGAGGATTGGGTGACAACCGATCCGGCAGCAGAGGATGGAACCTGGGATGGGTGGCACTACGTAGGGCTGGTCATTCTCATCCTGTTTGGGTGCTGCGGACACATCATAGAGAAGGAACCCAGTTATGACTCCAGCACAGACAGCTCCAGCACCACCACCAGTGAAGAAGACTATGACGACACTGACACGGAATCCGAAGACGACGAATCCAAGCAAAAAATGCTGGAGACCTTCTATGCCCAGCACGTTGACCTGGAAACCAGTCATCTGACCACCATGTGTGACTTTGTGGAGACCTTTGTGAATGACTTGCTGGAGGCTTGTCGCGGAGCCCTTCCCTACCAGAACACCCTCCTTGTGCTGGAGAATTGCATCGGGGTGGACAGTGCCTTTGAAGGATGGCACACACAGAAGCCTTCCAAAGCTTTCCGCGTTCTCGTGCCCGTACAACCACCCAAGGGGCACTCTTTCCGCATTGAAACTAGTGAATCTGAGGGTGCCCCAAGCACACATGGACACATCTTGGTGGAGACAGAATGTGTGTGCAAGAGAGAGAGGTTCCTGCGGGACGTGGTGTGTTTCCTTCACCATCCAGAGCAAGAACTGAGCAGTGACAAGCAAGGAATCCTCCTTATCCATGCTTTGTGCACCAGCTTCCACTTGGATGTGGAGAAAACCATCCACTGGTTCCAAGGCCTGGTGGGCAAGGCCTGGCCCAGTATCCAGCCCAGGTACAACCTTGACCTTGTGCCTCAGCCTTCTAATTCAGCATGTCGACTAAAATTGGCATTCCGGTCAGGCAGGTCGATCTCTGTTGACATCATACTCGGGGTGCAGCAAGGAGACTCCTTGGTCTTCCTGGCCACCCAACCTGCCATGATGGATCGTTTGACTGGCACTGTCTGGCAGAGGTCCTTTGCTGTCCAGGAGCTGCTCTTTTTTAAGTGGGTGAGCCAGCGAGTCTCAGAGAAGAGCTGCCACCTGAAATGTCTCCAGATCATAATCTATTTCAAAGAGTCCAGCCCATCAGAGGGGAAGAACATGGTGCTCACCAACTATCACTACAAGACTTGCCTGATGCATCTCTTGCTCTTCCAGCCCCCGTTGGACTGGGGCCCTGAGAGCTCTGCACGAAGACTTCAGGACATCCTCTTGTATATGCACACCGCCCTGCAGGAGATCTATCTTCAGCATTTCCTGATTGGTAACATCTCCTTGCCTATCCAGATCCCTATGCCCAGGGTCCTCCGGAGTGCAACACCCGTAAATCTTTTCAGGCACTTGGCAGAGGACCCAAACCTTCATGCCAAGGCAATGAAGGAGTTTGCAGAGGTTGTACAAGCAGTGAGGGCTCTGTTGACAGGGTACCGACAGTAGCAAAAGTCAGCTCTGTTAGAAAGACCAGCCCTTTGTGGCTCTTCATAGACCCACATACCCTAACAGGGTTGGAAAGGCAGAGGGTGGTGGCCAGCAATGAAACAAAGCTGGCTTAGATGTGTAGGAGCATCTCTGATCCTGCTGGGATGGTGCCATGTGGGTATCTTCACAATGTTCCCATGCTCCAGATTGATCTGGTAAAAGGCAGGTGAGGCTGCAGAAGGACCCATCAAACCATGCTGGTTTACATTCTTAGTGCCAACTACTCTTCTGTATTTTTATATGCTCCAGTTCCAAAATAATTTGCTATATTAAACTTGAAATAAAGGTTCCAGCAAACTGTGTTCTTAAATGCCTGCCAGGCCTCCAATGAAGCCACTGTGTTTCACTGCTTCTCTAGGTCTACCTTTAGAAAACCCATAAACTAACCACAGGCATCTGATGGCCACAGGGCTGCATTTGCAACTTCCCTAGCTGTTTCTTCCAATGGAACATGAGATGGAAGGAGGGGTCACTAATCTGTCTTGGTCTGAAAACAAAAGAAGTGTGTCGATCCCTAACTATGGCAGCACTGTCACACTGTGTGCAGGGGCCGTACCCAACACTCGTGGTGCCTGTGGCAGAAAATCCAAAGAAATTAATTAACATGGGGCACAGCAAGCTGTTTGAACAGGGGTGAGTAGCTTCTGACCATCCATATACTGTTGGGCTCCCATCAGCCCCAACCAGCATGGCCAAGGGCTGATGGGAGTTGTAGTCCAGCAACACCTGGGGGACCACAGTCTTCCTACCACTGAGTTAGAAAGCTGTCCTGCACATGCCTCATTCAAATGAATGGGAACCACCAGAGCATTTTTTATTCTCTTCAAAATAAGAACTGCACAATGTGTCCCTGCAAAGGTTTCTAAGGACAGCAGTCTACCATGGATTCAAGGCTGGTTATGCATGCAATTTTTGAACAGCAGCCACACAATGCCCTCTTCAGAATACCGTCCTATATTATTTTCCCTTTTAGTTTCTGTGGAAAATCTAGCAAGTTAAAAAACAAAGAGCTGTGGAAATGGTAGATGTGGATTAAATTGGGGTGTGGTGGATACGAGGTGGCATTTGGATGAGGATGTGTAGAGGCAGTGAAAAGCTTGCATGCATGGAGAGCAGGGATTCCTAAATAAACTGTGCAGGAGCATCCAGGCACTTGTCCAGGCTTCATGTTTCCTTCAGAATGAGGCACAGGGGACGCAGGGATATGCATACCCCCAAACATTTTGTGAAGCTAAGAATGGCCTCATTGCCAGGCAGTATTTCAATATGAGTAGGTAAATGAGAGTACCAAAAATATATATATAGAAAAAAACCACTGGGCCCAGCAAAGGCTGAGGTGTCTTTAGGATTTATGGTTTATTTACAAATATATACCACCTAAGCCTACAACGGAGGAGTTCACAGCATTAGCACTCCAAGAGACCTTGCTTCTCCCATAGTTGCAATCTTCAAACAGACATCAAGCATCGCTCTGTCTCTTTGGCTTCCCAGCCTGCCCCTTCCACTTCCAGCTTCTACCTCACATCATTCCACTCCACTCTCTGCTCTTGTCTTTGCCTTTCTAAGTACCAGCGAGTTTGAGGGAAGCCAAACCCATTTTCTGTCTAATCCACTTCCTTTGTTCCTTTGTACTTGTAGAGTGTGGAGTACCGTATTTTTCGCCCTATAGGACACACCGGCCCATAGGACGCACCTAGCTTTTTGGGGGGGAAATCAAGGAAAAAAATTTTATTTCCCCCCCAGGTTTGCGCAGCCATCCCCAAGCTAGAAGAGGGAGACGGAGCGCTCCGTCTCCCTCTTCTGCCTTCAGGGACAGCCTCTCTCGCCTCCGTGGGGCAGCGGCTTGCCCCACTGTCCCCCGAGCTTATGGGGCTGGTGATGGGGAGAAGCAAGCTTGCTTCTCCCCCCCGGCAGCCTCCAGATCAGGTCGGGGAATAGCGGGGTGACGGCGCTCCGCCTCCCCGCTATCCCCCGAGCTTATGGGGCTGGCAGTGGCGTAGCGTGGGTTGTCAGCACCCGGGGCAGGGCAAGTAATTTGCGCCCCCTAACCCCTAACCTGCCACCGCCGCCAGGTCTGGTCTGGTGTGGTTCTCTCCCGCGCTCAGCGCTGCGCTGGGCGGCCGCTGCACTGTCCCTCCCCCAGATAGTCCCTCGCTCTCTCTCCGCACCGCACGCCTGGCACCCCCCCACACACAGTGGGCGGCGACCCGGCGGCTCAGATCGGATTCACACAGCCAGCACTGCAGTGAGAGAGGGTGAGTGAGCCAGGTAGGGGCAGAGAGCTGAGAGTGCGAGCGCGCCCCCCCAGATGTTGCGCCCGGTGCGGCTGGCCCCCCTGCACCCCCCACGCTACGCCACTGGGGGCTGGCGATGGGGAGAAGCAAGCTTGCTTCTCCCCCCGCCAGCCTCCAGATCAGGTCGGGGAATAGCGGGGTGACGGCGCTCCGCCTCCCCGCTATCCCCCGATCTTATGGGGCTGGCGATGGGGAGAAGCAAGCTTGCTTCTCCCCCCCCCCCCCGCCAGCCTCCAGATCAGGTCGGGGAATAGCGTGGTGGCGGCGCTCCGCCTCCCCACTATCCCCCGAGGTTGTGGGCTGCAGGCTGCTGCCCACAAGTTTTGCGAGCCGGCGGGACCTCCCGCCGGGCTTGCAAGGCTTGCGGATAGCTTCCTGAAGCCTGGAGAGCGAGAGGGGTCGGTGCGCACCAACCCCTCTCGCTCTCCAGGCTTCAGGGAAAGCCTGCATTCGCCCCATAGGACGCACCCACATTTCCCCTTCATTTTTGGAGGGGGAAAAGTGCGTCCTATAGGGCGAAAAATACGGTGAATTTGTAGTTTATTTAAAAAACACAATTTAAACAGTTAAAATCATTGGCAGCATTATAATGACATTTGTAATGTGAAATTGATTGTGATAAATTAGGAGTACATAATAGTTGGGGAAAGTGTAAGATGCAAAAAATTAATTTTTAAAATTTAAGAACCCATGGGAGGGAGGGAAGTCGGAAGGTTCAGAGAACCTTGTTATTGGATATATGTGTGAGAGATGAGATGTATAAAATTGGAAACTAATAAAAAAATCATTAAAAAAAATATATGTGTTGGTGCTGACCTTGAAAGCCCTAAACGGCCTCCGCCCAGTATGCGTGAAGGAGCATCTCCACCCCCATCATTGAGCCCGGACACTGAGGTCCAGCTCCGAGGGCCTTCTGGCGGCTCCCTCGCTGCGAGAAGCCAAGTTACAGGGAACCAGGCAGAGGGCCTTCTCGGTAGTGGCACCCGCCCTGTGGAAACAAGCAACTATCTGACTTTTAGAAGGTACTGAAAGCAGCCCTGTTTAGGGAAGTTTTAAACGTCTGATGTTTTATTATAATTTTAATTACACTCATTAATACTCAGTGGATTTTCCACAGTCAACATTTGGTGTTTGGAATCCATTATTATTGGAAATTGGACTTGGTTGCCAGTAGTTCCTCATTCATATTAAAGTGGGGGTTTTTTTGCGGGGGGTGTTGTATGTTCACTAGGCATTCAGACACCTCTTTATTGTCAACAAATTTTCCATGGTGGTTTCTGACTAGGCAGAAACCAGATCCCTTTTGGGTTCCCCTTGGCAAGGCCTGCATCATACGAGGCCAGTGTAACATGGAGCAGGGACTTCTGGGTGGCTGCCCCTGTTCTGTTCTGCATTGCTAGGGGTTGGCCTTGTATGATACAGGATTTGCCAAGGGGAACCCGAAAGGGATCTGGTTTCTGCCTAGTCAGAAACCACCATGGAAAGTTTGCCAATATCTAAAGGTGTCCAAAAGCTTAGTGAACATCTTGACTTTAAGAAAGCAGACTTCATAAAACTTAGGGAAGTGCTGGGTGAGATCCCATGGACAGTAATACTAAAAGGAAAGGGAGTTCATGATGGCTGGGAGTTTGTTAAGAGGGAGATAGTAAAAGCACAACGTCAGGCAATACCAATGAGACGGAAACATGGAAGGTGCCTAAAGAAGCCAGGGTGGCTATCTAAAGAACTTTTAACTGAGTTAAGATTAAAAAAGGATGTGTACAAAAGATGGAAAAGGGGGGAAACCACCAAAGAGGAATTCAAACAAATAGCCAGCACGTGTAGACACAAAGTCAGAAAAGCTAAAGCACAAAATGAACTCAGGCTTGCTAGAGAGGTTATAAGCAACAAAAAAGGCTTTTATGGATATGTCCGTAGCAAAAGGAAGAACAAAGAAACAGCGGGGTCACTCAGAGGAGAAGATGGTGGAATGCAAACAGGGGACACAGAAAGGGCTGAACTCCTCAATGCCTTCTTTGCCTCAGTCTTCTCCGATAAAGAAAACAATGCCCGACCTGAAGAATTTGGAGCAAATGATTCAGCAGAGGAAACACAGCCCAGAATAACTAAGGAGATAGTACAAGAATAGATGATACAAATATTACAGACGTAAGCTCTGAGATTCAAAGAGCAAAGAGACAGTCAACAAATATCTGAACTTGTTTCTGAGGTGTTTGCTTCTCATCTACCCTGCTGGTCACTGCCTGAACCCTTGTGGACTGGCACTGCACCAATTCAGGCAAGACGAGCGGCTGGGCCTCCAAGTCCAGTTTCCAATAATAATAGATTGCAAACACCAAATGCTGACTATGGAAAATCCACTGAGTATTCATGAGAGTGAAATTCCATTATTACCCCCCTCTCTGCTGTGTGTTTGTGTGCCTCCACCTCAAATTTATAAAATCCCTTCTCCTTTTAGAAGTAGCTGCTAGGCTAGATGAACAAGTAGCCTGCACTGGCAGAAATAAGCTTCCTGTGTTTCTACAGGCAGCTAAATCTCAAAGCAGATTTATGGAGGATGCTGTAAACTTATATTTGAAATATAAAAGGAGACAAAAAATTGCATCAGGAAACATAGGCAGACAGAGATATATTTTCCTTCCAGAGGAAGGGTCATGGGAGGATCAAAGCCCTTAGAACAAATTCCAGGATTCTGTTCATAGCTACAGCAAAGGACTAATGCGAAACAGCAAGTTGCATGCGTTTATTAACAATCACGTGGTGTGTTTTTCAGATTTGTTGATGAAAAGAGCACTGCACAACAGCATCCCTAGCCCCAAGAAAATCCCGCCAAATGTTGGATGAAACCCAGTCAATTGCCCATATCCTAACAACATAAATAAAGCTAAAAATCAACCTATGCAGCCCTATTTTGAGGGGAAAGGGTCTACAGGCAGAAAAAATATGCTGTAGAAAGGACATGTCTAAGTCTGAACAAGGCTTGTTGACTCCAACAGCCCCCTTGCTCTTGGAAGACTGACCTGCCAGTCCCACCCGAGAGATGCTGGGTCAAATCACAATCACCCTAAGGCATTCCAGTTGTAAAGTTGCTTATGTATCCTGCCCAGACAAATTGCAGGGAACTAGTAAGTGCTCACCCAAATGCTACCACATGGGTCCAAGCACTTTTCACCCACAGAAAGATTGCTGAGCAACAATATGAAATGTCCCCCTTGGTCTGTATTCACCTAATACCTAGAGATACAACAGCCAGCAGTTTGGCTAATCCCAAGAGAGGGGAGACAGAAGGTTTGACAGAAGGTTTGGCCATGAGCCAATTGCCCAGGGCTATAAAGGAGACGTCTGACCAAGTTTCAGCTGGTCTGCTTCTTGCTGTGTAGGTCTCCAAGGGAACGCAAGCTGTTCGCAAAAGAGATTCTCCTACTGCTCCTCCAAATCACTCATCCAGGGCGCAGTGTCTCAGCTGTGTCTCAGGAGGAGGAAGCTACAATGGCCAGTCCCACCTTGTGCCAGGGTTCAGCTAATTCCCTGCCCCTCTTAAAGGCTTCAAACCAACAGCTATGGGACATGTCCCACTGGCCCCTTCCCAGAAAGGGTTTCCCAGGTAAGCATTAGCAAACAGCACAGGCATCCAGACGAGTCCCTCAGCGCTTCACCCGCCGCTTCTCCAGCTCCTCCTGCACCCGCTGCCTCAGGGCCTCGCGCATAGCTGGTTCCAGCTGGTTCTGAGCACTGACCTTCTCGGCTACCTCATCAGGGTCATTGTCCTATGGGAAAGAAGGAAAGGCCCCATTAAAATGGCAGGTTCAAAACATCTACATTACCATGCGCAGGGAATGGGAAACCACTAGGGAGATTTCCGAAAGCAAAACCCTTTGCACTCCACCCCGTGGCTGAAAAGCCTGTAAGCTACGGCTGCCGTATGTCCGGATTTTGCTGGACATTACCAGGATTTCAAAGGCGGAATTGATGTCTGGGGGGCGTTTCTGAAAGGTGGCACTTTGTCCTGGATCTTAAGCAAGTCAATCAAAAAATTACGTTTTTTGGCATTTTAGGGTTTTCCTTTAAAAAAGGTCAGTAATTTTTGTGGTTTCACAAAAAGAAGCCCAACAATTTTGGGGTGTCCTGGTTTTATGTAAGCCAGCCAGCTTCCTAAGTACTGTTGATTTTGTAAGCTTTCCTAGGCGGCTAAATAGGTTTCTGCCATATACATCCACTTTCTATGGTTCTGAGACTTCTCTTCCGTTGTTGTTTTTAACTGCTTTGGAACTATTTTTACCTGTTTTTATTATATTTCATAAATCACCTTTGGATATATGTGGAAGGTTATTAATACGTAATAACTACAGGCATGCCTCCATTTACACAACTTGTGCACAACCGCACAGACACACAGTGCTGGGAAAGAAATAGAATCATACCAGAAAATGACAGAAGAGAGCTGGAGAGTCCTCATGACTCATGAGGAAACCCTCCTCAGACCTGAAGAAGACACTGTGGTGGAAGAAGCCCCAAACAGGCCTGGGGTGCAGAGGGGTTTTATTTAGGCTGCTCGGCTTCCCTGCCTAACAGCTGATGTGTGGGGTAGTGCAGCTGCTGCTGCTGCAGTTTTCCCACACATCCTTCAGCAAGCTCCAGAGCTTCAACTCTAGATATTTTTGTCTGGATTAGAGAGAACAGGGGAGAGGGAGGTGGAGAGCAGGGGAAAACAGGCACTTAAAGTCTTTATGGAGGGTTCTCCCTATGTTGTGCGATTTCACCTACATGCACGGCACCCGGAATGTAGCCCCATGTCAAAGGAGGGATGCCTGTACTCTTGAGTGGAATGGATGCATTTCCTGGGTGATTTGCAAACTTCTGTTTGAAGTGCACTATTTTGGCCTAACCTAGTGCTAAGCCTCTGCATGACAATCTATTTTTAGTAACTTGTAACTGTAGTTTATTTTCATAAATGGAATTAACATATTTACTGAACTTGTGTTACTTAAGTTATATTTTTTATTTTCATTTAAGAAGAGAAGAATAAAATGATGGTTCTACACAGCAGTTAATATATAACTATATTCCGCACAAAAATCCCACAATCTCAAAACCAAGATCTTAAGATGTATATATTTAGGCTCAGAAGCAAGTCCCTTTTGGTCCTTGAAAGTGTGCTTAAGACTGTAGCTTTCAATTAGCAAAAGTCTTTCCATGCAGTACCATTAAAAATGGGTCCTACTTCTCTCAGTGTTACTGGAATCAACCTTTAAATTAGTAACTTCCCATTTCCTCCATTACTGAGACCCATCCTTTAAACAGTAATTTTATTTTATTTTTTCAGATAGGGCAATCCTTCAGTTTACTCTTTCTTTCATTTTATTTTGTGTTTCAGCAGTAAGCATGCAATGAAATTATTAAGATAAAGAACAAAGGACTATGGATCTGGAGGAAGAGGCCAGGCAGCAGACAGGATGGCAATGCAAAAGGAAACCCAGGTTTGCCCCAGCATGTCACCCAGTCACATACCTGGTGTACAACAATGGAAGTGATCTTTCCACTGTCAGCCTCATATTCCAGGCAGAAGAGAGCTGGTCCAGAAGAGAGCTGGTCTGGTTCTGTACTGGAGCTGCTTTCACTGGATCCCTCATACTCCAGGCCAGACATGGTTTCAGCTCTACCTGAAATGCAAAGAGGAAATAGCAAGGGAGGCAGCTGTTTGTCTTGCTGTTTGGTATCCACATATAAAATGTGGTCCCAGGAAAAGGTATTCACATCTTGGCCCCATCCTATTTGTGCCAATAAAAGCTTCAGCAGAACCTTCAAAGGGCCCTGATCTTTGAAGCACGGAATATGGAGTCCTGACATCTCCCTTTGCCAGAGTAATTGTTACAACAACAGAAACATGAGAAGATGGACAGTTGATTTAACTCACTTCTCCGGCAGGGGTGATAGACCTGCTGATCTGGTTTCTTGGGCCTGGCTGGGGCTGGTGTATGCCTCTTCTTTACCTTTTCCTTAGCTTCCTTCATCTCCTTATCATAGTCATCCCTGGAGAGGAAGTGGGAAAACAACACAGTCTTTTCATAGGACACTTTAGAGGGTTGAAAAAATGCACAATTGCTGGGAAGAAATCTCATGTGGTACTCCAGACCTGTCAAACAGTCCCGTCTCCTCACCAATAAATCCTTTAAAACAATTTCATTTAATATTTTTATTGCTAAAAATGTCAGCTTCATTTATACCCAACCCAAGTTTGGCCAAAACTTTGTTCCCTTTGAGCGCAATCCTGCAAACAGTTATAAAAGGAATTAACTTGTCAGTTGATACATTTTATTATTACAATAATCGATTAAGGTTTTGCAAGATGAGCACCATCTTTCCCTCCACTGGCTATGAACACCCAAAAGAACCCTATAGGACACATGTTCAGAGACCAATCCAAGTGATTTCAATAAACTTACTCAGAGTCTCAGATAAATGTTTTCAGAAATGAAACCTACATTTTTGTTTTTACTATTTAATAGCTGTGTAATTCTCTGCATGTGTAGTTAGTAGTAAAGCCCACTGCATTCCACAGGACTTGCAACACAATCCTAACCATGTCTACTCAGAAGCAAGTACTACACAATTCAATGGGGTTTACTCCCAGGTAAGTGGGAGCAGGCTTGCTGCCTTATTCCCTCGGATTTCTAAGTAAGATTTCGAAGCAGGATTGCGGTGATAGTACTGGACTGGATTTCAGTCGTGCTTTTTGTATGCAGACAGTTCCATTGTTTTAGCAACAGCAAAAACTGCAAAAGAAGACCAATGACTTCTATTCCATACATACCTAGAGAAATCAACATATCATCTCACTTTGATTTTGAGAAAATACTGACATACCTAACAGGGCTGGCATAAGGTACTGAAATACCACCTGGAAAACGCAATGATCACCCAAAATGGAATTATTCAAGCTGGTGTTATTTCTCGCACACTGCAATAGTTAACAATAAAAAGAAGGGGGATGCAGCACAACCGAAGAAAGGTGTGGTCCTCGTCGTACCCCACATACCTGCGAGTAAGACCCGCAGACTGAGCCGGAAGTCTCTGGCCCCAATCTCCTTCTTTGCCATGAACTCACCCAAACAACTCCTCCCGGCCACAATGGCCGGCTTTACGGGGCTGGGGTGAGCATTCAGACAAGACCGGCCTCCCAAGCGAGGTCTCCTAGCCATCGCTTTCCTGCTGCTGCTGCTGCCGTTCCTTCGCCCCCAAAGAAGGGCGGGCGGGCGGGCGGCGGGAGCAGCAGCCAAGCCCTCCTGGAAGTGGGGCGGGCCTGGGCTCGGACACGCGGGTCCGGGGCTCCGCGCTCCCCACTCGGCCCAGGAGCTCCCGCGCCGGTACCTGGCGATCTGGTTGCGGCGGATGTGCCGCACGAAGCCGTGGCTCATGTCCAGGCGCCCTCCCGGCCGGCAGCCGCCCCAGGCCGGGCTCTCCCGCGGCCCCGCCGACTCCATCGAAGCCTCCGCCGCCAGGCCCGGCGCCGCCTTCTCCGCTGGTTGGCGCGGGCGGCGGGAGCCGGGTGGGAGGAGCCCCCGAGCCGGCCGGCCGGGCCGAGCCAGGAGCCACCGGGCCAGCCCAGAAGCGCGGCAGGCCCTCGGGGCAGGGACCCCCTCCAGCAGCCGCGAAGCCAGCGGGGCGCGAACTTTCCCCCTCGGGGCCGCACTTTCAGAACAGAAAGTTGCTTCTTGCGGCACAGCGAATGTTCTTAGGGGTAAGAAATACAGCATCTTAAAAAGTCAACAAAGGTCCGTACAGTAAAAGCTCTGGTTTTCCCAGTAGTGATGTATGGAAGTGAGAGCTGGGCCATCAAGAAGGCTGATCGCCGAAGAATTGATGCTTTTGATTTCTGGTGCTGGAGGAGACTCTTGAGAGTCCCATGGACTGCAAGAAGATCAAACCTATCCATTCTTAAGGAAAGCAGCCCTGAGTGCTCACTGGAAGGACAGATCCTGAAGCTGAGGCTCCAAGACTTTGGCCACCTCATGAGAAGAGAAGACTCCCTGGAAGACCCTGATGCTGGGGAAGATGGAGGGCACAAGGAGAAGGGGATGACAGAGGACGAGATGGTTGGACAGTGTTCTTGAAGCTACCAGTATGAGTTTGACCAAACTGGGAGGCAGTGGAAGACAGAAGTGCCTGGCGTGCTCTGGTCCAGGGGGTCACGAAGAGTCGGACATGACTAAACAACAACAAGAAATCCATTGAATACAACAGCTAGCACCGCTTGATTGACAGAAGTATCCACTTGATGCTCTTGCTCCCATTTTCAAAAGATATCTACACATATTGTGCAAATAATAATAATAATAATAACAGATACTTACTATACTATACACTACACCGAAATATTTAAATGTTTATTGGAAACGTCCCGCCACACTTCGCATCCTCTCCCGCCTCCTCTAAAGCAGTGGTGTCAAAGCGGGTGGTGGGTTTACCTAGAGAGGGACATAGGCATAGCGAATTTAGGTGCCCCCCTAAATCCATAAAAATACATAGCTGGGGTTCTCCCCCCCCCAAATCCTGGATATGCCCCTGGGGGGTAGCGCTAAGGGGCGAAGGGACGCTGGAGGTATAAACGACTGTCAGGCTGTGAACAGCTGGTAGCCCTGGATCGAGTTTTGTCGAATTAAACGAAATAATTTTATTGGCTATTGAAGAAATGTGTGCAATTAATTGCGACTGTTTTTGAGTTTTGTCACGCTGTTATCTTCCTTAGGGGGTCGTGCAAGGAAACCGCTATTCTAAAAGATGCTTTTTACAGAGGAAGGCCCTGGGAGGTGAGTTTAGAAAGTCAAGGGTTGAGGACGGCGGCCCGAAAAAAGTTTGGGAGCCACTGCTAGAAAGTGCCAGGCACTGCAATTGGAACAAAAGCGGCTGACATATATCCAGTACTAGTGCAAGCGCAGCAAAATGTTGCAGCACGGAGAGCTCCTGTTCCGTCGCTGTAGCCATTAGCTTTGCCTTGCAAAGGGCCTTTCATGCAACGCCTGCAAGTCTTAATTTATTATGACAGCATTAGCCCTCCGCTTTTGCTAGACCCCATCAGATGCAGCTTTGAAAGACGAGCAGGCAAATTCTCGGAGGCTGTGCTCCAAGCCACTGCCTCTGCAGGGCACCAGCTTGGGAAAGGCTACCCCTTTGATATCTTTTTTGTAATATTCATAAATATTTTTATGAATAAAATAAATAAGAAAGAAAGCACCGGGTAATGCAGCCCACTATGCACTGCAAATTGCTGCTGCCTTCTGCAACAGAGCAGATGTGGGCGCCCGTCTCACTCCGGAGCAAGGCTGACTCAAGCCACGCCCACCTGAGCAAACGCGCTTCCGATCCGCCTGCGCAGCAGCTCCACAGAAGCTACAGCAAAGGGCAAATGAATGCGCATGCGCAAATGAATGGCGACGCGCGTTGCGGACGCTCTCTGAAGTGACGCGCGTAAGACGTAGCCGCGACCGTTGCCCTCCACGTGACGGCAACAACGGCGCGCCGGAGGCTCCTCTGCGCGTGCGCCTGCGAAGGTCGCGCTTCCGCGGCGATGTCCGGGCGGGTGAAGCGGGAGCGGGATTCCCGCCCGCCGTCGGTGCGGAGCTCGCTGTCCAGCCGCGGCCCGCCGGAGCCGGGCGGGGAGGGCGGCGCGCCTCGGGGCCTGCGGGTGAAGCGGGAGCCCGCCGACGAGGAGCCCCGGGTCAAGCAGGAGCCCCTCGACGAGGAGGACGACGACGACGAGCCCACCGGTGGGTGCGGGGGGGGGGAGAGGAGCCGCCCGTCCATCAATCAACGAGCGCCAACCTGTGGAACTCACTGCCACATGATGTGCGCCGGTGGCCGTAGAGCTGCTGCTTTGCCTGCAGAACGCCCCATGCTCGACCCCCAGTTTAAAGGGTTTGGCGGAGGAAAGGGGGAGCTGCTTCTAGAGAGCCACTGCCAGTCTGAGCAGAGAAGAGGTGGATGGACAAGTAGCCTGGGTGCGAGACAGCTTCCGATACCACTTGCTGGTATCTGGAGCCTCCCTGCACAGATGCGCTTTACTTCAGAGTAGTGGACGTTTAAGGGCAGAAGGCATTTTTGCTCTGCTTGTGAGCTGCCTTTTTGGTTGTCCAACTGCAGCTGGAAATAGTGCGCTGGCCTAGAAGGAATCTAGCAGCTCTCCAGGGTTCCACGCAGGGGTCTTTTCCAGATTAGGTAGAGATCGAATTGTCTCTGTTTGAGTTATGATCTCTCCCTGTAACCTAGCCACTCTATTGGTAAAATAGAAGCAGTAGTACAGTAGTTGCACATAGTTCTAGCTGACTGTGTGGCTCAATACAATAGAGTTTGTAAACGGCTCATAAATTAAAAATGTCAGTCCATGCTGATGCCATGTCTGTAAATATCAAGTCTTTGGGTATTTCATAAGTTGCCACTTAGTCAATATGAGTTGTTTTGCTGCCATTACTCCTTTATGTGACCCCTGTGTGGAGTTAGTTTGTATTTTGTTTTTAAATTATTTAGCTTGTCAAGAGTCCCAGTTGATGAAACACTATGCATGCTTTTGAATTCTACACAACTCTTTATTAGTAGTGTGGACAGATAGAATCTTTAAGTGAAAGTCGAAAAATTAGAATATCGTGGAAAAGTTCATTTATTTCAGTAATTCAACTTAAAAGGTGAAACTAATATATGAGATAGACTCATGACATGCAAAGCAAGATATGTCAAGCCTTTATTTGTTATAATTGTGATGATTATGGTGTACAGCTGATGAAAACCCCAAATTAACAATCCCATAAAATTAGAATATTGTGAAAAGGTGCAGTAGCTATTCAATTCATAACACCTGCAATGGGTTCAGTAGGAAGCACAATCATGGGGAAGGCTGCTGACCTGACAGTTGTGCAGAAAGCCATCATTGAGACCCTCCATAAGGAGGGAAAGCCTCAAAGGATAATTGCAGAAGAGGTTGGATGTTAATGGAAAGTTACGCGGAAGGGAAAAGTGTGGAAGAAAAAGGTGCACAAGCAGCAGGGATGACTGCAGCCTGGAGAGGATTGACAGGAAAAGAGTATTCAAACATGTTGGGGACTTTCACAAGGAGTGGACTGAGGCTGGAGTTAGTGCACCAAGAGCCACCACACACAGATGGATCCTGGAGATGGGCTTCAAATGTCAGATTCCTCTTGTCAAGCCGCTCCTGAACAAGAAACAACGTCAGAAGCGTCTTACCTGGGCTAAAGATAAAAAGAACTGGTCTGTTGCTCAGTGGTCCCAAGTCCTCTTTTCTGATGAGAGCAACTTTTGCATCTCATTTGGAAACCAAGGACCCAGAGTCTGGAGGAAGAGTGGGGAGGCACACAATGTTAGATGCTTGAAGTCCAGTGTGAAGTTCCCACAGTCTGTGTTGATTTGGGGAGCCATGTCATCAGCTGGTGTTGGTCCACTGTGCTTCATTAAGTCCAGGGTCAACGCAGCCGTATACCAGGAGATTTTGGAGCACTTCATGCTTCCTTCTGCAGATGAGCTTTATGGGGATGCTGACTTCATTTTCCAGCAGGACTTGGCACCTGCCCACACTGCCCAAAGTAGTTCAGTGTCCATGGGATTACTGTGCTTGACTGGCCAGCAAACTCGCCTGAGCTGAACCCCATAGAGAATCTATGGGGCATTGCCAAGAGACAGAAGAGAGACATGAGACCGAGCGATGCAGAAGAGCTGAAGGCTGCTATTGAAGCATCCTGGTCTTCCATAACACCTCAGCAGTGCCACAGGCTGAGAGCATCCATGCCACGCCGCATTGAGGCAGTAATTGATGCAAAAGGGGCCCAAACCAAGTACTGAGTACATATGCATGCTTCTACTTCTCAGAGGTCCAATATTGCTCTATTTGCAATCCTTGTTTTGCTGATTTCATTTTATATTCTAATTTTGTGAGATTGTTAATTTGGGGTTTTCATCAGCTGTACACCATAATCATCACAATTATAACAAGTAAAGGCTTGACATCTCTCGCTTTGCATGTCATGAGTCTATCTCATATATTAGTTTCCCCTTTAAGCTGAATTACTGAAATAAATGAACTTTTCCACAATATTCTAATTCTTCAAGTTTCACCCGTATGTCAGGCTCTTCATCTGGTTAAAGCCAAGCTAATGATCAATACTTGGCACAACAATTAACAGGGTTAATGACAACAATTGAAGTGGTTGATGCTTTCATTCTTAGATAGTTGCTGTCTTAAACACACACTCCTGTGATCATGTATTCAGTATTAGGATGCTTATTGACAATTATTGAAAGTGCATCTTTATCCCACTGTAAGGGGTTAAATTGCATGAATAAAGGTCTAAAGCCCCTTTTTTGCTATCTTAGATAAATTTGCACAGGGGATTCTAATACACTGGTTGTCTGTTGCTGTGGTGTGTTTTTATTCTGCTATTAGCTTCTTCTATGTCACTTTGCTGCTGAAAAGAGTAACCAAGGAAGCTAATCAATACAAATAATTATTTGGCCAAGGACAAGTTCAATTTACAGTAGTTCAAATTACTGCATATTTTAAAACTACTTCTGTATGCTTTTTATTCTTTCATGCTAAAGACTCCAGCATATCTCATATATATATTCATTTAAATTTAAGTGTGTGTGTATCTATATCTATACATATATCTATAAGAATGTCAGTATAGCATGTTTCTTGTTTGGTCCTCTCTTTCAGTGAAATATGGTCGATTTGACCCAGAGGACCGACGGAGCAGGCACTGCCCATACTTGGACACCATAAACAAGTCAGTACCGAGATGAAGCAAAGCAGGGAGCAGTATATATTGTAGCAATGCACATGCAGAGATTTAAAACCATGTTGGTGGTGGTGAAAAATTCAAATAGGCAGTTTGCAACTTTAGCAAAGATGTAGAATTTCTTTAAATGTTCAAACTGTGGGGAACAATTAGTAAACTAAACAAGACTTACTGAAATATATGTAATATTTACTTATTGGATCTAAATTGAGGTTGTTATGGGTTATGTACACCATGGTACAGAAACACTTTAGTGCATTGTATGTTTATACAAAGCAAAGGTGGCTTTTTGTCCACAAGAAAAACCTCCAAACTCTACAGCTGAGCAGTACCTTTATAGTCCAGGTTTTTTTTTTTGTGTAGTGTCATGTGGACCATGCTGGCTTCCTCCTGGATTAAGTTGAATAGTGTTTGATTGGGGTATCTGACTGGTGGGATTAATTTACCAATGTTCTGCCACTGTAGGAGCGTTCTCGACTTTGACTTTGAGAAGCTGTGTTCAATCTCGCTCTCCCATATCAACGTTTATGCTTGTTTGGTGTGTGGGAAATATTTTCAGGGTAAGTAAGTATGCTTTGGCATTATATGCTTCCTTTACAGACAGAATACCAGTTCAGTGCGACTACACTACCTCTGTGGCAAATGAACCTGGGACCAAACTAGCAGGAATAGTTGTAATGTGAAATAAAGACTTCGTGATCCATGCCTTGCATGACGTTACTGCTAATGTGGCTCTTATGATCAAAGAGATCTCACAAATGAAGCTGGGGTGATGGTGATCTATTATAATCTTTTTACTATACTGCTAGAAGCCTGCAGTCATGGAATAAATTGATCTGCTGAAATCAGCATTTGAAATGCAGGCTTTAATCTACTCTTGGTTGGTCCTTCAAGTTGGCTGATCACAATGCTGCAGTGGCAACGGAAATCAGAGGTGGCAACAGTCCCATCAGGGTCTAGATGTCAGTCCTAGCAACTCTGTGCCTCTCTGGTGCATAATCCCCAGCCTTCCAAACCTCCTTTGGCTGCCCCTCTACAAATAGGTCTACTTTTCTCATTTCCTGTTCACTTCTTCATCTCTGTCTCAACTATCCATTGCAGTCCAGGCCATTGACTGCCCTGGGCCATTTCCTTCAGCCATGCTTCCACTGCCCAGGCTCGCTGGTGCTCACTTTTCCCCTCACTTGCACAAAGTCCTCCAGCCTATTAAACATGATGCCTCTTCTCTCAGTTCTTTGTTGCCTCGGCCCTTTTTCTGAAGCTTCATTTCCCAACCAGCTTGGTTCCGCTTTCTGAATCCTTGCTGCTCTCTTCCTTCATCTTCCTTGCCTTTGAACCTCCTCACTATTAATTTCCTTAAATCTGGACTTCTTTCAAGTCCACAGCCTACCTTTGGGAGGTTTTAAACCTAACCAAGCTGAAAACCTTCCCTTCCATGTGGATTTGAAGTTATTTAGTTCCCAAAACAGCTGGTCATTCTTTGCCACCAGCTAATGGTATCACTGTGGCTTTACTACCACAAGCACAGTATAATACAGATAACAAATATCCATGGGTAGTTCTTAGGATTGCTCAGGGAAGTTCCGTTACTAGAAGCCAATACTGCAATCCTGTCTTATTCACAGTTTGTTTGTTTCTTGCTTGCCTCCTGTCTTCTTTGCAGGTCGGGGCTTGAAATCCCATGCTTACATTCACAGTGTACAGTTCAGCCATCACGTCTTCCTCAACCTTCACACCTTGAAGTTCTATTGTCTGCCAGACAACTATGAAATCATTGACTCTTCACTTGAGGATATCACCGTATGTTGTCTTCCCTATGAAGGATGTGGGGGGTGGAAACAGTAGGCCCTTGCCAGACATTGTGACTCTGCCACATTGAGCTTCCGTGTGCTTTTTCTGCTGCCCCCAACCCTCGTTTCAGAGGCAGTTTTTGTTGTGCCCCAGAAAGTTGTCTTTACCTGAGCATGTCTCACATATGTCTGGAATGGAACTTTAGAGATATGTATTTTTGTAGACTTTGTTTTAATCTAGTAAGAACTAAGTCTTAACTAATTCTTTTTTTATAAAAAAAAACCTTCATCTTAACATAAAGGTCAAGCCGGAATTTTCAGCAGCATATTCAGTCCTGTTTATCTTCTCCCCCCCCCCCCCCAGTATGTCCTGAAGCCCACCTTCACCAAGCAACACATTTCCAACTTGGATAAGCAAGCCAAACTCTCTCGAGCCTATGATGGCACCACATACCTGCCAGGCATTGTGGGATTGAACAACATCAAAGCAAATGATTATGCTAATGCGATTCTCCAGGTACTGTGACATCTTTGAAATGGAGAAGAGGGTGATACTTCACTGAAGGTTTGGGAGGTTTGATGGCCACACATTAGGGAAGGTTATAATAGTTGGGTTTTCTGCCTTGTCAGCGGGGAAGAGGGTCTCTTCCAAGCCTATAATTCTAAGTATTGAAAGTACACACAGTAGTCTTAGCCAGCTGTCAGAAATCTGTTCTGTTTTCCAAAAACTGCTTTAGTTCCACAAGTTTTCTTTTGAGAATGGAATCGTTTTTCACAACTCTCCTTTTTTCTTGGAAGCATTGAGTGGCTAGGAAATTCATCACTATAACGTCAGTGTAAACTTCTCCATGTAAAGGAATTTTGCTCCATTGTGTTGCTGGGATTTGCTTGTTGACCTGACCCCGGGTCAGAGACAAAATGCTGAGGCCAAAGAATATGCAGTATGGTTTGTGTGGTTGTTTACGTGTCTAACAGCCTGGTGAACCCAGACTATCTTCTTCCAGATACTTGAACATCTTATTTGCTTGTATCTGACCTGTTGGTGCTACCAGCTCAAATACAGACACTGAATTCAAGATAATGGGCAGGGTGGGTTTGGGCATAGAATTATAGAGTTGGAAAGGGACCATGAGGAATCTTTTGCACTACATAGGGCTCAAACTCATGGCCCTGAGGTGAGGAGTCTTATTCACTACCAGCTGAGCATGTTCAGTTTGTGCCTGGCAGTCATCATTCATGCCTTCATAACAGTTACTTAGTGCTACTATTTTCTGATTGGTGCCTGGCAGGATTACAAAATTTAATGTTGGAGTTCCTATAATTCACAGATTAAAATAATACAATGGGTGAAAGGGAATAATCCAGCCTTCCCAATGTTTTGGAATGTAACCCTGTATCATCCCCAGTCAGCATGACACTCTTTCGGCCCACCATCATACAGCAGTGCTGGCTGGGGCTGTTGGGAGTTGTTGCCTAAGACATATTGAGGGCATCATACATAGGAATAGACTGGAATACACAATGATTAAAATTAAATGGAGCAAGGTGATATGGTGGACTTGGGATGGCACTCTGATATTTGTATTGTATCTTAAATTAACTGAGTGGGCTACAGAATGTTAGATTTTTAACCTGATAAGTTTTTGTGGTGGGAGAGGCTGTACTTTGACATAAGTGGAGTATTTTGTCCCTGATCTTTAACCTCTCTGTGCCTAGGCCCTGTCTAATGTCCCACCACTGCGGAATTATTTTTTGGAGGAGGAGAACTACAAGAACATCAAGCGCCCTCCAGGAGACATCATGTTTCTGCTGGTTCAGAGGTTTGGAGAGCTCATGAGGAAACTATGGAATCCTCGAAATTTCAAAGCTCACGTCTCCCCCCATGAAATGCTGCAGGCTGTAGTTCTCTGCAGCAAGAAGAACTTCCAGATCACCAAGCAAGGTGGGACATGGGGGGGGGGGCTTCTTGTGTTCTGCTGGTACTAAGAGATTAGAGGAACGCTGCGGTGGCCACCTTATCAGATGTAGCTACTCTTAAATACAGTGGTACCTCGGGTTACAGACGCTTTGGGTTACAGACACTTCAGGTTACAGACTCTGCTAACCCAGAAATAGTACCTCAGGTTAAGAACTTTGCTTCAGGGTGAGAACAGAAATCGCGCAGCAGCAGGGGGAGGCCCCATTAGCTAAAGCGGTACTCAGGTTAAGAACAGACCTCCAGAATTAATTAAGTTCTTAACCAGAAGTACCACTGTAGTGGCAGGCAACTCTCTAGAGGCTTTTATTTTAATGGATTTCATCTTCCTCCAAGGAAGTTGCACAGTACCTGATCAGCATTTCTCATTATTTGCCCTCCCCACATTCTGAACCCTCCTTCTATGACCTCTATTCATAGCTCTAGTGGTTTTCTCCAAACCGTTGTCTGCCTTTTCCACCTTCAGTTCAACTCAACTGTTGCTCCACTTTGTCAACCTACTTTTCACCCCTCTGGTCCCCAGGCCCTTTCTCTATCCCACTCAGTATTTCCTTCCTCTTCTTGCATGGTTGGATGCCTCTGGAGAAGAACAGGAGTGTAAATAAATAACAAGAGGGAGAGGACTTGTAAATGCTGAGTGCCTTGGCTCCTTCTTTTGCTAGCACTGAAGCTCATGATTGCCCACCTCATAGGAAGGTGGTTGGCTTTTAACTGTAGAACAGACTTCCCTGCCTCAGTGCCTCCCATTTGCTGGCTGAGGCTGATGGGAGTTGTAGTCCAAAAGATCTGGTTACAGAAGGCTGCCGAAGAGGTGAGAGTCCTTGTGCCCAGCAGTGTGCTAGACTTACAGCCCTGCTCTACCTCGAACTGCCTTCAGAAGTTGTCACTTTTTCATGCTCTTCATCTCTACCTTTTCCCTCGTTGCAGGTGATGGGGTTGACTTTCTGTCCTGGTTCCTGAATGCCTTGCATTCTGCTCTTGGGGGGACAAAGAAGAAGAAAAAGAGTAAGTAAAAGAGGTTGAGACCTCTGCAATAACCCGTGTGCTGTGTTTCAGATATACATACAGCTGCTCAAAATGTAGGAAAAGATACAACATCATTAAAATGTATGCAGTACTACAGGTAGCCATTTGAAATCAGGCAGTCAAAACTAAACGACCTGGGTGATTTTTAATTTTTTTTAAGTATTCACCTGAGCAAAGGGACTGTCAAGTAAGCTTCCCTTGGGAGTGAGTTCCAGAGGTGGGTGCAACAACTGAAAAGGACAGTCTATTTACACCTTACCACAGGTGGGACCAGTGGAAGGGTCCCTGAATGTCTTACTACAAAGAATGGGCTGGCATTAACCTTTACTGTCTTTTTCATTGCATTTATTGCTTTTATTCCCCTTTTCCTTCCTGAGAGAACTGCAAAGCGACTAATGGCAAGCAGAAGAAAATGGAACATAAACTATTAGTATAATTAGTATAACAAAGAAGCATATACAGTGGTACCTCAGGTTACATACGCTTCAGGTTACAGACTCCACTAATCCAGAAATAGTACCTTAGGTTAAGAACTTTGCTTCAGGATGAGAACGGAAATCGCGCAGTAGCAGCAGGAGGCCCCATTAGCTAAAGTGGTGCTTCAGGTTAAGAACAGTTTCAGGTTAAGAACGGACCTCCAGAACGAATTAAGTTCTTTTTTTTTTTTTTTATAAAATTTTTATTGGTTTTACAACATTTTTAAGAAAAACAAACAAACACTAAAAAAGACGAACATACACGTATAATTTCAAACATATTTTCATAAACCTCTTTTCTTGGACTTCCCCATACCCCCCCTCTCTGCATCCCAATGTCCATAATTCAACTAGCAACTCCCAATTGTTACTTTCCAATCTCTATCATCTTAGTCCTCTTTTATAGTCTAACCTTATATCCCTGTACCCTTTTGCTTCTGGAAACCACAACATTTTAGCATTCATTAAGTTTATAGTAGTCCTTAAGATAGCTTTTAAATTTTTTCCACTCCTCTTCCACCGTCTCTTTTCGTTGATCACGGATTCTGCCTGTCATCTCGGCCAATGTCATGTAGTCCGTCACTTTCATCTGCCATTCTTCCACAGTGGGTAAATCTTGTGTCTTCCAATACTTTGCGATGAGTATTCTTGCTGCTGTTGTGGCATACATAAAAAAAGTTCTATCTTTCTTTGTCACCAATTGGCCGACAATGCCCAAGAGAAAGGCCTCTGGTTTTTTAGGAAAGGTACATTTGAGTACCTTTTTCATTTCATTGTAGATCATTTCCCAGAAGGCCTTAATCTTCGGGCATGTCCACCAAAGGTGATAAAAGGTACCTTCAGTCTCTTTACACTTCCAACATTTATTATCGGGCAAATGATAGATTTTTGCCAGCTTGACTGGGGTCATGTACCACCTGTATACCATTTTCATAATGTTTTCCTTTAAGACATTACATGCCGTAAATTTAATACCGGTGTTCCATAACCATTCCCAGTCAGCTGACATAATGTTATGTCCAACATCCTGAGCCCACTTAATCATAGCCGATTTAACTGTTTCATCCTGTGTGTTCCATTTCAACAGCAAGTTGTACATTCTAGATAAATTCTTAGTATTGGGTTCTAACAGTTCGGTTTCTAATTTTGATTTTTCCACCTGGAAACCGATTTTCCTGTCCTGTTTAAAAAATTCCATTATTTGACGATATTGGAACCAATTTTCTACTTTATGCTTCAATTTCTCCTGACTTTGTAGTTTGAACTTATCTCCATCCTGTTCTAAAATTTCCCAATACTTCGGCCATCCGACCTCCATATTGAGTTTCTTCACTGCTTTAGCCTCCACTGGTGAGACCCATCTAGGGGTTTTGTTTTCCAATAGATCTTTATATCTTATCCAAACATTAAACAATGCTTTTCTAACAATGTGATTTTTAAAGGCGCTGTTAACTTTATCATACCAAAGATATGCATGCCAACCAAATGCATTATTAAAACCTTCCAGATCCAAGATGTCCGTGTTCTCGAGGAGCATCCATTCTTTCAGCCAGCAAAAAGCTGCTGCCTCATAGTACAATTTTAGGTCCGGCAGGGCAAAAACCCCTCTTTCTTTAGCATCTGTCAATATCTTAAATTTAATTCGGGGCTTTTTGCCCTGCCAGACAAATTTTGAAATGTCTTTGTGCCACCTCTTAAAACATTCCATCTTGTCAAGAATCTGCAAGGTCTGAAACAAAAATAACATTCTAGGCAATACATTCATTTTGATTACTGCAATTCGGCCTAACATTGACAATTTCAAATTTGACCATATTTCTAGATCTTTTTTAATTTCTGACCAACATTTTTCATAGTTGTCCTTATACAAATTCACATTCTTAGATGTTAAGTAAACCCCTAGATATTTCACCTTCTTTACCACAGTCAAACCTGTTTCCTCTTGAAATTTCTCCTTTTCCATATCTGTTAAGTTTTTCCCTAAAACTTTGGTTTTTTGCTTGTTCAACTTAAATCCAGCTACCTGGCCAAACTGTTGTATTATTTCTAAAACCTTTTTCGTACTAGTGTTTGGCTCTTGCAAAGTCAATACTAGGTCATCTGCAAACGCTCTTAACTTATAATGTTTAGCTCCGACCTGCACACCTTTGACCTGCTGGTCATTTCTTATCATGTTCAGCAACACCTCCAGAACTGAAATAAAAAGTAATGGGGAAATCGGACACCCCTGTCGTGTTCCTTTTTCTATCTTAAGTTCCTCAGTCACAACATTGTTTACAATCAGTTTAGCTTTTTGTTCGGAATATATTGCAGCCATACCATTCTCAAAACCCTGGCCTACCCCCATCCCATGAAGATTCTTCTTCATAAAACTCCAAGAAATATTGTCAAAGGCTTTCTCCGCGTCCACAAAAATCAATACTGCTTTAGTGTTTATATTCACCTCTAGCTTTTCCAGAATGTCTATTACATTCCTTACATTGTCTGCCAGGTGTCTTTTAGGGAGAAAACCTGCTTGGTCCTTATGAATCTTCTCCATCAAGACTCTTTTAAATCTTTTTGCCAAAATGTCTGCAAAAATTTTGTAATCCACATTAAGGAGTGATATTGGGCGGTAGTTCTTGAGTTGGGTCTTTTCAGTCTCTGACTTTGGTATGAGTGAAATATATGCCTCTTTCCACGATTCAGGTGCCCCTTTTCCCTCAAGGATCTCATTACAAACTTCTCTTAGTGGTTGAGTCAGCCATTCCTTCAGCGATTTGTAGTATCTGGAAGTCAGTCCATCTGGTCCCGGAGATTTGCCCAGTTGCATATTCTGAATGGCAGCCTCTATCTCTTGTTCTGAGATTCTCTGGTTCAAGTCCATCTTACTTTGATGAGAGATGTTTTGTAATCCATATTTTCCAAGGAATTTGTCTATATCTTCTTCATTTTGCGGGCCTTGAGTGTAGAGTTTTTTAAAATAACTTAAAAAGCAATTTCTAATTTCATTAGGTTTAGATATATTCTTTCCATCCACCTCTAGGCTTGTAACTGTATTTAGTTTCTGCCTTTTCTTCAATTGCCATGCCAAAAGTTTACCACATTTATTTGCTGATTCAAAAGTCTTTTGCTTCATTTGCTTTATCTTCCATTCAATCTCTTGGTTCATCAATTCCATATATTGTGTTTGATATAACTTGATCTCTCTTAAAATGTCCTGAGATTTTGGTTTTGTTCTTAATTTTCTCTCTCCTTCCTTTATCATTTCCAAAATCCTCTCTTTTTTCTCATTTTGTTTTTTCCTCTTTATTGAATTTTGTTGAATCAAGAATCCTCTCATAACCGCTTTACTTGCGTCCCAGATCACTCTTTTCTCCACGTCGGTCCTCAAATTTATTTCAAAATAGTCTTTTAGGGTCTTTTGGGCCTTCGTGAGAATCTCCTTATCTCGAAAGAGGGTGTCATTCATTTTCCATCTAAATTGACCAGTTATTGTGAGTTTCATCTCCATCTTCACGGCGTTATGGTCGGAGCAAGTTTTTGGGCAGATTTCTACTTTCTTGATCTTTGGAGCCATTCCACTAGTAACCCAGATTTGGTCGATTCTGGTCCAGGTCATCATTGCTTGGGAGAAGAAAGTTCCCTCTCTCTCCAGAGGGTTCCTTGTTCTCCATATGTCTATCAAGTCCATATTTTCTGTCATTTCGAAGAAAGTCTTAGGGAGTCTCCCTTCCTTGCTAACTGTTAGTCTTTGTGCCTTGTCCATGTTAGTGGAGACCACGCCATTCATGTCTCCCATGATTATCATATTGTAGTCCAGATAGTCGGTGAGGGTTTCATGGAGTCTCTTAAAGAAGTCAGATTTGCCTTCATTTGGTGCATAAATTCCAACCACTAGAAGTTTTTCTCCTTGTATTTGTATCTCCACTGCCAGATATCTCCCTTGTTCGTCCTTGAATATCATTTTTGGAGCCCATTTCTCCTTCACATATATTACAACTCCTCTCTTCTTAACTTTGTCTGATGAAATAAATTCTTGTCCTAGCCTTTTGTTTATAAGTAATCTCCTGTGGGCTCTGGTTATGTGAGTTTCTTGTAGGCATATCAAGTCCAGTTGTTCTCTATTCAATATATGAAATACTTGTCTTCTCTTCAAAGGCCCATTGAGCCCATTACAATTCCAACTAAGGAATTGCAGAGCCATCTTGCTATTTTTCTGAGGCTCCTCCAACAGCTCCCAGTTGTTGGTCTTCTTCTGATGGTGGTGGTTTTTGTCCAATCGAGAGATTCAGGATATCCAGTGCTCTCCTCTGTTCTGCAAGTACGTCCACAGCCCCCTTCTGTAGGTCTTCCTGGTATCTTGCCAAAAATTTGTCTTTATCTTGAATTGTCTTTATTTTCACCTTGTTTGCCTTGTAGTCAAATGACAGTCCTTGTGGGAATTCCCACCTGAAGCGGATAGAATTTTTCTTTAGTAAAAGGGCTAAGTCCTTGTAGAAATTTCTTAAGTCCAGAATGTATTTTGGGATGTCTTTAAAGATCTGTACAGCTGAATTTCCGATTTGCAAGGCCTTTTCAAAGTGTAGTCCTAGTATTTTGTCTCTTTCCTCCTTGGATCTGAGTGTGATCAAGCAGTCTCTCGGGGTCTTTCTGTGTTGCTTTTTACCCAATCTAAAGGCAGTCGTAATTTTGAATTCGTCTTCCTCAAGGTCCCAGCAATCCACAAACTCCCGTGTCAAATATTCCACAAGGTTGTCTCTTTCATTCTCCGGAATCAGTCTTATTTTTAAGTTTCTCTCTTTCCTCTGTAACTCCCACAAGGCCAAGGTTGCATCATGCTCATAGACCTTCTTGGCAATCGGCTCTAATTTCTCCTGTGTCTCTCCCGCAGTGGCTTTGGCATCTTCCGCAATTTGGCGCGTAGTGGCGTTTTCCTCCACCAATTTATTTATAGATTCTGTATTCTGGTTTAATCTTGCTGAAATTTCTGTTAATTTTAGTGTATTCTCTGAAGTCTGTTTTGTCAAAGACTCCAGAGTTTGGTTTATCTTAAGCAGGGCGTCTGTCACAGCTTCCATAGAGACGGCTGCTCCTTTGTCTTGTCCTGTTGTTCCTGCTGATCCGGCTGTTGCGCCTGAGATTGAGCCTCTTTTCTTTACCTGTTGCTGCTGCAGCTGTTGTTGTTGTTGCTTGGTCTTGGCTCTTGTAACTATCTCTTCTTGTGCGCCACTCATGTCAAGGTCAATTCCCACGGGATTTATTCTCCCTTGGAAAATTCCACTGTCTTAGGCCTTCCCAGACTTCACTTTGTCCTCTAGAGGGAGCAAATCAAACTGGCCATAGAGCAAAATTTCCAAGTACAAAAACAAAGGAGACTGTCCAAAATGTAAAAAAAGGAGATTAACACAGTCAAAGTCAATGTTACTAAGAACTTGTAACTTCAAAATGCCACAGTTGCCCAATTTATGCTATTTCTTCTTGTATTATACAGTAGCCAGGCACTGTGGAAACTTTGTATCAAAGTATCACTTCACAGGGAAAAGTCAGTTCAGTGTGCTAAGAAGGCAGACCGTTTCATGCTTTCAGATGGGTGAGACAGCAGAGGTTTTTTACTTCCAATGGGTCATGCAGTTATTGATCAAATTCACCTCCCCTCTGCCCTGCTAGCTGGAGGGGAGATCAAAGGTCTAAATGTCCGGTTTAGCTGATCAAAGAGCGGGTTTAAACGGATGCAGGTTTAGAGCTCCGTTGCTTTCGCTTTCATGCAGTCGGGGGGAGGCAGACTTCCTTTGCTTAAATCTCCCCGTTTTTAGCCCAATTTTTAAAATTTAAAGGGTCCCGATTATTTTTTCAGCTCTTACTCACGGGGATTCAGTCCAAATTTTCTTTTCAGGAAGGAATCGGCGCTCTCCGCTTATGGCGACGCGGCTTCACTTCGCAGGCTGGGTAGCGACTCTCAGCACCGCGCTCACTCCCGATGTCGATCCGTAGCCTTTAAAAAGGCTCTTTCACGGTACCGGGGGGCGCAAAGGTGCCCACCGAGTCTCCTTGTTCTCAGGCTTCAGCGCCTGGGATTTTAGGGGTCCCCCGCTTGCCGTAGCGGGTAAGACCCGAACTTGCGAAGCAGTCCTTCTCCGGAGCTCGGAGCTAGGACCGCCATTAAGCGCTGGCACCGACCAGGTTAAGAACGGACCTCCAGAACGAATTAAGTTCTTAACCCGAGGTACCACTGTATATCAAACTTTGAGGAGGTTGGGCTATGAAAGGATGAAAAGCAACTTCCTTTGCTTTGTTCTTTATGTCTGTAGCCATTGTGACAGACGTCTTCCAGGGCTCCATGCGGATATTCACCAAGAAACTGCCACACCCTGATCTGGTAAGTTCTTTATTGTATGGTTAGATTCTTGCTTACAAAAGGGGAAAGCACATGGGGTCGGGAAAACCTTGATGGTGAGAGGTGGCTAATACTTGCTGAGCCTATTGTTGCAGTAAAGTGTGTTGTAGAGTTTAATTAGTGACACTAGACACCCACAAGCAGTCCCAAGTCTGTGTTTGACCATGTACATCAGTGGGTTCCAAAGTGGGCAATCCCATCCTCTGGGGGGAGTGGGGTTACCAGAGGGACACCAAGAGCCTGAAATATCTCAGGACTGCAGGACCTCAGGACCATTTGAACCTACCTGGACCCTGAGGTCTGGGCCTTTTCTTCAGTGGCTCCCTGCTTGCGGAATGCTCTTCCCAGGCCTCCCTGGGGAGGCACCTTCATTATACACATCTATGCACCAGGCATATAGGTTCCTCTTTACCCAGGCCTTTGACTGATTGAGATCCCTTTTAAATGTGTTGTGGAAGGGGGGATTATCAGTTTGTTTTTGTTTTTATTATGTATTTTGTGTTCATATTGTAATGTTATGTGAACTGCCCTGAGTTTTACGGGTATACAAATCTAATGAAGAATAAATTCACCTAAACATTAGGAAGAACTTCCTGACAGTAAGAGCTGTTCGACAGTGGAATTTGCTGCCAAGGAGTGTGGTGGAGTCTCCTCCTTTGGAGGTCTTTAAGCAGAGGCTTGACAGCCATATGTCAGGAGTGCTCTGATGGTCTTTCTTGCTTGGCAGGGGGTTGGACTCGATGGCCCTTGTGGTCTCTTCCAACTCTATGATTCTATGAAATAATGAGGAGGCTACATGGAGGCGCTGGAGGTATAGATGGCTATCAGACTTTGAATAGCTGGTATCACTGGATCAAGGTCATCAGTTTTGTTGAGTTGATTAAATTAAATAGGTTTAATGCAATTTTTAATAAATGTGCAATTAGTTGCCACTGTTTTGAATTGTCTTACAATCTTTCTTAGTGGGTTGTGCAAACTACTATTCTAAATAATGCTTTTAATAGTACAGGGGGCACTGGGGGGGATGAGTTTATGGAACTAAGGTTTGGGAAACACCATTGTAGGCAGTCAGTAAACACTTCTGTATATATCAAAGTCTGGTGGCCTGAAGGTTCCTCACACTTTTCTTACTGGAGCCTTGCATCCAAGCTGTGTCTGCCACAAGTCTTTTTCTCCTGCACCACCTGCTTTGTTTTTCTCATTCTCTGTGTCTCCCTCTCTCAGCCAGCAGAGGAGAAGGAGCAGCTGCTCCAGAATGACGAATACCAGGAGAAAATGGTGGAATCCACTTTCATGTATCTAACCCTGGACCTCCCCACGGCTCCCCTGTACAAAGATGAGAAGGAGCAACTCATCATTCCCCAAGTACCGCTTTTCAACATCCTGGCCAAGTTCAATGGAATTACAGAGAAGGTACATTCTCCCCTCTCTGCTTTCACGCCCACATCCCCCACCCAGGAGGATTGGAGCTGGAAGCCACAATCCAGATTGACAGGTCCGTGGTGCTGACTTCAGGCATCACACCTTCCAAATGTTGGTATCGTGACACTCTCATTAATCAGTGGAGAAAAACGTGGCTTGAAAGGGGGGACACGAGACTGTGTAGAATGTAAATGCAATCAATAGAATAACAAGGGAAACAAAGGGCGCTGGGGTGCAGAAGGGAGGAACAAGCTGGCTTTTATTAGAACAATCCCAAGTAAGATCCCACAAAAAGGGAATGTTGAAGTTTTTGGTGAGAGAACTCTTGAGATTTGGATTCCCATTTGGGGGAAGGGCTCACTTGGGGCAGACTTTGCCAGCCATGTACCCTCCAGATATTTTGTACAGCTATAAGAATGGAGCGCGGCTGTGGTGCCTGGGGTTGATGGAGTCGTAGTCCAAAGCATTGGGAGGGGATGTCCAGGGTGGGGAAGGTGGGCTTCAGTGCCCTGGGCCAAGCGGGGATTATCAAGGGAAGCCCAGTGTTCTAGTTCTGTGCCTAAACATGGTTTACTTTTCTCTGACTTAAAAGTGGTGCTTTGGGTAGATGCAGGGCAGTCATGCTAGTTGAAAAGAGATCCCAAAGTTGCAGAGTTCAGCACAGTGCAAGATTCCCTGAGAAAAGTATGTTTCCAAGCATTGTTTTTCTCTCCTTCAGGAATATAAAACCTATAAGGAGAACTTCCTAAAGCGTTTCCAGCTCACCAAGTTGCCTCCTTACCTCATCTTCTGCATCAAGAGGTTCACCAAAAACAATTTCTTTGTGGAGAAGAACCCCACCATTGTCAACTTCCCCATCACGTAGGTGCTGCCTTTCTCTATGGGATGCGGCCGTGACCTGTGTCCTGGTTTGTCTTCATGAACTTGAGGTGCTGTCTGATGCAAAGGCTCCCAGAGCTGCCTGCAGATATCAGTGTTGAGTCAGTCCCTGCTCTCAGACTTAAAATCCGAAAGACAAAACACAGAAAGGAAAATGGTTTAGAAGGGAAAAAGAAAACCCAGGCACTTTTTCTTAGAGTTCTTAAAATGACCAGTTGCCATTGTGTTGCTTTATACCAGGGATCAGCAACCTTTTCCAGTCGTAGGCCAGTCCACTGTCCCTCAGACCTTGTGGGGGTCCAGACTATATTTTGAAGAAAAAAATGAATGAATTCCTATGCCCCACAAAAACCCAGAGATGCATTTTAAATAAAAGCACACATTCTACTAATGTAAAAAACACGCTGATTCCTGGACCGTCCTTGGGCCGAATTGAGCAGGCGATTGGGGCACATCCAGCCCCTGGGCCTTAGGTTGCCTACCCCTGCTTTATACCAACCTAACCCAGCCTGGTGCTCTTAGTGTTTTGGACTACAACTTTCATCAGCTCCAGCATTATATGGCCTTTCTTGCTGGGGCTGATGAGATTTGTAGTTGAAAACACCTGACAGCATCAAATTGCGGAAGGCCTCTATACTGAGGCAGACAATTAGTCAATCTACTTTGGTATTGTCCACACTGACTGGCTAGGACTCTCCAGAGTTTCCCCCAGCAGTCTTTCCTCCCCCTGCGTGCAAAGCAGAGCTCACTCCATTGGCTCTGGTGTGAGAGGCTGCCTCCATCAAGCACCTTCTGCCCCTGAACTGTGCCAGCAGCTGGCCATGTATGTCATGTTTTTTAGATTGTAAGCCTGTGGACAGGGACTGTCTTATTTTGATTGTATGTAAGCTGTTCTGGGAGCCTTTGGGGATGAAGAGCGAGGTACTAATGCTCTAAATAAATAATAATACCTGGGGATGTCAAGAATTTTAATTTCCATTTTTATTTCAAGTATTTGCACACCACTTTTCATCAAGCTGCTTTTCATCAAGCAAGGGGCACTGACATTCTCAGTGCAGAGGCAGTGGGGGGGCATTACTGTCAGGAACCACCATTACTACCACCAAGTTAATAGCTTGTTTCTCTCCTTTCTGCAGCTGCCTATCAATTCAGAGGCCAGAGAGCCATTTTCTGGAAGTAGTGACAGTGGAAACCATTCACTGGCAGCCCACTTGGGGTGGGAGAGAGCAGCCTGTAGACCAGCCTCTTAGCCCCTTCTTTAAAACTAGTTTATGGCAATGGCTCTACAGGTGATTGTAGCTGCTGGCACAGACTCTGCCTCTTACTGTACACTTCTGAGTATCGCCTACAGCATTCTGAGCAGGGTCTCAGCAGGAGTGAGCCTTTCCCGCATTTCACTTTTGTTAGTCTCCTGGTTCTCACAATTTTGACCCATCCCATGCTGGCATTCAAATAATTGGACACTGGCTCTTGAAACTGTCAAGTAAAGGAGGTCGTACCTTCTCTCTGTTTCCTGTTTCTTTCAGCATACAAACCTATATATTTGCTACTAACCCTTGGACGTTGCAAACTTTGAACCAGGCTATCAGACCTGAAGCAGAAGGCGCTCTATTTGGCAGGGGTCCACACATTTTGGCTTGCTTACTAGTCAAAGTGTGTAGCTGTCAACAGCCCCCTTCCAGGGGGCTTCTCCCATGCAAGTGTGACTTTTGCAGGATGCCTTCAGCAGCTCAAGCGGTGGCTGCCCCACCACCACCACTCAAGCCTAGCAAGCAGGATTTCTGGGCTGAGCATGTTGGGATGACCATTCAAGGCTGGCAGGCAACTTTCTGAACTGTAAGGGCCTCTGCCTTTCAAAAGGGAGGCTGCAGGCACTCCTGTATCTTACAGTTTCTCACTTGCCTCCCTTCCTGCTGTAGGAATGTAGATCTCCGGGAATACCTGTCTGAGGAAGTGCAGGCTGTACATAAGAACACAACCTATGATCTCATCGCAAACATCGTGCATGATGGGAAACCAACAGAAGGGGCCTACCGGATACATGTATTGCACCATGTGAGTCTTGGGTCCATTGCACCATGTATTGCACCACGTGAGTCTTAGCTCAGACTTGGTCTTGTTGACTCCTGAGATTTTGAAAGTGGCATTCAAAATGCAGCTTTAACTTGGTCTGAGTTCCAGCAGCAAACTCTTTTGCCATGTTGTTCTCCTTGCTAGCCTATCTCCTGATGCGGCTTTCCTTTCCTGGTGTTACAGGGCACAGGCAAGTGGTATGAGCTGCAGGATTTGCAGGTGACAGACATTCTTCCCCAGATGATCACCCTCTCCGAGGCTTACATTCAGGTTAGTACTGGGTTTTGGTGATGGTGGTGGTGGGGTTTTGAAGGGAGCTCTAGTTTTGCTAGGTAGTGAAATCCCATGGAAACCGCCTGCTGTGCCTTTTGCGACTGTAAGGTCCCAGGGAGCCCTCAAGAGCACAAAAAGGCCCTGCAGGGTCCCAAGACAAGCAGCAGTGAGGTGCCTGCTGGTGACATCTCCCTCTGTGTGCAAGCTTTGCGGATTTTGCTGTTGGGGGTAAAGCATAAAACCTAAACAAGTGGGCTGGAATCAGTCTGGCTCTAAAAGGAGTAATTCCTTTCCGTGGCATAAAAAGAAGCCTGAGTGCAGTTGCACAGACATCTGAAGTAGGCAACAAAGTTTGATTGCATGCAATCTCTGCTTACAATACGTTTCGATTCCGTAGATCTGGAAAAGACGAGATAGCAAGGAGGAGACCAACCAGCAAGGGGCTTGAAAAGGGAAACGGAGAGCGCCAGAAGGATGCAGATGCAATCACAGCATCACCTCTACTGTGAAATGGAGACTGGTGTTTGGTGTTCGGTCAGTCAAGCTGGTGTTGTCTTTTAGAAGCCTCTCTCTTCCTGTTCCTGGCTCTGTTCATTAAGCAGCCCAGCAGGGAATGGACTCCTTGGTGCCACTTGGCAGCTCAGTCCTGGCTATGTTCTCATTGGAGAAGAACTAGCAAGAAGACAGGGCAAGAGTGTATTTTCTCGACTTCTTTGGGCACAGCTAACTCTGCATCCCATTTCACTGTCCAGCAAGTCTACCTAGTGCTGAAATCAATTTCAGGGAGCGACAGGAGAAGGCCTTTCCCTTGTGTTTTGTTCAAGGCTACTACTCCTGAGTCCTGTGTGCATTAAATGTGTATACTTGGTTTTCTAATATGGTATGTCTTTTCTCCAGAGCAAACTCTTTTGCTGAAAACTGGACTAGCATTCAGCAGAAATGGTCACGTGATGAGCAAGTGCAGTGATGGCTAAAGTGAGTGTGGCTGAAGGGTGAAAGGGGCCACGCATCAATGACATCCCTAGGCCATGTCTACTCTCTGTAGTTGTTATTAATTTCCACCCCTTCCCTCCTTTGCCACAATAAAGGTAAAGGTACCCCTGCCGGTCAGGGCCAGTCGTAACCGACTCTAAGGTTGCGCGCTCATCTCGCTCAAGAGGCCGGGAGCCGGTGCTGTCTGAAGACACCTCCGGGTCATGTGGCCAGCGTGACGAAGCTGCATCTGGCGAGCCAGCACCAGCGCAGCACACAGAAACGCCGTTTACCTTCCCGCTAGAAAGCGGTCCCTATTTATCTACTTGCACTTAGGGGTGCTTTCAAACTGCTAGGTGGGCAGGAGCTGGGACCGAACGACTGGAGCTCACCCCGCCGCGGGGATTCGAACCGCCGACCTTTCGATCAGCAAGTCCTAGGCTCTGTGGTTTAACCCACAGCGCCACCCGCGTCCCTGCCACCCGCGTCCCTTGCCACAATAGCTTCCCCTTAATGTAGTGAAGCAGGATTATGATGGCAGGTGGAGAATGAACACTCTTCCATTCCTCCCCCTTCACCACCTTCCCAGTCAGGTGCCACTTCCACTTCGATGATCACCAGAGATCCCTTTGGTGGTCGCTTATGGCTTGCAGGCCACAGTTTAGCCACCTAAGTTGGAAAGTAGCACTTAACCTGGACACTGATTTTGCTAATCGTTACAACTTTCATACAAGAGTTCTAACCATCAAGTAGCATCTCAGAACTTGTGTCTCACTGAGGTATTGCTAACAACAAATGTTTGAATTGATGATGCTTGAAAAACGAGCGTGGTCTTCTGGTTCCCTTTGCTGCAGCAGCTTCATGCTCAGACACGTATGAAATTAGACCAAGAGTTTGACCATAGTATCCTCCTGGACCAACTGCTCAGGATGGATATTGAAGGCACTTTTACAGTGGCTTTGTTCCTACCTGTGTGGCTTGAATCCTGAGAGTCATATGGGGAGGGGGGTTCAGCTCCCTGGCACTTGTGCTGTAGAGTTCCACATTGGTCCCCAATGTTATTTAATATCTACATAGATCTATTGAGAGCAGGACTTTTGGAGCTTTTTTGGGAGGTAGGGTGGGATACATCTTTCATAATATCTGAATCGGGAGAGGCTGTGGAAGTCCTGGACCCATGACTGAATGCAGTGGTGGACTGAATGAGAGCCAATAAACTGTTTGGATCGTGGGAAGATGGAGGCTCTTTGGGTAGGAGGTTCATGTGTCTGTTCTGGTGAGGGTTGCAGGTCCATGGGTTGGGGTGGTACTCCTGGATTACATCCATGTCATTAGAGGCCCAAGTGACCCCTATTTCTGAACTGGGGTAGCCTGGCCTCTGCATTCCATGCATTAGTGACCTCAGGACTGGATTATTGCAATGCACTGCATGCGGGGCTGCCCTTAGGCTCGATCCCAAATCTCCAGCTGGTGTAGAATGCAATGGCTAGACTACCAATGGAGGCAAATGGCTGCCAGCATATAACTCCTCTGTTAAAACATCTACACTGGCTGCTCATCTGCTGGGTCAAGTATCAAGGTTCCTGCATTAATATACAAATCCTTGAATACCTTGAGTCCAGGATACCTTAAGGATTGCCTGAGCCCTTATATCCCAGCTCAATCACTGAGGTCATCCAGAGGAACACTGTTAGTTGTCCCCTGTGTTACAGAGGCCCAGCAGGTCTCAACTAGAAGTTGGGCATTTAGTGTCATCAGACCCATGCTGCAGAAGTGTCTTCCAACAGAAATTAGGTGGGTATCCTTGCCTCCTGGAGTCTCTTGAAGACTTTTTAAAATGTCAACAGGCCTGTTCATCAGTTTAAGCTTTTCAGATCCACCTGCCTTTTTCATGATCATTTGGAATGGTTTTAATAGTATTTTCTTTCTCTTGTAAATTTTGCTCTATGCTGCCCTACTATGAGCCTATAAATATTTTTTATAAATAAAATGAAACACAAATTGGGGAAAGAAGCATAGCTGTAATAGTTGAGAGTATGAGAGCTTCATGGTTTCCCTCATTCCCTGCCACAATGATCAGTCATCAGGAAGAATCCAAGCAAGTGGTTTGTGGGGCAGGGTTGTGTAACCCTCCCCTATTCGCTGTATGCTGCTGCCTCCCCGTTCTTTGGCTACAGCCACACATGATCCTGGCAGTGCTGCACAGCCTAGAAGGGAGAGAAGAGAGAAATTGGATCCATACCCAAAAGAGGCAATGCAGACATTCTGTAGTAGATGAAGGTACAGAAGCTACCTGGGAACGTCAGGGTCTCTGCAGTTTCTGTGCTGGGGGCATGTGAAAGCTCTGGTTTAGCAGCTCAAAGTGGAATTAGCTTGTGGGAAATGGTTGCATTTATAGACTGCAAGTGCCGCAAAAGCCCAATCTTATTACACCCTTTCACCAGGACCTCCTGTGCCAGTTTCACACAATATAATGAGAGGGGCTTCCATGGGATTCCAAGCTGTTGTCCTACAGTGATTATCTTGGTAGCCATTGACAGATGGAAACTTTTGAAACATTGCAGCTAGCTTTGTTTTTCTCTGTGGGGAGGGGTGTTTCACATGTCTACTAATACAGTGGTGCAAGACGAATGCCTCGCTAGACGAAAGGGTTTTTCGGTTTTGTGTTGCTTCGCTAGACGAATTTCCCTATGGGCTTGCTTCGCAAGACGAAAACGTCTTGCGCTTTTTTCTTAAAGCCGCTTGAAGAGGTGCAGTTGCGACGGACCGTGCTTCGCAAGATGAAAAACATCGCAAGACGAAAAGACTCGCGGAACGAATTATTTTCGTCTTGCGAGGCACCACTGTAAACAGAAAAACACTAAAACATGGAAGCACACAGTAATAGTTTTATATCCATCTATCTAACTCACAGATGCGAAGAAGAATGACTTATTTTATTTTTAAAATATGCCCAAAGACTTCACCCACAAATGCCTTTGTCAGTGGGTTTTTTCCTTGTTTCTTAGGGCTTGTCCATACTTGCACTTGTCCCCTTGCCTAGAAAGCATGGGTCCAAGTGGCTTTCCACTTGCCCCAGTACTTTCTCCAGGAAAGCCTGCTCTTCAGCGCTGAATTGGAACATGTGTCAATCTGTGGAAAAACTGGTTGATGTTTGCTCTGATTCAGTGGTAAAACTGGGTTTTCCTGGGGGAAAGCAGCAGGGCAAACAGATGAGCCCTTAGTGAACCAGTCTCAAAGCTTCCTGTTGTCAAAGACCATTAGGGCAAAATCCTGGCATCTGGAGATAGATTTCTTCTTTTGGCACATTACAAACCCAAAGAACCAACACTCCATTCTCACCTTGCATTCCTCAGCAGTGCTCAGGCTGGAGCACCAATAAGTGGGGCCCTGGGCACAGGCAGTAGTTCCTGGAAAAGGCTTCTCAGCCACGCAGGCTCCTAGTTCCTGTTAGCAAGGAAAAAACTTGCAGGGGGTTAGAACAGATGATGGTGTCCCTTCCAAATCTACAATTCTATGAAGAGAAGAGGCAGAGCAGTCCATGCTGCTTGGCACCTTTACTTGACATAATGTGTTCACCTTTGTTGCTAGAAACTTCCTGTTTCAATATAGGGATAGTATCAATTGGGGGCCTCTCTGGGAGATTCTGAGATGGTTAGAATGGCTTGAAAAGGGGTTTTCCCCACTCCCACCTCTTCTTTCTCTATAGCGTCAAGGAGCTATAGAAGACCATCGCCCTGATGTTCTAGCAGCACCCATTTGGCTTTTCATCTTCCCCTTTTGCATTGATTGCTTTACAGGTCATCTTAAACTTTAGTATCTGACAACTTCCCATATCTGAATTTGGTTCTGCTGGCCATCACTTAAGAGTGATTGCCAGAAGGGCAATGACCAAATGTCAATACAGTACACAGGAGTAAGCAAGGTATGCTGTACTAGGGGAACTGAAGAAGCAACTTCCAGAAAGTTTAGTTATGTTCAGGAGAGCGTCTGCTGTTTAGTTGGGGACTGATCCACGGGTCTTGCTTGTGTCCAGAAGCTGAGTGTCAGCTTGCTACACTTTGAAAATGCTTTCCAAAGCCTCTGTGCTGTGCTCCTCAACTATAACATCTGAAAATGCTACACCAACAGTGAGCAATGTGAAATTGAATGTTGTTGTTCTCTCAAGGATGATAGCCTCGTACCTGGCATGTCCTCTGGGCGCTCCAAGGCTTGGCAAGCAGTAGGAACAACTTTGGCTCATGCTGATCAATGAAGCTTTTGCACTACAAAACAGGAGGAAGAGAAGTAAATATTGAGCCACTGCTCACCTGGCCTCTTTGGCTTGGCCACCTGTGCACAGAGGGTGTTAGTGGAGTATTGGGACTGGCTATTTCACTATCTATTGTCCATGGGCTGGTACAAGTGAAGTTGGGTACAAATAGAAAATAGGAATCATCCCTCTCTCCACTGTTTAATAATAACAACCACAACAACATTGAGACAGAGTCTTATGATTGCCCCCATTCCTTGCTCCTATCATGTCTTTCTCATGGGCAGGGCTAGTTAATATGGTATCCAGATGTTGGGCTGCAACTCCCATTATCCCTGATAATTGGCCATTCTGGCTGCTATTGATGAGTCTTAAAAAATCCAGAGGGCACCAGGTTGGGTAAGGCTGTTTTATAAGTGGCAGTAATTATTCAGTCTCCTAGATGTTTACAGTGATAGGAGTTGTAGTCCAAACCATCTGCAGGGCATCAGGTTGAGGAAGGCTGATGTAATTGTGAAAAGTAGAATTTTGGGAAGCTGTGATTTTGTCCTTACTCTCTCGCTGCCTGTTATGCATTGGGCTGCTTCCCAGCATATCTATGGAAGACCACCGTCCTTCAAATCCCTCAAAACTCACCTCTCTCACAACTTCTTAGCCTCCCCATGTCCTGCTGAAACCGAAGACTAACTGAACTGACACATTTAGTTCTGTCTCCCATCTGACAAACCCAGTGAGGTGCTCTCCAGATATCGTTAGACTACAATTCCTAGTGTGGTGTAATGGTTAGAGTGTTGGTCTAGAATCTGGGAGACCAGGGTTCAAATCCCCACTCAGCCATGAAGCTCACAGGGTGACCTTGAGCCACTCATAACCTAACCAACCTCACCTGGTTGTTGTGAGGCAACTGTGGGGAGGAGAACTATGTATTCTACCTTGAGCTCCTTGGAGGAAAGCTGGGATATAAATATAATAAATAAATAAAAAGACTCATCATCATCATCCCCAACCAGCATAGCCAATGGTTAGGGATGATGGGAGTTGTAGTCTAATAACTGTTGGAAGACACCAGACTAAGAGCTTAAGAAAGGCAGCTACTGCCTGGGTCCCCGTTTGTGATTGTGACACGGGGCAAGCCACACACTCATTCCCTGCTGCATCAGAGTCGGGAAGAAGCAGAGGCCTAAAGGGGTGTGGTGAGGGTCCTGGGCATCTTCCTCCAGCTAGGAGGACAAGGAAGGCCTTGCAGTGTTCCTCTCATGCCATGTTTGTATGGGAACTGGCCTTTGCATATTTTTAACAATCCTTTGAAGAAGGCTGTGGCTTTCTGCTCATTAGGGTAACCCACCTCTTCCCAGCTCCGAAAAGTGTTGCTGCAGGCTGTCAACAGAGCTGCTTCCATTTCAGCCCTGCTGCTGTTGGGCTTGAGGGTTGCCTTCACCTGGGTCTTGAGAGCCAGGCAGGCTTGGCAGCGGTCAGCTGGGCCAGGGAGTGACAGTGGAGGGGTCTCTGCAAGGGGGAAAAGCACAAAGAGGCAGGGCTGTGGAGCAGTGCGGTGTTTTGCGCCTGCACGCACGCACACACGAAGGCTTTATACTTTCCCAGCTACCCACTGCCTTCAGTTGGATCTCAGTCTAAGCAGCCAACTTTCTATAGCAAGTTGTGACCTAGGGTGTGATCACATTGCCACCTCGGAGGGCAATGAAGTTCCACATTCAACCCAAAGCTGTTGGATTCATTAGTGTCTGATTCACTTCTGTTTGTGTACATACCAAGGGGATTCGACAGGGGTGGGAATGTCTTTACCTTAGCTGTAAGCAAATTAGGAACAGCTTAAGGACTTCAATCAGTGCAATTAGTCCAATTGCACTGGGGGAGATGATGCTCTACCTTGCACCCCTAGCAATGAGATGTATTGGTGCCCCTGCCCACATCCCTTGTCCCCTTGGCAAGGAGATGTTGGCCGCTCAGAGAAGCAGAGAAGTGCACATGGGTGGGAGGGCTCCTAGCCACTCTCAGCCACCTCCCTGGGCCTGCACCATTGGCAAGGGCCAACCTAGCCAACCCCTAGGTAAGCCTCTGCATCTGTCAAACAGTGGAAGAATACAGGCAAAGTGTCAAAGGATGCTGTTTGCACAGCTGGACTGACAGACAAGCATGCCACCCAATCAAATGCTTGTTCAAACTGGCGGACCCCCACCCTCCACAACCTCCTCTTCCAGCACCTTCTGGGGAGAATTAGTGCCCTGCAGCCAAGTGCACCCCAACTTTGGTGCATGCCTGCCTGCAGGGAGCTTGCTCATTTTTACTATCTGCAGTAGGAGGCAGCAGTTAGTGAAAATGAATGGGAGGGAGGCAAAGGGTGTCCACATTACCGCCTTAAAGGGTAGCGAAGTCCCCCCCCCCCATGTTTCACAGCTCTCCCCCTCCTCCAGCTGTCCACATCAGCAGGGCCTCCTTCTGTTTCTGTACACAGAAGATGTACACAGGGGAAGGATGTCTTTACTGTTTGCATGGGGGGGGTCGCACCTTGGCTAGAGACGAATTAGGAATGTTTTAAGGACTCTGAAGTGTGCAGCTGATTTGAGAAGTAATGCATCAAACTGGCAAAGTACAGGTTACTCCTTCATTTTGGCTAAGAAACTGCGAACACGGATTAAAAACGCAGCACTGGGAACGCAGAGAATGCACAGGAAACAGGAGTGTGAACAGAGCCAGCCTCTGCTTTCTAAAAACTCTTTGTTGTTCCCAGAATCTTATGCAAAGCCGGTTTGCCCATTGTAGAGAATAGCATTGCATTCCATTGCGTCTCCAGGCTGTCACTGTTGGGGGGAGGGATTCAAGGGCATATGGGGGAAATCTAGTTTGGCAGTATTAAAGTGAATAAAAACTATCATCCTAGTACAAGTCTACTTGGGAGACAGAAAAATACAGACTTCTTGCAATTGGGTAAGTGACATGGTACTGCATTGAAAAGTGTGGAATAATGCAATGGTTAATGGGAAGATGTGCAAACATCACACAAACTGATCAGGATGGAGGTTCAGTGAAGACCAGGCAGAATCTTAAGTTCTGGCTTCTGCTGGTTTAGCTTAATCTAGGCCTTGGTGTGAAGCAGGGCCAGTGAGAGGTGTAGCCTAGAGAGAGTTTTGAGGGCCACATATTTGGCCCCTGGTCCTGATTTTCTGACCCCTTGACTTAGCCGGATGTGGCCTGTGGAGGAACAGAGGTGAGTATGTGGCTAGGCTGCTTCTTGTTCTGGATGGCAAGGTGCTACACACAGAACCAGCCGAAATGACGGAAACTGTCCAGAAATTTCTCAGAGTGACAAACATCACAGATTACCACGAGATCCCAAAGCACCAAAGCATCACCTAGCCCACCAAGGTTTTAGGTTGTCTACCTGGGCCACAGTTTTCTTCTGTGACACACATGAGCATCATCCCGCAGATCAGGTTTGGCCCCAACTTGCCCAGAACCGCGTCTACAATGGTCACAGTATATTTCTCCATCAAGCACTGGCACATCCCAGCAGCGGCTCCTGGTGCAAAGCGGCAGAGCTGGGCCATGGATTTGCCAATAGCTTCCTAAGGAAGAGGACAAAGGACTTTGGGTGAAGTTAGTGGCCTGCCCTGCGTCTGAATCCAGACTCGGAGACATCATTCTCAACTTGAAAGCTGCCGCCTGCCTTGCAGTTTAGGACACATGAAGGTGGAAATGAGGAAGATACCAAGAATCATCACAGGGTTTTATTCATAGGGCCAATTAGGGTTGTGGGGGGCCAGTGGCCTCAAGCTCAAAGGGGGCCCCCAATTTTCGGCATTCAGTAAGTTTCACAGCTGTTCCTCATATCAAATTGTGACATGCTCTCTCAGCTAAGAACTGCAAATTTAAGCAAATCAGAGATGTGGGTTTTTTTCTGACATAGATTTTGCCATATACTTAATATCAGCTGTGAGCAGTGCTTTGTTTCCTGGGAGAAGAGGCTGAAAGTTGAAAAGACAAAGACCTGCCCAGTCCACTCATCCCAGGAGCTTCTACTCCACCTTTTCTATCAGTTAAACTTTTAGCTTCAAAATAAAAAAATTCCTTCCAGTAGCACCTTAAAGACCAACTAAGTTAGTTCTTGGTATGAGCTTTCGTGTGCATGCACACTTCTTCAGATACACTGAAACAGAAGTTGCCAGATCCTTCTCTATAGTGAGAAGGTGGGGAGGGGTATTACTCAGAAGGGTGGTGGGAATGGGTGATTGGCAGGTAGCTGAGATGAGCCTGTTGACGACTCTTAACGACTGCAATAGGTCTTACAGGAAAAGGCAAGGGGTGAGAAGGTGAAAAATGGCTTAGTCATGTATAATGAGATAAGAATCCAATGTCTCTGTTCAGACCAGGTCTCTCCATGGTTTTAAGTTTGGTAATGAGTTGCAATTCAGCAGCTTCTCTTTCCAGTCTATTTCTGAAATTCCTTTGTAGTAACACAGCTACTTTGAGATCTTGTATAGAATGTCCTGGGAGATTGAAGTGTTCTCCTACTGGTTTCTCTGTTTTGTGATTCTGTATGGCAGACCAACACGGCTACCTATCTGTAACTTTTAGCTTCCTGAGCTTTGGTTGCAGACACTTTCACAAGCTTAATGCTGAGGTCCAGAAACATTTGATAAATAAATAAATAAAAGAACAATTTAGAGTCTCATGATGTTGCATTCTGGACCTTTGGATGTGTAAAGCAGCCTTCTTCAGATGTTTCAGACCAAAATATCCATCAGACCCAGTATGATAGGACTCTGCTGTCTGGGGCTAATGGGCATCGTGTTGGAGAAGGCTGAATTAAGGCACAAAGAAAGGAGAATACAATACCTTGGGGAGGCTGGATTCAATCCGGCCTACAAGGTTCTTGCACAGCCAACACTGAGGCAAAACATAACGCCAGGGCCAAGGGAAGAGCAGCTCCTCCTTGGGATTATCCTGGGAAAAGAAATAGGAATAAGTCGTGTAGCAGGTAGGCACAGAAATTAATCAAAGGTGCAACAGAGCAGATCTCATTTTGGGAAGATTAACGCCCTGTTCTTACTGGAGCATAAATGTTCCAGCTTCGGCTACTTCATTGCACCCACCTGAGGGGTGCACTCCCCGCCCCCCAGCTTTGCCATTTATGTACCATAAAAGCCTAGGGCTTGCCGATCAGAAGGTCAGCAGTTTGAATCCCCACGATGGGGTGAGCTTCCCTTGCTCAGTCCCTGCTCCTGCAAACCTAGCAGTTCGAAAGCACGTCAAAGTGCAAGTAGATAAATAGGTACCACTCCGGCAGGAAGGTAAACGACGTTTCCATGCGCTGCTCTGGTTCGCCAGAAGCGGCTTGGTCATGCTGGCCACATGACCCGGAAGCTGTACGCCGGCTCCCTCGGCCAGTAAAGCGAGATGAGCACCGCAACCCCAGAGTCGGCCATGACTGGACCTAACAGTCAGGGGTCCCTTTACCTAGGTCTCTTGATTGTCCTACTGACCCACCGACTGGACTCTTTCTCTGCCCATTCTCCCCTACCCTTACCTCATTCCTCTTCCTTTCTATCTCTGCCCTCCTGCGTTGCCCACTGCAGTGCAGCTGTAACTGGGTGATTAGCATATTTTTAGTGGTATTTGTTGCCTTATAATGGTTTCAAAGTGGCTCTATATATGCTCTTGTGCACCACCATGTCATGGCTGAAAAGGGTTTTTGCCCTGGTTTTCCAGGTCCTAGTCTGACACTCTCTAGCCACTAGAACATACTGGCTCTCTTCTGAAACCATTATAATGGGGAAGTAGAATGAAGTAGGATGCAATATGCTTTCCTAGACAACTGCTTAGATCAGCCTTCTCTGACCCAATGCCCTCCAGATGTTTGTGGGTTGTACTGTCAAACATATGGAGGTTACCATGTTGTAGAAGGCTGGCTTAGGGGTTTATACAATTTTCTTTCACTGGACTGGAGTTCATGTCATCAGAAGAGGCTCTCCTTACCTGGGTCTTGTTGTTGGGCATAATAAAAGCTTTGCCTTGCAGGAGCTGGATCTGTTCTGCCATCTTTTGAACCAGCAGACCAAAGATGTCCTTGCTCTCCAGTGGGTCAGACTGGCAGAGGCCAAACTTTGCACATACAGCATCGGGTTGCTGAAGGGCAGAAGGGATAAGGCATGAGAAAGGAATACTCCACCTCCAGTTGCCCTACTCTGACAGACAGGCAAGGCAGAGGCATGCCCACCAAGTGGCCTGATTTTCCAGGGACAGTCCCAGAATTACGAAAGCCACCCCAGCTTTGGATTTGAACCTGGAATGTCCCTATTTCTCCCACTGGCTGCCGCGAAGGAGCATCCTGTTGCCTCTCCATGGCTACCGCTGCCAGATTCCCCCCTTGGGCAGCTTGTAGCAGCTGCTGGACTGCAGGTGAGGAAGAGAGGCTGCCACCTGTGAGGGGAAACCCCCCCCCCATGACACACCAGCTCTGAGGCTCAGGCAGAGCACAGGGCTCCCCTGGGCAGGAAGAAAGGGGGAGATGAGCAGTGTGAAAAGAAGCCTTGAGGTTTTTAAAAAAATGATTCCAGCATCCACATCTAATCTTGCCTCTTTCTAAAATATATTTATTATTTATTTTTAAATACATTTATTGGTGTGTGTGCTTCTTTTCATAAAACAAATTTTCTGATAGAAATTTGATTTGCGGGGGGGGGGACGGACACAAAAATGGGGAGGTCATTTGTGGGGGGGAGTGAGAAATGTTCCTATTTTAATCTGAGGAATGCTGGAGGGTATGAAGAGGTGGTCCTTGCAGCACAGGCCCTGGGGAAGTTTTCCTGCACAAGCCCCATTGTAATGTGCAAGAACTTCCCAGGGGAATGGACCAGATGAGCCTGTCAGCTGCTTGGCTGCCCTTTCAGAGCAGCCTCTGCTTTCCCTCCCTTGCCCTCCCTCCACACAACAGCCACTGTGTTGTTTGTTGTGGAGAAATTATTTGCCATTGATGTGTGTGGGGAAAGGGCCACTTACAATCTGTCCTTCTAAGGCGGTGATGAATAGAGAATAGTAGGTATCCACAAGCTCCTGGCATCTTGGGATTAAGGTCTGAAGTGAAAAAGCCGCACATTCGTGTTTCAAGTAGTTCTGGATGGCCTTCTGCGTGGGAACAGCAATGTTTAGAGAGTAGAGGGGAGAACATAGGACAATTTCTGGGTGCCAAGATCCAAGTTTAGGGGAAGTACTTTTTGGGGAGAGAACCCCAGCAGATACTTTAAACATGCAGCAAAGTAAAGTGTGAAAATATAGGCTGTAACACCTTTAAAATGTGCCCCTCCACATGAGTTCCAAAATGTCCCCTTAAAATGTTTCTTTTCCTTGTTTCCCCAGCATAGGAAAAAGACCATGTTTCGTAAGTTTAAAAAATGGTTTACTTACAAATTCTCCATAGGTGAGAGTCATGTGCTTCAGAAATAGTTATACAGGGAGTAAAACTTTGCCAAGTGGTGAAACTTCCTATAGGAATTCAAGAGTGGCTCATGCGGGTGAGCGGAAGCAATCAAGTAGAGTGAAGAACAAAGTTCCTCCCAAGGTGGTGGGAAGTGGACTTAGCTAAGCCTGGCAGTATAGCTTACACTATGGTATTAACCTCTTCCAATATTAAATAGACATGCATGTTTGTGATATGAGGCTGGTTACCCCACACATAGGAAAAGCCTGCTGGATCAGGCCAGTGGTCCACCTAGTCCAGCATTCTGTTCATAGCTGTCAACTTTTCCCTTTTTTTGTGAGGAATCATATTTGGAATAAGGGAATTTCCCTTTAAAAAAGGGAAACGTTGACAGCTATGATTCTGTTCTCTTCTTTTAAAGCCATTCAAGTTGGTGGCCATCACTGCCTCCTGTGGGAGCAAGTTCCATAATTTAACTGTGTGTTGTGTGAAGAACTTTATTTCATCCAACACTCAGCTTCATTGGGTGTTTCTAAGTTCTGGTGTCTGGGAGCTATTTGGGCAAGACTGAGATCTCTGTCCAGCTGTCTCTCACAATGCCTGCCTCTCCTGGGACTATTCATACAATCAGCTTAGCTAAGAACATCAGAAGACCCCCAAGGGAGCCCTTTCTAGTCTAACAGCCCGTTTGAATAGTAGCCAACCAGACGTCACAAGCAAGACCTGAGTGTAATGGCCCTCTTCTTGCTGGTCTGTCCTCTTTAACAGCACCACCCTACACATGTTCACTCATAAGTAAGAACCACTGCATTTAGTGACACTTACTCCCAGGTAAATAAATGAGTATGTAGGGTTTCAGCCTGAAACCCACATGTTTTAGACTGCAGATGCATAATGGGTTATTTTTATTTACAGGATTCTCCATGGTATGAAGGGAAATCTGGGTTAAATGTCAACAAAAGGTACAGACTAAATGCTGCTGCAAAAATTAGTGCAGCAGCACTAATTCCACACATTCCATCTACCTGGGTTACCTTAAAGGTTGACTCCTTGGCCATGCGAACAAGGATGGTAACAATCTCTTTGCAGTCTGCACAAGTGTCTTCCTGGAGGAAAAATTAAGGAAATGAGGGCAACCTGAAAATGCAGCTGTCACAAAACCCTGGGTCACCGGCAGAAAGTGGGCAGGCAACCACTGGGCTTCTTGACACAGCAACCCAATATGCCAAAGACAGAGACAGTGCAGCTGTCCCCAACTAACCCCACCCCCCAAGTTTTAACTTCCTGCACCAAAGTCAAGTCAGAGGAGGGATAGAGAGAGAGAGAACAGCAGCTACTCACTTGGGTGGCACTGTTCCATCCAGCCTGCATGCAGTGTTCCCAGGCACCACACTGGATAGCCGTCACGAGGTTCTTGCACCAATATGTAGGACCTTTGGCACATCCATCATCAATGGAAATCTTGCCAGCCAGCACTGGAAAAGGGCAGAGAAGGACAGGCCTTTGTGAGCAGCAGCATCATGTGGGCAGAATAATATTGTTATATAGGTTTGGTGGGAAGTGGTGTGGAGGTCAGTCTGGAATCTGGATGACACACGTGATCCTTTCCAAACCTGTGATCTGGTATATGTGAGGTTAGAATACACCTGTCACCTGCATCTTAAAGGGTGAGCGCTATTGCCTTAGAGACAAACGAGCAGCCCTTTCCCCACCTCACCTGACTGGATGATACATCATCCTAGGATGGAGAATAATAGGCCATGAGAGGGCTGTGTATGTGAGAGCTGGGCTGATTTGGGAAACTGGAAAGATGGAGACATGTCTTGTTCTGTGCTGGACTTGGGGCTTCCCTGGAAACCTGATGGGGAAGCAAATCTGCTGAGTTATTAATTCTGTAAATCCTTCCATCCAATGCTCAGGTAAAGGTAAAAGACCCCTGGGCAGTTAAGTCCAGTTAAAGGCGACTATGGGGTGTAGTGCTCATCTAGCTTCAGGCTGAAGGAGCCAGCATTTGTCCACAGACTGTATACATGAAAATAAAACCATATATCCTAAAAAAACCACAGTCTCTGTTGACCATTCCAAGGAATCTGAACCCTGGATAAGCACTGGAACTCCCAAAGTCTCTTTCTGCTCAAGGAATAGGGTACACAAGACAATGTGCTCATCTTAAAGTCAAGTCTCTGAGTCGTAGACCACAGGAAGCAGTGCAATGAAATCTCAGTTGACGCACTTGAAAAGCCAGGGAGGGAAACAATCTCAGTCTTTCCAGTGTTTGCAGCTCAGGCTCTCCTGGACTCATTTTCCTCAGTCGCACGATGAGGAGGGGCATCAGGGCATGGTTGAGAAATTTTACCACTTAGGTTGTTTACTCAGGTTTGTTCAATATTTGGAGTGGAAGCAAAAGAGGCTGCCTGGTTTGCAAGCCAGGTGTGGTCAGAGATTCTTTGGGACTCCTAGCGCAGGAGCAGGCAACAGACCTGGCCCTCACCAGGCTTCAGAGGGTGTGGACTCAACCCTACCAGTTGCTCTTTCCTTGCCTTCTGCTGTACTCTTTTTTCTTCCATTTTAATCCCTCCTTTCCTCCAAGGAGCTCAGGGTAGCAGTGCCTGCATCTCCCCCACTCAACAATTTTGTGTGATAGATTAGCCTGAGCAAGTGTGACCGGCTCATGGCTTAACTGACTCTGTGAGGATTTGTGTCTTTCTCCAGTCCTAGCCCAACACTCTTAACTATTACAACATGCTGTCTTTCTAGAGAGGGAGGTAATTCAGTGAGGAGTAAGCTGGATTCTTTATGGCTGGAGCTATTGGGTTTTGTCAGGAACCAGGCTCAGCCCCCACCCAGTGAAGGCTAAACCTGCCCTGTGGGTGACTTGCCTCTGTTGTCTGGTATCAGGAATATAGGAAGCTACCTTATCCTGATTCAGAACATCAGCTCATCTAGGTTAGTTATCTATAAAGGTAAAGGGACCCCTGACCATTAGGTCCAGTCGTGGCCGACTCTGGGGTTGCGGCGCTCATCTCGCTTCATTGGCCGAGGGAGCCGGCGTACAGCTTCTGGGTCATGTGGCCAGCAGGACTAAGCCGCTTCTGGCGAACCAGAGCAGCGCATGGAAACGCTGTTTACCTTCCCACCAGAGCGGTACCTATTTATCTACTTGCACTTTTATGTGTTTTCGAACTGCTAGGTTGGCAATGGGAGCTCACCCCATCGCGAGGATTTGAACTGCCAACCTTCTGATCGGCAAGTCCTAGGCTCTGTGGTTTAACCCACAGCGTCACCTGCGTCCCCAGTTATCTGTACTGACCAGTAATACCAGAGTATTTGTTTGCCCTCCTAAATTAAAGATTGTTATCATCTACTCTTGCTGTCTGCTTATTTTGGATCCTTTTACTTTTAACTGGGGTTTTTTTTTACCTATATTTTGATAAATTTATTATATATACTGTTTTATTGCTAATTTTTGCATATTTTATACTATTGGAAGTAATTCACTTAGATTTTTTTTAAATTGTTGTTGTTGTTGTTTAGTCGTTTAGTCGTGTCCGACTCTTTGTGACCCCATGGATCTTTTAAATTTAAGTGACATTAATAAATTGACATGAATAAATGATAAAAAATTAAAGAACACTATGCAAACCAATGGAGGTAGTGCACACCAAGCATGACTAGTAGCCATTGATATCCCCCATGAATTTGCCTAATCCTCCTTTAAAGCCACTAAGTTAGTGGTGATCACTGCCTCCTGTGTGAGTACCAGTGTGGTGCGTGAATAAGTTACTTATTTTATCTGTCCTGAATCTTCCAACATTCTATTTGAAGTTCCTAATGGCCATGGGGGAAAGGATGCCCCACCCTCCACCTGCCCCTTCCCCAGTGCTTACCAGCAGGACCTCCACAGAGCAGAATGACGAGAAGCAGGTGCCACATGGTTGTGCTGTGTAAAGACCCCTGAATACGGTTCTCTTTTATAGTTCTGCTGCAGAAGGAGGGGCTTGTGTGGCACCAGTGGAGAAGATCTGCGGAGATCCTGCCCAGCTGAAAGCATCATGTTACTGACACATCTACAGTTTCACTCACGCTCAAGCTTGGCTTCCTGTTGGGCATGTAGCCCCTCAGTTCTGAGATGTAGTGAGGAACTAGAGTTACTGGTACTTTGTGTTTGAGAATTCCCATGTAACTCTGCTACAGTGGAGGCCCTGATCAGTGGCATAACATGAAGATACAGCCCTGAATTAGTTGGCACATATTATTCAGTTCCGAATTACAGTCCATTCCTGCAACCATTCCAGTCCTAGGAACCCTTCAACTCTTCTATTCTGGTGCGTCCACACCAGCTGGTTAGTCTGGAATGGGCATAGTGTCTTCTTTATTTTTACAGAACATTTCTCTGTCTCTCCTTCCTCTCAGGACTTTAAAAAAATTGCTGGGAAATATTATTATGATTGTTGTTGTTATTGAATTTATTTACCACCCTTTATCCGCAGGTATAGTCAGAAAATTTGACTTTTCCATGCAATTTTATGTAGTAAATCTGTCCTTCAGTCTACATTGGAGATTATTCTTGATCCCAAGCCCTGTTGTCTCCCTCATATTCTTACTGTTCCCCCCTGTAGGACTGATCTGTAGTCTTGTGGATATGCCAGATTTGGGCTCCCCCATCTCATGTGGGGAGCAAGTCTCACCAGTAAACTCCATAATTAATAACAGCTTAGCTTTCATAGAACATTTTTGGAATTTTAAACATTAAACACTGAGTGGTTTAACAGTCAACCCTGGGAAGCCTGCAAATTGTAGTTCTGTAGGGGAAATAAGCATCTACCGGAACCCTTAAAAAGCTACAGTTCCAGGATTTTTGAGGGGAAGTCACAGTTGCTTAAAATTGTATAGTGGTACTTCTATAGTAAATGATATAGTAGTAATAGTAATAGTAATAGTGCAAATGAGGCCTGTGTGAAGCCTAAGAAGACCACCTGCTGACTTCTGGTTCATCTGTTCATCATTTTTTTACACTGATTCTTAGATGTAGGGCTCATTCAGGTCTTTACATTGCCATAGGATTTGCTACACAATTTGACTGCTTGTTGCTTTACCTCTTTGATGACTGGAATTACAGCACTCAAAAAGGAGGCTGGGCTAGGTGTGGAATGTAGCCGCACATTCTAGAATCAAGGATGGGCGAAGACTCTCTTGTTATGTGGACGTATTGATTCCCACCAGGAGTATAACTGCTCTTGGCTTTTCCTCTCTTAGCTGAGTGGGACTCTTGAAAGGGGGCTTATGCAACTAAGCAAATAGCATCTGAATAGAGCCATTCATCCGTTCCTGGACTGGATGACGAGGACCATCATCAACCTCTCCATTAATGAGCATTCTGGGACTGGATGCTGTTTGCAGAAGAGGGCAGGGACCCTCTTCCCAGATTGCCATGTTCCAAACCTCCTCTTAACTTAAAAAAAATGTGTATGTATGTGCAAATTGTGCAATGCTGATGTCACACACCTATCCTCGTGATTGATTTCTTGAACTAATGGCAACTAAGGTAAATAAACCAAAATAAAAACATAGTCCCTGCCCACACAAGGAAAACAAGAGTACAGGAGAAGGGGGTGGTGGTGTCAGGGATTGGATAGAGGAGGAAGGGTGGAGACCGCCTCCCCAGCTTGAACCTTCCAGAGAAGAGGAAGACAATATAGATTTACAAAAGTGGTTTGTGGGAGGTCACAGCTCAGAGGTAGATGAGGGATGAAGTTGAGATATACTGGGAGAGGAGGAGGCAGAGCCAGAGCAGCTGGCTGACACGTTATCACTAGAAAGCATTCCAGACCCCCCTTCTCCCAGAACCTGGTGAGCATTGAAAGTAGGAGAAGAAGAAGAATAAGAATTTGGATTTGATAACCCGCTTTATCACTACCCAAAGGAGTCTCAAAGCGGCTAACATTCTCCTTTCCCTTCCTCCCCCACAACAAACACTCTGTGAGGTGAGTGGGGCTGAGAGACTCCAGAGAAGTGTGACTGGCCCAAGGTCACCCAGAGCTGCATGTGGAGGAGCGGAGATGCAAACCTGGTACACCAGATTACGAGACTACCGCTCTTAACCACTACACCACACTGGAGAGCAAAGGCTTGGAGACAAATAGCCCTAAGCGGCCACCATAAGGTGGGTGGTGCTGTTGATGATTGAGGAGAGAAGGGGGGGTGGAGATTACTTGGACCAACGCAATTACTCAAGAGGCAACATTTCTAAGACTCTCTCTGTGAATATTGAATAAAAGACCTTGGTAAGAACTTTCCTTGTCTGGGGCCCCCGCTAGGGGTACCTTGGAAGATGGCTGACAATACCATCTCTCCGGCTCACATGAGGTAATTTAGGGGCTGATTATGGGAGTATATCAGCCTCCCGTTTTCTTCCCAGGGGATGGGAAGATACTGCCTCGCCCGCGGTTGCCCATAAATCACCCCCGAGTTCGAAAGAAGAAGGGGGTGAGGGCACTGGACGGAAAGCCCTCGAGTGAGTTCTGGAGCTCTCGGACGCTGCTTTCAAGAGCGAAACTAGTTGCATTGCTTAAGATAAAATTAGAGAAAGTAATTGCACATGTTTTGAACGAAGTAGGGGTGTATTATCTGCTAACTAAATCTACCACTGAGAAGTCAAGAGTGATGGGCCGGAATGAACAGAAGATTACATCAAAGAACTACAGCTATGTTGGTATGTTGAACGGAACGGAAAGAGGAGGGGAAACTTACTTTCTTTTTCATTATGATTTACCTAACAACGCCCCCCCCCCTCCCCAGAAGAACCGTCACATCATTGATAGCAAGTGAGACTGGAAAATAAACAGTGTGGAAATAAAAATATTAACAAAAGACTGTGTTTTGTGGAAGATCTGGAAAGAAGAGAGGCTTTCCTGTGGTGTAGTTATTATTGTGATCCGCCATTATGAGACAGACTTTGTTGCGAGATTTACAGTCAAAGGTGAGCCACTGTTCTGTTATCACGTTTGGATTGTAAATCTGAATGGGCAAAAACTCCCCTGGAAAGGCTGATTTATGGTGCAACTGGTCTGGGAAAATTAAGGAGCAGACACTTAGACTGTATTTAATCGGAATGGACTAAAATGGCGCCGGCCGCTTGAACAGGACTTTTGGACTTTTGGATCAACGTGAGATGAATTACGGGAGAGCATTACAAGGTTCACACAGAAACATAAATAACGTTCATTTCAACTCGCTTGTGGAAACAACTCGGAGGTTATTAAGAAGAAAAATGATAACAACAAGGAGATGGGAAGATGGGACTTGTGAATATCAAAGCAGCAGAAATATATGAGATGATTGGACCCCTACTGTACTCAAAGCATGGGTACCCCCACCAAAATTTTAGAATTCGGCTAAATATTTGGACTTTGTGATATGTATTGGCATAATTTGGAATAATTAATATGATATGATTGGTTTTTTTAATATAAATTTTTATTCGGTTTTCACAATTTATATAAACACACAATACACAACATAGACACAAACATAAAAACAAACATGCATAATTTCAAATCCTTACTTTCTTAACCACTTTCCCTGACTTCCCCACACCTCCCCTTCTTACATCCTAATTCCAATAGTTAACTCAGCAAGTTCTTATCTCTCACCTTTACCTTATTGTTATTATTATTTTTTTAAACTTAATTCTTCTTAATTAACCAAATTTAACTTATACACCTCAATTAAATCACAATACTTTTCTAAGGTCGACCCAAATTCCCTTCCACAGATTTCCCAATTTTTATATTAATTACTGAACATATAACAAAAAACAACATAAAATTATGCACCCTTTGGATTCAAAAACTCTCACCCCCCCCTTTCCCGGTTTTGATCCCCAAAGAGTATCCACAATGTCAGTTCTTAGCCTGGATTCCTCACGTCCGAGGCCTTCAAATCTCTCGCAGTCCCTCTCTGCCGGTTTTGTTGGTAGTCCTTTATGTTGGTCATCAAATCTCGAAGGAGCTCTGTCCCAGTAAAGTCTATGTTTCTTCCAACTATGATTGGTTTGTTAAATGGAAATTTAATATTTTTTTTTTTAAAAAAACACAACTTTCCTTGTCTATCTATTCCTGGCAGTCTACCGTGGGGGGGGGGGGACCAGGTTCCATGACGCCTGACGGGGCAGATCAGTGTGAGCATACAATAAAGTTTGCAGCTTTGAGATTCAGGGTAGATTAAAAAATAAAATATTGGTTGACGGTTTCCTTGGTTAGGGATAGGTTTTGGGTTAGGTTTAAGATTAGGGTTGGGTAAGCATTAGGGTTAGGGTTAGCATTTTAGGATTAGGATTATGTTTAGTCTTAGGTTTACGTTTAGGGTAAAGGTTAGGGTTAGGGTTGTGTCCGGGTTAGGATTATTCTCAGGTTTATGTCAAAATAAAAAAATTCCTTCTAGTAGCACCTTAAAGACCAACTAAGTTAGTTCTTGATATGAGCTTTCGTGTGCATGCACACTTCTTCAGATACACTTCTTCTTCGTGTATCTGAAGAAGTGTGCATGCACACGAAAGCTCATACCAAGAACTAACTTAGTTGGTCTTTAAGGTGCTACTAGAAGGAATTTTTTTATTTTGACTATGGCAGACCAACACGGCTACCTATCTGTCTCAGGTTTATGGTTAGGGTTGCCTTATGGTTAGAGTTAGAGTAAGGTTTAGGGTTAGGCTTCTGGTTAGGGTTACTATTGCGGATATGGTTAGGGTTAGGTTAGGGTTAGAATTGGTTAGGGTTAGGCATTGGGTTACTTTTAAGGGTAGGGATACTTTAGAGTTAGGGATAGGATTAGGCTTATGGTAAGGGTTTGGGTTCCGTTAGGGTTTGGGTTTGGGTTAGGCTTAGGTTGGGACGCAGGTGGCGCTGTGGGTTAAACCACAGAGCCTAGGACTTGCCGATCAGAGGGTCGGCGGTTCGAATCGCCATGATGGGGTGAGCTCCCATTGCTCGGTCCCTGCTCCTGCCAACCTAGCAGTTCAAAAGCACATCAAAGTGCAAGTAGATAAATAGGTACCACTGCGGCAGGAAGGTAAACGGCATTTCCGTGTGCTGCTCTGGTTCGCCAGAAGTGGCTTAGTCCTGCTGGCCACATGACCTGGAAGCTGTACGCTGGCTCCCTCGGCCAGTAAAGCGAGATGAGTGCCGCAACTGTAGCACCCTGCTTGTGGTTAACGCTTAGCTGGAATGAAATATTCAACGCAGCAATAGAGAATTTAAAATAATTATTTATTTGTCAGACAAATAAATGAGAGGCACAGTGGTATATGGTTACCAAGCTCTGGCCTGGCCTCCTGCCATTATGGCCAGCACTTATATTCCCTTAATCCAGCCCCCTTTGCTCCTCCTTGGGCTGCCTCTGTCCAATCAGCCTGGTTGGATTTCCTATTGGCTGATTGCTATAACCAATCACAATAGATACACCCATTTCCTTCTGTCCTTATAAGGAACACAAACAGCTATATATTGTTACATCTATAAATGACAAATAAGTAGTAATATATCTTACATGTGTCTCAACAAGGAATCTTAATTACCAGCTCACCTCTTGCCCTCCCTGCCCTATTGCCTTCTAAAACAAATGGTTAATCTTAAATTTTTATCTTAAACATATGTCAAGGATCTTGAGTTTCACATCAACATTGAAAGATATCCTTCATTTGAAGGTTTCTAAACAAATCTCTGACAGCTAATATATCAGGGCAGCATTTGATGGCGTCTTCTTGTCTGGCAAGAGGCTGGACTGGTGGCTGACTTATTTCAAGATAAATACAACTCTTCTAGCATTTGTTAAATCCTTTGCATAATTACATTTAAGCCAATATATTTCAGCTAATATATTTCATACATTATCATAAGTAACCTTTTAAAAGAATAAAGCTTCTCAAAGTAGAGAGAGAAAGAAAGAAAAAGGACTCAGTTTAGAACAGTTTCAGAAGCAGCCTCTTCAGTTTACATCCCCCCCCCTTCTCCCTCCTTTCCAGCCTCAAAATAAAATAGGAAGAAGCTTCTTTTTCCCCAGCCAAGCCAGTTGCCTTTTCTCTCAGTTTAAGGAAGAAACAGCTTTAAAAAGACTTCCCAGCTAGATGCTTTAAAAAGACTTCCCAGCTAGATGCTTTTTCTCCCATTTACCTCTGGCCTTAGAAAATACAGCTCAAGGTTTTAAGAGAGGCCCATGGTATCATTTTACTGGGAGGCACATTGGCATTTTACTATTTACTCATTCCTAATCATGTTTATCTCTGCCTTTGTTATCTTCTATAACATGTAGGGTCAATGTCATTACTCAGTCTGTAATTTCAGCTTTTACGACTTTGAGAATTGTTTTCTGCTATCAATCAAGTGGGGGCCCCTTGTCTTAGGAGAATGGCCAAGGTTTTCTCTGCCTGGCATGAAACGATTGAAAATCTACTTTTGAAAATCTAAGCCCTCTTTAATATACAAGTCCTAATCAAACATTAATAAAATGCAGGCTTATGCCTGATGCCTCATTCCCCCCTTTCAAGCTCAAGGACCTTCATCCCAAGTGTCCTTGATAGCTTGACCTTCATCATATTCCTGAGGTAAAGCTCTGTATAGGGCCATGATATGAGGTAGAGTTTCATTTGAAACCATCTTGCTAATTGTACTTCTAAAACATGAAATGATACATGGCATCATACATAAAACCATTACCACTACTGTCAAGAAAAACAAGCAAGACAATAGTATCCCTTTGAGTCCTGTGACATTAGGTAACCAATTGGTGAGCCATCCCATATCCCATCCTTCCCATGTTTGTACTGGGACATGTGCTATATTCTCCATCTTTGTGGCCAACACACGGATTGCCTCACCATTATCTGAAATGTTAAAGCAACAGGCATTCCCTGTCAAGTTCAAGACTCCACATAGGCCTCCCTGCTTGGCAAGTACATAATCCATTCCCATTTTCAGCTGCAAAATGGCGGCTCTACTTTCATCCAACTGTTGTGCAATAAGTCTCAAACTCCGGGCCGTTGCATTGGTTACAAGTTCCACTACTGCTTGCAATCGAATTATTCTGTTTAGATTATAAATAGGATCCCGTGCCCCTTGTATGAGCTCACCAGGATTCCAGGAGGCAGGATCATAATAGGCTATAATGCGCTCTGGTGGCCAATCATCAGTACCGCTCCAACTTTGGGTACTTCCTCCTGCTATATGAGAAATATCGGCGTTTCTTCGTGTACGCTTGGGCAAATTAGTAGGCATAATCCACATTGGTGGTAATACCCATCCCAGGAAACAAGTCCCACTCCATTTGGAGGGGAGTTTCTTGTATGCCCATTCTCCACATATCCACCACAACCATCGTGTCTGAGGTCTTTGGTACGTGGAGTACAGAAGGCGAAATAGCAAAAGAGGTAGAGAGTTCACAGTGCAGTATGTTAGATTGCCTTTTTCTGTCACAGTTATGTTCCATACCACTTTCCATGCATGAATAAAAGGAGGTGCACAGGGCAAGGCATCCCGAGTTCGATAGGTAGTATCGTGTGCCCAGGTATTCTTAATATTATCCCAAGTATAGTGACAATGAGAAGAGCCTATCATGGTAGAATCAGCTGCATCTGATGATTTATGTACACAGAATTCCCCTTGTACAGGTATAACTCGTAATGGTTTAGTTGAGTTCCATCCGGGGAAATTCTGTACTTCTGTTTGGTGTGGTATTTCGCTTACCATACCAATGGCATCTAATGGTATCGGTAATAAGGGCATACCTCCCTCTGAATCATCTGGCCCAAGAGAGCAAACAAGGCAATTGGTCCTATTTGCAACATTGGCTACCATTTCAGCTAACCCTACCCACATATTGTGGTCATGGTGGAATCCATATTTAGTCAATTTGGCCAGATTCAAGGACCCTTCCCCTTCCCAAGGGATCAGGATTAATAATAGAATCATGTTGATGTCTAGCATATGCATTCCTTCCACAAAAGATTACCTTATAGTGATAGCAAATAAATATTAGTCCCAATATAATTCCCCCAGTGACAGAAATGGGGAACCACCAAGACCAAAACATATATCCCGAGGATCCCCAATGAGTAATATCTCTGATAATTGTTCCACAAGGGGGTGGGCAGTCAATTAATTGTATAAGAGAATCTTTCCTTTCACAATCGCTGGTTCAGATGCTCCTCAAGCTTCAGGCGTGCGCAGGTCAGCCAGCTTCCAGGTTGTGGCTGCAGCAGGCCGGTCGTCTAATGTTGCCCGTGACCTAGCCCGTTCCCGGTAGGGCTAGATACAGGGGTTTTTGGAGAGAGTCAGTTTAAGAGGATTAGAGGGGTCACCTTTGCACGTCCAACTGCCTTCGGACTTCTTCAAACGGGAGTGATGAATCCAGGGGGTCACCTCAGCTACCTTCACCGCTGTTGGAGTAGAGAGCAAGACGGTGTAAGGTCCACGCCACTTAGGTGCAAGTGGATCACGTTTCCACTCTTTCACCCATACGCTATCGCCAGCCTGGAACTGATGAATCGGCTCGGCAATGCTGCACGGCGTGCGCTCGAGGACCCACCTGTTAAGAGAAACAAAAACACGGGAGAGAGATTGCACTTGTCCCTGTGTCACATGGTCTCCTATTTGTTTAAGATCAGCTGGAATATTCTGAACAAAGGAGGGCGGTCTCCCATACAGGAGCTCAAAAGGTGACAACTTAAGTCTTTTTGTGGGTGCACACCGAACACGAAACAGTGTTATGGGTAACACATCTACCCATCCCAATCCCGTTTCCTGGGTTAATTTTGCCAATTGGGTTTTCAGAGTCCGATTCATTCTTTCAGTTTTCCCTGAACTCTGAGGCCTATAGGCTGCATGCAGTCTCCATTTCACTTGTAGGACTCGACATACTTCTTGTACTACTTGATCAATGAACGCTGGCCCATTGTCACTTCCAATGCATCTAGGTAATCCAAACCTCGGGATCAATTCAGTGAGGAGTCTCTTAGTTACCTCTCGTGCCTTTTCAGTTCGGGTGGGAAAAGCTTCAACCCATCCGGTAAGAGTATCTACAAACACAAGGAGATACTTGAATCCCTTAGAAGGGACCAGCTCTGTGAAGTCCACAATTAGGCTTTCCATGGGGACATATCCCACATGTTGGATTCCAGGGGGTTGTACCGGTCCCTGCCTGGGATTGTTTTTAGCACAAAGAACACATTTCTGTGAAATGCAAGTTGCTAATTGTGATAGGTTAATAATATACAACTTCCGACTGAGACTCTCTCTGGTTGCAGTACCACCAAGGTGAGTAGATTCATGATAATTTCTTACAATTGTGCCTGCTAGATGATGAGGTACATAAATCCTATTGTCTGGCAGGATCATCCAACCGTCCTTCACAACTGCTCCTTCCTGTTCAGCCCACTTCCTCTCTTCTGGGGTATAGTGAGGTTTAACTTCTTCTGGAGCTACCTCTGGTATGAGGGCTGCTATAAATCCTCCCACAGGCTTTTGGGCTGCCTCTCGAGCTGCTTTGTCAGCAGCATGATTTCCTCTGGTTATTGGATCCCTTCCTCGTCCATGACCTTTGCAGTGCATTACAGCAATCTGTTCTGGAGCCCATACTGCTTCTAACAGGATTTCTACTTCAGGTCCATATTTCAAGGCCTTCCCGTGGGCTCCTATTAGACCTCTTTCTTTCCATAGAGCACCATGTGCATGCAGGGTTAAGAAGGCATATTTAGAATCAGTATAGATGTTTGCCTTACATCCGGCTGCCAATTGCAGAGCTCTAGTTAAACCTATAAGTTCAGCTTTTTGTGCTGAGGTGCCAGCAGGCAAAGCTTCAGCTTCCACAACTTCCTCATTGGTGACCACAGCATATCCTGCTCGTCTGGCACCTTCATGCAGGTAACTGCTACCATCAGTATAATATACAACATCTGGATTTTTCAATGGTTCATCTTTCAGATCGGGTCTACTGGAATAAACTTCATCCATTATTTGGAGACAATCATGTGATTCTTCATCATCTACCTCTGGTAGGGGCAGCAAAGTCGCTGGATTGAGCATATTCACTACTCGTAGATGAATCCTGGGATTTTCACACAATAGGCCTTGGTACCTAGCCATCCTTGGGTTCGTTAGCCAATAACTACCCTTATATTCCATGAGTGTCAAAACAGCATGAGGTACATTCACATACATTGTCTGGCCGAAGGTAAATTTATCAGCTTCTTTGACAAGGCTTGCAGTGGCCGCTACTGCCCTTAGGCATGGAGGCCATCCTTTTGCTACTGAGTCCAATTGTTTTGACAAATAAGCTACTGGACGATTCCAACTTCCTAATCTCTGGGTCAGGACTGCCGCTGCAATCCCATTCTGTTCATGTACATACAGCTGAAAGGGTTTTTCCGAATTAGGCAGTCCAAGGGCTGGGGCCTCCATAAGTCGTTGTTTGATAACTAAAAAGGCTTGTTGCTGCTCAGGTCCCCATACGAATGGGTCCTTTTCTGCACCTCGAGTGCTTTCATGTAAGGGTTTGGCCAGACTGCTGAAATCAGGTATCCATAGTCTACAAAACCCTGCTGTTCCCAGGAATCCTCTGAGTTGTTTCCTTGTGGTAGGTTCCTTGATAAGGCAAATAGCTTCTTTCCTCTCTGGCCTCAATGCTCGTTGTTGGTGTGAGATGTCAAAGCCCAAATATTTGACCTTTTCTAAACATAACTGTGCCTTTTTCTGGGAAACTCGGTAGCCAGCTTGCCAGAGCAAGTGGAGCAGTTCCTCTGTACCTTCTTTACAGGTATCAAAATCCTTTGCTGCTAGTATAAGGTCATCTACATATTGCAGAACCACCTTTTCTCCAGGTATTGAGGGGTAACTTGTTAGATCCTTCGCCAAGGCAGTGCCAAATAAAGTTGGGGAATTTTTGAATCCCTGGGGCAATCTCGTCCAAGTTAGCTGGCCTTTTGTTCCTGTTAAAGGGTCTTCCCACTGGAAGGCAAATATAGGTTGGCTCTGTGGTGCCAGCCGGCAACAGAAGAATGCATCTTTCAAGTCCAATACAGTAAAAAATGTTGCTTCTGGTGGGATCAAACTCAGCAGGGTGTATGGGTTTGGTACATTTGGGTGCAAGGTCTCGATAGCCTGGTTTACGAGCCTCAAGTCCTGCACTGGCCTGTATTCATCTGTCCCAGGTTTTCGAACAGGCAAAAGGGGTGTGTTCCATTCTGATTGGCAGGGCTTAAGCAGACCATATTTTAATAGGCGGTCCAAATGTTTCTGGATGCCCTCTGCTGCTCGCCGGGGTAAAGGATATTGCTTTACAGATACAGGGGTAGCCATAGGTTTTAAGGTTACTACAATTGGAGCTATATTCTTGGCCATTCCTGGTGGGCTATTTTCGGCCCATACTCCTGGTGGCACCTGTAGAGTTCGGAGGAGCTTGTTTAACTCTGTATCCAATGTGGGTTGGACTTGCAGGGCTGACATTAGGCGCCATGATTGTTCCTTAGGTACTGAGAGGGAAATTATTCCTGCTGCCTTTGATGGCAATTTCATTTCTGGACCTCGAGGAGTGAAGGTGATTTGGGCCTGCAATTTGGACAGCATATCTCTACCTAAGAGAGGTATTGGACACTCAGGTATATACAAAAACTGATGGGTTAAACGATGTCCCCCAATCTGGCATTCCAAAGGTTGGAGGAAAGACCTCTTAGCTGACTGACCAGTGGCACTTTTAATGACTACACTTTTGGATGCCTTTTTCTGCAATAGTTCTGGGAGTACTGAGTATTCAGCCCCAGTATCAATCATAAAGTCTATTAAATGGCTTCCTAATTGGATCGTGACCGTGGGCTCCTGGAAGCCTAACTTTATGGAGTCCGGTCTTTCCTAGTCTTGGGTAAAATCCTCCTCTGCCAGTCCAATGACATTGTCCCTACTCCGTCCTTGTCCAGGTCTCTGATATCTTCCATTTCGGATCATTCCCCGTCCCCGTCCCTGGTTTCTTGGGCCGGAGCCTGGGCCTGGGCCTGGGCCTGGGCGTACTTCTTCCAACCTCAGGGGTTCAGGACACTCCCGCTTCCAATGACCCTCCTTCTTGCAATTTGCACATTGATTCCTTCCCAGTGGTGGATTCCTTCCCCTTCCTCTTCCTCCATTTAAGGGGCGGTAGTCTTGCTTCACTGCTGTGGCTAGCATTACCATCTTTTCCTTCTGCCACTTCTTCTTCTCTTGTTTCTCAGCCTCATCCCTATTCCGATAAACTCGGCGTGCAATGGCCATAATTTGGCTCATCAGCATCCCTTCCCATCCTTCTGATTTCTGAATTTTCTTACGAATGTCAGAAGCGCACTGGGCCACAAATGTAGCAGTAATCATTCTGCTGTTTTCAGGGGCTTCAGGGTCAAAAGGAGTCCATATACGATAGGCTTCTTGCAGCCTCTCTAAAAAGTCTCCTGGACTCTCATTTGGTTTCTGTTCTACTTCTGAGACTTTAGACATATTAGTGGGCTTCTGGCATGCCCTGCGGATACCTTGCACAAGCGTCTGGCGGTAGGTGGTAAGCCTGGCCAGGTGAATTACATTGTTTGGATCCCAATTAGGATCTTCCAAGGGAAAGTTGTCTTGGAGATGACGGTCAATATTAAAAATATTTCCCACTCTGGCCTGCTCACGCAAATATATCTGTGCCTTTTCAATTATGTCTCTCCTTTCCTCAGTGGTGAACAGAGTATTCAGGAGCTGGCGGCAATCTGTCCAAGTAGGACTATGAGTATTTATTATTGAAGTCACCAAGTCCATCATAGCCTGAGGTTTTTCTGCAAAAGATGGGGTGTGTGTTTTCCAATTCATCAGATCCGTAGTTGTGAATGGAATATATTGCAGAGTCGACGTTCGAGGTGGCCTTGGTCCAGGTAGCCCGTTAACCAGCACAGGCTCCTCAAGTGCATCAAATACTCTTCTGAGAGGGGCTACTACGTGATCTTTCTCTTCGCTTTGCTCTAGGGGCCTTAAATCATAGGGGATGGTATTTGTCCCAAGGCGTTCTTTTAGCAGCTTTATACGCCTGGCTGTATTGCTTGCTGACCGATTAAGGTCTCCCTGTAACTTCTGTAATAATTCTCTAGGACTTGGATGTACAGGAGTTTGGGGTAGGCAATCAGTTGTTTCACTAAAAGAGACTGTAGATGGAGTTCTACTGGGACTCACAGATGGAATAACCACTTCTGCTTGGGCTTTATTATAGGCCTCCAATGCCTCCTGAAGATATTTATCATAATCTATCAAGGAATCAAGTTCTGTGACTCCAGCCCCATTATTCATTCCACTTTCTTGCCTTGGGGTTACAACTGGTGGAGTGTTTGGATTAGGCTCCCTTCGATGTGGAGCATAGGGTGGAGGTGGAAGCAGCTCTTCCTCTGGTCCCTCAAAAATGGGTTTGAGTTTATTTGGCAAGATTCCTTTCCTGGCTTCGGCTTTTACAGCCAATAATTTGCATCGTTGGACTTTGCATTCCCTTATCCATGGAGGATTTTTATTTAATGTGCTCAGCCAGGAATCTATATATGAAAATTGTTCTGGGCACCCTCCAATTTCTTTGGCGATGTTAGACCAAAGTTTGCTTACTAAATTTATATCAAAAGTTCCCTGAGATGGCCATCCAGTATTTTGCTTCGGCCACTCTAATTCACATAACGTTCTCAGGCGCTCTGGCGTCATTTTGACTCCATACGCCCCTGAGAAGGCTTTCTTAAAATTATTTAACATACATTCAAGAGGTGTATTTTCCCCTTTTGAACCCCCAACTCCCATTGTATGGCCCTGTGAAGTATCCACTCAGTCACTCACACACACGCTTCGTGGGGTTTCTTGCCCAGATGGAGTCGCCTCACTGGGAACCGAAGTACTACCCACTCCACACTCAGGTCAGCTACAGATTGCTCTGTACTTTCTCACACATACAATGCGCTGGATACTTCACCACACACTACCTCCCAACTTCCCCTTTTCCCCCACCAGACCACCATCTGATATACCCAACCACCTAGCGTACTCAGTTCCCACTTACTGAGACGCAGAAGTTTGATCAAGACTTCTCTTCCTCCCAATTAATTGGAGGGCCAAAAATCCCTTTGTGCACTTACCCCTGGTTGGTTCCGTTTCCCCCCGGTCCGTCGCCGCCAGTGAGCAGGGTATCAGACAGACGAGACTTCTGCGTTCCCCCTGGAAAAATTTACCAGTGCGCGCTTGGGTAAGCAGTTTAGAGATCCTCTCTCTTGTACCCTGCTCAGTAGAGCGAAGGGGCTGCGTTCCAGCAGACCACTTATCCGAGTCACAGGGCACCATAAAATGTAGCACCCTGCTTGTGGTTAACGCTTAGCTGGAATGAAATATTCAACGCAGCAATAGAGAATTTAAAATAATTATTTATTTGTCAGACAAATAAATGAGAGGCACAGTGGTATATGGTTACCAAGCTCTGGCCTGGCCTCCTGCCATTATGGCCAGCACTTATATTCCCTTAATCCAGCCCCCTTTGCTCCTCCTTGGGCTGCCTCTGTCCAATCAGCCTGGTTGGATTTCCTATTGGCTGATTGCTATAACCAATCACAATAGATACACCCATTTCCTTCTGTCCTTATAAGGAACACAAACAGCTATATATTGTTACATCTATAAATGACAAATAAGTAGTAATATATCTTACATGTGTCTCAACAAGGAATCTTAATTACCAGCTCACCTCTTGCCCTCCCTGCCCTATTGCCTTCTAAAACAAATGGTTAATCTTAAATTTTTATCTTAAACATATGTCAAGGATCTTGAGTTTCACATCAACATTGAAAGATATCCTTCATTTGAAGGTTTCTAAACAAATCTCTGACAGCTAATATATCAGGGCAGCATTTGATGGCGTCTTCTTGTCTGGCAAGAGGCTGGACTGGTGGCTGACTTATTTCAAGATAAATACAACTCTTCTAGCATTTGTTAAATCCTTTGCATAATTACATTTAAGCCAATATATTTCAGCTAATATATTTCATACATTATCATAAGTAACCTTTTAAAAGAATAAAGCTTCTCAAAGTAGAGAGAGAAAGAAAGAAAAAGGACTCAGTTTAGAACAGTTTCAGAAGCAGCCTCTTCAGTTTACATCCCCCCCCCCTTCTCCCTCCTTTCCAGCCTCAAAATAAAATAGGAAGAAGCTTCTTTTTCCCCAGCCAAGCCAGTTGCCTTTTCTCTCAGTTTAAGGAAGAAACAGCTTTAAAAAGACTTCCCAGCTAGATGCTTTAAAAAGACTTCCCAGCTAGATGCTTTTTCTCCCATTTACCTCTGGCCTTAGAAAATACAGCTCAAGGTTTTAAGAGAGGCCCATGGTATCATTTTACTGGGAGGCACATTGGCATTTTACTATTTACTCATTCCTAATCATGTTTATCTCTGCCTTTGTTATCTTCTATAACATGTAGGGTCAATGTCATTACTCAGTCTGTAATTTCAGCTTTTACGACTTTGAGAATTGTTTTCTGCTATCAATCAAGTGGGGGCCCCTTGTCTTAGGAGAATGGCCAAGGTTTTCTCTGCCTGGCATGAAACGATTGAAAATCTACTTTTGAAAATCTAAGCCCTCTTTAATATACAAGTCCTAATCAAACATTAATAAAATGCAGGCTTATGCCTGATGCCTCACAACCCCAGAGTTGGTCACTACTGGACCTAATGTTCAGGGGTCCCTTCACCTTTACCTAGGCTTAGGTTTAGGTTTAGGGTTATTCTCAGGGTTAGGGTTAGGGTTATTTTCAGGGTTAGGTTTAGGTTTAGGGGTAGGTTAGGGTTACAGTTGCAGATAGGGTTAGGGTTAGGATTGTGTGCAGGTTAGGGTTAGGGAATTCCCCTAAAAATGTTTAGGGGTACTCTCATTTCCTACTCATATTGAAATACTGGCTTAGCCTTTGGGTTACTGTTAGGGTTAGGATAGCCTAAAGGTTAGTGTTAGGTTATGGTTATGGGTTATGGAATAGGGTTTGGGTTAGTCTTAAAATTAGGGTTGGGTAAGGATTAGGGTTAGCGTTAGGGTTGGTGAGTTATTCTCAGGGTTAGGGTTATTCTCAGGGTTAGGATAAGGTTACCAGACGTCCCCGTTTCCCAGGGACAGTCCCCAGATTTACAAATCAGTCCCCTGACAAAATCCATCTGTTTAGTAGGAAGTTGAAAAGTGTCCCTGGATTCATTGGAAAAAATCTTAGGTTAGATAACCTTAGGTTAGGATTAGGGTTGGACTAGCATTAGGGTTAGGGTTGGGCATTGGGTTACTTTTAGAGGTAGGGATACCTTAGAGTTAGGGATAGGCTTCGGTTTATGGCAAGGGTTTGGGTTCTGTTAGGGTTTGTGTGTGGGTTAGGGTTTAGGAGTAGGGTTAATCTCAGGGTTGGATGTTCAGCTTCTGAAAAACATTTACTTTTGGGTTTTTGGCATGCAGGAACCAAGGTTTGACTGTAACACTAATGTCTCAGAACAAATGTATCTGATCTTTAGAAAACACAACCTGAAAAAAGAGACAATGCATGTACTTTTGTAAAATAAGAAATTCTTTAATAAAGATTATTTTTTAAAATATTTTAAATATTTAAGATCTGGGCAGCCAAGCAGAGATATATTTACACATTCGTGTGTGTGTGACAAATTCCAGAGGAACCATCCTGTTAGGCTGGAATAGATAGTAATGGATTGCTTTGCAGTCACTTCAGCACCAGATGAAAAGAAAGTAGCCCCACCCCTCACCCGGTCCCGTATTTTGGCCGAATCAAGGTGGCAGCCCGAGGCTTCGGGCCCTCTCCGTTATTTTCCATGAGCGGCTGTCACTTTGCACCCTCTATGGAAAGAGAAGGGAGGTTACCATGGCAATCAGAACCCGGAAGTGCAACGGCCGCTCTAGGAGTGTGAACTCATTCTGCCCTCTATCCCTCCGAGCTAGTTTGAAAGAGGAAGAACTTGTAGGGTTCACCCGGAAGCGGAAGTGTCGCGGCAGCCCGCTGCGTGTGGGGATCGTTTCGCAGCGTTCGAGGAGCGGGAGAAGACGCCGCCGAGGCCGAGCGGGGCGGTAGCGGGGCTGAGGGGCAGCCGCCATGGCGGACGTCACCGCTCGGAGCCTGCAGTACGAGTACAAGGCGGTGAGTGGCGGGCGCGGGGGGGGTTAGCGGTGCTATGAACCAGGCTTGTTGTTAGTGGGCAATATTCACCGTTTGCTCTAGTCAGACCACATCCTCTGAAACTTGACTGGAGTTCAGTGGGCCTGTTCTGAATATGGCTACAAACGGGGCTTAGTTTTTTTTCAGCCGGAACTCACCGGAACTGAGTTCCGCCCAGAGCTGCGTGTCGGAGGCGACGTTGTAATGCGGCCGCAAGGATGCCGGCAGTTGGGCGGAGAAGCGCCCCTCACCCCCCCCCCCAAAAAGCGTTGTTTCCCCCTACAGAAGGCTTTGGCTCCCCCTACTATATTACTTTTTAGGTGCTTTATTATTAATGTTTCATAATAAATTATAAAAATAGTGGTTTTTTAAAAAATCATTTTTAATGATGTCCCAATAAAAATAGCCAATCAGTATATCCACATCATAATCTGATTTAAAAAAAAAACACTAAAAAAAGAAGAAGACCAAATTGTAGTCCAAATTATGATTATTAATTTTTCTGGGCTCTCCATAGTCTGGACCTCAAGCATATCTCCAAATCTCCAATCCTGCTTGCTCTCATTGTTTTAATATTTTCCACATCCCAGTCCTAACGCTTTAATTATAAAAAATACTGTTGATTGTTAGTATTGTTAATTGTTTATAATATTACTAGGAAAAAGTTGCTGTTTTTTGTGGCGAGAATGAAGAAGCTCTTTTTGACCCCTGACTCCCTTTCCTTGCAGGCAGGGCAGGCAGGAAGCAGCCCAATCTGTAAGGCCAGCTGAGAGGTGGCAACTATCAGCTTGCTTGCATGATGCTGCTGCACTGATCTCTTGGAAGTTGAGCGGGACGAATTTCTCCTCTCACACCCTCAGTGCTAGCAGCGGCAATTTAAATCTGAAATCTTAGGCACAGTATACTGCACCAAGAGTTCAGAAACTGCTCACACTAATGAAATCTCCTGTCACAAAACATGCCTAACACTATGGGAGTTTTGGACGCTGCTGGATGATGATGGATTACAACACCCATCATTCCTGACCATTGGTCATGCTGGTTTGGGCTGATGGCAGTTGTATTCCAACAAGTTCCAGAGAGCCATAGGTTCCTCGCCTCTGTAGTAAAGTAACACAGTTGCCCATTTTAATAAAAACAGCAGGAATTACATAACATTTTTACTGTTCAAAGCAAATAATATACAAATCTCTCAGACCGGTTTTACTATCTCCTTCCTACTGTGGAGAATAGGTGTCTTCCTGATGCCACCTAGTGAATTTGAGTGAGCTGAAATTTGACTCACAGATCTTGGGATTGTAACACAAGCTCTTAACCACTACAGCAGGTGGTGTTTTGCAAACTGCTGCTGAGAATGATGTGAAACCCTAGAGCTGAAGTTGTCTATTACTTTTATTCTTGATAGAAGTCAATAATTGTGGGAGGGGTATGGCAAAGGAGGCTCGTCTAATAGCAGAATATTTGACAATATGTTTCATTTCCTTCTTCTTAAACTTGAGATTTTCTCTCCCCCTCCCATTGTCTTCTTGATTCTTCCAGAACTCTAATCTTGTACTTCAAGCTGATCGCTCCCTGATTGACAGGACCCGGCGTGATGAACCTACGGGAGAGGTCCTGTCGTTGGTGGGGAAGCTGGAAGGAACTCGAATGGGTGACAAGGCCCAGAGGACCAAACCCCAGATGCAGGAGGAGAGACGAGCAAAGTGGGTGAAGACTATTTAATATGTTTTTTGTCTGTTGCTCACTGAATTCTAGGGTTGGATCCAATAATTGAATGTCTGTGCTTATCATATTCAGGCCTTTGTCACTAATCAGCTGAGCGAAGTGCTCAGTTGTTCAGGGAACTTCTTTTTTTAATTTGTGTTTTTTATAATTTTATTTTTGTATTTTCTATTTTACCCAAACAAACGAAATAAAAACATAAACATAAAATCCTATTTGACTTCCCTCCCCCCATCGTGGATCTTAATATAATGATTTCCCCCTCCGCATCTCTTTTTATAACTCTATTCTTACAAATCCTTTATCATTCCATTCTTCAAATTTTTACTACAAGTTTTCTGTCAGTCCTACCAATGTGTGTAATTGTTTACAATAGTTTTTCATATAGATTGTAGACTTTCCCCATTCTTTATTAAAGTCTGCCTCTTCTTGGTTTCTAATTTCTTCTTGTAAGTTTTGCCATCTCAACATAGTTCATCAGTTTTATCTGCCACTCTTCCTTGGTCAGAGTTGTACCATCTTTCCATTTCTGGGCTAACAGAATCTGCACAGCGGTGGTCGCGTACATAAATAGTTTCATCTGGGCCTTCGGGGTCTCTGGACCTATAATGCCTAAGAAAAGAGCTTCTGGTTTCTTAGGAAAAGTTATTTTCAATATTTTTTTCAATTAATTGTATATCATTTCACATAAGTCTTTTATCATCTTAAATGACCACTACATGTGATAAAAAGTACCCTCTTTCTTTTTCCATTTCCAAAATGTTTTAGACTTTGATTTATAGATTTTAGCTAATTTACTAGGAGTTAAATACCAACGATACATCATTTTCATATAGTTCTCCTTCAAAGTGTAACAAGCTGTAAATTTTAATCCTGTTGTCCATATTCTCCCACACTACTAATTCCATATTATAACCAAAATGCTTCACCCAGTAGACCATAACCAATTTGACCTGTTCTTTAGCTTGTCAATTTAATAGAAGTTTATACATTTTAGAAATTAACTTAGTTTATTCTCTAACAGTTCCCTTTCAAACTGGGAGGTTTTATTTAAACAACCCTTCTTTTTGTCAAACACTTCATTAAGTTGGTGATATTGCAGCAAATCAGTTTCTAATTCTCTTATATCTTCAAACCTCCTTAATTTTAAATCTACTTCTATTAATAATTCTTTATATGTTGCACGATCATTTCTCATATTCCTTTTTTTAAACCAGTATTGCTTCAAGTGGAGAGAGCCACTATGCTGTTTTGTGTTCCAATAAATATTTGTATTTGTCCCATACTTCATTTTTATCACATATATCCTCCCTATAAGTGATAAGTTCATCCTTCCCCAGATTTCTAGGCTCTTCTTAACTCTAGACTTTCACTCAATTACCTTTAAAAATTTAATCTATAACCCTTGGTATACTGACCAAAAGTTCCTCTACCGATATCACCACATTGTTGGCAAATGCCTTAAGTTTATATGTTATCTGCCCCACTGTTAGCCCTTTTATCTCTCCATCAGATCTAATTCTTTTAGCTAGAACCTCTAAACCCAATATAAACAATAACGGTGACAAGGGGAGCCTTGTCTTGTCCCCTTAGTAAATAATGTCTGAACAGAAAAATTTAAAAGAACTATCAGCATAGCATATTGGTTAGAATAAATTACCTCAATTGCTTTCAAGAATGTCTCTCCACAGTTCATCTTTTCTAAAAGTTCTGTCATAAAAGTCCATGAAATGTTATCAAAGGCCTTTTCTGTGTGTGCGCTGCTTTTTGTCATCTCTTGCTTCAGGGTATTCTATAATATCAGTTATGTTCCTTACATTACCCTTCAACTGCCTGCCCAGGAGGAGTCCGGCCTGATCTTGATGTATTATGTCCTCTAATACGGATTTCGTCTGTTTCGCCAGTATAGATGCAAATAGCTTATAGTCAGTTGTTCAATAGAGAGATCGGCCTGTAATTTTTAACTGACATTAGAGTCTTGTTTTGGAATAAGTGTAATATAAGCATTAGTCCATGAATTTGGAACATTTCCTGCTACTAAAATTTCATTCATTACACCTTTCAGTAGTTGGAGTAAGAAGTCCTGTAGTTTCTTATAATATTTTGCTGATAGTCCATCTGGCCCTGGTGCTTTACCTATTTTGAGCTGGTTTATTACCTGTTGTATTTCCATCGTTGCTATAGGGGCATTTAAGTTGTTCAGGGAACTTCTAGCCTGCTCCTTTATTTTAACTGACAGCAACTCCGATCTTTCCCATCAACTACTCCCTGATCCTTGTAGCTGAAGATTAAACCTGGGCCTTCTGCATGCACAATATATGATTCACTGCTGAGCTACACCCTTGAAAACATGGTAGTACTCCAACATCAGTAAAAATAACATTATTCCCTAAGATAGTAGTAGCAGTAATAATAATAATAATAATAATAATAATAATAATAATAATAATATAAAAAACTTATGTGCCGCTCATCTGACTGGGTTCCCCCAGCCACTCTGAGCAGCTTCCAACAAATTAAAACACAATACAATATCAAACATTAAAAATTTCCCTCAACATGGCTGCCTTCGGGAAAGAAGCATGTGCTTTCTGTATGTGTGCATGTGCTTATCTCTTCTGGCTATGAATTGGTCAGGTGTTCTCTTTCCTGATTGTGTGCCATCGATCTTCTCATCTTTCTAGGAGGCGGAAACGAGATGAGGACAGGCATGACATTAACAAGATGAAAGGTTACACTCTGCTTTCTGAGGGCATTGATGAGATGGTGGGAATTATCTACAAACCCAAAACCAAGGAGACCCGAGAAACCTATGAAGTCTTGCTGAGCTTCATTCAGGCAGCTCTTGGAGATCAGGTGAGTGAAGAAAGTAATCCTCTAGGGGCATTGATTAACTAGATGCCTAATATCCCCGTGTGTTCTGCTCTGTGTATGGACCAAAGAGAGTAATAATGTAAGCGTATGAAGCATTTTAAATTTCTGTAGTTATACCAGTTACAGATAGGTAGCCGTGTTGGTCTGCCATAGTCAAAATAAAAATCACCCATTCCCACCACCCTTCTGAGTAATACCCCCCCCCCACCTTCTCACTATATAGAAGGATCTGGCAACTTCTGTTTCAGTGTATCTGAAGAAGTGTGCATGCACACGAAAGCTCATACCAAGAACTAACTTAGTTGGTCTTTAAGGTGCTACTGGAAGGAATTTTTTTATTGTAGTTATACCGATATGTATTATGTGTTCAGTTAACTTAATTGCACAAGCCTAGCAAATAATGTAATCAGCTAACACTAAATATATGTGGCTTAGCAATTAGGAATCATTTCCTTGCTTCCGTGGTGGAGCTAAGATGGTAGAAATGCAAATGAATACAAGAAATAAATAATAACAAATGGGAACATTTCTCAGAGATGTATTTTATTTCTATTAAATGATTTTCTGGTCTTGTGTCTGCATGATGTGTCCACCATCTGAAATATTGCACCTGCTTCCCTTCGTTTCACACCATGGAAAAAACAGTGCTTATCCTGAAGTAAACTCAGGTATATGGAGACGTACTCGGAAATACATGTCAGACCTGTAATGAAATATTGTAGTGTAGGTAAAGGTAAAAGGTAAAGGACCCCTGGACGGTTAAGTCCAGTCAAAGCCGACTATGGGGTGTGGCGCTCATCTCGCTTTTCAGCCCGAGGGAGACGGCACTTGTCCACAGACAGCTTTCTGGGTCATGTGGCCAGCATGACTAAACCGCTTCTGGTGCACAGAGGACCGTGATGAGTGCTAGAGTGCATGGAAACACCATTTACCTTCCCGCTGTAGCAGTACCTATTTATCTACTTGCACTGGTATGCTTTAAGACTGCTAGGTTGGTAGAAGCTGGGACAGAGTTCACCCTGTTGCATGGATTTGAACTGCTGACCTTCAGTTCGGCAAGCCCAAGAGGCTCAGTGACCACAGCACCACCCACATCCCCAAGTAATTTATTCTGTGAGATGCTCAGGGAAGGCATTTATCCTTCCATATCCCATTTTTTTCTTTCAACTGGTAGTCAGCATTCTGTGACAACTGGGCATACTTAATCCTCATTGACTTTTTGGGTGGAGAGGGTCATCACAGAATCATAGAATTGTAGAGTTGGAAAGGATACCTAGGGTCATCTAGTCCAACCCCCTGCAATGCAGGAATATCAACTAGGTCATACATGTCAGATGACCATTGAGCCTCTGCTTAAAAACCTTTCATGGAAGTCTGCTCCACTGTCAAACAGTTCTTCCTGTCAGTGTAATTTTAAAAGTACTATTTATATTTCTGCAAAACGTGGCATTTTCCCAAGCTTGTTGATGCACCTCTTGTTTGTCAGTTACCCCTTTTAGCTCCAATCTTGTTGGCACTCATCACCTGAGTTGGGCACTAGAGTAAGTCAAGTCTTGTTTCTTGCAGCCCCGAGACATTCTCTGTGGAGCTGCTGATGAAGTCCTGGCGGTCCTCAAGAATGAAAAACTACGTGACAAGGAGCGACGGAAAGAAATCGATCTGCTGCTGGGACAGACGGATGACACCCGCTATCATGTGCTGGTCAACTTGGGCAAGAAGATCACAGACTATGGCGGGGACAAGGAGATCCAGAACATGGGTAGGGCCTGCAGCCTCAGGATCTTTTAGCTTCTTCTGTGTTTATCAGTTGGATACTAAATTCTGTACAGAATAATAAAGGTTTTCAGAGCCACTTAAAAATTACTTCATATAATACTGCACCAGCTCTCAGGCTTACAGTCTAAAAATGTATGACACAAAAGGAAAGTGGTTTGGGATGGAGGAAAAAATAAGTAAACTCAGGTACAAGTTCTTAGTTGGAAGTTCATCTCATGACTAGGATGGAAAGGTTAAAGGAGAGGAGCTAAAAGTTTGAGATTCCTGCATTGCAGGAGTTGGACTAGAACTAGATGACTCTCAGGCTCTCTTCCAACTCTCCATTCTATGATTCTATGACCTACGCTGATGGAGTGGCCCTGATTCCCTTCTCTCCTCTCCTCTGCTGTAGCGTGATGTAGCGGCTGATGCCAGGTGACAGTTGATGAAGAGAGGAGCCTGATTTCTTTGCACAGCTGGGAGTTATAGTAGTGAAATTGTAAAGTTGTTCCTGAATGGTTGCTATAGGTAGTAGAGAGATTAGAGCTAAGTATTGTTTCCCAGTCCTGGACATCAAATAGCACTGAGATGTGAATAAGTTTGGAAGCCTCTGCTAATGTGTTCTCATGGCAGAATGTGGTGGCTGTTGGGCAGGGTAGCTCATGTTGAGGAGACATCATAGTTGACTGATGGAGCACGTGTATTACATGTTCAACCCTTAACAACTCCAGTTAGAGCTTCTTGGGTAACCCCAGCGGGGGGAATTTCCTCCTTTGAGGAGCCAATTTCAGTCAGAGTTTAGTAGTAGGCTAGCTTCATATGTTGGCTCCCAGATGCCTCCTGCATCTATTGAGGTGTCCACCATGCACTGAATTCTGCTGCTTATGTGCCAGTACAAACCACTTTAAATGTTGGTTAGTGGTAGCATGCAAAGATGTGACTAGTGCTTTTGAAGAGCACAGTCTAACATTCTGCACAGCTGCATTACAGGTTGCTTATGAGCATGGATCATTGCTTGCCTGCCTTCAGAGGACACTGCTTTTCAAATAAAGCTCAGGATTATTCTATATAGTACACGTGACCTCTTCTGCTCACATGATGTTGCTTGTTTCTGATTTTTGTCCTCCTTTGTAGATGACAACATTGACGAGACCTATGGGGTGAATGTGCAGTTTGAGTCTGATGAAGAGGTGAGTGATTCATTTGGTGTCAATGGATATGCATATTCCAGTCAAGAAGAGGGTGGCCCTTTTGTCTGCATGCACCCCCATGGAGAAAGAGCATTCCATTTTCTTCACGATGATGGGAGTTTGAATGTAGGCATCCAATAATCACACAAGCAGTCCTCTCTTTTCCCATGTCCTTTTTCTAAGATTATCTTCCTTTCCAGTTTATGGGTGGCAGTCAGTGCTGGTCCTGCTCAGCAGATCCATTGATGTTAGTGGACATGACTAGGTTAGGTTCACTAATTTCAGCTGGTCTGCTTTGAGTAAGGACTTAGTTGAATACAACCCTGAGTTTGTGAAGTGTTGCCGACATGTTAGAAAACTCTACATTTGATGTATTTAACATTAAAGTGACACTGGTAGCTGCAATACTACTGTTTATTATTTTGTACCGATTGACTTGATTACATGGTATTTCCTTCCTCCAAGGAGTTCAAACCAGTTTGTATTTCTCTCCACTCCTCTCTGTTTTATCCTTCCAACAACCCTGTGAGGTAGGTTAGGGTGAGAGTGAATGTCTGGTTGAGTGAGAATTTGAACCCTGGTAGTAGGCTATTAACATTTACATAAGAATGAGGATAATAACACTATACCTTGGAAGTCGAACGGAATCCATTCTGGGAGTCTGTTGACTTCCAAAACATTCGAAAACCAAATTGTGGCTTCTGATTGGCTGCAGGAAGCTCCTGCAGCCAATCAAAAGCCGTGGAAGCCCCGCTGGATGTTCGGTTTCCAAAAGAATGCTTGCAAACCAGAACAATCACTTCCGGGTTTGCGGCGTTCAGGAGCGAAAAGGTCCAGGATGTTCGGGATCCAAGGTACGACTGTAGCAATTTATAGGAGAATGTATGGGAATATTGTATACTGCATTTTTGCGCATATATATTTATATTTATATAATAAATATTTATATTTATATTTATCTTTGTTCTTTTCTTCCTTTTTTCTGTATCTTTTTTTAAAAATTAAAATCACTTCAATAAAATATAAATAACAAAAAAAAGTTTGATCAGCGAACAATACAGTGGTACCTTGGTTTAAGAACAGCTTTGTTTATGAACAACTTGGATTAAGAATGCTGCAAACCCGGAAATAGGTGTTTTGGTTTGTGAACTTTGCCTTGGAAGCAGAACATGTTCCGCTTCCTGTTGAGTGTGTTCCATTTGTAAATTGAGTCCCCCGCTGCTATGGGAAAGCATGCCTTGGTTTAGGAACACTTTGGTTTAAGAGCGGACTTCCAGAACGGATTAAGTTCGTAAACCAAGGTACCACTGTATCTAGTTCCAAGTAGAGGTTTTCTTCTAGGCCTCAACTCCTGCCTGCCTTTGCTTTAATGTAACATCACTTCTGGTAGATGTTCAACAGTGGTAGTCTTTGGTTCTCCTAACAGAGATGCTATGTGGTTGAAAGTGTTGTGGTATGTCCTTGGAAAGGGCACTGAACATGAACTATCTTGCACCCACAGGAGGGTGATGAGGATGTTTACGGTGAAGTACGGGATGAGGCTTCTGACGATGACATGGAAGGAGACGAGGCAGTGGTTCGCTGCACCCTTTCAGCCAATGTGAGTCATGCAGGGAAAAATTCAAAGGCTTTTGCCATTTATTAGGGTGGTGACTGTCAATAGCCTGTGTACATATGTCCAGAATAACTTAAGAATCTCTGATACTATGTGGATTAGGAGAACTTCCTAACTCCTTAGGGGGATATGCCGTACTGTGGAGGAAAACACTACACATGTGGCCCTCCTCACCAAGTTCTTTTTAAGCCTTGTGTGCTGTAAGCTTTCATGTCTGTGTGCCAAGTAAGTTGTGCAGATAATTCTGTTTCTCTTAGCTTGTGGCCTCAGGTGAACTGATGAGCTCCAAAAAGAAAGACCTGCACCCCCGAGACATTGACGCTTTCTGGCTGCAGCGGCAACTGAGCCGTTTCTATGATGATGCCATCGTATCCCAGAAAAAAGCCGATGAAGTGCTGGAAATCTTAAAGGTGCTCTGTTTTCTTCTGTTTCTTTCTGGTTGCTTACTTCTTTTCTGGACAGGTGCTAGCTGTTATTGTATATTTGTACCTTAATGTGAAAAACAACAATATATTGCATGTGTGGCTTCTCTAAGAAGGGGGGAAGACCTGGACCTACTGTGTGTAGTTTCCCAGGTGCTTTGGCTTTTGAATTGCCTTGATTCCTGGAATTGTGCAGGCGTCAACAATGGGTTAACATACTCATACACTTAGAAGAGGCAGGGATCTTTGCCTGAAACGTGGGATGGGTGACTCCCTGAGCCGCCTCCCTCAATTTAGTCTCTGCCTTGTCTATATAGAGCTGCATTTTAGATTTCTGCTTTCAGGTTCCTGCTTTATTTGTTCTCATTTTTCTACTTTTACTTTGGTTCTCTTGGCAGCTCCTTTTAGGTTTTGCTTTTTCTCCATCATTTTTAAAATCTGCCCTGAATGGTTGGGATCTGGAAGGCCAGTGCCAGAACCTGTGCCTGTCTTCCTCTTGAGACCTCAAGTCATGGTCTTCTGGGTACTTTCTCTCCTGAGGTGGGAGAGGAATAATAGAATCTTAGAGTTGGAAGGGACCCAAGAGTCATGGGTCATCTAGTCCAGCTCCCTTCAACGCAGGAATCCCAGCTAAAGCCTCCATGAGAGATGGATATCCAACCTCTGCTTAAAAACTTCCAGTAGAGTGGCACTATTACTTCCCTGTAATATCACGGGGGGCTTTGTCAAAAGCTTTACTGAAATCAAGATACACTATCCACAGCATTTCCCTGATTCATTAAGTTTGTAATTCCATCAAAAAAAGAAATCAGATTGGTCTGGCATGACTTATTTTTGAGAAACCCATGCTGGGTCTTAATAATCACAGCATCCTTTTCTAAGTGCTCACAGACCGACTGTTGAATTACCGTATTTTTCAGTGTATAAGACGCCCCCGTGTATAAGACGCCCCTTATTTTCCGGTATTTAAGAAAATGCAGGAAGCTTTTTGGGGGGAGGATTGCCCAGAGTTGTTGACCTTTTTTGGGGGAGGATTGCAAAAGTGTGGTATATATTCTAAGACCTTCCCTGGTATCAATATCAAGCTCACAGGTTGGTAGTTTCCTGGGTCTTCCTTTCCCCCCTTTTTGAACATGGGGACAATGTTTGCCCGCCTCAAGTCTGTAGGGACCTCACCTGTTCTCCAAGAATTCTCAAAGATCATAGACAAAGTTTCTGAAATTACATTTGCATGCTCCTTTAGTACCCTTGGATACAGCTCATCAGGCCCTGGAGATTTGAATTCATTTAAAGTAGCTATGAGTTCCCTTACTATCTCTTTTCCTATCATGGGCTGCAGCTCCCTCCTTACATCATTTATTCTGTTATCACTAGGCTGGGCATGGTTTCCTTTTGGGTCAAAACAGAGGCAAAGTAGGTGCTGAATAATTCCACCTTCTCTCTGTCACCCAATGGCATTTCTTCGTCTTCTTCATGCAAAGGACTTACCACTTGTTTGTTCTACCTCTTACTTCGGACATAGCCAAAGAAACCTTTTAAAAAACTATTATTAACCTATATTGCAGGCCTGAACTCATACTGAGCTTTAGCCGGCCTGACTTTTCCCCTGCAACTGTTGGCTACTCGAGTATACTCCTCCTTTGTGATTTCCTCTTTCTTCCATTTCTTATACATGCCCTTCTTAACTCTCAGCTCATCTGTAAGTTTATACGTCCTATTTCTTCTTGGTATTGTCTGCATTTGGGCCTTCAATATTTCTCTTTTTAGAAACTCCCCTCCTCCTTGGACTCCCTTCTCTTTGAGTATTTTTGACCATAAGTAGCTCCTTGAGCTTTTTGAAATTGACCTTTTTAAAGTCCAGAGTGTCTCTCTGGCTACACTCAGTTTCCCCCTGCCTCTGTATCCTGAAACCCAGGAGAACATGATCATTTCCTTCCCAGTTTCCGAGTACTTCCATTTCATTGATCAGTTCCTCCCTATTGGTGGGAACCAGGTCCAAGATAGATGATCCCCTTGTTGGTTCTTCCACCTTCTGGAAGATGAAATTGTCAGCAAGGCAATGGAGGAATTTGTCAGACCGTACATTCTTAGCAGAGATTGACCTGGGATGCTCCTCAGCAATTTCTTTTAAAGGGACTTCAAGTCAGTACTCCCTGCCACCCTCTCAGGCCAAAGTTCTGATGACTTGTTGGGCAATATAGGGCTGGCTTCCAGCTGTGTAGCCTACCCTGGAGATCAAAGCAGCATGCTTGTTTCTCTCTCGGACCCCTTGTAGTTTACACAGGAAGGTAGTCCATTCTCCCAGTCTTCCCCAAGTAAAAGCAGTGTGCTGGTCTTTAACAACCCATATCTTAGACATCCAGTAGTGTCAAACGGCCTAAACATGTGGGGATTTCAGAATTCCAAGACTAGCAAATGCACACAGTTCCCACTCATCAAATTATGAAACTTAAAAATTGGCAGTAAGGCAGATAGATGGTGAAACAGAATTCTGAAAACAAAAGAGCTTGGGGCTCAAAACCTGGTTGCCTCTAACCTATTCACTAAAAACACAGTATTTCTAGTCTACTTATGAGTAAGCAGTGGGAATGGTCAGCTGCCAGTGCATTGTGGACAACATGCTTGTGGACCCCTTGATGGAGGGAGGGGACAAAGCTGCATAGAGCAGGTCAGCTTTTGATGTTTCTCTCACCCCACATTGGAGTGAGTGGTACCTGCCTCCATCTGACCAATGACAGCCAATGTCATGTTTCATAGGTGAGCAGGGAATACTTTTGCCAGAGGCTTGGGAAGGGGACAAACCTCCCCTGGTGTAGAGGGAGATGGGCCATTTCAGGCGTAAACTGGATTTTCCGATTTTCCCGGCATCTTCCTGTCAGCCATTCCTGGGGATTTGAATAACTGGTGGGAGATGCATAATGCCTTTCTTAGGGGAAAATGGAGAAGCAATTGAGCAATTTCCTTTGTCACATAACCTATTTCCACTGCTCCCCTTTCATGTCTCCCCAGACTGCCAGCGATGACAGAGAATGTGAAAACCAGCTTGTCTTGCTTCTCGGTTTTAATACATTTGACTTCATCAAAGTGTTGAGGCAACACAGAATGATGAGTGAGTGCTTGCTATATTGTTATTATGTAGAGATCTCAAAATATTGGGTTGTCTGAAATCTTGGCGTGCACAGAGAACTTGGATTTGTATGGAGAAATTTCTTACCTAGCAGTTTCTTCTATAAAAAGCAGTGCAAGTGAAATAACACCCCCTACCAGCCCTCTGCACATGCCAAAAGACTTGAGAGAGAGAGGTGGTGTCTTATCACATTTGCACTAAGATATTTAGATAAGAATGGCCTAACTTGGAATGATATGAAGTACAGTGGTACGTTGGAAGTTGAATGGAATCCATTCCGGAAGTCCATTCGACTTCCAAAACATTCGGAAGCCAAGACACGATTTCCAATTGGAAGCCGCGGAAAGCTCATTGGACGTTCAGGTTCCAAAGAACATTCGCAAACCGGAACACTCCCAGGTTTGTGGCGTCCGGGAGCCAAAATGTTTAACTTGCAAGGCGTTCTGGATCCAAGGTACAACTGTACAACGTTTCATTATTGTGTGGTTGCTTTTGTGTGTATTAAATAGCACCTGTGTGTCCACCAATCCAGATCAGGACTGTCACAGGGCATAGATAGTGTTAAAATGTGGTTAGTTGTGTGAGTTGAGGACTATTAATAAAAAACATGGGAGAGAAGAGACAGCAGTGCAGAATGAAAATATGCTGCCCTATTTTGTACTTCTACAGGTAGCTGACATATTTAAAAATTAAACTGAGCACTAAATACCTATTAGAAGAAAGTTAATACAGATCCCTAGAAATACAAATTCTGCACCCAGATCATTTGCCTCTGGGAAGTACAGACAAAAAAGTACAGTCGGTCACCACTCATTTCCTTTGTTTGTCCTTAAGGGGGATTCAGTTGTGTGTTTTGTCTGGAGTTCTCAGGAGTAGAATAAGATACTACAATTATTTGTTTTCTCTCCCAGTCTTGTACTGTACCCTCTTGGCTAGTGCTCAGAGTGAAGCTGAGAAGGAGAGGATTATGGGGAAGATGGAATCTGACCCTGAGTTGTCAAAGTTCCTGTATCAGCTGCATGAGACGGAGAAGGAAGATCTGATCCGGGTAAGGGTTGGGGATGGAGGTGGGAAGGAATCTGGAGTAAAAATGATTTAATGGTGTTGGCTTGCTTATATATTTGGCCTGAAGGCATCAATGTGGGTTGCAATACATCCTTGTTCCATTTCACTCCAATGATTGCTCTGTAAGGCAGGTCAGACCATGAGAGTGAGTGAATCTTGACTGATCGACTTGCTCAGGCCCTTAGTACATTATAAGACCAAGCAGCAGTTTCAACTGTAGCCTCCCTTCCCATGATTTTACTCAGTGTGGAACAAGTTCATCAGTTTTGTTGAATCACTTAAACTAAATAGTTTTGGATTTTGAACATATGTAATTAATTGTTGCTGGTTTGAATTTTAATGTGTTATTATCTTCCTTAGTGGGTCATGGAAACTGCTATTCTGAAACTGCTATTCTGAAAGCTTTTTTTATAGTTTAGGGTAGGGGGCACAGGGGAAGAGTTTATAGAACCAAGGGGCAGTGGTCTGAAAATATTGGGGAACCACTACTCTATTGTGAGTCTGTAACAGCACAGTCCTATTATATATGTTAACTTTGGTTCAGTGGGTTTTATGTCTTAGAAAAAGTATTTCTTATTGTGCCTTATTGGGAATGATATACACACAATGGGCAGTGGAAAGGAAGAAGGATCAGAATTGCAAGCTTTTGTAGGGCAAAGTTCAAATTGGCCACACAATTTACTACAAGATGTCAGGAGAGGAGAAAGTGCTGAGTGTATATAGGAGCTCACCATTGTTGAGCAGCCTGGTATGGATCCTTGGAACAAAAGCTCACCCTCACGTGGAGTTTGTGTCCTCCCACTTCAGGAAGAACGCTCTCGCAGGGAACGTGTCCGCCAGTCCCGCATGGACACTGACATGGAAACCATGGATCTGGATCAAGGAGGAGAGGTACTCTTGCTTCACCAAATATTCTTAGGTGGGGGGGGGGGTCTGAGCTACATGTGACGTGCTACACAAACTGGGGGGGAAATCATTCCTCATCTTAACTCCCCTGCTTGTTTATGAATGAAAGATTGGTGGGGTGGGGTTTTTACGGGTTTCTGTGCTATCGCATCTTAATTTAATGAACTACTTTTGATGGAAATTTCCATTTTGTCCATTTCAGGCACTGGCCCCTCGGCAAGTTTTAGACTTGGAGGACCTTGTGTTTGCCCAAGGCAGTCACTTCATGGCCAACAAGCGATGCCAGCTGCCAGATGGCTCTTTCCGCAGACAACGCAAAGGCTATGAGGAAGTTCATGTTCCTGCGCTGAAGCCGAAGCCCTTTGGTTCAGAAGAGGTTGGTGATGTGTTTTTTATTTCCCCTCTATATAGACAGCACTTGCGGCAGGGGGCTTGTGGTCTTGACTGCACCAAACACACTCATTCACAAACTAGCAGCCTTGCTGGATGCCTTCAGCAACCATGAAGCCTTCTTTGCACATCCTACTGTTTCTTGGTCTCTCAGGCTGGTAGCAGGTTGTATGCTAACTACTGATCTACAGTGGTACCTCGGGTTACATACGCTTCAGGTTACACACTCCGCTAACCCAGAAATAGTGCTTCAGGTTAAGAACTTTGCTTCAGGATAAGAACAGAAATTGGGCTCCGGCGGCGCGGCGGCAGCAGGAGGCCCCATTAGCTAAAGTGGTGCTTCAGGTTAAGAACAGGTTCAGGTTAAGAACAGACCTCCGGAACGAATTAAGTACTTAACCCGAGGTACCACTGGATTGTCTAGTGTCCTGGTGCTTGCACAGGGGGTCCTTGTATGAACTCGGCCTCTGCTTTTTTTCTGTTGCTCGTTAAAGAGACCACAGAGAAAAAAACAGAGATTGAGATGCTAGTCTAGGCTAGTCTAGACAATAGCCTGAGACTGCAAAGAGAACCAAGCAATAGCAGCAGTATTACCCCAGGAAAAGCTCCAGTTTAAAAATCCTGGACAAATAAAGTCTATAACAGCAGTCTGTTAGGGAGGTTAGGTGGCACCATTGAGAGAGCCGTGTGACTGGAGCTTTGCTCTCAAAAAAGAAAACCTTGGAAACCTGAGAAATCCATCAAGAGGGTCTTCTGGGAGAAGCGAAGTTACAGGGAACCAGGCACCCTCCCTGTGGAACGCCCTGCCTTCAGATGTCAAGGAGATAAAAAATTACACAACTTTTAGAAGACCCCTGAAGGCAACCCTGTATCAGGAGGTTTTTAGTGCTTTGGTTTTTATTATGTTTTATATATGCTGTAGGCTGCCCAGAGTGGCTGGAGAAATACAGCCAGATGAGCATGGTAGAAATAATAAAATGATAATGATGATGATGATGAAGGAGACATTGTAGCAGCTAACTGCTGCTGAGGTCTTTGTTGAGCAGGTGATGTGTTAGGAATTTGGACAAGGCTCTATGTCCTTCCAGTCACCAGGGCCATCTTGGAAGAATTGCTTTGGCATTTGCTGCCCATCTAAGATTTGTCATCCTCTTTACAACTTTAGTCTGCTTAATTGCATCACTGCTTTTATGGGCCAATGGGCAGCATAGGCTCTTTCCTCTAAAGTGACTTCAGAGAGAATTGTGGATTTGAACGGCTTCTGTTCCATCTATAAGGATTCTGTCTCATGAGTTTCTTACTGACTTGCTGGACAAAACCATTATTTCTTTTCTTATTCTCAGCAACTACTTCCTGTGGACAAGCTCCCCAAATATGCACAGGCTGGATTTGAGGGATTCAAAACACTGAACCGGATTCAGAGCAAACTGTACCGTGCTGCCCTTGAGACAGATACAAATTTGCTACTCTGTGCACCCACGGTGAGTGTTCCTTTTTCTGATGTCAAATATGATTGATCTTTCTGAGCCTCTGCACTGTTCCTTGATTTTTATTAGGGGAAATGTCTTTCTGGTCTCCTGTTTGAGGGGAGGGATGGGAGAGTGAGGATTTTCTTTGACACACTCTTCATTCCAGGGTGCTGGGAAGACAAATGTGGCTTTGATGTGTATGCTGCGTGAGATTGGGAAACACATTAACCTTGATGGAACAATCAACGTGGATGACTTCAAAATCATCTACATTGCACCAATGAGGTCTTTAGTCCAGGAAATGGTGGGCAGCTTTGGGAAGGTAAGAGGAAACAGCAATTGGCTTGTATAAGACCTTCACCAGGTGGGAGTGGATGGAGGAGAGGCGGTGTCCAGTGTTCTGAGGAGCTTTCCCACTTGTGCTTATTAGGTGTTGCTATCATTTAAATTTATATGGCAGCCCAACAATAAAAGTATCAAGGCAACTTATAAAATAAAAGCAACCAAAGTATTTTAAAAATAGAAAGATTAAAACAAAAAGGGTCAGTAAAAACAAGCACAGTACAAGGAATTAAACAGAAAAGTGTTTGCCAAAACAACTTGCAATGTAATAGATGCAGCACAATAGGAAAAAGTAGTGGAGGGAAGAGGAAAACAAGCAAGGTTACTTTGTTTGCAGCCATTCCACCAGTTTTTTTTAACCATCTGTTCAAAAGGGCTGGGCCTATTAGCAGTAGTGTCCAGGCAGCCAATGGAAAGAGCTTAGTTTGTCTTGCCTCTCTCTCTCATGGATGCTAGGGGGAAGAGTCGATACCTAATGAGAGCTGTTGGAGAATAGTGTTTAAGTCTGAATTAGGGGCTCTTTGGATCTTTGCTTTGGGCCTATTAATCAGTTTAAGGCAGCCTTGTCATTCATGCTGCCTAGGGTTGCTGGGAGTTGTAGTCCAAAGCACCTGGAGGGCTCTAGGTTGCGGAAGACTGTTTTCAGGTGTGCCCCACACTCTCAACCACACATTGTTGTAATTTAGAGGCAGTTTAAAGCTTTGCTTTGCTGGAAGCTTTGCTGTTAGGGTTTAAACAGTAATGTGTGTGGAATACTTGAAAGCACACTATGAATGCACACCTGTTATTTATAGCTGTGTTCCAATTTTCCTTCTAGCGCCTGGCCACTTATGGCATCACTGTGGCTGAGCTGACTGGGGACCACCAGTTGTGCAAGGAAGAAATAAACGCCACTCAGATAATTGTCTGCACTCCAGAGAAGTGGGACATCATCACCCGCAAAGGAGGCGAGCGTACCTATACCCAGCTGGTGCGCCTCATTATTTTGGTGAGTTGCCTTGGAAGCTTCTCGTTGAGCTGTGATGAGGGCCTGTGCTTCTGCTACACACATCCCTGCTGGGGATATTTTCTGGGTGGGAGAACATTTGAGACACTCAGAATTGCAACCAGCCAAATGTAATGGTTTCTGGGCTTTATTGGGGATGTGTAAATGGTGTGGTACCCCCCTGAGCAAGGAGGGTAATGCTTCCTGCATTCTACAGGATGAGATCCACCTCCTGCATGACGACCGGGGCCCTGTTCTGGAAGCCTTGGTGGCCAGAGCCATTCGCAACATTGAGATGACTCAAGAAGATGTGCGGCTTATTGGGCTGAGTGCCACCCTCCCAAACTACGAGGATGTGGCTACGTTCTTGAGGGTGGAGCCTACCAAAGGCTTGTTCTACTTTGACAACAGGTATGGTGTGTGTGCTGTGGAGAGTCTTCTTTTTTATGACTTTCAGTTATATGCATTTCAATAGTTTTATAATCATTCTCACATTTCAAAACTCGACTTCATTCCTCCTCTTTCTGCAGTTCCTTAAATTTATTTTTATCATTTCCTGCATATTCTAAATTAACTTAACTTACTCTTTTATTCATCTACTTTAAATATATACTTTCATGAAACTGCAGGTTATTACAATAATTCTGCCAATGTCCTTATCTGTTTAGAGTTTGTTTGTAAATATTAAATAAACCATTTCCATTCTTTTATAAAAAGTTTGTTATCTTGATTTGTTATTTTTCCACTAAATTTCACTATTTCTGCATAGTCCATAAGTTTTTGTATCCATTCTTCTTTCATTGGGACTTCTTCTTTCCATTTTTGGGCAAATAGCATTCTCGCCGCTGTAGTCGCATACATGAATACATTTCTATACTGTTTAGGTAGTTCTCCCTCTATAATTCCCAAAAGAAAAGCTTTGGTGTTTTTTTTACAAATGTTATTTTAAACATCTTTTTCAATTCATTGTATATCATTTCCCATTAAGCTTTAACCTTTCTATAGGACCATCACATATGATAAAAAACCCTTTTTCCCCTCTCTGCATTTCCAACACTTAATCAGTTTTGATTTATACATTTTTGCCGATTTACTCGGCATTCGATACCATCTTTATAACATTTTCATGTAGTTTTCTCTTAAACCATAGCATGCTGTAAATTTTATATCCGTATTCTACAATCGGTCCCTTGTTTCCATATCTATATTAAAACCAATATCTATTTCCCAATGTATCACTGAAGATTTTACTTGCTCATTCTTTGTCTCCCATTCCAATAATACCTTATACGTTTTAGGCAGCACTTTAACATTGCATTCCAACAGATCTCTCTCCAGTTGTTACATTTGTTTCCCAAACCCTTGTATTCCATTTTTCTTAAATATTTCATTCAAATGATTATACTGTATCCATGTTGTTAACTTTCTGATAAAACCTTAATTTGTTTAATTTAAACTCTCCTCCCTCTTGTTTTAATATATTTCTATAAGTTGTCCAACCTTCTATCATACTCAGCCCGGAAGTGCCTCCACCCCCAGCGCACAGCGGCAGTTGGCTGCGGTGAAGGTGCTGAGGCACCCCCTCAAACGCTGGCTTTGCACGGGGGGCGGGGGGTTATTTAAAAGGCTTTGCTGGGGTGTGTGCAGCCATGTGCCCCTCAGCAGAGCAGTTTAAAGAAGTGGGACTCGGGAGCTGCAGCGGTTTCACTCGCCATATACTGCGGGGTGAAGCCGCCATCATGCTCTGGCCCTCATCCTGGGTGATGTATCACTACAGTCCTAGCCTCAATAAACCAAGTGTTTCTGCACAAAGTTCTGTGTGCACTATGTTTGCCTGTATATATTTGCTCTCTAGGTAAATGACCTGTTTGCGGCTATGGAGTTGTTTTTTAATGTCAAACAAGAAGGGGATGTGCAGTGTATTTTGTAGGGTAGATAAATATGCCATTGCTCCTTCACTGTAGATTCCTGAGGAAGTAATTGCCTTTTGCAGATCTTACCTTTTTGCTTGTCACTTACTTGATGCCTGACACTTTTTGCAGTTTCCGCCCAGTGCCCCTGGAACAGACTTATGTGGGAATCACTGAGAAGAAAGCAATCAAGCGCTTCCAGATCATGAATGAGATTGTGTATGAGAAAATCATGGAGCATGCTGGGAAGAACCAGGTAGGTTCTTTCATCTCTGGGTAAATTGGGGCAGGGTGTGTGGGAAGAGTGGTTGCATCTCAAAGATGCAGGGAACCAGGCAGAGGGCCTTCTCGGTAGTGGCATCCGCCCTGTGGAATGCCCTCCCACCAGATGTCAAAGAAAAAAACAACTACAAGACTTTTTGAAGGCATCTGAAGGCAGCCCTGTTTAGGGAAGCTTTTAATGTTTGACGGATTATTGTATTTTAATGCTTTGTTGGAAGCCACCCAGAATGGCTGGGGAAACCCAGCCAGATGGGCGGGGTATTAATAATAATAATAATAATAATAATAATAATAATAATAATAATAATAAATTATTATTATTATTATTATTATTATTATTTTATTATGATGATTTTGGAAGAACAACTTGCAAGTGGGTGGAGGCATCTCTGTGCACCCCTCTTTACCTTCAGGCATCCTATTTGGCCATTGCTTTCTTTCTTTTTAAAAAAATAATATTTATTACTTTTCCAACAATTTAAACACTACAAAAAAAATATAAACAATACAATACAAAAACAATACATAACACTAACACATTAAACTAACAAAACAAAACCAGTTTAAAACACATCAAAGAGTTTCAATATCTTATCTTTCAATCACTTATTTCAATGACCTCCTCACACCTCCCTTTTTGTATTCCACTTCTGTTAATTGTTTCAGCAATTCCTTTCCATCTTCCTCTGCTTTCTATCCTTTAATTATCTTAACACATTCTAACCTTATTTTTCCCTTTAATACTCTATTAATCTATTTATACTTAATTCCTTATAACATTTCTACTAAAGCCATACCAACATTTCCCTAACATTCATTAATTTTACAGTATTTCTGTAAATAGTCTTTATTTGGCCATTGCTTTCTATCCCCTCCCCCACTTTGAAATATCATTTCTTAATCTGTTCTTGGCTCAGGGATGTGGTGAAGTGCATCTTCTCAGGAAGAGGCATGCGTTGTTGGGAAGGTCGTCCTGGCTGCTGGGGAGCTGCTGATTTGGAACTGCATTACAGCCTCTATGGTGTTTCTTCTATAACCCAGCTGGAGTTCCCCATTTTGTTGAACATTGACTATTTTATTTTTATGGGTCTCTTGGTTGTAACTGCAGTGAACTTAAGTGGACAAGAGTTGCAATTTTAACACTGGGTACATTTTGAACATGCCAAGTCTGACCCAATATAACTTACCTTGACAGGTAGCAGCTTCCTGTGATTTCTCCAGGTGTCATTCTCAGTGCCAAGGTCTTTTTAACTGGTGATATCTGGATTTTAGATTGCAAGCCTGAGAGCAGAGGCTGATTTCGCTTTTTCTTTAGTGACTTTTAATCCACACTGGGAGCCTCTTCAGTTGAAGAGTGTGGTAAAAATGCTTTAAATGAACAGGACCTGGAATCTTCTGCTTACAAAAACCTGTGCTGCCTCCCCTTTTTTGCCTGGTCCTACAGCTATATTTTATAGTATAGAGAAAAAGAGGGTGGGCTGCTGTCTATCTGAAGCACATAGCAAGCTAATGTCATGGTATATCTGTTGAGTACCTGTAAGCCCTTCTAAACTGCTCTCCTCTTGAGCCCTAATCCAGCTTTTCTTTGTACAGACATTTAGGAAAGAGCAGGCAGAGTTATGCATAGTGTTCATCTGTGTTTTGGGGTTCTCTTTCCAGCAGATGCTGCTGCTGCTTTCAGACATGTCAATACAGTCTACTCTCACACAGTAGAGTGGGAAAGGGGCTGTTTTCCTCTATGCCACTGTTAATTGACTCTGGTGCTCTCCATTTATTCAGAATGTGTGTATTCTTATAAACCAAAAATCATGTTGGCTCCCTGCATGATTTTAGAACATTTATCTGAATGAACAGGGGTCTAAATCGCATCTGGAGCCTACCTGCACAGAGCAAGCTTTCCATTGCAGGCCTCACCCATATGGCTAGAAGAGAATGCAGGGCCAGCAAATATAGTTCTTCCCCTTTCCTCACATGATGTTGATCACATGAAGCAGAACACCTTTTGGACTTTTCCGCTTGTACTTATACTGTCCTCTTTGATCCCCGTCCCCAATGGCTTGCTTTCTCATTGCATAGCTATCATGGACTGATAACTTTGATTTCTGTTGTCTCCAATCAGGTGCTAGTGTTTGTCCACTCCAGGAAGGAGACCGGGAAAACTGCTCGAGCCATCAGGGACATGTGTCTGGAGAAAGACACCCTGGGTCTCTTCCTGCGAGAGGGCTCTGCCTCCACCGAGGTCTTGAGGACAGAAGCTGAGCAATGCAAGGTATTTATTTCTGTATTTATTCAACCTTTATCTACCACTTTGTCATATTTAATTTGTATTCACAAATTAACCCATATAAATGAATACCAAAATAACCAAACCAAAAAATAATTGGCAAGAAACAACGCAGTGATAAAATCTGTGTCAGAACCAGAAAATAAAGTGGTTTGCTTTCAAAGGCCAAGTGAAACCTTTTCTTTTCATAAGTCTTGGGAAAGAGTCCCTTCCCCTAGTGGAAGGCCAACCCAGGCTTCTCAGAGGATAGAATTCAGAGATTCGCCAGAATATCTTTAGTGCTTGCTAGCATCTCCTTTCTTTCTCTAGAACAAGTTTGCATCTCTTCCTTCACTTAGCTACAGAAAATCAGGAAGCATTGGGTTTTTTTGATGGCAATGTTGTTGTTTTTTGCTCACAGAATTTGGAGCTTAAAGACTTGCTGCCCTATGGCTTTGCCATTCACCATGCTGGCATGACCAGGGTGGACCGAACATTGGTGGAAGATCTGTTTGCAGACAAGCACATCCAGGTATGACAGCAGATTTCCCCCAGCAAACTATTTGAAGGCGTCACCCCCTCCAAAGTTGATGGGCATTGCCATTCAAATGGTGTCCATGTATGGCATTATGTGATTGATTATGCAAGGCGGGGCATGACTGGCTCCCCTCCAAATATTTAATTCAAGTTGGAACCCTGCTTCCCGGTGAGGTGAAAGACAGGGAAGAGGGCAAGACAACAAACAGCAGGTGGAGCTTGGGGTAGGCAGAACCCCATAATATGCTTGACATAGAGGCACACGTGAACTTTAAGTTGTCATGGTGGGGAGAGAGCAAGACCAGAGACTGGGAAGGGAAAGAAATAGATTCAGGGGTGGAAGGCATATGGAGAGTGAAACTAGGGGTTGGGGAAAGAGGTTAAGAACTGTGGGAAGAAATAGGTTGAGGGACTGGGATGTGGGCAAAGAAAGATCAAGGGTAGGGACTGGAGGGGCAGACTTGGGAGACAAAGGGGTGAGCATGGGGAGCTTTTCTTTCTCCTAGCACAGCACTGAAGCAAAACAATCTTGTCATGGTTCCCTCTCTGCTTTAAACTGATGCAGTGCAGCCTGTCTGCTCTTCTCCTGCTTACCACCCAGTCTCCAAAGATGGTTGATGGCGAAGCTCTATTAAAATTGGGTGCCACTTTTAATCCCCCCCCCCCGGTGTATTGCAGCATTGTCGGGAGTTCCTTTGAAACTAAGCAGAAGATTCTTTCAACCCTGATATTTTCCCCTTACAGGTTTTGGTATCCACAGCAACTTTGGCTTGGGGTGTAAATCTTCCTGCTCACACCGTCATCATCAAGGGGACACAGGTGTACAGCCCAGAGAAAGGTCGGTGGACTGAACTGGGTGCCCTGGACATCTTGCAGGTAATTCCTATGGGACACAGGCACACACTGTAGTGGATTTTAGGATTAAGGACACTGTTTCTCTCTGTGTTTCTTTAGATGTTGCAGAAATATTGTTAAGACACTTGGCTGTTAATTAATGTTAGAAACTCTGTTTGAGGTCTAACTTGCCTCTCTGACTTGTGTGTTTTTTTAAAGATGCTGGGTCGTGCTGGGAGACCTCAGTACGACACCAAGGGCGAGGGAATCCTGATCACTTCTCATGGAGAGCTGCAGTATTACCTCTCACTGCTGAACCAGCAGCTTCCCATTGAGAGCCAAATGGTGGCGAAGCTGCCAGACATGCTGAATGCAGAGGTCGTGCTGGGCAACGTCCAAAATGCAAAGGTGAGGAGGAGAGACCCCAGTCATAGAATCATAGAGTTGGAAGAGACCACAAGGGCCATCGAGTCCAACCCCCTGCCAAGCAGGAAACCCCATCAGAGCACTCCTGACATATGGTTGTCAAGCCTCTGCTTAAAGACCTCCAAAGAAGGAGACTCCACCATGACTTGTGTCATGACTTGTGGCTGCTCTGTTTTTAGTGTCTCAGTGTAGAGATAAAGGGGGATGCTGTGTTAGGGAGACCATTTAGTCACAACACCTGATTAGGGATTTTGAGTGTGTGTATAAAGTATAATGTAACAGTCCTTCAGATGGTTCTAGAGTCACATTTTGGGAGGCTAGATACTCAGCTGTGAATCTGGCATCTAGAATCATGCAGGGCAGTAGTCGTGGTATTTAGTGGGTTGTGTGTGAGAGAAGTTCATCTCTGAAGCCTCTCAGCCTAGTTCGTGACAATTTCAGAATTCAGGGCTTTATCCAGTATTCTCTGTCAGCTAGTGCAAGGGTTCTTGTGCTGTGGACGGTGAGTTTTAATGCTGTGAAATAGGAATCCAGTGCAACAGCTGACTAGTGGAAACCCATTATGCAACAGATGGTACAACAAAGAGCCACCTGCTTCTGCATTCTCTTGCAAAACAATGTTCTCTTGTTGCCAGACATTTCACCAGTGACATCTTAGTGCTCCATTTGATAAAATCCTCAGTCTTCCCCTCTTCTCTTAAGGCCACATCCACACCATCAGTTTAAAACACTCTTACACCACTTTTAACTGTCTTGGCTTCCTCACCCTGGCCAAATCCTGGGAAATGCAGTTTCTTGCTTTGTGAGGGGTAAACTACAGTTCCCAGGATTCTTTGGGGGTGAGCCATGACTGCTAAAGTGGCATAAATGTGCTTTAAATGGCTGGTGTGGATGTGACATTAGTTAATGAATCTGCAAAGGTGTGCCCCTCTTCACTATTATTTGAAGGACCTGTCCTTTGCATTTTCATTCCATTTATTATATTTCTATGCCACTTTTCACTCACACAAGTCACAAAGCATCTTATGCACAGTAAATAATAATATATTAGAACACCACAAATTACAACGTAAATCATACAAAAAATAAACAAATCATTAGTAGAGCAATTACAGATTATCAGTAAAACAACCACTTTCTATAAAATGCTATTAACAAAACAATTTAAAATATAGGCTAAACAGCACAACCACAAGAAAAGTCATATTATAAAATTCACAAAGCATGACAGCACTCATAATCCACAAAACAATATTAACAAACTAACAACCAAAAACAAACTAAGCACTGTTGAATTCACACACACACTCTCCACCCCATGACTCATAGTCTCCTACTCAGTTCATCAGAAGGCACATACGCAGAATGGTCATGACAGCAACTCCCTTCTGAAAGCTTCTAGGGCTGAAAGGGCTGGAGGTTGGGGCAAGGCAGGTGGGAAAAGCCCTTGCCCAGGCATAGGCAAACTTGGCCCTCCAAATGTTTTGGGACTACAACTCCCATCATCCCTAGCTAACAGGACCAGTAGTCAAGGGTGATGGGAACTGTAGTCTCAAAACATCTGGAGGGCCGAGTTTGCCTATGCCTGCCCTTGCCTGATGGCCAGCAGAGGTGGCCTTTAAAGCATGCTGTGATGTCCCTGTGGCCTCTGCCCCATCCTATCCCTTCCAGGATTTGAGGCATGACAGGTTGCTGGAAACTGCTGACTCTGACACTGTGTTTCTTGGCCGCTGCAGGATGCTGTAAACTGGCTTGGCTATACTTACCTCTACATACGAATGCTACGTTCCCCAACTCTATACGGGATATCGCATGATGACCTGAAAGGAGACCCACTGTTGGACCAGCGCCGACTGGATTTGGTGCACACTGCAGCTCTGATGCTAGATAAGAACAACCTGGTCAAGTACGACAAGAAGACAGGGAACTTCCAGGTGAGAGTGGAGTTCAAACTCTCTTTGCAGGTGCTTTCTGCTAGTCTTATCAGGAATCTGGCCACCCAGGATGCTTATTTGCAGCTGCTTTGCCAGCCTCTTTGTGCATCTTCACACGTTATATTCTTATATTCTTATCACACAAAACTTATTTTGCTGCTTTAAAATAAAATGTGTTACTATTTGTATGCCGCCCTTCAGCCAAAAAGGCTTCCTAGGTGGCTCCCAAGAATAAGCAGATAAATACAAATAAAATAACACGAATACAAAATTATACAAATCCCAAATGATGTGTGTATATTTAGTACGTAACATTTTGCTATATGACATATGGCTTCAGTTTGTACAAGCAAAGTGGTAAGTATACTAAAAATGACATCCTATATAGGTTTAAAAATGGTATGCTAAATACTAAAGAGTTGCAGATGGTTGCATCCTGTGCTATCTAAGCACATTATCTTATTTTTTCCTGCTTTTGAGATGCACAAACTAAGAAAATTGCAGGAAACAATAGCAATGTATGCTCCTCATGAAGACGGCAGCATACTCTAGGAGCAGAAATGCATCTCTGATCCAAGCATTGTATATTTCTCCATTGTTATACATGAGAATTATCAGTTTCTAAAGCTTCAGAATGCATTACATAGAAATTTTCACACTAGACATTCCAAATGAATTACAAAAGGAGGCTAAGCCTGTTAGCCAAACTGAACCTCTGTTTACTGAAGTAGTAATATATGACAAGACAGGGATGGAGCAAAGATCCTTTCTCCCCTTTCCATCTGTGGTCATTCCAATCAATGTAAAAATACTTTAAATCTCTGTCACCACTGTCCATGTTTTGTATATTTTGAGTGGAGGAGAAAACAATTTTATATAGCAGTATTTACACAGCACCAAGCCAAACTGGGTAAGCAAAGTAGTCTATGTGCAAGTCACATGTTGGTGCACGTAGCTCGAGCTTCTCCATTTTATTCAAACCACAGAGTGGCTGGCTTAGTGTTGTGTCTGAGCCAGTTTGTTTCTTGAAGCAGCTTCTCCTTTCACTTCAAAAGGCACCCCAAAAACAGCCTTCTAAAACAGTCTCTTTTGTTGGGAGGCAATGGTCCTTCCAAGTACCTAATTCAAGACCTGGTGGGGCTTTTAAGGTTAAAACTTGCACCTTCAGTTATGCTTGGAAAACAGTCTGGGTGCCAATGAACATCTGTTAAAATTTAAATCTCTTAAAACGTGCTCATTCCAGTGCACCAACCTCCCCACCCTATTTTGAACCGAAGTTTCAAAATGTTGAGGGCTGCCCCACCTATGTGTTTCAGTAGCCTAAGCCTGGTTTGTTCTTTCCTCTCCAGTTTGTTAACCAGAAGTGGCTTTCCTCCCTCTCTCCCCAGGTTACTGAGCTGGGCCGCATTGCCAGCCACTACTATATCACCAATGAGACCATACAGACTTACAACCAACTACTCAAGCCCACCTTGAGTGAGATTGAACTCTTCCGGGTTTTCTCACTTTCTTCTGAGTTTAAGAACATCACCGTGAGAGAGGTATGAATCCAGAGATCTGTTGGGCAGGATACCCACCTCCTGCCCTTGTAGTTATTTTTGTTAGTGTTTAGTTTGTATCCTCTTCTGCAAGGTCTTGTTTTTACTGGTGGAGTGGAGGAGACATTCCTAGTCTTTGTGACTATAAATACTTTTAAACATGAAGGTACTGGATCGGCAAGGCTCTATCCAGAGAACACAACTTGTTCTGATTTTTTCAAATTGCTGTCATTTCTATGTGTGTATTTAAACTGATAAGGAACTGAATGAAATTTGAATAAAGTACTGGTGCTTAGCTCAGTGGAAAACCCATTGAGAATGAAACTGATACCTGCATACATATTTCTCCATTAATCATGCGAACTTGCGGCAGTTGTTGATCTGTGGCCCTCAGAAGTGGATGAGTGGCCTACTTTTTTATTCATTTCAAAAGGATATTGTGCTGTTGTAGGCTTGGCAGAGTGGCCTAGCCTACTCTGTTCTTTCCTAATTACTATTTTTAAAACAACTGCAGGAAGAGAAACTGGAACTGCAGAAGCTACTTGAGCGGGTCCCAATCCCAGTGAAAGAAAGCATTGAGGAGCCTAGTGCTAAGGTAAGCCCTGTCTCTTCCAGGGCAAGCTTATATCCAGCGTGAGGTTGGTTCTACAAGTTCCTGAGTTGTATGAATTCCCCATTTTTTGTCCTCTGACTAGTTCTACTTGTTCAGGGAGTCATTTTACCCAAGGGAGTAACTGGCTGGCTGCCCTCTTGGGAGCTGTTTTGTTTAAACCAACTTCATTTTAAAAAAGCAAGCCTATGAAGAAAATCTATGGTGAAACTTGAGTGTACTTGCAAAGCTACATATATATACGTTTAATATGTTGTGTGTGTGCTTGTTTGTGGTCTGGCCAACACCAGGAGAATGTGGCTGTGGGCCTGAAAAAGGTTCCTCATCCCTTCTTTGGAGGATGTTAATGCCCCTTATTGTCTTCTCCTTAGATCAATGTGCTCCTTCAGGCCTTTATCTCCCAGCTGAAGCTGGAGGGCTTTGCTCTCATGGCAGACATGGTGTATGTCACTCAGGTGAGTAACCACTCAGATTGGAAGTGGCTCTTTTGTGCTCCGGTATCCTCCATTTACAAGGTTTTCATGAATCCACCACTTTGAGAAAGATCACATCACAATAAGTTTGTTGTTTAGCTATCACAAGCCTTCTGTTGTGCATGGGTAAAGAGGAACTTTTACTTACTATCTCTGGTGGCCTGTACAGCTTGTCATGTGGTAGATCCCATACTTTATATACAGAAGGCCCCAGGTTGCATCCCTTCAATCTAGAGGAGCAGAACTGGGAAAGTCACTGCAGTAGGCATTGTAGAGCTTGCCCAGCCTTTGCCAACCCGGTGCCCTCCAGAGTTTTTGCACTAACATTTTGAACAGCCATAGCCAGCGTATCCGAAGAATCTGGAGGGCACAAGTTTGTCAAAGGCTGGGCTAGATGGACCAGTGGCTTAACTTGGTGTAAGATGGCTTCATTCCAAAGGGGTGTCCCTGTAAATTCATTGCAGTAAGGAGTCTTGTAGGTACCTGGAGGTCTTCTTTGTTTCTTGTGAGCCATTTTGTCAGATGTATTATATTAATGGGCCTGATCACCTGCAGGGTGGAAGCGGAGTTTCAGAAATTGATCTTTAGATGGATGTGGATACATGCTTGTATTTTAATCAAAAAATCAACTAAAACCTCCCTGTGAGGTTTCTTTCTTTGATATTTGACATCTGTTTTGTCCTGCTTTCAGTCTGCTGGGCGGCTCATGCGTGCAATCTTTGAGATTGTCCTCAACCGTGGTTGGGCACAGCTTACTGACAAGACTTTGAACCTCTGCAAGATGATTGACAAACGAATGTATGTAGTGGCTCCAGAGCATGCTCTTAATCTTTATGTATTGCAGACTTTATATCAGTAGTGCCCTGCCCTGCAGCTGGGCCCAGCAGCAGCACTCAGCCAGGCTGGGCACTGGCTGAGGACCCCAGCAGCTTGGCAGCCCCTCACCAGCCTGATCCAGTTGTGCTGCCTTGCCATGCTCCTTACTTCATCCTGGGCAGTCTTTTGGCAGTGGGTGGGCAGTGGTTTGATTTCATAGATAGGTGGAGTCAAAAGGGAGGGATGAAAAGTGATTTCATGCTGTAACCGCCCTGAGACCTTTGAGTGTAGGGTGGTATACCCTTTTCTTTTAAGTGTTGGTTGGGAAAGCAGCTGTAGAGGGGAAAGGACTTGTGCCACCCTAAGGACCAGAAGACTGGAGTTTCTGGGATTTCAAAATTAGCAGCATGTCCTGCCCTAGAAAGCCAGTTATGTGATTGCATCCGTACTGGTTTCCAGAATCACTTCCCATAAGTGGGACAGACCATGGTGTTTGTTTTTGTGCCAGGGCAGGTGGCAAGAAGCAAGCCCCATCAGGCAACCCAAGTCTCTTGCGATGGCAGTGTGAAGAGCATTGGCTTAGTCTCCTGAGCAGGCTTGCAAACCAAAGGCACCGGAAATGGGAAACCTTGTGGGGCTGCGGGTTGGGGTGGGGTTATGCACAGATGGCCACACAGAGGGCCCATTTTGAGGCAGAAGAGGAACCTCCTCACTTTTCTTCCTCAATTTGAAGGAAGAGCGTGGGGCAAAACACAAGGAACTTGGGTAGTGCCTAAATTCCTCTTCCATTACTTACTAACCACCATTGCTGGCACAATCCTGATGGTGCTTCTTGCTCATGCAGGTGGCAATCCATGTGCCCCCTTCGTCAATTCAAGAAATTGCCTGAAGAGGTGGTGAAGAAAATTGAGAAGAAAAACTTCCCATTTGAACGACTCTATGACTTGAATCACAATGAAATAGGTCAGTGGACAGAAGTGGTTGTGTGTGTGTGTGTGGCAGCGGAGGGGATCAGTGTTTCTTGGCTAAAGGATCTCTCAGTTTTTCTACAGAATATGGCCCAACTTGATTATGACCTGCTGAGAACCTTGAATGTGTGCAGTTCATCTCGGATCTCCATCTCTGCACATGCTTACTCGTCTTTTTTTTTAATACCATCCCTTCACAGGGGAGCTGATTCGGATGCCAAAGATGGGGAAGACAATCCACAAATATGTCCATTTGTTCCCCAAACTGGAGTTGTCTGTCCACTTGCAGCCCATCACCAGGTCCACTCTGAAAGTAGAGCTGACAATTACCCCAGATTTCCAGTGGGATGAAAAGGTAAAGGGACCCCCGGAGGTCTGAAGTAATGGCCACCAGTAAGGTGGGGTGGGGAGGGTTGCTGGGTAGCTAGTTTGAGGTGGAGGCAGCTCATGGAACAGGGATTGATGGGGACTGAATGGTAGCAGCAGTACAAGTTGCACTCCTTAAACAGTACACAGAGAGAGCAAGAATTTTCACTTGGGGTCAGTATTTAAATCCCAATTTTCTCCTCTCTTGGGCCAGGTGCATGGTTCTTCAGAGGCCTTTTGGATCCTGGTGGAGGATGTGGACAGTGAGGTGATCCTACATCACGAGTATTTCCTTCTGAAGGCCAAGTATGCTCAGGATGAACACCTCATCACTTTCTTTGTGCCGGTCTTCGAGCCTCTCCCCCCACAATACTTTATCCGGGTGGTCTCGGATCGCTGGCTGTGTAAGTCCCATCCATTTGCGGAAGAATGTCCTCCAGCTCCCCAGCTGGGGTCTGCAGTGTGAACAGTCTATTGCGGGGGAAGCCCAGACATGTTCTTTGCCTGTCAAGTCTTTTTTCTAGCTGTTTCTGTCCCCTCTTGCTCCCCTAAAGATGAAAGCCCACCAGCACCACCCACATTACACATTGCCAGCCCTGGTGGGGCCAAATCAGGACCTCACTTTCCTCTCTGAACAGCCATAGACCTGCCTGGAATCATATAATAGGGAAGCCCCTTTGCCACACTGAGGAGTCAAAAGCATCACTTCCATACTGTTTGCATTCACCTGCATAGTTAATTCTGTCCCCTCAGTACTTTATGTTTGGAAAAATGTGGCTGCCCTATAACCTCTTCTAATAGTTCATAACAGGTCGGTCGTGCCACAGGAGTGATGCAGAGTGGAATTTTTTCCATGGAAAGTGTTCCATATCCTAAGATCCTTGGTAATGCAGTTTTAAGCAAGCTGGGCAGTTCTGTTTTTAAGCTTTGTTTACTAAAATAGAATGAACATGCTAAATTAAGTTACTATTTAGAGCATCAGAAATTTTCATGTCGCAAACTGAAAATTTCCCAATGTATATTACCCTAACTCCTGAAAATTTTCCGGAAAGGCCACATCACCTGTACTATGCTAGCTAGAGTCGACAAGGTAGATCCAGCACAGACCATTGCTTTGTACTAGCCCATTTTATAGATAAATATGTTAAGAAACCAGGTAGTGTGCTATATGCAGCTTTCATAGACCTGAAAGCTGCATTCAAATCAATCTCTTGAGTAAGACTCTGGGATAAATCAAATTCTTTGAGAATACATAAAAGATTGTTTTCCTTGGTTAAATGTCTACATAAAGACACCATGCTGAAAGTGCGTTGCTCTACAAACGGGAAGCTTGCAGGTTGCATACCAGCTACAAAGGGAGTTAAGCAAGGTGTATCCTAGCTCCTGCATTATTTAATTTATATATAAATATAAATTAACACCCCCAGAGTATCATGCCCCTAAATTGGCCACAAAAGCCATCTGTTACTATATGCTGATGACACAGTACTCCTATCTCAAACAAAAATCGGCCTAGAAGATTGACGAGGGCATTCCCAGGATACTGCCAAAAGGAACAGCTGGCTGTGAATTACCAAAGTCTTGAAGACACTACAGGGCCCACAGATGGTATATGGATAACCAGTTAAAGTCTTTAAATATGTTGGTCCAAATTTTCAGTCAACAGGGCAGCACATCAGAAATACACGAAGGAAAAAGTGTCTCAGAGTGCCAAAGTTTGGACATGCTTTTTCCATACAAAAGGTGGCAATCATGTATCTTCAGCACTTGAAATGTTTAAAGCTAACCCCTAGCACAGTTATTATGTGGGGTGCAGATTTGGACAGACGCTCACCTTGGATCTAAAGAAGCTGTTCAGTCCAAGTTCTTAAAGCATTTTTTTCTGTTCCATCCTGTGTTCCAAACGCTTCATAGCTCTTGGAGGCCAATCTTCCCTCTGTTGAATGACAGAATTGGCGTAGGACAATTATTGGCTTTGGGGTAGTAGACCCCCACCGGTCTACTACCCCTAACTACCGTCATGAGAATGCCTGGATTGCATCTGAGTATGCAAGTATCTTTGCAGTCTGCTGCTCAGGGTGCAGAAGGTACAAAAGAAAGATGATGACCCTGATGTTCCAGGGTTTAGGGGGCAGACCTGGGATCATGTTGAACATTTGCTAAGAGCACCAGCCATGGCACAAGCACAGCCATGGCTAAAATGCGACTACAACATTCTGGGTCTGACCTCTCTCTATTGATCTTCTCATTCAAAGAATACCTCTTGTAAAAGCAGAGAACAGATCTAGAGCCTCTGTTTTCATCTTCTTTGTGTTTATGTGCTTGATTATTTCAGCCTGTGAGACACAGCTGCCTGTGTCCTTCCGACATCTGATCCTTCCAGAGAAGTACCCTCCACCAACCGAGCTGCTGGACCTGCAGCCACTGCCTGTCTCCGCTTTGCGGAACAGCGCCTTTGAGAGCCTCTACCAGGACAAGTTTCCCTTCTTCAATCCTATCCAGACTCAAGGTGGGCAGTGCAGCCGGGTCTTGAGTCAGTGATGAGGAGGGCTGCCAAGAAAATAGGAACCATCTTAGCAGGGGCAGGGTGGGGGAAGCTGCATAGTATTACCGTATTTTTTGCTCTATAAGACTTTTTCCCTCCTAAAAAGTAAGGGAAAATGTGTGTGCGTCTTATGGAGCGAATGCAGGCTGCGCAGCTATCCCAGAAGCCAGAATAGCAAGAGGGATTGCTGCTTTCACTGTGCAGCGATCCCTCTTGCTGTTCTGGCTTCTGAGATTCAGAATATTTTTTTTCTTGTTTTCCTCCTCCAAAAACTAGGTGCATCTTATGGCTTGGTGCATCTTATAGAGCGAAAAATACGGTATATATTAGGTGCCAACAGCCTGGAGCATGCAAGACAAAATGGCATAATTCAGAACTGCAGTCTTAATTGTCGGACATTCCATCACGTAGCTGGGGGATTCAGTCTAGTAGTCTTGTGAACATCACTTTGGTATGTGGTGCTTGTTTGTGAGGTGGTTACAAATTCAGGTGCTATGTCTGTTGCTGGGGAAGTTCACTACTAGCCATGATGAACGCCAGTTGTTGGAAGCCACAGGAAGGGAGTCCTTTTGTGCTTGGATCTCACTTGTGAGTTTCCCACAAGCATCTGCTTGGCCACTGTGAGAACAGGATGCTGAATATGACGCACCATTGGCCTGATCCAGCAAGCTCTTCTTATTTTCTTAAATACCGACACTTCTAGCAACGTTCACCAAACTGGTGCCCTCTACATAGTTTGAACTGCAACTCCCATGAGCCCCAGCCAGCAAGCCTCTGAGCTCAGTCATGAGACTTTTAATCTCAGGCTCATGGGTTTGAGCCCCAAGATTCCTGCATTGCAGGGGGTTGGACTAGATGACCCTTGTTGCCCCTTCCAACTCTACAATTCTATGATTCTTATGATGCTCCCATTGCCCCCAGTTGTGTTGCCTGGATTTGATGGGATTTGCAGTTCAAAACATCTAGAGGGCGCCATCTGGGGAAGGATACTTTTCGGTTCTTGTGGGTTCTGGAGTAACTGTTGCTGGCCATAGGGAAATTTTCCTCTGCCTTTTCTTTCTCGGTCTAGTTTTCAACACCGTCTATAACAGCGATGAAAATGTGTTTGTGGGAGCTCCCACAGGCAGTGGAAAAACGATCTGTGCTGAGTTTGCCATTCTGAGGATGTTGCTGCAGAATTTGGAAGGCCGCTGTGTCTACATCACACCAATGGAAGCCCTTGCTGAGCAGGTACAGCACTCCCTAACTATTTTGAAATCTGCCCTTTTCGGGAGGTTGATAAGAATAGCTTTAATCAATTCCTCTTCCCAGTGAAAGCTTTTCAGGCAGAAAAACAAAAGAAGATGGTCTGGATAGGGTGTTCTGAGGGGTAGCTGTTGGCCTTAGCTGGATCAAGTACTCAAGTATATGTTACACAGCTCTCTACTTCCCCATTGTCCTCCTTATTCTCTTTGCTTTGTGAGTGAAGTTCAGATTCTGCAAAGATGGAATTAAAGCATTGCAGAATATATGTGGATAAGTCTGGATGATCACTTTGTTGGTTTGTAAGCTAGAAAAACTAGAGAAGGTGTGCTTTGTGTGTGTGAGGAAGAGAGTGCTTGGAAGGACGGCTGTTAAGGACATTGTCTGCTCTTCCTTTTGCCATGGAAGATCTTCCTGGATTGGTATGAGAAGTTCCAAGAGCGCCTACTCAAGAAAGTTGTCTTGCTGACGGGGGAGACCAGCACTGACCTGAAGCTGTTGGGCAAAGGCAACATTATAATCAGCACTCCTGAGAAGTGGGACATCCTTTCCCGGCGCTGGAAGCAGCGCAAGAACGTGCAAAACGTCAACCTCTTCATTGTGGATGAAGTGCATCTCATTGGTGGCGAGAATGGGGTGAGTCTCATGGGGGAATGCAGCCCACCACAAAGGGGATTGGAGGGAGAAAGCAGGACACTGACCTTTCTATCTTGGAGGGTTTCCCATGCAGAGCTGCTGCATATCCTGTGTACTGAGGAGTTTCTCATTCTGGGCAACAGAAGGAGACAGAAATCTGTAACCGTTGCATCCCCTAAGCACCTCTCTCCTTCCCAGCATCTTCTGCAGCACCTGACATTGCACGAGGGGCTGCAATTAGAAGTAGCCCCCACAGCCAGTGTGTGCTGAGCAGAATGCGAGGCATCCAAACAGGTCCATGTATTTTATGGCTGATGGTTTTCAAAGATAACTTACCCAGGGATAGGAAGACACCTTCCGTCAGCAGGCATTTGAACCACCTATCTCAGCATTGTCTATCTACACAATCTAACAACAGCTCTTGAGGTTTTCGGAAGGGAGCTTTCCCCAGACCTACCTGGAAATAGTAGGGATTAAACATGGGGACATTTGGATGCAAAACTCAGTTCTCCCACCCTCCCCTGAGTAATAAATATTGCCAGTGAACCAGTTGGGCATCAAAAATGATGAGTGAAATTGTCAATTTTAGTAATTGTTGATAGCAGTTGGCAATAGCAGGTGCCAGCTGGATGTGAAGATTGTGGGCTTTTCCTATAGAGCTGTCATCTCTCTCTTGGAGGCTTTCTGCCTACCCAGCTAGTCAAAGTCAGGGTCCTTCAATCATCTCAAAATGAGACCTTCCAGAGGGTGGACACTGAAGTATTAATGTTAGTGGTTGCATCAAGAAAATGCAAAAACCATTGAGCATTTAAAGTGAACCCCAAAACAAAGGAGAATATATATTAATTTGCTGCCAAATTAGGATTTTATTTTCAGAACAGCTCAATATGTTTTGAGAGATCTGAAAACAAAAACAATATATCAATATTCAACATTGTAAAAAGAAAGTCAATTAATTGTATACAAGTTACATATCTATGCATGCTCAAAATGAAAAACAGCCTGCTGAGATCTCTTGTTAATTGTATCACCTGTTCACATTAACTGGTTGCACCGAGATGGAATTATTTACATGCAGCCGCTGGGAGAGATCATCAGGAGGTTTGGGCTGGGTGTTCATCAGTATGCCGATGATACCCAGCTCTACCTCTCTTTTAAATCAGAACCAGTGAAGGCGGTGAAGGTCCTATGTGAGTGTCTGGAGGCGGTTGGAGGATGGATGGCGGCTAAAAGATTGAGGTTGAATCCTGACAAGACAGAAGTACTGTTTTTGGGGGACAGGAGGCGGGCAGGTGTGGAGGATTCCCTGGTCCTGAATGGGGTAACTGTGCCCCTGAAGGACCAGGTGCGCAGCCTGGGAGTCATTTTGGACTCACAGCTGTCCATGGAGGCACAGGTCAAATCTGTGTCCAGGGCAGCTGTTTACCAGCTCCATCTGGTACGTAGGCTGAGACCCTATCTGCCTGCGGACTGTCTCGCCAGAGTGGTGCATGCTCTGGTTATCTCCCGCTTGGACTACTGCAATGCACTCCACTCTACGTGGGGCTACCTTTGAAGGTGACTCGGAAACTACAACTAATCCAGAATGCGGCAGCTAGACTGGTGACTGGGGGCGGCCGCCGAGACCATATAACACCGGTCTTGAAAGACCTACATTGGCTCCCAGTACGTTTCCAAGCACAATTCAAAGTGTTGGTGCTGACCTTTAAAGCCCTAAACGGCCTCGGTCCAGTATACCTGAAGGAGCGTCTCCACCCCCATCATTCTGCCCGGACACTGAGGTCCAGTGCTGAGGGCCTTCTGGCGGTTCCCTCATTGCGAGAAGCAAAGCTACAGGGAACCAGGCAGAGGGCCTTCTTGGTAGTGGCGCCCGCCCTGTGGAACGCCCTTCCAGCAGATGTCAAAGCGATAAACAACTACCTGACATTCAGAAGACATCTTAAGGCAGCCCTATTCAGGGAAGTTTTTAATGTATGATATTTTACTGTATTTTTGGTTTTTATGGAAGCCGCCCAGAGTGACTGGGAAGGCCCAGCCAGATGGGCGGGGTATAAATAAATTATTATTATTATTATTATTATTATTATTATTATTATTGGAATTCTTCTGCAGTTTGCCTAAGAGATCGAAGGGAGGTGGGATGATTGAGCAAAGAGCTGGAAACTGAAGATCCTAGTAGTGGTGATGGAGGAGGAGCGGATAGCAAAATGAAATCAATGCTGATGGAAATATCTAGCTGTGGAATGGCTGAGGGTGCTTGAAATAACTCAGGTGTCTTTGGCTTCCTTCTGCAGCCAGTCTTGGAGGTGATCTGTTCCCGGATGCGCTACATCTCCTCCCAGATTGAGCGTCCCATCCGCATTGTGGCCTTGAGCTCATCACTGTCCAACGCCAAGGATGTGGCCCACTGGCTAGGCTGCAGTGCCACGGCCACCTTCAACTTCCACCCCAACGTGCGCCCTGTGCCCCTGGAGCTACACATCCAAGTAAGTTCCTACCCCACACCTCTGGGGAACTCTAGGAACATAGAAAGCTGGCGTTCATCTAGCTCAAAGGGCCATTTGGCTTGGTACAGTCAATACTGACAGGAAGCCGCTCTTGAAGGTTTCAGGCAGGCCTTTGTTCCAGCCCTCCCTGGAGACCCTAGGGATCGAACCTGGGACCCTTCCATTAGCCTCTTCCAAGCACTGAGGTTTGGCAACATTATCACCCTCTCTCTTCTCTTTTGCTGCTCCTTAGGGCTTCAACATCAGCCACACCCAGACCCGCCTGTTGTCCATGGCCAAGCCAGTCTATCATGCTATCATGAAGCACTCTCCAAAGAAGCCAGTGATCGTGTTTGTTCCGTCTCGCAAGCAGACGCGCCTCACAGCCATTGACATCCTCACCACCTGCGCATCAGATGTCCAGAGACAAAGGTATGGGCCGGACACCATGTAATCTGTGCTCCAGATAACTTAATGATACAAGAGGAGAAGCTGAATTTTGCAGCCTGTGTGTGATTCCTTTTTATTGTACCCCTGTCAGTAATTGAGAAGGGGCAAGAAGCTATTAAAGGACACTGGAGCTACACTAGAGTAGAATAGAGAGGGACCTGCTCCTTGAAACGCCTTCCCTCTGCAATCTTTCAGTGACTTTGACATTTAATAATAATAATTAATAATAATAATAATAATTTATTTGTACCCTGGCCGGAGCCAGGCTCAGAGCAGCTAACATCATATAAATAATACAATATGCATAAAAACAAGCAATCAATTGATTAAAATGCATCCCAAAATTAATTCAAATAAATAAAAGTTAAAATTAAAACTGGACAAATGACCATCCTCAGGTTAAAATTGAAAGTGGTTAACACTTGCTAGGACCATCTGTTTCCACTGATACTATAAGGATCTGTGAGTGGGCTGAGAAACCTCCTCCATGCTTGTTCTTATACAAAGAAATGATATGAATAATCTGAAAGAATGGGTGTGATGGGCCCACTTATTTAATTTGTATTTGGCTGGATGTGTATGTGCTTAATGTCTACATGCTGGAGGGTCTGGGGTGAAGGATATCTAGCTCAGTCTGGGGCAGACGATGTGGAAGTAATGAAGTTTGTGAGGGCCAAACATGGGCAAGGGATGTTGGAAGTAGACTGGATTTTGCAGAGATGAGAGTTTCTCAAGTTGCTACTTTTCTGCCCAGAAATTAAATCTGCTGCGGCAGAATTATTGCTTTACAAAAGCTGTTGAGGGAAATGAGAAGTGTTGATGAGAAACTCTGTCACTGACAGTTGATGGTTCCCGTCTGCTTTTAAGGTTCTGGGGACAGGAGGGGGTCACCCTTCACCAGTCTCTTGGGTGATAGGATGGAGGCTGTTGACTGAATGAGGAAGTTTGTCTTGGTCTGCTGGCTGTCCTGACTTGTTGCTCCTTGCCAGGTTCCTGCACTGCACTGAGAAGGATGTGGCTCCCTACTTGGACAAGCTGAATGACAACACCTTGAAGGAGACCCTGGTGAACGGGGTGGGATACCTGCATGAGGGACTGACCTCCATGGAGCGAAGAGTTGTGGAGCAGCTTTTTGGCTCAGGTAAAGTGGGGTGGGAGCAGACTGCAGATTTATGGGTCAATTTAGAAAATGAGGGATTATCAGGCACCACAAAGAAATGTCTCTATTCAGGGGGGAAATTCCAAAAACCCACAAGGTAGTAACTAAGATGTAAATCAGGGATGGCTGTGTACAAGACTAAAGGTCAGATCAGGCTCCCGGTTGTTGATTTTTATTTATTTAAGATACTTCTTTTAAATTGTTTTTCATATTTTTTTGTGTTTTAACTGTTTTAAACTGAGTTGTAAGGGCGTTTTGTGGGATGTGCCTGGGAGGAGAGGAGAGGAGAGAGCAGGAGGAGCCCCAATTACAGTGGTTCTGGGTAGGGGGGGTATGGTATGGGAGGAGGGGCAGGCCAGGTAAGGGGCACGCGGCTCAGGCAATTAGTGACTATACCGTGTGCCAGCCCCTCCTCCAACCTGGGGAATTGTGGTTGTCATATCAGCCAACCCTTGGGTCTGCAACTGCTGCTGTTGAATGCCAGGTCGACCCAGAATAAAATCTCCCTCATCTATGATCTGATTATGGATGAGGAGGCTGATCTGGCATGTATCACTGAAACCTGGGTGTGTGAACAGGGTGGAGTTGGTCTCACCCAGCTGTGCCCACCTGGGTACTCAGTGCAGCATCATACTCAAGGGTCAGGGAGGGGGAGTTGCTGTGCTCTATAGAGATTCTCTATCTCCAGGCTCTCTGTCCAGTCGGGGGAATCTAGAGTGTGTGTCCCTGGCACTGGGGAATCAGGACAGATTAGGGATTCTGCTGGTTTATCACCCGCCTCACTGTTGAAATGTTTCATACATAAGGGGAAAAAATATTTTAAAGTAATGGAGATATTGAGCATTTTATGTTACACCTCTCATGCTTATGTATGTGTTTCCTGAGCTCAGGTGTTCTGTATTTGAGAGGCTTTTCTCCCTAAGCATTTCTTCCAGCAACATTGTGAACTGCCTTGAGACCTCCGGGTATAGGGCGGTATATAAATTCAATAAATAATAAGGCGATCAACTACTCAGTTTGTGTGCAAAATCAAGTTCGCCACCCCTGAGAATTCAGTAATTGGCCATCCTATGATGCAGATCAAGCAACCCGCATATCTTCCTTTATGCACACAATCTCTTTTGTTAAATAATATTCTCAGTGTATGATTAGGTTTCTTGGTGACCTGTAGGAAATTAGAAATCTAGATTTTTTCAGATGTAATCTGATATAGTAGAAATGTCAGGAGGTGGCATTGTGGTGGCAGGCTCCACCCCTTCAACTATGTATGTTCATTTCTACACCGGATAATGTCATGAAAGGGCTTAGGTGTCTGAATCATACTTTGCAAACTGCTGACTGTTCCGCGCTGCTTCTATGTGTGTTGTTCCCCCACAGTCAGCTGGGCTGTGAATTGGTTCTCATCTAGTTCTGCTCTTCTGTTTTGCTGCTAGGTGCCATTCAGGTGGTGGTGGCCTCGCGGAGCCTCTGCTGGGGAATGAATGTAGCTTCTCACCTGGTGATCATCATGGACACGCAGTACTACAATGGCAAGATCCATGCGTGAGTGAAGGGAGTTGGGTTGCTGGGTTCTGGGCCCACGGGAAAGGTGAGGACTGTTGGGCTATGCAGTGAGGAATGTAAGAGCCACTGGAAAAAGAAGCCCAGGGTGAAAGGGAAAGTGAGGCTCGCCCCAGACTCTAGAGGAGAGCATCTCATTTGGGGCTGGTTTTGATTTTGTTGTTAAGATAGGCCTTGTTTCATCCTGGCTGCTCAGGCACAATTGGAATAGTCTAGAAGCTGGTCAACCAGATGTGTATTTCTTACTCCTAGAGTGACACTGATGTGAAAAAAATGGGTTTTCATGTGTCTCATGCATTACCTTTATCAATAGCTGCAATTTGGCTATGGTTTACAGAATATAATATCTGACCCAGAGTCCAAGTATTAATTCCTCTGCAGATTGAAACAGTCATATCAACAACACACATTGCTGGTTCTTGTGATTTGGGCAGCTGAAAATACGTGGCCAGGTACTGGTGCCCTCATAAGAGGCCAGAAGGAATTGAAGTGGGCCTTTCATTCTTTAAGTGGAACCCTCAGCCCTCGGTGAAGATTCCTGTGCATTTTTTGCCTCTTCAGTTTTCCAAGCTCCTGCCCTGGTTTCTTCACAAGGGAATGTGGTGATTTGGTGCAGTGGAGGAGGGAGATCCATGGATGAGTAGGAAAAGCAGCCCATTGGATCTCCTCCATCCCTTGCAGAAAATGAACTAACTAGATAGACCTTTTAACTTTCAGCCAGTCAGACTGAATCTGGAATTTGTCATGACGTGCATATTGCAGAAGTTTCCCCTCTACAGAATTCTAAACCTTTTGCCTTCTGCTTCTATTAACATAGTTAATTACTTTCCTATGTGCCAGGTATGTGGATTACCCCATCTATGATGTGCTGCAGATGGTGGGCCATGCAAACCGCCCACTGCAGGACGATGAGGGGCGCTGTGTCATTATGTGCCAGGGATCCAAGAAGGTGAGCAAACAACAGGGGATGAGTGGACTTGCATGTTCTTTAGGGCTGGCGGCCTGGAGGAATTTAGGATCACATTTCTTCCATATGTTCCCTGGATGAGGTTTGCTTGAGGCACAGTTTCTCTTCCAGTCTGGATTTGAGTATTCCTTTGTTCAGAGTGGAGATCTTTATGAAACTCGTAGATTGTTTGACACCACTAAAAATGCCACTTTGGTTCTCCCACTCAAAGGATTTCTTCAAGAAGTTCCTATACGAGCCCCTGCCAGTGGAGTCTCATTTAGACCACTGCATGCACGATCACTTCAATGCTGAGATCGTCACCAAGACCATTGAGAACAAGCAGGATGCTGTCGACTATCTCACCTGGACCTTCTTGTATCGCAGGATGACTCAGAATCCCAACTACTACAACCTGCAAGGTGGGAAAGCCAGATCCCAACCCCTCCCCCTGTTTTTGTTGCTTTGTGCCTCTATCCTGCCACACACTTGGACAAGAGGGAGGGGAATGGAGAAGGATTATTTCTTATGTTTTCACACTGTCCTTCCTCAAAGTCGTACTGGTTCTGAAGTAATAAAACATAAAGATTATTTCAAGCTCCTATGTTTCCAGCCCCTGTGGATGTGCAGCATCTGTCTTCCTTTGTCTCTTTGTTCAGGAGTTTCGCACAGGCATCTCAGTGACCACCTGTCAGAGTTGGTGGAGCAGACGCTTAGTGACCTTGAGCAGTCCAAGTGTATCAGCATTGAGGATGAGATGGATGTGGCGCCTTTGAACTTGGGCATGATTGCAGCTTATTACTACATCAACTACACCACCATTGGTAAGGGGTGTGCTGGGAGTTACGGACATCAGGGCACCTCTGCATGGCATGCTGTGTGTTGCTTGTTGTCTGAGCCTGCAGCCTCATACCTGATGCCACCTTTTCTTTTATTAAAAACCCACCACCACCTCTAGAGCTCTTCAGCATGTCCCTGAATGCCAAGACTAAAGTGCGAGGGCTGATTGAAATCATTTCCAATGCTGCTGAGTATGAGAACATTCCCATCCGGCACCATGAGGACAACCTCCTGCGCCAGGTGAGCCAGCTCTTCAGTCTGATGGGCACGGGGGGGTGGGGGGGTGGTTGGTTGACTTGGGAAATTTTATACAGCCCATTGGCTTCCCTCCAAGAGCAGAGGACCCCAGTCCTTCTCAAATTCTGGTTTAGCAAAACATAAAAAAAATATATTTGGAAGCAATAATTTAACCCAAGTTAGTAGTACAGTGGAGCCTTGCAAGACGAAATTAATTCGTTCTGCGAGTTTTTTCGTCTTGCGAATTTTTTGTCTTGCGAAGCACGGTTACCCTGGGTATTAACGGTTTTAAGAAAAAGGAAACAAACTTGCAAGACGTTTTCGTCTTGCGAAGCAAGCTCATAGGGAAATTCGTCTTGCAAAGCAACTCAAAAAACGAAAAACTCTTTCGTCTTGCGAGTTTTTCGTCTTGCGAGGCATTCGTCTTGCGGGGCACCACTGTATTTAGATGCTAGATGCAGGGCAAGTGGTCCTGATCCTGCTCTAGCGTCCACCTGCCTGAGATAAATCCATGAGGATACAGAGCAGGGCTCCATAACTAGGAGTTCCCTCCTAAGGCCTTTCTTGTGCGAAGTTGGTGAAGACTGAGTTGTTTAGGAGGGGTTTTTATGTATATATGTTTTAAAGATAAGCAAACATGGTTTTAAAGAATTGGGAAATTGTTATTGTCTGAACAGAGATTTTTGTGTGGAGATGGTTCATTTGTGAAAAATTATTTCTGCTTTATGTGCGTTACAAATATTTTTTAAATGTGTGATCTGCTTTTAAAAAAACAACAACTTAAAACCAAAATAGAAGTTGGTACTTGTTGGGAAAAATATATTATGCATGTAAAAGTGGTAAAATTTCCAGTGGCTGAGAGCTAAGTTTATAGAACCAAATACAGTTAACCTACTGGGCTGTACATGTGCACTTAAGTTCCCCAGTCTGTATTCATTGTGTACATTTTGTCCTCTGTTTCGTTCATAGAGAACTTTCACTTCTGTAGTTTCAAATTCTGAAGTCTGTGATGACCTTTTAAAACTGAATAATAAATATATCCCTATACCACTTTTAAAACTGAATAATAAATATATCCCTATACCACTAAATGGTAGATCCGTGGGCCAATGTGGCTAGCAGGGCCTCTACATCCTGCTGGCTACATCTTTGCCAGCTCTAGACTTGTCCTCCGCATGGCAGTGTCGCCTGTCTTTTATGCTGCACCTCAAGCCCCCGCCCTCTCTGGGTGATGGGTGCTGATCTTTGCGTTCCAATCTGTCTTGCTCCCGCAAATTGTGTGTGTGATTGCATTTGGTGCTAAGAGATAGTCAGAGAACATTACTGTGTGCTGAATGTTGCTTCTCTCCTTTCCTCAGCTTGCCCAGAAAGTGCCTCACAAGCTGAATAACCCCAAATTCAACGACCCCCATGTCAAAACGAACCTTCTGCTTCAGGCTCATCTGTCACGTATGCAGCTGAGTGCAGAGCTCCAGTCTGACACAGAGGAGATTCTCAGCAAGGTATTGGGGGACAGCAAAAACACGGCTGGGGGGGCACCCAGAGCTGCCTGCTGCTTCAGGGCGAGTTCACAACAGATGCTGCCAATTCCCATTTGGTCTCATATTTGAAGCTTGGCTAGCTGAGGGCATTGTTCCCCCTTTTCTGCTGATGTCTGGGATGCCAAGCTCCTTTGTTCTGTCTTTTCTCCTAGGCCATTCGTCTGATCCAAGCTTGCGTGGATGTTCTGTCCAGCAACGGCTGGCTGAGTCCTGCTCTGGCTGCCATGGAGCTGGCCCAGATGGTCACCCAGGCCATGTGGTCAAAGGACTCCTACCTGAAGCAGCTGCCCCACTTCACCTCTGAGCACATCAAGCGCTGCACGGAGAAGGTGAGAGCAGACTCAGGCAGGGAGGTGGGGAGGTTGTTCCACCACCAGGAACCTGCCCCTTTCTTGGCCACCCCGGCTGGCTTATCCCATGTCTGCCCTTTTGCAGGGAGTGGAGAGTGTATTCGACATCATGGAAATGGAGGACGAAGACCGCAACGCCCTGCTGCAGCTCTCTGATACCCAAATTGCTGATGTGGCCCGCTTCTGTAACCGCTACCCTAACATTGAGCTTTCCTATGAAGTGGTGGAAAAGGATGGTATTCGCAGGTAATGGAGCATAGCAATGAAAAATAAAGCCAGAAGATGTAAATTTGACCAAGCAGTTCTTGTTACTTAGCTGGGGGGGGGGGGCATTATTCTTCATTTTTTGTGCCCTTTCAGACGGTTTCCTTCAAAATAACAAAGGCTTCCTCCGTTTTCAAATCGAAAGCTGCTGTGGTTGATTTTTCACTGTAGACCATGATTTTGCCATGTGATTTGCTGCCAAATGGGCTTCTATGCACGTTGCCGCTTGCAGGCTAGTTAGCAACCTTTGCATGCTCCCCCTTAGCACATTGTTCCAGGTGTGTGTGTCTAATCTGGTTTGTTTCTTCAGCGGAGGGCCAGTGGTGGTGCTGGTGCAGCTGGAGCGAGAGGAAGAAGTCACTGGACCAGTGATTGCGCCCCTCTTCCCACAGGTATGTTGAGTCCTGCCCAGCCTGTGCCTGATGCAGTCCAGCTGGGCCCACTTGTGGGAGGCAAAGGGTAGGATGGGGCGGGAACCTACAGGGTTGTGATGCAGAGGGACAGGGAGGATGTCACAAGTCGTCTTCCTCACTTTCCCCCTCTCATCTGCAGAAACGTGAGGAAGGCTGGTGGGTAGTGATTGGAGACTCCAAATCCAACAGCCTTATCTCCATCAAGAGACTGACGCTGCAGCAGAAGGCTAAGGTGAGTGATCTGGGAACAACCACGATGATCTCATTTCACCTCTAGAAGAGCCTTGTGGGGAGGCATAATTGCTGCTGTCATGAGCCTTGTGTTAGGCCAGGGCATCCTCAACATTGTAGGTCAAGGACCTCCTGCTTTTTGGCCAATGGGACAGAATTATCAAGCAAAAGGGGAGGTTAAAGGCATCCAGTGAGGGAGACCATAAGGGTGTGGCTTCTTAGGCCTCCCACAAGTTGCAGCGTAACAGGGATCCAGGCAATCACTCATGCAAAACAATTGAGATTATTTTCTGCCTCTTAGCTGCAAACAGAAAAATTGAGCAGCTCAGAAAACCTGCTGAAGCAGCAAGAAGGGACATAGTGGATGGCACAGTAAAACTACCCCCCACCCCTAGAGAGGCCTGCTCTATTCTTGCAATCATGTCAGGAGAGAGCTTTGACTAAGATGCAACCTCTAACCCCCCACCCCCACTCCATAAACCCGTATTTTGGATCACAGGAGCAGTCCATGCTGTGCATCTCTTATTATATAAGCACACCTGAATTCTGTTCAAGCTGGGGGTGGTGAAGGAGGATGGGTAGTGTGTGGGATGTTGGAGGTGGGATCTTTAGCTAACTCATACTCCTCCCAAATGGACAGCTTGACACACCTTGCACCAGTCTGATTTTTGTTGGCTTTATTGACCATGTCCTGGTATTACTGGCCTCAACATTTTTTTTAGAATACAAGATAAGTTTGGGATTACTGAAAATAAAATTGTGCTTATTCTCAAGGGTCTGGACTCCTCCTGGCCCCAGGAAATCCAAGTGCATTATGTGATCTATGTAGCATGTGCCAATTGGGGTTTGCTGATCCTTGATTGGGCTGAAAACCCATCTCCTGCAGCTTCTGGGATTCTAGCAGGCCTTGTACACACACTTTAAAACATGGCTTTGCAGTAAGGCAGGGGTGGGGACGCCTGTTGCTGAATTGCAACTCCCATGGGCTGATGGGAGGTAGTTCAGCAACATTTGGAGGGCCGCAAGTGCCACCCCATGCAGTAAGAGAGGGAGGGAGGCAAGACTTGCTAGAAGCAGCAGCTTACGCCCAATGCCGATTTCCTTGTGTTTCCTGCATTCTGTTAAATTGCAGAATACCCACAGTCCTGCTTATCATAACTGTCACTGATTGACAGAAAATCTGAAGCTTCAAAATGAAGAGTGGTCTGCAAAGGCCCCCTGCAAGGAGGTGGGAATCCTGGAGTGGGTTGTTTCTCCCCCTTGCTCTGCTAGGCAGGTCATATCAAATGTCTCTACCCTCATATCAGAGGGCGACCTCTCCAGTTCCTTCCTGCCCAGCTCTCAGCACAGGGTGTGCATGGAGCCCCATTCCTCTGAGCTTGCTTCTCACCCCATCCCTTCCTTGTGGAGCAAACCCTTCACACCCCAGTTCATGCTCTTTCTCCTTTTAGGTGAAACTGGACTTTGTGGCACCAGCCACTGGGACTCACAACTACACCCTCTATTTCATGAGTGATGCCTACATGGGCTGTGACCAGGAGTACAAGTTCAGTGTGGATGTGAAGGAGGCGGAGAGTGACAGCGATACTGATTGAGCTGGGCCTTCAGCTTCTGTCTTGTATGAGTGCAGTTCTGAGCCTCCATGGAATGGGATGTCCACAATATCTGCTTCTAGAGACGTTTGTGAACTTCTGCTTCCTGCTGGCTGGAGACTTAGGTTACTCCGTACTTAACTGTTTCTGTTCACTTTCAACTGGCGTTCAAGAAATTACCTCTGCCCTTCCTGTTTTGTTTTGTTTTTTTTAACTGAGCAACTCAAAAAGTTTTGTGCACAGTATTTTTATGTGAGTGGACTCAGTTGGTTCTGCTGTGTTCCTACTTGTTTTCCCAAATAAAGATATTTAGGAACAACCTCCTTGCTACTTTTCTTGTCGGAGGGGGAACTAATTCCTAGACCAGGGGTTGTCAACCTGGTTCCTACCGCCCACTAGTGGGCGTTTCAGGATTCTGGTGGGTGGTAGGGTAAGGTTACCAAATTTTTTTCAATGAATCTGGGGACATTTTCCAACTTCAATGGATTTTGTATGGGGACTGGTTTGTAAATCCGGGGACTGTCCCTGGGAAACGGGGACATCTGGTAACCTTACGGTAGGGGGTTCTATGGCACAAGGTGAATCCTCCTTCCCCTGAGCACTGGTGGGTGGTAAGGAAATTTTATCAAGAAAGATGCATTAGTGGGCGGTAGGTATAAAAAGGTTAACTACCCAGTCCTAGACTTTCTCTGCATGTATTTTTACCTTTCCCCCACACAGTCTTTTGGGCTGTCCCATTGTCCTAGCCCCAGTTTGAAGTATGTCTTTGACACTTGCTTTTCTGGCTTGTAATTAGGATCCTATGTCAGGTGCAGGAAGCTAATTAAGATGCCCTACCATGAGCAAGATAGTTATCCTGATTCGGGAATATGAAACAGCAGCACAGCCATCTGTGGCTATTTTTCTGCTCTCTAGTGTAGGTATCTAATATTACCTTGCTGGCAGAATCAATACATGTTTCTTTATGCAAAACTAATATACCTGTCTCTGCAATTAGTTGAATAGTTTCCAATTTGTTTTGGGCTGCAACAGACTAATACAACTATCTCTTTGGAAACAATTGCTTTGTGTTACAGTGGTGCCTCGCAAGACGAAATTAATCCGTTCCGCGAGTCTCTTCGTCTTGCAGTTTCTTCATCTTGCGAAGCACGGCTATTAGCGGCTTAGCGGCTATTAACGGTTTAGCGGCTTTAAGAAAAAGGAAACAAACTGGCAAGAACTCGCAAGATGTTTCGTCTTGCGAAGCAAGCCCATAGGGAAATTCGTCTTGCGGAACGACTCAAAAAACGGAAAACTCTTCGTCTTGCGAGGCATTCGTCTTGCGAGGTACCACTGTACCTCATTCCAGCCTTCCAGATAGTGATGGAACCCAACTTTCATCAGCCCTAACAAATGTGTCCAGGGAGAGTCAGCATGATGTAGTGGTTATTAGAGAGTCTTGGACAGAGCAGAATTCAAAGATCACCTTGGTCATGAAGGTCACTAGGTGACAGGGCTTTAGTCATTGTGTCTCAGCTTAACCAACATCACAAGGTTGCTTTGTGGATAAAATGGGGAGAGCTATGAGCACCACCATCTTGAAGTGCTTACAAGAACCCAAAAGACAGTACCATATAGAGGAAGTTTGGAAATCATTTTGACCAGGGCTCCTTGACTTCCCCCTCTGCCTTCTGAGGTTGCAATTCATGCAGAATTTTTTGTGAAACAACCTATCCCTGCCTCACATGTTGAAGTATTTGACACGGATGAGACAAAGATACCTTTCCCATGAGGAAACTCCCACACATTTTATAATGAGGGGGGAAATGAACTGACAAGGACAACTCAACCCATCTGTGCTGAGCTATGTTGGCATTTTCATTTTTGGAATCAGCCGGGCAAATTGCCAACTAATTTCTGATAGCTGAACAGCACTTTTCTCTCTTGGATGGTGACCCCTGTATGTCAAATAAGTAGTTGGGATGGCAAAGTCTTAGTTGCATTTTTAACATAAAAACCCATTTAGAGATAGCAGCAGACATACAATAGCACTTGGTCAAAATAAATTTTACATGTGTCACAAGCTCATTTGCTCAGAACTGCTCTTCTCCCTCTGCAGCACCACCTCCCAATCCAAACCTACATCTTATACAACCACATTTTAGTACAAAACCAGCAGTTACAAAGCCTGTTGCTTCCCAACTGGTAAGAAACGCCTAATCAGCAGGCCAGTCTTTCTGCAGGCAACCCTGGCTTTGTTTTAAAGGAGTGATGAAGCTAAGAAAACCCAGCCTATGTAGTTTGGGGATTTTCTACCCAGCTGCAAGACAAGACCCTGTTTGGTCAACAACATCAATCTGTGCAGAAGACCCAGCTGACCTCCGCTGCCCCCACGAGGTGTTCGCTCTGGCACAGCAGCTCTTGTGGAAAGGGGGGAGGTACTTCATAACAATGATATCACCTTTTTAATTGCCTTTACAGAGGGGATGCAGTCCAGCTTGCTGCCCACAGGTGTGCCACTGTTACACTACTAGAACTGTGTTATTGTCAGAGGGAGCTGGGAAATTTGGACCCTCAGCAGACCTCGGGGCGCTGGTATTTCCAAAATGCCATCTCTCCGTCATCGCTGCATGAAGCCAGCAGCCCAGGCTCCTTCGGGTTCCAGGCCACACAGTTCACATCCTGGGAGTGAGCCCGGGCCATGTGGACAGTAAGGGTGAAAGTGGGCTGGTGGGGGTCTGAGTGCAGCTCCTCCTCAAATATTCTGATGGCATCATCTCCACAAGCCGTGGCTAAAGCTCCCGTTAGCTGGCACCTGCAGAGGATGAAACGAAAAGAATGGACTATGGGCCTGAACACACTGGTGATCTGTGCAAAGGTCCTGTCCCCTATCACATGGAGTGATACAGTCACAGGAAAAGCTTTACCACTTGACTGGAACAGATGGATTGGTGCCCAGAATGACTTGCAAGCTGCTACACAAGACTTCTCCCCTGCCGTGCACACTCACCATGCCACGTCGTAGATGGTTCTTGTGTGGAAGCCAGAAAGGGTGCAGATGCATTTCCAGGTAGGATCGGTGCCATTGCAGACAACACCTGCAACACACAAACAACTCCTTAGCCTGGGCCTGTCTGCTTTGCTTCATAGGCCAAAAGCTTCTTTGCAAAGAGAGGCAACTTGAAGCTCTACAGACCCCACCAATGCTTTTTCACTTCAGAAACTAAAGAGTATGGAAGGAAGCAGTGTCACCACCGGATGCAGAAGCTGTGAAGTTCCCCATTTACATCCTGGAGCAAGGAGATCCTGACACACTTAAGTCTTGCCTTTGGTCGGCACTTCAACTTAAGTACTAAAACCCTGGAACTGAACTTTTCAAACATCACTTAATTAGCTCTAGATTGCTCCAACTTCCACACAGATTTTCATAACTGCACTCTCTCATGTGTTTGGGAAGAATAGGGTTCACTCCTCCCCTCCCACTACAGTTTTTACTCAACAAGGGTTCAGTGATAAGAGCTGAGACGCTTGCCTTCCCTACCCAAACCCCCTTTTCAGATAACTCTTCCATGCTTCAGGCATCTCCACGATCACAAAGACTAAAAGTTAAAGAAGATGAAAGAATACAAAATTGTGTATGTGTGTGTCTGTATTCAGAGAATCTGCATGGAGAGGTAATATAGCACAGTGGCTAAGATTCTGAGCTGTAAATTTGAACATGAACACACACACCTGTTCAAACATCACCTCTATCACGAACTCATTGAGTCTTAGGCAGGAATAAACACTCTCTCAGCCCCAGGTTCCCCATATGTAATATAGGGGGAAATAATACTGGCTATGCTGACTGCGGGTAATGGGAGGCAGAGTCAAACAGCATCCTTGACCTAATGAAAAAACAGCAGTGGAAAGCCTAAGAGATACTGCACTTCTACACTGCCACCAGTGACAGCTCTTCAGACCCTACAGAAGCCGACTCCTTAGGGTGGCTCAGCTGCCCCAGCAACAAAAACTTCAAATCTTAGCTGCCATGGCCCTTGGAAAACTAGGCAGATCCAATTCCTTGAAGAGATCCATTCCATCTTTGCAAATGCCACTGACCTTGCTCATTGCCCGGCTTATACTGGCGCCAAATGCGCACTGTCTTGTCATCGCTGCAGGAGGCCAGGCGCTCCCCACTGTGGTCAAAGGCCAGGCTCCACACCGTGGACTCATGCCCTTCTAGGGTGGTAAAACACACCCAGTCGTCCTCTTCCTCCCGGTACAATTTCACAGTGTCATCATAACTCGCTGATGCCAATAGCTGGTAATGGAAAGGAAAAATCACAGGTAAGTGTTGGAACGAAACACCTCTGGGGCAAAACTGAGAGCAGGGCTGTTCAATGAGAGCATGGAGGGGAATGCAGAATGTTGTGTAAGACACAAAGCTCAGCTCCCTGATAATCCCGGAATTTATTTTAAAGCCAAAAGCATGTTTACAGCACTTAGGGTATGGGTAGCCAGTGGTGTGCCTTCTCTTCTAGGTGATGTTGGACTCCCATGCCCATCAATCCCAGTCAGAACAGCCACTGATCATGGATGATGAGAGTTGCAGCTGAGCAACATGGGGGTGGGGAGCAAACCACTTTGGCAATCCGTGCCCTAGGGCAACAAAGATATCAAGGATCCTGCAGTAGTTTCCAGGAGAAACAGATCCACAGAGAAGCAGCAACTTCGAAGAAACAGGAATAGAGGCGTAAGCTGTGAAGATGACAAAGCCCCACTGCTGGTGGTCACACCAAGGAGGGTGATGAACAGCCTTTTGCCTGCATCCCTGCTGCAAAGTGGGTGAAGCAAACACTGCGGCCTTTCAGCCCTTGCTGAAAGACCTACACTGGCTCCCTGCACATTTCCGAGCACAATTCCAGGTGTTGGTGCTGACCTTTAAAGCCTTAAATGGCCTCGGCCCAGTATACCTGAAGGAGCGTCTCCACTCCCATCGTTCAGCCCGGACACTGAGGTCCAGCTCCGAGGGCCTCCTAGCGGTTCCCTCACTGCAAGAAGTGAGGTTACAGGGAACCAAGCAGAGGGCCTTCTCAGTAGTGGCACCCACCCTGTGGAATGCCCTCCCATCAGATGTCAAGGAAATAAAGGTTGGATGCCAGCCTCATTTGATCCTTTGCCCCAGGCAGCAAAATATGCTGGGTCAGCCCTTGGAAGGACCGGCTCCTGAGGAGTCTTCTTCCCTCTGCCAGCCAGGCCCTGAGTGGACAGGGCTCCTTGCACAAAGGTCTCTCCCTAATCCACCCTGAGTTGGTGGGGATGACCATCTTCCCACTGTCTGATTTGGGAAGCCCAGGGAGACCTGCTGCTATGTACTCATTACAATTCCCTGGATGCAGTTTTATGGATCAGCCATGTCATTCCTGTCTTACTTCAAATGCCCATGTTGAAATGAATACTCCAGTCCACACACCCCATTAGCATCAGGAGACTGCAGCAACTGAGTGCAAAAATTGCAACACAAGGGTATTCTTGTTCGATTAGGAGGGCTATAAGGCTTCAATGGGAGGGGGCAGGAAGGACAGAAATATAAATGTTTACAGTTTATGACAGGGGGCTATAGAAACACTGCCCTGGTTAGAGACCAGCCATTTGATAGGTCTCCAAGACACCACGCCCCATGGATACCAGCTGTCCGCCATACAGGAAGGGAACACTCACCTCTTGGTTGGGATGCCAGACAACATGCTTGACATCCTGCGTGTGGGAATTCAAGACACTCATGCACTCGTATTCATCCTCTTCGTCCACTGCAGCACAGAAGAGGGGGGATGTAGGGGAACAGTTTAAGAAACAAGGCACTGCGATTTCTGCATTGTAAGGTGTTTGACTAGATGACTCTTGGGGTCATCTCCAACTCTACAATTCTATGATTCCCTCCCATGTCTGTGCTCCATCCATCATGCATCAAGTATAGTTACACACAGTGAAAATCCCAATTCCTTTGCCCCAGCTCCGTCCTCTCAAAACACTTTTGCGGCTCTCACCTTCCCAAACCCAGACAGTTTTGTCTCGGCTGCAAGTGGCCAGAAGGCTGCCAGATGGTGCCCATGACACAGACTTCACCTCATTCTCATGGCCCTCCAGAGTGGCTGCACACTGCAAAGAGAAAAAGGGATATGGGTAAGAGAAGGGTAACCAGGAAATTGTGTGAAAACCTGACAATGTGGCAGGATGAGACACCTGAAAACACAACAAACATTTCCTATTGCTGGAGGCAGCAGAAATGGTGCCTTCCAGACAGTGTTGGATTACAAATCCCACTATCTATGAGCATTGGTCATACAGGTTGGGGCTGACAGGAGCTGGAGTCCAGCAAGATCTGAAGGGTTTCTTGCTATGTGTTATGTGTTTGCATGTGTGCATGTATTCAATTGTGACAGATTTTAATCAACTGAAAAGTATGAGAAAAGCAGCAGCAGCAACAAAACCAAAAGGGAGATTCAAGACACCTCAAAATCCTCATGGTTCTTCTTCCAAATGCAGGTGGTAGCATCAAAACTGGCAGAAGCCAGGTAGTTCCCACAGGGGGACCAGGCCACCTTGCGGATAGTTCTCTGGTGTCCCTCACCCAGAACAGACTTGCATACCCAGGCATCACCTGCCAAGAGAGAAAGCCAATTAGGAGCTGTGACACATCTCTGGGTCCACTGGAGAGTCCTTCTCCCTCCTCCTGGCACCTCAGAGGTCACTACATAAACCAAGTTAGAGAGGTGTTTACCTGGTTCAGCTTTACACTGGGATCAGATCCGCCTAAACTACCCAGAAAAATCAAGAGCTGCTGTTACCACCACCTGAGTTAAAAAGCATCATGGGGAAAGAGATCTAATAAAGTCCTGCCCACTCAACTCCCCTTTGGTACTGGCACACTCTTTTTTGTCATAGCTGTCTTAAGCTGGCCTAGGCACTGATATGGGATGACAGAAATTCATGGCCAATGGTCAAGGGATAGGAGGTCCAAAGATTCCTGACACCTGTCTTTCATCTATAGGTGGGTCACAAGTCTCTCTCTACCCTCCCAGCATAAGATGCAGCAGGAATCCAGAGTGCAATGCTTCTCCTAATTGCACAATGAAACCCTTGACCAAAGACTTGGTTGCCTGTTTCTCTCCCCCTACTTTCAAGGAATGACAACAAGGAGAGCAATCTGAACCATGTCTACTCAGTCCCACTGAGTTCAAGTAAATTATGTTAGGATTGCAGTCCAAACTGGCAGACTAGCTCACCTTCTTTCCCCCATATTCGAATGCTACGGTCCCCACCACAGGAAGCTAAGAGACTCCCTGTAGGGTTCCAAGCGAGAAACCAGCATCGGGAATCTGGGTGTGCTGGGATGCGAGACAAAAGTGTCAGGGAATCCTTCATTATAACACCAAACAGTCCCCGCAGAACCTATGAAGCAGCAAAGAATGAGACCAACAAAAAATAAGAATGATTTAAAAACTTGCAATTCAGGCATCTCCTGAACAAGAGTGCCCAGCATTCTAAAATGTTGATTTGCAACTGCAGAATAAAGCCTTTATTTTATCAAGGTGTGTAATGAAAATCCTCCAGGCACGCAGCCCACATGCCTTTTGCATTATGCAAGTGTTTTAAAACTGTGATCTGCAACCTTCACTCCAGTGGATCACATCATGTCTTCATCCAATAGTAATATTTATTGTTATTGCTTCTTTTATTTCTTTTATTGCATTGTGATTTGAATTCTATGGAATATAAACTACAGTGCAATAGAACAATCAATAAAAATGTAATTTAAAAGTATACAGTATCTAGCACAGTGCATTACAATTGCTACAATGGGCAGAAAAATCATTAAAGTAGTCCACTAACATCATCAGCAAGTTTCAAGTGGTCCTTTTGGGGAGGGGCAGAAAGTTTGGTAACTGGTACACTACAGAACTGTGTGTTTGCAGACAAGGGAAGAAACAAGGGAAGAAAGGGTTGCGCAGAGCTGCCTGCAACCTGCTGAAGAGCGCGCCGCGGGCTTTAGGCAGCTCTCTGCAACCCTTGGGAGCCCGGCGCGACTTCCTGCCGGGCTCCCTAGGCTTGCGGATAGCAGCCTGTTCTGGGGGCTGGGGTCAGGGGAAGCTTTTTTTCTTTATCCCCCCCCCAAAAAAAACACCCTAGGTGCGCCCTATGGGCCGGTGCGCCCTATGGGGCGAAAAATATGGTATGTAGGTTTCCTTTTGACTCTGTGATCACAGGAGGACAAGGGCCACAAGCCTGTAGCTAAGTACTGAAGACCCTGTTTTCCAAAAGCCAAGCCTTTGAAATTGTTGGTATCTCTGTGGGAGTTTTTGTTATGTGAATGGCGCCACCATAATACCCTCCAACATGTCCCAATGCAAACTGGGGTGCCATGACCTGTGGGAGAGGAGGGCGCCCCAAATTGAGATGTACCAGACAGTTGATGGGTATGTGCCACAGACCTCCTGGGTGGATTTGGTGGACCACCAATTGGGAACACTGCTGTAGAGGGTTAGTTTTATGTGGCTCTCAGAAGCTACATAATTTGAATTAAGGCCTGGTAAAACATTTGTTGAGAATGTCATTCAAAAGGAAAGGAAAGGAATATTCAAATTGAAGAAGAAATATATCACACAATTCAACATTACATTTCTCTGGTTCGATTTAGTATGTAACCCATTAGCTGTGATTCCTGTATTACAGGAGATTGGAGTAGGTGATAACCAGGGTCACTTCTAACTCTACGATTTTATGAGTTTATTTTTTTCCGCAGCTATATATAATGTGCAGTACCTAAGAACATGCCAGAAATAAACCCCAATTCCTATTACATTATGTATTAATTTCCAAAATAGACTTCTTAGCAGACCGTTAGATGCAGTCAACATTTATAGAACCAAACCACTGCAGAGGGTGGGGTGGGGGCCAAGAAAAATACACACTTTGAGCTACATCCAAAACCACAGGAGTTAGCTATCCAGCGAAAAAAGATTTGTGTGTGTGTTTGTGTGCGAACCTTGCTGGCTCACAGTGAGATCCCACTGAGTCTGGCGTCCTATTTCCCAAAGTGCTCAGCCAGTGCTTCCAGGGAGCCACAAAGTGGGGCATCAGATCAGGACCAACAACCAAACCTTACTGATCACTCCCAGCGTCACTCGTTTCCACAGCCTCTGTACACAACAGTTCATTCACAGCTATCACGTATATGCAGCCATATCTATCTATCCCTACGCCGCACTTCTCCTTCTTGGCCAAAGCAAGGCTCAACTTAGCATAGCACCTCACTTCCTACAGCAGATGCCTCTGAGCGCAGCGGCTCTTCTCTTTTATTTTACTTGTGCAGTTTACTATGCAAGGGTATTCTGCCTCTGGACTAGGAAGTTCTATCAGCTGTATGTCTTGGTCATAAAAGAAAAGAGATAAATGGTAGTAAAGGACTCTTGCTGCAAGTCTAGTCTGGTAGCTGGATGAGAGAGCCAGAGCGGTGCAGCGGAGTGTCGGGCCAGGACAGGCATAGGCGAACTCGGCCCTCCAGGTGTTTTGGGACTACAACTCCCATCATCTCTGACCACTGGTCCTGTTGGCTAGGGATGATGGGAGTTGTAGTCCCAAAACACCTGGAAGGCCGAGTTCGCCTGTGCCTGGGAGCTGGGAGAGCAGGGTCCAACTCTTCCCCCTCACTAGCCATAGCGCCCACTGGGTGTGACCTCGGGCCAGCCCACCTCACAGGGCTGTTGTGGGAGAAGAACCATGTACCTCCAGCTCCGGCAAACCCTCCCTCAGCAGCCCGAGGAAGCCACCCAGCGCCGCTGCCTCCTACCTGCCTCCGCGCTTCCCACAGGGCACCTCTAGGCGCAGGCGCGCAGGGCAACGCCGCTCCCGCCACAGCGCCCCCTAGAGCCCACTCCCTCGCCGCGAGGTTCGCCCCCCCTCTCCGGGGCGGAAGTGACGACCCCGCGCGGAAACTACGATTCCCAGTATGCTTTGCGAGAAAGACTATCTTGGGTGAGTGTACACACACGACACAAGGAAGGAAAGACGGACCGCGTCTCTTTACTCAATTAATGAACAGGCCCTCCTGCGACTTTCAAAGGAACAAAGTTGTTTTATTTATTTATTTATTTATTTATTTATTTATGTATGTATGTATTCACCCCTTGAAGGAAAAAGAAAAAGAATAACTCCTCAAAGCGCTTTACCAAAAGATAAAGACAAGAAAAAGTCAAGCAAAACACCAACAAGTCAGGGCTGAGAAATGCTGAGGTGAATTTGGATCCGTTCCAGTAGTTCGCCGCCTTCTCCCCTTCAGGAGGCCCCGCCCCTCCTCCCGCCTCTGGCGCCGTGACGTCGCGCGCGCGGCCGGCCGGAAGCGGAAGTGGCCGGCGGCTGTTGTTTGGTGGCAGCGGGGGGGTCGGGCTGTCGTCGGGCGAGGAGGAGGAGGAGGAGGAAGGCGCCGGCCCCGCGGCCTTGGAAGGAAGGCCAGGCCCGACGGGGCTCAGCGCCCGGGAAGGGAGCCGAGCGGTGAGTGGGGGAGCCCGACCCGCCAGGTCAGGGCGGCGCCCCTTTGTGTCTCCGAGGGGCAGGATCCGAGGGAGAGCGCCGGGGCGCAGGAGGGAGCGGGGGCCTCGAGGCAGTTGCTCTGGCCCGGGGGGGGGGTGGAAGGTGGATCGGGCTCCCCGGGAGGGTCGCAAGTCCAGGGGCCTGGATTTCCGGCTTCCGATGTGTTTTGATAACGACAACAAAATCACGCCTCCTCTTTGCCACTCACCGAAATGGGGGGCGGGAGCCCCGAGTGGATGTGTTGCTGACGTTAAAAAAGATGTCCGAGTTGAGTTGTTCTACCCAAAACAAATCCCTGGCCGTAGGATTCCTTAGTTCTGGGGGTTGAAGTCAATGCTAGTCCTGCTCAAGAGTAGACCCACTGAAATCAGAGGGCACGAGTAACTCAAGCTCATTGATTTCCACGGGTCTAGCGTTAGCAACAACCCTTAGCACCTGACTCCGGGTGGTGAGTCTTGGGGTTCTCAGGAAAAATAAATGAGATTCCACAAGACTGAAGTTTGCCAGCTGTGCCCTAGTCCGTGAAAGCTTCCTCTGTAACAAACCTGTTAAGTCTTTAAGGTACTTTTCGTTGTTCAGAGAGGGAGCAGTTTAAGAAAGGTGAGGGCAGGGTTGTTTCCAAGTTACATGTGTACTTGAAGTATGTGTACCTCGCTCCTCAGCAGAATACAAGTTCCTGAAGAAGGTTATAATGCTCATTAAGTTGGTCCCTGGTCTCAGGATTACGATTTAAAAGACACAACACAAAAGGAAAGGGGATTTTGAGGGAGCAGTGGGAGCAAACCAAACTAAAAAAGGCATCTTTGTTCCTTTTTTGGCTGGTGAAAGCATGTACAGGGTTCCTTGTGTCAAATGAGAGGATAAACAGAGGAAGGTAAAGCAGAAAGAATACATAGTTACTTGCGTTACTTTGACTTGGTTACCATTTAATCAGGTAAATGTCTAATATTATTAAGTAAACTAAATAGTTTCTGTGGAATCTGTTAAATTGACTCAGCTGCTTGAGCTGTGATGGTTTGAGCGATAATTTCCCTTTATTCTTTATTCCAAAACACTTAGATGTGCCGTATGAAAATGTCTAATGTCCTCTGACCTCACACAACCTGAATGGCTCTTGTGTGATGCATTCATTGGACTTGCAATAATTAAATGAACAACACAGTGTGGCTATGTCAAAAGCACTAATTGTTCTGCTAAAAAGTTGTGTGTGTGTATGTGTAGATAAACAAAGGTGCCATTTTGACAAAAGTACAAGAGAGGGTCCCTTTGTCTCTCAGCTATTCTATACGCCATGTTTGATTATCTCCAGCCAGCTGAAATCTACAAACTGTTTTTTGAAAGTGTTCAGTGGGATAATATGCAAGATACGTGTTCCATTTATACTCTGTCTCAGTGGAGCACCCTTGGAACACTAACTGGCTCCACTGTTGTTTAGAAGCAATTTAGTTGGTTGAGGTGCATATGCATAACAAAGGCACAAATCCACTTGCCTAAAAATAAAGAAATGCTATTGGGGGGGGGCTACTGCTGCTCCTCATTTCAAGCCATACATTCATACATCATTACAGGAATGTCTAATATCCATGACCAACTCTTGGCCATTGCCATTTGACAGGTTGATTTGGTTTGCTAGTATTGTTGTATGAAGTATAAAATGGGAGCCTCAATAAGTTCTCTTAAAAACACTGCTTTTGTGCAATTTAATCTTGGAACATAATGAGTCTATTATACATGATAGTACTTGTAGTTTTTCTGAAGTTCTTTTATTAAAAGGACTCATTAGCAAATTTTTTGCCACTTTTGTGAACTCTGGCCCTAATCTCCTTTGGCCTGAGAATTAATGACCACTTATTAAACCCAGGTTTCTTGGCATTGTGGGGTGCTTGTGGGGTGCAGGGAAACTGCTGTATTTCATCTGCTTAACCATGGGAATCTCCATAGAAATCAGTGAGTCTGCTCACTTGTACCAAAAAAGGAAGAAATGTTGGTCAGACTTGGTCACCTTGAGGCAGCCCTTAACTTGCCACAGGTGAGAGGCTATTTACAAGGCTTGATCTGTTTGTCTTTTTCAGGTTCTTCTGAGTGCAGAAGAGGCACTTCATCTGGTGCTCTGTTCTGCCTGCAGCCTTCTGTGAGTCTGCTCCCCCTGACTGGTGCCTAAAGTCATTGGCCACTCACCCATTCCAGAAGATCCCAAGGGCTTCTGTGCATAGTGTGTTTCGTTGGATTTATTTGGCCTAATCTCAGAAAGAGGATCCATGTACACCCCAAGTGGCTCGGTGTTGCCCAGTGGGCGCAGGCGAAGAGGCCAGGATGGGAGTGCCTTGCCAAAGCAGCCAGAAAGGAGCCTGGCTTCTGCATTGCCTGGTGCCCTCTCAATAACTGCCCTGTGTACTGCACTGGCAGAGCCTGCTTGGCTACGGATTCATGGGGGCAGTTGTTCTCGCCAGGAGCTGGGAGTTGCTGATGTGCTGGGATATGTAGACCCAGATTTACTTAAAGGTGAGAGTGAATTGTGTATAGTGTGCATTCTTTAAACAGAAATTGGTGTAGGTTGGTTCACGCAGTAGCTGTTCAGTGTAATTTTGTGCTCACCAAGGTGAATTTTGTGTGTGTGATTCCTGGTGTCATATAATAATCAACTGCCTGTAGAGGAGTTGATTCTTGTTTCATGGTTCTCCTTATTAAATATTTACCAACCCAGAAGTTATGGAGGGATCGGTCCCTGTGGCAATGAAACTTGCTGCTCCACCTACCCCTACAGTTTGTGCATTCTTGTTTGCATGTTTACTCAGATGTAAATCCCAATGTCGTCAGAGGAGCTTACTTACAGCTAAACAGGACTGCAGCCAACGTTGTCTTTTTGTAGAACTAAGTGCTGTCAAAAGGACACTTTGTATCAATTTTGTTATAATGATATTTTAAATGTTCAGCGTTTTTGAGCTCTAATCTTGTCAAAATTTAACTGCCAATGTTCCATTCATTGCAGTGGGATAAAGTTATTGCATAAAATTTATATGCCACTTGATTGTAAATACAAACAAACCTCTAAGTGGTTTACAAAAGTTAGACATGCACTTAAATCATAAATGTGTTATTTAAGTTCTGGCTGGATCTTGCAACATACATCCCATGCAATTTCATATTCCCAGCTTTGGCCATAACTGGCAAGAAACCTGTCACTACTAAAAAGAATGCACACTGCAACTTCTTGCGGGCTCAAAAAACTTGTTTCTTCATTAATTTCTTTTCCTTCCTCTTACCACCTGCAATGGCCTTTCCCCTGTAACTTAATGTGATGCTTATGTTCTGGAGCAAGGTCAGATCACGCATTAAGCATATAAGAAACCCAACTGAGTTTGCAGACCTTGCCAGTAACCAAACAATTAAGATAGCTTTTTTTACAACTATGTGTGTGGTTAACATTCAACCCAACAATTGGCTGTGTCCCAGCAGCTTGTGACCTTTGGTTATTAGCCGTGACCCCCGCTAATTGATTTACGAACCTCGATTAGCGATTTATGACTTCCCGGTCCGGCGCGCTTCCCTCAGCTGCGCCACTCAGTCACGGCTCAGCAGAGCTTCGCACAGCGGTGTAGAACTGTCACCAGCTTGCTTCAACTTCCAGACAAACACACATAGCACCGGTTTGTCTATTTACAGCATTTATTCCGACATTTCCCCCAGGGATTTCCTGGGCTCCTCTCCGCCATTACAGGCTACGTCTGTTCCCCACGGAACACAGAGTGGGACTGGCAATCTTTGCCCAAGCTCCTCCCGAGCTTCGAAAAGTGACGTCAGAATGGTGTGGCATCATGGGAGAAACTTAACTCGTTAAGTTCCAACTCCAACACCCTCCCTTGCCGCACCTTCTGACAAGACCCTTTTGAGTTCAACACCTTTCCCTTTGCCTTGTGCTCCTTCCCAACATCTTTCCCAGGCACCTGTTGAACCCCTTCAACACTCCCAGAATCACACTGTGCGAACCAGGCCCACGCACTTGTTGCTTGGTACCTTTCCGGCGGAATGCCCTTCGTTGAGCGACTGGACCTCCCGGGCACAAACTCAGATGTTTCCTCTGACTCACTGCCCTCAGGACCTGTGTCCTCAGCCTCACGGGATTCCCCCTCTGACTTAAAACGCTTTCGAACCCTCTCCATTACACTCACCGGAGAACTGGGCTCGCTTTTGGGTGTTCTCTTAACCTGAGGAGAAATTACAGATACCTCCTCCTGTTCCTGACTTTGGTCAGTTACCTGATCGTCATCATCATCAGTTTCTTCTTCCTCCTCCTCAGAATCTTCCTGTTCTGAATCAGAAAGACATTCTGAAAGAACATCACGCTTTGAAGCAGGTTTTGACTTTTCATCCTGCTCATAGAACTCAGCGTGCTTGCTGATCAGTAACTTACTCTGATCACCTGATGGAAATGCAAACCTCCACGCATTCGCTGTTGGCTCATACCCACAGAAGATCATTTTCCGGAACTTGGATCCATCTGGCCCCTGCAACGCAGCAGGTACTGACACAGACGCACTTGACCCAAACATACGCAAAAAATGAATCTGGGGTTTCCTGCCATGCAACAGCCCAAACGGTGTGTCCCCTACCATTGAATTGTAGGTGCGATTCCAGGTGAAGCTCACATACTTGATTGCCTCCAGCCAAAACCTTGGAGGTAACCCAGAATCTTTCAGCAACACCTGTGCAGTTTTAACCAGAGCCTGACACTTCAGCTCTGCTTGCCCCCTCTGATTGGGTGAAGTCACTGTGTGACGTATCCCTTTCTTGCGAAAGTACTTCTGCAAAGCAGAACCTGTAAACTCAGCCCCCCTGTCACTTGTGACAGCTTGCACTTTGGTGGAAAACTTTACTTCCACCTCCTCAATCCAACGTTTGAGCAGCTGTGCTGCATCGTCCTTGGATTTGAGACCGTGTGTCCAGGAATTCTGTGTAAAATTATCCTGCATCGAGAGCAGATACCTTGACCCTCCCAGACTTGGTTCTTTTACAGGACCCCACAAATCTACGTGAATTTGTTCAAAAGGCCTAGTGGTTGTCCTCTCAACTTTTGGATAACTGCATCCTTTTATCTTTGCCAGCTTGCAAGTTTCACAACTTACAGCATGTCCACATTCTAAAATCTCACACCCTTTAGAAACCTCCGGCAGCACCTGTAGTTCTTCTACTGAACTATGTGCCGTCCTAGCATGCCAAATGTGGACACATTCATCATGTTTGGGAATTGTAGCACGCAGTGCTTGTGCTTTCTTAACCTTCCCATCACCCTCCAGAGACGTTTTAAGAATGAAGAGATCATTCTGCCCCTTTTTAACCTTGGCAAGCACCCTCCCTCCTTTGGAGATTGTGCACACATCATCCTGAAAACAAACCGTGAATCCCTTTTTCAGTAGATACGGCACAGATAAAAGACAGTGGTGCATCCCAGGAACGGTACAACACTCCAGCGTTTCCTGTAAAATACGAAAATGCAGATTTACAAAGTTAGTTAGATTTCCTTTCTGTCCATTTGCAAACAGTACAGATTTCCCGGCAGGAATTGCCGTGCAGTTCCACCTCTCGACAGCAGGTGTCTCTGGAATCATATTGCGATTAGCTGCAGAGTCAATAACGAAACTCAGCTCCTCTGTCCTTGTCCCACGGCTGTCTTCATCCAACGCCAGACTAGCCGTGATCTGATAAGTCCCTTCCTGGCACCTGGCACGTCCACCAGCCTCAGTCCCATGCCTGGCTGCTCTCCCAGGCTGGTTGCCATGGAAACCCGACTGGTTCCCATGAAAAGTGTCCTTGACAACATCCTGTCTTGCCTCTCTGCTCCGGTGGGGGCAATCACGCCGCAAATGTCCTGGAGTTTTACACACGTAGCAAAGACGAACTCCAGTGGAAAAACACTGCCTGGGGCTCCCAGCTGGCTTGGCCTTCCTTCTTCTGGAACGGCGCCTCCCACCAGCCTCGCCCTCCCTGAAGCTGCTCTTCATTCCAGCAGGTTCAGTGGAAAACTTTTCAAACTCGCCTTTGTTTTTTTTTTATAAAATTTTTATTGGTTTTACAGCATTTTTAAGAAAAACAGACAAACACTAAAAATGACAAACATACACGTATAGTTTCAAACATATTTTCATAAACCTCTTTTCTTGGACTTCCCCATACCCCCCCTCTCTGCATCCCAATGTCCATAGTTCAACTAGCAACTCCCAATTGTTACTTTCCAATCTCTATCATCTTAGTCCTCTTTTATAATCTAACCTTATATCTCTGTACCCCTTTGTTTCTGGAAACCACGGCATTTTAAGATTCATTAAGTTTATAGTAGTCCTTAAGATAGCTTTTAAATTTTCTCCATTCTTCTTCCACCGTCTCTTTTCGTTGGTCACGGATTCTGCCTGTCATCTCGGCCAGTGTCATATAGTCCATCACTTTCATCTGCCATTCTTCCAAAGTGGGTAAATCTTGTGTCTTCCAATACTTTGCGATGAGTATTCTTGCTGCTGTTGTGGCATACATGAAAAAAGCTCTATCTTTCTTTGTCACCAATTGGCCGACAATGCCCAAGAGAAAGGCCTCTGGTTTTTTAGAAAAGGTACATTTAAGTACCTTTTTCATTTCATTATAGATCATTTCCCAGAAGACCTTAATCTTCGGGCATGTCCACCAAAGGTGATAAAAGGTACCTTCAGTCTCTTTACACTTCCAACATTTGTTATCGGGCAAATGATAGATTTTTGCCAGCTTGACTGGGGTCATGTACCACCTGTATACCATTTTCATAATGTTTTCCTTTAAGGCATTACATGCCGTAAATTTTATACCGGTGTTCCATAACCATTCCCAGTCAGCTGACATAATGTTATGTCCAACATCCTGAGCCCACTTAATCATAGCCGATTTAACTGTTTCATCCTGTGTGTTCCATTTCAACAACAAGTTGTACATTCTAGATAAATTCTTAGTATTGGGTTCTAACAGTTCGGTTTCTAATTTTGATTTTTCCACCTGGAAACCGACTTTCCTGTCCTGTTTAAAAAATTCCATTATTTGGCGATATTGGAACCAATTTTCTACTTTATGTTTCAATTTCTCCTGACTTTGTAGTTTGAACTTATCTCCATCCTGTTCTAAAATTTCCCAATACTTCGGCCATCCGACCTCCATATTGAGTTTCTTCACTGCTTTAGCCTCCACCGGTGACACCCATCTAGGGGTTTTGTTTTCCAATAGATCTTTATATCTTATCCAAACATTAAACAATGCTTTTCTGACAATGTGATTTTTAAAGGCACTGTTAACTTTATCATACCAAAGATATGCATGCCAACCAAAAGCGTTATTGAAACCTTCCAGATCCAAGATGTCCGTGTTCTCGAGGAGCATCCATTCTTTGAGCCAGCAAAAAGCTGCTGCCTCATAGTACAATTTTAGGTCCGGCAGGGCAAAACCCCCTCTTTCTTTAACATCTGTCAATATTTTAAATTTAATTCGGGGCTTTTTGCCCTGCCAGACAAATTTCGAAATATCTTTGTGCCACCTCTTAAAACATTCCATCTTATCAATAATCTGCAAGGTCTGAAACAAAAATAACATTCTAGGCAATACATTCATTTTAATTACTGCAATTCGGCCTAACATTGACAGTTTCAAATTTGACCATATTTCTAAATCTTTTTTAATTTCTGACCAACATTTTTCATAGTTGTCCTTATACAAATTCTGATTCTTAGATGTTAAGTAAACCCCTAGGTATTTGACCTTCTTGACCACAGTCAAACCTGTTTCCTCTTGGAATTTCTCCTTTTCCATATCTGTTAGGTTTTTCCCTAAAACTTTGGTTTTTTGCTTGTTCAACTTAAATCCAGCTACCTGGCCAAACTGTTGTATTATTTCTAAAACCCTTTTCGTACTAGTGTTTGGCTCTTGCAAAGTCAATACTAGGTCATCTGCGAACGCTCTTAACTTATAATGTTTAGCTCCGACCTGCACACCTTTGACCTGCTGGTCATTTCTTATCATATTCAGCAACACCTCCAGAACAGAAATAAAAAGTAATGGGGAAATCGGGCACCCCTGTCGTGTTCCTTTTTCTATCTTAAGTTCCTCAGTCACAACATTGTTTACAATCAGTTTGGCTTTTTGTTCAGAATATATTGCAGCCATACCATTCTCAAAACCCTGGCCTACCCCCATCCCATGAAGATTCTTCCTCATAAAACTCCAAGAAATATTATCAAAGGCTTTCTCCGCATCCACAAAGATCAATACTGCCTTAGTGTTTATGTTCACCTCTAACTTTTCCAAAATATCTATTACATTCCTTACATTGTCTGCTAGGTGTCTTTTAGGGAGAAAGCCTGCTTGGTCTTTATGAATCTTCTCCATCAAAACTCTTTTAAATCTTTTTGCCAAAATGTCTGCAAAAATTTTGTAATCCACATTAAGCAGAGATATTGGGCGGTAGTTCTTGAGTTGGGTCTTTTCAGTCTCTGACTTTGGTATGAGTGAAATATATGCCTCTTTCCACGATTCAGGTGCCTTTTTTCCCTCAAGGATCTCATTGCAAACTTCTCTTAGTGGTTGAGCCAACCATTCCTTCAGCGATTTGTAGTATCTGGAAGTCAGTCCATCTGGTCCCGGAGATTTGCCCAGTTGCATATTCTGAATGGCAGCCTCTATCTCTTGTTCTGAGATTCTCTGGTTCAAGTCCATCTTACTTTGATGAGAGATATTTTGTAGTCCATATTTTCCAAGGAATTTGTCTATATCTTCTTCATTTTGTGGGCCTTGGGTGTAGAGTTTTTTGAAATAACTTAAAAAGCAATTTCTGATTTCATTGGGTTTGGATATGTTCTTTCCATCCACCTCTAGGCTTGTAACTGTATTTAGTTTCTGCCTTTTCTTCAGTTGCCATGCCAAAAGTTTGCCACATTTATTTGCTGATTCAAAAGTCTTTTGCTTCATTTGCCTTATCTTCCATTCAATCTCTTGGTTCATCAATTCCATATATTGTGTTTGATATAATTTGATCTCTCTTAAAATGTCCTGAGACTTTGGTTTTGTTCTTAATTTCCTCTCTCCTTCCTTTATCATTTCCAGAATCTTCTCTTTTTTCTCATTTTGTTTTTTCCTCTTTATTGAATTTTGTTGAATCAAAAATCCTCTCATCACCGCTTTACTTGCGTCCCAGATCACTCTTTTCTCCACGTCGGTCCTCAAGTTTATTTCAAAATAGTCTTTTAGGGTCTTTTGGGCCTTCGTGAGAATCTCCTTATCTCGAAAGAGGGTGTCATTCATTCTCCATCTAAATTGACCAGTTATTGTGAGTTTCATCTCCATCTTCACGGCGTTATGGTCGGAGCAAGTTTTTGGGCAGATTTCCACTTTCTTAATCTTTGGAGCCAATCCACTAGTAACCCAGATTTGATCGATTCTGGTCCAGGTCATCATTGCTTGGGAGAAAAAGGTTCCCTCTCTCTCCAGAGGATTCCTTGTTCTCCAAATATCTATCAAGTCCATGTTTTCAGTCATTTCGAAAAAAGTCTTAGGGAGTCTCCCTTCTTTGGTGACTGTAAGTCTTTGTGCCTTGTCCATATTAGTGGAGACCACGCCATTCATGTCTCCCATAATTATCATATTGTAATCCAGATAGTCCATCAAAGTTTCATGGAGTCTCTTAAAGAAGTCGGATTTGCCTTCATTTGGTGCATAAATTCCAACAACTAAGAATTTTTCTCCTTGTACTTGTATCTCCACAGCCAAATATCTCCCTTGTTCATCTTTGAATATCATTTTTGGAGCCCATTTCTCCTTCACATATATTACAACTCCTCTCTTCTTAACTTTGTCTGATGAAATAAATTCTTGTCCTAGCCTTTTATTTGAAAGTAATCTCCTATGGGCTCTGGTTATGTGAGTTTCTTGTAAACATATCAAGTCCAATTGTTCTCTATTCAGTATATGAAATACTTGTCTTCTCTTCAAAGGCCCATTGAGCCCATTACAATTCCAACTAAGGAATTGCAGAGCCATCTTGTTATTTTCCTAAGGCTCCTCCAACAGCTCCAAGTTGTTGCTCTTCTTCTGATGGTGGTGGTTTTTGTCCAAACGAGAGATTCAGGATATCCAGTGCTCTCCTCTGTTCTGCAAGTGCGTCCACAGTCCCCTTCTGTAAGTCCTCCTGGTATCTTGCCAAAAATTTGTCTTTATCTTGAATTGTCTTTATTTTCACTTTCTTTGCCTTGTAGTCGAATGACAGTCCTTGTGGGAACTCCCACCTGAAACGGATAGAATTCTTCTTTAGCAAGAGAACCAAGTCCTTGTAGAAGTTTCTTAAATCCAAAATGTATTTTGGGATGTCTTTAAAGATCTGTACAGCTGAATTTCCAATTTGCAAGGCCTTTTCAAAGTGTAATCCTAGTATTTTGTCTCTTTCCTCCTTGGATCTAAGTGTAATCAGACAGTCTCTCGGTGTCTTTCTATCTTGCTTTTTACCCAGTCTAAAGGCAGTCGTAATTTTGAATTCGTCTTCCTCAAGGTCCCAGCAATCCGCAAACTCCCGTGTCAAATATTCCACAAGGCTGTCTCTTTCATTCTCCGGAATCAGTCTTAATTTTAAGTTTCTCTCTTTCCTCTGTAACTCCCACAAGGCCAAAGTTGCATCATGCTCATAGACCTTCTTGGCAAGCGGCTCTAATTTCTCCTGTGTCTCTCCAGCAGTGGCTTTGGCCTCTTCGGCAATTTGGCGCGTGGTGGCGTTTTCCTCTACCAATTTATTTATAGATTCTGTATTCTGGTTTAATCTTGCTGATATTTCTGTTAATTTTTGTGTGTTCTCTGAAGTCTGTTTTGTCAAAGACTCCAGAGTTTGGTTTATCTTAAGCAGGGCCTCTGTCACAGCTTCCATAGAAACGGCTGCTCCTTTGTCCTGACCTGTTGTTCCTGCTGATCCGGCTGTTGCGCCTGAGATTGAGCCTCTTTTCTTTGCCTGTTGCAGCTGCAACTGTTGTTGTTGTTGTTGTTGCTTGATCTTGGCTCTTGTGACTATCTCTTCTTGTGGGCCACTCATGTCAAGGTCAATTCCCACGGGATTTATTCTCCCTTGGAAAATTCCACTGTCTTAAGCCGTGCCGAGCTTTACTTTGTCCTCTAGAGGGAGCAAATCAAAATGGCCAAAGAGCAAAATTTCCAGATACAGAAACAGAGGAGACAGTCCAAAAAGTAAGAAAAAAGGAGATTAACACAGTCAAAGTCAATGTTGCCAAATGCTTATAACTTCAAATTGCCACAGTTGCCCAATTTAAACTGTTTCTTCTTATGATATACAGTAGTCAGGCACTGTGGAAACTTTGTATCAAAGTATCACTTCACAGGAAAAAGTCAGTTCGGTGTACTGAAGAGGCAGACCGTTTCGTACTTTCAAATAGATGAGACAGCAGAGGTTTTTTCCCCAAATAAATCATGCAGTTATTGGTCAAATTCACCTCCCCTCTGCTCTGCTTGCTAGAGGGGAGATCAAAGGTTTAAATGTCCGGTTTGGCTGATCAAAGAGCGGGTTTAAACGGATGCAGGTTTAGAGCTCCGTTGCTTTCGCTTTCATGCAGTCGGGGGGAGGCAGACTTCCTTTGTTTAAATCTCCCCCGTTTTTAGCCCAATTTTTAAGAATCAAAAAGTCCCGGTTATTTTTCAGCTCTTACTCACGGGGAATCAGTCCAAATTTTCTTTTCAGGAAGGAATCGGCGCTCTCCGCTTATGGCGACGCGGCTTCACTTCGCAGGCTGGGTAGCGACTCTCAGCACCGCGCTCACTCCCGATGTCGATCCGTAGCCTTTAAAAAGGCTCTTTCACGGTACCGGGGGGCGCAAAGGTGCCCACCGAGTCTCCTTGTTCTCAGGCTTCAGCGCCTGGGATTTTAGGGGTCCCCCGCTTGCCGTAGCGGGTAAGACCCGAACTTGCGAAGCAGTCCTTCTCCGGAGCTCGGAGCTAGGACCGCCATTAAGCGCTGGCACCGACCGGAAGTCTGAAAACTTTTCAAACTCGCCTTTGGAACTTTCCGCCCCCCCGACTTGCTCACTAGCACTCCTTGAGGCTAAATCATCAGGAACAGGGGCTTCTAGTCCAGCGTCTGCAGGGCTCTGGCCTCCCGCTGAAGCTTGACACAAACCCTTCAGTATATTCCAGGCAGCCCACGCTGATTTCACACCCTCTAAGTGGGGTCTCAGTGATGCATCAACGCATGCCTTGAGCAACTCCAGCTCTCTTTGCATTTTCTGCTGGCTATCTTCAGGCAACGCAGCCTCACAGCCTGCAACGTCTCCAGCCGCTTTAGCGCTGGGTGGTGGTGGTAGTGGCTCCCTCTGGCTTGCTTCCCAAAGCCCATGGACCAGGAACCACCCCTTTATTCTTTGCCTCCAGGTTGCCCAACTCTTTAGAGTGAGCTTTTCCACCGGTACATCCTGGCTCTCTGCCATCTCCTTCCGTTCTCCCAAGGGGGCCCCAAGCTGTACTTACAATAACGTCAGCTCCACTGGCTTTTCTCCCTGGAGAAACGATACCTCAGCTCTGCGCAGTTCTCAGCAACACAGGCACTTCTCTGCGTCTCGCAGCTTGTTTGTTTGCCTCTGCCTGCTCTTCCTGCCGTCTCTGCTCGACACCTCAGATTTTACAGCTCCCGGCAGTATCTTCCGTGACAGTTTTACAAGCGATGATTTATGGGCCCATAACCTGTGACCTTTGGTTATTAGCCGTGACCCCCGCTAATTGATTTACGAACCTCGATTAGCGATTTATGACTTCCCGGTCCGGCGCGCTTCCCTCAGCTGCGCCACTCAGTCACGGCTCAGCAGAGCTTCGCACAGCGGTGTAGAACTGTCACCAGCTTGCTTCAACTTCCAGACAAACACACATAGCACCGGTTTGTCTATTTACAGCATTTATTCCGACATTTCCCCCAGGGATTTCCTGGGCTCCTCTCCGCCATTACAGGCTACGTCTGTTCCCCACGGAACACAGAGTGGGACTGGCAATCTTTGCCCAAGCTCCTCCCGAGCTTCGAAAAGTGACGTCAGAATGGTGTGGCATCATGGGAGAAACTTAACTCGTTAAGTTCCAACTCCAACACAGCTCTCTTCTAGCAGGCAAAGTAGTTTCCTACTGTTAAAATAGGTGCCTTTGAGTACCTTGGTTAGTTATCTTTGCTGCTCCAGTTCTACAACTGCCAAAGCAATTTATTCCATTTACTCACACTGTCTACTGTGCCTGAAAATTCCAGAACACCTACAGGGCCAGGCAACCTCTTTGCTTCCAATGGCACCGACCATGCAATCATAGATGGTGGGTTGAAGGCACATGTAGCCTGTGGGTCAGGCATCCCTTCCACCCCTCTCTTTTTCACCCACACCTCATCTCACCATCAGCGGTGAGGAGATGCCGTCATGCACCTTTCTGCCACCAAGCTGATTAGCACAGAAATAGCTGAGCAGTATCTCTCAGCTATTCTGGCTAGTCAGTTGGGCAACAGCAGGCATAGGCAAACTCTGCCCTCTAGATGTTTTGGGAATACAACTCCCATCATCCCTAGCTACCAGGACCAGTGGTCAGGGATGATGGGAGTTGTAGTCCCCAAACATCTGGAGGGCAGAGTTTGCCTATGCCTGGGCAACAGGAACATGGGGAATCAGTGGGAAGAGGACCCTGATGCATGTGGGCTTGCCTATATATAACATATATTGTACCACCTGTCTTCTTTCCATAACCTCCATGAAACCCAAGGTTTCCATGATGCATGTTACTTAAACCCTCTCATACCTAACTGAAATGAAGCCTTTGTGTGAATAATTGCAGTGACTCTTATTCATCCCTTGTAGAGTATGCCTCTCTCCTTTCTCCCCTCCCTTTGTCTACGCCACTCTCAGTGTTTAGACTGTAAGCGCTTTGGATCTGGGCTGGTTGGTTTGCTTTTTTGTATCAGTTGCTTTGCGGTAAAGGTAAAAAGGTAAAGGTGACTATTGGGTGTGGTGCGCATCTCGCTTCAGGCCAAGGGAGGCGGTGTTTGTCCACAGACAGCTTTCCGGGTCATGTGGCCAGCATGACTAAGCCTCTTCTGGCACAACGGGACACTGTGACAGGTGCCAGAACACACGGAAACATCACTTAGGTACCTATTTATCTACTTGTACTGGTATGTTTTCGAACTGCTTTGTTGGCAGAAGCTGGGATAGAGCAACAGGAGCTCACCACTGCCATGCAGATTTGAACCTCTGATCTTCCAATTGGCAAACCCAAGAGGCTCAGTTGTTTAGACCACAGCACCACCCGCGTCTGCGCCTTTTACCTTTTTACTTTTGTTACTTTGCAGTGCACTATGAACCAGCAGTGGAGCATGCTCCCACGGCGCCCTGGAGCGCTCGGGGAGGGCAGAATGACCCTAGACTTCAATCTGGATCAAAGGGCACATGGCTGTGGCATCCTTTTTACACACACTCCCTGAGGGCAAATGGAGTCCACTGTGTCAGGCATCACTCTGGTGGCCAGAGTGCCATGGAAATGCTCCTCTCAAAGCTGCTTGAGGAGGGCACTTGAGAAGGACATAACAGCCATTTGCTGAGGCTGGGGTCCTTCTCATGCCACCCTCACAAAGCCACACAGGGCTGGCTTGAGGAGGGCATCGTGAGCAGCGCCCCCTCCCCCAAACCGCCCCCCCCACTATGTCCCTGCTATGAACAGCTGATACATGCCATAGTTCTCTTAATGGGAGCAAGAGGAATTTGATTTCATATTCAAATGAGGCTGATTCATTCTGGTATGGCTAGTACTGTGGTGTTTTAGCTTTATACATCCGGTTCCAAGTAAATATGCCTTTGGTATTAGATTATGTGGCTGCTGCGCTAGATGCAAATGAATTGATCTGAAACAAAGCACAGTATATCTTACTAAACTGTTTTTTATGGTGCTCATTGTCATGAAGAAGCTGCCATGAAACAGCCTGTCGTCTTGGGAGGATCTGCATCCAACAGATGTTGAAGAAAGTCTAGGTAGTTTCTGGGCTCCTTTAGAAATCTCAGAATCCCTGTTTCATTTTTTTAATTGTTTCTAGCTCTTTGCAGAAAGGATGGAAAATGTGAGGAACTTTATGTTTTTTAAATTTTATTTTAAATTTTAATAACATGGAAATAACTACACTTCTCAGGACTTTTCAGTTTTCACATTTAAGAAGATAAAGCACTGTGGGTTCAGTTTTAAAGACCCCTACAAAGAGGTCTGCAAAAGCAAATAGTCCATGAAAATTCCTCCTTGCTTGCCCTCCCACACGTTTGTCTTTTTTGTTAGATTTGTAGCTTTAAAGAAAAAGGAATCGGCTCCCTCCCAGTTGACAAACGCTCCCTTGCCATGTCACCTGGAAGTAACCCTTGCTGCCCAGACAAGTAGTTATTCTAGCCCAATACAGTGGTACCTTGGGTTACATACCCTTCAGGTTACATACGCTTCAGGTTACAGACTCCACTAACCCAGAAATATTACCTCAGGTTAAGAACTTTGCTTCAGGATGAGAACAGAAATTGTGCTCCAGCGGTGCGGCAGCAGCAGGAGGCCCCATTAGCTAAAGCGGTTCTTCAGGTTAAGAACAGTTTCAGGTTAAGTACATACCCCCGGAACGAATTACCGTATTTTTCGTCCCATAGGACGCTCCGTCCCATAGGACGTACCTAGTTTTTTTGGGGGGAAATAAAGGGGGGGGAAATTCCCTTTATTTCCCCCCCCAAAAGCAGGTCGGGGAAACAGAACCAGGTCGAGGAACAGCAGGATGGCGGTGCTGCGCCTCCCTGCTGTCCCCCGAGCTTGTGGGGCTGGCCGATGTCTGCCTGGCGCGGGGGGCGCTCTGCTTCAGGGCGCCCCTCGCGCTGGGCGGCAGGCTGCTATCCGCAGCGTGGGGAGCCTTGCGGGGAACTCCTGCAAGGCTCCCCACGCTGCGGATGTCTGCCTGAAGCCTGGAGAGCGAGAGGGGTCGGTGCGCACCGACCCCTCTCGCTCTCCAGGCTTCAGCGAAAGCCTGCATTCGCCCCATAGGACGCACCCAGATTTCCCCTTCATTTTTGGAGGGGAAAAAGTGCGTCCTATAGGGCGAAAAATACGGTAAGTACTTAACCTGAGGTACCACTGTATAAGCTAGAATGAATCTGAGTGATTATCCTTTCCGGAGCAATAGAAGGCTCTTGTTTTGGATAAGCAGGCACTGCAGGTGACCAAAAGATTATTCTAACATGTGTGTGACTTAGGCCAGAATCCAGGGTATGGTAAGCCCACAACTTGCACTCACTTTGCTTACATGAACATAACATTATGTGGGTGGGGAGAAATAAATAAATAAACAGAGTGCGCTCAATTCTCTCCTCCATGTATTTTCACTCACTGACCCACCCGTACACCCAGCGGGTTTTCCTTGATTCCCAGGCTCTTCAAAGATCACAGGAGGGCCCTGAGAGCTTCCCAGGGCCTTTCTGCAACTGTCTCAGAGCCCCTTGTGGTAGCGGGACAGTTCAGGGATTCCCAACTTTGGATGAGTTTGCCTTGGCGCACACACCCCCAGAACCATAAGTGGCTGGCCTACTGTACTGTGAAATGAGTTTCAGAGCCCAGGAGGCTTTTTGTTTACTTCTAAACAGCAGCTCCCTTCTCCCCACTCCATGCAGTATGGCAAACATGAGTTTTGGAATGAGTTTTAAATGATGGCATTGGAGGAGAATGTCAGTTTTTCAGACAGTTGTTCAAATAAGAATTCAACATGGCTACCACAACCTGTTCAAGTAACACACAGCACCCTCCTGCCACCTAACCTAGCTTGATCTCCACCTCTTTGTATATTTTGGATCAAGTTATTTGTGTTGGGTATTCCCTTCCTATGTTTTAGGGAACCCGTAGCAATCTTGTAAGCTGCGAAGAGCAACAAGAAAAACCATTGTTAAACTTATAGAAAATGTCCTTGAGGAAATAGAATGTACGAGGCTTTTGGACTAAAGTAAGTCCTTTTGTGGGTCAGAATGGCTGAAATATTAGGTGATCAACATTATCAAATCAATGCAAGCCTAGAAAGAAGTTCCCAACCATGGGGGAAGCTGGAAAAAACCTGAGACTGAGAAAGACATCCTGCTGGAATCCAGTTAGAAGCAGTCTATGATGGAATCTTGCAACAAACCTATAATAGAGTAACTCTGCTTGTGCCAATGGCAAATAATGTGATTTTAGAGCAGCAAGTTCCCCAAGTTCATTTTATTTGTTATTAATGTAGCCGATCCAAAATTGTAAGATTTCTGTAAATTTCTGTAGTGCATCTCCTCTGTCGTTGGATTCTCTCAAAATGATTTTTATTTAAAGCAAGAAAGAACATCTGTGATCCTCAAGGTTGTGGAATATAGCTTGAAAAGTGTGTTGTGTTTTTTGTGAAGGCTTTTATAAATGACTGGATGATATCCCAGTACTTTTATTTCTGTAAAATGTGGTCTGTTTCTGATGGTATAGTGCAAAATGTGCTCTCGCATAACCAATATGCTACTTGTAAAGTGATTGGATATTAAAAGTGCTATTTAATAGTCTTTCCCACAGAACCCTGGGAGGTTGGGCATAATTCCCATTTCAAACAAAGGGGACTGATATGTCAGTGATGTATTCAAGGAAAAAGCTGTCTCATTTATCAAATATGTGCTGGACTACGCAGCCATTAAATAAGACCAGATAAGGCTTGTTTGTCCTTTGTTTTGTGGTTGTATCCATTAAATGAAGTCATCACAGAGCAGAACTAATACTGCTTCCACAATTAAACTTTCCCTTCTTTTCCCTATGACTACCTTCACTCCTCCAAAGGGTTGAGGGAAGCATCAGAGCTGATTTAGGGGGCGGGAAATGGAGTATGAGGGCAAATTATGTTCCATGAGCAGAAGTTATTCAGCTTGCGCAGTGACTTTTGGCAATAACCCTTGGTGAGTCTGGAAGAGAGAGGTTCCTTTTTATCCACAGAAGAAAAGGTTTGTCTTTGTTTAAAGCCCACATCAGATTACAATATTTTCACATCTGTGCTCTTATGATAGAGGTGTCAAGCAGTTTGATCAGCATGGCACATAGAACTTGATCCAGCAATATTATAATACTTCATTAAAATGGTGACAACTTTTATTTTTGTCTTCAGCATGCCATTGGCAATTCATCATCTTCAGCTAACAAATGCAAAACTGCTTTAAGCTGTATGGACAAGAACAGCCTCACTTCTGCCTAGCCCAGGGGTCTGCAACCTTTAAGACAAAAAGAGCCACTTGGACCCGTTTCTGAAGGGGGAAAAAACTGGGAGCCGCAAAACCATTGCAACATTTAAAACAAATATATCTCCGGAGCCACGATCTGACAGCGGGCGGGAAGGTGACGTCAGGGCGGTGCGTGACTAACGCACACACCGCCCCCATGCGATGTCACAGCCAGTACAGCGCCCGCCACAGTGGCGAGTGTCGGGGAGCACAATGCGCCTCCTCCCCTCGCTAGTATCCGCCCCGGAGCCGCGGCAAAGGTGTAAAAGAGCCACATGCGGCTCCGGAGCCGCAGGTTGCAGACCCCTGGCCTAGCCCATCATAGATGCAGAATTTATATTGTGTAGATAACGTGGAAAGAATGCCAAGCACCACGTAAATCCTGGCACAGCTACAGACTAATATGTTTAATTCTCAGAATGCTCTAGGAAGCAGCTCGTCTTAGGAATAGTAAATTACATGTGTGAAATCTAACTTTGAATTCTCTCTCTCTCTCTCCCCTCCCCCCACGCAGAGTACTGCATGAACCCCCAGACAGTGTTGTTGCTTCGGGTTATTGCTGCCTTCTGCTTCTTGGGAATCATATGCAGCCTTTCAGCTTTCCTGTTGGATGTGTTTGGACCAAAGCATCCTGCACTGAAGATCACACGACGTTACGCATTTGCCCACATCCTCACAGGTAATGATAAAGGGGATTGATCTGCTCCGTTTACTGTGTTGGGCACCTGAAGCTTATGCTTGCAAGCCATGGTTCAAAAAGGGGTTGCCCATGTGGTTGGTTCATAGTTTACTCATGGCCTCTGCAATTTCTCTAGACCCGTGTGGCTGCTAAATTGTATTCTAGGTTGGTTCCTTTGGAGTGCCACCTCTCTCCTCATCCAAACCCTCCTTTTCTATGAACCTCTTGCCTTTTAACCGAACCAAAACACAATTCCATCTGCACATTCTCCCTCTGCTACCCATTCCTATGTCAAGAAGAATACACAGGGATTCAAGATGGCCTTAACAGATTGGAGAATGGGCCAAAACTAACAAAATAAATTTTAGTAGGGACAAATGCAAGGTTCTGTACTTGGGCATCCTGCCACCCTAGCAGTTCGAAAGCACGTCAAAGTGCAAGTAAATAAATAGGTACCGCTCCGTTGGGAAGGTAAACGGCGTTTCCGTGCGCTGCTCTGGTTCACCAGAAGAGGCTTAGTCATGCTGGCCACATGCTGTAGTCATGCTGTACGCCGGCTCCCTCGGCCAGTAAAGCGAGATGAGCACCGCAATCCCAGAGTCGGTCACGACTGGACCTAATGGTCAGGGGTCCCTTTACCTTTACTTATACTTGGGCAAGAATAACCAGCTGCACAAATATACGTTAGGGGACACTTGGCTTGTCAGTAGTACATGTGATAAGGATCTAGGGGTCTTAGTAGACCGCAAGCCTAACATGAGTCAACCATGAGATGCAGAAAAAAGGCACTAATGCTAATCTAGGCCACATCAATGGAAGTATAGTGTCCAGCTCATGGGAAGTAATAGTAATGCTATATTCTGTCATCAGACCACATCTGGAGTACTGTGTCTGGTTCTAGGTGCCATAATTTAAGAAGCGTATTGGTAATATCTAAAGGGCTGCCCAATGGAAGATGGAGCAAGCCTGTTTTCTCCCGCTCCAGAGGGTAGGACCTGAACCTGTGGCTTCAAGTTACAAAAGAGGAGATTCTGACTAAACACCTGGAAGAACTTTATGACAGTAAGAGCTGTTCAAAAGTGGACCAGACTCCCCCAGAAGGCAGTAGACTCTCCTTTGGAGGTTTTTAAGCTGAGGTTGGATAGTCACCTCTTATAGGTGCTTTAGCTGAGATTCCTGCATTACAAGGGGTTGGACTAGATGACCCTTGGGGTTCCTTCCAACTCTACAATTCTATGATTCCTGTGACCTGCCTTCTGCTTATATTACTCTATACAGTGGTATGTACATTGAAGACTATATAAATAGTAATAAAAATATTAGAACAGTTGTAGCAATTAAATACCTTGTTTTGCCTTGAGTTTTACCTTGAGTTCTCTGGTTTGGGACTTAGGAATTTTGCCTAGAAAAATCTCATATGTTGTGCATGCATTATTTAGTCCAAGGCTGGGCAGACCTCAGGTTTGTGAGACCTACTTTGTTTTCTTTTGTCATCCTTTTGTCTTCCCTGAAGAACCTCACTAACTGGGCAAAGCTCCATTGATGTCCTCTGAGGTCAGGCAAGAGGGTGGGGCTGAGAAACGGGAACATTCTCATCCGTGGTGGAGTCTGATAAATAGCTTGCATCTTTAAATCTCCATGTCTGTGCATAGAAACAAGAAAATGCACATCCACAAATTCAAATTAGTCAAATGTAAATGTGTTACCATTCTAGGATTATGTGCTACATTACCCATATCCACAAGCTTTTAAGAAGTCGCATTAGAGCTAAACGGATTCCACTGAGCAATGCTTGTGATAAAAATACCTAAATCTAGAATCTGGGGAACAGTTTCTAATTCTTTTCTCTTGCTTCTGCCCTCAGTGCTGCAGTGTGCCACTGTGATCGGGTTTTGTTATTGGGCCTCGGAGCTCATCCTTGCGCAGCAGCAGCAGCACAAAAAGTACCATGGCTCACAAGTGTATGTTACCTTTGCCGTTAGCTTTTACCTGGTGGCTGGAGCTGGTGGGGCCTCCATCCTTGCCACAGCTGCCAACCTACTGCGCCATTACCCAACTGAAGAGGAAGAGCAGGCACTGGAGCTCCTCTCCGAGATGGAAGAGAATGAACCTTATCCAGCAGAATACGAAGTGATCAACCAGTTCCAGCCACCTCCAGCATATACACCATAATGTTACCACTGAACGACTGGGCTGGGGGAAAGAAGGCTTTCTTGTAGCCCAGCTGCAGATCCTAACTGCACACAATCACTTGGGACTGCATTCCCTTGCCTGGAGCCACTCACTGGTGCTTTTCTTTCCCAGGTGGTTCACTCACTTTTATGACCTCCCAGCCAGGAAGAGAACTCACTTTGGAGCTGCAAACTGAAGCTTTGCTCATGCCGTGACTTCCAAAGCAGCCCTCTGGGTGATTTTTCTTTCCCAGCCCCTTGCATTTCGTACAGCAAGTGACTCAATGAACTGACTGGTGTGACCCAGCTATAGGTTTGTGCTTTTTTGTGACTCAACAGACTCGACCCAGGCAGTCCAGCTACTTGCACTCACTTGGGTGTCCTCCTGTACAGAGAGGCAAAGCACAGCTACTCCAGGAGAGGTCTTGCCTTGTATGTGAAAGAGATGGCATGTGCAAGCTTGACTTAAGTGTTTGGGAAGAGGGGGGAGGGGTCCACAGTTTTTTTTTGCATTGTGATAAGATCTTTCACACTAGTATGCACACTTGTGGTCGTGAGTTCAGCAGTCCTGCACTGTTCATCCACCCGCACTCCGAGGCGCTGCCTCTTTGGGGGGAATGTGACTCTCACTGATATTCACACCTGGGGGCAAAGATGTTCTTCATTTAGCACATCAGAAGGTGGGAATCCTTCTCTATGCACTGGTTTGTGGGGAGGTGACACATTTGGGTTGATTCATGTGCTCTCTGAAAGGCATGGTAAGCTTGCTGCCACCATTGCTTCTTCCTCTCCCACATTCTGCCTCATGCTACTTAAGAGAAACATTTTGCACTTTATTTGCTGTTCTCGTAGCCCCCATTCCTCCATAGGCATTGGGAAGGGTGGGGGGGAGGACCAACAAAACTTGGCAGAGCCACCTCCGGGATGTTGCCACTACTAAATATCTCCTGGATGGACTGGGCTACCTTTTGAGGTAAAGGAACAGCACCTTTTAAAGGGTTATCATTCCAGTTGGCACTGGTGTGTGTGTTTGTGTTGGCACATGTGTACATACCTCTGTGCACACTCATGTCCCAGTTTTGGAGAAATAGTATTGGCACCTATTTGTTTATCACAAGACTATATGCAAAATCTGATCCAAGGCTTGATTTTAATTTTTTAATCTATTTTAATTGAAACTATATTTACTTCTGTTTTTTAAGCTCTCTAGCCCAAAAGGCAGTTCTTCCAACTTAAGCCACTGTTTAACTGAGAGGCAGAGATATTCCTGATAGTTGCAGGCAGTGATGCAAGATGGTGCATGATGCTCTGTGTAATGACTGACACCCCCTTTTTCTTTGTGTATTGTAGTGCTTTGGACTAAAATTGCTTTGAATAAGCCAGGAACTTGACCTACTCACTGCAGCTCTTTTTTGATGACTAGGTGGGATGTTATGTTGAACTGAAAAGATGGGAGGGAGTGGATGAAAGAGATGCCTGTTTCAGTTTAAAATAAAAATAAGGGGATGGCACTTTGGAGAACTAAAAGCAAGACCTGCTTTAACTTAGGAAGACAAGAGATTCAACAGTGAAACTTCCATGAAACAGGTTGCCATTCAGGATATGCTGAAGCTATATCCTGAGGACACTCCTGTCTTTCAGATGTCTATCTGATTTCAGTCTGCTAACTTCTCTCTGTCTAGAACTGGTTCATGCAAAAGTAATGTGCAGTGTAGCTGAGATTTTCCTGCTACAAGTATGAAATGTTACACATCACAGTGAGGAGTGACTCCTTTGTGTTATCCTAATCACTTGAAAAGGGGGCTTTAATTGAATTCTGATAAGGTGCTTCCCTCTCTGTGTCCTTCAAAAGATAGAGAAATGGGACTAAATTGTAGAATTTGAAAGAAGTCTGTCTTTAAAAAGCAGTTTGCAGGAGATTAGACAAAGAGTGGTTTTCATTCAGCTCCAGTCCAGTGAATGATGAATGTGCCACTGGTGCATTCTCATTTTGTGTTCTCTTCTTGTTATTTCTCATTGTCTTTACCAGAAGAGGGCCTTCCACATGTCAACAGAGTTGACTCTGTAGCTCCTTTTGTATGTGGTGTGAGCAGAGACTGTCCCTTCCCCCTCTCTCCTCCCCCTCTCCACTGCTGCATATGAGAAAAGAGTTTGGCTGTAAATAGTATGCATAATTTTACTATCTCCACCTAATCTCTAATCTTTGGCTATCGAAGAGATCAGTGGTTGGTCTCGGGAATATTTTGCTGGTCACTCTTGCAGTCTTCTCTTTTTCTGGCCCTGAGAAGGGAAAGCAACACTGGCAGCACCTCCATGTGCCAAAGGGAGTTTGACTTATCTCCAGTATGGAGGTGGCTCCATTCAGCTTGTTTCCACAGAGGGGACTTGACCAAAACTGGTTTCCACGTGTACTTGGTTACTGTGATCATTTTTAGACCTTGAACAACATTCATGAAGCACTGTTGATTAAATCCATCTGTAAAATCCTGAATACCCTTTTCTACCAAAAATAAAATAAGGATGTAAATAGTCTTTTTTTGGGGTGTTTATACTATGGCTGAGAGAAATTACCACATAACTGGGCAATCTTGTTCACCCACACACCATTAGAAAGCATTAACCAAACCTGCCTATTGTTTGCTTGTGTATAAGCTGTCTGTCAGTCACCAAAGGCCACTGCCTTGCATGTGCATCTTAAAAAGCTTTTTTTTTTTTTTTACTTTGCTGTCAAAACCATTATACTACTGTCCTTTAGTGTGAATAATAATAATAATAATAATAATAATAATAATAATAATAATTTATTATTTATACCCCGCCCATCTGGCTGGGCCTCCCCAGCCACTCTGGGCGGCTTCCATAAAAACCAAAAATACAATAAAATATCACACGTTAAAAACTTCCCTGAACAGGGCTGCCTTAAGATGTCTCCTGAATGTCAGGTAGTTGTTTATCGCCTTGACATCTGCTGGAAGGGTGTTCCACAGGGCGGGCGCCACTACCGAGAAGGCCCTCTGCCTGGTTCCCTGTAGCTTTGCTTCTCGCAATGAGGGAACCGCCAGAAGGCCCTCGGCGCTGGACCTCAGCGTCCGGGCAGAATGATGGGGGTGGAGACGCTCCTTCAGGTATACTGGACCGAGGCCGTTTAGGGCTTTAAAGGTCAGCACCAACACTTTGAATTGTGCTCGGAAACGTACTGGGAGCCAATGCAGGTCTTTCAAGACCGGTGTTATATGGTCTCGGCGGCCGCTCCCAGTCACCAGTCTAGCTGCCGCATTCTGGATTAGTTGTAGTTTCCGAGTCACCTTCAAAGGTAGCCCCACGTAGAGTGCATTGCAGTAGTCCAAGCGGGAGATAACCAGAGCATGTACCACTCTGGCGAGACAGTCCGCAGGCAGATAGGGTCTCAGCCTACGTACCAGATGGAGCTGGTAAACAGCTGCCCTGGACACAGATTTGACCTGTGCCTCCATGGACAGCTGTGAGTCCAAAATGACTCCCAGGCTGCGCACCTGGTCCTTCAGGGGCACAGTTACCCCATTCAGGACCAGGGAATCCTCCACACCTGCCCGCCTTCTGTCCCCCAAGAACAGTACTTCTGTCTTGTCAGGATTCAACCTCAATCTGTTAGCCGCCATCCATCCTCCAACCGCCTCCAGACACTCACACAGGACCTTCACCGCCTTCACTGGTTCTGATTTAAAAGAGAGGTAGAGCTGGGTATCATCCGCATACTGATGAACACCCAGCCCAAACCTCCTGATGATCTCTCCCAGCGGCCGCATGTAGATGTTGAAAAGCATGGGGGAGAGGACAGAACCCTGAGGCACCCCACAAGTGAGAGCCCAGGGGTCTGAACACTCATCCCCCACCACCACTTTCTGAACACGGCCCAGGAGGAAGGAGCGGAACCACTGTATAACAGTGCCCCCAGCTCCCAACCCCTCAAGACGGTCCAGAAGGATGCTATGGTCGATGGTATCGAACGCCGCTGAGAGATCCAGCAGAACTAGGAAACAGCTCTCACCTTTGTCCCTAGCCCGCCGGAGATCATCAACCAGTGCGACCAAGGCAGTTTCAGTCCCATGATGAGGCCTGAATCCCGACTGGAAGGGATCCAAATGGTCCGCTTCTTCCAGGCGTGCCTGGAGTTGTTCGGCAACCGCTCGCTCAATCACCTTGCCCAGGAATGGAAGATTTGAGACTGGGCGATAGTTGGCCATCGTGGCCGCATCTAAAGATGGTTTTTTAAGAAGCGGTTTAATAACCGCCTCTTTCAGCGGGTCTGGGAAGGCTCCCTCACGGAGGGAAGCATTCACCACCCCACGAAGCCCATCGCCCAGCCCTTCCCGGCTTGCTTTTATTAGCCAGGATGGGCAAGGATCCAGGAGACAGGTGGTTGGTTTCACTCGTCCAAGCAGCCTGTCCACATCCTCGGAGGTAACAGATTGGAATTGATCCCACTCAACTTGACCAGACAGAACTCTTGCACTCTCCCGCCCCGGCCCTGCTCCCACGGTGGAGTCTACTTCTTCCCGAATCTGAGCGATTTTATCTGCAAAAAACTTTGCAAAATCATTGCAGGAGAACATGTGGCCCGTACTGGGCCCCGATGTTGCAGGTGGTTCCGCTAAATTGTGAACCACCTGAAAAAGTCTCCTGCTGCTGTTTTCTGCAGATGCAATAGAGGCGGTGAAGAAATTCTTCTTCGCCGTCGCTATCGCCACTTGGTAGGCTCGACGTTGAGCTCTAACCTGTGTCCGGTCAGATTCGGAATGAGTTCTCCGCCACCGGCGCTCTAGCCGTCTCAACGATTGTTTCATTGCCCTCAGATCCGTGGAAAACCACGGGGCTGTCCGGGCTCCATGCAATCGGAGAGGGCGCTTCGGAGCCAAACAGTCAATAGCCCTGGTTAACTCCACATTCCAGCGGGCCACCAGGGAATCAGCTGAAAGGCCATCAACATGGGATAAAGCATCCCCTACCACTCTCTGGAAACCATTTGGATCCATTAAGTGGCGGGGGCGGACCATCCGAATTGGTCCCACCTCCCTGCAGAGGGGATGGGTCGCAGAGAAGTCCAGTTGCACCAGGAAGTGATCTGACCATGGCACTTCTTTCGTTTCGCTTTTACTTAGTGTCAGATCACCAACATCCATAGAGGTAAACACCAGGTCCAAGGCATGTCCACGGCTATGGGTTGGGCCAGACTTATTCAGGGACAGCCCCATGGAGGCCATGCTTTCCACAAAGTCCCGAGCGGCCCCTTGTAAGGTCGTGATGGCATGGATGTTAAAATCCCCTAGGACGACCAAGCTAGGTGTCTCCAGGAGAACATCCGCCACGACCTGAAGCAGCTCGGGCAGGGAATCCTTGGCGCAGCGGGGAGGTCGGTACACCAAAAGGAATCCTGTACTGCCCCTATTGCCCAACTTCCAGAACATGCACTCAGAAAACTGGGTCTTCCCAATAGGACGCCTGGTGCAAACTAATGACTTCCTAAAAATCACTGCAACCCCCCCTCCCCGCCCGCATGACCTGGGTTGCTGTGCGTAAGAGAAACCTGGTGGACAAGCAGCGGCAAGAACAGGCCCATCTGCTTCATCCAACCAAGTCTCTGTTACACAAGCCAGGTCAAATCCTCCATCCATGATCAAGTCATGGATGGCAGTGGTCTTCTGAATCATTGACCTGGCATTGCACAGCAGCACCTTCAGGCTATGTGGGTATCCCTTGCTGATTCTAGTATCCGTCCAGACAGGACCAGACCCGGAGGCAGGGATAGTCCTCAGACAACGACTAAACCTGCCTCCTCTGTAATGACATGGTCTGGTCTTAGCGTAACTCCTCCTCCTACCCGTGATCACTGAGATCAGTTGTCCCAGTGCATCCCCCCCTGTGGAACATGCCCCAGCCATTTTGTGGGCTGGGGCCCACTCCCCGGCAGCCCTGACCCCTCCCCCTAAAAACAAAATAACACCTTAAACAAACAAACAAAACCAATAAAACAATACAAACAAAAAATATAAAAATTACAAAAACATCAAAATAAAAAAATAATAATTCCCCAAGCCCAACCAAACATCAATCCCACCCCCCGCATACAAAAAATCCAGAAAAAAATTTTAAAAAACATTTTAAAAACACTCTGTGCCTCTCCGGCAGTAACAACTGTCCTAGTGAGGCCTGTCAGGCCCCGCCCTGGGCCAGGTGGTAAGTGGCAGGGAGGAGCAGGGCCCTCGGCACTCACTCAGGGAGTCTTCCTGGGCAGCAGGCAGCAAGCAGCAGGCAGTCCTTATGAGGCCCCAGGCCCGCCCCAAGCCAGATGGTAAGTGGCAAGAGCAGGGCCCTCAAGCACTCACTCAGGGAGTCCTCCTGGGCAGCAGGCAGCAAGCAGCACGCAGTCCTTATGAGGCTTCAGGCCCCGCCCTAGGCCAGATGGTAAGTGGCAGGAAGGAGCAGGGCCCTCAAGCACTCACTCAGGGAGTCCTCCTGGGCAGCAGGCAGCAAGCAGCACGCAGTCCTTATGAGGCTTCAGGCCCCGCCCCAAGCCAGATGGTAAGTGGCAAGAGCAGGGCCCTCAAGCACTCACTCAGGGGAGTCCTCCTGGGCAGCAGGCCGCAAGCAGCAGGCAGTCCTTATGAGGCCCCAGGCCCCGCCCCAAGCCAGATGGTAAGTGGCAAGAGCAGGGCCCACAAGCACTCACTCAGGGAGTCTTCCTGGGCAGCAGGCCGCAAGCAGCAGGCAGTCCTTATGAGGCCCCAGGCCCCGCCCCAAGCCAGATGGTAAGTGGCAAGAGCAGGGCCCACAAGCACTCACTCAGGGAGTCTTCCTGGGCAGCAGGCCGCAAGCAGCACACAGTCCTTATGAGGCCCCAGGCCCCGCCCCAAGCCAGATGGTAAGTGGCAAGAGCAGGGCCCACAAGCACTCACTCAGGGAGTCTTCCTGAATTGTTCCTTAGCCAACTTGTCTTGAACTTGGTTGCTTCTAAGGCTAATGCATGACTCCAGAATTAGAATTTCTAGTCTCTCTTATCTATGAAGGCTAGTGATATATGTAGGGGTCTTGCATCACTACTGGAGGGCACTTGGATCTCTGGACGAAGGCAGTTTTAAAGCTGTGGAACTACCTGTGAAAACACCAATATACACACTACCAAGAGAATGTCTCTATAGCTGCAGATCGACAGGTAATTACAAAACAAATGTCTTTGCTATTATGGACATACAGTCTAAATTTTGACTCCAGGAGGTGGGAGAGGTATAGAGTATGTCATGGCTTCTCAGCTGACATGGAAAGGATGGGGATAGAAGTGGTCCTGAATTTGCCAAGACAAGAATGAAATACTTTGTTACGGAGTAGAGCTCTTGTGGATTTTCTTGCACTAAGATCTGGGTGCCTGTGGCTTTGCAAAATGAGAGCAATTACATAGAGTGGTATATTGATTGAAGTTATTTTGACTGTCTTGCCTTGGCCAACTCAAGTTCTCTCACAAGGTACACGTTTTCAGAGCAAAATCTATGCCCCAGAGAGGATGGTAGCATCTCGCATCCAAGTATTTTAGATTTGTTTGTTCTCACACTACCACCCCCAATTGACCCAATTGTAAAATACTGTACTCAAAAGGTATGGCAAGATGTTACCCAACAGAAATTCAAAGACAAATGTTCTGCAGGGTGGCATCTACGTAAACTTTTTTAAAAAGTGATTAACTTCTGTATTTTAAGCAACTGATCACATTTGGGTTTGAATATGCATCTTTATAAGAGGATGTGGGTGCTGCTGTGGTCTAAACCACCAAGCCTCTTGGGCTTGCTGATAGTTCAAATCCACGCAATGGGGTGAGCTCCCGTTGCTTTGTCCCAGCTCCTGCCAACCTAGCAGTTCAAAAGTATACCAGCGTGAGTAAATAGGTACTGCCTTTGTGGGAAGGTAAAAGACGTTTGTTTCCATGCGCTTTGGCACTCGTCAATGTCCCATGCACCAGAAGTGGCTTAGTCATGTTGGCCACAGGACCTGGAAAAGCTGTCTGTGGACAAATGCCAGCTCCCTCAGCCTGAAAACGGAGATGAGCGCCGCACTCTAGTCAAATTTGACTGGTCTTAACTGTCCTGGGTTCTTTTACCTTACCTTTACAAATATGTTGTTTTGAAGATCCTGATGGGAGGGAAGTTTTCCGTGTGATATGATAACTTCACATTTAATAAAACCCACTTCTTGTTAGATTTGTTATCTTTAAAATGATTCAAAATGTGTTCAAAGCGTATGAGAATTATTGAAAATCTAGAATTAAAAGTTTTACTGAAACTGATTTTGATTGCTGCCAGCTTTAATTGGCTTGAGTACAGGAATCATTTAGAGCTTTATAAAAGTTCTGTTTTTATAAAAGTTCTGGCTGCTGCTGCTGCTGGGAGTTGGAGCCCAGCAATGTCTGGAGTGTCGCAGGTTCTCCTTGTTTTAATGGAAGTGTGTGGCTTCTAAGCTCCCGGTCCTAGCAGGAGTTCCAAGTTTTTGAAATATTTGCCTCCGAACCTGGTGGAGAGGGAGGAGAAAGAGCAGCATAGTAACATTAATTAATTGAACTTGAGTAACTCCTGATTGCCTAACTCATAATTGAGCTCAGGATGACGTACAAGGGACTGCCGTGTTCTTACACCAAGGCTGGCTGGGGATTGGGACGCTGGTGTCCCGGCTCAACCATGATCCTGCACTGCCTTTTCGGTCACTTGTACGCAAAAATACATAAATAAATGCAGAAGGGTGAAATGTTTTCCTCAGTACATGAAGATTTAGCAAAGGGTGGTGGTAGCGCTTGCTGATTTCCATACCCGGCGCAGTTACGCCGTTCTTAAGTGCGATAAGAGGCTTTGTTTTTGAAGCTTGGTGCGGGGGGAAAAGGTGTCCTCATTTGAGTCGGCGGCGGCGGCCTGACCTTACAAAAAAGCACAGCCAGTCCTCCAGCAACCCACGCAGGCATCGCGAGGGGCAGCCCCGAGTGGGGACCTGCTGTCTCCAAGGCGCCCTTGAGCGGGTCACAAGGCAGAGGTGAGGGTTGGCGGCGGCTGACAGCCAGATCAAACGAAGAAGCTGGGGCAGCCTAACATGCTGGCTGCGGCAAGGCAAGGAGACGGATGCCCCTCTCCTCCAACCGGACGGCGAGGACGGTGAGGGAGCGGCCAATGGCGGGGCTCTATCGAAGGACCGGCGGGCGGGGCCTAGAGGGCAGGGGGCGGGACGCGGCGGTCGGGCGGGCGGAGTGTCGCTCGTGCGGGGGCTTCTTGGCCGTGAGGGGAAGCGGAGGGCGGCAGGCTGGAGCCACCCGGAGCGCGTCGCCTCTCAGTCCGCTAGGCCGCTGGGCGCGGGTCGCCCCTGGCAACCGCGAGAGGGGCCGGACGTCGCCAGGTGAGTCGCTGCTGAAGGTCGCCCGCCGCCGGTTCCACCGCAGAACAGCGAGGGGAAGCGGCGACGGCGGCGGGAGGGCTCGGGAGTCGGTGCCGCCGAAGTCTCGGGGAGGCCCCGGCCCGAGTTTGACGGGAAGAGGCTCCTTAGGAAGAACCGGCAAGCGGAGCCCCTCTCGTCTCCCCCGTTAAGCGGCCTGGGCCTGTTTCCTTCCCTGCCCAGCCTGCGGGGCTCGCCCTTCTTTCCTCCCCTTTGGCCCCGAAGTGGCGCTTCTGCGTGCGGGGCCCTCTTGCCCCATGCTGCGCGCCTCTCCGTGGAATGCTAGCACACGCCTAGGCGAGACAGGGGGGTGCGTAGCTGGGGGCCGGAGCTGAGCTGCTTAGCGGGCCACGTGATTTTGTTACTATGTTGTGTGTGTTTTTATACTGTGATTAGGGCTGGACAGTTTCTGGTTTTCGATATCACGGTATAATGCCAGCTAAACATCAATATCTCGATATATCACCATGTCTGAAATAAGGTTGGAGCTTATAATAATCTAGGAAAATATTGAAAAGAATAAAAATCTAAAATTGATGTGTATAACTAAATGGAAAATTACGCAGTGATAGCATGTTTAACTAAACCATTAAAGATTTCTGGAGACTCTATTACTGTTCTGTTAAGGGCTTTATATACCCATAGTTACACCTTGAATTTGGCCCTGTAACAAGTTGGGAACTGGTGCAGATCAAGTTTAGAAAGTCAGGTAGACAGTCTAGGTTCTACATGGTGCCTAGTTACAGATGGCCATGCAACCTCTGCTTAAAAACCCCCAAGGAAGGAGAGTGTACCACCTCCCTGCTTCCTGCTTGCCAGGTCTGCAAGGCCAGCTGGGCAGTGCATTCTCAATACATTACAAGGTGAAAAAATATGAAACCTTTTGTCTCTTACCAGTATGAACTCCAAATATCAATATATCGCACACCCCTAACTGTCATCCTCGGATGAAGGACAGTATAGAAATACAGTAAATAAACAGAATAATGATTAGGGTTGCAGGGTGGCATTAGAGTAGACCCCTGTTGAAATTAATGGACCTGGCCAAGGCCACAGTTACACTCTACATTTCTGGTGCTGTAATAGGATTTAAAACAGTCATGGCTTCTCCCAAAGAATTATGGGAGCTGTAGTTTGTTAGGTGTGCTGAGAGTTTTTAGGAGGCCCCCTATTCCCCTTGCAAAGGTGCAATTTCTAGAGTTCTCTGGGAAGGATTGGTTGTTAAACCATTCTGGGAATTGTAGTGCCGGATGTGGCTGTAGAAACCAATATGGGGCAGACATGCTTTGTTGCAGCTGGGGTAGATGAAGGTTTTGCTGGTGCATATGCACAATGGTGGTTCTTCTTTGTGCATTGCTGAGGAAATACATTCTTACTGCCTGTCTCTAGGAACTGCAGTCGTCTGCAAGGGATTCCCCCATGGAGGGGTTAATGTTGCCAGCCTTCACAGTAATTAAGTACTGTATTCTTGGTTTCACTCTGAAAATCTGTAGCATTTCTTTTTCTCCTGCAGTGAATTGGGTGCAGTTCCTATGCCTCTAAGAAGGCTGATCTAGAGATTTGGACCTGGATTCCTGGAGGAAGCTTTGCTATTTACTTGCTTTATGACCTAAGGAATATTGTTCTTCGCTTCCGTTCTTTGTCGTAACCATCTCATGTGCCAGTAAACACAAAGCCTTTATAAATAATTTGCAGATTTAAATATTTCCATGTAAAGAATTTGGGAGAAAGCAATTTTTTGGTGTTTTTGTTTTACTCAGAACTTTATCAGCAAACAAAGTAGCCCAAATAAAGTTTATTAGTGGTTTGCAGGCAGGATGATCTAGGGTGTATCCAACAGTCATACTTATATTAATGACAAGACTCACAGAGGTCCATTAATTTCAGTGAGTTTCCACTGAGTAGAATTTAGTTGGTTACTACCCTCTGTCCAGGAGGCACAAAAGGCCTCAAAACTTACAGGAGGAAGGGTCTTTGCACCTGACTGGATGGGTTGGAGGGCTTCTGTAACCTGAAGGCATGCTAATGTCTAATCTTCAAAGCAGCTGTATTAAAACCCAAATTTTCTGTGACACCTGAAAGAATTAGGCTGCACTTATTTGAGACTAATCTCCATTCAACTCCCAATGTAGGTTAAGTGGCTTACTGTGGTCCTATCAAAGAATCAGTGGCTGCTTGTCAGCACAGAATTGCGAAGGCTGATAGGAATGTCAGTTTTAAGATTGCACCCAGAGCTTCCTGCTCCTGTCCACAAACTTCTTGGCCATTAAGGGACTAACAGGTTTGTGCTTGGGATCAGCTACAGCAGCTGAAAGAGAAAAGCAATTGCTGCTCATTTATCTGTTACCTTAATATTCTTGTGCAAAGCCTGAAGCAATCCTGTGTGAGGGTGTTCCACTGCAGCTGCTGCAGAATACTCTACCCTTGTCTGCAAAAAGATGCCTGTCAAACACTTCTTCCTCTTTCATGCTTAGAGTACAGGCGTGACTATTAATGGTCCTGCACCAGGGTCATTGCTGGGTGATTGTTAAGCTTAGGCTGTTTGAAAGACTGAAAGCTAATGCTGCTAATGCAGATTACCTGCCAGGTTTTGCTGTGTTGTGAAAGCAAGGTGGAGCTGGGAGAGAGCCTGTTTATTTTTGGCTCCTTCTCTGACTGGGGAGGAGGTCAAATCACTGGAAAATTGTGGGAGGGTGTGTCTCCTCTTAAGCCAGTTTGATAAGCAGAATTTCTGGCAAAGGAATGCAGTGAACAATTTGCCCCTTTCATATGATTTGTGTAGTTTGATGGTGTTCATTCTATTACTTCCCTGCAAGCCATATCAATGATTCTACTGCTTTTGGGGAGACATATTTTTTTAGATAAGCTACTTGCTCAAATCTTGGAAGCAAGCTTTCAAAATGACACTTTTCAGACTAATTCCCCCACCCTCCACCTTTTCTGTATTCTTCTAGTTGACTATTATTGTGCTGGCTGACAGAAGCTAGTCATTAATTTGTATATTTTCTTGTGGACCTGCCTGGTATCCACTTGAAGAAAGACTGTGCTTGAACAGAAGGGAAAGTTAGAAACCACAGATTCAAACAATGCATGAGCTGACCTATCTGCTGGTGTATTATAAATTTCCTGGCCACCTTCTCTTTTGGCCTAAATGAGCTTGCTTAGTCTAATTTCAAGCAACTGAGTAAATTCTGTTTTAAAATAAATAGAATGACTTAACTAAAATAGTAACGGCAATTATGCTTTGGGAATAACAGCACACTAATCCTCTTGGTTGTGCTATATGTTAATTGGATGAAGTGGCTTGTGATTTCATCTATAAAACACAGCAGGGCAAAGTAATTTTTTAGAAACTTTTTGCTATGCAATAACACAGAAAAATCATGCATACTCACACTGAACAAAGCAAGGGTCTGTTATGGTGAGAGCTTTTAGAAATTGCATTACCGTCATTCAGGTAACTGAAATTCCATAGTTGCTCTTCATCTATTTGATGTTAGTGAGGTAAAGAAGTCTTCTGTCAAGGTTTTGATGGATTGTTGGCGGGAGGTAGGGGTGCTTTCCAGTGTGGCTACACTTGCTTCTTTGATCCTTTGGTGGCTTTGGAAGCCTAGCGTGAGACTAAAGCCTGGGAACGGCAGAGCTGCAAAGTTAGTAGGGCATATTCTAAGCACGTAGGTGTGAAAGACTGACTTCTGCTGGCATCTTTTGTGACTAATTTTCTGTTCTGATCTCTCTTCCCAAGTCCGTGAGGCTTGGCAGGAATGTTCCACCCACTTCACTGGAGGCCTCCCTCCAGCATTTATTCCTACTACACGAATACTGCCCGCTTCATCGGCTACAAAGGGAAACTACAACTTGTTTGGCAAAATGAGAAGTCCTTGAAAGACAGGTACCAGTGGCTGCTCACCTGGCTACGGAAAGGAACAGAGCAATGTCCAAGGCAGAAAAACCTACTCTCACTACTGGCCAACCAGTGCAGCTATGTGACCGGCCAAAGGGTCCAGCGTGCTCAGCAGATTGGACAGCTGTACAGTAACATCTACTCTGAGAGAACACGCAAAAGCCTCTTCAGCTCTTTGTGGCGCAAGTTCCTAGGGCGTTATACCAGTGCCTGCAAGCTGATGGCAGCCGTCACTGGTGTCTTCTTGTGGGAAGAGGAGAGGATCAAAGAAGAGGAGCTGAAAAGGTGGGTCTTAATTTTCCTTCTAAGGGCCATTGTAGGCAGAAAACATTGTGTGCTCTTTAATTTTGTGGATAACATGGCATATTCCTTTTATTTCTGTTTTCATGTTTTGCTCTGAAATTAGTATTTCAATTTCTTTGATCTGTATTTTTGGAGGCAGTGCCAGATGAGGTGGAATATTTACGTCGTGGTTCCCTCCCAAATAAATGGTTGTTGCTCTGTGGATGACTGTACAAACTTTATCTTTTTCTCTGTCAAATGAAACTTGTGACTGAGTTGGGGAGGGGGAGCCTTGTCCCATTAGTGGCACAATAGTTCTTCCGGGTCTACTGGACAACAGTGGGGCAAGACTGACCAGCTCCTGGCTTGGAAGTACTGGCCAGTGATTCTTTTATAGTGTCCTTTGAATAATAGGGCTGTGTGTGATCTTGCTGCAGTTTGAAGTTGGCATTTCTGTTAATTGGTATTCAAAAAAATTATAAGTCATCCTCGGCTAGGAATATTTAAATACTCAAGCAAAGTGATAATAGGAAGAGAGGTGATAGATGGGTAGTAATAGGTGTGATGGCTTATGGCTTACAGTCAAGGTGCAGAGGTTTCATCATCCTACATAGTCTCAAATAGCTGAAATTGTGTTTTCTAAACTACTGTCAGGAGCCGGAGTCAGGCATAGTTCAGCAATAAAGCACCCGGCTTCATTTAAGTTACCTCTATGCAAAGAAACCAAAACAGTACAGGCTTTTCCCCAGTAGGTCTTTCCCAAATTGTGGCAGTTGTGAAGACTAAAGATCCCTGCCTTTCCACTGCTGTCTAAGGTTCCTTCCCTAGCAAACTAAGGCTCCTTCGTCTTGTTTCTCTATGCTCCACCCTCTTCATTTCTCTGTGTCTTCTAGGACACCAGGGGGGAAGAGAGCTGATCACAGCAGGACCAGCCTGCCTCCACTTGCTCATTGAGCCCTGCTTACCCCTTCAGCTTCTGACACATCCTCCCCCCAATCTCCTCCCTCTTCTCCCTTTGACCACCTGTCCTCATCCCATCACCAGTCCCCTGGCTCTGAGCCTTCTTCCTGTGGGGGTTCCCCAACTGGGCCTCCCACCACTTCTCTGTATCCAACCAGTCCATGTATCTATTTTGAACACCAGTAAATGATTCTATCATTGGTTGGCTCTAGATAGGTTGGCCTAACAATTTAGCACTAGTTAACTTTTCTTTTAAAATCTGCTACTTTTTTCTTCGCTATACTATTTTACCCCCTGGTGCATTTTTTTTTAAAAAAACAACAACAGAAGTGTTCTGCTCAGATGTGTGGCTTTTTGGATTATTATTGCCTGTATTGTACATTTTTTTTGGGGGGGGGGCAATTCCAGATTTAGTAGCGGGTATATAAGGCCTGTTGAGACTCTTCCCCTGACCTCAGCGGGGCATCTTTAAATGAAACATCCTGTGCAGCTGTCCACAGGCAGTGAAGGATAGACTACAGACTCTGTATTTGGAAATGGCTAATCTCCAAAGGCTAGACTGTAATTTGTGAAGGAGGATGTTACCCTAACTAAATCTCATTTGGGTGACTATGAGTCTGCCCTTTAAAAGTGTTCGGAAACTTTAGTTGGTCCTGAATGCTGTGGACAGGGTCCATTTTGGGAGAGCACATGACTCTATTGTTTGAATAATATAACTGACACTGGAGGCATTTCCAGGAAAAAATCACAGTGCTTTTTATGGCTTTTAAAGCCCCAAATGGCTTAGGCTCAAGATACTTGCTTCTAAGTCCTCTCTCAGATTTGCCCCGTCCTTGCCATCTGCTGCAATAGAACTGTGAGAAGGGCCTCTTTTTCCTCCTTCCACCCCACCTCTGTAAACTACAAGCTGGGGCATACAAGCTGTGACTTGAGGGGGTGATTGTTTGCCTTCTGCAGATTTTTATTAGTGGCTGCTCTCTTATTTTGTTCTGTTGTTGTTGGAGGGCAGGGTTGGGGGGTACATTGTGTGTGCTAGCTGCCGTGTGTGTGCAGTGTGGGGAGCTTGGGTACACATTTAATAATAAGAATGTTGTCCTGAAGGAGCAATGTGGCTTACTTGATGTTTGATTGTGGGGAGGAATGGCAGGATTTCCCAAAAGGTGACTTTGAGGCAGTGAGAGGGAAGGAAGGAAGGTCATGTCCACAGAGCATTTGTTGAGCCCCTTGCCCATGAGTAGTTGCAAGACTCCATAATGTTCCATGTTGAGGCCTCTTTGGACTTCACAAGTCTTCCCCTCCCTTGCTACCATCCTAGTCAACCTCTTTATTTGAGCACTAGATAGGAAGGAGTTTCACTCCTCTGATTGGGTATTTGGGATCAGAATTGTTCTATCAACTCTTGTCATGAGTAGCTGTGTGTGTATGAGTACGCTTGCAAGCATTTAGCTAATTATGGTAAAGAGTGGATCACGATAGATGGGGTGAGTGATTAGTACTTGGGATAAAGAGAATGTAGTCTGGTTTACAGTATTTCAACAGCAGCAAAAACAACCTAGGAGAATCCTCCTTGGATGATGTGTTTAGTAGCCTGTAAAACCAATTGCACTGTCAGTGGAAACTTTTTGCAGCTGTTAAGTGGCAGATGATATTGTGGGAACAGGATAGGTCTGCATATCTCTTGGGGATGATGAGATGATGGTGGTAGGAGTAGTAATAATAATAATTTTATTTATGCCCCAGCCAGCCTGGGCGTCTTCCAGCACATATAAAAACATAATAAAATGCCAAACATTAAAAACTTCCTGATACAGGGCTGCCTTCAGGTGTCTTATAAAAGTTGTGTAGTTCTTTATTTCTTTGACATCTGAAGGGAGGGTGTTCCACAGGGAGGGTGCCACTGCCAATAAGGCCCTCTGCCTGGTTCCCTGTAATTTCACTTATTGCCGCGAGGGAACCGCCAGAAGGCCCTTGGAGCTGGACTAGCCTTGAACCATCTTCATTCTCCCAATAAGGGAAGTAAAATAGGGCTGGTAATTCCTCCCCTTAAATCCCAGTTTGAGGGGATTTTGCTGTTTGTCATGCAGAGGTGCAGTTTATTTTCAGTTTAAACTATCTTTGCAACCAGAAATATGGCTTCCCATGCCCTCTCTGGACTCGCCTTCGCACTGAGTTCTAAAAGTATTTAATATGCCACATAACAACAGTTTTCTGTAAGTGACTTAACTGTTATAAAAACATTGAAATCATTACGTCCACCAGTGATTCATTGAGTTAATAACCAGCAATAGACCCATCACTCTAATTTATCTCTAATTCTCTTGCAAAACATGTCTCTCCCGTATTGGTCTCTGCAGCCACAACAGGCACTGTAACTCCAACGGTTTGACTTTACCCCAGATGGTGCACTCTTCCATTGTTTCTTGAGGCAGACGGATGCCAACAACAACCTAGAGGTAAAAACCTGGGAATGGCTGGCTTGCCTTCCAGACCCTCCTCCTCCTCCTCTTGGATCCTAAGATGCTGCAAAGTGCCTGCATCAGACATCTCTGTGTGTCAGACATCTGTGTGGTGGACTCTCTCTCCCTTTGTGACCCCTAGTGTTCTTCAAAGATTTGATGGCAGCACCCTCTTAATGATTACATTCATGAATCTGGTTCAGAGATTAAAAGCGTGAAGAAAGCTAGCTATTCATGGTGCATGTTTGGCATGCAATCTCTCTCTCTCTCTCTCTCTCTCTCTCTCTCTCTCTCTCTCACACACACACACACACACACACACACACACACAGAGTTTTAGAACGTCCTCCTGCAGACTCTGCAAAAGTGCTCAGCTTTAGCCTTTTGGAAGCATGTTTGGTTGGCCTCTGGGTCTTACAGCTGAATTGGGAAATTTCAATGAAATATCAGCTTCATTAGTTTGCTGGTGTGAGTGGCTTTTTGCTACCCTGCCTCCTACCATCAAGATGGACTGCAGTCTTCAAGTATGTGCCTGTAAGGGGGTGGTGGCTGGTAAGAACTTTTTGTACTGCTATGAGGCTAACTTTACTCGAACTCACCATGTGTTTAATATTTTGACATGCTCTCAGCTTTTATGGAGAGGAACTTGTTTATCGATGTGTTGGAAAACCTGTTCTTGACCCAGTCTAAAGGAATCTTCTGGGTAACCTTTTCAGATATTAGCATACAGTGGTACCTCTGGATGCAAACGGGATCCGTCCCGGAGCTCCGTTCGCATCATGAGCAGAACGCAACCCGCGTCTACGCGTGCGCAGGTCGCGATTTGCCACGTCTGCGCATGTGTGTGACGTCATTCTGAGCGTCTGCGCATGCACAAGCGGCGAAACCTGGAAGTAACCCGTTCTGTTACTTCTGGGTCGCCGCGGGATGCAACCTGAAAAGATTTAACCCGAAGTGTCTTTAACCCGAGGTATGACTGTATTGCTGACTTCAGCTCTCTGCATGTTTAAGCCTTGTGTAAATGTTTCATCCTTTGTGTAATCATGCTCAAGTTGCAGTGTCCCAAGAGGCCACCTGAAACCAGCACTTGCTTTTGTTAAGGCTTCTGTCTCTAGTAACAAGGTCAAGATTAAGCATCTGTACTCTTCTTATCTTTTCTAGCAGCTTCCAAAATAACATAGTATCAGTGTCTTCCTTTGCTGCCATCATCAACTTGTTTTTGGTAGGCTGTGAGAATTACGCAGCTGATGAATGACTGACAAACAAACAAACAAACAAACAAACAAACACATTATGTAATAAAACCTCTTTGAAGCTTCAATTCTGGGCCCTCTGCTAAGAAGTATTAGATTGCCAGGCGCTAGAGATGCAGCCTTCTCAGTAGTGGCCCCATGCTTATGGAATTCCCTCTCTAAGTAGCTACATTTGGCCCCTACATGAATTACTTTAAACTGGTAGTTATCTGCCACTGTTGTTTTAGTTTGCTATTTTTGCTGCATGCATTTATATGTATGTTCTGTTGGTATTATACTTCTCTGACAATATCTCTTTTAGATGTGTTGCTGTATTTTTAGATTATGCTTTCATTTTTTAATAGTTTGTAATGTATTCTGGATTGTGTTTTGAGCTGCCTTGAGTGGAGCAACCCTGAAAGGCAGCCTTTAAGTACCTAAATAAAAAAATTCCTTTATCCTTGAGGATAGAACTGTACAAGAGCTAGGTGTGAATAAATTAGTGCAGAGGCCCAGCAACCCAGGATGGAGCTGTGCAAGCTCCATTGAAGTGAATAAGATTTGGGCAAGAGTTATCTTGTCCAAGTGTCATAGGATCATGGGAGCAACCACAGAGTCAAGACCATTGCTCCCTCTAGTCCAGTGTTTCCTACACTGCTTAGTAGTGGCTCTCCATGATTTCAGACAGGATTCTCTCTCAGCCCCCTAACTGGAAGGGCCAGGGATTGAACCGGTGTTCTTTTGCATGCAAAGCATGCGTCCTACTGCTAAGGTATGATCCCTCCAATACTTAGTAATCCTTCTACCTAGGATTTTCTGACACATCTTTTGCAACTGCACTACCCTGCAAAACACCTGATTCACCTGGCAGCAAAAATAATTTTCATTATATTTTATTTTATTGATGCCGGGTGAATCAGGGTCTACAGGGCAGCGTGGCAGCAAAAGACACATCTTTTGCTACCTTGCAAAACTCCTGATTTGCACAGCTGCAAAAAAGAAATTTCCTTTTGCTGCTGCGCTGCTGGGTGAGTCAGGTGTTTCGCAGGGATAGCATGGCAGCAAAAGACGCACATCTTTTGCTGCCGCTATGTCCAGCAGACCAGCTCACTGCAGCCAGGCAGGTGAAGATGTTAGGCACAAAGGGTGGTGCCCAGCTAGTTTGGAACACTGGATAGACATGATTGAAAACGCTCCCACCACATGATACCCATTCCTCCAAAACAAACTTAGGAAAACCATCCACTATTTCATCACACAGTCCAAAACCTAACAAAAACTTGACGAGCCAAAGGCTTATATTGCCTAACAGTCTTCTACAAAAATAATAAACCCATACTGACACAAGAAATACAGGACAAACTAGGGGACATCCCAATGCCCTGGCTAACACACTGCCAACTGCATGCTTCTTAAACAACCCAGCAGTAAAAGTAGCAGCCACTAAGCCTTTGACCACCTTTGAAAACCTTCTGCTGACAGTAGAGGGACATGGCAAGGGGATGGCATCCACAATGTACAAAGACTGCTCCAGAATCCCACAAACCCCCCATCTTAATCAGAAAACAATGGGAGCATGACATAGGCTACAAAATAAACTTTACCTAATGAACTAAACTCTGGTCTAAACCTCCCTTTAAATCCATCTCAGCCAAAAGAAGGGAACTCACCTTGAAACTTACCTATACCGTAGATATTACATAACACCATGTAAGTTGGCGCTGATACACCCAGGAACCTCACCAAAATGCTGGAGAGGCTGCACCTCTATCAGTACATATCTCCCATGTGTGGGATTGCCCCAAAATTCAAACCTTTTGGACACCAGTCCTACAATAAATATGCAAAATAACTACCGTATTTTTCGCCCTATAAGACACACTTTTTCCCCTCCAAAAATGAAGGGGAAATCTGGGTGCGCCCTATGGGGCGAATGCAGGCTTTCGCTGAAGCCTGGAGAGCGAGAGGGGTCCGTGCGCACCGACCCCTCTCGCTCTCCAGGCTTCAGGAAGCTATCCCAAGTCTTGCAAGCCCGGCGGGATGTCCCGCGGGCTCGCAAGGCTTGCGGGCAGCAGCCTGCACCCAAAAGCTGGGGACAGCGGGGAGGCGCAGAGCCGCCACCCCGCTATTCCCCGACCTGAACTGGAGGCTGGCGGGGGGAGAAGCAAGCCTGCTTCTCCCCCCCCCCCCGCCAGCCCCACAAGCTCGCGGGATAGGGGGATGGCGAAGCGCCGCCATCCCGCTATTCCCCGACCTGATCTGGAGGCTGGCGGGGGGAGAAGCAAGCCTGCTTCTCCCCCCGCCAGCCCCACAAGCTCGCGGGATAGGGGGATGGCGAAGCGCCGCCATCCCGCTATTCCCCGACCTGATCTGGAGGCTGGCGGGGGGAGAAGCAAGCCTGCTTCTCCCCCCGCCAGCCCCACAAGCTCGGGGGATAGGGGGATGGCGAAGCGCCGTCATCCCGCTATTCCCCGACCTGATCTGGAGGCTGGGGGTGGGAGAAGCAAGCCTGCTTCTCCCCCCCGCCAGCCCCACAACCTCCAGATCAGGTCGGGGAATAGCGGGATGGCAGCGCTCCGCCATCCCGCTATTCCCCGACCTGATCTGGAGGCTGGGGGTGGGAGAAGCAAGCCTGCTTCTCCCCCCGCCAGCCCCACAAGCTCGGGGGATAGCAGGCCAAGCTGTCCCTGAAGGCAGAAGAGGGAGACGGAGCACTCCGTCTCCCTCTTCTAGCTTGGGATGGTTGCGCATACCTCTGCAGGGCAGCACAGTGCGCTGCCCCACAGAGGCTAGGGAGGCTGTCCCTGAAGGCAGAAGAGGGAGGCGAAGTGCTCCGTCTCCCTCTTCTAGCTTGGGGATGGCTGCGCAAACCTGGGGGGAAATCAAATTTTTTCCTTTGATTTCCCCCCTCAAAAAATAGGTGCGTCCTATGGGCCGGTGCGTCCTATAGGGCGAAAAATACGGTAAACAGGTTTTAGAATCCACCCCATAACTAGCTCTGTTGAATATTTTCCAAGATGGGCAAGGATGTCAGGGATTCTTAAATGAAATAAATGATAATACTGGAAATGGGTGTTATTACACAACACAATTGTGGACTTGGTGCTGCTCATGCATACATCCTGCTTGCAGCTTCCACACAATATTGGCCCTCATAAAAATGCCACCCCATTCCCCATCCCAGTTCTAAACCAAAGAATCGGAGTAATTATGGTAATCTAAGCTGTCCTGATAGGTTGAATCAGACTGAGCAAGCCCTGACTGACGATTGTTGTCCTCCTTTCATCACAAGGTCTGCAGAAGAGATGAAACGCATGGAAGAAATCAGTGTGTTCCAGAGTAACAAAGGAATGAGCCAGACACAGGAGCCAAAGGATGCAGGTTCTGTTTCCAGGGAGCAGAGCTGGGAAATGGTGATGGACAAGAAGCACTTCAAGCTATGGCGGCGCCCAATTGGAGGGACTCATCTGTATCAGTACCGAGGTAGTTCCTGCTTCCTGGATTTCCTACTTGGAAGTCCATTTGTGTGGCAAGAACACTTGAAAAAACAACAGCAAACTTGTTAAGGGGCTTTCAGAAGAACACAGACTAAAAAAGGGGATAAAAACAGTTATTTTTAACCTGGCCTGGGTTCACGGCCTTTTTTTTTAATCAGCAGAAACAAATGCTAAAGTCTCTGCATTTGGGTGGGGGGGAGAGAAATACACAGGAAATGCAGTACCCTTCTGTCCTTGCTCCCAATTCCTTGAGCCCCTTGCTTGCTGGAGAGTTCCAGGGAGACCCTTGCTTGTGCTGCAGTTTGGATAAGGAAGGAAATGGCAGGAGGGACACCTGCAGTTTATTTCTTAGCCAGGCTGGAGGCTGTGGGTAGCTTTTCTCACCAGAAGGCAAGCAGAGTGAGGAAATTTGGTGTGGACGCCTGCTTGTTCAGGGGAAACACCATTGATGATGCATGGTTTACATGTTTGCTGGTAGCTGTAGAGTTAGTCTGCAGGTGGACATGAATTGGAAAAGTGGCACTGGCTTATGGGCACTATGTAAACACACATCAGAATTGTAAACAGCAAGAAAAAAAGATTTCATCTTCCTGGGAGGATGGGGTTGGAGACTCGCTTGATGAGAAGCAAAGAGATTAGCATATACAGAGTAACTGAAATCCATGCCTTAATCATAGTAGTAGTATTATCACTGCCAGCAGTAAACTTGTTAGTCACTTATTGTTAAACTTATTAGTTGCATTAGACTTACATTTTGACAAAAACATAAATGCATTATACTGTAGAAAAACCATCATATAGAACATTAACAATTTACAAAAACAATTTATGTCTTGTCGTTCCTTTGTAGTCTTTGGGACATACACAGATGTGACACCTAGGCAGTTTTTCAATGTGCAAGTGAGTATTTTCATCCCTCTTCCATGCCCCTCACTGACTGAAGGATGTCTCTAACGTAGCCTTCACCAACCTGGTGCCCTTGGACTAAACCTTCTGTCCATTTTGTGCTGGTTGAAGGTGATGGGAATTGTAGTCCAAAACACCTGGGGGACTCCAGTTTGGCAAAGGCTACTGCAATGAAGATTCAACTCCTATTGTGTTTTGAATGCCCCTGTTCTTGCTGCTGTCCCTGTTCTTTGAGATGTCTGACTACTAGGGGGAGTGTCAAGGGCACCAGAATGCAGTGATCTCAATTTTCTGCTCAGCCAGGAGCACCGGCAGCCAACAATCCTGGCTGCAGTAATTGGTCATGGTTGGTGGGAGAGTGTGCCAAGATATGAAGTGCAGCTCCACTTTTCCTAATAATAATAATAATTAATAATAATAATAAAATATTTATACCCCGCCCTCCTGAGCCAAGGCCAGGCTCAGGGCGGCCAACAACCAATAATAAAAACGAGTTGAATGAATACAACTTAAAAAACAAGATTAAAACACAACATTAAAACAATTAAAATGCAGCCTCATCACAGGAGGAGAAAAGAAAAAGAAAGAGGGGGAGGGGATCAAATTGACTCCAAGCCAAAGGCCAGGCGGAACAACTCTGTCTTACAGGCCCTGCGGAAAGAAATCAGATCCTGCAGGGCCCTGGTCTCATGAGGCAGAGCGTTCCACCAGGCCGGAGCCAGTGTTGAAAAAGCCCTAGGCTCTGGTTGAGGCTAATCCGGGACCTCTAGGGTGTTGCTATTTATGGACCTTAAGGTCCTCCGTGGGGCATACCGGGAGAGGCGGTCCTGTAGGTACGAGGGTCCTAGGCCATGATTATGTTCTAGGCATCATCCAAATGATGCCTCCCCCAGGTTTTCTGTGCCTTTGGACATGTCCGGCCATTCCTCCTCCTCTTTTGCTCCCTATAACTGAGTTCTGATTCTTACTTGCATTCCTTGAAAATAAAGGGAAACTGGACTCAGAGTTAATACCTTTCGTAGCCAAGATGAGGGCCTTTGGGACAAGCTTTTCCACCTGGCCCAGCAAGCTCAAGTGACATGGCTTCATTGCCTCCCCTGGGTGTTTGAAATGCAGATTAATCCAGGAGGCATAAAAGCCATCTTGTCTCTTAGTGAATTGTCTCAGTATTTCATCATTTCTTAGTTGGCACTTCGACAAGTAAGAAACAAATTGTAGGATCATCTCAAGGGAACTCTTCTGGATTCTTATCTTCTAGCTGGATACAGAATATCGAAAGAAATGGGACTCACTAGTCATCAAACTGGAGGTGATTGAGAGAGACCAGGACACTGGATCAGAGGTCATTCACTGGGTAACTCATTTTCCGGTGAGTGTTTCTTTCTCTGGCTTCCATTTAATGACACTGGTGTGTTGATGGCAGCTGCTCCAGGATTACAGCTGTGTCTTCTTCCTTTCAGTATCCAATGTACTCGCGGGACTATGTGTATGTGCGACGGTACAGTGTGGACCAGGAGAACAATTTGATGGTGCTTGTGTCACGGTAAGGGATCCTGGGCCAAGTGGAAGATACAGCTGCATTTATTCTGCAAATTAAACTTCTCTATAGAGCTTACTTTTGCATAATTCTGTTCTCAAGGTTTGGAGAGGTTATGGGGGGAAATGCTGGGAAATGAAAGGAGATGAAGACATGAAAATTGCATCTGGAGGTATAATCTACTTGCCCTACAACTGGTTGCACCTGATAATACCTATATGTTTGAGATATATTTATATTGTAATACTTTTTGATTGGTTTAGATGAACTTTCCTCACTACTCGTCTAAAAATCTTTGAGCTGTGGAATACGTTCAACTTGCAGTATTTTAATATATTTGTTTATTTGTTTGTTTATTTATTTAATATATTTGTTTCCATTCTGTTTCAGTTTAATTATTTTTAATTATTACCTTTTATATGTATTTAGCTTTTCATATTTTATCTACATTAACTTTTGTAAGCCGCCTTGAGTCCCAGTTTGGGGAAAGGTGGGACATATATTCTTGCTCAGATTATAATATTTATTTAACTGTGATGAATTCTGCACATAGAGCTGAGGGGAATTTTGAAGTTTTTTTCTGAAATGTTTGTCCTTTCTCCTGTTTGGTTGCCAGAGCGGTTGAACACCCAAGTGTCCCTGAAGATCCCGAATTTGTCCGTGTTCAAACCTATGAATCTCAAATGGTTATCCGCCCTCACAGTTCGTTTGATGAGGTGAGTGCCCAACTTTTACAGGAGAAAGTTTGTTTGGGTGGTTTTTCCAGAACTATCTACCCAAGAGGCGAGACTGAACCAAGTGGTAGTCATTGAATTAAAATACCCAGTGTTTTAAACTGTGTTGAGTCTAACTTCTAATGTGCCCTCTATTGGATGACTTCTGGAGAGACCCACATCAAGGCCTCAGAGTATGAAAATGCATTTGGAAGGTCCCCTCACCCAGAACACTGTGACTGCTCTGAATTCCTACAAAGGTGTTGAGTGTGTCTTGAAAAGGGGTGGTTAATTTTCTATGGGCCTGTGGTGCAGCACCACTGCATAAGATTAGCCCACCTCGTCTAGCATCCTGTTCCCACAGCGGCCAACCAGATGCCTCCTGTGGGAAGCATGAAAGGAGGATCTGACCTGAGCACAACTGCATGCTCCCCACTTGAGATTCCCAGCAACTGCTATTCAGCGGCATACTAGTAGTGGAGCATAGTGAGTGTGGCTAGTAGCCATTGATAGCCTTATGCTCAGTGATTTTGTCTAATCCTCTTCTCTTCATTTTGTTAAATTTCGACCTCCCAGGAAGGGCCTGCTAACTCCCTTTCTCTTTTCAGAATGGCTTTGACTACCTGCTAACATACAGTGACAACCCACAGACAGTGTTCCCCCGGTACTGTGTCAGCTGGATGGTCTCCAGTGGTGAGTCACGGCATTGGGATATCTTGGTTTAACAAGCAAAAAAAACCTCACACTATACTTGTTGACCAGAGGAACTCTCTGCCAGCAGATGTGTAATGCTTGCCATGGGATCAAAGAGTTCTCATTTTTCAAATCAGGATGCTGAAGAAGGCCATCTCTGATAATTTTCCCTGCCAGAGACATGGATTAAATTATCAGTGACAAAATACTCCCTTTGTAATGGCAGGGACTGATGGCGAGGTGCAGTCTAAAACATCAGGAGGGCACCAGGTTGTCAAATGCTGCCATACAAGGGCCATTCAAAGGGGTTTGACTTGAAGTGACTGCTGTGTTCCCTGGGGATTCCTTGGTACCAGCATCTTCCTGACACAAGCAGTCCTTTAGATCCTGAGATCAAAGGTCCAGATCCAGCATGATGGCTCGTAGGGCTGCATTGTGCTGGTCACTGTGCTTGGTGTTTGAGGGCTGTTTGCTTCTGTTTTAGAAAGATGATTCCTGAACCCTTAGATAATAATAATAATAATAATAAATTTTATTTATATCCCGCCCTCCCCAGCCGAAGCCGGGCTCAGGGCGGCTAACAACACTAAAATAGTGCAACATTATAAAACATCATAAGAATTAATTAAAATCAAAATTGATGGCAACCATAAACTAAAGTATTGTAAAGATTGCCAAAGGAGGGAGTCAGGCTGTGCCCTAACCAAAGGCCTGGTGGAACAGCTCTGTCTTGCATGCCCTGCGGAAAGATGTCAAGTCCTGCAGGGCCCTTGTCTCTTGTGACAGAGCGTTCCACCAGGTTGGAGCCGCAGCCGAAAAAGCCCTGGCTCTCGTTGAGGCCAGTCTAACCTCTCTGTGGCCTGGGACCTTCAAGATGTTTTTATTTGAGGACCGTAAGTTCCTCTGTGGGGCATACCAGGAGAGGCGGTCCCGTAGATACGAGGGTCCTAGGCCGTGTAGGGCTTTGAAGGTTAAAACCAGCACCTTAAACCTGATCCTGTACTCCACCGGGAGCCAGTGCAGCTGGTATAGCACCGGATGAATGTGATCCCGCAGTGAAGACCCCGTAAGGAGTCTCGCTGCAGCATTTTGCACCCGCTGGAGTTTCTGGGTCAGTCTCAAGGGCAGCCCCACGTAGAGCGAGTTACAATAATCCAGTCTGGAGGTGACCGTCGCGTGGATCACAGTGGCTAGGTCAGGGCGAGAGAGGTAAGGAGCCAACTGCTTAGCTTGGCGGAGATGAAAAAATGCCGCCTTTGTTATAGCTGTAATCTGCACCTCTATAGAGAGGGAGGTATCGAAGATTACACCCAAACTCTTAACGGACGGTGCTGGCACTAATTGCACCCCCGCAAGAGATGGGAGTTGCCCCCTCAATCCCATATCGTCCCGTCCCAGCCAGAGGACCTCTGTCTTCGAAGGATTTAACTTCAACCGGCTCCCACGTAACCATCCAGCCACAGCTTCCAAGCATCTGATCAGTGTGTCTGGGGCCGAGTCAGGATGGCCATCCATCAACAGATAGAGTTGGGTGTCATCAGCATACTGATGGCAGCCCAGCCCAAAACTCCGGACAAGCTGGGCGAGGGGGCGCATAAAGATGTTAAAAAGCATCGGGGAGAGAATCGCACCCTGAGGCACTCCACACACCAAGGAGTGGCGGGATGACAGTTCCCCCCCAAGCGCCACCCTCTGTCCCCGACCAGAGAGAAACGAGCGCAGCCATTGAAGGACTGTGCCCTGGATCCCCACGTCGGCGAGGCGGTGGTCCAGAAGTTCGTGATCAACCATGTCGAAAGCTGCTGACAGATCTAGAAGAATCAGCAGCTCCGACCCGCCTCGATCCAGCTGTCTACGAAGATCATCTGTTAGGGCGACCAGAGCCGTCTCGGTCCCATGACCAGCGCGGAAGCCGGACTGGAATGGATCCAGAGCCGATGTTTCATCCAGAAACCTACCAAGCTGTTCAGCAACCGCTCTCTCAATCACCTTACCCAGGAATGGAAGATTCGAAACTGGGCGGTAATTGGATAGATCTAAGGGATCTAATGATGTTTTCTTTAAGAGCGGACGCACCACTGCCTCCTTCAGTTCCCCTGGGAATGTCCCGGTGCCAAGGGACAAATTGATGATATCCCCCAGGGGGGCCCGCACCTCGTCTGGACATGCTCTAATCAGCCAAGACGGGCACGGGTCGAGAGGACAAGTGGTGGGCTTTCCAGCTCGGAGGAGTCTGTCCACATCGGCTGGGGATATCCGGTCAAAGTGGTCCAATACTGGACCCGAGGACAGTCGAGGGGCCTCCAGTTCCTTTATTGTATCCAAATTGGCAGGGAGGTCATGGCGGAGCGACATGACCTTCTCCGCAAAAAAGCTTGCAAATGCCTCACAGCTGTGTGTCGAATTGTTATTTAAATTTGGCTGTCCTTCGAGGGACGTTAAAGACCGAATTATACTAAATAATTGTGCCGGGCGAGAGCTAGCGGATGCAATGGAGGCCGAGAAGTAGGACTTCTTAGCGGCCTTCACTGCCATCTCGTAGGTTTTCATAAAAACCCTATAAGATGTTCTTGAGGCTCCGTCACGGGCACCCCGCCATACTCGCTCTAGCCGTCTGAGGTCCCGCTTCATTTTCCGGAGCTCCTCAGTAAACCAGGGAGCCCGGTTTCTGCGGGGTCGCAGAGGGCGCTTAGGTGCGATCTCATTGATGGCTGCCAGGAGCTGGGTATTCCAGCCCTCAACAAGCTCAGTCAATGAGTCGCCAGGGGGAGAAAGGTCCCGCAAGGCTTGACGGAATCTATCAGGGTCCATCAGCCTCCGCGGGCGAGCCCAAATCGGCTCACCACCTAAGCAGGGTGGGGGTGGAACGTCAATCCTGGCTTTCAGAGCGTAGTGATCAGACCATGGCACCTTCATCGAAGGAAACATGATCACATCTGATGCTTTCATCAGAGAGCTTTCACAGGAGATACTCGTGTTGCCTTTTGAATTACTGCATATAACTTTTTTAAAAATACCAGTCATATCCAGGTTTATGTGGAAGCCACTGCCCACAGACTTTGTGGGATTTGCCCTTGAGTTTGCCTGGGCTTAACGCCTCCCTTCATTTCTTAAAGCACCAAAGACGCCACACTCTGTGGATACCATGGGTATCGCAACTCCACATGGCAAAGTCAGCAGCTGATGGCTGATGTTACTGTCTTACACACGGAAGATGGCACAGGCAGGCCTTCAGTGAGTCCCAGAACAAAGTGCTCTGAGAGGCACAACCATGGGGTTTAGGGACAGATTTTCTTTTAATGTTTATTTACTTACTTCCCTGTGTTTATAATTTGCCTGTCACCTAATGGTCCCAGGGTGGAAAATTAAACAATAAAATTAAAAACAGCCAGTATAATTTCCATACAAATAAAGCAGCAGCAATAAAAGTCCAAACCAGTGTGCCTTGCCTTTCCCCCAAAAGCCTGAGCAGGGAGGTGCATCTTCAGCTGAGAATGAAATAATGACACTATCATGGTGAGATGTTCTTCAGAGGGCAGGTCATTCCAGAGGCACTGGGCCACTACCAGGAGAGCCCAACTGTGGATCACCACCCCAGATATCTCATTGGGTGATGGCACTTCTAACAGGGCTTTCCTCACAAATCTTAATATTTAGGCAGTATGGGAGCAGGCATTCTTTCATGTTCTAGGGACCCAGGTAGTTTTGGGCTTTAAATACTAACATAAGCAGTGTAACTTTGTCCTGGAAGATGATAGGCATCCAGTCTGATCAAAATTGGTGCTGTGCGCAGCCATGTTTTGTACTAGTTGCAGCTTTCTGACCATTTTCAACAGAAGCCCCATAGAACACATTGCAGTATTCCAGTGTGGAAGTTACCAGGGCATGGGGATAACTTTGGTTAAGCTTTCTCTGTCCAGGAATAGTCATAGTTGGTGCAACAGCCAAAGCTGGCCATATGCAGTCCTAGCCACTGAGGCTACCTTGGTCTCAAGTGACAGATGACTCAAGGAACACCTCAAGGAACTGTGCATCTGTTCCTTGTGAGGGAGGGGCAGGATTCAAACCCATCTAGAACTGACTTGACTTACCAGTTCCCAGTTCCCTGCCCACCTACAGAACCTTTTTCTTGTCTGGATTCATGGCCTTAGCAAAAGTATGTAATCCTTTTATGCTGAGAGTTTGATATGGGTTGACTTCTCTGTTATCCCTCCTTTCTTTCCTTTTCAGGCATGCCAGACTTCCTGGAAAAACTGCATATGGCAGCTTTGAAAGCCAAGAACATGGAAATCGAAGTGAAGGACTATATCTCTTCTGCCAAGTCCCTGGAGTCTGGCAGCAATGACAGCAAGGAGGGGAAGGCCAGCATGCCCAGCCAGGATCACAAAGGTGAAGGGACCTGCAGTCCTATTCAGATAGACTATGCTTAAAAAGGAGCGTGCTCCCCAACCCCGCTGAGAGTTGGCAGCCCAAGCCTCTTCATTCTGCAAACTGGAAAGGATGAAGATTGCAGGGATGCCTTTGGGACTTTAGTTCAGCTGGTCACTTCCTGTCTCTATAACTCCTCCCTCTCCTGTGCCATCTCGGAAGAGGGCAGTGATCTTGCCACTGGAAGCCAGGCTCAGCAACTTTGTAAAGCAATTTTGTGTGCCACTTGTGTTCTGGTGATCTTCTTTTTCCCAGTGGGGATGTTCATGGCAAAAGTCTCTCTCCTTTTCTCTTCACACACATCCCCGCCATTCCTTTGGTGCTGCCAGATGCCTTTCAGAGGTGGCCCTGCAAAACCAGCCGGGCCACCGTAGCTTTGACCCTTTTACAGGTACTGTGGCACATGAGCACCTGCAGTGCCTCCACTGGCATGTTGAGTGAAGCCAATCCAAAATACTTGTTGCTGGGGCCGGGACTCTGCATCCTCAGTGGGGCCTGAATGCTTTCTTGGGGCCCTGTGTGTGCCACCTGTGCAGTGTGTTGCTCTGCTGCCAATGTGCCTTTTCCTCCTCTGGCACTACCGAATGCAGCTTCAGGCTGCGGGAAGCAGACACTGTCAGGCTCTGGGTCAGCGGTGTTGTTGCATCTCTGGCACCTGCAGAGTGAAGGCAGGCTATATTTTTATGCATCTTGTTTTGTTTTCTCCTCCTTGGCTTGATAACATTCAACAGCTACTGGCTCAAGTTCTGGCTGGAGTTATTCTACTCCCTTTGTCAAACTGATGGTAGCCCCAAATGTTTCATGTATAGTTGTTCAAAGCAGAAACAGGATCTGCTTGTGTCAACTGTAAATCAGTTGGTTTTCTCAGTTGATTTCGTCACTGGATTTGGAGAAGCGCTTATTAGCTGCCAACTTCTCTCTAATATGTTTCCAGGGTGGTGGGGAGGAAATCGAGCTTCCTTTGGGAAACCCTTGAATAGAACTGGAATACCTGACATTAGTGTGTGTGTGTGTGCATCTCAGGTCAGAGTGTCTAACATGCTTTTGTTTTGGCATGAAAGGCTTTGAAACCATCTGTAAATGTAGATTAGAAAGTAAAGTTTAACATCTTATAACACAAAAGGTTTGGTTTTCAGGAGAGGAGGGGGAGTTGAAGACACACATGCATCTGTCCTACATATTCTCAGTTTTTTTAATAACTTATCATTGGCTTGGTTTTCTTCCACAACCTAGAATGTACTAATTTTGAGTCTCAACTTCTTCATTTATCGTTGAGGCTGGCGGGGGAGATGACATTCCTATATGCCTGCTATACAGGTACACTACTGCCTTTGATTGTGTTCCATGTGAAGCAAAGGAGTGTGCCAGTGTTCTCCTTCCAGATACAGGCACCATAAGCTGAATTGTCCTGAAGTGGGTCATTGGTAAACACCCAGGGTACCTACTTCCACAGTGAGAGGATTCTGCTCCTTTCACTGTCCTCAAAGAATGCAAAGTAGAATGAATTGCAAGTGAAGCTTGATGTTGTATATAAATATCCTCAAGGAACCACTTCTGTGCCAGTGAAAAATTGGGTGCATTTCCCGCCCTCTCATTCTGTGCATTGAAGCATGTGATGTCTTTTTAAGAAGCTTCATGTGGAGCAGAAAGGAGACAGCCAAGTTGTGTTGAGGGGATCCAGTGCTAAAATGAGAGAGCACCTCTTGGCTGGGCAGCTGAGAGTTTCAGGCGGCTGTATCTGTGGGGTGGGATGAAATTGTGCATGAAGACCCCTTTGGTCTTGCTCTGTGGCCAGTTTGGCCTGTTAAACATAGCTACTGATGCTTTTAATTAAAGCTCGTGTTTTTATTAGAACCAAAGCACCAATAAAGGTAACCAGTTGGTACGACAGCCTCATGAGTCGATCCTTTTTGGGAATGAATGGGACAAAACCTCCTTCTGTTTCTTTGTTTGTGTGGAACATCTGTCACGTGCCCCATGCACATTTCTCTCTCCAAAAACAAAGGTGGTTTTAAGTCTTGGGGATTAAATGGAAATGCAGCGCTAGTTTCCTTGCTGCTCATCAGCGATGCAGTCGTGTATTGCACCTTCTCATACTATCACATCAAGACCTAAAAAAAGTCAGTCCACTGGCAGGAACATCAAACCAAAGTTACGAAGGTGAGACTAGGGATATAGGACTTTGAAAGACTGAAAGGATGCCTCAGAGCTATCCTGTTCCTTGTGAGTGACCTACGGAAATCCATCCTTCTCTGTGCCAACAACCTAATCAAGCTTGTCAAGTGCCTCCATGATTTCAACAAATTACAACTGTGTACTGGAGCAATCCATGTGTTGTGACAAGAAAATGCTGATTATGTAAATTTGCTATGAAGCCGTTTACGATTTTTCATTTCTTTGGCTTTGCCTGTCATGGAGAGAGGCAAGGAACCTATTGCCCTAACGACAAGAAGTTTTAAACCAGGTGTATGTGGTTTTGGCATGGGAACATAGAATGCTGCCTTAATGCCCATGAGACCACTGGCATATCTAGCTCAGTGTTGTCTACACTGACTGACAGCAGCTCTCCCGGGTTACAGGTGTGGGGCACTCCCAGCCTTGCATGAAGATGCCAAGGATAGACCTGGCAGGACTTGGTGTATACAAAGTAGGTGCTGTACCTCTGAGCTTCAACAGCCTGTTTTCCATCGGCATCTTCCATGTCCATCCAAATCAGCCAGTAGCTCTGCACAAGTCTTGAGTCGATGGAGTGAATTGGATCTATTTTTACTTTCTAAAAGTCTGTTGACTAGTTGCCACTTAAGTGTTCCTATGAGCACATTCCCCAGGGCTAAAGAAGCCCTCTAAGAACATATGAGCCTGCTGGATCAGGCCAGTGGCCTATCTAGTCCAGCATCCTCTTTTCACACTAGCCAGCCAGACACCTGTGGGAAACCCACAAATGGGACCTGAACACAAGAGCACTTCTGTAGCTTCCAGGAACTGGAATCCAGAAGGATAATGCCTGTGACAGGAAGCAGAGCAAAGCAAAGCCATCATGGCCAGTAGCGTTATCCTCCTTGAATTTGTCTAATTTGTTCAATCCTCTGTTAAGTTGGTGGTCATCAGTACCTCCTCTGAGGGTGAGTTCCATAGTTTAACAATGTGCTTAATGAACAAGTGCTTACTTTGATCTGTTCAACATACAGCTGCATTGTCCACGAATTCTGAGTTTTATGAGAGGAGATAAACACTTGTCTATCCATTCTGTTCATGTCATCCATAATTTTATAAACTTCTGTTGTGTCACCGCTTACTTGCCTTTTCTCTAAAGTCTCTCTCTTTGCATCCTGTACATAGGACAGGGCAGGGAACTGTTGCACTGAAACCCTTGGCTGTGCATGAAATATTGGCTCTGGCAGTTTTTGGTGATATCCAGGAAATGGCTTGAACAAGTTGAGTTTTTTCTAACCTAGCATAGTAGTTCTTAGTGTATTAGCATCCCAGGCAAAACATGAAAACATTTCTCATAGGACTGTATAGTTTTGCAGCTGATAGAACATCATGTGAAAGTTGCTAGTTATTGGCAGTTCACTCTGCATTTGTGTTGATTAGATGCTTTCTGACTTCATCCTATTCTGTGTGATCCTTTCACTGTTGCTGTTTCATCTATGTACCACTAGATTGCAGCATGCTACCATATAACATCTAAGAATGGGCTTGTCTGTAAACCTGTAAAGGAAACCTAAATCCTTCAGATTCTGTCTCTAGTTTGTAAACTTCTGTCAGCACCACTTTGTGTGTGAAGAGTTTGTGGAGTATAGCCTAGCTCACCTTGAAACCTAGACAGGTTAAGCAACAGGACATTCACATGTCTTGAGAATCCTGTAGTCGTGGTGTCAAGGAGAGGGTGTTTATTTAGAACTCTTTTTGGTCCTAACAAGGGCACTCAAAGTGGTTTAAATACATTTCTCTACACCTGTGTGAGGAAGTTCATTTGCATGTTGCTAGACTTAGTCATAAGTAACAAAATCTTGTTTCAAGATGGAAACAAAATGGTCCTCCGTAAAGGAGGTTTTCAACCTACTACTTCATATGCTCAGCCAATTAATGGGCAGTAAGAACACAATTAGTCCAGTACAGTTGAGGGCACCTGGCTGGCCTAGACTCTCTTAGCGCATACCCTTCAACATTTCTCCGATGAAAATAGGGGTGTCCTCTTCTCCATCAAGAGGCTTCTCCCGCATTTAATCTCGCCACACACATAGACATTATATACACAGATACATTGCTCACCTTGAGGCAATGGCAAGCTCTCTGCCTCACCTACCTCACAGAGTTGTAATAAAAAAATGTGCAAGAGAAAGGATTCTGCACAAGACCACACAGATAAATGGAATGAAATAAAATTCTAGTAGTAATCTGTCTTGAGCCCCTGTTAGGGGAAAAGGTGGGAAATCAAGCAATCAATCAATCAATTAATCAGTGAGCATGATCAGGAACATACCAGAGAGTAAATCCTATTGAACTCAGTAGGGCTTACTTCTGAGTCAAAATGCTTTGGATTGCAGTGTAAGGCTGTACAGTATTGACCCAGTTACCTGGGAGTAAGCTCCATTGAATACAGTAGGACTTTTTTCTGAGTAGACATAAAAGGCTTGCGGTGTAAGACTCCATTTACAGTAAAGGAATAAACACTCCTTGCATTTCCTAATAATGGCTGGCTGCTGAGCATTGCCAGGGACTCCTACAGAGGTACAAAAATGCTATCTTTCCTGGGGATGGGCAGTTTTTGCTTCAGTGGAAATGATCAAATGGTCAACTGCAAGCAACAGAGTTGCCTCCCACCCAACCCAGCTGACTGCAAGGAAGCAAAGCCCAAGCAGCCATTCGTAAAGAGACCCAGCAGGCCACTTCCTCTATTGTGGGTTCTCAGGAAGCCTTTCATTTGTGTGTGGTTCTCTCCTGGCATCCAGTAGTGGTGAACTGTTGCCCACCTGTTCTCTAGCAAAGGGTGGGTGCTTATCTCACTTCCGCCTTTGAATTTGGGTAGGTGGGGGGGTGGACTGACATTTGAGGGGGTTGCCAAAGACTTGGATGATTTGGAGGGGGCGAGAGCAGGAGTGGCAGGGTTGTCTTGCACTCAGAAAAGGAAGCAACAAACATTACCTTCCACAGTTCAGTAAGCCATGAGGTGATGGAAACAGGAAGGCTATGCACTGTGTGTGGGTCCTCCTGTCTACCAGGGAGGTTTTGAAAATGTGTGGGCTTTTCCTCCACTTTCAAGGCACCTGATGCTGACCGCAGCTTATGAAAGCATGAGGCTGTGCCCTGTGTCACATTCAATGTGGAAATCGTGTGTGGGCAAGTGGGCAGCCTGTTATCAGCTCTCCAACTAGTAGACCTATAGGCTAATGCCCATGTTTGCAAGCAGTCATATTCATATTTTGAATGTGTGCGTTTGTTTGTTTTTAAGTGTACACTTAATTTTTAATATATTTACTGCATTTATATCCCACCTTTTTCCCCCTAGTAGCTCAAGGGGGCATACATGTTTCTCCCCCCTCCTCATTTACTATAATCTTCACAACACTGTGCAGGAGGTTGGGCTAAGAGGCAATGACTGGCCTCAAGGTGACCCAGTGAGCTTCATGTTCCAGTGGGGATTTGAACCCTGGTCTTAGTGTAATGTTCTCGAATCACTACACCATGCTGGTTGTCCTCTCAAAAAATATGATGTGCTTAAATGCCCTGAGTCAAGCCCAAGTCCATATCAAAAGAGATGAATAGGGATTATAATCAATGAAGATGCAAGGAAGACACAGCCACTTTGGCCACTGGAAGGCTAACCCTTGTGTCAGCCAGGGTCTGTGTCTAGAAAGGGAGCAGGGTTGGGAGCTGCGCCGTGCTCTCTGGGCACTGCCTGGGCTTTAACTGGGAGTGAAGGAAACAACATTCTGCTTACGTACTTCATCTTGTCTTGAGCTGGAACCTGGCATTCAAAGCTGGTAGAGAGCACTGATTCAAACTGAGCCCAAAGAAACATCTGGAGGCACCACACTGGTGACAGTGGCAGATATTGGCACCTCAAATTTCAGTGGTGCCTTGTGCAGTGCCAAAATCTCGCACCCTCCGCCTCTTGCACTCCATTGGATGTCACAGTTGCGGCGCCTGCTGTGGCACCCAGATGCTCTGCACCCGGTGCGTCCAAACTGATCACACTCTCAATCCGCCATTGTTGGTGAGGGCTTCATTAGCTGAAAGAGGATGACTTGCTCAAGAGCACCAAGTGAGCTTCATGGCTGAGAGAGACCTTGAACCTGGGTCTCCCCACTCCTAGTCCTACTCCCTAACCACCCAGCACCACATTGCCCCATAACTGTTGATTTGGTTGCTGGGTTGATTGGAATGAATGAGCAATGGGCCACCATTCTCCTACAAATACTCAAAGTAACTCATGGGCACCCTCCCGGGGGGGGGGGGGAGAAAACAGCAAGGGTGGCAGCCAAAGATGACACCAGGGCCTGTGCCAGTGAGACTTACCCCTCCCAGCTGGAATATAAATGCAACCAAACAAGCAAGCAAACACTTGGTAGTAAAAGCCCAACAAAAAATGCTAAAATGAAACCAGGACATGGCGACTACAGATTAATTAATGAATCCTGGGAACTGTATTTCGTTAAGGTGCTGAGAGTTGTTAGGAGACCCCTGCTTCCCTCACAGAACCACAACTTGCAGATAAAGAGATTGACAGTTAAGCCACTACCAATTGTAGCTCTGTGAGTGGAATAGGTCTCCTAACAATTGCTGGCACCCTTAACAAACTGCCATGACTGCACAGGGCGGATGGGCCTTGGTGGGGAGGGGTAATCCGCTTGCCATGCAGGAGATCCTGGGCTTAGGTCCTGGCAGCTTCAGTCAAAAGGATCTTACCCTGGAGAATTGCTGCCAGCCAGAAAAGGCAACACTGGCCTCAATGGACCAAGAGCCTGGTTCTGTTCAAGACAGTTTCCCATCCCTGATGTAGAGGGATATAGATAAATAGCTATATGAAACATATTAGCATCATTTGAGGGAAGGAATGAAATAACCACCCTAAATATCTCAGTATGCAGGATTGAGAGTCATCAGTTTAGAAGGAGACCCCACATTACAGAGAAACTGGAATCTTTTGCATTGGATCAGAGACAACTCTGCGATGAGGAAAAGTGAAATTAAGGTGGATTTGGGGTTGTCTCAGGCAGCAGTGTGAGAGGTGGGTATATATCTGACCCAATGGAATAATCCAATGGGATATTCCACATAAAAATAAACAAGAGGTCACACGCAACACAAGTACCAAGGAGATTGGCAGGCAGAATGTCAATAGGTGAAGCTTTTCTCATAAGTGCATATTCATGCTAGAAAACGCTTCACCCATCGGAAAGCTCAAGTTGCACAAACTGGAAGCAGGAGTAGTTTGGACAAGACAGGATGGGGGTGGGGAGAGTTTTCCTCTTCTGATCCAAGGCCAGCCCCCAATAGGCCTTGTTCTGAACTGCAGCAGGGCCTTTGATCTAACTTCTCTGTGTCAAGGTTGCCAAAGCCAGCTCTTCAGACAGAGGTTGGAGGAAGTGAATGAGAGACAGTCAGTTTAGGTGAGAATAGACAAACCAGTTTTCCAAGAAGCCACAAGCAAGAAGGAGGAGCTATATTTGGCTGGGCTGGGACTTTCCACACACGCAGTCATGAAATGTACTCTTTCCAGCATCTGCTAAAACATTTCTTGTTACAATCAAGTGGTATGTAAATTTTGTGGAAATCAAAATAAATCAAATTGTACATTCTCACATGTCCTCTGGTGTCTCCAAAAAGATATCTATACTGGGAAAGTTTGGTAACACAGAGATTTATTGAAATTTAATACACCAATTCATTGATATAAGTAAAAAATGTTTTAATCAGGTGAAGCCCTAATGAATACAAAAAGGAAAATGCATCAGTTACCTGTAGTGATGGAAGAGTGATGGAGAAATGCCGGGAGGGTACTGCATTTCTTAGGGTTGCTAACCGGCCAATATCTTCTTCTTTGACCAATATTCAACCATGTTCTGTCGGTCTTGGAGTCCCAATCAGCCAATAAAATCTAGATTTTTAGAAGGCTCCGCCCAGGGCTAAACATCACCCACTCTTGATCACCCACCCTTGCCGTGGGCTTTTGTATTAAAAAAATAATAATTACAAAATGATGTACTTTGTGTGCTCAGAAAATATGGCACCTCCATAAAACAAAAGGGAAGACCAATACAACAATTGTGGAAAGAATGCAAGCCTTAAATTGTGTGTTGAAAGGACTCGGAACACAGGACTTCAGTTGATGGACGTTTGCAGAGAGTCCTGGGGGAGCCCCCATTGTGCTTGAGCACCTGAATATTTATCATCCACAAGCCTTTTGCTGCAAACACATTTGCCGAGCTGTAAAGTCCAATTGGGCTGGAAAGGCCATACTTGCATGGAATTGTAAGGTGCCTAGCAGGGAAATGAATTTTTCTGGGCTTTCAGAGGCAAAACTCCTGTCCCTGCCACACCAGACAGGCGGCGTGGGAAAATACTCAGAGCTGAACAACAAAGAAAATTGTTTCCTGGTTTAGGTGTAACTAGTTCTGCAGGGGAGAGAAAGAAGGTCATGCTTTCTTTAAAATAATAATAAAGTACTGAATATTGAGTATTGGGAAATGATGGCAACCTTTTAACCTGACAGTGATCAAGAAAACAAGCCTTGCTCTGCTGTGTAATTACCAGCAGCAGGAGACCATGAAACCCTGTGACACATCCCAGACCTCAGCCTGGGTGGAAGGTAGATAGGAGGTTCATGAAGACAGACCAAAGGCTGGGCTGGGCTGATCCTGGCTGACACCCAGGTCTTAAAAGGCATCTCAAACATTGCATGGAAAAAGCTAAGCCACATATTTGCTTCCACAGAGGTTTGGGGAGCAGTCCCCAAACGGAAAATGATATTATTGGAGTCAGGGTAGTGGAGAGACAGGAAACGCCACCCTCCTTTGACAAGCTCCTCTCTAATATATGGATATAACACTTACAGGGCTGTTGCAAGATGACTTTATAAACAAGTTGAATGAAGGAATTGAAGGGATGCTAATCAAATTTGCAGGTGATTCCAAACTGGGAGGAATAGATAATGCAGCAGAAGACGGAATCAGAATTCAAAATGACTTTAAGATTGGAGAACTGGACGTAAGCTAATAAAATGAATTTCCGTAGGGACAAATGTAAGGTTCTGCACTTAGGCAGGAAGAACCAGGTGCACAAATATAGGATGGGGGACACCTGGCTTACTAGCAGTACATGTGAAAAGGATCTCAGGGTCTTGGCTGATCACAAGCTTAACATGAGTCAACAGTGTGATGCAGCAGCAAGAAAAGCTAATGTTATCCTAGGCTGCATCAACAGAAGTCTAGTGTCCAGATCAAGGGAGGTAATAGTCCCACTCTATTCTGCCTTGATCAGACCACATCTGGAATATTGTGTCCAATTCTGGGCACCATCATTTAAGAAGCATGTTGACAAGTTGGGACGTGTGCAAAGGAGGGTTACAAGATGATCAAGGGTCTGGAAACCAAGTCTTATGAGGAAAGGTTGAAGGAGCTGGGTATGTTTAGCCTGGAGAAGAGGAGACTGAGAGGAGATATGAGAGCCATCTTCAGATATCTTAAGGGCTGTCACATGGAAGAGGGAACATGCTTGTTTTCTCCTGCTCTGGAGCATAGAACTCGAACCAATGGCTTCAAGTTACAAGAAAGGAGATTCTGACTAACATCAGGAAAAACTTTTGGACAGTAAGAGTTGTTCGACAGTGGAACAGACTCCCTTGGGAGATAGCAGACTCTCCTTCCTTGGAGCAGAGATTGGATGGCCACCTGTCATGGATGCAGTGCAGGGAGTTGGACTACACTAAGTGATCCTTGGTGTCCCTTCCAACTCCACAAGTTTATGATTCTATGATAGTGTATATGAAGCGTTGGTCCCTGTGTGTGGTCTGAGGCAGCCTTTGCCAACTTGGTGCCCTGCAGATGTTTTGGACCAGACACTATCTGTTGCCACAACCTACCTCAAGAGGTTGTTGTGACAATAAAACAGAGGGGATAGACCCATGTGCAGTGCCTTGAATTCCTTGGAAGAAAGGAGTTGTATAAATGCAGTGAGCAATGACTCTCCCTTGGCTAAGAAAAGTCTCCCTTGCTGTTTTATGCACATCAAACTTCTATTAAGGGCACAAGAGCGGCCTGGCCTGGCCTTCTTTCTTGTCAGAGAAACTGCCGTTTGGACTGTCTGTTGGCAGAGCTGGGGGTGCCCTCTTCTACAGGCCTTGTGTGAGCGTGACGGAAGAGGAGAGCAGAAAGGCCAGCCTCTCCTTGCTGCCTGAGGCTCCTGCGCTGAACAGGCCAACTGGCCAAGGAGCCTCTTTTGCTGGGCCTGTCGCAGCTGCTGCTTCACTCTTGCCTTTTCCTCGTGGAGGTGAAAGGCCTTGTTGCTTCCGCCCAGAGCCACTTCCCTGCTCTTTCCTGTCACACCAATTTCCGCCCCCTCTTAAGCAGATTCACTTTTCCCTGCTGCCACCTGGGAAAGTGCCCGGGGCCATTTTGGATAACTCCCTCCACCAACGCAGGCCTCTCTCTCCCTCTTCTGCCTGCACGTGGCTGGTTGCCATGTGCCATCGGGGCAGGAGAACTGGTTTCCTTCCAGATTCCCCCAGACAGGTTTCTCTCCTGCCACGGCTGCTGGATCAAACCTTCCAGTTTTTTGGAATCACCAGTTTTTTGGGATCACATGTGCACACACCCCAAAAAATGAGTGTGTGGGATAGGAAATGGCCTTTTGGGGAAACAGTTGGGAATGTGGAGCATTCATTGTTGTTTTCTGGGGAACAGTGTACACTGGAGTCTTATTGAGCTGTTTCCCATGAATATATGCCCCGTCTAGCTAGCCACAGACTGTGAGGTGGGGCCTTTCATCAGCGGTGGAGCCCAGGGCGGACGCGCTCCTGAGGGGCACGGAGGGTGCCCTCCCAGGTGCGGGATAGCTGCTTGGGTGCCTGGAGTGGCACACGTGCCCTGCAGCCAGAGGTGAAGCAAGCCGCGCATGGAGGCAGAGCCGCCAGTGGTGGATATTTGGCGCACCGCCTGCCCGTAACTCCAAGCGTACCTCAAGCCATTGGGAGGAGGGGGGTGCAGCTGCCTCCTTCCCCCGACGACTGGGGTATGCTTGGAGTCACGGGCAGGGGGCACACCAAGTGTCACCCCCCTCAGGGATGACACCCGGGGTGGGCCGCCCGCAGCGCACCTCCTTCCTCCGTCACTGCCTTTCATACTGAGGGATTCTCCTCCTCCCTGCTGTCCAAACTAGGCAATGGAAAGCACTGCATCTGGAGGCAGATGTGAACAGAGAGTATAGCTTTGCCCTGGAGCCACATCTGTGCCAGTCCATTCTCACATTCACACCTTCTCTTAACACAACTTCCACTAAGTGACAGAATTCCAGGGCTGGCAGAGGCAGTCCCTCCAGGTGGTGGGTGCTGTGGGGGGAGGAAAGGGACAACAGAATGACATAAGAGAAGGACCTGCCGCATAAGGCCAGCGGCCCCCCTAGTCCAGCCTCCTGTTCTCACAGTGGCCAACCAGATGCCCATGGGAAACCTGCAAGCAGAATTTGAGCACTTTAGTAGACATTGGTAGCCTTCGTCTCCATTAATTTGTCCAATCCTCTTTTAAAGCGATCCAAGTTAGTGGCCATCACTGCCTCCTGAGGGAGGGTGCTGTGTAGAGAAGTGTTTGCTTTCGTCTCTCCTGACTCTTCCAACATTCAGCTTCATCAGATGTTCCTGGTTCCAGTGTCATGATGGACTAAGGGTGCGCAACTTCATCCTCTATGTCCCCTGAGTTCCAGGGAAGGATGCTGTTCTGCTGTTGCCAGTTCATACTGTCCGGCTTTTGGGGATGGGAAAGCAGGACACCTGGCACTCTCTCTCCTCCCCATCCGCCCAATTGTCACACCCCACCCCACCGCAGGCTTACTTTCATGGACTCTTTCTCTGCACCGCTGTGGCTAGGCCTTAGCCTTCTTGTGGCCTATGTGAAGCCTTCTCGGTCTCGCCACGGCTGCCAGAAGTGGCCGTCTGCATCCTGAAGTGTGCTTCCAGATGCGCTGTGCCTGCTTCTGGGAATATGGCAGCAGCAGAAGTCAGCTATGATGGCGGTGGAGCCTTTGGTGGAGGCTGCCATAGCTGACCCAGAGAAGGTGAGGTGGCAGAAGCAGGACATCACAGAGGTCAAACAAAAGCCAGGGCAGCTTCTGTGAATCCATGATGTCTCAATTCAGAACAGCTGAATGATGTGCAGTGTGGAAGTAAGATTCAACTGCTAGTGTGACTGGAATCTGCAGGGGGAATAGGGTGTTGTATCCTTTGCCTCAGGCAGCAAAATATCTTGGTCTGGCTCTGCAGAATGCATGTGTGTTAACAACCCTGAAGAAAGCTCCATTTCTGGGATATAACTCATGTTTTTAGAACAAGAGAAGAGCCCTGCTGGAGCAGCCCACAGGCCCATTCAAGGCTCATCCACACGCCATTTTGTGTTGCGTTTCCAGGCACAGGTCTGGGCTTTCCAGGTCTGTGTCTGAGCGGGTTGTTGTTGTTTGTCTTGGTGCTTTCCCCCCCAAAAAACTGTCATAGAATCATAGAATGATAGAGTTGGAAGAGACCACAAGGGCCATCGAGTCCAACCCCTGCCAAGCAGGAAACACCATCAGAGCACTCCTGACATATGGTTGTCAAGCCTCTGCTTAAAGACCTCCAAAGCAGGAGACTCCACCACACTCCTTGGCAGCAAATCCCACTGTCAAACAGCTCTTACTCTCAGGAAGTTCTTCCTAATGTTTAGGTGGAATCTTCTTTCTTGTAGTTTGGATCCATTGCTCCGTGTCCGCTTCTCTGGAGCAGCAGAAAACAACCTTTCTCCCTCCTCTATGTGACATCCTTTTATAGATTTGAACATGGCTATCATATCACCCCTTAACCTCCTCTTCTCCAGGCTAAACATGCCCAGCTCCCTTAGCCGTTCCTCATAAGGCATCGTTTCCAGGCCTTTGACCATTTTGGTTGCCCTCCTCTGGACACGTTCCAGTTTGTCAGTGTCCTTCTGTGTTTTACTGCTGAATCAAAGCAAATGGTAATCAGGTTTTCCTTGGATTGTCATTGCTCTGATTCAGTGGTAAATTGTGGGTTTTCTCAGGGAAAGCACCGGGACAAAATAAACCCGCTCAAAGTTAAACCAAGAAAACCCAGACCTGTGCAAGGAAAGCACAGAGCAAAAGTGAGTGTGGATGCGCCCTAAGCCTGTTTGCCACAGTGGCTGACCAGATGCACCCAGGAAGCCCTCAAGCACAGCATGACAGCAACCCCCAGACACACCTGGAAGCTCTTCAGCAACTGGTATTCAGAGGTTGATTGCCTTTGAAGCTCGAGGTTCCATTTCGTTGTCATGACTAATGTAGTTACAGATAGGTAGCCGTGTTGGTCTGCCATAGTCAAAATGAAAAAAATTATTCCAGTAGCACCTTAAAGACCAACTGAGTTAGTTCTAGGTATGAGCTTTCGTGTGCATGCACATGAAAGCTCATACCTAGAACTAACTCAGTTGGTTTTTAAGGTGCTACTGGAAGAAATTTTTTTATTATGACTAATGTACTTATTGATAGACCTCTGACACTATTTATTATTAATTTTACTTATCACTTTTGTATTCCACCTTTCCTCCAAGAAGCTCAGGGTGATGTACATAGTTCTCCTGGTCCTTGTTTAACCCCCTACAACAACCCTGTGAGGTAGGTCAGGCTGAGAGGTAGTGACTGGCCCAAGGTCACATGCACTGGGATTTGAAGCCTGGTCTCCCAGGTTCCAGCCCGACACTTTAACCACTGTACCACACTGGCTTACCATCTAAGCTCCTGGCCAAAGTCACACCCTCTTGTGGCAGCAGGTTCCACGGAGTAAGAGTGTCCTGTGTGAAGCAGGTCTTTGCGTTTTCTTTCTTTTATTCCCTCCAGTGGTTCTTCCTGAGGCTGCTGGGAAGCTCAGTTCTGAGGTCACTTCCTTAATGCAGGGCAGCGGCTGGCAATGCCACAGCCTGTGTGCCAAGGGCTGGCGAAAGAAGGGGCCTTGTTAGCTACACCTCTGTGACCCTTTGCCCCCTTGGCTGGATTTGTGCCTCCATATTAGCCTCCCTGCCAAACCGTGTTGCCTGATCCTGCTTAGCCTGTGAGTGTTGCTGGCGCCTGGGCTACAGGAAGGAGGTGGTAGAGTTCAGCTCCTTAATCCTTTTGGGCTCTGTGGGAGAATTTTAGCTGGCCTTGACAGGATCAGTGGGGACTGAGGTAGCAGGACTTAGCAGCATTTAATCCCATTGCTTAGCAACTGGTGTGGGGCAGCGGGAAGATTCATCAGGTGGGTGCCATGCAGCGGCACTAGACCAGCCTTTGCCAACCTGGTGCCTCTTACAGAATCACACAGAGTCAGAATCACAGACGTATAGAGGCTTTGGGCTAAAACCTCCATCAGCTCCAGCCAGCACGACCCATGGCAGGCTAGCCAAAACATCTGGAGGATGCCAGGCTGTCTGACGCTGTGCGAAAAAAAGCTGGAATGTTTGACCCAGGAATGCCCAAGAGCCTAGACCAGCCTTTGCCAACTGGCATCTGGAGGGTACCAGGTTGGTGTAGGCTTCCCTATGCCTCCCGCCCAGTGCCATTTCTCTCCACATGTGTTCTCATATGCACATGCATCCATGATCTTTACTAGGCTATCTGCTTTCAGAATGAGCCTGATGTTCCCTTTCCCCATGGTGCTTTTGAAGAGGGGACCTCAGGCCTCTGAATTAACTGCTGCCTCCCCCAAGGGATGCCCTTCCGACCCCAAGACATTAGTGTACCGTCCCATCATACTTCCAACCAAGGTGATCAAGAGAAAGCGCCACAGCTCAGTGCCAGAGCCCCTGCCTGGCAGAAGGCCATAGGTTTGATTCCTGGCATTCCCAGCTATGGCTGGGAAGGCATCCTGCCTGAAACCCTGGAGAGCCAGTGACGGTACTAAACTAGATGGACCGATGGACCTGTATTCCTAGAGTGGTTTTTTTAAAAAAGGATGCGCTGCAGGCTTTAAATTGCTTGATTGTGGAGCTGGCAGCCAGGGTTACAGTGGTGCCTCGCAAGACGAAATTAATTCGTTCCGCAAGTCTCTTCGTCTTGCGAGTTTTTCGTCTTGCGATGCACGGTTTCCCATAGGAATGCATTGAAAATCAATTAATGCGTTCCTAGGGAAACCGCCTTCAGACCAGGTCCGGGGACAGTCTGTCCCCGGACCTCTTCTGAAGGCTGGGGGGGGGGGGGACAAGGGCTTTTCTTCCCACCCCCAGCATTTTAAAAAACCCCGGGACAGCGGAGGACTTCTCCGCTGTCCGGGCGATCTTAAAATGCTGGCGGGCGGCATTTTAAAATCGCCCTGGGAGAGCGGAGGACTTCCAGAGGCGATTTAAAAGCCCCTGGGAAGGCAGGCAGGGGGGACAAAGACTTTCGCCCCCCGCCCACCTTCAGAAGGTGTTCCCGCCCCCCCCGCCCCGCTTCGGAGCAGCGTTCCGAAGCGGGGCGGCTGGGGCAGGTGTTCCCGCCCCCCACCCCGCTTCGGAGCAGCGTTCCGAAGCGGGGCGGCTGGGGCAGGTGTTCCCGCCCCCCCCGCCCCGCTTCGGAGCAGCGTTCCGAAGCGGGGCGGCTGGGGCAGGTCTTCCCGCCCCCCGCCCCGCTTCGGAGCAGCGTTCCGAAGCGGGGCGGCTGGGGCAGGTCTTCCCGCCCCCCCCCCTGCCCCGCTTCGGAGCACCGGGAGAAGCGATCTCCCCGCAGCCCCTTGCTTCAAAAGAGGTCGGGGGCAGCGGGAAGCGCTTCCCGCTGTCCCCGGACCTGGGGCTGCGGGGAGAAGATCGCTTCTCCCCGCCGCCCCTTGCTTCAAAAGAGAAGACCCGCTGTCCCCGGGGCAAGCTTCGTTTTGCGAAGCAAGCCCATAGGGAAATTCGTCTTGCGAGGCAACTCGAAAACGAAAAAACCTTTCGTTTTGCGAGTTTTTCGTCTCGCGAGGCGTTCGTCTTGCGGGGTACCACTGTATTCCTAAATCAAGCGAAATGGGAAATGGCTGTGCATTGACCAGAAGGCCTCAGCTCCAAAGCCTGGCATCTCCAGGTTGGGCCGGGGAAGATCCTTGCCTGAAATGCCAGAGGGCGACTGCCAGTGTCTATGATGATAGTGATCTTTGTGGCCTGGCTCCATAGAAGAGATCTTCCAGGGTTCCTCATAGCTGGGGAAAGGCCCATGCAGAAGATCCCAGGCTCACTTCCCAGCATCTCCAGGTGAGGCTGGGGGTGTGCCTGTTCCTGAAACCCTGGAAAGTCACTGCAGACAATACTGAGCAAGAGGAACCAATGGTTGACTCCACCAAAGGTCAAAGCAGTCTTTGGCACATTCACAGGCAGGTTTCAGGAAAGCCTTGCCCAATCCCAACAGTACAAGGAGAAATAAACAGAGGTTTTTGCCTTTTTCACAGGGTTGAAATCCCGCTCCTGGCAGGAATGTATTCAGCAGCACACACAGGGGAAAACTCCCTCAAAACTGCACATCCAATAGTTAACACCTCAGTCAGGGTAGCAAGCAAGGATCATTCATTCTGATTTTTTGCTAGGCAACAACTCCACCACCACCTCTTGGTTGGCTGACTAACAGTCAACAGATTTAACCCTTAGGTTAGTAAAGGAATGATCCCTGCTGTTGAACTTCCAACACCCCTTCTCAACAGCGGAAGCTAGACAGGAGGTGAACAGAAAGAAGGTGGCTTTCCCAGTGGTGACTCCTCATATCTAGAATCCTCTCCAAAGGCATGCTTGTCTGTTGCCTACCCTGATTTCATTTCAGTGCCAGACAAGGACTTTTTCCATTCTAGAAGGTAGTCTAGTGGGTTTAGCATTTGCGTGTTTTTTTGTTGGTTGGATTTTATCATCTGGCATTGGCTTGCTGCTTTTGCAATGTTATTAAATTCCCTCCCCACCCCCAGTGGCTGCAGTTCCCATTTGCCCCATGTCTTCGGAACACTGGTATACAGGTTGCAATACTTGCTGTTACTTAGGACAGCTCTAATTTTCTAGTTTCCAGCACTAATAAATCACTGGCCCTACTTTTGGGGGTGTTCAGTTACATACTATTTTGTCTGTGCCAGTTATAGTTTCCCAGGTCTCTGCAATTAAATCTCTCTGGCTTGTGGGGTTTGTGGGTGGAGGTGCTTTGCCACTAATACACATGCATGCAAATGGATGCACATTACGGCACTGTGGAGCACACAGCTGTCTCCTGTCCCTGTCTGGTGGAGACTGCCTTACCTGTCCAACCACACATGGGCACCTTGCCAGCCCAGAGCACTCCCCCTGCCACACTTCCCAGAATCACCAGTGCCTGGAGGAGCTCCCACGCCAAGCAGGTTCCAAAAGTGCAACAAGCTGGGCCAGAATACTTTATGCCAAAAGTCGGAAAGAAAAAGAAATACCAGCAAATCAACAATGGCTGTATAAATTGACAGAATAGGCCAAACTTGTGAGCATGGCAACCAAAATAAGGTATCAGGATGGAATGGGATACCTTTGGGAAGCACTTAAGAAAAATTGATACTAAAGCAAAGCTACAAGTAGGGGTAATTCTCTGAACAACAGTTAAATACAATACAAAGAAGGACTAGAAAGGGAAAAGTAGGGTAGATTAATATATGGCTATGCAGCAGTGCTAGGTATATTATGAATGCCATGGAAGGCTAGGCTGGGAAGTCTATATGGAAAGAATACTTGGCGGTAATGTATGATATGCAAATAGAAAAATGGAAAATGCAATAAAAATAAATTAAAAACACAAAACAAAATTACAACAAGCTTGCTCTTTTTATAGACAGCCTCCTCCCTCCTGCTTGGAAAGGCTGCATTACAGCTCCTGGCTGAAATTAATGGGCATATATTGCCTTGAAACAACAGACTTATTAATGCCCAAGGCCTGGGACAGGAACCAGGGGAGACGCTGGATTAATGCAGATAGCAGAGATGTGACTGCAGCACTGGAGGCCTGCTGAGTGCAGGGCAGCCTGTTCCCACCCCAGCCAGTGAGAGAGAACTGAACCTGGAGAGATCTGGAAAGGGCGTTGCTGGGCAGTCAATGTCAAAGAGAGGAGGCTCTTGTCTGGAGTCCAGGAAGCAGAGAACTCAAGTCTCCCCTTAGATGACTGTCTTCATTCCACACATAGAAACATGGGCTATCTAGGAAAAGGGAGAACAAACGGGCTGTAAGAACATAAGAGGAATCCTGCTGAATGGAGGTTAGATGTAGCCAAATATTCCTCTTTTTGAGCGTGCTCAGATGAAGTCCCTCACCAGAGTCCTCCTGAGTAAGCTTAGCTGTCAAAGAATAAGGGGAGAGGTCCTCTTCTGGATCAGTATCCAGGTAGGAAACAGGAAACAGAGAGTAGGAGCAAATGGAGAGTTCACCCGATGGAAGGACTCTCCAGGGAGCCCTCCAGGGAACAATTGAGTGTCATGGGTCATTGGTTAGGTGACCAAGTTTGTTGATAATAACAGATTGTTCAGGGTGGCTCAAACAAAAAGGGATGTGAGGAGTGCCAAAAGGATCTCTCCAAAGTGGGTGAACAGGCAGTAAAATGACAAATGCAATTCCATGTAAACAAATATAAAAGCGATGCCCTTTGGGGCAAATAATCTTAATTTAACATCTGTGTTAAGGGAATCCTTGATTGTTAAAGTTATAGAAGAGTGCTTTAAGGTGTGGATGAGACCCTAGAGAAGGGACGTGCAGAGGAGTGCCAGTAAGTTTCAGGCCCACTGAATAAACATGGTGCGCCTCCAATGCAAGCTGGATGGGCATCAGAATTGCCGCTAATGTGCCATAAAACATGCAGTGCGGGCACTGGCCAAAGGACCCGGCTATGGCTGCCCCCTTTCACACCCTCCCTGCCGCCTCCTTTCTGACAACATGCTGGGCATAGTCTGGTACATAGCTGTCAACTTTCCCCTTTTCTTGCAAGGAATCCTATTCGGAATAAGGGAATTTCCCTTAAAAAAAAGGAAAAAGTTGACAGCTATGGTCTGGTACCCATGCTCACTCGCTGACCTCACCTTTCCCAAGCTGCTCTCCCACTCTGTACCCTAAAGTGGGCCAGCCTGTCACCTGCCTGTGCCACGAGCGCCCGCTACTGCCACCTCGCCCAGGCTGGAGTGGGTGGAGGAGCCTCACCCAGCTCTACACTTTGCTTGTGCTGAAGCACTAGTGGCTTCCCAGCCATTGCTTACTCAGCCCAGCTCCCACTCCTTGTTTGCAAGGAGTTTGCTGGCTGACACGTGTGGCTGCTCCTTCCCTTCACCACCTGCAGATGGGGGCTGAGATCTGAGCTTCATAAAAGAGCAGACTTAGAAAAATCTGAATGGAACACAAACACACACTGCATGCCTGTGTGTGACTTGTCTTTTCATGTGGTCTGCAGGTCAATTCATCCAATAACTTTTGCGTCCGGATTTTCACTTTTTGAAATATGGCAACCCTACATTGAGCCATGCCAATGCTGTGAAATGTCACCACTTTGATTCCGGCTGTTCTCCCCACCTCCAGCTGCACTGCAAAAGCTTCAAAAGTCCTCGGAGTTTAAAGAGCTGCAGGCATTAAGTAGAGTGGGGTCTGCTGCCTGGACAAGGCCAGGTTCATGTGGCTCTGTTAGCATGGGAGTTGTGGTCCAAGACACCTACAGGGCAGCAGGCTCCTTGGGGAAGCTGGTTAGAACCTCTTTGGACGTGGCTTATTAAAAATTATTTAAGCTTGAATTGAGATGCAGAGCTGCTTTGTATGAGGCGGGATGGGGCACCCACCTCAGGCGGCAAAAGCACAAGTATTGGTGCCCCACTCACTCCATTGCTTCCGCCGCTGCCAGGAACACATGAGAGGGAGGGATTCTCGTGTGTGGCATTGTCTTTCATGCCCTTGGAGGGGGCGGGGGGGCATGGGACAGCATATGCCCATTTCACCTCAGGTGGTAAATGACAGGCCACCCCTGGGTGGAAGGTCTCTCCACTTCTTCTTAAAGATCCAATGACATCCCTTGCTGAAATTGAACTGAATTTTTAGCTGGTTTTAAAGGTAAATGCCAGCCTCTTACTGTTGTTCAGATTGGGCTATATTGCTGCTTTAACTTGTAATCTTTTGGTAAATTGCTGTGTTTCATGACTGTTTTATTTTTATTATGTCATTTATACCCTGCCCATCTGGCTGGATTTCCTCAGCCACTCCAGACAGCTTACAGCATATATAAAACATAGTAAAGTACAGTATCAAACATTAAACACTTCCTTATACAGGACTGCCTTCAGATGTCGTCTAAAAGTCCTACAGTTGAACCCAGTGAATCCCGCATAAACCAGTGTGACCTGGCTCCGATATGGGTGATGATATACCAGCCAGGGATTTCACAAATGAATGCACTCACCCCTGTTACAGGTTACAGGCACCAGCACTGAGACCTTTAAAAAAATGGGTTGTGGTTGCAGTCACCTACTTATTCTTTATACAGTGGTACCTCGGGTTACATACACTTCAGGTTACATACGCTTCAGGTTACAGACTCCGCTAACCCAGAAATAGTGCTTCAGGTTAAGAACTTTGCTTCAGGATGAGAACAGAAAGTGTGCTCATGCGGCGCGGTGGCAGCAGTGGGAGGCCCCATTAGCTAAAGTGGTGCTTCAGGTTAAGAACAGTTTCAGGTTAAGTACGGACCTCTGGAATGAATTAAGTATTTAACCCGAGGTACCACTGTATGCACTTGATAATAAGAATACTTTTTTTAAAAGCAATTGGCATTGCTTATCATCTGTGATTCTGGGAGTCTTCCACAGCACCTGGCTGTAGCACTTCCCACTCAGCCCCAGCAAAGCTCTTCTTTCTCGATGTGTGTGTGGACGTGCGTGCATGCGTGTGCCAGAGATCCCCAGCTCTTTTCAGCTTGCCAACCAAGCCCCCAACCAAACCGCCATCCTCTTCCTCCGCTTGCGTCTCCTATTGTGCCATGGCTCTTGGCTGCTGGCCTGTGAGTCAGCTCTGGCCCCAGCAGGGTGGAACAGGGCAGGTGTGGTCTTGTCCTTCCTGAATGGGAGAGGCTGGGTGGTGCTGCACGTGTTGTGCTTATGCTCAGAGCTGCAATGGCCCACATTCGCCCAGAGTGGGGCAAGAGGAGCAGGGAAGGCAGGAGGATGAAAGAAGCAAACTGGTTCTGAGGCTGCCTGGTACTGAGCCAAGCCATTGTCCCGTCTGCTGTGACTCCCCAAGGCCACATTAGAAGGCTTCTGCTGCATGTGCCTCTGTTTTCCAGGGACATCCCTAATTTAAAGAAGCCGTCTCAGTTTCTGATTCTGGGGAATGTCCCACTTTTCCTTAAGATGTCCCTATTTTCATTAGAGAAATGTTGGAGGGTATGGAGTTATCCAACACCTGAGCTGTCTGAAGGCAATCCTGTGTAGGGAGGTTTTTATAAAAACGGTTAATGTTTTATTATGTGTGGGGCATAAATAGTAAAATTATCATTATGGAATGGGACATCCCTATTTTTATCGGAGAAATGTTGGAGGGTATGCAGCGGCACTTCTTGGGGGTGGGGGTGGTCATTGGGTATGCTAACACAATTTCTTTCTTTTAATTTTTAATATGTATTTTTATCAGATTTTAACCATGTAACCCAAGTTCTGTTTTGATCACAGAACTTCATATAAGAAACACACAAAAACTACACCAAAGCAAACCAAGGTTGGCATGGGATGTTACATTCACATGAAGAAATTATAAAGTGGGTTATCCAGATGTTTGTGATAAGATGTAGGCAGGTAAGTGGAGAGTACTGTCGTGAGAAATGAAAAAACAAGTGGTGAACATGACTTGTCAGATATACAGAAATATAAACCTGTAACTTGAAACTGGCTTATTCTGAATTTATTGTGAAACTTGTAATTTTTCTTTTTTTCCTGTGTTCAATAAAATCCCACCAAACGGAGATAATGCAGTCACTCACTTACATCTTTAGCAGATGTGGCGGCCTGGGTGCAAATATCTGTCCAGTGCCCCCAAATTACCACAGATAGTGGGGAGGGGGAAGCTGCACACTGCCAGCCATGGGGGGGGGACACAACTCTCCCCCATGCCTCGCGGAGGCTTGGGAAGGAAGCTGCATGCCCGCCAGCCATATGGCTGATGGGGCGCAGCTGGCAGGTGTGTAGGGAAAGGGGAAGCCGCCGGCAAAGCTACGTAGCTCCCCCACTCATTGGGCGCCCCTGAGAGGCTGGCGCACTGGCGCAACGAACCACTAAGCCCTATGGGAAAGACGGCTCTGGAGCAATGTGAAACAGGGTTGTGTTCTCACCCCTACTCTCTTGTGCCTTCAGCTCGACTGAAGATGGTGTGTACTTCCATTCAAGGGGTGACAGGGGTCTGTTCAACCTGGCCAAGACTAAAGTGTGGCAGGTTCTCTTCCAAGAGATGCTGTATGCAGATGATGCAGCTTTGTGGCAGTGCAATCCAAGGAAGCCGTGCATGGACTCATCAACCATTTCCTCAAGCCTGTGTGGAGTACAGCCTCACCATCAGCCCGATGACAACCAACATCTTGGGTCAGGACTAGGCCTGGACAATGTATCAATATATTGCCCAGGACTGGTTTGAGGGGCAGAGCCCGACAGTATATCGCAGGTGAAACCGCCGCCACTTCTGAGTCACAGTTTCACCTGTGATATACCTTTGGGTGAAGGTGCCATTGTGCTCGACCCTCAGGCTGAGGGAGGAATGAGCCAGGAAGCGCCGGAGTTGATGCAGCATGGAGCAGCGAGCCCCACAAGGTGCCGTGGCTGATGGAACTCATTTGTCCCTTGGCGCACCGGGCATTGCCAGCAAACAGACTGTCGCCAGTGCCCAGCACACCAAGGGAGGAACGAGCTCCATTAGGCACCGGGATGCAGATGCCATTGCTCCCTTGCGGGCCCAGGCCCAATGCAGCTTGTTCCTCCCTCCGCTTTTCAACATCATGATGTATCACTATATTGTGATATTTGGCTGGTTCCATTGCCCAGCCCGAGTCAGGATGTTGCCAGCATTCTACACATCAGCATTGCTGGCCTGAAGTGGTAGATGATATGTTCTACCTGGACTCCATCATAACCAGCAACCTTTCCACTGACACTGAGCTGGACAAGCACATTAGTAATGCAGCTATGACAATGGCTTAGTCTCCAAAAGAGTATGGGAGACGGTGATCCTAATGACCAAGACCAATATGAAGATCTACCAGGCTTGCATGTAGAGCATGCTTCTTTATGGAAGTGAGTCTCATGGGCAACTTAAACCACCAGGGGCAACACCTCAATGCCTTCCATATGCACTGCATTAGGAAGAGTTTTGACATTGCATGCCAAAAAAATATGAACTCTTCCAAGCTCACATTCCCAGCATGTTCACACTTCTGTCTCAGCAATGTCTGTGCTGGCTTAGTCAAGTACACAGAATGGAAGATGGCAGGATGTGCTCTACAGGGAACTGGATTCAGGCACCAGACCTGTTGGCAGATCACAGAAGCGATCCAGCAGTAAATCACACTGAGCAAGCTGGAGTTAACTCTTTATTACCAAAGCAGGATCTGTAACTCAGGTCTTGTCCCCATGAGGCAGTTGTGAGACTAAAGGTTTCTGTCTCCCCACAGCCAGCTATGTCTCCTCCTCTCCAGGGTCCCCCCTGCCCCCAGTAATCTACTGTTTCATGCCTCGCCTGGTTCTGGGAGCCCAGGGTGGAAGGGAGCCTCCCCAGCAGGATGGGGAGACACACATGCCTCTTCACAAGCCTGGCTCATCTCTGTCTCTTGGCCTCTTTGCTCTTCAGCTTCAGCCTCTGATTCTGAACTTTACTCTGCCACAGACTCTCCCCACTCCCTAAGCCCTGATACCTCTTCAGTCTCCAACACCTCCTCCTTCCAGTCTTCTTCCTCTGACCACCAAGCCTTCTTTCCTTGGGGGTTCTCTAGCTGGTTCCTCCCACTATTCCTCTGCATCCAAAGAGTCTGACAGCAAACCAACTCTACGTTGAAAGGTAAAGGTAAAGGGACCCCTGACCATTAGGTCCAGTCGTGGCCGACTCTGGGGCTGCGGCGCTCATCTCACTTTATTGGCCGAGGGAGCCGGCGTACAGCTTCTGGGTCATGTGGCCAGCATGACTAAGCCGCTTCTGGCGAACCAGAGCAGTGCACGGAAACGCCCTTTACCTTCCCGCCGGAGTGGTACCTATTTATCTACTTGTGCTTTGACATGCTTTCAAACTGCTAGGTTAGCAGGAGCAGGGACCGAGCAACAGCAGCTCACCCCGTCGTGGGGATTCGAACCGCCGACCTTCTGATCGGCAAGCCCTAGGCTCTGTGGTTTAACCCACAGCACCACCCGCGTCCCACCTATGTTAAAAATATGTCTGCAAATGAGACATGAAGGCTGGCAACATTAACTCTCCCTTTGCAGATGGACAGAGTGCCCGGAGACAGTCAGGTCGCGGGTCCACAGCAGTGACCAGAGGAGGAATGACTCCAGAGGAGGGAGAAAGGTTGTTTTCTGCTGCTCCAGAGAAGCGGACACGGAGCAATGGATCCAAACCACAAGAAAGAAGATTCCACCTAAACTTTAGGAAGAACTTCCTGACAGTAAGAGCTGTTCGACAGTGGAATTTGCTGCCAAGGAGTGTGTTGGAGTCTCCTTCTTTGGAGGTCTTTAAGCAGAGGCTTGACAACCATATGTCAGGAGTGCTCTGATGGTGTTTCCTGCTTGGCAGGGGGTTGGACTCGATGGCCCTTGTGGTCTCTTCCAACTCTATGATTCTATTCTATGACTGCTGGGAGCAGCACAGAGAGTATAAACAGCATCGTGCATCTGCCCCAGCTGTAGTAAAACATGTCTCTCCTGTATTGGTCTCTACAGTTTGACTTTACCCCCAATGGCACACTCTTCCATTGTCTCTCAAGACGATAGATAGCAATAGAATTTTGAATTTATATCCATCCTTTCCTCCCCAAGGAGTTCAGGGCAGCAAACAGATGCAGCATCTAAAACAAAAACAAAGCAAACATTCTAAAAACAGCCACATTCAAAAAACATGAAATCAGTTACAGCCAGCAGTATTGTAGAAGCAGTTAATGAACTCAGGGTAGTCAGGAACAGCCATCAAATGAACCGGGGTAAACAGAAATTAGGTTTGCCATATTTTGAAGAGCAAAAAAGAGGACACATTTGCTGACTTCTAGTTTTAGGACCGCTGTGACAACTCTCATTTTACATGAAAAAGAGGATGTGTCCTGGAATAAGAGGACATATGGCAACCTGAACAGGAATGCTTAATAATGATGGAGACAGGTACACCTCACTAGGGAAGGAGATTCCACAGCTAGGGAACCACCACTGAAAAAGCCCTGTTGTTATAGGTCAGCACCAACTGGGCAGCCCCTGGAAGCAGCAGCACCACCAAAGCCTCACCTTGGTCATACAGGCTGAAAACCCTTGAATATTTTTGTATTAAAACACTTGCTTCATTTAGTAAATGGGGGGAGGTGTTTGGGGCTGCCAACCTTTTCTCTGGCCTTCTCCATCTTCAGCTTTACCCCCATCCCCCCCCACCAAGTTTCACTGCTATATTTCTGTGTGTCCAGCTGCTGTTAAAGGCAGAGGAGCAGCGATAGACAGAAAGACAGAAGGACAGACGAAAGAAAGAAAGAAAGAAAGAAAGAAAGAAAGAAAGAAAGAAAGAAAGAAAGACTTGCACATCTTCCCTTGTTCATTTCTCATTCTTAGATCAGAGTTTGCCAGCCTGGTACTCTCCAGATGTTTGTCTTGAACCACAACTCCCATCAGCACCTGCCAGCGTAATGTGGTCCAAAACATTGGTGGGGGCAGGCAAGGTGGGGAGGCGAGGCTGGCAAAGGCTATGGGCAGAGCTGCACCAAACATTTGAACCACATCCAATGCACCTCAGAAGTGCATGACTTCCCCTAAATTATCCTGGGAACCAAGGTTTGTTAAGGGTGCTGGGAACTGTAGCTCTGTGAGGGGTAAACTATAGTCCCCAAAAGTCTTTGAGAGAAGCCATGTGCTTTAAACGCATGCTGTGCGTCTTCTGTACACGTCTCTCCCTCTTTCCTTAACACCAGTGATCCTGCCCAAAGTCCTGCAGCTTGAATTGAATTGGGAGCGTGGCTGTGCTTGCAAGCAGCTGTATAAGCCAACTTCTAGGGGTTGAGGTCCCTTCGCCTCCCCAGTAAAATATTTGAGGGGGCCAGCACCCCAAGTTATTGGCATTCAAATGATATGTTTGTGCCATGTCATGTGATCAATTATGTGGGGTGTGGGTTACTCTCCCCCCATATTTTACTGACGTTGGCACCCCTGTAAGCTGGGGATTGCCCAGGTGCAGAATTCAGAAGGGGTTCTGCTGTTGGAATTTTATCTCTCCAGCTGATATAGCACAGATTCTCCTCCTCTGCCCATGGAGGGAGCCTCCTGTTCATTGCCTTTTATTGCAGCCTGTAGGAGTGGATGGCAATGGCACCGATGCCCTTGGGGCATGATCAGCTAATGAGCGTTTGCTCCAATGAGGTGATGCTGTGCCTCCTCACCAGGGCACAGGGAGCAGCGCCTGCCATGCAGCTGAAATAATAACCTCCTGCTCAGACATAATCTAATAATGCTCCTGCGCATTAGCTGAGCACTCTCGCTGCTTCTCATTCCTTAAATGCACGCAGATTACTGTCGCCCTTCAGTTGGTTGGTTAGTTTAGGTTAGTTTATTTATCACTTCACCCATACGAAAGGAGTCCCAAAGCGATTCACAAGGGAAATAGAATACAAACCCACATATTAAAATATTCATAAGAGGAGTACAAATATAAAACAAGCATTCGTCCAAAAACAAGGATATTCGCCACCACCCAGCACAGAAACAGAAAACAAAAGCACCAGTTCAAAGAAGGACCATTAATCCAGATGACTGGGGAAATAAAAACATTTTTCATACTAGCATCAAAAATATGGCAGACTAATCGGTGCCAGGTGAGCTTTCTTGGGCAGCGTGGCAAACAAAATATAGCCATCCATGGAGTGTTGGCGTGAGAATGAAGAGACCATTTCAGAGAAGGCCAGGGGAGCATTCTCCCCCCCCCCATCCCATTGGTTTAGTCCACATCTGATTATTCCTCAGGATTATTCCTCAGGATCACATCCACACCATACTTGCAAAGGATTCTTACACTTTTTTTTAACAGTCACAGAGAGTCCTGGAAACTTTTGTTTGTTAAAGGTGCTGGAAATTTATATATTTATTTATTTCCACAAGATTTATATACCACATGATTGTAATAAAGTCTCAAAGCTGTTTAGGGAAAAAAAGTGTACAATGATAAGATTACCAGTTAAAAACAGATTCAAAGTAAACTATTTAGAACATTAAAAATAAAATAAAAAAAGTTGATAATTAGATTAACACACATGCCAATGTTCCTCATGTCTGGACAGGCTTGCCTTAACAAAAACATTTTAGGAGGAACAGAAAAAAATTACAGGGAAGGCTCCTGCCTAAAGTCAATAGGTAAGGAGTTCCAAAGTGTGAGTAATGCAAGACTAAAAGATTGATTTCTTACAGCTGTGGACCGAGGATTATGTGGCACCTGAAACAGTGCCAGTTCCACAAATCAAAGCAGTTGAGCGGGTGTATATGGAATAAGGTGATCTCGCAAGTAAACTGGTCCCAAGCTGTTAAAGGCTTCATATATTAATATTACTATTACGATACAATACAATATCTTTATTGTCATTGTCCCTTGCGGAACAATGAAATTGAAAACTACATAAAACTACATAAAAACTACATAAAACTACCACAAAACTACATAAAACAGCACCTGGGCAGCACCTGTGTCACCTGGTGAAATTCTTCTTTGCTATGTTGGGATGTGTTGCATTTTTATTCAAATTATCGCAATCCCCCCTCCCCCCAGTTTGCACACCTATACAGTGGTACCTCGGGTTAAGTACTTAATTCGTTCCGGAGGTCCATTCTTATCCTGAAGCAAAGTTCTTAACCCTAGGTAATATTTCTGGGTTAGCGGAGTCTGTAACCTGAAGCATATGTAACCTGAAGTGTATGTAACCCAAGGCACCACTGTATACACTTTTTATGTAAATCTGTGTCTTCTTTTTTTTTTGGTGAGACCTTTCCTCTTTTTTGGGCAATGTGAAATGGCACCTGGAAGGAAAGACCATTGATGTGTTCAGAACATGCCAGACCTTGGCAAGACATGATAAAAGTTTACAAAATTATTCACGGCATGGAGAAGAGGATAGAGAGAAAGATTTCTCCCCCTAACATAGCACCAGGACTTGTGGACATCCAGTGGAGCTGAATGTAGGAAGATTCCAGAAGATAGATAAAAGCAAATACTTCTTCATGGAGTACTTAGTCAAACTACAGGAGGCAGGGATGGCCACTGATCTAAACGGCATTAAGAGAGGATGAGACAGATTCATGCAGGAGAGGGCTATCGATGGCTACTAGCCCGGATGCCTGTTCTGCCTCCACAGTTGGAGGCTGCAGCAGTGGCCTAGCATGGGTTGCTGGCGTCCAGGGTTGGCAAGCTGCTGAACCCCCCAGGGCACCCCCTCACTGGAGCCAAGCGGGGTTGGGCTGTGCCGCTTGCTCATGTAGTGGGGAGCCTGGCTGACCAAGGCAGTCCTTTGAGGGCAAATCCACCCAACGCCCATGGAGAAGAGCACTGGGTTGGGCTGTGCTGGGGTCGCCCCTTGCCCACCTCCCTCCCTCCGCACCCGCTCACCAAGGGCCTGAGCTGCTCTGCCGCCTTCACCAGGGTGGGGTGGGGATGCCCATGGAAGCTGATGCCTGGTTGCACCCCCTCAGAATTTTGCGCCGGGCACCATGGTCAACCTGGCTCCCCCCACATGACACCACTGGGTTGCATTGCTTCTGAATACCAGTTTCAGGGAACCAGGGGTCCTGCATGTAGATTTCCAACAGGCATCTAGCTGGTTACTGTGGATTCAAGATGCTAGACTAGATAGGTCTCCTTCAGCTTGATTCAGCAGCAGTGGTGCCAACTTGAATAAAATATTGGGGGGGGGGGGAGCACACGCAGACTATTTGAATGGCAATGGCCATCAACTTTTATGCCCATCAGATATTTTAAAGGTAAAGGGTAAAGGGACCCCTGACTGTTAGGTCCAGTCGCAGACGACTCTGGGGTTGCAGCGCTCATCTCGCTTTATTGGCCGAGGGAGCCGGCGTACAGCTTCCGGGTCATGTGGCCAGCATGACAAAGCCGCTTCTAGCGAACCAGAGCAGCGCTCAGAAACGGCGTTTACCTTCCCGCAGGAGCGGTACCTATTTATCTACTTGCACTTTGACATGCTTTCGAACTGCTAGGTTTTTAGGTAAAGGTAAAGGGGCCCCTGACCATTAGGTCCAGTTGCGGATGACTCTGGGGTTGCGCGCTCATCTCGTTCTATAGGCCGAGGGAGCTGGCGTTTGTCCACAGACAGCTTCCGGGTCATGTGGCCAGCATGACTAAGCCGCTTCTGGCAAGCCAGAGCAGCGCACGGAAACACCGTTTACCTTCCCACTGGACTGGTACCTTATTTCAGGTTTTTAGAAGGAGGCAAAAAAACCTTGGCTCCTAGGAGTTGACTCCTATGTCCAGCAGGCTCTTATGTTACGTTCTCATCATTTTCATGGAGGGGGTGGCACAGACTGAGCACCAATCTGAGATTTATAACTTCAGTTCACTGGGAAAGTGCTAAATGGAACATCAAAAGGCTGTTCAGAAGGCACTGAACTCGCTGCCCAGTTGGCTATAATGGGGGTTGCCAAACTTTAAAACACACCTTTACTTTTTATTGATTGCCATGTGTCCCCACCACTTACTACTGACAGACCCTTCATTTTCCAGGGACAGTCCTGGATTTATAGAAGCCATGCTGGTTTCTGATTTGATTCAGGAATGTCCTGCTTTTCCTCAGGACATCCCTGTTTTCATTGGAGAAATGCCAGAGTTAGGATGTCCCTATTTTCATCGGAGGGTATGGAATTATGCCATGGATCCAAACAATGGATCCAAACCATGCAAGCAATGGATCCAAACTACAAGAAAGAAGATTCCACCTAAACATTAGGAAGAACTTCCTGACAGTAAGAGCTGTTTGACAGTGGAATTTGCTGCCAAGGAGTGTGGTGGAGTCTCCTTCTTTGGAGGTCTTTAAGCAGAGGCTTGACAACCATATGTCAGGAGTGCTCTGATGGTGTTTCCTGCTTGGCAGGGGGTTGGACTCGATGGCCCTTGTGGTCTCTTCCAACGCTATGATTCTATGATTCTAACCCCCTTGCCATGGAGATTATACAACCTTTAGAAGACACCTGAAGGCAGTTTTAAAATCTTTAATGTTTTATTATTATTTTTTTAAATGATATTTATTAAAGTTTCAAAAAAGGTTACAAAAATAAGAAAAAGAGAAAAAAAGAAAAGAAAAAATAGAAAATAAAAAATAAAAACACTTAAAAACAAATCAATCTTTCCATGTCTTGTCTTTCATTTACTTGTTTCCCTGACCTCCTCACACCTCCCTTTTTTGTATTCCAGTTCAGTTAGTTAATTCAGCAAATCCTTTCCCTCTTTGCTTTTATCCTAATCCTTTAACTTAATATATTGTAACTTTGGATTCTCACCTGTTAACAAACCATTTTTACATACTCCTTTATAACATTGCTGCTAAAACCACTTAACTTCATTGTGACATCATTCTAACATTCTTTAATTTTGCAGTATTTCTGTAAATAGTCTTTAAATTTCTTCCAATCTCCTTCCACCGACTCTTCTCCCTGGTCTAGGATTCTGCCAGTCATTTCCGCCAATTCCATGTAGTCCATCACCTTCATCTGCCATTCTTCCAGAGTGGGTAAATCTTGTGTCTTCCAGTACTTTGCAATAAGTATTCTTGTTGCTGTTGTAGCATACATAAAGAAAGATCTATCCTTCTTTAGCACCAATTGGCCAACTATGCCCAGGAGAAAGGTCTCTGGTTTCTTCAGAAAGGTATATTTAAATACCCTTTTCATTTCATTATAAATCATCTCCCAGAAAGCCTTAATCCTTGGGCACGTCCACCAAAGGTGAAAGAATGTACCTTCAGTTTCTTTACATTTCCAACATTTATTATCGGGCAAATGATAGATTTTTGCAAGCTTGACTGGTGTCATGTACAACCTGTAAATCATTTTCATAATATTCTCTCTTAAGGCATTACATGCCGTAAACTTCATACCTGTGGTCCATAACTGTTCCCAGTCAGCCATCATTATGTTATGTCCAACATCTTGTGCCCATTTAATCATAGCAGATTTCACCGTTTCATCCTGAGTATTCCATTTCAACAGCAAGTTATACATCTTTGACAGAATCTTGGTTTTAGGTTCTAACAGTTCTGTTTCCAATTTTGATTTTTCCACCTAGAAGCCAATTTTCTTGTCCAAATTATATGCCTCCATTATCTGATAATAATGAAGCCAATCTCACACTTTATTTTTTAGTTTTTCAAAACTCTGCAATTTCAATCTATCTCCCTTTTGTTCCAAAATTTCCCAATATTTCGGCCATTTGGCCTCCATATTGAGCTTTTTCTGCGCCTTCGCTTCCATCAGTGACAACCACCTTGGGGTTTTATTTTCAAGTAGGTCCTTGTATCTTATCCAGACAATAAACAATGCTTTCCTGACAATATGATTTTTAAATGCTTTATGTGCTTTGACCTTATCATACCATAAATATGCATGCCATCCAAATACATTATTATAGCCTTCTAAATCCAAAATGTCTGTGTTTTCAAGAAGCAGCCATTCTTTCAGCCAGCAAAAAGCTGCTGATTCATAATAAAGTTTAAGGTCTGGCAGGGCAAATCCAGCTCTTTCCTTTGCATCCGTTAGTATTTTAAATTTTATTCTATGCTTCTTGCCCTGCCAGACAAATCTAGAAATATCTCTCTGCCACTTCTTGAAGCAATCCATTTTATCCAAAATTTGCAATGTTTGAAACAGAAATAACATTCTAGGCAATACATTCATTTTTATTGCAGCAATACGGCCTAGCAGTGAAAGCTTCAAATTTGACCAAATTTCTAGATCTTTTTTCACTTCCGTCCAGCATTTTTCATAATTGTCTTTAAATAAATTCCCATTTTTAGCTGTCATGTTAATCCCCAGGTGTCAGGGGTTCAGGAGCAGAGGCAAGGGCAAGGGAGGAAACAGAGAGCGAGGGGGAGGAGGCAGAAGAAAAGATGAGTGATGACGACGACCCGAGATCTCCGAGTCTTTCCAGTGAATCAGAAGATTCACAGAAAGGAGCACCAGTGGCCAGGGCAAGGGGGGAGCCTAGGGGGACACCCCAGGAAGAAAGGGCCAGAGGGGGCTCAGAGGGGAGCAGTTGGAAATCGGGACCAGCGTCACCAACAGAGAGCAGGGGAGAGGAAGGGCGCCAGGGATCAAGCGCTGGAAGCTCACAACAGGAGGGAGGGCACGAGTCAGGAGTGGCCACACCTCCATCGGGGAGCGAAGAAACGGTCAGACGGAAAGTGGAAGGTTGGGCGCGCGCGCCAAGTTCAAATGCACAGGAAGGTGGCGCAGTAAGCAGCCCGGAAAGGGAGCCAGGTCCTAAAGCAAGGAGACAGGAGGGTCCGGGGGGTCAGCATCAGAAGAATCCCGGAAGGAAGAGACCCCGGGGGGCAGAGGGACCCAGAGAAGAACAGTCAGGCGGAAAAGGTGGAGTAAGGCTAGGGTATTAAGTTGGTGTACAGGGGGCGGAGACTCAGACGGAGCTTCGCCGGTCTAACCCTTAAGACGTAGAGTTGCGCGCAGCAGCTTGAGAATGGAAACTGTAACTCAATAAAAGACTTTTACAAGTGACCGCTGGCTAGCGTGATCCTCTGTGAGCTAGGATCTGGAAGCAGCTCTGACACCAGGTATTTCACTTTCTTAACCACTGTTAAACCTGTCTCATTCTGAAACCTCTCTCTCTCAATCTCTGTTAAATTTTTCTCTAAAACCTTTGTTTTTAACTTATTTAGCTTAAATCCTACAACCTGACCAAATTCTTGAATCAGTTCCAAAACTCTTTTAGTACTAGATTCTGGCTCCTGTAACGTCAATACTAAGTCATCTGCGAATGCTCTCAATTTGTACTGTTTAGCTCCGACTTGTATACCTTTAACCAATTGGTCCCTTCTAATCATATTCAACAGGACCTCCAGGACCGATATAAAAAGCAGTGGGGAGATTGGGCAACCTTGTCGTGTCCCTTTTTCTATCTTAAATTCCTCCGTCACCACGTTATTCACAATTAATTTAGCCTTTTGCTCTGAATAAATTGCACTTATACCATTTCCAAAGCCTTGACCTACCCCCATCCCCTGTAGATTCTTCTTCATAAAACTCCAAGAAATATTGTCAAAAGCTTTCTCCGCGTCCACAAATATCAAAACTGCCTTGGTATTAATATTCACTTGTAATTTTTCTAAAATATTGATTATGTTTCTCATATTATCAGACAAGTGTCTACCCAGGAGAAAGCCTGCTTGATCTTTATGAATCTCTTCCATTAACACTTTTTTTAGTCTTTTAGCCAGAATGTCTGCAAAGATTTTATAATCCACATTAAGCAGTGATATGGGGCGGTAGTTCTTAAGCTGCGTCTTTTCAGTCTCTGTTTTCGGAATAAGTGTAAAATATGCTTCTTTCCATGACTCTGGTGCCCTTTTCCAATCCATTATTTCATTACAGGCTTCCTTTAAAGGTTGTACTAACCATTCTCTTACAGATCTGTAGTATCTAGAAGTCAGTCCATCCGGTCCTGGAGATTTACCTAATTGCATATTCTGAATGGCACCTTCTACCTCCTGTTCAGTTATTTTACAGTTCAGCATTAATTTATTTTCTTGGGAGATTTTTTGTAATCCATTTATTTGTTTTATTATGTTTTTATATATGTTGGAAGCCACCCAGAGTGGTTGGGACAACCCTGTCAGATGAGCAGGTCTGATGATGATGATGGAATAGTGGTGTCCAAACTTTTTTCAAAGAGTTTTTTTTGTCGAGGTTTTTTAAAGGATTTCACCCCAGGAAATAAACTGCCACAGGGGCTGGATTAAACCGACTGGCGGGCCAGATTAGGCCCCCCAAATGGACTTTGGATAGGGCACCCCTATTTCATCAGAGAAATGTCAGAGTGTATGCACTGATCCCGACAGAAAAAGCAGCAGAAGTTTCACTGTTTCACGCTTTCAGTCTCAGAGTGGCATTCAACTAAGTTTCAGAGAGACCCACTGAAATTAATGAACACCGTGAAGTTAAGTCCAATCGTTTCAGAGGGTTTCCACTGTGTAAAACCTAGTTGAAAGCCACCACCTATAGTTTAAGATTTAAATTTGCGCCAAATTCCTAATTTGGATTTTCTGGTGACAGAACTGGATCTTTCAAAGGCAGAAAACCCATCCCTTAAAATACATGAACATGAACTGTCTTATTTCCAGCACTCTCTTTGTCCTCCATTTCTGCATGTAAATGTTAGCACTATACAGTGTAAATATTGAAATTGGAACTCTTCTAGGTCAGTTGTGGGTGGCATCCAAATCTGTCTTTTGGATTTAGAGATTTTGGCAGCTCTGCAAGGACCTGAGGACCTGGTAACCCTGGCAGATGTAGGCCAGCCCAGTGGAGATGGGAATGACTCTTTGATTTCTTTGTTTTCTTTTAATTAATTTATTTAAATTTCCCCAGTGAAAAGTGACTCCTCTGCTTTTCCCATCAGGATTAAGAAGTGAAAATGACAACACAGGCATATAATTAGCCAAACCCTGTCATTTCCCCGCAGAGGCAATAGCCCAATGCTACTACGCAATCTGCAATCTTGGCCTCTAAAGCCGCCTCCACCCCTTTGGCTCCAGGCCTTTGCACGTGCTGGGAGATGCCAGTGATGAAAGCACAGGGCCCAGGAAGCTTGTGCCTGCTGGCCGGCCCCACAGTGCATGCAGAACCATCTAACACTGCACAGCGAAAATAAAAATGAATTTGAAAAGCTCAGTTACACAAATGTGTTCTCAGACCAGCAATTGCTGCCTGAGCACAGTCCCACTGATGAAGCTCTCCTTTGAGGCCTTCGCAGCTTTGGGAGAGGGCAATTTTCACCAATGTTTTTAAAAAATGCACATTAATTGCTTGTGGGCAATTAACATCACACCAAGTTTGGCCCTCAATGATGCTTAATCTTACTATGAATCTGGTGGTACATATAGCTGCATCTCAAACTTTTGAGCAGCTGGGGCTCTAAGGGTGATTAGACCTTCGTAACCTCTTTTCCAAGTCCATATTTAAGAATTAAAATAAAACATTGTTACTAGGCATTGTTACTAGCCTGCTCACCCAAATGACTTGTTTCTTTCACCCCACTGTGAATGGCCAGGCTGTATTCATAATTTGCCAGGATAATCGTTTGTCATACCAAGAACTTAAGAATCACCTCAATGGTCTATCAAGTCCAGAATTCTGTGGCCAGAAATAACACAAGGCACAATATATTTTGATGCCTAAGCCTGGAAGACCTCCTTAAAACTGCATTTCTACCCCAAAGAGCTAAACAGCACAAGACGTTTGACCATGTGGCTTAATGTTGTGTGTATCTTTAAAAAACTACAAATAGCAGTTGTGGGCAATCAGGATAGTGGTGCACGAGGAAGGGGTGTAACACAACAACCCCACCAAAATTCCCAAATGCCCTCGGAGGGAGGCTTCCCTTAGCACCTTACTATTTGAAAGAGGCTTGATCTGCCCTGTAATTATACATACATTGTGATAGAGAAATAGGCACAGGTGGGAGAAATGTTTTCAGTACGAGGATCTGCTCCACAAGCAAGGCAAATGACTTGGCCAAGGACAAAACACACTGCCCTTGGGTTTGGTCTGGAAACTGCAGCTAGAGTACAGTGGTACCTCGGGTTAAGAACATAATTCGTTCTGGAGGTCCGTTCTTAACCTGAAACTGTTCTTAACCTGAGGTACCACTTTAGCTAATGGGGCTTCCTGCTGCCGTGGCGCCACCGTCGTGCAATTTCTGTTCTCATCCTGAAGTAAAGTTCCTAACCCGAGGTACTATTTCTGGGTTAGCAGAGTCTGTAACCTGAAGCGTCTGTAACCTGAGGTACCACTGTACAATGTAGAAGACTGTTGATGGTAACAGACTACCACCAACCCATCACACCAGTGTTAAAAGACATGTCCTAGCTTCCCGTCTGCTACCAGGCCAGGTCAAGGGTCCTGTACCAGTGTACAAAGCCCTGAGTAACTTTGGCCGAGGATGCCTTATCCTGTATGTCCCAAGTCGATCACTGAGATCACCTGGAGTAGCATGAGGATCCATGCCTTCAGTTGCTGGAAACCACAAGAGGGGAGAGAGCTCTTGTGCCTGAATCCTGCTTGCTCATTTCCCACAGGCATTTGTTCAGCCACTGTCAGAACAGGATGTTAGACTCGACGGCCAGTGGCCCAATCCAGTAGGCTCTTCTTATCTTCTTAGTATGTTGTTGTTGTTTAGTCGTTTAGTCGTGTCCGACTCTTCGTGACCCCCTGGACCAGAGCACACCAGGCACTCCTGTCTTCCACTGCCTCCCGCAGTCTGGTCAGACTCATGTAAGGAGCTTCGAGAACACTGTCCAATCATCTCGTCCTCTGTCGTCCCCTTCTCCTTGTGCCCTCCGTCTTTCCCAACATCGGGGTCTTTTCCAGGGAGTCTTCTCTTCTCATGAGGTGGCCAAAGTCTTGGAGCCTCAGCTTCACGATCTGTCCTTCCAGTGAGCACTCAGGGCTCATTTCCTTAAGAATGGAGAGGTTGGATCTTCTTGCAGTCCATGGGACTCTCAAGAGTCTCCTCCAGCACCAGAATTCAAAAGCATCAATTCTTCGGCGATCAGCCTTCTTTATGGTCCAGCTCTCACTTCCATACATCACTACTGGGAAAACCATGGCTTTAACTATACGGACCTTTGTTGGCACTTCTTAGTGTAGTGGGCCCAATTCCCACTGGAAGCAAGGCAGGCACCATCCCTGCTAAGTTTCAGGTGCCATGTAAATTACAGTGGTACCTCGGGTTAAGCACTTAATTCGTTCTGGAGGTCCGTACTTAACCTGAAACTGTTCTTAACTCGAAGCACTACTTTAGCTAATGGGGCCTCCTGCTGCTGCCACGCCACCGGAGCACGATTTCTGTTCTCATCCTGAAGCAAAGGTCTTAACCTGAAGCACTATTTCTGGGTTAGCGGAGTCTGTAACCTGAAGCGTATATAACCCGAGGTACCACTGTACATTCATTCTGGGAGGCCTTTGCACCGTGAATGTTGTTCTGGTGTTTCCGTTCCCGACGTTTTAAATTTTGTATGCTTTTCTTTCCCCCCGCAAGCTGGGGAATACAGTGGTACCTCGGGTTACAGACGCTTCAGGTTACATATGCTTCAGGTTACAGACTCCGCTAACCCAGAAATAGTACCTCAGGTTAAGAACTTTGCTTCTGGATGAGAACAGAAATCGTGCTCCGGCACCGCGGCAGCAGCAGGGGGCCCCATTAGCTAAAGTGGTACCTCAGGTTAAGTACAGTTTCAGGTTAAGAACGGACCTCCAGAACGAATTAAGTTCTTAACCTGAGGTACCACTGTATAGTGAAAAGCAGGGCTTAAATGTCTTAAATAAATGAAAATAAAACAAAATACATAGAACAGAAGGCTCCTGCTGCTCTCCATAGGCCAGACTGGGCCCAGGGGGGGTGGGGGTGGGACCCATTTGCCCTTTGTCTTGCTGAGAATACAGCACTCCTGCCACTGCTGCTGTTCTGACAGCCATCCTTTGTGACATTCTCTGAACTGAGTCCATCTTTGAGCCGCTGGGGGATTGAGCTTTCCGCTTGCTGCTGACCTCATAGGGAGCCAGGATGGAAGAGCCAAGGGCGGCAGAGTCTACTGTCTGGTGCTGCCCTGGCTGCCTGGGCTGCCTGTAGGGGAGGCGGCTGTTTGGCTCGCCACCAAGTCGGAGAGGCGCACCACAATTTCCAGAGCCACCCCCAGAGTCTCGTGCAGAAGCCGTGCAGGTTGAGCAGCTCCGCCAGGCGAAGTCGGGGATAATTACCAACAACAACAGTGCCTTATATATTTAAGTTAATGTTTCTTGCTGGTTTTGCTCAGGGGCATTTTCAGGAGAGCCAAGTGGGTTGGCCTCCATGTGCTCCAGCCGTAGAAGCATATGCTTAGCGCTGATGAAAGAGTCGGGTTTGACAACGCAGGAGACGGCAAGCCTTTCCCAGCCTCTGCCCTGCACGTGTGCCTCAGTAGGTCAACTTCTAAGTGACTCTCCCCACCCCGAGCCAAGAAATAGCTTTGGCAGATGGGGAAATTTGGGCTGTGAAATCCAGAGATCCTGGCTAGATGAGGCATCTTTTTCACTGAAGGGCCACTTGCCTCCAGACCAGCCAGCTCACATGTTCAAATGTTCCTCCTTTCAAGAAAAGTGAGGAATACCTTGGCAGGGGAGAGGCTTCTGCCCTGATATGCTAGCATTCTATGTGCTGGGATTTCATTTAATTTCATTTATTTCAGAGTGGAGCAACATTAAAGGCTCAACCAGACTTGTGCTTGTCTAGAAAGCAGCGGTCTCAGTGGTTTTGCCCTTGCCCTGCTGCTCTCACCCCCCAGAAAACCTGCTCTTTGGCGATAAATTGTGATAAATATTTTAAGTTGATTTTCCAATATCTTTCCAATAACGGATTCATTATAACAATGCCAATTTTATCCAATTAATACAATTATTAAAACCCATTATTTATATGCCAAATTACAGTGGTACCTCTGGTTATGAACTTAATTCATTCCAGAGGTCCGTTCTTAAGTTGAAACTGTTCTTATCCTGAGGCGCGCTTTCGCTAATGGGGCCTCCTGCTGTGTGATTTCTGTTCACATCCTGGGGCAAAGTTCACAACCAGGAGCAACTACTTCTGGGTTATCGGAGTTCGTAACCAGAAGCGTTCGTAACCAGAGGTACCACTGTATACAATTTAGTTAAAGTGGCTCCTCATGTTTCCAGTAGTAGATAGGTAGCCGTGTTGGTCTGCCATAGTCAAAATAAAAAATTCCTTCCAGTAGCACCTTAAAGACCAACTAAGTTAGTTCTTGGTATGAGCTTTCGTGTGCATGCACACTTCTTCAGATACACTGAAACATGAAGTGTGCATGCACACGAAAGCTCATACCAAGAACTAACTTAGTTGGTCTTTAAGGTGCTACTGGAAGGAATTTTTTATTTTGGCTCCTCATGTGCTACTTTTGCTGGGTTCCTCTTTGTTTTTGTTTCTGGTTTTTTTCTGCGTTCCAAAATCTTAATAATTTCAATTACATTCCCTTCAAGATAGTAATCCCTTACAATCTTATGGTTTCGATTCTTGCTAATATATTCTATAATTTATAAAGTTTCAAGTGAGGTACTCAGTCTGTAATCATTGTTCTTTCCTGCGTGTGGTATTTCCCCCCCCCCATGATATTGTCCCAACGATATATGGTGTGTGTCTCTCATTCTTCCAACTGTTGATATTTCCCATCATGACTCGGGGGAAGCAATTGTCTCACAGTTTTCCAAAAGCCTCTGCATCACTTTGTCCCATGATTCAAGAGCTTGTTAGAGACCCCTCTGTTCCAACAAATAAACCGGGGTAGGAAACCTAAGGCCTGGGGGCTGGATCCGACCCAATCACCTTCTAAATCCAGCCTGCGGGCGGTCAGGGAATCAGTGTGTTTTTACATGAGTAGAATGTGTCCTTTTATTTAAAATGCACCTCTGGGTTATTTGTCGGGCAAAGGAATTTGTTCATCACCCCCCCCACCCAAAATATATAGTTCAGCCCACCACATGGTCTGAGGGACGGTGGACCGGCCCATGGCTGAAAAAGGTTGCTGACCCCTGAAATAAACTGTCCTCGCCACCCCACCCCCCCGCAACCTAGGAAGAGTGGTCTGATTCTAAACTGCCAATGATTAATTAGAAAACCTCTGACTTTGCAGCTATCAGACTCCTTTCCTCCTTGCAGCTGAAAATTTATAGTCAGTTATCTTTCCAGTTAGATTACATTCCAAATTGTCTCAGTCTCCTTCACATTCCTGTAAAAATAACGGAGAGCAGGGGTGGTTTCGTTCTATATTCCAACATAGTCCTTTAAAAAGGTGTTACTTCCCCCTCCTTCTCTCTCTCTCCATTCCATTCCTCTCACACACAGAGTTCCAGTATGATGTTAAAATTCATGTTTTTCTTCCATCCTCACTTTCTATATTATATTTTAACCTTGCATTCTGAGGAGGGTTGCTGAATCAAAAATGCAGAAGAAAAACTTTGAAAAACAACCATAGGCTTCCCCCCTCCCCCAATCTCTGTCACCAAATGAAACCTTTTCTCAATTCCAACCTTTAAATCCTTGTAGCTGAGATTTTCCACAGTTTGTAATCTCATCGCCTAGCACATGCCTGTACTTTACTCCAATGAAAGCCCAATTAGCAGGATACCCTCTGTTTCCAGGAACAAATTGGGGGTCGCAGCAGTCTGAGTGCTCCATGCCCCCAGTGCCTTTGCCTGCCCTCTCATTCCATAGGGAAGCAAGTGCCAGACCACAGGGCAATCTGCGGGTGAGAGCCTGCTCCTCTCCCACCCAGGGAGGAATTCAATGAATGAGTTTCCCCCATCACTCTTTGTTCATTTCCATCTGTCTCTCCCTGTGGTGTTGAGTGAGACCTCCATTCCTGGTGCAGGTGGAAACAGGAAGTCCCTCTTTAGCGATAAATTGAAGCAAAAGTCAGTCAAGAGAAAACCCAATTGACATTTGCTCTGATTCAGTGGTAAAGATTGGGTTTTCCCAAGGGAAGTCTGGATGAGTCCCAAGCACACACCCCCCTCCAAAACCCTGCTATTTACAGGGTTAGACACCTTAGTGAGCAGCAGCCTCAAGGTACTGGGCTCTCAGTGCAGTCATCTGAAGGCAACCAAGCGTGCCAACCTCTCTCACTGCCAAGGAAAAATAATAAGTGAATAGAAAGAGAACCTCCCCAAGTGATGCGGCCACAGAAACCTCACACTTACACTAAGTAAAAGAATATAAATTTACCTCCCCCTCTCCCCTTTCTTTCCCCCCAACCTTACACTGTGTACTACACTAATGTCTCACATTGAATGCAACTGATCTGTAGAAAAGACTCTGCAAACTGAAAATAGAGACAATGCACATACTTCGTAACCCAATAAAATATTTAATGAAAATTATTTTTTTAAAAGAAATCAATATTATTTTGATCTGTTGTCGCGGGGGCCCTAAAAGGCATGGGGACCATAGTTTGGTGCCTGCTCTGCCTGTTTAGAAATCCAGCGCTGCTTTTTCTCTCAAAGCATGGGGACACAAAGAGCATCCCCAGAGCTATCAGGCTTCTGATTACTAAGCTAGCAAACCAAATAAGAGGTATTTGTACCTACTTACCTCCCACCCTAAGTATATATTATTTTATAAGATATACTTGCACACCACCTAAAGTATCTGAAATCTGGTGATCATTTAGCCCATGGGGGGGGGGGGAGGGCATGTGTACAAAACTGAGGCCAAGAAGTTTTTTTTCCATAATGGAGGTCCTCACATGATAAAGGAGAGTGAGAAAGGAGGCTACAAACTTTGCCTCATCCTGTTGCTGCCCAACAGCCAAAACCACCTCCATAAGTTGGAGGGATAACTCTGAAGCAGAGTCTTCTGGGCCCATAGAAAATCAAGACTAAATTGTGTGGGGATCAGATAGGGAAAAGGCTCCTCACTTCAGAAGTTGCCTCCAGCTGATGGAGGACGATGGGGGAGTGCCCCCCGCCTCTCACCCACAATTGTACTTCATAGTTGCAGTGCCCCCAAGGCTCCATGCCCAGTGTGACTGAACCAGTTGTATTCTCCCAAATCTGCCTCGGCTGTTGTCCCTCTTCTCCTCCGACATGTGAGGGATTTTACCCACATGTTACCCAAGATTCTCTGATTCTCTATATCTGTACTACTGAACCGGTTTTAAACTGGTTTAAGTATCATGGCTTCTTCCGAGGGAGTGCTAGGAACTGTGGTTTTGGGAGGGAACTTGAAATTAGAGATCTCTCTCTCTCTCTCTCTCCCCTGTTACAGAACTTCAGTTACCACAATGCCTTAAGCAGAAGCTGGGACAAGTGTGGCCAGTTCAAATCAGGACTGTGGATGCAGAGAGATAGGCTGATAACAGTGCAGTAGAAGTAAGAAAAAAACCGGATGCTAATCAGAAGAAGGAGCTGCTGAGATAGAGAAGGTGTGGGCGCCTCCTTCATTTTTTCTCAGAACAAGCTCCTTAAGCTGAGGCCACGTCAGACGTAACTCCTGTTGGAACAAACTGGACTTTGATCCTGCCGTACTGACAGCCAGGAATGGAAGGAACTCTCCGTTTCAGTTTTCTCTGTTCGCAATTTTTCAGGTCTTAAATTCTGTTCTCCACGTTTTGCAGCGATTAAAAGAAAAAATCCTCAAGAAAATTCACCAGCATTTTAGTGCAAATGTCTCCTAATAAACACATTGCTATACGTCATTTTGACTAACATACATCTTTTTTGAACCAGTTTCCCCAAATATAATACATTTTTGTATGTTATGCGCACTTCCTCCCAGACAGATGCATTTTTTGGGGTAAACATTGGTTGGAGAACTGCATCACAAAATTTGAATGAGTGGGAATTGCAATGGGTAGCTGTTCACATATTGCTTCAGAAAGTGCAAATTTTCCTTCCCTACTGCTAGCCCCCCGTTTTTGCTTTGGAGAATTCTGACTTTTCCTGACTTCCAGAGAAGCATTAATCTCTCCATGCAAGGTGGATATTACAGGGCCAACATTCCCATCCAGTGAATTAGCCCTTTCATCTGATTTACAGCTAAGACTTAATTCAACCCACAGATTAAATCAGGGATTGCCAACATGGTGCCCTTGAGGTCTTCCTATGGTGCCCACAAAGCCTGTTAGCCCTCACCCTTCACTTCTGTTTTGGTCATGAGGTAATGAGGATGGTGCAGCAGTGCAGCGGGCATGCATGGGGGGGGCATGTGGGCAACAGGCAGGGGGTGCCAGCCCAGCCTTCAACGCCAACACCACCAGAGTAACCCCACCTCCACCGGAGCAAAGTGGGACTGCACTGAGCTACCTGCTCACCTGTTCAGGGGGGAGCCCGGACAGCCAATGCAACCCTTGGCAAGCAGAGAGGAACACTAGGCCAGGCCATGCTGGGGTCTCCTGCTTGGGGGCACCTGGAACTCCCCATGTTACGCTCCTGGGACAGTGACTTTTTTTCATCCCTGAAAATGACATAGAGCTGGAGCAGGAAGTTGGAAGAGAGATGCTCTACTTCTTCTTTTGACTTTAACTTCAATTAATTCTACTGGATCCATAATTTCCCCCTGATTGCTTGGAAAAGCAAACTGTGTGCACATTTCTCCTTAGTTCTCTGTGTGCAGAGAGGCTGACCCAGAGGGAGGAGAAAGAAGTGCTTGGAGGGAGCGGGGCCCACAGCACTCAGTTAAAAAACTCCAAGGCCTTAAAAGGCTGGCAACCACTCAGAGTGCCACTCTGAGTAATAGAGTACTGGGTAACGGGGGCAGTATCTGGGGCTGCCACCTGCCAAGCCAGGAGCTCACCACCAACCCCTAGAGCCCCTGTCTGACCACCCTGTTGCCTCTTTACCTGCCCTCTTCCTGCTGTGAGAGGAGCAGCAGCAATCTCCACCTTACCTCTCATTGGTCAAGTGAATTTTTCTTTTTTCTTTCCATCACATTTAATATATTCAATGACAAAGGAAACAGTGCAGATGTTTTTTGAGTCTTACTTTCTACATAGGTTGTATCTTTTCTAAGCAAAATTTGGTATTTGTTATGGGCTGAACATTGTCCATTAGATGAGACTGGATGGCTCTCAATTGAGTCCTGCCTTATTAAATCAATTGTGCCATGTGATGGCATCCTTGGAACACTTGGTCTAGAGAACCCTGGGGATCCATTCTCCCAACTTTCACTCTATGGATGGATTGGTTTGAGGAAATAATCCAGTTTATAATATCAAATCCAGCCACTAACTCCCCATCCTGGTCAGAGGAGATCTTGTCTCCAGCACTGTTGTTAAAGGAGACAATTTTCAGGAACTGATGGAGCTGAGTTGAAAAGAAAAAGGAGCTGTATTTCTGTGGAATCTTTTTACAGTAAGTCATACAACATCCTCCCTGTGTGGAAGCAACAGAGTTCTTTGTTTTCATACTCAGACATTTGAAACTCTTGTGACATTTGCCAAATAGCTCTTCATTGAAGTATTGTTTTTAAGAAGCATCTCATGTGGGGTGAGTCTTTATTATTATTATTAAAGATTTCTTGGTTTACAAAAGTATGTGCAGTGTCTCTTTTTTCAAGTTACATTTTCCACAGATCGGTTTCATTTGTTGAGACATTAGTGTTACATTAGGAAGGGGGTGAGAAGAGGGGGGGGCATGACATTAGGAAGGGGGTGAGAAGAGGGGGGGCATGGGGAGAACTGAGCCCAAAGGAAGAGGCCAAGCAGATGGGCGGAAGCAACACCAGTGAGAAGGAAGCTGCAGGGAAGAGGGAGGGATCCAGTTTTTATTTTATAAACTCTACTTGACTGTGAAAAAAGCCCCTCAAAGATACCTTATTCATTGGTCTACCCAAATCTGGCAGAGTGGGGAAGGCCAGGTTAAAAACCAGGGGGTGGGGTGCAGCGGCACAGGTCTCCTCCCTGCAATTTTTGCATTTTTAAAATTCTGAGCATGGGCAAGAAAAGAAGCAGGTCCTCCCCCCGGGTTTTCTTCCAGGGTCTTCAGACATTTTGCAGATATCTGGTATAAAGAGGCACGACCTCAAGGACACCGGCTCATTTCTATAAATTAATCACTTAAGTGCTACCAAAAAGGGGGGAAATGCATCACCTTTGTACCGGGAGAAGTTGAGGAGGCTTCCTCTCTGGCGGATAGAGGAGTTGGGGGTCTGGCCAGGAGGTGAGCTGGTAAGACTGGAAGGGATGAAGCAGGGAGACCTCAGTGAGGATGCAGAACCACAAGGCCAGCAGAGGATAAAGGTGGGGTGAGAGGTGCAATGGGTGTGGGTCCCAACCCCTGAGAAAGGGAAGGGAGAATGGGAAGGGAGTGGGAATGTGTGGTGGTGATGAGGAGGAGGATGAAGAAGCAGAGAGCTGGGAAACAGGAAAAAACAAGGGAAAGTAACAAGAGAGGAGAGTAAGATGCTGACTTAAGTAGGAATGAAGTAGGAAGCAACTCCCTCCCACAGGAAGCAGTAATGACCACCAGCTTGGATCCTTCAAAAGAGGATTGGATAAATGCATGGAGAAGAGGGATGAGGGTTAGCCACAATTACTATATTCTACACCCACTGGCACAACTTTGGACATGCACATGCCCCCAAAACTGAACCCAGCCCACCAGCCAAGCACTTGACAACCCCCCTCCATTTTAGGCTTCCATCATGGGCAGCAAATTGCTCCTGGTGTGGCCTCCATATATACAGCAGACAGTATGTGGCTTGGTGGTTGCCCATTTCTCTGCTCCTGAACTCAATCCCTGTCAGGCCACGAGGCTTCTTTATTTTAAATCCAGCACAGAAGGTACCAGAAGGGCTGACCTGGGTGGTTCCCAGCACAGCATTGTCCGCCCAGGTAGTCTCGTGTCACGTGGACTGGGCTGCGGAGCTAATTAGTGCCTGAGATTCTTGGTTTGGCTCTGTCTCAGCTGTTCCCAGGGGGTGTTGCTGTCTGACTGGTTGGATGGGTTTGCTTGCATGGAGATTTTTTGCTGGTGAAAGGAGCCTGGATGGGTTGGCAGCCCTAAGGGTGAAGGTCACCATCACTAGGAGGCAGGCGCTGACACCCCAACACCTCGCCATTGTGTCTCGGCCCCGCCCAGGTAAGAGGTATAATTTCTCACCGAAGCTGCATGTGGCAGAAGAGCACAACAGTCTCCAGACCTCAGCACATCGTCTGTGTCTCCAGTCTTCCATTCAAGGACCTCCAGGCAGAAGACGAGAGGTGGGGCTGTGTCTCAGCGACAGAACATCAGCTGTGCATGCAGAAGCTCCCAGGTGTCTCCAGTAAAACGATCAGGTGACATACAAGGTCTTTCTGCACCTGAAACCCTGCACTGGCTGCAAATATGTTTCCAGACCCAAATTAAGATGTTGGCTATAGCCTGTGATGAATCACCCTACCTTAATGACCACCTCTCTGAATAAAAATATACCTAGACCTTACTAGCACCATGTGAGATCCTTCTCAACAGGCCCCCTTTGAGAGAGGCTCAAGTCCTTTACAGTTCCGGCTACCCCACCTGTGAAATGCTCTCCTGAGTGATCATCTATATGTTTAATAAAAAAATTATACAACTTGATTGTAAAAAAAACAGCAAACCTCAAAGTGGTTTTCAAAAAAAATAAAACAATGAAATTATCAGTAAAAAACAGTTAAAAACAACCATTGTAAATGTTTTTTAAAAAACTAAAATCTAAAATGAATAAGTGAAAAGCCAGGTTAAAACACATGTCAACATTCCACATGTCTTGATAAGTTTACCTAAACATACTTTAGCATGTTCTGAAGAGGTACAGAGATTAATTTCTTGCAAATGCAGAACGCGTATTATGTGGCACCAGCAACAGTAACAGTTCTGCAAATCAAAGCAGTCAGGTAGGTACATATACGATTGCACAGGTAAACTGGTCCCAAATTGTTAAGGGCTTTCTCAGTGCTATTTTGCTAGCAAAATAGGTGCCATGTTTTCCTAGAAAAATAGCAAAAATAGCATTCACCATGAACACCTCCGTTGTTCACTTAGAACGGCAATGGCGCCCGCCTGAGAGGTGCTGGAACTGAGTTCTGATGAGTTCTGGCTGAAAAAATGCCCTGGGCTTTCTATACTAATACTTATTCCTTGAACCTGGCCCAGTAGCAAATTGGCAAGCAGTGCAAGCCTGAACAAAGGTGTTATATGCTGAAAGGGTCTCACTCCTGTCAACAATCACGACACATCATCATTTCTAATTATATCTCATCTTTCCTCCTGAAGGAGTCCAGGGCAGCCTGCCCAGTGCTGATGACGTCTTGGTTCACACGTGATACTAAGCTAATCTACAGTGTAGTGTGAATGAGACAGTGTACAGGTACTGGAGTGAAAATGGCTGCTTCGCTCTTCCCTGGTCCTCCTCCACCTCTAAGCTATGCTTTGTCTCACTTCCACCAAACCACGAGTTGTAACCAAGGTTTGTTTTAGTGTCCTACTTGCAGTTTGTTCAGGGGAGACAAACCCCAAGCCTGAGTTCACATGTAAGACTGAGCCAAACTGTGGCTTAGCTCTAGATGGCCTGGCGGCAGCAGGACTAAATGAAAACGAGGTGGTATTAGGCCAGCCATGACCTGGAGCTGAGCACCAACTTTGAAGTCAGAGGATGAAGTAGACCAAAGTTGAAGTTGACCAAAGACTTGAGAGAACAGGCAGGGAGTCACATCACCAGCCTGGGGCTCTGTCCGCAGGAACTTCCAAACTCTGCTCCCTGCTTTTGACAATTCTAGAGGATTCTAAAGTTGCCACACCCATACAAGCCATTAACTACTATAAGGTGGTTACTAATAAAACAGCAAAGATCATTTGTCCTGTTACCAGTATAGTGGTACCTCAGGTTACAGACACTTCGGGTTACAGACGCTTCAGGTTACAGACTCCGCTAACCCAGAAATAGTACCTCGGGCTAAGAACTTTGCTTCAGGATGAGAACAGAAATCGTGCAGCGGCAGCGGGAGGCCCCATTAGCTAAAGTGGTACCACAGGTTAAGAACAGTTTCAGGTTAAGAATGGACCTCCAGAATGAATTAAGTTCTTAACCCGAGGTACCACTGTAAGGACTGCACTCCCTCTTTCTTTCATGTGTTGAGCATCTCTATACAATCGACTTCAGCCTGTTTAACAGTGAATTCTCCCTGAGGAGTGTGAGGCAGCTAGGAATCTCTAGCTGAGAATTCTCAGCAACTTCACCAAATTCTCTGGCTTTGGGGCGTGGGGAAAACATGACATTTAAACTGATATAAATTTGAAGGACAGATGTTGTTGTTGTTAATTTTGTATTGGTATTCTATATTGGTATTACAGTTGTAAACTGCTTAGAACCCATTTAGGCATCTAAGCAAGGTGATGATGATACCTATATTAGTGAAAATAACATGCAAAATGGATTATACTAGTATAATAATATGCAAAAATGTGTATATTTGAAAAAACTGCATATAAAAATCTGCAAGAAATCCCCCAAACTTGACAGGTCCGCCCATCTGTAATACTGCTGAATCAAAAAGATGCCTCTAAGTTGTTTACATATGAATATAAATATTCATTAAAATAGTCATTAAAACAACAATAAAGGTTACCATTAAAAGTAGCGAGAAAGATCTCAGAGAATAAAAAGTTATTTGCCTGGTGCCAAAAATATAATGGTGTTGGTGCCAAGGAAGTCACTTGGAAGGAAAGGCTGTCAGTGGCCGCCAGTCGTGATGGCCCTGAACCACCTCCCGTATGGGAAATGGAATGGCTCCGAGCATCATTTGTTAGGGCCATGGAGGAGAGAGAGGGTGCTGTGGTGCTCATGTCCTACTTGTGAACTTTCTATAGGACTTTCCATAGAACAGGATGCTGGACTCGGTAGGCCTCATCCAACGGGAATTGTGTCTGTGCATGCCTATGTTTTAAACAACCTGAAATTTCTGAACCACTTAATAAAAAATAAGTCCCTAAGAAGTTACACAAGCTTAAATTTATATATCTAATGATCATAATCTACCCAATAAAACAGATAAAATAAATCAAGATTACGCAACAGCATCTAACTATGGAATTTGCAACCATAGCATAGCTTGGATGGCTTTAAAAGGGAAATAGGCCATTTATGGCAATAGATGGAGAGGGCTGCTTTGAGACCCACATGTGGTGAGAAGTGGGGTACACAAATTAAAATAAATTAAATAACAAGTGCCTACTAGCCATGGTTTTTATTCTTTGCCTCCACAGATGGTGACCATATGCCTCTGAGTCCTGGTTACTGGGGAACACAGGTGGGGAGAGGGCTGTCTTTGCACTCACATCCTGCTTGTGGGCTCCCCATAGGCGTTCAGTTGGCCACTATGAGAAGATGATGCCGGTTGTTGTTCCATGCCCACCTTCTCCCACGAAGTAGATAGGAGCAGTCTTTGTGGAAATGAGCAGCCCCACTGCAAAGCCCTTCTGCTCACCAAGTTGAAGGCACACATCTTGCAGCATCCCCTCTCTCTTTAAGGCCACATTTGCACCATGCATTTGATCGAAGGGTTGGTTGGTTGATTTGACTTATTGGATTGGTATCCCACCTTTCCTCCAAGAAGCTCTTGGTGCTGTACATAGTTCTCGTGGCCCTCATTTAATCCACACAACAACCCTGTGAGGAAGGTTAGGCTGAGAGGGAGTGACTGGTCCAAGGTCACCCAGTGAGTTTCATAGATGAGTGGGGATTTGGAACCTGGTCTCCCACATCTTAGGGCTGATCCACACTTCCTTTTGTCCTGCTGCTTCCCCCCAGGGAAAACCACTCTTTAGCACTGAATCAGAGCAAACAGCAATTGGATTTTCTCTGGATTGATGTTTGCTCTGATTGGGAGCTAAAGAGCTGGTTTTCCCTGGGAAATGAGTGGGGCAAGGGGAAGTTCTAGAAAGCATGGGTCAAGCAGAAAAACACTTCGACCTGTGCTTTCTAGGTATGGGACAAGCTGAAATGTGACGAGTCCTTAGTTGACACTCTAACCACTACACCAAAGCACTATTATATGTGAATAGTCATTCTATTTTGCAGGCTCTGTGAGATAAAGCATAAAGCATGCTCTTTGCTAAGGAAGTTAAATAGCAGTGATGGATCAATGGCAAATGTTTGAAAAAATGCACTCTGAAAATACACTTGGCAGACAGCAGCAGAGGAACTGGGTTGTTTCAGGGCCCTACTGCGTCCCCTTGAGCTCTGATCTGTTCTCAGGAGCAGAGAGTGAGTCAGGCCAGCCAGCATTTGGGATGAGAGGCTGTGCTCTTGTAGCACAGGTGAAAGTGTTAATTTGTAATTGCAGGTCTGGGAATTGGTTTGCAGCCAGGCACTGCCAACTACCTTCTGGGACGGATAAATGGCTGGTGCCAGTTTTGACCTGATTATGACTCACTGCAAGTGAGAGACTCACTTGCTTGAGAGCTTGTGGGTGGAGGTGGCAAGGCTCAACCGACTGAAGGGCCAGAACCCACAGGCCTCCGCTTTGCGCTAGGTTGATTTGCCGTACCGCATGCATGCACCCACCAAATGACAGCACTTCACCTGTCTCACATAACAATTGTGGCAGCAACTCCTTAGTTTCTGTTGCCTCCAGACTTTCCTGTTTCAGTTGGGTTTCTTCCATGCACAGTCCTGGGTTTTTCACTACAGTGGCACCTCGGTTTAGGAACTCAATCCGTTCCAGAAGTCCATTCTTAAACCAAAACCGTTCTTAAACCGAGGAGTGCTTTCCCTAATGAGGCCTCCCGCCGCCGGTGCCCTTCCATCATTCGGATTCCGTTCTTAGACCGAGGTAAAGTTCGCAAACCGGGACACTACTTCCGGTTTTGCGGAGATTGTAGACCAAATTGTTCATAAACAGGACTGTTCTTAAACTGAGGTAGCACTGTACTTGAAACAAAAATGTTAATTCCACTGCTTATCCCTGAGCCCCCCTCCCAGGGCTCACTGTGGCTCCCCTCTAGGATTGCCAGGTCAGCAGCATCCCTGGCCCTCTAATTTCAGAGCCCCAAACTGTGACCTAGGAGGGTGGGCCTGCAGACAGTTAATTGGTAGAGGAGAGCAGAGGGAGGGCATGACTATGCTATAATTCGTAGCTAGCTTCTGTCAGGCAGAGGTTTGCATGCTGTGTACACAGTCTTCTTAATAATGTTTTATTATGTTAATAAATAATGTTTACATTATGTTTACAGTGGTACCTTGGGTTAAGTACTTAATTCGTTCCGGAGGTCTGTTCTTAACCTGAAACTGTTCTTAACCTGAAGCAGCACTTTAGCTAACGGGGCCTCCTGCTGCCGCTGTGCCACCAGAGCACGATTTCTGTTCTCATCCTGAAGCAAAGTTCTTAATCTGAGGTACTATTTCTGGATTAGCGGAGTCTGTAACCTGAAGCGTATGTAACCTGAGGTACCACTGTATTATGATTATTAAAGGTACTCTCGTTCTTCTGGTGATTCCAGCCCGCCACCTATCAACTGGAGGGGCTCAAGTAAACATGAAGACTTCAGGTCAGACCTGGAGGTTTGTTCCCACAGTGCTCCCAGGGTAGTGTCACCCCAGGGCATTGTCAGAAATTAATATTGCAGCTAAACGCAGCTGCCAGGCACTGCTGTTTGGACCACTGCTTGGAATGCCACTATTTCTGCCACCAGTTAAATCCACTAGGACTCACAGATGGAATCCCACCAGAAATTTTTACTGAGGGCTCTCTCCAACTGGAGCTGGCAGTGCTTACTCTGGTGGTGTATGCAGAACAAGCAGTCCTCCTTTGGTGTCATGGTAGGGGGGCAGGGTCTGTGTGCCTGATATAGGCTTTCTCTAGTGATTGCTTTAGGGCAGGAGTAGTCACTCTGACAAGCTCTATATGTTGTTGGACTACAGTTCCCATCATCCATGACCCTTGACTGGGGCTGATGGGAGTTGAAATCCAGCAAAATCTGGAGGGTACCACGTTGCCTTCTCCGGCTCTATGGCAACTTAGCAGTTAGATCTCTAAAGTGGCTTTGTAGCCTACTTGTCCATGCACAACTCACTTGTAGTAGAAAGGAGGACAGATGTCTGGAGAAAGCACCTCTCTCTGGGGCCCCTACAGTTTATTCTTACCAGGTCTGTTATCTGGAATGCCTACCTGTCTATCCCTTGTTTTTCAGTAAATATTAGCCTCCCTAGCAGCTTATACAGTGGTGCCCCGCAAGACGAATGCCTCGCAAGACGGAAAACTTGCTAGACGAAAGAGTTTTCCGTTTTGGAGGTGCTTCGCAAAACGAATTTCCTATGGGCTTGCTTCGCAAGACGACAATGTCTTGCGAGTTCCTGCAGGGTTTTTTTCCTCCCCCCCTTTTTCTAAGCTGCTATGCCGCTTATCAGCTTATCCGATCAGCAGATAAGCCGCTAAAAGCCGCTAAAAGCCGCTAATAGCGCTAATCCGCTAATCCGTCAATGGGCTTGCTTCGCAAGCCGAAAAAACCGCTAGACGAAGAGAATCACAGAACGGATTCTTTTTGTCTTGCGAGGCACCACTGTAATTGAAATGCTACCAAAGGCTCAATATTAATCAGGACCATGTTCATGAGCATAGCTAGCATTTTTTTTAGGCGAGGGCAGGCTTTATGTGTTGTGGAGGTGGGGGGGTGATCAATCCTTCTGGCAAACTGGGAATATCCCCTCACTCACGCAGTTGAGGACATTCGACGACTTTCCTAAGTGGATCACGAAAACGTAAACTAAGCTTTAATAATAAAGAAAACTGTAATGAAATAACATAATGAGAGAAACTAAATAGAACAACATGAGGCAAGTCTAAGGCAAGAAACAAGAAGAGGGAGGTAGTTGGTCCCCCTTAAGTGAAACTTAATGGAAGACACTGAAGGGAGGGGCTGATTCAGGAGCAGAACACACAAGCCCCGCCCACCAGATACCAAACATTCCACTGATCAAATTAGACCCCCATGTTTTGCTTACATTATATTGGGGTGGGGGCAGAACCAAGTTATCTGTGATGCAATTGGTCAGTTACTTAAGTATTTTTATTTATTTACTTGAAGGTGGGGGGCAGTTGCAGCTGCCCCTATTTTCCAGGGATGCCTCTCATTTAGAGAAGCTATATTGGGGTGGGGATCTGATTTGATCCTGGAACGTCCCACTTTCCCTTAGGATGCCCCAATTTTCCTGTTAGAGGGTATAGACTCTGGTTATCTGACCCCCGAGCGGTCTGGTATAGTGGTCAAAAACCTACAATTCCACAACATAACAGGTACTGTAGAGTGAAAGGAATGTTAGGAAACAAGACACAGATGCTAGCATTATAATCAGGAAATTGAAGGCAATATTCTGCGTGTCTTAATGTACCCTCAGTTTAAAAACCACCCAGAATCTTCCAGACTCCTCCTCTGCCTGCTTTGCCAGACCTCTAGAGCCAGGGACTCAGAGGTTTGGAAAACATACTTAAAAATCCATGGCCCTAAACTGCTCCACAAACCCATCACTAGGGTTGACATACGTTGGAGCTGCCGCGCTGGCACAGAACGATCTTGCACCCCTATTTGTGTTGTCGCCCATAATGCATGCCCCAGGCACCTATTCACACTCCCAGCCCCTACCCCGCTTTCCTCATCTCCTTCAATACACACCACACCCCCTCCCACCAAATCCCCACACTAGAAGGTGTTGAAGCAAGTCTTCCTGGCTTTACTCTAAGACTCCAGGCGTCTTGAGAAGGCCTCCTCCGTGGCCTCTGAGGCCTCTCAGTCTCCAGAGAGCCTTGGTCCTTCTCTGCCCAGCCTGGGTGCTCCCTCCTGGCCCTTGGCTCCTCACCCGCTCCCTCCCTGCTCACTCCCTTCAGCTCCAACAATCAGCTGGCAGGACACCTGGAGCTGGGACTCCCTAGCCCTGACCAACCCAAAACAACCCAGTTTTCCAATTTTTAAAAAACTGCCTGAAAAAAACTTTTTAATGCTGAAAAAGAGGACATGTCCAGGAGAAGCCGGGTGTATGGCAACCCTACCCATCACCATCACGCTGGTGTTGCTCTGACATCTCTTGTTTCAATGACAGCTACAATTTTTATGGTTTCTACCTTACTGTTGTGGTTCGAATCCCCGCGACGGGGTGAGCTCCCATTGCTCGGTCCCTGCTCCTGCCAACCTAGCAGTTTGAAAGCACGTCAAAGTGCAAGTAGATAAATAGGTAGCGCTCCAGCGGGAAGGTAAACGGTGTTTCCGTGCGCTACTCTGGTTCGCCAGAAGCGGCTTAGTCATGCTGGCCACATGACCCGGAAGCTGTACGCCGGCTCCCTCAGCCAATAGCTAGAGATGAGCACCGCAACCCCAGAGTCGGTCACGACTGGACCTAATGGTCAGGGGTCCCATTACCTTTACCTTACCTTACTGTTGGGCACGCATTGGATTTACTGCTGTTATGCTGGGGGGGGGGGTCGGGTCTTAGCCCTGTCATAGCAGCTGCCAAATAATCTGATGTACGTACAGAAAATAACATCTCTTCACCTGTGGGAACTGCTGGAGTTGATTGCCCCATTGGTAACCTGAAATATTAGCCCTGAAACTTACCTGTTTATTTATACATGCATGCAACAAATGTTTCTGTATTTAGAAAGAAGCTGGGCGGTGAAATCCAGTTTCACAAAGGTAATGAAGTATTTTAATTCCAAGGCTAATCAAGGGTGATGCTAAATGTAATCTGTTGAATAAATCATTCTTTATACCTGCAGAGCTGGATAATCTGGAGCCAAGGACTTACAAAATGAAGCTATGTGCTTTAGTTCGTGCAAAACATTTTGACTTAATATTAAATTACTTCATTAAAAATAACAGTAAATTGGTGCCTAATTGGAGCAGAACAGAAAACTGACTAGCACAGGACTGGAGAACCTGCTGCTTTCCAGTGGATCTGGCCAGCCCAGCATGGCCCATGGTCAAAGATGATGGGAGTTGCAATCTGGCATGTTCTGCTCTCCAGGATTAGTGTTAACCCCTCCCCCACAAATTAATGAGGGTGGGCATTACAGGATTAAGCTGTTGCAATCAAAGTTTTCACATTATGAAGATGATCTTGATATTTTCATGGTGAAGAAGAGAATATGGCTCCAACTCCTTTTTTTCTTCAGCTGTGAAGAAACGAACTGAGTACTGTGAGGTTGTTATACTTTTAACATCCAGGTGTTCATAAGCCAGCATTTCATTACTATCATTGATAAATGTACCGTAGTGCCATTGACGTACACAGACAAAAAAGGTTGGCCTTTTCAGACAAAAAAGGTTGGCCCCAGCCTCAGTGATGAGAGTTGGGAAACCATAAAGTTAAAGTGGAAGAAAGGGTAGAAGAGGAGGGCCAAGGTGAACAAGAGATGAAGTGAACGTGAACAAAGAGAATTGCATGTGGATTTGTCTGTGGAGTCTGTAACCTGAAGCGTATGTAACCCGAAGTACCACTGTATATGAAATTTGAAGAAGTGGACATGGGTAATAAACAATATACATTTGAATAAAATCCAGATACCTCTTTTGTGCAAAGTTAAAGGGCTACCACTCCAGTACATTTTAAGAGCATTTCCTGAGGCTGCTTAAAAATAGCTGTAACTCAGAGATGTTGGTTCTTCTGACGAGCAGGGGTCCAAGAAGACACAAGATGAGTGAGTGGACAGGCCATAATGCCCCCTCCTGGTTATTCAAAATCCCACAATTTTAATGTTGACATTATCACCTTCCTTTGGGAGCTGGTTTAAATGGTTCAAAAGTGGATTTTGTCTAATGCTTTTACTAGATCTGAGCATGAAGATAATAGAATTAGGGGGAACAACTCATCGCTCAAAATTAATTTGATTGCCTTTTCTGATAGAGCTAAAACAAAAACGGGAGCTCTATCGTGCCACTTCCATTCATTTCAGTGAGGCTTGCATATAGGACAACTTCCCAGCAGACTGTGTTCCTGATGAGCAAAGACAGCTTTGCAGTGCTTGCAGTATATTGAAACTGGATTAAGTCTTTGCTACTGAGCCTTGTCAAATCCCACTTATAATACTATTAATCAATTCAAGAGGCTGAGAAAGATAGGATCTCTTTCACGTGCAGAGGCAGCTGACTGTGGAACTATAAACACAGGGAGAAGATGGCCAAGTGTGTCAAGCCATGGGGAAGTGGACAAAGAGTCTTGTCAGCATTGCAGCAGATCCAGATTGAAAGGCTTGAATTAATGATTTGTAAGTGGGAGTAAATAGCACCTTAGGAAACTCATGAGCGGGAGGAGTACACTGGCTGGGAAGCAATAATTGATTTTGCATAAGTGTATGTAGAGTTAGCTTCCTTTTAATTAAGCTTCACTCTAGACATATTCAAAGAGACTATGATGATGGTTTAGCAGTAGTAGCACTGTGGTTTTCATATGGTGGGACTTCAAAGTCACCCAAAGAGTATGGTATCTGAAAAGGTGCTATCAAAAATAAGCACCGTTTAACCATGCGGCAACATGCCTGCCCATGTGCCTTGCTCTCAGGGCCAGCTCTGTGATGAGGCAAAGTGAGGCAGTTGCCTCAGATGGCAAAAGCTGAAGTAAGGGGATGGGACCTGCTGCCCGCCCTGTGCTCCCCATGCTAGCCTGCTGCCTTCAAGTGCAGTGAAAGACACAGTCCTTTCACCAGTATTGGAGTAAGAGTCAACTACCACTCTACTCTGCATGAACCTTGGGAGAGGACGCCATCTTGTCCTTCACTTCAGGCAGCAAAATGTCTTGAGCTGGCCCTGCTTGCTCCAGGATTCAATTATTGGGCAGAGTTTAGGGCAATCCCCTGCCCCCCACAACCAGGTCAATAGCAGGCTGAGGTCAGAAACACAATGTCACTGGCTTTGAACAAGGAAATAGCACCAGACATCGCACCCACCTGCTGCTTTCAGATGTGTTGTGTCCTGCTTCAAGGACACATTCCACCCAGGTAACATCACTACAGGAGGGTCCAGACCACACCAGTGACGGGAGTGTGCCCTGGGCAGCATAGTGAAGGCCTGACATAGAAGACTGGGGGACACATTTGGCCTCCAGCCTAAGGTTCCCCATAACTGCTATACTGTATATAAATAGCAAATTCATTATCTGAGTTTAATTCCCAACGCAGCCAAAATGGTGCTACTCATGCATGGAGGGAGGGGTATCAGCCCACTTTGGGAAAATCAAAAAGTTTGCAAACGTACAAAAGCATCTTAGGGGGGAATCCTAAGGAGGGAACCCTCAAAACAGCCCAATGCAGTCTGAGTGTACTTAGTGGGCATGAAATTTGGATAATAGGCCAGAGGACAGAAAACAAGGGGAAAGAAAGAAAATGGAATGCAATATCCTAGGAAAGGGCTTGAATTCTGAAGAGGAGGCCAACACTGAGGGATTTTGCTGCAGCCTGCAGGTCCCTCTTATTTTTATATCTGTGTGAATTTTGCATATGTATCCTCAAACCTTAGGAATTTGTTTGTACCTACCTATCGGCATTTATTTACCAAAGCCAGACTAAATATATTTCCCTCGGAAGTTCTAAATGGCAGACTGAGAGGCATCCCCGATCAGAATAGGCTTTGTTTATGTTTCCAGGGCATCAATTGTATGAAGCATATCCTATTGCATTGTGGGTAATATGAGCAAGCAAGGGATCAACTGATCAAACCCTTACTGGAAAATTTGCTGGAAAATCTGAAGCCTCCCATATGAAATATCTTTTCGAAGACAGGTCAAATGATATTACACTGGCCATGGCAAGGTTTCTTTCGGAGGTTATAAGAAACAAAGATCATTATGCCCTAGATAAAACAAAATGACTGCCTTGGTTCTACCATCTGTGTGTCTGGTCGTTTTAACTGTATCTAGTTTTGAAATGGTTTTATGGTTTATGTTTTATGGGTCTTTGGACCGCAATAAAGTATTGATGATGATGCATATGTATCTTTTGAAACTCAATACATACTTGTAAGGGACGCGGGTGGCGCTGTGGGTAAAAGCCTCAGCACCTAGGGCTTGCCGATTGAAAGGTCGGCGGTTCGAATCCCCGTGGCGGGGTGCGCTCCCGTTGCTCGGTCCCAGCGCCTGCCAACCTAGCGGTTCGAAAGCACCCCCGGGTGCAAGTAGATAAATAGGTACCACTTTATAGCGGGAAGGTAAACGGCGTTCCATGTGCTGCGCTGGTGCAGGCTCGCCAGAGCAGCGATGTCACACTGGCCACGTGACCCGGAAGTGTATGCGGACGGCGCCGGCTCCCGGCCTCTTGAGTGAGATGGGCGCACAACCCTAGAGTCTGTCAAGACTGGCCCGTACGGGCAGGGGTACCTTTACCTTTACCTTACATACTTGTAAAACTATTAAATCTGGAACCAGGCTAATACTGTTATTAATTATTAAAGCAGATGTTCCACCATCCAAATGGCAGGCTTTGATAAGAGGCAAAAATTAGGTACAGCATGCCAACTAGAGCACTGAATGAGAAATTAGGTTTTGTTCTCATTAAACATGGGTTGTAGCATCATGGTCTCACAGATAGTGTCCCTGGACCAACATGGCCAGCGACAGCCCTAAGTGCCTCTGCTTAGTCCTCCAAAGCTATGCAAGCAACCCTGAGATTCTCCCTGTGGTTAAGTCTGCCACTGAATTGGGAGCTTGCAGCTTCTTAGTACACCTTTCCTGAAATCTCTCCACTCTTAGAAATTTGAAATGGTCTCTTTGTACATTGGTTGGGTCAATTTGGGAGAGTCATTCTACTGTAAAGCCTTTTTGGACTAACTAAACCAGGGAGCTAGCTGAACTATTCTCTGCTGAGTGTGGGTGTGACGTTTGGAGGTGAAACGCTCCACTGAAATCACGAGTGGCTGTAGTCATTAAAGAGCACAGGGCATTTTTAACAAGATTTTGGGGTGTCAACCAGAAAGTCTTGACTGGTTTCTAACGTAAGTTAATGACGCTGTGCCCTCAATTTCCACGACTCATGACGCTCTTCACTTCCTCTCTTAAAAAGCCAAAGTCCCAAAGGAATGCAGTCTTCACCCCAGCAGCCTCACTGGAGCATTCCCTGGGCTCTTGATTATTGCCTCAGAGCAAATAATGAACCTGATCTCATTTGTACAGACAAAGCATGAATGCTTTACATGCACACAAAGACCCTGATATTCTGTGCCCAAAGCAAAAGAAATTATGCCAGAAAAGTAGATTGGTTGGTTGAGAAAAATATGGTGTTAAAATTCACCACCCAGAACCACACAAACACACAAGCCACACAATTATACCAGGAAAGAAGTGTTGTTGGGTGATTTTAAAAAAAAGAAAAAAAAGGGGGGGGGGATAACCAAATTCTGTTCATTGCTGAAGGCACAACAGACCAAGATCCAAGGAAAGTGAAGTATGTTTTACGGAAGGACGATAACTCAAAGGTAATGCACCCTCTTTTGCACATAGAGGTCCAATCGGCAGCTTCTCCGGGCACAACCTGAAAAGGCTCCTATCTGGAACCCTGGAGTTCAGGGCAGTGCAAGTATCTTCAACCATTTCAGACCCAGGACCCACCTATGACCCAAACGTGCATTTGTGGGCCCATTTCTTAATTTCATACCATCCAACATTTCTCAGATGAAAATAGGGATGTACCATTCCACAAAGATAATTTTACTATTTATACTCCACACATCTTACTGGGGTTGCCCCAGCCACCCGAGGCAGCTTCCAACATATAAAAAAACACAATAAAACATTAAACATTAAAAAAACTTCCCTATACAGGATTGCTTTCAGACAGCTCGGGGATCGGATAACTCCATACCCTCCAAAATTTCTTCAATGAAAATAGAGATATCCTAAGGAAAAGTGGGGGATATCGGGTGGCGCTGTGCTCTAAACCACTGAGCCTAGGGCTTGCCAGTTGGAAGGTTGGTGGTTCGAATCCCCACGATGGGGTGAGCTCCCGTTGTTCTATCCCAGCTCCTGCCAACCTAGCAGTTCAAAAGCACATCAAAGCTCAAGTAGATAAATAGGTACCACTCCGGCGGGAAGGTAAATGGCATTTCTGTGCGCTGCTCTGGTTTCACCAGAAGTGGCTTGGTCATGCTGGCCACATGACCCAGAAAAACTGTCTGTGGACAAACGTCGGCTCCGTCAGCCAGTAAAGTGAGATGAGTGCCGCAACCCCAGAGTCATCCGCGACTGGACTTAATTGTCAGGGGTCCTTTACCTTTTAAGGAAAAGTGGCACATTCAGGGAAAACTAAGAAATCAGGACTTCGTCTCAAAATCAGTGACCCACCAGTTGAAGGCCAGGGTTGTAGAGAATTGTTACAAGGCTGCAAAACCTCTCCTCCCAGCTATACAGGAGAAAGAGAAGAGTGTCAGCTCAAGGCTCACAGGCTCTCATGTGCTCATGCACATCTTGCTAAACCATAGTTCAATGCAATATGTGATCCAATACAGTGTGAGTGATCCCTTTATAACCTCATGAATGACTTTGGCTCATACATGATCAAAACGGTTGGATGCGTTGACTTTGGCCAGGCTGTTTGTGATATAAACCACTTGGCAATACTCATCTAACCCTCCTACCATTGAAACATATTTTAAGACTGTACTATGCATTTTATTTTATTCTTTTAATCCCCTCAGGTGAATAGGAATTTTATACCAGAGCTTGTGATGTGAAACAGTGGCTAAAAGTGTGAGCTGGGAAGTCCCTGGTTCAGATCTTGCCACAGCCATGAGTTCAGCAGGTTGCCTTAGGCTGGCTACCAGTTCAGTTCAAAGGTCACACTTGTATTGCCCCTGCCCTCCCTTGCCTCCATTCATCTGCACCAATTTCCTCCTCCACTTCCTGTATCTATTGTTGCAGAAGTCCTGTGCTGAATTCTGCCCTCCAATTTCTTGAAAGTTTTCTCCTTGTTTTTTTTATTAAAGATTTTCTTGGTTTACAAAAGTACATGCCTTCTCTCTCTTTTTCAGGTTGTGCAGTCTTTCTTACACATCAGTTACATTTGTTGTGAGACATTAGTGTCGAGTACAGTCTAAGGTTGGGGACGAAGAGGGGAGAGAGGAGAGGTGGGGTGGTGAGGCTTTGTACAGTGTATGTGTGGGGTTTTGTGTCAGCGTCAACTGGGTAGCTTCTCTTTCTATTTGCTTATTACATTTCCCTGGTAGTGAGAGGGATTGGGGGAGTCTAGGGTGTGGCTGCTTGTCTGTCGTTGGCTGCATTTGTGAGTGGGGGGAGGGCTTGTTGGGTCAGGGAAGCCAGATTGATTCATATGCTGTCGGCGGATTCTTGTTGTTGTCTTGTTGGGCTGTGTATGTGATAAAGGGGAGCCATACTGGGGTGAAGGAGTCCTCTTTATTTGTCCCAGTGTCAGTTTCGGTTTATTGGTTAGCTTTTCTAGTAAGGCCATTTCCCATACAATTTGAGACCATTGGTCCATGTTTACTCCTGAGAGGTCTCTCCAGTGTCTGGCTATGAGGCTTCTGGCTGCTGAGAGTAGGTGGGTTATAAGCTCTGTATAATGTGA